>NW_028227261.1:40862500-42062500 GCF_978045245.1 Mus caroli | reverse complement strand
TGACCAGGAGGCCTGCTCCCCACAACACCTATAGGGACCTAGGGAATTTATGGAGCTTTTCTCAGCAAACTCTGTGGGTTATAGTTTGCCTGAAGAAAGGCATCCTGAGTGGGAGAATCATGTAGAGAATGAAAGTACACAGCTTGATGTGTTTGCTTCCTTCCCTCGGATGTGAGGAGGGGAGGCATGTGCTCTTGTCTCCCTTGTACCGCCAGTATCTCCTCTCACAGAAACTTGGGCATTGAAGCAGGGCAGGCATTATACCCCAGTTTTACTTGTAAGGAAGCCAGGGTTTATAAGATGAAGGGAGTCTATCCAAGAACAAGTGGCCTGGCTCCAAACTGGCAGAGCCAGGACTCTAATGTGACCAAGGCTCAGCATGCCTGGCTGCAGCGAGAGCAGAGCAAAGTGGACATCCCAGTGTCTCAAGCTCATAGCATCTGTTCTGCCAGCAAGCACAGGTCCTCCTGGCCCCTAGGAGGGAGTCTCCTTTCGAGAAGATGGAAGGGCCCATGATTCTATACTAGCTGAACCCAGAGTTCCTCTTTGTGTAAGCAGTCTCTGCATCTGGTCATACCTAGCATCCAGAAGTGTTCTGTAAATATCTGTTGAATGACTGAGGTCATTTCTTTCTAGAACATTCATGAAAGAAGCAACAATGTGATAGAAACAGTAAAGCAAACATGGAAGATAGAGGTGGATTGATGTGAAAGATTCACTAAGTTTGTCATCTGGAGTTTTTCTCTTCTTTTTTCTTCCTTTCTTTCTTTTTTAACCTATTACCTTCCTTTACTATAACAGGCACTGGTGGTTTGAATGAGAAATGTCCCCCATGGGTACATATATTTGAACACTTGATCCCCAGTTGGTAGTGCTGTTTGGGGAAGTGGAACCTTTAAAGGATGAAGCCTTGCTAGAAGAACAACATCACTTTTGGGAGGATTTTGAGAGTTTATATTAGTGGTTCTCAGCCTATGAGTATGTTAGGGAGTCACATATCGAATATCCTGCATATCAAATATTTACATTAAAATTTGTAGCAGTAGCAAAATTATAGTTATGATGTAGCAATAAAATAATTTTATCATGGGGGGAGAGGTGTTTACCACAACATGAGAAACTGTATTAAAGGGTCACAGTGTTAGAAAAGTTTGAAAACCACTTGTTTATAGCCTTGCCCTACTTCCTGCTCTGTCTTTGCTGCTTCCTGTATGCAAATGAGATGTGGTCAGCCTGCTGCTTCCTGTTTCTGCTGCCAAGAAGTAGGAACTATTATAATCCCAATTATCAGATCTAGAAACAGAGACCAGGAAATTAAGTAGCATTTTCAAAGTAATTTAATGGTGGGGCTGGGCCGGCAATATGATTAAGTGTGTAAAGAGGCTTGCTGCCAAACTTGAAGATTTGAGTTCAATCCCCAGGACTCAAATGGTAGAAAGAGAAAGCTGACTCACAAATTGCCCTCTGACCTCCACACATGTTCTTTGGTGACACCCACCCACACAATGGGTATGATAATTTAAAGGAAAGTGGTGGAGTCCTGACTTACATGTGGTAGTCGAACTTCAGAACAAAAGAAGAAAATCTGTTTCAGCTGCAAATCGCTCACAGATGACAGGCTAAGATGTGTATGCAGTTGAAGCTGGACAGGAAACAGACCTGAGAAACACACAGGGTTCTCTCTAATGTGGAGATTTGGAGCACCGATTTCACTGTCATTTCACTATTGCTATTGGTGTTGCCTCTCTGTCTGCCCTGTGGGACAAAATGAGCTATTTTTACAGGTCTATATGAAGTCAGGTATGGTGGTGCCTGCCTTTGATCTTAGCACTTGGGAAGCAGATGCAGGCAGATGTCTGAGTTTAGGTTAGTGTGATGGTTTGAATGAAAATGGCCCCCATGGGCACATAGGAAGTGGCATTGTTGCAAAGTGTGGCCTTGTTGGAGGAAATGTGTTACTGGGGATGAGCTTTGAGGTTTCAAGTGCTTAAGCCAAACCAAGTCTCTCTCTCTTCTTGCTGCCTGCCAGATCCAGATGTAGAATTCTCAGCACCATGTCTGCCCACACACTGCCATGCTTGCCACCATGAAAGTCAATGAACTAACCTTCTGAACTGTAAGCAAGCCTCAATTAAATGCTTTCCTTTATAAGAGTTATAAGTGGAGTGTCTTCACAGTAATAGAAACACTAAAACATCTAGCCTGATCTACATAGCAATTTCCAGGCTAGCCAGGGCTACATAGTAAGACCTTGCCTAAAGCAGGGGGCAGGTTGGGGGTGGGGAGCCTATACAGAATAGCTACAGCACTGATAAAGGAGGCAAAGTTGAGACATCATCATACCCACCTGCTTCCACTAGCTTTGAGAAGACAGAGGGAAGAAGACTGGAGAAGCCTCACTCTTCTGCTCCTTTGGCCCACACAGAGAGAACTCGTAGGCTGAGCCCCACATTCCTGTGCTGATTTCTCTATTCACCCTCAGCTCATTTTCACTGCATGCTCTTGACTGAGAAAATAACTAATTCAAAAGCTGGTCTCAGTGTCGAGTTGATAGGCGACCCTTGACTAGAGGGCTTACAGCATCTGCCTCAGCAGATTGCCTTATGCGCACCTAGGGCTCTTCTTCTGCGTCTAGTCAGTGGGTGCTATTGTAGTTTTCCTGCAGTCAGAGCGGGAGAGGAGGGGTTACTAGAGCCTTTGAGGGGCAGGGAAGGGAGAAAGGCTAGTCATTGGGTACCAGAGTGGCAGAGCAGGAGGAAGAGCTGGCTGCTGATGGGCTACAGCACTCTGGGTAAACTTGTGGACAAGTTTCCAGAATACTCAACATGGCTAGTCAAGAGGATCTTGAGTGTTATCAGCAAAAAGAAATGATGACAGCAAGGTGGTGAACATGCCAATTAACTTAAGATGGATGACCACTGCATGCATATCCAATACATGTATTGAAATGTCACACTAATGTACTATATATACAATCTACATTGTATCCACAATGTGTATATATATGGTGCCAATTAAAGTGCATAATCATGATTGTCATATTATTAGCTTCGATGGTAATAAAAAAATATCCAGTATCTTCACACACTCAAATATCTTTGAGCTGACTAATAGCAGCTACTTGCTATCACAAACAAATAAAAGATATACTTAATTCCTACTCTAGGCCACATGTGTGGTGTGTAGTGTATTTTAATATTTTAACTAAATAAGGCAAGAAAGGTATTGTCTCAACACTTTACTGACAAGCAAAGCTCTGTTCAGATGATGCTGGAGTCAAATGGCTGACAGGTGACTGAAGTGGGACCAGAGGCCAGGTGTGTCTGTGCCCGGTACTCTCTTCTCTTCAACAACTCAAATTCCAGGTTGATTTGGGGGTGAGGGATCAAAGGAGGATCAGGATAATTCTGAGAGAGTAGACATAAACTATACATTTCAGTTTTCTATTGATACATGAGGAATTACCACACACCTTGCCATTTATAGGAAACACATTGCCTCATGGTTCTGTAACTCCAAAATCCAGGTAAGTGTACCTGACTCCTCTACCCAAATTCACACAAGGCCAAAATCAAGATGTCAGATGCCTGGGGTCTTATTACTAATAAGATCCAAGATCCACAAGGTTGTTGATAAAGTCCATCTCCTCCTCCCACTTCCGACAGAGGTCCCCGGTTCTTGCTGATTATCCACTCCTCCAGACCACACGTGTCCCTTCCTTCATGGTCCCCTCCATTTCAAGCCAGCAGGAGCCTGGTGAGTCTTTTTCACACTTCAGTGTCTCTAAGTTTTCCTCCAGGAGTCTCTGACTTCCTCCTCCACTGGCAGCTGGAGGGAGCCTGCTGTTTTGGAGGATCCTGTGATTGTGTTGGGACTGCCCAGATGACTATCTCAGTCTTACTTCAAGTGTGATGTATGGTATGGCATAACTACAGGGAAGAAGACTCCACACTCAGAGCTCTGAGCAGACCTGGCACAGGCTTGCTGTGGTGGGTATGCAACAACTGTCACTCCCTTCTCCATCTGCCTTCACAAAACACTCTTTGGAACTCTCTACTCAGATCTACTCTCTGAGCTTGTTTGATTATACGTACAAGTTGTAGCTCTTGGTGCAGGATATCCTTCCTCTCTGCTGTACAGGAAGCTGTGTGCTAGTGAAGGTGCTGGAAGCCCATCCAGACAGGTGGCACTGGGATGGAAGAAGCATCGCCGTAGGGGGCTGGAACCTTCACAAAGCATCATGGGAAGACTGGATACCCAAATGGAAAGGGCATAGACAAAGAGGCTCTATGGTGGGGAAGAGGAGGAAGAAATAAACACTGACCAGAGAATTCAGCAGAATACATCTACAGAGAAGTTCAGGTTGACACTGCTTCATCTCAGGGCTCCCAAAGCATCCTCAGCAAAAATGTGTGTGCTGAAATAAGCTGTGTGGCTCAGTTTCCAAGGGCATGGAGCTGGTGGAGAGTCACTGCATGGGTTGGGATGATATGGAGTCTGTGGAATTGGATGCACACATCTGGTTAAAAATGAAATGGCCTATTGTATTACAAGAGCTGAGGTGGTGATGCTTGCATATAAGAAAGATAAGTTTGGAGTACATTGATTAGAACTGGGCATGCCTGGACATGGCTGAGCTGGACTGACTTGAGGCACACTGGATGGAACACACAAGGATGAGCTGAAATGGTTGCAGGGTGGGCTGGTTTGGACCCTGTTAAACCAATTGGAGTACAGGGCAGGTTGGGGATTCCTTAGGTTCTAATTACAGAGACAGAATTCACTCTGGGTAGTTCAAGCAGAAATAAATGTAGTAATGGTATTGAATAGCTTACAGAAATATTTGGAAAGCTGAAGAAACAGACTCTGGGCTGCATCTTCGGGAGCAGCTCCCGAAGCTGGGCTGCAGAAGTGGACCACCAAGGCAGCGGCTGAGGGTGCAAGCATCAGGAAACCATCTGCCAAGCATGGAAGTTGCTGGCCCAGCTCTGCCTCCAGAAACAGGCTCCGTGGCATGTCCACGCCAGCCAGACACACACCTCACTGTGAAAGCCCCGACAGCTTTCACCTCCAGGAAGGGAAATGTGGCAAGGAGATTCTTTGGATAGACACCACAAAATTGTGGAGCTGCTCCTAATTGCTAACGCTAGGTGGTGGGAACACAGGAGCATGCCTGCTCCTCTCGAGACAAGCATGCATCTGCGTCTACAAATGTTTCTTGAGTAGATGCCTCCTTCCTATGGCTTCACTCTTAGTGCACGTCTGAATTCAAGCCTTACACAAATATATGACGATTTGGCGAAACCGACCTCACATTCATAACTAATGACAGGGCAGTATGGGAAATGCAGCCTTGGGCTTTTTAGCCCATGTGGGATCCAAAGCTCAACAGAAAGAGAAAGGTGTAAAGTTGGACTGGGCAGGGGTGGGAAAGGGCTCTGCATGGTTGACTGGCTGAGCCAGGCTGGGTTAGAGGTGTTCCATGTGGGAACCACAATGAGGCTGTCACTTGGAAGCTGGTGCCAAGCCCTTTGAGTCAAATAGTGTCTTATTCAGCTGGAGCTGGGGAGGTAGGACTCAGAGGATGACCTCACTGAAGACAGTGACACACCTTAAACTGGCTTCCTCTCTACTCCTTAGTTCCAAGCCCAGACCCATCCCTAGGCTTAGGACAGTTTCAGTGTGCAGTTCAACCATCTCTGCTTTGCTTAACATGAAATCTATTTTAGCAAGAGGCTTGGGGAATAAGTTCCAAGAAACAAAACTTACAGGATGTATTGTCTCAGGGCAAAACAAACCCAGCCAGGATATCAGAGCCAGATGCCCCCCTCTCTCCACCTCCGTGGGAGGGATTGTGGATTTGATGGAATTCAGGACCAGTTCCGGAGTCCTACAGGTGGCGTGTTCACTGAGCCAAGGAAAACGGGTGCTGGCAAGCATGCATGTTTATCCACACCCAAAATCCTGCGAACACTGCCTGTAAGCTCCAGGCTTCCCAATCAGCAAGGGATCTTTAGCTGATGTGTGTTTTCAGAAGAGTGCTATGTTCTGAACGCCTGCTCTAACTGTATAAAAGTTCACTGAGTTGTATAGTATAGGGTCTGGATGATATGTGCATGTGATTCTTTTTATCTGAAATATTTTTATAATAATTTTGGGGGGTTTTGTTTTGTTTTATTTTATTTTATTTTTAAAGAAAAGTAAGGCAGAAGTCCCCATACAACATGTTCAGAGAGACAAGATGGCTTGTTCAACAACACACAGCAGATCTAGGATTAGCATTTTGTTACTGATGTTTACATAAACAAATATATCCTTGACTGAATCTAGTCCACAAGATATGGAATTTTTCCCATCTTATTTGCACTGTTAGCTTAAGCAGGTAGAACATGAAACAGTGGGCATGTAATATATTTAATATAAGTAAATAAATTTATGAAATTAATGAACATAGACATCCATGCCTGAGAAACCTATGCTCATTCAGTGGTCACACACAGCATTATGTAAGCGCGCGCGCACACACACACACACACACACAGTTCCAAGATCTTGAAGTCCCATCTCTTCTCCCTGGAGTAGCCTACCAGATTATAGTTTCTTGCATTTCCTAACTTGATGGCTCAGAGTCTAAGGAAGAGACCTCTGGATTCAAATCTCTGAGCATGCCTGCCACAGGCTAGGTGTGGTGGAGGCACAGTTGCCACCCCTCATCTGCTCTCATATAGACACTCTTTGGGCATATTGAATGGGGACACCAATTACAGTTGTAAACAAAGCCTGGTCTTCCAAGAAAGGATGACAATTAAGAGGACTGCCTTTTATTCAGCTCAGCCCTAAGAACATGAAGGCAGCCTGAGCTAGGTCATTGTACCCACCTTGTTTCTAAGGAAAATAAGACTCCTAACGAGGTTACTGAATTGCCTAAGGTCACAGGGCTAGCCAGCACGAAACCTGAATCAGAAAAGATCTAGTCTATGACTCCAAGGTCCATAGGCATCATTGACTCACAGTCCCTGGAGGCCAAGAGAAGTCATCGCTCCTTCATATCTGAGCTCTATGAAGGACAGGGCCATGTCCTCTCTTCTCTCCATCCTGTCTCTGTTCTCAGGCAGGGTCAGCACATGGTGGGGGTGGGAGGACATTGCTAGCTGTCTCCGACTGATATTGACAGATGGAGTGACTATTGTAAATGCTATGGTGTTGTGTAATCAGTAGGAAAATGTGACTGTGTCCCCAGAGATGCCAATGGCATTTTGGAGCAAATCCTATCCTTAGTTTTCTGAGCCTGCTCAGTTGAAATGTCTAGGTGACAGGGACAGGCTGGGGAGCTGTGGTCCACAGGACCAGGGCAGGCCACCCACTGTTGTACTGTCTATCTAGAAAAGTGAGAGTTGGAGGAGTCCCTTGAACCTGGACATGGACAGAGAGAGAGAGAGACAGAGACAGAGACAGAGATAGACTGACAGACAGGCAGACAGACAGACAGAAGCATGGAGAGAGGGTAGAAAATAATTCTATATGGGAATAGGATGGCATAAAGGCCAGAGCAGGCAGGAGCTCTGGAGAAGGAAAGGGTTCATTTAGGTTACATATACAGAATCATAGAGGGAAGGCAAGTCAGGAACTCAAACAGGCAGGAAGCCAGGGGCAGGAGCTAATGCGGTGACCATGGAAGGGTGCTGCTTACTGACGACTTGCTCAGTATGCTTTCTTATAGCACCCAGGACCACCCACAATGGTCAGTGGTAGCACCACCCACAATGGGCTGGGCCCTCCAATGTTAATTACTGATTAAGAAAATGCCTTACCCCTTCAGCTCCTTGGGTACTTTCCCTAGCTCCTCCATTGGGGGTCCTGTGTTTCATCCTATAGATGACTGTGAGCATCCACTTCTGTATTTGCCAGGCACGAGCATAGCCTCTCCAGAGCTCATGTCTCTAGCTGCATATGT
This sequence comes from Mus caroli, assembly GCF_978045245.1. Classification (NCBI taxonomy): domain Eukaryota; kingdom Metazoa; phylum Chordata; class Mammalia; order Rodentia; family Muridae; genus Mus; species Mus caroli. The sequence continues at coordinate 42,054,546 of NW_028227261.1, read as the reverse complement.
AGCAGAAGATGGCCTAGTTGGCCATCATTGGGAAGAGAGGCCCCTTGGTCTTGCAAACTTTATATGCCCCAGTACAGGGGAATGCCAGGGCCAAGAAGTGGGAGTGGGTGGGTAGGGGACGGGGGGGGGCGGTATAGGGAACTTTCGGGATAGCATTTAAAACGTAAATAACGAAAATATCTAATAAAAAAAGAAAGAAAGAAATGCTTTACAGGCTTGCCAAAGCATTTTTTCATTTGAGGTTCGTTTTTCTCAGATGACTGACTCTAGTTCATATCATGTTGACAGAGCATCATCCAGCATGCTTCCCAGCTCCCCATTTCTTCTGTAAAGAAGGAACAACCCATAAGAAGGAGATGTAGGAAGGGCAGTAGCATGTACCACAGGGCCTGGCCCATGGATGATGCAGACTAAATATGTGTTAAGTGAATATCTGGGTGAATAGCGGAATGAATGTAAGCCAGCAGCAGGATGAGAGCATCTAGAGTCAGGAGCCCCAAACTGGAGCTATTTCTGTCACCTACTGGCTGAGTGACCTTAGGCAAGTCACTTAACCTTACTGAGTCTCAGTTAACAATAGCAATAATCCCTTCCTCTCAGGTCAGTGTGAGGATGAAAGGAAAGTGCAGGGTGGAACCACTCCATGGCAGCTGGCCACTGTGCAAATCTTAGTTCTAATTATTCTCTGCAATTATGACAGCTCTACAGGAGTCATGTGTGTGAGTGAGGTTCACAGAGAAGCAGGGTATGAGAGTGGGTCTGTGACCAGGCTGTGTGCATATGAATTGTGTGTGGGTGCATTTTGTGTGTGTATGTGTGTATGCATTGTGTGTGTGTGTGTGTGTGTGTGTATGTGTGTGTGTATGTGTGTGTGTGTATGTGTGTGTGTGTGTGTGTGTGTGTATGTGTGTATGCATGTGTGTGTATGCATGTGTGTGTGTGTGTATGTGTGTATGCATATGTGTGTGTGTGTGTATGTGTGTATGCATTGTGTGTGTGTGTGTGTGTGTGTGTGTGTGTGTGTGTGTGTGTGTGTGTTTGGAGAACCGGGGCCATTAGAAAAACCATCAGCCCTCTAAGTTGTTCTTTCGTTGGCTAAACTCAACCTGCCAGGCTGACATCGGAAACAGGCATTAGTGGCAAGTCTGGGGGGACAGGATTAGCGGCTGAACTTTCTATTCCTGGAGACCCTCTTTTCTCAGGAGGTCAAAGCAATTTCCATATATTATCCTGCTGGCAGCTTGGGAAGGTCGGGGAAATAGCAAACACATGCCAAAAATTCCTCAGATGGAGAAATCAAGGCAGGAAAGGCAGCAGCTGCTGAGGCCACAGTGCTCTGCCACTGCACCATCAAGAAGTTTGCAACTGCCTGGGCCTAGCCCTATCAGGTCAGAGCCTCTCCTTGCTGGCACAAGCCCATTCCTTTGAATGACTACTGTTAGAGACACCCACTCTAGCCCCCAGCCCTAAGCTGTGTATCAGGAGGAGGGTTGTGGTGGAACCCCAAGTCCCTAACAAGTAGACTTGCAACCCATTGAGGGGCCTATTTTGCTTCCAAGCTCTGCCTGTCAAGCCGTAGCACCTACTTCTCAACTCCACTGAGAAGTCTGCCTAACTACAAATGGAGAAAGCAGATGCTAAGTCAGTGGTTCTCAACCTGTGGGTCGAGACCCCCAGCATCCCACATCAGATATTTGGAATTTAATCGTAACAAAATTACAGTTATGAAGTAGCAACAACAACAAAAACAATTTTATGGCTGGGGTCACCATAACATGAAGAATTATGTTTAAGAGTTGCAGCATTAGGAAGGTTGAGAACCACTGTTCTAAGTCAGTAGAGAGAAAGCTGGAGTTTGGAGGTACCACCCAGTCCTCCACTGCATCCGCTGATGTTGAAGGAAAGGACACAGCTCATTCCCTGAAACTGAACAGAATAAGAGTTACTGCAACCTATCAGTGTGCTCTGAATTTGCTGCTGGTGGGTTGAGGAGCCTCAGAGGGCACCTTGGGAGAGTTAGAGCTCTGACTCTCAAAGCTGGGCACCCAGCCTAGGCAGCAGCACGTGGAGCATGTGAGAGCTTCCAGCTCTCTAGCCTGCTTCTCATCTGCTGACTCAACTACAGCAAGGGGCTCAGCAAGTACCAGCAAGGCTCACAGGGAAGTCTGCGGCTCTAGATAAGGGAGCCACAGGGCTTCTTCAGTCCCACACTCCTGGCTTAAGGGGGAGGGGGGGCAGGGTTGCCCCTTTATCTTATAAAAATTTTTAAAGTTTTTAAAAAATATTATATTTGTGCATGTTTGTATAATTCATGTGTGGATGCCCACGGAGGCCAGAAAAGGACACAGACAGACAAGTAGACCAATGGAATAGAATTGAAGACCCAGAAATGAACCCACACACCTACGGTCACTTGATCTTCGACAAGGGAGCTAAAACCATCCAGTGGAAGAAAGACAGCATTTTCAACAAATGGTGCTGGCACAACTGGTTGTTATCATGTAGAAGAATGCGAATCGATCCATTCCTATCTCCTTGTACTAAGGTCAAGTCTAAGTGGATCAAGGAACTTCACATAAAACCAGAGACACTGAAACTTATAGAGGAGAAAGTGGGGAAAAGCCTTGAAGATATGGGCACAGGGGGAAAATTCTTGAATAGAACAGCAATGGCTTGTGCTGTAAGATCGAGAATTGACAAGTGGGACCTCATGAAACTGCAAAGCTTCTGCAAGGCAAAAGACACCATCAATAAGACAAAAAAACACCAACAGATTGGGAAAGGATCTTTACCTATCCTAAATCAGATAAGGGACTAATATCCAATATATATAAAGAACTCAAGAAGGTGGACTCCAGAAAGTCAAATAACCCCATTAAAAAATGGGGCTCAGAACTGAACAAAGAATTCTCACCTGAGGAATACCGAATGGCAGAGAAGCACCTGAAAAAATGTTCAACATCCTTAATCATCAGGGAAATGCAAATCAAAACAACCCTGAGATTCCACCTCACACCAGTCAGAATGGCTAAGATCAAAAATTCAGGTGACAGCAGATGCTGGCGAGGATGTGGAGAAAGAGGAACACTCCTCCATTGTTGGTGGGATTGCAAGCTTGTACAACCACTCTGGAAATCAGTCTGGCGGTTCCTCAGAAAATTGGACACAGTACTACCGGAGGATCCAGCAATACCTCTCCTGTGCATATGCCCAGAAGATGTCCCAACCGGTAAGAAGGACACATGCTCCAGTATGTTCATAGCAGCCTTATTTATAATAGCCAGAAGCTGGAAAGAACCCAGATGCCCCTCAACAGAGGAATGGATACAGAAATTATGGTACATTTACACAATGGAGTACTACTCAGCTATTAAAAAGAATGAATTTATGAAATTCCTAGCCAAATGGATGGACCTGGAGGGCATCATCTTGAGTGAGGTAACACAATCACAAAGGAACTCACACAATATGTATTCACTGATAAGTGGATATTAGCCCAAAACTTAGGATACCCAAGATATAAGATACAATTTGCTAAACGCATGAAACTCAAGAAGAATGAAGACCAAAGTGTGGACACTATGCCCCTTCTTAGAATTGGGAACAAAACACCCATGGAAGGAGTTACACAGACAAAGTTTGGAGCTGTGATGAAAGGATGGACCATCTAGAGACTGCCATATCCAGGGATCCATCCCATAATCAGCTTCTAAACGCTGACACCATTGCATACACTAGCAAGATTTTGCTGAAAGGACCCAAATATAGCTGTCTCTTGTGAGACTATGCCAGGGCCTAGCAAACACAGAAGTGGATGCTCACAGTCAGCTATTGGATGTATCACAGGGCTCCCAATGGAGAAGCTAGAGAAAGTACCCAAGGAGTTAAAGGGATATGCAACCCTATAGGGGGAACAACATGATGAACTAACCAGTACCCCGGAGCTCTTGTCTCTAGCTGCATATGCATCAAAAGATGGCCTAGTCGGCCATCACTGGAAAGAGAGGCCCATTGGACTTGCAAACTTTATATGCCCCAATACAGGGGAATGCCAGACAACGAGAGATGGACAGTGAGAGAGACAGAGAAAGAGACAGAGAGAGGCAGAGAGAGAGACATAGAAAGACAAACAGAGAGATACAGAGAGAGAGAGACAGAGATGTGAAAGAGACAGAGAGAGACAGAAAGGAAAACAGAGAGAGACAGAGAGAGAAATAAAGAGACAGACAGAGAGAGACAGAGAGAGAGACAGAGAGAGAGACAGAGAGACAGAGATGCAGAGAATGACAGAGAGAGAATGGGAATGGGTGGGTAGGGAAGTGGGGGGGGTATGGGGGACTTTTGGGATAGCATTGGAAATGTAATTGAGGAAAATACGTAATAAAAAAATATTAAAAATTAAAAAAATGTCTAACAAAAAATAAAATAAAAGGTTGCAAAAAAATATTATATTTGTGCGTGTTTGTATAATTCATGTGTGGATTCCCACGGAGGCCAGAAAAGGACACAGGATCCTCAAATGGTTCTCACCCTTCCTAATGCTGTGACCCTTTAATACAGTTCCTCATGCCAGGTGACCCACCCAACCATCAGATTATTTTTGTGGCTACTTTCATAACTGTAAGTTTGCAGCTGTTATGAGTTATGATATAAAGATCTGATATGCAGGATATCTGATATGTAATCCTAAAGAGATTGTGACCCTCAGGTTAAGAACCTCTCCCCCAGATCTAGAGTTACCGATGGTTGTGAGCTGCTCAACATGGGCCCTGGGAGCCAAACTCTGTTCTCTATAAGCAGCAAATGCTCTTAACCACTGAGCCACTGCTCCAGCCCCAAGCCCCTAAGTTCTTTCCACTGTGTCACCACTAAAGGTCCCTGAGAGCCCTTCACCCTGACCCTGTTGGGTCTTATCCCCCCCCCCCCCAGAACAAGAACCTACCATATCCTTCACTGTCGTGGCTCACCAAGCCAACCCCCATTTCCTGAGCATCCTCACTCTCATCTGTGAAAGCTGTGTGTGTGTGTGTGTGTGTGTTTACCTAGTGGCTACTGGCTTAGAGCTGATGTGTCCCCATCTTCAAGAAGGACAAGGCCTCAAAGGACTTGTTTAAGGCCCTAACTGAAGCTTCATTGAGACACCAATAACCAGTTCTGCTCACAGCACAGCAGCTGTCCCAGCCCTGAGGTTCCTGGTTTACAGATAGCCATGGGGGGGGGGGGGTGTGTGTAATTCTCAATCCCCAGCGACCCCCTTCCCTCAGCAAGTTCTCTCAGCAAGGGCTGCTTTCCTGTTTAAGGCATCTTGCTTCCAGGAAAGTACCAGGATGTCAGTCTGTTCTCAGGAAGTCCTATCTAGATTCATCAAACCACTCCATCCCTAGCAATCCTCAGGCACCACTACCAACTCTGGTTTGCTGGAGGTCTTGCCACTCGTTCCAGAATTTGATGTCTGAATCTTAGCCCAAGGGAACATTAGAAGGGGCAGCTGATCATACCGGCTCGAGGCTCCACTACTCACTAGCGGCTTGCCCAGATGGGCCTTAGCTGTTCTGTTTATATAGTGTGAAATCAACCCTGCTCTATCAGCCTCACTGTACACCTGTAAAATTCAAGATCACAGGTAGAGGTGTAGGAAAACAAAGTGGTACCAGATGCCCTGACCCAGTGTGCGCCATGCTTTGTAGTATGCTAAGTGTATATCCTTCTACGCTTCCTACTTAAGCTGTCCAGAATGCATGTGGCAAACTGAGGCAGCAGGATTTTGATGCCTCCCTCATCCAAGACAGACCAGACCTAGAGTGCCGGACCTTGAGCATGGTGCAGCTATCGCTGAGAACGCAAGAGGGCGCCATGGCCCCGCAGCGAGCCAGCTCAACCGACCTGCCAGCGTGCCATTTCCCCTCTCACTCCAGGAGCTGTGCCCAGACGGCAGTTTCCAGGCTTCGCCAAACTCAGAGAAGTGCCTGGAAACCTGGCGAATCCAAGAAGAATGGCAGAGTGAGAGAGAGGCAGAGTCTGGGCTGGAAATATGATGTCCAAACAACACACTGCTTTCCGCGTTGTTTGACCTCTCTGACCTTCATCTACAATGGTGGAAATAAAATCTCTCCCTTGCTTCCTGGCCAACACAACCGCCAAATGCTCCCCAGCCCACAGCAGAGATCTCAGTTCAGGCTTGCCTTACAAACTGTAAAAAGTGAAGCCTATTCTGCCCCCCCCCAACCCCCTTTAACTCTACCTGAAACCCCTTGGGTTTTATGCACATGCAAACTAAGGTTCGGGAAACTGCTCCTTTGCGAGTCCAGTGGTTCATCCACGTATAGATCCACGTATAGATCTCCGGACTCAGGCTCTAGACTACCTTCCTGGTCCGGCGTCATCCGCTTGGGTGGTGCTTAAGAGGCCACCAAAGGGCCAGAATGCGCAGCCAAACTCCACCAGGCCAGCATGATCAGGGAGCAAGCAGGAGTGTTCGGACCTCAGATCTGCTTTCAGCCTCTAGCTGGTCTACATGCCGTCACACGTGGATTCCTGGGCCGCCTCTCAAGTCTGTGGTCCAGGGGGCACCAGCACCCGGGGTCCCATGGAGTCTCCTGCGCCCTCCCCGAGCCCTTGCTCAACAGCTGGGCCACTGCGGTGGATGGCCGAGTCAGGTGGGCCCCAACCCGCGCCCTGAACTAAGGCTGTTTGCACACATGTAATTAGCGCTAATTGCCCAGGGTTTTCAAAGCTTGCCGGCTCCCAGCGCGAGAGCCAGGCAGCCCGGAGCCGCTGCCCTGCACGTCAGCCCTCTCCACCCGGCTAGGGCCGCCCTTGATCCTGACGCCCAGTCGCCTGGCTAAGTGCGCCCCAGGGTCTACGCGGCCGCCACGTGCGGATCAACGACAGTTTTTGTGTCTCCGACGCGGTGCATCTGGAGAGGCCTCTGGGACAGGTTCGGGAAGCCGTGTGCAGATGGGCAGAGGCGGGAGTAGGAGCGACAGGGTTGTTCTGCTATGAAGGAGGATAGCACCAGCACCTGGCTCCCATAGCCATTGCGGGTCCAAAAGGATCCCTGAAGTTATGGCTGCAGCTGCGCTGCGCAGCAAAGGTGTCACACACTGAACTCCCAAGCTGTCCTGTTCCACAGGAACCGTCCATCAGCGTTTCTCACCTACAGGTGGCAGAGCCTAGGCGTAGAGATGTTAAGCAAGGGCGCCGCTCAATGGCCAGGGCGCAGGATTCAGGTTCTGCTCGTTCGAAATCAGAGAGTCTGCCTGCAGGGGGGCCAGGAAGGGAGAGCTTTGGCCTCAACCAGGCCTGGGCCTTTGCTCTCTGATCCGAGGTTTGTCCCTCCAGCCCTATCTGAGACCTGTTCAACCTTAGGACTTCGACTCATAAACCACCGATAGCGATAGCCCGAGGGAAGCCACCACAACCTCAAAGGTCTTAGTCAAGGTGGGGGTGTTGGCTGCAGTTCCCTCCTTCCCTTGCCCTGGAGTCTTGAGCCCATCCTGATGAGCCTTCACTTGCTGGGTTCCAGAGCATTTGTGTTGCTGCTGTGTTCCTCTCACCTCCGTTGCTGTTTTGCTCTGACTCTATTTTCCACTGTCTTCTTGAGCCTTTGTCTATCATTGCCTCTCTCTCTCATCAGATTTCTGCCATGCAGCAAACACCCGCCACACACTTGCACGCGCGCACACACACACACACACACACGCTGCCCCTGCAAGGAACACACACCGGCAGAATCCGCCTTTTCAATAAAAAAAACGACAACTGGGAAACAGAGTGAATTAAAAGCATTAACTTAAAAACAATCCATGTGTCTGCAAATGTGTTCCAAATGGCAGCCCTTCAGGGCGGGGGGGGGGGGGGGAGGAGCATGTCTGCCACATTTCTGGAATCCCAGATACATGGGATGAAGGGGGCTCAGGGCACCACACCCTAACCACCTGGGGCAGCAAGGTCTCAGGAGAGGGATCTTCTCTGTGGTCATCATCCTGGACCCTCAGCAGGTTGCTTGGACCCTTCTGGAGCTGCATTTCAGCATCTGCTAGATCTTTGTACTTGCCCAAACCTTCTCTGCATGGACCTCAGCTCTCCAGGGACATCAGCCTTCCCAGGACCCAGATCCAAACTCTCTGTCTCTCTGTCTCTGTCTATCTGTCTCTGCCCCCTCTCCCTCTCCCTCTCCCTCTCCCTCTCCCTCTCCCTCTCCCTCTCCCTCTCCCTCTCCCTCTCCCTCTCCCTCTCCCTCTCCCTCTCCCTCTCCCTCTCCCTCTCCCTCTCCCTCTCCCTCTCCCTCTCCCTCTCCCTCTCCCTCTCCCTCTCCCTCTCCCTCTCCCTCTCCCTCTCAGGTCGGGCCTGGCCTGCCTTGCCCTGCTCCTGCTCCACTCCCCCCATGCTGCCCTCCTGCTCCCTAGACCACCCAGCAGCCCTAGCTCAGAGGGAAAAGTGGTTAGAGCCAAAGCTTGTCTTGGCCTAGAAAGCCTCCCCCAAGGGAGCAGCAGTTAGAGACTGTCGATCCCCCACCTGCAGCTGTTGTCAAGCTTGTTCAAGCTGTTTGGAAGATTGCTTCTCTAAGGTGGCACCTCTGCTGTCCTTTGCCTAGAGAGGACTTCTCCAAAGTCCTCCATGCAGCTACCCTTACCACTCCAACAACTTGGGGGTGGGGGTGGAGTACATCAATTAGCATGTGTGTGTTTTGTTTGATTTGTGGCTCAGGAGATGAACCTGAGTCCTCCTTTATGTTAGGAAGCAGTCTGCCACTGACTATGGCCAGCCCTCATCATCTAGGTCTTCCTCAGAGACAATAGGACTGGGTGTGGGGTCCCAGATCTCTCCTCTCTCCTTCAGCCTCTCTCCTTCAGTGTCTTCTCAATCAGAAGGGAAATTCCGAATCTATAAACCAGTTGGAGAGGAAGGAATTCTGGATTCTTAACCTTGTTCAGCTGATGCTAATCATTTACAAATATGGCACTAGCAATATCATTTGTAGCTCAGTGCCTAGTGTACGCTCTGCACACGGCGCCGCTGAAATGGCAGGCTCCTAGATGGCTTTGAGCTATGCTCGCACTACCTCTGTAGCTTCTCTATCCACAGCAGGAAGAGATGAGACCTTCTTAGCTCAGGCAGAGGTGTGTAGCTGGAGCAAAACCTGCAGTTATTGCTCCTACCATTTAAACACAGTAAGAAAAGCAGCTATGGAAGCGTTTGCCCAGAGTGACTTCTCTCTTGAAATAGCAGAGCAGAAAAGTCATCGCTTACAAGAATCACAGCTGTCCTCACCAAATCACTGGGTTCTTCCTCTAAGTAATAAAAGATGAGTCAGTTTGTTCTTAATGCCGAGAGTGTTCAGTATTCACTATACAGGAAGCCTTTCAGAATTCCCTGCTCCCACTAAACATGCTGGGCCCCAGAGAAGCCTGATAGGGTGTGCATACAATGTTCACAGTGGTTGTGCGGTGAGAATTCTGATTCCTACACAATGTCTGCATGTGTTTCAGTCATCTGATGACACTCCTGCCATATAATTCTTCTGTGTTCTCACTCTGATGATGATAGGAGTTCTGATTGGGAATAACTAAGGTGGGATTAGGAGAATTTTTGTTTCAATAGAAATATTTGTTTGAACAACATGCTACTGTGTGTGTGTGTGTGTGTGTGTGTGTTCCCAAGAGCTTGTGGAGATGTGTGTGCTGCATGCATATGTGTAAAGGTGTGTGTGGTGTGCCTGTGCAGGCAACCATGTTCTTCTTTGGGGGTATAATACACCTATAGGTATGTTTCAGTGTGTTTATTTGTTGGTGGACATAAAAGACAACCTCCCTCTCATGTGTGTGTGTGTGTGTGTGAGTGCTATGTTTCCAAAAACATTTCTGTGACTATGACTTTGTGTTATGTTCATATGTGTGAGGACCCATCAGTGCCTATGTGTGGAGATGTCACATGAGTTTACTGCTGGTCCTACCAGTTTCTGCAAAGATTTCTATGGTGGAAACCAGATTCAGGTCATTGGAGTGTCAGCTAAAACTTCTGGGGCTCCATTGTTCATGGAGGCCCTCTCTTGATGCAGGAGAGAAATGGCAAATTTTGATCCTAAACACTCAGACCTCTGTGCTGAGCAATCTAATCTGGCAAGTGTAGGAAGAAGGGAGGGAGGGAGGGAGGGAGAGAGAGAGAGAGAGAGAGAGAGAGAGAGAGAGAGAGAGAGAGAGAGAGAGAGAGAGAGAGAGAGAGAGAGAGAATGGAATAAATAGTATGTTTAATTGTTTCTGAGGGACTCTTGACAGTCTGAAAGCCTTCCCCTTCCCTGTAACCCTCTCCCAGGTGTCAGGGCCTCTACCTACTCAGGAAGATGGTTTGGTGTTCAGAAGCCTGGCACTAACACATGAGCTTCTCAAACAGACCAATTGCTAACTAAACAAATGCCACTAACACTGGAGCTTGGATGGGATCAGAGAGACAAATGACCCATTAGAACAGATGAGGATGGGTCCAGATGGAGATGAGCTAATAAGGTTTCCATAGCACCAAAGACAGGCTGCAGGTCGTCCCACCCCAGGAAAATTGCTCCCAGAGCCAGGATCCCTTCCACAGCAGAGGATGAATCTTTGAGTTCCTGCAGCAGGAATCTCAGGCTAGATGAATCTCCATGCCAATGAGTCTCTGAGTCCCTCTGGCAGGGTTTCCTTAGCAGCAACTGTAAGTTGGGGAAAATAAGAGACTCACCATGCTGAGTTAAGAGCCTACTGTGGTCCAAGTCATTCTTGCCCCATGCTTGTATATAATCTGAATGCATGGAAACTCTGAACCTATCACTAATTCTGAGCCCATGACTTTAACCTTTGCTACAGTTTCATGTATACATAAGCCTGAAAGCATAGATATATGTAAATGTCTATAAGCCTTCACACATCACTGATCTCTTTTGAAACATATAGTGCCAATGCAACACTCAGGTTCACAAACACCACACAGACCTTACATGTAGATGTTGTCACTGACGGAATGTGTTCCCTAGAAACTCAAGCTAAGGTCTCACACCCCATGTGACAGCACTGGGGGTACTGGCATTAGAAAGTAATTAGACAAAATCCCCTGTGATGGGATTACAGTCCCCATAAAGAGAGAGAGCCTGCAAGATGGCTCAGTAGATAAAGGTGCTTGCCATGGACTCTGATGACCTGGGTTCAGTCTCCTCAACGCAGTGATGGAGGGAGAGAACCAACTCCCAATGCTTGTCCTCTGAACTCCACATAGTATTTGCGGTATGTGTGCTACCCACCCCCAAAAGAAATGTAATAACCACTCTTAGAAAGAAGAAGAGGAAGAAGGAGCAGCTCCCAGGCTCTCCCTGCCAGGCAGAGCCCCTCCTGAGAAATAAAATCTAGAGGCACACTGACATGAGATGCCCCCCAGAACTATGCAAAACAAATAGCTGTAATTTAAACTACTCAGGCCTTACAGCATCATGTGAAGACTATCAGTATACACTACGAATTGTTCTGGCCTACATTTGTTTTGGCCCACACTTACCTACTGTGCTCCCAAAATAGTCATAGAAGAAGGTACTTAGTAACTATTTTATCTAGAAAGACAGAGAAACCTGAATAGACACTCAGGGTTGCTTGCACAATTGCTAAGTGGTGCAATCCGGATTTGAACTCAAGTTTTCAGAGCCCTACATATAGGGATACGTGATCTAGTGTTTGGAGCTCAGAGAGGGAAACTTCACTAGAGTCCAAAGAGAACAACCCAGCCAAAGCCCACAAAGCCCAAATTGCCATTCCCTAGGGCCACCTACCTTGTTCCGATCAGTACCTTCTGACTATGTTACTGAAATAGACAGCTGACAGCCAGAATGGGCAGGGATTAACCAAAGTGCAGATTCAAGGGCACCCTGAAACAGCTAAGGAGTTGCCTTTTGAATTAGATTTAAAATAATGGCCCCAAGAAGAGGAAGAACATAAAACTGCATTAAATATCCTGCCCAGTTTAAGAGTCAGGCTTAGGTCCATGTCACAGTTCACAAGCAATGCAAATGTATCCTGTTCTCAGTTCTAAGTGGCTTCTCTGGGGCTTCAGCCTGGCCCCCTTGTTCAGCTCATATTGGGATGGTGATATGCATCTGCCTCTGGCTGCAACCTGATAGGCAGCGGAGTGTTCTGCTTCCTCAAAATCTGCCCTCTCTTAATGCCCACATCCAGCACCCTTGAAGTTCCTACCCTGTCTCCATCCAGAGGGGACATTTGGAAAACTCCATCAACTCTGAGCCTAGAGCAGGCCCTCAGACATGTCAGTCCTGGACCACAGTGTGGCTGGCTCCTGCTGAAGACAGATGAAGGCCCTCCCGACAAGCAAACATAAATATTTTCTTTCCCAGCCTGATTCAGATGGAATCTGTACTGTTAATAAAGTGGCAGCTGGCTATCTAGGAGTGTCTCAATGTGGCTTTTTCTGGCAGGGAGTGTGTCATCTGTCTCTGTCTGTGCCCTGTCAGATGACAAGACATCTCTGGCCTCCTCCTCTTTGGAATGTGCCTCAGATGGCAGAAGGTAGGCAGGGAACATTTGAAAAATACCAGTTTCACCTCTGTCTGTGGAGGGCAGGGAGAAGTGTCCTGAGCTTGCTGTCTCTGGCAAACTGGCCTTTCAGGGCTATGACCGCCAGTGCCCAGCGAAGCTATTTACTTAAGCACCACATCAGGCAGTGATATTTTATGTATGAGATCAGAAGGAGAAGAGCTGAAACAGACTCATCTTCCTGCTTTGAAAGGTGCTCAAACTACAAAGCAACGGGACACGCTGTGTGCTATGTGACGCGGCCTGGAAATGGAGGTGTAAGTCCAGGGAAGGGTTTGAAATAACATTTCAGGTTGGAGTCCTCCCTGCCCCCACCTGCAAATAGGTGTTAGGATGGAAAACAGAGCACCTCTTCTGGCCACTCGTCACCAACCAGAGTTGTTTGAAATGAAAACAAAAAATTCTTCCTTAGAAGAACATGTGGTTCCACCATACTGTGAGTTCTCTTCTTGAGAGAGGCCTTGTGAAGGCTCCATTCACAGGCCTGCATCTTTGGAGGCTGCTCTGGGGACCAGCAAGCTGCTGCTAGGGGGTTAAAATGTACCAGCCTCTGACTTCAGCCATGGCTCATCCACAAGTTTGAAGAGTGGTGAGGCTACAGAGAGGTTCCCTGTGACTGCTTTCGAGCCCGCAGCCTCAGGTTGCCTTGGAGAAGGTATCCCAACTTCCTGTGCGCCTGTGTTCCCAGAAGACTGGGGGACAATAATTCAGCTTCCTCGGGACAGTTATGAGGAAGTCTTAAAAACACAGGGCCACCACAGCACAGAACTCCTGATAGCCTGGCAAAGGGTTGCATGGTATTGAAGGATCTCTTGGAAGTTCCCCACTCCCCACAGAAAGGGAAGAGTTCTTTGAGTTTCTAGTCAATGTATTATGGGATTTGATTTTAACCATGCCTCTTGCCCAGTGTCCTAATATTCTTTTGCTGAAATCAGGGTGCCTACCATCATGCCCACTCGCAGTTCCTGAATTCATGCCATGCTGTGAGCAAGCCCACGTGCTTGTCCATGCTCTCTCAGACACTCATCAAGCATACTGACCCTCACACCACTGTGCCTCCCAACTGGATGGGAGGGAAACTGAACTACCACTTACAGAGTATATGCCACCTGTCAGAAGCTTTCTATTTACACTGTTAGCATGCTGGCACTCAGAAAGTGTCAACGTTTGGAACGTTTCAGATTTCAGATTTTCAAATTAGAGTTATTCAATTGCCGAAGTCTGTGTAAATATTCTAAAATCCAAAAACTTCAAAGTCTAAAGATTGCACAGTTTTCAGCATACATTTTGTAGCATCGGGGAAATAGAAGACCAAAGGAAAGGAAAGGAGACAGTAAAGAGTTTCTAGGAGGGAATAAGATGGTCCTATTTACCATAGAGCAAAGATCACCATAGACCATAGAGGAGGCTGGGATCTGGCGGGATGATGATTAGAAGGAGGCAGAAGTGTTGAGAAGGAAAATGGAGGTCTGGGGGAAAGATAGGTGTTAGGGAGGAGTCAGGACAGAAGCTGGGGTATAAGGAGAGGCCACTATAGTGTCCACACAGGAAAAAAGAGTGATTATTTCTCCTTCATGGGGAAGAAAGTCTGGTTTTGAGACTTGTACTCACTAACAATTAAGTTGTTCACCTAACACATTTTTAGTGGCACCTGCTATATGCAAGCTCTGTCCCTAGCTGTTGGGACATAGTTGTGAACATAGCAGCAAAAGGCTCCATCTTCCTAGGATTTTTGTGTAAGAGGAGAAAACATATAATAAACAAGAAAATGTGTAGTACATTAGTTAAGGGCTATAGAAAAATCCAAAACCAAGGCTGGCTAATACAGACTTGAAATACCAGCCACTTGTGAAACTGAGGCAGGAGGATCAAAAGTTCAATGCCTACCTTGGCTACAAAGTGAGTTCAAAGCCAGTCTGGGCAACTCAGTGAGACTATATCAAGAAATAAGAAGGATGTGGATGTAGCTCGGTGGAAGGAGGCTTCCCTGATGTGTATGAGGCCCTAGGTTCAATTGCTAGCATGGTTACAATAAAATAAACAAGAATTCCAAGATGGTGAAGCAGAAGTAGAAGTACGGAGAGTATTAAAATTACAGATATGCAGGTCAGTTAAGGCCTCACCAGTCGGGTAACTTTTTGTGTAAGAAAGTCAGTCTGTGAGTGTCTGGTGGATCAACCCAGGTAAAGAACAGGCCCCAGTAGACGTCCCACCTCTAAGCCAGCAGCTTGCTGTGGAAGGTTGTACTGACAGGTGGGGCATCTACAGCTATGAGCATCCTCTCATGCATAGAGGATGAGGGGGCCTGCAGATGGGAGGTCCCATCACAGAAGCTCATTCATAACACTGAATTCCAGGCTATGTCAGTGGTGCTAGCTGCTAAAGTCTGTGGACCCTGCCCCTGATGCAGGAGAAGGGATGGCTCTAGGCCACCCTACCTTCTAGGCTTCTGTCAATAAACAACACATCACACGGAATGTGGAATTTTGTCCTTCATAAGTAGCCTTTATTTATTCCTTCCTGTATGTCTCCCAACATCCACTTATATATTCTCAAATATTTCATGTATATATTCATTCTTGTTTTGTTTGCTTATTCCTTTCTGCCCTCACACCTCGACCAAGTACTGATTCACTAATTTTCATTCCTTGTGACATTTACCTCATCAGTAAATGGGACAGAGCAGGCCGTTTCCACGCAAGGCTTGCATCCTAGCTCAAAGGTGCAGGCATGGGACAGACACATACATTATAGCCGTCACGTCAACATCCATACATCCTAAGGCTAGCCTATAGATCGTGCTCCTTACACAGATTCTCACCACCGTTTATTCACTGAAAACTCAGTCATTATTTTTATGGCATTTGCCAAGCCTCTACCTGTGCAAAAACCTGTGCCTGATATGTTTTAGAGTACAAAGGGTGGGGAAGAGATAAAAAGATAAATTATGCCAGCTCCTGTCATCCTTCCATTTGCCGATCTATCCACCCATCCATCCATCCATCCATCCGTCCGTCCATCATCCAGCCACTCTGATAAACCTCCACTAGTGTTGCTTAGGACCAACTCCTAAGCTGGCAGCTTTCTACCTAGAATGACTGGGGGAAGGCTATATTCAACTGTAGCTGGGACTCAAAGGCTGGATATAATTTCAGAACTTGTAAACAAGAAATGTAGTCCATCCAGACAACTGAATGGCATGGATGGATATGGGGTGTAGGGTCTACAAGCACCATATCACAGCTGGATAAGGAAATTGCCCTGAGCAATAGCTAAACACACTGTTTCGAGAGAGCTTAAGGCAAATCTCAGCAGGATTGATTGTCAAGCCAAAGAGTTCTCCGTGCCCCCTTGGAAGACCTGGCTTGGCCTCTCATTGCAGATTGTAAGGAGGCTGTGGAGCAGGCAGGCACCAAAGTGTCAGGTTGATTTTTCCTGACACACTATGATTTCCTGCCGCTGTCTCTTCTACCCAGAAGGAAATGCTCCACAAAGCTAGTTAAGATTCCCCACTGGTCCTACATGCCTCATGGTTGTGACAGAGCTTTGTGATGTCTGTCATTCCAAATGTATTTTAAAAAGTATAGAACAAGTTTTTCTCCCCAAAGTAAAGGTGCTGGAATAACTAGCAGAAAAGTGTTTAGAGGTAGGTAGCTAGCTGTGCTAGCACCTGGTAGAGCATCCCTGGTCATTCCGGGCAGGGATCAGGGTTCCTTACAAAACTGCAGAGAGATAGAAGCTAAGTGTAGGATCTCAGGTGTGTGGCCTCATGGAGCCGGCTAATCCCACAGGCCACAGTTCTAGCCACAAGCTGAGACTAGAGAAGGGCAAAGGGACTTTGAGCCTAATTCTGTGGCTCCTTATGTCCTCTTGCCCTTAGTGGCCCTATTTGAGCTCCCAAGCCTCCTCTTAGCTCTTTGGAGCTGGTAGAACTTGTCCCTAAGTCCCAGGTCTCCAGAGGACAGCTGATCCTTCTGTCTAGGCAGGAAGCATAACAAACATCAAATAAGAACAAAAATAATAGGAACCCCTCAACACACACTTACTAGGATGTAAACACATCTGGCTAATAAAGTACCTTCACAATCAGGGTCTCATTTCATCTTCAAAAAAACTGAAGGGACAGGCTAACGTGTGCGAGGCATAGAGTATAATCCCCACTTTACATACATTCAAGCCCATACAAGCAATCGAAAGCTTTACTAAAGGTTCATAGGGACCCATTTCATCAGATTCCCAAACCGGTGCGCTCCAGCTTTGTTTTCTCCAGGAAGATCGTTTCTTGAGTTGCAAAAGGCAGTGAGTGAGTGGTCCCACAGGTGGAATGCACTATCTGAAACTCTCGTCCTTCCTAAAGCCATGAGCATCTGTGGAGAAGGTAAGGCTGACTCAGCCTCAGCCCAGGCTAGGCCTCCTGACTGCAACCCAAGTTGTTTCCACTTCACCCACCCTAACCTTGACCTTGAGCAAGGCACTCCCCACTCTTCCAGCCTCCCCATGGGTGGTGAGAACATGTGGGACAGGTGGCTTTGAAGGCCACTTCCACATCCAAGCTGTTGCTGGAACAACAGATCTAAGGACAGGATATGAAGGTAAGAGATCAGGAACTCCCAGAACTTCATGGGTGGAGTAGTCTAACCAAGGGCAGGGGCAGAGGGCACTGAAGCAGCCCTTGACCAACTTCCCAGGCAAGGCCCACTGCCCTCCGCTTCCTCCTCCAGCAGGGGGGGTCTCCTTCACTTCCAGGTCTTATTGACTTTTGACTTTACAAGGTGTGTGGGTTGCTAAGGCTCGGGGATGATTGCCCTGGGGCCAGACCCGCCTTGGGAAAGCATCCTCCTCGCAGAAGTGGGTGGGGACACAAGCTGGGGTCTCCTAGAGCTGCTTAGAACGGATAGGGGCGAATCATGGAAAGGAAAACAGGGAGAGAGATGGAAGGCTGGCTCCATTCAGGAAAGGAAGAGGAGAAGCCAAGGGCAGCTCCACGTTTACACCACGCAGCCCTGAGTCCCTAACGTGGCCTGGCTCTGCTGGTGGGTGAAAGCCCAGGTGGGTGAGGAGCTTTATGGTGTTTACTTGGTTTATTGGCTCTGGGGAAGAGGATATGAGGCCCAAAGTAGTTTTCTGAAGATAGGACCCTGCAAGAAAAGGCAAGATTTATGACTTCCGGAAACCCTCAAGGTTACTGGACTGGGCACGGTCAGCTCTCTTTGGTTCTGCGGGCTTTTCAGGGAGGGGGACCTAGAGGAAAAGAAGTCCATTCCCTTAAATTCTCTGTCAATCCCCCCAACAATTCCACAGGGTGGGTGGTGCTGGGATTTCTCCATCACTTTAACAAAGCAGAAACTGAGGTCAGGAGGGTCCATATCGGCTCTAGCTCCCACACTTAGGACCATTTCTGTCTGGGCAGCTGTCACCAGAGTGGTCCTTGAGGGCCAGTGGGAAAATACCTGAGTCACCCTCACTAGGGTGGTAGCCTATCATCACCTATGTGCCACCCCAGGCAGGCCTAGAACAACAGCTATCCATCCTGTCCAGCGAGGTGGCCAGGCAGCCTCTGGCACATAACCACACAACAAAGGTGCTTGCTCTCCAGGAAATGCCAACTCCGCCACGCATGTGGACACTGGCCCTGACCAAGTAGTTCTGGAAACAAATGTCTCACTGACAATCCTACTTCACAGGCACAGGAGGCTGGTTCCTGACATGGCCTCCCAGTCTTCGGTGGCCCCCTGTTAGCAGGATAGATTGTGTTTCTGGGCTTAATTAAGGGACAGACCATAAATATTCATGCAGCCAAATGAGCCTGGCTCACAAGTGCAGCTGCTTCCCGCTTGGGGAAAATTAACATTGTTTTCCAGAGGAGAGTAATGAGGCTGTGCACTACAGAGAAGGCTTTTCAACAACCTCTCTAGGACAGAAAGGGACAGCCACACTCAGAGGCCCTGCACCCTGGGGAGTTTTCCTGGCCTCAGCAGACCCCTCTACTTCCCCAGTGAGGCTCAGTGGGGCTCCTGAAGGGGGGCACTTGCCAGAGCTCTTGGCAGAACAGAAGGCTCCCAAGTGTCTAGAGAACTGGGTTTGGCAAAGTGTTGCTAAGGGCTAAATCCACCTGCCACCTACATTTTTCAGGAAGCTTTACTGGGGCCTAGTCACACTTGTTTGTTTTATGATCGCTAAAGAGTTGAGTCATGTGGTGGACCTTTTTAACCTGCAGAGCCTGAAATGTGGACCACTAGGCCTTGTATGGAGAGTTTGCTGGACCCTAGAACTACCTCCTGCTGGACATCTGTTATTATTATTAATACTCTCATAAGCTGAGCTGGCAAGAAGACCCAGCAGGTAAAGGCCCTTTGCCACAGAAGCCTGGTTACTTGAGTTTAGTCCTCAGAACCCAAGGTGGAAGAAGAGAATCAACTTCCAAAGGTTATCCTCTGAATTACACAAGCACATGCCCTCTCATGCTTCAGCATCATCACCACCACCACCACCATCGTCATCACCATCATCATAAATAACATTAAGAATAAATATATGAAAGTCCTATCATTTCAATATCCATGGAGTTCTAGAAATTGAGAGTTCTTTCACCTTGTGGACTTAGAATCTTCTGTGCAGACTCTAAAACCCGAGTCCCACCTCTACTTTGCCCCTTTGTTAGTTGTGACTACCAGAAAGTTACCCACCTTCCTCCTGCTGAGGCTCCCTGAGACCCCAAAATAAGTTGGACTGTGATTTACTGACATTTATGAATTATATATTACAATGATATATAATTCATATGTGATATGATTGTAAACTACATATTAAAAAGTGAGACCTTGAAATATTAGGAGCCTTACCTGCGGTCTGGTCACTAGGGGTGGACTGCAAAGCCAGAACCCAAGCCTGTCTCTCAGGCAGCCCCACTTGTACCGTGTCCTCGGCCTCTCTGAACACCAGCTGTGACAGGAGAACACATACATTCTTGGGGCCATCTCCAAACTTTCTAAGAGCCAGGAGCAGGCTGAGCCTCATGCATTTGCAGCCAACAAGATTCGGGCAGAAATCTCCTGTTTCTGTCATAGTCTCCTACAGGAAGCTCTCCCTGGTTGCCCAAAACTCCCAGTATTCCTGCCTGAACCATCTCTCCTTGAGACAGGTCAGTAACAACCCCAGGACTCTCCAATTCTTGCATTCTTTCTGCTAGTTTTCAACATGGCATGAGATCTGCTCTCTTCTTACAGTTTTGTGGCATGACAATGCTCAGCAAATGGCTCACATTGAAGCTGTCCTCATGCCCAATCCTGCTTGTAAGATGATGGATCTGGGACCCATGGGGAGGAGGAACAGACAATAAGAGGTAGAGACACCTGCAGAGAAACCCTGTGTGCCAGTTATGAGGTAACCCTTCAGCTATTTCTCCTCACACGGGTCCAGAGAAAGCAGCTATGGCTGCTACCGACACTCTGACTAGTTGGAGGTGACTCAAACAATCGAGAAGTATTGAAAAAGCAAATCCCATGTGCCAAACAGTTTTATATGCACATAATCAAATAGAAATACCCCAAGCAGGTATTTCTATTCCTGAGCAGGTTGGATGTCCTGGGGAATCAGGCTGGACCAAAGACTGGTGGGTAAGGCCTTTAGCTCACCCCCAGCAGCCCTAAGAGGCCGGCTCATATCCTTTCAGGGAGTGGAAAAGGAAACACTGGGTCCTTTTACAGGGTTTCTTGTGTGTGCCTAGCAGCCTCTGAGGATGGCCGAGCTGCCACGGATGGAAGAAACCGTTTATTTTTCCTGTGAGCCGCTCTGGAGCCTTTCAAAGGTGTGAAGTTCCAGAGCCTGCAAATGCTGACTCCATGGGGCTGCACAGAGCCAGCCCTGCCTGGGCCTCAGAGGCCCCCCCCCAACCCCCAACCCCCAACCCCCAGCCCCAAGCTCCAGCTCTTCATGTGCTGTGGGAACTCCCCCAGGCCCATCTGGCCTCTCCTGTGCTGAAAGGCTGCAGAGTGACAGGCCAGAAACCTGATTCAGTGTTTATTCACCAAACACTGAGAGGGCCCTCCTGAGTCTCCTCCCCACCCAAAGCCTCTGCTACTTGGGGGGGGGGGGGTTACTGTCTATCTTCCATGTTCAACATACCTGGTATACTTGCCCCAAGAGATTAACCATGAGGAGAAGTGTCCAGACTGGCCCTGAAGCAAGAGTAAATCCGGTTAAGACGGAAGAAAGAACTGCCACCGAGAGACAGCAGTTGAAAGAGGAGGAATCCTAAGTCCTGTGGATTCTGGTAAGGACTCTGGGTTCCTCCACCTCCCATGACAAGGTTGAGAGATTCCATAAGAGCTCTGTCCATGAGCTCTACCATGTTGTAATCCTGAAAGTCTACAATAGCAGAAGGGGGTCTCAGGCTGGACCAAAGAGCTATGTCCGTGTTTCTAGCTCCAGCCTGCTGCTCAAATGAGATGGGTGGCCCATGAAATGACTGGTTGTTTGCTTATACAGAGGCCCAGGAAGCAGCATTGGGATTGTATTTTCTGTTTCATTTAAGACAGGGATTTTCTATGTAACCCAGGGCATCCTCCATGTTGTGGTAATTTTTCTCCTTCAGGCTAAGTGCTGGGATTATGGCATGAACTTCTGTGTTCAGCTACGCAGTTATTAAAAAAAAAAACTGAATTAATAGTTTTCTTTCTCCTCCCCATTCCATTCTTGTAATGTACCAGACTGTTTTGTGGGGCTGCCGTGTTGTCTGTCTGAACCGATACCTTGTGGTAGAGCAGAATATGTGGCCATTTATCCACGATGATCGGTCAAGTGGCCGAGATGGATGGTTCTACCTTTCCTGGTGGTGTTTGAACTGAACGGACTGAGTGGGGCCCTGAGATCATAAACAACCTCACATCCCAAGATCTGGAGTCCCAGAAAGATCCAGTGGTAAATGTTTGGGGAATAAACAAAAGGACACTTCACACTGTCATGGACCTCAAGGCAGACTTCAGGTCAAGGAGCCAGCCTGCTGTCAGCCAGCCTAGCAGGGCAGCCCTCACTACCTTACATCCTAGTGGTGGGATTGAGACCAGTGGTCTTGCCCATGGTTGTCAGGGCTGCCACAAGCCCGGTCCCTCTCATGCATCTTTCACTAACTGCAGACATGATGGGCCCACTGACTTCCAGTGGGCCTGTGACAGGCCTCACCTCCACTTCTAGTCACCCTGCTCACCCACCCCTCCTTATCCTTCTAGGCTCTAGTGAATGGGGCTTGTTCACAAACAGGACAGGACATTGGCTTTGTCCCTTTGTAAAGGCTGTCCCCTCCCCTCAGCCCTACTGCTCCCAATCCCAGAATCAGCATCAGTGCCCCCTGCAGGCTGAGGTGCATATGGAGCACAGTGTACCCAACGCTGGGGATTGTGTTTAGGGAGCAGAAGACAACCTCGAGATTTTTCCTCCCTTCCATCCCCATTTTACAGACAGAAAAACTGAGTCAGACAGAGTGGCCAGTTCATGCCCAGGCTGCTATGCCATTCACTCATTTCCACATTCTTTTCCTTAGTTCTTGCAGAATGAAGCAGGCATTTGCCAACTGGCTTCACTATGATCTCCCCTCACCCCAACCCTCTGCACCACCGGGAAATGTGTACAACCACCACAGCCAATTGTCTAGGGAGTTTGGAGTCGTGGTTTTTCTGTTTAGCATTGGAAATCAAAAGTGAGAGCCAAGGAAATGGCCATTTTAGGTTGAGCGACCTCTGAAATAAATAGGAGACCGGCTCGACAGTATCCGAAATGCAACTCGTCAAAAGGAAAACAGAGCCAAATGGTTCTTTTCCTGTTTCTAATATTTTCACTCCCACACTGAGATTATTTAAGGCAACTTCCTATTTGTGGGTGGGCTTATTGGGGATCAGAGAGTAACTGTGCCTTGCCTGGGGGCACACAGCCTATAGGCAAGGCTATGCCGTGTGCTTAGTGTCTTCTGTCTTGGAATTCTCTGGAGTTTTCAGTTTTCAGAATACTCTCTGGCTCCATTGAAACAGTATCCTTAGAAGCCAGGGAGAGCTGTGATTTCATTGGTTGTGAGGCTTTCCAATCTCTAAACTAAGTGGCTTATTTTTTTAAAAAAAAATGAAATTGGCAAAAAATAAATAAAAGGGATTGCTTTCCTTCATTTTGTCTGTAGGGCACTGGCTGATGTCTTGCCATTTCTGGCCCACAATCCTCTCTTGTATGGAGTTTTGAGGTGTTGTATGTGAACCTGGAGGCCCCAGGACTTCCAGAAAAAGCTGGAGGAAACACTGTACACTCTTGTCTTCACAGTGCTTGAACGAAAGGCCAGAGGATCCACGTCCAGGCTTCTTACCTTTGGCTAGTCCTTTCACAGTGTTGGGGGGTGGGGGATTCACTAGGAAGCCAGTGTTTTCTAAAATGTCAGGGTGCCTCTGTCACTGCCTGTGTTTTACTTTCAGTTTGTCCCTCAGCGATGTAATAGAATGCTAAAAGTTACTCCTCCCGTTGATATCTGACCACCCTCTTCCACTATGCCATCCCTTGCAGGGATTTATGGCTTTGTGAGGAGCCTCCACATATCCTTGACTGGATACCAGCACCAGCTTATTGCCATATCATCCTCATCAACCTGGTTTTAATCGCCTCCAAACCTGATAACCATCGGAGGCAGTTCATCCCTGCAAATTATCTAATCCACATGTTGTTCAATTTGTGTAAACCCCAGCCCACGAGGATCATAAAATAAATAAGCATGAAATGGTTTATAGTTTCCAATCTCCTTTCACCTAGACAGGCCAGGCTGCTCTCTCACCTCTTTCCAGAAAAGGATAGGTGATGTGGCTTCTAGGAGGATCTGTTTCCTGCCATCCTTGACTGGGCCACACACACTCTTCTGCCTCATCTCTTTGTGACTCTTCCCACATCCCAGAGCAGTCAAAGCTTCAGATCACTAACGTGTTATTCATAGACTTGTCCTGTGAGGCACGGGCATGGGGAATTAAGACACTGGGTGATTTGCAAAATGAAAGTAAGCTGTCTCTGGAAAGATAGGCTAGCAGGAATTTGTAGTGTTGGGAGGTAGAGCAGAGAAGAGGCAGAAAAAGATGTCGGTAGCTCAGAACGTATATATAGTCTAGATGTAAGCACCAGGTCTCCAAGACTGTACGTGTGTGTGTGTGTGTGTGTGTGTGTGTGTGTGTACCTGCGTGAGTAAAGGCACAAACACAACTGGGCCAGGAGTGGAGCTGGCAGCATGCAAATCCCCTTCTTTGTCCCTGAAATTCCTCCAGGCTGCATCTGAAAATCTTGTAATTCCAAAATTCTGGTATTAGTACATGTCCTACTTCTCTCACAAAACACACAGTGATTGTAACATTCTGCAGGTCTAAGTGCCGAGATCCAAAGTCTGTAATTATGAACTGCTCTGAATCTCTAATTCTGTTGTTCCTGGAGGCAGACATTCTGGTTCTAAGATTCCATCAATATGCGTTCTGTAGTTTAATATTCTAACGCTCTGCTGCGCTCAAGGTCTCTAACTGTTAGCATCCCTCAGCCCATGCTTCTACACATTAACTTATCTGTATTTATTTATTTTGATTTTTTTTTTTGAGACAGGTTCTCACTACACTGCCCTGGCTTTCCTGAAACTCACTTAGTAGACCAGGCTGACCTCAAACTAACAGAGATTCTTCCATCTTTGACTCTGCACCACCACACCCCACTTAGTCTGTATTTCTAATGCTCTTTAAAAAAAAAAAAAAGCAGTTACAATTTAATAATCCTCAAATTCCCTAATTTTGATGTTTTGTAAGACTTTCATGTGAATATATAAATTATCTTTTAAGAATTCGAACAGAATGATTCCAGAATTCTAGATTTTTCAGACTCCGCAATGCAAAGGTATTTTCATTTTATGTTCTACATTTTGAAAGTTCTATTAAATGATTCTCAGCTCTGTAATTTTAAAATAGTATATTATACCCCAACACTTGTTAAAGATTTTATTATTTGAAATACAAAATCACTTGCTCTTCGAAGGACAGGAATTAAGACATAATACAGAGTCCAGGAATGCTAAATGTGTCCCTGGGCTCAGGCAGAGATCTTTGCCATAGCAAAGGAGACTCAAAGAGAGCTGGCCGTTCTAGGAGCTGAGAGAGACAAAGGCGGTGGGGGTGCTGGAAGGCAAAGGAGGTAGTTTCAAGCCCAGAGTCAGGTGAGGAGTTGGTCCCAACACCCAGGTCCTTCCTCAACAGGCTTGTTTCTAAACCTCTGCCTGATCCCTCATCAGCATCCCGATTAGAAATAGCAGCCTTTAAAACCATCCCTCTCCCTTTCTTGTTCTCCATCAAGGGTTCCCATGACAATCATTTCAAGCAGCTAATGAGTTTCAGATGGCTTCAGAAACCAGGGACCAAAGGGACGCTCAGAGGGGAAGGTTCCTTAGCTGAGTTCCATGGGGGTTGGGGAGAGACTCAAAGAGAGGAATCTTTTGTAGCAAACTGTGGGGCCACACACACCTTCCCCAGGCGAAGGGACCGACCGAGGAAAGAAGCTGGGAGTCTTGCAGTCATTAATTGCTCTTTGTACCCCACACTTGTTGGCGTCTCCTTTCTCATACACAGACCGACAGACCTGCGTTGCCTAGCTTGCTCTTCATTGCTGCTTTGAACTCAGACTGAGTAAAGACCTCAAAGTATTCTGCAAAGGCACCAAGGATTTCTTCAGGCCAAGATGTCATCTCTCATCTGCTACTAAAGCACCTTTGCAATGACATCTTCTGCGATCTTGTGATCTTTCAGATGTACAGAGGTAGAGCCCAGAGGTACTGCCTAGCCTGGATGGAGCCACTCAGCCACCCTGGGGAGTCCTGCTGGCCACCAACTCCCTTTGGAGAACTTCTACAACCACAGTCAGCCCAAGACCATAGGCAGACTGAGCAAGACTCAAGGGGCTTTTCCACTCCTGTGCACCAGGGGGCACCGAGAAGGAGGCAAGAGGCTCAGGCGGGGATATCTCAGACTGCTTTTCAGCACTCAAGAGTGCCGGGACCTGGCTGGGATTACACAGTGGGTTCTGCGGTGCGCTCAGTCCCTAGCTGCCTGGCAACTTCCGCTGCTTTCAAGGTCTAATTTAGGAATCTACGGAAATGAGCAGAACACTGAGAGAGACACACCAGTGCATTACAAAGGGACTCGCGGTCCACAGCCCACCGAAGCTGTTCCGAGCAGGGATGCAGGGGGAAATGCTCCAACAGGATGTGTATAGTTTAAGGTTCAGAGGGGTCTCTCCTGGCAAGAGAGACCAAACCTTATAATTAAGTATCTCCGTTTCCTTTCAGATATCAACAGCAGCAACAACCACGTTCTCCCCACTGCCTAAACAGGACAAATCCCGGGTTAAGCAGTTTCTGGTGGTCTTCACACACACACACATACACACACGCAGAAAGGGAAAAAGCTGCCTGAAAGCAGCCTCTCCAGCCTCTCAGCACCTCCCCCTCCCCCTTGTTCCCTCCCCTAATCCCCCCTCCCCATTTGCAATTAGGGGTAATCTTTTGTTGCCTGGAAAGTGTAAAAATCACCAGCTTTTCTTTTTGCATGCATAATATCCATTTCCCCTCCAAGTGCGCTATTTGGTTAGGGAATTACATCTATTTACAAGAGTAGATGTTGCACAAAGGTTGTGTTTATGTGGAAAATTATATCGGTGACACGGGCTGATTGGCATGTGGAGGCTGGGAGAGCAAGCCGAAGAGGCCTCCTCATCAGCTTGGAATAACAAAATGATTGTATTTTCAGCAAAGCTAATTGATCACACACCTCACTGGGCTATCTGTTTACTCAAAGGCCATCCAGGCCCTGGGAAGGTGGAAAGGAGAGAGCAGCCGGCAGTGGTCACTACCAGGCGGGGCCAGCCAAGGCTCTAGGGGTATGTAGCAGAGATAGGAGGTAGAATGAGTGGCCAGAACGAACCTCTGGGTCCTTCAGTTGTGCAGAGATGGGCAGATTCAATGTTCCCTGAAAAACTAGGCCCAGACCCAACACTGGAAATTTTGTCCTTTAAAAAAAAAATTTCATGTGGGCATCAAGGCTTTGGGGAAGGGAAGGGCAGACCAGAGCAGGACCCAGAGCCACTGCAGAGAGAAGATATATTCATTCCCTTCCCCTTGGCAATTTGAGAAACTAACCCCATTTCAAGCAAATGCTGAGCAGACTCATTAATCTGGTGGAGCAGAGGCTCTGGAACCCTGGCTCCACGTGTATGTCCTGGCTCTCATCCCAGTACACATGGCAGAGTTAGGGATCAGATATAGAGTACAACCAGCTTCCAAATGTGCCCTGCAGAACAAAACCCCTATCCCACCACCACAGAGGCAGGGACTAGCCTCAAGTCTGTGATCTGCTTCCTTATGAAGGAATGCTGAGACTTATGAAGATATGCTGAGACTTCCCCAAACTGACCAGTCAGGCTAGGAGCCCTAGGAGCCCCAGAGCCCAAGCAATCTACAAAAGCAAGCAGAATCCTATTCCCTCCCTAGTTGTTTCCACTCCAGTTGTGTGGGCAGAAAACAAAGCAATCGAGTAAGCAAGCACTTGGGTGAAAATGACCAGTGACAGTAAAAATAACTGTTTGGGGACTAGTGTGGGGGCAGATTCACTGACCAGCACTTTGCAAATGTGAAGGTCATTTAGAAGCCACTGATCAGAAACATCATCACCACCTGCCCACCCTACGATGCGCTCACTTGGCTGTCTTGCAAATGCCCCAGTGGATCCTATGACTAGTTATTCTTTTACAGGGATGTGCAAAGCACAGCTCCCAGCTTGTCGGGTTCTAACTCTGGTTTGGAATCTTTCCATTGCTGATCAATATTAGACCTGGTAACTATTTCCTAAAGAAAAAAAAATGAAGAATACTTGAGAACAAATAATAAGTGCCCAGGATTTACTAGAGAAATCCTGAGATCCTCAGAGGACAACTGAAACTAAAAACAAACAAACAAACAAACAAACAAACAAGAAACAAAACCAAAACATCAACAACAACAAAACTTAAGGAAAATGAGATCTAGAATACCATGTGGATTCCAGCTGGCTACAGTTCGCACATTATTTAGGATTCTTGGATCAGGTGACCCTGGATAAACTTCAGGTGCTTTGCCCCAATCTCAGTCTGGAGGCTTTTCTTCTTTAGCAAGGTATAAGTGCAATTTGCAATTTGTAACAAGCTCCTTCTGGAATCACTGATCGTGTGTGCATGCGTGCACGTGTGTGTGCGTGCGTGTGTGTGTGTGCGTGCGCGCGCGCGCGTGTGTGTGTGTGTGCATGCATGTGTGTGTGTGTGTGTGTGTGTGTGTGCGCGTGCACACGCGCGCATGCACTCCCTGACCCTTCAGAAAGACAAGCTGTTTATTAATGTGGCACTCTCTGAATTGTTTTGTAACTGGAACCATTTTGTAACGAGGGACATTAATAAAACCTGGATCCAAATCAAACTCTTCTGTGTGCGTTATTTTTGCTCTGCAGTCAATGCTTTTATTAGATTGAAAACTTTCACCGTGCTTTTCATCTCTGGTTGTATAATGTTCTAACAATAAAAAAAAAAAAAATAACGGGCGGGGGGCGCGGCGACCAGTGACTCCAAAGTCTGGCAAAATAATATACTTTCTTGGATGTCTCTGTGTGTTGCCAATTAGCTTTGCTGAGAGCACAGGCCCCATCCATCACCCGCCTCTGGGTGGCTGTAACGGAGACCTAATTTGTTTCATATGCCCTAGGCTCAGGCGTTCATCCTTGCCTCCAACCTGCCGAGGAGCCCCTGTCCAAGGAGGAGATGAATGACAAGAAAACCCAGGACAAACCAGCGGGACTCCTATCAGAAACTGCTCTGCTGTGGGTGGGAAGATCCCAGCCCTCCCAGGCCCACAGTTCCTCCCACAAGCTCCCCCACACCTCTCTCTCCTTCACCCCTTCTCCCCTTTCACGACCCAGAAGACCCAAGACTCACAAGCGGCCAGCGGGCCCGAGTGGAGAATGGAAAACTGCCTCTTCCTCCAGCTTCCCAGGGCTGGCCCTGCCTCGCCCCTCTCTGTTGTTCCCACCCCCTCCCACCTACTCCTTCCACAAGCCCGACTTTTGAACCTCCAGTTCCCTAGGAATTTTATGAATGCTCAGCACAAGCCAAAATAAACTCGTAAAGAAAAGGCTTCTAAAGAAGGCCGGAGCCGCGTACAGCAAGTGCTAAGCGGTAAATACAAAAGTTCTCCAGGTCTCTGGGAGCTGTGCTCTGGGTGGTGGAAGGTTGGGGTCAACCAAGGGAACGAAGGACAAGGGGAACAATGAGTGAAGACTTCCTTTCCCCTCCTTCAAGAAAAGCAAGCTCCAGGTCCTAGATTCAGTCTTTACTTCTTTTTAAAGCCTGATAGTCTGTCCTCTCTTTTTATTGATGAACTAGCCCAGAGAAGTGGAGAGATTTATCAAGTCACACAGTAAGCTTACCTGGCCAGCCTTGGAGCGCCGCCTCCCTGTGAGATTGTGGAACTACATGGTAAGAAAAGAAAGCGCCTAATGTAACCCCGGCCTACCTAATCTTCTGCTGTGGTGGAATAGGGGATGCACCGGATCTGAGCACCCAGTATTCTGCCCAATGTGTCTTTCAATTACATTTAAAACTCAGTCATGGCACCAGAGAGACATAGCTCATCTGGTAAAAGCATTTGTCACTAAGCCTGACAACCTGTGTTTGATCCCCAGGACTCACAAAGTAGGAGGAGAGAACCAGCTTTTGAGAATCATTTGTTCTCTGACCCACACACTTGTGCCATGGCATTCATTCCATGAACATACGCACACACAGATACAAATCAATAAATGTAATACAAACATTTTTAAGAATAACACTCAGTCACCTATACCGCTACCCGAGGTCATAGATGGAGAAGCACAGTTCTCACACACCTCTACCCTGTCAGAGTTCTACCAGAAGGTGGTATTCCAATGCATAGGGCCTGGACCCCGGAAAGAATCTTTGGGAACACGATGGGCAAGGACCCATTGCTCTGGCTTCCTCTGCCAATCATGATACTGCCACTCACTGTGAAGAACAGTGTCCTACATATCCCCACATAGAGTAAGGACAAGCGCTGTGGAGCCAAGGCATTGCCTCTTCCCTGCTGGAGATTCAATCCAAGAATGCTGGAGTTGGAGAGGGCCTTAAAGGCCATTTAGTTAAGCTCCTCCCAGACCAAATCTCTCCTCCACTCCCTTGAGTGTAAAACTGGGACCAATTCCTCATCAGGATTCTATGCAGTTGTTCCCAGCCCACCACAAGATTCATCTAGGAAAGGCCTTGGCAGGAGCTGGGACATCCCCAGGAGCAGGGCAGGGCTGCTCTGAAGAGCTCAGATGGGCAGAGCAGACACAGGGGACTGTTCCAGGGAGCCGGACTCTACAGAGCCCACAGGGGTCTAGCCAGCTTGGGCTACAGTTGAAGCAGCTTCATTCAGTTCCTGGTCTCCATACTTTATCAAGAAAGAAGTGTAAGTAAGAGATGTCAGGGCTGAAAAGAGAGGAACTTGGTGATTGGGTAGGTGTGACTCTGTGTGTGTGTGTGTGTGTGTGTGTGTGTGTGTGTGTGTGTGTGTAGGAGAAGCAGAGCCAAGACTGACTCAGGGATACAGTATGTGTGTTTTCCAGCAGGAATTTGCCAGTCATGACAACACTCGCTGGCACTGATTGGGCACTTACTATATGCCAGGCAATACGCTAAGCATTTTATATATGTGACCACATTTAATTCTCTCAGCAATTCTGAGGGTTTTCCAGAAGGAAAACAAGAGAGTTGTGACATTAGCTGGCATTGATTAAGAATTTACTACATGCCAGGCATTATGTTAAACAATTTTATGTTACATGACTTCACTTAATCCTCACAGCAATTATGAGGAACTCCTCCTACTTTATCCTTTATTCTCAGAAGGTGCACGCCGTCATACAGCAACCCAGCCCTGCTGTTCAGCCCTCGGCTCTCCCATCCTTTCCCCCACCTGACTTCTTTCCCTTCCCTGAATAGCACTCCAGGTTCGCTGTCATACAGCAACCCAGCCCTGCTGTTCAGCCCTCGGCTCTCCCATCCTTTCCCCCACCTGACGTTCTCTCCCTTCCCTGAAGAGCACTCCAGGTTCTTGCCAGGCCATCCCCATGCTCATGACTACCCAGGCACCCAGGCAGAGCTGCTTCCTCCTCTCCCATCCTCCAAAGTCTTCCACATAAGAACTTGGCCTCCTCAGCCCAACCCAAGGGCGCTCCAGTCTCATCTAGCCCCTTCTCTGTCTCTCAGCAGTGCACATCTGGAGCCTCGTTCTGAGCCAGGCCCTGTGGGGATCCCAGAGATATGGAATTGAACTGACCCCTGCTCGTGCTGTTAGCCAAGACAGGCGTCTGTCTGTGGAGACTCCTCCCTGTTCAAACATCTTTCTCTGGTATTTCCTACTGTCTTTCATACCCTTTCAGGTTGTTCATAACTCAGTTGTGGTGGAACCACTTTAATGTCTGATTGCTGTGTCTAACTGGCCCAGAGGCAAGTTCCCCATTATGGGATCATGTACCCCACCCCCAAATCCTTATGTTGAAGCCCACATTATTTACTTTTGTGTCATTATGATTAAAATATCAGTCAGAAACAAGAGAGGAAAGATTTATTTTGGCTCATGGGTTCAGGAGTTTGGCAAAAGCATGGTGGGGTCTGTGGTGACAGGCGCACAGGGTGAAGCCCAGGATGGTGATGAGGAGCGTGATGATGACGATGATGAAGATGATGGCCGCGATGGTGTTGATGACATCATGTCAAGATAGTAAGATGTCCTGCTTCCTCTTGCAGCTTCTCTGCCCTTCCTCTTCATACCGGCAGGGACCTACTTACTGTCTCCCTAGCAAAAGTACACGGCTTTGCTTTTCAAAAGTATAAGCCCAGGAGTGCTGAGGGGCCCACTGAGGAGAGGGAAGAGAAGATGACGCACCGATGACGCAACCTAGCTTGGGAATCCTGGGAATGGCAGGCTGTTCTCAGGCTGTGCAGAGAGCAGCGCAGGCTGTGCGGGTCCCTGCAGAACTGTGCATGTGGAACAGTGTGTCTGTGTGAGGTGTGACTGACCGAGTCTCCACTGCCACACCCAAGTCCTCCACAGGCCAGAAAGGGCTAAGCAGTGAGGGCAAGTGCTCAGTGATGTGGGGACCCCAACGTCTTGATTCTGTTCAGACAGTCAGGGAGAGATTATGTCCTGTACCCCGACCTGAACCAGTGCCCTGAGAGTCACATCGTGTACATCAACAGCCACCACCTGTCGCTGCAGTATTGTGTCGAGTCTCCAGGCAGATTCAGGGGAAGAAGGTGCTGGTATCCCTCCATTTTAAGCATGGATGCCCTGAATCTGTAGACACTAGTTCACTGGTTGGCTTGCTCCATTGCTTCTTTGTAACCACAACAGAATTCCCAGCTTCTGGAATCTCTATGCTAAGTCCCTGCTTCCTCATCAGCATCCTTACATCTGCTCCCACCATTTCACCCAGGCTAGACCTCAAATGCAAATGGCCCTACATTCTCATCTCCCCCAAATGGTCCTCCTCAGTTCCTTGCCTCCAGGAACTTGGGCCCTCCAACTCTTTCCTGTCCTCTGATTCTCCCTGTTACCTGCTTCTTGACCCCTTGTTGTCTGAACATGGGCCTCTATCTCTGCCTCTGTGCCTCCAGCCTACTCTGTAGTTCCAGTTGCCTGAAGTCCATCTTCTCTGCTGTGCAGCGTAGGAAGCACTTGCTGCAAAGGCATTCCAGAGGTCCCCGGATTTCCCTTCAGCTTCTCAGGCCCCACTTATCCTCTCCATGTAACTCTATTTACTTTTCTCTGGGGTGCAAACCCAAATACTAGTTGTTCTAAGGCAGAAAACACTAAGTGCACATAGGAGACTCCAGCTCTTCTCACTGTACGGAAACCTAGGAAACACCTAGTAAATGAATGAATGAACGAAAGAACAAACGAACGGTTTGTGGTGGTTTCTATTGAAGCCAAGCTAACACCTTTCTCCTTCATAAGTTTCTAAGGATGCACTGGGGAGGGGAGGAAGGCTGGTGTTTTAAGCTAGCTGTTTTCGGCTTGATCCTCTGTTTCTGAGGCCCTCTCAGCTCCTTCCTCTAGCTCTTCCTACTCCTCTCTCTAGGATGGAGCTGGGAAGACACCTTGACTGAGAACAGGAACACACCATGACACACTGCGTGGCCCCAGGTGCTCTGTGTAGCCCACCCTCAGTCTTCTCTGCTGGAGGTCTCCAGATCTGTAGCTTTCCCAGTGTTGCTGGCTCTCAGGCCTCCCCTCTCAGCACCAAATCCAGCTGTGCAAACCCCCTTCTGGCCCAGAAGGGCCTCAACCTTGGACATGGGGGGTAAGTGGATACAGATGAAAATCAGGCTGGCAATTTATGGTGTGTGTAGTCCACCCCACTCCAGGCGCTCCACACGTCAAGGCAAGGCACTGTTTTCCTTGGAAACCACACAGGTGGGACCTCTTCCTGGCAAGGCACTTGCTCTCCCTCAGGTGCTGCTAGGGTCATCCCCCGGGAATTAACCAGGGATGGCAGATGAGTTTCCTCAGTTCCAGCCTCAGCTTGAGCATATTCCTGGGGGCAGAGCAGGACCAGCAGCTCCTCGGGCTGAAGGAACTCCATGTGGAATATTTCTTGCTCCATTTTGCACTGCTTTCTTGCTGTCCCAGACTACAGAGCAGCTGGTGGGACACACAGAAAGGAGTGAGCTACAACAGACACCATTCAGGCAGAAATGCAAGAAATGAAGCAGAGGTGTTCAGATACAGACAGGAATGAGTGACAGCTTGAAAGATCAGAAAGCCACAGGACAGAAATTGTGATCAAGGAGACAGAGGGCCTACCCTAGAGCAAAAACAGAGACAAGAAAAGGCAGTGGCCAAGAGAAGAAATTGTGAACCAACTGTGACATGAAAGGGGTAGGTAGCCCAAGGGAGACAGAGGTAGATGGTGACACCATGATCCACAGAGGAACACTTCAGGGAAGACATCATATTTCTCTGATCTACACGAAAGTCAGGACCTGGTTCCATGCATGGGCCAGTAGAATTCCAAAGTCTGTCACACAAACTTCCCAGCGGTCCCTTCCTGAGAGCAATAAGTCTAGGGCCTGTGTTTGGGGGATTGGGAACACAGGTCAGCCCCTATCCTGTGTGGGATGTGTCTGTCATCCTTGGGCTCACCGGTTTCACAGGGGACAGAGAGGAAAAGGAAGTACCAGGAATCTTGGCTGGACCAGGGTAAGGAGCTCATTGCGTTTGTTATAATTTACACTTCTATGTGACTGGCTATTAGTCTCTGGCAGAACAAGAGTTCACTCCCTAAGTGCATTAGTCATTTTTGTTGTTACTCTGTGCAGTGGTTTCAATGAAGAGTGTCCCCCATAAGCCCCAGTAGTAGAGACTTGGTTCCCCAGTTAATGGTGCTATTTGTGGACATTATAAACCTTTAGGAGCTATGGCCTTGCTGAAAGAGTATGTCGCCAGAGGGAGACTTTGAAGGTTTATAGCCACTTCCAGTTTGCTTTCTTGGCTTCCTGTACAATAGAATGTCATCAGTCAGCTTCCTGCAGCTGTGCCGAGCCTGCCTCACTAACAGGGGCCTCCTTTGGAATCCTAAGCCAAAATAAACTCATTCTCCAATGAATTGCTCTGGGTCATTGTTTGTTTGTCTGTTTGCTTGTTTGTTTGCACAGCCACAAAAGTCCCGACTACATTGTAACAAATAACTGAGAAAAGCAACTTCAGGAAGGAGGGGTTTATTTTGGCTCCTGTCCTGGGGGTATAGGTCATCATGGCTTCCAAACCAACTCCAGCCCTGGCAAAGGAGTAGAGGAGCCGGGAGATAGGTGATGGGGCACAACTCATTTTCTCTTTTTTGCCTTTTTTTCTTTCATCCAGGACCTCGGACCATCAGAGGATGCTTCCCCAAGTTAGGCAGGGACTTTCTTCCTCAGGTAACCCTCTCTGGAAACACAGAACTCCAAGAGGTGTGTCTCCCATGTGACTTCAAATACTGTCAAGATGGAGATTAATCATCACTTGCACTGAGACTCTACCAAAAGCCAGGGAGGCCTCTGTTCTGAGAGTGCCACCACGGCAAACAGTCCAGGACTTTGCCTTGCCCAACTTGTGTCTAATCAAAGACAAAGACAAGAAGCAAAATAAGGCATGCATGCATGACACCTTGGGTACAGGTAGGAACCCTGACTGACAAGAGTAGGGGGAGACTGGGTGATCTAAGTAAGGCACTGAGGAGCCTTACCAAAGACATCTTGGAAATATGGGAGGGGCAGGCTGAGAGAATGTGTGCAGAGTTCAGATCCCTATACCCAAGTGAAAACTCTGATGTAACCATGTGTTCCTGTGATGATAATGCTATGGAGAGCAGAAACAGAATGATTGCTGGGGTTTGCTGACTGCCAGCCCAGTGCCAAGTTGAATGAGAGACAGTGCCTTGGGTGGAGAGAATAGAGCAGGGCACCTGGCACCCTCTTCCAGGCTCTGTACACATGGTCAAGCAAATATGCCTGCAAATGCATATGCATATACACCATACACACACACTCACACACACACTCACACACACACATCCAGAGGGAACACAGTCAGAAGGAAAATGTGTGTTATAGCTACTGCACAAGAATCTTGAAGAAAGAAATGTTTTCCTGGAATTCAAAACCTGGTGTGTGGACTGGGAACGCCTCAGTGGCAGAGTGCAGCCTAGCATCTTAAATCTACATAAGCATTAGCACAGCCAATCTCACAGGAGTACACATCACACAATATTTACATAGCATAGATACAAATTAATGGCAAGTTAGGAGATTCCAAGTTCGGTCTCTAGTACTGCAAAAAAAAAAACCACACAAAAAAAACAAAGAACAACACCAAAAAAACCCCAAAACAATAACACAACACAACACAAAACAAAACAAAACCCTAAACCTGATAGGCACTTCACAAAGGGTTTGATCATATTATCTGTGAAAGCAAAGTTACAATATAATGTTTGTTCTTGGACTTTCATCTTACATGTCAATGTAAGTAAAATTATCATCAAATGTTTACACCACAATTACATTTCATTCACCAGTTACACCAAAAGCTATGAATACAAAAACTAGTAAAAGTAACATGTAAAAGTTAA
Source organism: Mus caroli (assembly GCF_978045245.1). Classification (NCBI taxonomy): domain Eukaryota; kingdom Metazoa; phylum Chordata; class Mammalia; order Rodentia; family Muridae; genus Mus; species Mus caroli. The sequence goes on along the minus strand of NW_028227261.1, from coordinate 42,018,740 downwards.
CTGGGTTCATGGGCTTAACAGTAAAAATAAATACATTCTATGAATTTATATGTAAATACACCAATATAAAATACTCTGACTCATATTTATGTGATATATTTATTTTACATCAGTAATATTCATGACAAATCTGGGTATATATTCATGTATCTATGTATGTGTATGTATATATATATATATATATATATGCATGCACATGTTTTAAGAGATAATTTTAAACATTATAGTCACCAATCTCACTATTATTGTCTTTACACATAATTTAAAATAACTTCTATATTGGCATAGTAATTAATTCAGACAATATTCCGCTGCTATATACAACCAGAAACTAATCAACAAATAAGAACAAAATAGATCTGCCTGAAGGCATTAGGCCTTCAGTTGACAGTGGCCTTGTTTTCAAATCAGACACACATTTGAAAAAAAACATAACTAATGAATTTAATAAATTAACAACTGGAGAATTTATGTAGAGGGGAAAAGCCAATTAATAGAATTTTCTAGGCCAGAAATTAAAATCTCTAAAATTTAGGACTTTGCAGATCAATGGATCATATGAATGTCAAATTGCACATAGTTGAAACTAGAATTAGTGGATTAGAAAAAAAGTTCAAGTGAACTAACTAGATTAACATTTTCAAAGAAAAGAGATATAATATAGAAGATATATATGTACATATATATAAGCATATATGACAAACAATGTAACTATAAATAAAATTCAAAGTGGGAAAAGAAAGATAATGGAATAAAAGCAGTGTGTAAAGAGACAACAGACAGGAGAATTCTAGAATTATCCATCAAATCACAGATTCAATCAATTTGGCTCAATTTTGCAAAGCCCAAACAAGATTGACAGTAAGTCACATTTTAATTTGAGTAGACCACTAAAGAATTTAAAAACAATAACAAAAAGATCTTTAAGCCAGTCAAATTCTAAAAATGGCATGCTAAGCCCAAAGGAGCAGTAGGTAGGCTGACAGAAAACTTCTCTAATTCTGACCAAATGGAAACCATTTGCACCAATGGGCACAAAATAAGAAATGATGGACACATACACACACACACACACACACGCACACAAACAAAAATAAAAAACAAACAAAAAAGCGATAGAATAACATCAAACAGCTGTAAAAAAATCTGCTGTAAAAATAATTCTCCTCTTCCTCCTTTTCCTCCCTCTCTTCTTCCTACTCCTCTTCTTCTTTTTTCCTCTCCCCCCCTCCTCCTCCTTCTGTAGAAGAAACTAAAAAGCAAATCTACGTTTTTATTAAAAGCATACAACAGAAATCTCACTCAGCTTCTGATCATGGGACCTAGTTCTGTTCTGTGATTTATTCATTACATTTGGTGGTAAGGAAACCCAATTCAGCACTGACTGCTCTGTCAAGCAGTCTTGGGTCACTGTAGGCATGCAAATATCTGCCCAAATTGTTCAGCAAATCCACTACTATTTAAAACGAGTGCAAGCAGCCCTGTGACAAGCAGGAAGGATGTGAGCATATATTTTTCCCTGTCGAGTCCATGTTCAAAGTCAGACATTGAAGAGAAAGCAGAAAGAGTGTAAGAGCAGGAAGAAGGTCTGGAAGGTTGTCTTGGGGCGAGATGGTGGTGTGGTCAGTGCACCCGGACTCCCAGGAGCTGTGATCACCTGAAAAACATTTGCATTATAGTAGGCCGGTCAGCATTCTGTCATGGAGGAGGGAGGTGCTTATGAGGCCTCAGGCCAACGTGAAGACTTATAGCAGTAGCTAGAGCAAGAAGAGACATTATTTTAATGGGGTAGACACTGGCAAGGTGCCAATGGTCATCACTAACTCATCATCTATGTTCCTGTGAGAAATGCTAATTAAACTCTCTTATTCGTACACACACAGAGCAGAGGAAGACATTGCCTTTAAGGAAAAGTATAGAGGTAGGGAAACACTCAGAGGTTGGGGGTAAGTTTGGCACCCAACAGGGAGCATTTTCTACTTCTGGCCTCCACTTCTCCATGGCGCCTCCTCTCATCACCCACAGTCTCCTGCAGAAGATCTCAACAGCACGAGAGCTTCCTTGATGGCGTGGATCAAGGACAACTTTCCAGAGGAAGCCCTGCTTTCGTTTCGTACTTTGGGTTGTATCACCTCCGAACTTCACATATCTTGTCAAGACACTTTCTCCTCGACCAGTTAAGCAGCTGAACTATATACATTCATATTGCACTGCCTTACCCAGGAGGGCCACATCAAACACAAGAAGCCCCTTCCCCCTCAGCTGGAATCCTATCAACCTCTCCCATGGACACCTGCTACTTATAGACTTCTCGAAATGTAAAATTCTGTTATCAGGGAAAACAGTCTTCAAAAAATACAAGTAAAAACTTTTCAGACAAACTTTTAGAAAGAAGGATTTGTTTGTTATTGTTGTTGTTGCTGTTGTTGTTTTCTTTGTCTAAACAGAGTTTCTCTGTTTCCCTTAGTGTTCTGGAACTCCCTCTATACACCAGCCTGGCCTCAAACTCACAGAGACCTGCCTCCCTTGAGGGCAGGGAGAGGGGGCTGGGATTAAAGGCATGTTCAAGTTTAAAAAACAAAAAAACAAACAAAAACATTTACCAAGAAGCCTGAATAATAGAAAATATTAAGGGATCTCTTAGAGGAAAAATATCTTGAAAAAATTTTTAGGGAGGCTAGAAAAAATGAGCACAGAAGAGTATATGAATACATACAAAAAATTGACTACAAAATAGCAAAGCTGGTGCTCCTGTCTCTAGCTGCATATGTATCAGAAGATGGCCTAGTCGGCCATCAGTGGAAAGAGAGGCCCATTGGTCTTGCAAACTTTATATGCCTCAGTACAGGGGAACGCCAGGGCCAAGAAGTGGGAGTGGGTGGGTAGGGGACTGGGGGGCATGGGGGACTTTTAGGATAGCATTGGAAATGAAAATGAAGAAAATACCTAATAAAAATAATAATAATAAAGAAAAAGAAAAGCATACCAATGTTTAATTACATTTTTGAAATTGAATTCCTTATGTTATTTTTCTTTAAATATTTCATTTATAATTTTTATTTAAAAGAATACATTTTTCCTTTTTCATCTAAAAAAAGAAATATAGAGAATTAAGAGATAAGAAAATAATAGCATTGGCACTAAGATAAACGCAGCCCATGTATTCTGAATTAATTCTATTTTAAAACAAATGCAAAATTATGTTATGAAATGTTTAATAAACTAAGCATATATTTTCAACTCTCTAAATAACTAAAAATTAGTAAAATTAAAAATAGAACAACAAAACTAACAGAGTAGATAACTAAATAAATGCAAAGAAAAATGGGCATGACAAATAAAAAGCAGAGAAAAGATGTAAATTCAGGTCCAAATAATTCACTGATTACATTAAAATGTGAAGGAACCTTTACCTTGCAATTAAAAGGAAAGACCATCTGCGAGATGGCTCCACAGATAAAGGTGTATTGCTGTCAAGCATAATGCCCTGAGTTCAATCCCTGAGGCAGAAGGAAAAAACCAACACCCCCAAAGTTGTTCTTTCTTGTGGCACACATATATATATACACACAATAAATGTTCTAAAAAGCCAAACACTACAAGTGTTAAAAATAAAATCAGCTACATTTGCTTATAACATAAATAGAAATATAGCAAAAAACTTAAAATAAAACAATGTAAAATAGGAACTATTTTTTAAGCTATTTCAGTCTCAAACCATGTTAACATTTCAGAAATGATGTCCAGTCACATAAGGACAAGGTTTACAAGTCTAATGAATAAATCTAAGGGCAATTACTTGAATTCAGCATCAGTTCTGTGTAGAATATACCTGCACCAAACACTTTGTAAACATGACAGATATTAATACACTAAAAAGTTTTAAATATCTAGGAAAAGTATGAGTAAAGATATATATGTGTGTATATTAAAGAAGCCCTAAATAAGTAGAGGGACATTCCAAATCTGTGGATTGAAAACCTCCACGCAGCAGAGACGTCAGTTCCCTTCAACTTGGTCTATAGAGTCAGTACAGTTCTAATAAAAATTCTCAGTAATTGCTTTTTGGAAATTGATATTTACTAAAATTTATCCAAAGATGCAAAGAGCTAAGAGCATGTAGGTTATTCCTAAGAAAAGGAAATGCGAGCAGACTATTCTACCAGCCACACAGACTCTTACCCTGAGTTACAATGGGCTGCAGCAATTGCTGTCTTGTTATCACCCACAAAGTAGGTAGGTATACCAATGAAACAGAACTCAGAAATTGAATAATGTTTATCTCGGTGCTTAGCTAAGAACAAGGGCGATGTCAGAGAACACTGGAATGATAAGGGGCTTTTCACAAATGGCACCCAATCACTTGCTTTTAGTAAAGGGAGCTAAAATGAATCCTTTCCTCACACTGCACACACCAACTCTGAGTTGTAGATCTGAAGTGAAACCAGAAACAATACGGGTAACCTAGAGGATAATAGGAAATTGTCACCAACAACTGGGGATGGTGAAAAAATGTTTTTAAACGATTGCCTTGAAGTAAAAACTTTATTCAATATAAAACATCACTGCGAGATCCAAAAGGCAAGCCATAGAATGGTAAATATTTACAGTACATATAACTTAAAATGAACTTGAATCCAGAAAATCAGAGGAGCCCTACTAAGTAATACAGATGGCCCGTTCAAAAAGTAGAAAAGAGATTTCGAAAGGTATTTAATGAAATAGAAAATCCAAGTAGCTAATGAAAACTTGAAAGAGTGTTCAACCCCATTAGTCCTCAGGCAAATACTAACTCAAGACACCGTGAGAGAACATGACAGCCCCAGTCAAACAGCAAAACAGAACAGAATCCACAGCACTGAGTGTTAAAGAGGATTAGAAGCAATTAAGACCCATTTAGCTGGTGGGAGTATTCATTGAGATAACAAATTTAGAGGGATATCGTTTGGCATTATCTGCTGAACTTGAGAATATGTGCATCCTACTGCTTCAGAACACTCATACCTAGCATATGCCCAGCACATATGTGTGCATATATGAAGCAATGGCATGCCCAACATGCTTTGTTGCTTATAACGACAATAATTGTAACAGTTTCATACCAGTAGCAACTTACACATCTAATAACAATAGAATGGATAACTATATAAATAGTTTGCATGGGTAAGTATGCATAGAGAACCACACACACACACACACACACACACAAACACACACTGTGGATAAGTCTTATAACTAAAAGAAGTCTGTTGGAAGTAGATGTTCCAAGCTTCTATTCATTTAAAGTTTTTAAATGGACAAAATCAACTTATAATATTAAAGATCAGGAAATTGGCAATCCCTGAGGAGAAGGCACGGACATGACTATGGAGGTGACTTGAAGGGTTCTGGAGAGCTGGTGTATGGGCTGTGACAGGGAGATGCACATTTACATCAGTTACCTACCAGTCCACAATGTGCTGTGTCTAACTAGAACATGGAATCACTCCATGTTCTAAGATGTCTTCCCTGGCTCTTAAAACCCCAGCCCAGTTCACTTAACCAGTGTCCTCCACTTCCCTCCATTTGCTGCAAACAATAGGACGTTATGAAGGATAGATCCTGCGTGCCCGCCCTTTCATCTGTGGATGCTGGAGAATGTTAATCTGAGGGCAGAGCAGTGACATGAGAGGCTGGGGAGGGTGGGGGAAGGGAGAAGGAGGTAGAAGAATGGTACCAAGACATTGCTAGACAGAGGAAGAATTCTACTGCTCTGCCATACATTTGGGGGACTACAGTTCTTAGCAAGCTATTTTGTGTTTTAGGGATCACTAGAGGAGAGGAACTCAATGGCCCCAAACATAGGGTGATGGGGAGCAGATAGAAATGGGAATCACTCTGGTTTGATTCTCCTACTGCATACATGGGTGGAAATATTACTGCACCTTGGAAATATATGCAATTACTAGGTGTTAATATGTTAAGTGATTATCGGAGATGGGATGCTAAAAAGTCTGACTTGGTCATTACACATTATACAGACATATAGAATTATCACCATGTAGCTCACAACGATGTACAATTAAAATAGTAATTTCAAAGTCCAAATGTGTACTGCAACCAGCCCCCTTCCCTTCACGCCCAAGTTCATTCTCCAATCAAAACTCTGGCCTCTCTTTTTGCCAGCGCCAAGCTGAGCAGCAGAGGCACAAAGCTGTGTAGGAAGACAAAGCAAAGCTAACAGGATCCCTTCAGGTGACAGCTGAGACAAATGTGTCAGCCAGGCCCTGGCTACCACTGATGGAAGTGGGGTTGGGTATAAAGGGAATGTGGGAGAAGCCTGAGTTTGAAGCCAGCCTAGGCTGCACAGGAGAGCATGGGTTAGCACCAGCAGACTCCAGTACATGCCCCAGCTCCACCCCATCCACGCTGTGAACCTGGACAGGTTCTTTAAAGCTGTTAATCCTCAGATTCTTCGACCACACCTGGGGATTCTACCAAGAAGACTTTTGAGGAGTAAGCAAGATGAGCCAGCTAAGTGCATGGCTTGTCCCCTGTGCTCAGCAAGACTCAGACCTTTTCCTTTCCTTTCTCAGCAATGGAGGTCTGTGATGACAGAAGAACACTATCCCCAAGTGATGCTCACTTGAAGGGACTTCCTTTCAATTCCATTTTCTCATCTCTCCCTCACCATCTCCAGGCTGGGCACCAGGTCCTGAACAACTGGGGTTCAGCTCTGGGCTTTGCTATGCCCACGTCTCAAATTTTCAGTGTCTTTTTACATATAATGGGACTTTAAAATTCTCCCTCTGATGGGTTAGATTAGAATTCAGTAAGATTATGCATGGACAAGCCCTGTGTGAAATGCAAAATGCTGTGTAAATGTCAGAGGTTATTATGAGAGGAACAAACATGGATTAGCACTTGCTGTCATCAGAGTACCTTGGAAGCGTGACCTCATTAAGCCCTTACAGGACTGGGAAGCAGTTCCGACAAACAGCTCTGCTTTTCACGAAACAGATCTGTAGTTTTGAGAGGACTAAGGCATGTGTCCAGAGAGAGCCTCAGCTAATAGATACTGAAGTTAGACCAAAAGCAGACCAAGCTACTCCAGTGGACCCTATGCTGGGAACTCTCATATACTCCACCACAGTTCAAACATACCTGACCGAGGGTTCTCGGCCATCTCCCTCGAGATACTGAGTAGTCCCTTAAAGAAGCAGAAGGATGAAAATCGTGACTTTAGGCCGTTACCACAGCTGCTGGAAACTGCTGGTGGTATGCCCAGGTAGCCCTGCATGCTTCTGTCTCCCTCAACAGATGTTCTCAGGTAAAATGTATTATCACTTGATGGGAGATGAGGAGCCACAGAGGGGAGTCACTCATCTGACCCCAGTGCCTCTGGCCCTCAGCCAGCTCCTTCAGAAACACAGCACAGGACCTAGAGGAGGGCACCAGTCCATTCTGTCGGGTTTAGTGGGTTGAGGTGTCCTGGATGAGCTCCACTGGGTGGGTTTTTGTTGGATTTCCCCCAGCCTGGTTTGGGCACTGTATCTCACATTTGGTTATAACGAACAGCACTTCCACTGAAAGAAGCTAAATCAGAGAGGATGACGTCCAGGGCAGCCTCACCACTTCAGCTTCTCCAAGGACCAGGCTCAGGGGCTTTCTCACCCACTTCCACTCCTACCATCCTGTCCTCTCTTGTGTTAGCAGTTCCTGCTTTAGGTGGTCCTGTCCGACCATCTGTTAGAGGTGTATGGAGAGTGAGTGGTGACCTGGAAAGGGATGGCCCAGGCAGCTCTACTTTATCTACTTTATCAGTTTTATCTCCTCTGAGTTAACATCAAACTGGGATACTAATGTTTACATTACACCCCAGGCAAGGTCTCAATATGTGGGCTAGTTCAGATCTAACCAGAACCAATCACTGCATTTACAAAGATATGTATAAAAAGAACCACTGAACCCTGGAGGACACTCTGGCTAGTGACAACTCTTTGGAAAAGCATGGGATCAAGTTTCTCCTTAGGAAGCTTCACAGAGGAGGGAGGGTAAGGAAGTCAGGCTGACCTGCAAAGACAGCCTCTGTTTCTGACTGGCCTGTTCTATAAGTGCCTCTTCCTGAACTGTTGGGGAAGCAAGGATTTGGGGAGGAAAACTAGCCTTGCTCTAACCCAGTGTGGAGTTAACCACCTACCTCCCTGCATCTTAGTCAATTCACCTTTACCATGTGAATGTCCAGAGAAAGGTCATGGAGTACTTAAGCCCTGACGAAGCCCTGTGGGAAGTTGCCTATATGGGTGTGACTCAAGCTACAGAAAAGAGAACATGGACAGATTTCAGAAGTCTCCAGAATAGAAGCTAATTCACCCCACACATTTGTTACCCGTATATTTGGCACTGTGCTAAGCATTGATACAACATCAAATTAAGTTCTCAGGTCAATAGCATCCCCATGCCGAGGGAGAGGACATACAACAAACCACAAACAAAACATCTAAATGAGGGCTGGAGAGATGGCTCAGTGGTTAAGAGCACTGACTGCTCTTCCAGAGGTCCTGAGTTCAATTCCCAGCAACCAATGGTGGCTCACAACCATCTGCAATGTGCTCTGATGCCCTCTTCTGGTGTGTTTGAACAGAGTGACAGAGTACTCACATACATGAAGGAGAGGGAGAGAGAGAGAGAGAGAGAGAGAGAGAGAGAGAGAGAGAGAGAGAGAGAGAGAGAGAGAGAACACAGTGTATTAGAAAGGTTGGTGTGGGAGGATGGTACTGAGAGCAAGGGGATTGGAGCCTTGAACCAAGTGCTCAGGAAATGCTTCAGCGAGAAGATAGGATTTGTGCAGCCTCAAGGAAGATGAGAAACAGGTCATGCACAAAGAAAAGACACTCAGAAGAAAATGGCAAGTCTCAGCTGGGGTTCATGAGAAGAACTTCAGGGACTGTGAACACCTTAGGATGAGGTGTGTGTGTGTGTTCGAAAGGAGCTATTACCTTAATTTTCATCCTTAACTCTCTTTTCCCATGTGATGGTAAAAGTTGAACATCTTTTCAAATAAGACACCATTTTATTGGCTCCTTAATTCTCCACCATAGACCATAGTTTACTTGGCACACTTTAGAGTAACAGTGGATAACACCCTTGCTGTACCTCTTAGTGTTTTCTTTTTTTTTTTTTTTTTTTTTTTTTTTTTTTTTTTTTTTTGGTTTTTGAGACAGGGTTTCTCTGTGTAGCCCTGGCTGTCCTGGAACTCACTTTGTAGACCAGGCTGGCCTCGAACTCAGAAATCCGCCTGCCTCTGCCTCCCGAGTGCTGGGATTAAAGGCGTGCGCCACCACGCCCGGCACCTCTTAGTGTTTTCTAAGAAAGTTTTCTAGACATACGATTATTAAATTCAAGGGAATAAGCTGGGCTACATCCTTGCTATGTGTGGCAAACTGTCTAAGGGAGAAGGTAGCCTCCCAGCAGTGTTTAAGAGCCCTTCACTGCCTCCCAGGGCTTCTGTAATCTCAAACCAGTGACCAGGAAGAAAAATAGGATCTCAGTTTAATTTCCTCTTCTTTTCTTTCTAACCAACCAATTTAGACACAGGTTCTCCTTTTTCTTGGCCATTTAGTAGCTGTTCCTGGCACTTCTGCCTCTAGCCTATATTTTGATGGGGATCCTAGGATTTCTGTAGCAGCAGGCCCAGAACTATATGTTTTCAGTCAGGTCAGATTAACAGAGTAGTTATTAAATCTCCACTGTGTGGCAAACCTGGAGCTTGTCAATCAGAGAGGTATCAGCGATTGAGCAGACAAGGTCTTATATAAAGACAATTAGAGAGCGAGGCAGCATGCTCTAATCAACACTAAAGGGCAGCTCAGCTGCTTGCTGTGAGCATGAAGGAAGGAGAGAGCCTGGCCCAGCCAACTACAGTCAGGGAGAGAGGCTTTCAAGCAAAAGCCCCTCAAGCAACAGCCATGAAATGTAATCTGAGACCATTGTGTAACGACACACGTTCCTATCTTCAAGCAAGGAACGCGCTGCCCCAAAGCTCCCAATCAAAACAGCAAGCTTGTTGGCCACTGCCATGGCCCAGCTTGGCTAGCATTGCTGGCCACTGCCATCATTGCTGTGGTAATGGCAATGACAACAGCTGGCATTTATTGGGCTCCAGCCACGTGCCAGACACAGCATGCTAAGTACTTTGTGCTTAGTGTCTCATTTAGGTTTTTGTAACCCAGGACATAGATTCCTTCCTTGGCCCTTTCACTGGAGTGGAAACTAAGTTGGAGGAAGTCACACATGGCATCATGGAGAGCATGCTCAGAACCTGGTGCCCAACCCTCACTTAGCCAACTCCAGGGAGCCCATGCAATATCCAGGTCTGTATGACAACTACAGCATTTCCACCCATCCAACCTGTTGCCTTATTCCTGTATTACATGTACAGGAAAAGCATTCGTTTAGTGTGACTGATAAGAAAAACACACTGTACTGGCTATTTTTGTGTCAACTTGACACAGCTGGAGTTATCACAGAGAAAGGAGCTTCAGTTGAGGAAATGCCTCCATGAGATCCAACTGTAAGGCATTTTCTCAATTAGTGATCAAGGGGGAAAGGCTCCTTGTGGGTGGGAACATCCCTGGGCTGGTAGTCTTGGGTTCTATAAGAGAGTAGGCTGAGCAAGCCAGGGGAGGCAAGCCAGTAAAGAACATCCCTCCATGGCCTCTGCATCGGCTCCTGCTTTCTGACCTGCTTGAGTTCCAGTCCTGACTTCCTTTGGTGATGAACAGCAGTATGGAAGTGTAAGCCGAATAAACCCTTTCCTCCCCAACTTGCTTCTTGGTCATGATGTTTGTGCAGGAATAGAAACCCTGACGAAGACAGATTGGTACCAGCAGAGTGGGGTATTCCTGTGACAACCTGATCATGTTTTGGGGAGGACTGTGGAAGGACTTTGGAACTTTGGGCTTGAATATCCATTCATTGTTAAGAGCTCTGTCAGATGTTTTGTAGGAGCTTGGAAGATAATGTTGAGAACAGTGCAGAAGATGGAGGCCTGGCTTGTGAAATTTCAGAGGGAAAATTAAAGACTCTTTTTCAGGGCCATTGCTGTTTTGATTGTGAAAATTCTGTAGTTCTGGTTAGCTGGGGCTGAAGAATCAGCTGTGATTAACAAGATACCAGAACTACTAAAGCAAAAACTTTGCATTACTGGGACTATTGATGCTGGTTAGCTGGAGCTAAGAAATTAGCGGTGATTAAGAAGAGACCAGCATCGTTGAGGTGACATCTTCTGGGAAGTGTTTTCTGAAAGCACAAAGAGGCTATGTTCCAGAGATAGGCAAGGTTGTACTCCTTCTGCAGTGGGACTTGGTAATGTGTAAGGGTCACCCAGGTGGTACTGGTTTTGAAGGCATGAAGGGGTCATGCAGAGCAGCTCAGGCTCGGCACTGTGAGAGGCCATGGAAGGCCATTGGTGAAGGTGCAGCCTCAGTTGTAATTGAAGGCCCAGGACTGAAGGGGTCATGCAGCGTCTGGGAGATGCCAGTACCATGAGATGACCACCAAGAGCAGCAGCAGCAGTGGAGTACAGGCATCTGGAGCCTAAAGGATGATGCGTGTGCTACAAAGGGCATGGCTGGAGAAGTGACCCAAGCCCTTGGAGGAGCCCAGAAGATCGTGAGTTGGATCCCAGACATTGGACGGTTGGAGATTGATTTTTGCTTTTGATTGTGACTGTGCCCTGATATTTTCCCTCTTGAAGGAAGAAACTGTTTTAGTGGAGCCCACAGTTAAGAGACTTTTAATTGTAAAAAGACTTTGGATTTTAAAAGGATTGAAATTTTAAGACTATGTAAAGACTGTGGGACTTTTAAAGTTATTTAGATCTTGGGGATGAATAAGAATGTAAGGGTTGAGGCTTACTAGTGATGTGTTTGTGTGTCAAGTTGACAAGGGGTCAATTGTACTGGCTATTTTTGTGTCAACTTGACACAGCTGGAGTTATCACAGAGAAAGGAGCTTCAGTTGAGGAAATGCCTCCATGAGATCCAACTGTAAGGCATTTTCTCAATTAGTGATCAAGGGGGAAAGGCTCCTTGTGGGTGGGAACATCCCTGGGCTGGTAGTCTTGGGTTCTATAAGAGAGTAGGCTGAGCAAGCCAGGGGAGGCAAGCCAGTAAAGAACATCCCTCCATGGCCTCTGCATCGGCTCCTGCTTTCTGACCTGCTTGAGTTCCAGTCCTGACTTCCTTTGGTGATGAACAGCAGTATGGAAGTGTAAGCCGAATAAACCCTTTCCTCCCCAACTTGCTTCTTGGTCATGATGTTTGTGCAGGAATAGAAACCCTGACTAAGACACACACCTATTCTTCAGAGGGGAAAATAGAGCCCCAGAAGTCCAGTAAAGGCTGCTCCAGTATGTGCTAAATGTCTGTGAGGCACTACAGTTCCTGCTGAGCAGGGAATGAGGAGGGACCCATGGGACTGGGTACAATTCTGATTGGCAGGAGGCATGCAAAGAACAAGGCAACCTCAAGTCCAGGCAGGCTGGGGGGTGTTGGGAGGTCTTCCAAAGGCAGCTGACATCTGAGTCAGTACTGGACAATGAAGGGATTAACCAAGCCAGTCTGGTGCTCTTCAGATACCACAGATGCCATCCAACATGATACCCCCCTCAATACCATAATGCAGGGAGCATGCTGTGCAGGTGAAGGAGGGAATGACCAAATAACCTATGTGTGCAGTCAGACTGTGCACCCTGTGAGACTATATAGGCAATCACGAACCGACGTGGTACCATAATAATCACTGTCCTTTCTATAGTAAAAGCACCTAGCAAAAACTTGCAGGCTGTCTTAGTCAGGGTTTCTATTCCTGCACAAACATCATGACCAAGAAGCAAGTTGGGGAGGAAAGGGTTTACTCGGCTTACACTTCCATGCTGCTGTTTATCACCAAGGAAGTCAGGACTGGAACTCAAGCAGGTCAGGAAGCAGGAGCTGATGCAGAGGCCATGGAGGGATGTTCTTTACTGGCTTGCTTCTTCTGGCTTGCTCAGCCTACTCTCTTATAGAACCCAAGACTACCAGCCCAGAGATGGCATCACCCACAAGGGGCCTCCCCCCTTGATCACTAATTGAGAAAATGCCTTACAGTTGGATCTCATGGAGGCATTTCCTCAACTGAAGCTCCTTTCTCTGTGATAACTCCAGCTGTGTCAAGTTGACACAAAACTAGCTAGTACACAGGCCTTACTCTAAATTACAGTTCCACTGCACCCTCAAAATCTCTTCTGTATTTCTCTTACAGATCATCCACTGGAAGATTAAGTCACTAGCCCAAGGTTATTTGAGAAACCTAATGTATGTGGAACCTCAAAGCAAAAGCAGGACCTACATTCAGAGCCTAGTTACTGTTGGGCTGTTGAATGAAGTCTCTAGCCCCAGTGTCCCCTTTTGTGAAATCATCATTATAATTCCAGTCACACAGGTTCCTGGAAAGGAACAAATACTATAATGAAGCCCCTGCATCAGCAGCTGGCATAGCTAGGCTCTCAGATATTAGTAGCCATTATTGAATGTTAGAGATTGGAGAGCAAGGTCCAGTGAAGTGGGTCACAGGCTGCCCTCCCTCTCCTCCTAGTGTCGTCTCAGACTCGACCTCCTTCCATCACCATTGAGAGACACACAGGAAGGCACATGAACCAGACCTCACTCTATCCAGGCTTCTAACTTCCCATCAGCAGACTTCTCCCATATCAAGCAATCTTTTCCACTGACCTGGCTGCCAGCAGAGCCCAGCATTGGAGAGCATCTTGGCTCCCATTGGAAGAAAAACAAACTTTGCAGAAAAATAAACACTTAAAAAAATCCTGTGGTTTTATATTCACGACCTAATAGTTTTTCCTTTCCTTTTTTCCCAGATACTACAAATCTTCTGTTAGATGGTGGGAATAAGAAGAGTGGCCAGGAAGAAACTTCTAGATTGTTCTTTGATACAAATACAAACCAACATGACAGCACCCAAGAAGGAGCATCCCATAGCTTGCTGCAGCAAGAATCATAGCAGCAGCCTTCCAGGCCCCAGACATCTCCTTGCCCAGCTTTCTGAGCCATCCCTTCTACCCATTGCTTCCAGAGGGTAAGCAAGCAGTCCTTCTGGTACCTTTGTTGCTCAGAGACACAGAGATGGAGTCAAGGAGGACCAGAAAGTGGTTTAAATGTGAGAGGCCTAGAACATTGTCATTCCAAAATACAGTCACCTCCCACTGTGAGCCTGGCCTTCATGTCCCAGTGACAGGTCTAAAATAGAAAACCAATTCTTGGAGAAACACAAAATCATCACTCTGGAGAACATGGAGTAACTCAGAAAACAGAACTGGCCCACTGATGTGGAGGGCAATTGCCTGGCACTCTCTGCTATATCCATCCCCAAGCAAGGCAGGACAAGCACGCCAGGCAAAGAATGAGTCCTGGAGAACCATCACTCACACACCCACAGATGACTCATGCCCACCCTCAGGTCTGGGTCACCTGTGGTGGGCAATGTGGGAGGCTGCTGGTGACGATGATTCAAAGCAATGGGTAGCACAAGGACCAGGGACATCATGGATGCTCTTTTTATTTCTGTTCATTTAGATCTGGAACTCTTAAACTTGGTGCCCATAGTTTCCAATGTTCTAGAAGTATCAGGACAAGGTGCGAGTATTTTGTGGGCACATCCTCCATGGTGAAAACATTTATTAAAATCCCCCAGGTAGGAGCTTGAGGCGATAGTTCAGTCAGTATAGTGCTTGCCTTGCAAGTATGATGACATAAGACTCATCCTTAATCACAACACTGGAGAAGCAGAGATAGGTAGATACTTGGAGCCACTAGCCAGCCAGGCCAGCCTAGCTGGCAAGCTCCAAGCCAGTGAGACAAGGTGGACCGTGCCTGAGGCTGTCTTCTGACCTCCACATACATGTGCACAAACACGCATGCACACAAATATTCATGTGCACCTGCACACACATACATGTGAACACATGTACATGCATGCAAACACACACATGTACACACACACAGGTAGACAATTCTTCAAGAGGCCAAGCATTCTCAGAGGCTCAGAACATCCAGCTTTTAATTCACCTGTTTAATCGTTGAACTTCATGGAGGCAAGAACATGTCTAATCTGTTTTGGCACTATTATAGCATAAGAGAAAGATGTGATGTTTTGGACATTTGATGGTATAAATGAATGAATGAATGGACAAATGCCATATTCCTTCTAGAGCTTAGAAAAGGAGCTATATAAAGCAAGAAATAGAACATAAGGCAGAAAATGGTGACAATAAAAGAAATTGGACAATAAAGAACTGCAGTGGGTGAGTGCTCCCCTGGAAAGTTGGGGAGATAGGGGGCAGAGCCAAGCCCTGACACCCGGTGAGACTGAGGACAGGGACAGTATTAGACACAGTGGGCAGAGAGCTGGGACTATATTCAGGAAACATACTCTTTCTAAGAGAGACTTAATACTTTTTTCGGGTTTTTTTTTCTTTCTTTCCTTTTTTTCTTCCTTTCTTTCTTTTTTAAAAGAAAGCCGTGGTCTTACATCCAGGGCTCATGAGCTTTCCTTTCTTTCCCTATGCAAGTGCCCAGTTTGGCTAGAGGAGAGGTTATGTTCGAGGCAGGGTTTAGAGACGGAGCCTGGGCCCTGAGCAGGAGGGATGGGGGAGCAGAGGAGACTCAGAGGCCATCTGCAATAGCTGCTCTCTGAAGAAGAAGCTCGGAAGGTAGAGGAGTGTTCTTCCAGAGAAGAGCGAGGCTGTGGGGTCTGGACTTACCCATGCCAGCCAAGGGTTGCTGCAGGGACTCCATACTGAGTCTGAGAGGCCAGGATAGAGAGAGGGGTCAGGCTACAAGGCACAGGGTCTCCAGCAACTGGTCACTGACTTTGGGTGAACTGTACGAGGGAAAAGTTTTCCTCAAAGAGTTTTCTGATTTCCTCAGGCATGAGCTGTTTGTAGCAAATGTGAAAGATTAGATTAAAAAGTTACAGTAATGTATAAGTCAAAATTTTAAACATGAGCACATAATACACAGGCTAGGCACATGATGGGGTGATTTTATTTCCTGGACTCCGTAATTGTCTTCCTAAATCTTTAGCTTTCTCCCACAGGCTTGCCCCTCTGCTTCCAGATGTGATTCCCCAAAGGTCCTGCCTTGAACCCCTACTTCCTAGTTTCTCATGGACCCCTTGTAACATGAAGCAACCTTCCTAGGTGGTGACAGCTATGCCAACCAGATGTTGGATGTTGGATGCTGCCCCAGCCAAAGTCATCATTATTACACACAATACACCTAAAGCTACCTGTAGCCCCTGCATCTGGCCCTCAGCCTTCTCTCCTGATTGTACTTCTACCTGGGCCTCAGTGGCTGTGACAAGTATCACTGGGAGTTGGTCGCTGTTGTATGGCATCTAATCCAAGTAAACTTCCCACAGAGAGTCTCAAGTGAGAGAGAAGCATGGGTCTAACCTAGGCAATAGAGAAGCCAGGATTCTGTCTGTGCCCGACTTTTGCAACCCTACCTCTTGACCCCGTCATGTGAGGATCTTCTTTCTCCCTCATGTGCTCTCATGGTTGTTCTTCTCCAGTGGAGTTCATCAAAGATGAACTGAAAGATGTTCAAACTGGAAGTGGAGCTGACAGAGATGTGCTGTTCCAGCCTTGCCATATTCTTACAGATACATACTTTTTAAACAGCTACAGGGAGGCTAGGGTGTAACTAAAGCCCTTGTCTGGCCTGTGCAGGGCCTGGGCTGACTCTCCAGCATTGCAGTAATAATATTGACCCTACAGCGGGAACAAAAGAATTGTTGAATTGGGCAGCTGGAGGGAATGTCTGTCTGTGGTCACAGCTGTTCCCTGTACTCCATAGTGACCGGGGGAGTCCAGTCTCTGCCGTCATAGCCGGTCTGTAAAAATGGTCTTGCAAAGTAACAATGAGCATGGATTTTTCAGACCCACAGAAGAACACAGATATGTCCCACACAGCAGTGACAAGGATTGGTGTAGGGGAGACAAGAAAGACCTTCTCAAGAGAGGCATTAGGGACCTTGGAGCCACAGGGAAACCATGATGGAAAGCGCAAGAGAAGCACAGCACTAGAGAAACACTGCCTAGAGATGAAGTTTCTCCTTCTGTGCTGACTCAGCACCTTTCCAAGCTGTGAGAGCAAAATGGAATCTACCTTCCAAATCTATGCTGGTCTGTGAGAGGAGTCCCTGAGCCTTACTTGTTCCTCAAAGGCCCACAGAAACGCCCTCCCCACAGAGTCCCCAGGGACTGCAGGTTCATGGAGCTCTCTTTTGGGGACTTAGGTATTTTTCTGCCTTTTGTTTTATGTGTTTAATTATTTTTAAAAAAGTGTTAACTTGATATTATCTCCTGAGCCAAGGGTTGTGCCGGGGGCCTGGGAATATAACCAGAAATGAGAGATTGTTAGAGGGAAAATTGTGGCCCCAAAAGATAAGTTGAAATTCCAACCCTAAGTACCTCAAGATGTGGCCTTATTTGAAAAGAGTCGCCACAGGGGTAATTAGCAATGTTGCTGTGGTCAGAGTAAAGTGGCCTAGTCCTAATCCAATATCCCTGGTGTCTTTCCAAAAGACACAAACAGGACACACAGTCATGGAGATGGGGTGGGGGGTAACACTGCCACCCTGCAGTGAGGGCTCAGGGCCACCAGGAGCTGAGAAGCCAGGAAATGCTTCCCCTTGGAAAGCTAAGAGGAAGTGTGTCCCTGCCACATTTGGTCTCAGCCCTCCAGACTCTAGCCTTGTGGCTACATCCACTTCTCCGCTTACCCTGCCTGGTTTGTAGTACTCTGCTACAACAGCCCTGGGAAGCTGACATAGAAATTGTCTCTATTCACAAGGAGTAACATAGATGGACAATCACAAAACTGCAGAATCCACCCATAAGAAATGGTAACGAGCCATTCCTTCTCAGAGAAGGATTGGGACAGGCCTGTACAGCAGGCACAGCAGAGGGTATGTGTGTGCGTGGGTGTGTACAGGTTCACATGCATATGTGGGTATGTGCATGTGGCATATGGAGGACAGAGATTAGCACCAGGTATCTTGTTCAATTGCTCTTCACCTTATATACAGTCTCTCACTATAACTCACCAAGGCTGGCAAGCAAGCTCCACGAATCCTTCCGTGTCTGCCTTCCCAGAAGATGGGATAACAAACAGGTACACACCACTGTGCCCAGCTGTATACTCCCATTCTGGGACTCTGAGCTCATGTCCTCTTGCTTGTACAGTGAGCACTTTACCTATTGAGCCATCTTCCCCGTCATCCTGAGACTGAGCACTGAAGGGTAAGGAGGAGTTTCCTGGAAGAAGGTTATTGGAGAGAGAGCAGCCTGAGGAATGACAACAGCATCCCTGTGTCTCCATAGTCTCTCCTTGGGAACTGTGCTCCAAGAACAAGTTTCTGCCCCCTTGACAGCTCAGCACCCATCCCTTGGGCCTGCAGAAGAATCAGACTTTAGGCAAGGGGAAGAAGAAATCAGGGATGGAGTGTTGGCTGGCACTAAGATGTACTACTCCTGCAATGGGGAGCAGATGCAGAGCCTAACAGAGAGGCCCCAAGGAGATTTAGAACAGGGCTGACTCTTAAAAGAAAACAAAAAGCAAAATTGGGCTGTTCTCTAGGGCTCCAGCTCGGCAGGGAAGGAAAGCAATTTATGGTCATAGGAAGTAGCCTGACAGTAAACAAAAATACAGTGACCCCGAGTTCCCACTGGACAGAAGACAGATGGGGCCGTCGTAAAAATGAGATTAATTTTAATAAGGGCTTTCACCAAGCAGCAGACCCTGGTGGCCAAAGTCTGTCGAAGTGCCAAGGACAGGCAGCACTGTTGATGGATGGGGCCAACCTCAGAGAGCTGAAGTCGTGGGGACAATCGGAAGTTTAGGGCTGGCCCCTGTCTGTGATGTGGCAGCTTCTCCCTATCCGCTACCAGAGTGGGAATTCCCTTTTCTCTCCTCTTGGTGGAGACCATGGGCTCTGTGCTTGTATAACTCTAAGAATGGAGAGCTCATTATCTAAGCAAGCTGTGGGATAGCTCTCCACATACAGATACTGGTAAAGCTCTGTTTTATTAGTCATGGGAATATCCAAACTGGCAGTTAACACACACTGCCAGAGAAGTCACTGTGTAATAGATTATGATAAGAGCGATCATTAAGGATTGGTTCATGCTTCCAGAGGCAAAGACAGGCAATACCCTTATCCTAGCTATTGACTGAGCCCTAATCCTGTTCACAGGCCAAACCCAGAGCTCTTATAGACTCGGCCCTAATCTCAGATGGCAAACTGAGCCCTGAGGCCCTATCTTAGTTAGACTGGGTCTCGGTCCATTCTCAATCTTAACCCTTTATTGACTGAGTGAGCCCTGATGCTTCTGACTAAAAGTGAACCCACAACCTCATGCATAATTGCCTGGTGTCTGTACTGAAGAGCAGAGGGAGGTACAAATGAGAACATACACAGCTCGCTGCAGCTCATCATGAGCCTAGATCAATGTCCAAGTCTGCAGTGTTACAGATATGCTTAATACACAGGCCTTGAAGCACTGTGCTGAGTGGAGAGCATTATAAAGGTCGCAACACCAAGCGCTTACGACCCCTGCCACCCCACCCCACATGGAGTCAGAGTGTCACTGCCCACACACTGCACAGGCTTCTGCTCTCCTGAAAGACAGAGTCTACATTACTCCCTGGCCCTTCTTCCCCAACTCCCAGCCCCCACTCCTAGACATTCTGTGTGCTAGGCCCTGGCCTGCTCAGGATTACATAGAATGTGCAGCTTCATAGAGTGATGGATATCAGCAAAGGCATGGTTAGGTCTTTAATCATTTTTTTTATCAGAATGCTAACTGGAGTGATGGCCTCACAAAAAAAAAAAAAAAAAAAAAAAAAAAAAAAAAAAAAAAACAGCACCCTATGGGGTTTCAAGAGCCAAGTACCTGCCAGCCATAGAAAACCTGCCCTGGTGATTTCCCAGCAATTGACCCCACTGGCATCTGATAGCCCGATGTCTTGTCAGCCGTTCTCCCAATTATGTATCAATAAATGTCACACAATCGAGCCTTGGCTCCCTAGAGAGTGTTTGAAAGTCAGAGATATTTGCCTAATGCAAGCCGATGTCATGTCAGGAATTAGTTTGACTAATAGGCCTTTAATGAGATCCTTGTGAGGTCTGGGCCCCAAGCAAGGGTTTTCTGAAGTTTTTCTGCAGAAGATAAACTGTCTGCTCCCACCCCCTGACTGTGGCCATGTCAATCTCCTTCCCAGGTAGCTCTCAGCCTAGCAGAGTAGCAGAGCCTGGGTCTGTATCTTATATCAGCTATACAAGAGTCAAGTGCCAGAGGCCTCTTACATCCCAAAGCAAAAGGAGGAGGTGTTAAGCTGATGCCACTTGCCCAGGATGAGGACCAGGGTCATGGAGGCATATCTTCAACAGCAACTGAAATGTCCATTTTGCCACCCTGGCTTACCTCATCAAGGCCAAATGTGACAGAGAATAAAACATGCTCATCTCCTGGAGCTTTCCTCCTTGGGGAAGGAACATGGACACCTAGAGGACTCTGGAGAGTAAAGTCACCATGCCACCCTGACAGGCAGCTGGGAGTTACTACTAATGTATGCAGTAGGCCAGGCACTGAGCAGCTGCTTAATGGAAATGGACCCAGTCATGAGCCATGGTCATGAGCCATGCCTACTTACCTTTTGCCTGAGCTGATTCAGAAGACCCAGGCCAGGTTCACTACAATGAGCTCAGGGCCTGGTAGCTGCCCCTTTGTAAAGTCACAGAGATTGAAAGAAAGTGGTTAGAGGGTGAGTGAGATGACTTAGGGTGTAAAGGGGCTTGTTGCCAAACCTGACCTGAATTTGATCCCTAAGAACCGTGAGGTGGAAGGAGAGAACAGAGCTCTTAAAGTTGTCCTCTGACCCCATACTCAGGCCAAAGCATGTGCACCCCCCACTTAAAACTTAATATTTGTTTAAAAGAAAGTGATTAGAAATGTTTACAGAGAAATGGTATTGGCAATGTTTATTGTAGTCTACTAAACTGACTAGTCAGTGAAAGATCAAAAATTCAAGTTGTTTCATCAAACCCAGTCAGGAGAGTGGAGGCCTTGTCTCATACCATCTCATACCTAACAAGTTGAGCCTCCTGAATCACGTGCCTGAACCCCTCAGCATCCAGGTAGCCCTTGTACTCAGCTCCTCAGAGGCCAAGACAGTCGAGATCTGAACTCTGCACTTCCAATAATTAAAAACTTACAGTGGCCTGTAACCAAACCAGACATCTTACCTCACCTCTGCAATTGGCTCTTACAGTGAATTATTTCCTCTTTAGGTCCTCAGTTTCCCCATATATTGCAGAATAAGATATTGCTTTCAATTATCATAAGACATCCTAATGTTGACTACTCATTCCTGAAAGGAGCCTTTAAAAGCATTTGATCAACTTCACTTCAAGAATGACCAGAGCTTGGGCCCTGCAGCATTCTGTCTATTCCTGGCTTAGCTTGGAACTCTCACTTGCAGGCTCACTCTTCCTATTGAGAGCTTCCACCGTGAATTCTGGGTAGGGGCCCTACTGTCCTCTAAGAGTCAAGCTCATATCACTCTTCTGAAGTGTTGATGCCCAGAGGCCACTGTTGCAGGCCACTGTTGATGCTCCTCCCCTCATCCACTCTCAGATGCTCAGCCTCACACCAAATCAGACACAAGCTTTACCTTAGTCATCCTACCTTCTTGTCAAGTTCACCTCTGGAGCACAGAAATGACCTGTGTTGGACCCCTGGGGAAAAGTCTGGAAAATCCCTTTGTGCAGACTCCCAAGGACTCCACATCATGGCTAGAGACCCCGAAGCTTCCATGTCCTTTCCTGGGAAGCCTAAAGAGACTCAGAATGTACCAGAGGCTTTCCCTAGGTCTATGATGGCTCTAGGCTGCTGCTCCTTGCTTGAGCTCCTCCCTTTCAGAGCCCCGAGGCTATATAGCATGATGCTGGCTGCCAAGCAAAGACTGACCAGGATTGATTTTCTATATATCCCATCAAGTACTCAAGCCTACCCTTTAGACTCAACCAACCACCCACTTCTGCCTAGAACAGTGGTTCTCAACCTTCCCAATTCTGTGACCCTTTAATACAGTGCCTCATGTTATGGTGACACTTAACCAGAAAATTATTTTGCTGCTAGTTCATAACTGTAATTTTGTTACTGTTATGAATCATGATATAAATATATGATATGCATGATATCTGATATCTGACCTCTATGAGAGTCACAACCCACAGTTTGAGAACTGCTGACCTAGAGGAAAAGGCTAAGATGAGATTATCACAGGCACCCCACCTATCACCTCAGATGTTCCATTACTGAGCCTCTTCCAGCTGTGTCTGCAGCTTCGATGAATAGCAGAGAGCTCAGGCTCGGCTGATGTGGAATGCAACAACCAAACAGGGATCAGGAAAGGTAAGCTTCTCCGTGCTATCAAGCTGGAGAATCTGGACTCCTGAGACCCTGGGAGGACTTCATCCAGAAGCTCTGTTGACCGCCACAGCTCATGCCTACTTGGTAGGCTGGAAGACATCAGAACAGTAAAGAATGCTTCCTACAATGCCAGTGGCAAGATGAAACCAACACACATGTCACAAGGGCAGCAGGAAAGACTGGTAACAGTAGCAAATGGGTTGGTGCTCTAGGGAGATATGAGATGAAGACCAAAGACAGAGAAGTTCTGACAGCATACAACAGGGCAAGAGCTGGTGGCAGCCTCCTTAAGCACCCCAACATTCTGCTTTCTGGGGATTTTATGGACCCTGGAGGAAATCAAGACCTGCAGGGGCAGCTCTCACCTGGTGAGAAATCCAGGATCCAGTACTTTGTCTTTCCTTAGAAGGTCACTCCTAAAAAAGAGACAAGCACACCAACAAAGGCAGAAAGGAGAAAACACAGGACATGTTCACAAGAAGTGATTGGATCTGCATGTGGAGCGCAGGATGATGACTGGAAAGAGGGAGATGCTTCAATGACATGTTGGGATAAAATGAGGCCCTGGAGACTCAGAGGTCAGACTCGGTGTGCCTCTGGTCTTTCCGAATTCCTCTGTGGCATAGTCTGTGGCTCAAGGCCAAAGTCACTCACTGCTAACTGTATGACCCTGGTACAGCCTAGGCAAGGACCTCCTTCCCTCTCTACAGCAGATCTGTGGGATGCCCTTTCCCTGCCCCTGGGTGGCTCAGTGGGGCCCTGGAAGAGTCCTGTGGTGGGCTCAAGGTGTAATGTTCAGGCTTAAGTGTCTCTAAAACAACTAGTAAAAACCCTAACCAAATCCAAACCAGATGCCCCAGGGCGCATGGGGCTGGGAGCTGTCAGCACCTCTGCATTTTCACCTGCTCATGTGGGTTGCACCTGTAGGCAGCTAGCATGCGGGAGGGCTTCAGGCTGCTCAGCAATTCCGACCCACTGGCCTTCCCGGAGAGAGGGCTTCAAGGACTGCAGGTCAGTAATGGGGCCCGTTCCAACTGCTAGTTATCTCTTCCTCCTCCACTTCCCAGGATAGTCCCTCCAGATTAGTTAATGCCTAAACTGTACTTCTAGACTCTAGAAAATTGTGCAATTAACCTCAGCTTCTATAAGCCATGTGAACACTTGGATACTGACCTTCAAATTCACTATATTGTTCATTCATTCAGCAAGACAGATATTTACTGGGTTTTACTATAAGCCAGGCACTGGACTAGGTATTAGAAAAGATGGTGAATCATAGCCCTGGTCCTTGACTTTTTAGAGTTTACAGCAATAGTTCTCAACCTTTCTAATGTTTGGACCCTTTAATACAGTTCCTCATGTTATGGTGACCCCAAACCATAAAATGATTTTGTTGCTACTTTATAACCATAATTTTTCTAAAGACATGAATTGTAATATAAATATCTGATGTGCTGGATATCTGATATGTGATTTCCCCAAAGGGACTGCAACTCACAGGTTGAAGACTACTGGTTTACAGTCTATAGAGATGATAGAAAAACAAAATTACCCCTGTTCCCAGTACACAAATAGTTACACAACTTTGCAGATTGGGATAATTTCAAAGAGCATGTCAGTTATGTAAGAGTGCCAGGAAACATACAAAGGGGCTGTGATACAGGAACCTTCTCTGAAGAAATAGTAAGTGCTGAGACCTAAATCCTGCATAGGCACTCTGGGAAGTCAGGACAGCTCCCCTCTTCAAGCATAAGAATGGCATGTGTCAGGGCACTGAATCAGGAGAGCTCTCCACTCGTTGAGGCAGAGAGGGGAGAGAATGGAATCACATGAGGTGAGCCTGGAGACAGAGAGGAGATGGGACCAGGCAGGGTCTCATGGAGAAAGCAATTGGGAGGCCTAAAGGGATACTCAACAGAGGGCTTCACCATGGCTCTAGAGGTGGAGCTCTGAAGCATCACCAACTCCCAATGGGGAGTTGAGAACATGGGTGAACAGGTGAAAGGATGTTCTGCTAAAGCAAGCATGTGAAAGGACATGTGACAAAGGAGTCTATGCTAACAACATGCGAGTATCAGTTCGCCTTACACTGTGTAGTTGAGCTGCATTTGTTGGGACTCCATAGAGAGAAACTCACCAAAAAAACTTCTGGTGGTGTGCGTGGCTTCTTGCCACTTGCATGGATTCGGGCTGATTGGCAGAGTGATGTCAACTGAGACAGTCGTGTCACTGCTGTTGCTAATGTGACTCTACCAAACGGGACTGCTGGTGTATCTGCAAAGTGTTTATGACTGGATCGAACTGCCTCTGTTTGCTGACCTCTGAAGTGAACTACCAATTTCCAGACAACACATATGGGAGCTGCTCCAGAGAACCTTTCTAAATAGGTCCACTTCCCCTGAATCCTTTTTTTTCCTATTACCTCTGGTGGGTAGTGGGCTAAAAGGTAGATTAACTCATTTAAGAACCATGATTAAAAATAGGATTTAAACTGGGCGTGGTGGCTCACGCCTTTAATCCCAGCACTCGGGAGGCAGAGGCAGGCGGATTTCTGAGTTCAAGGCCAACCTGGTCTACAAAGTGAGTTCCAGGACAGCCAGGGCTATACAGAGAAACCCTGTCTCGAAAAAAAAAAATAGGATTTAAAAAAAAAATTAAAGTTACAGAATCTGTCTCACTTCTACCCAGGGATGTGGGGGCAACACCAAGATCTGAGACTCTATATGTGGCCCTTCTCTGGCTAGAGGGTATCTCCAACCATTATAATGTAGCCAGCTTCCACTCATTGCCTGCCACTTCAGTCCTTTGCTTCCAATATTGACAACAGAGGCAGTGAACAGGTATATTTGATTCCCTGTCCCAGTTAAGGAAAACCAGACCCGGGGGTTGACTAAACTTCTTACTGTGTAAGTTAGTAGGACTCAGCTCCACATCTTGACCCCAAATTAGAGGAGATCATTACCAAGAATGAATGAACCCAACATTGCAGGGCTGACCAGCTCATGAAGATGGAGATGAAGAGATGAAGGAAACTTTAGAATCAAGCACCTTGCCAAAGGACGGAGGTGTGGGACTCAGGAAACAAGCTCATCCAGTCATTACAGGGTCTAGAAGTAAAGTAGAATAAAGCTAGTGATGCATCTGGGGACAGGCTGACAACTATGCAAATGCTAATGATGATGATTGCCCCTTGATCATCCCAGCCTCCCCGTCCCACCCCCCCCACACACACACACTCCCCAGACCTCACTCTTAAAACATATCCACTTACTTTTCTCCAGAATTTGTCTGCTGGGAGTCAAGGTTGGTGTTTCACCCATATCCAATCGACATCACATTATGGTGGATCCCCCCTCCCTGCCACCTGGAGAGGTCCTAACCAGGAAGTCTATGGTCCAGAGCACCTCTTGGTCCTCTGATGTTATCTCTACTTGTGCAGCCTTGCCCCATCTCCTTTCATAGCCATACTTCCTGTATTGCCCTCCCATTCAATCCTGATGCCCCAAGCTGCCCCCAGCCTTGCTTCTAGGTGAACTCCTATCTCCCAAAGTCTAACTGTCCTGCTGCTGCCCTGTTCTCCAGAGCTCAGAGCTAGCAGTCACCAACAAACCTCCTGGTCCCCAGGGACTTGTCTCTACTAGGGGTTCATACAACCCAGACCTTCTCTTGCTTCTTTAGGGTATGGTGTGTGAGGCTCTGAGTCTCTCCTGTCTCCTTTACCCAGAGGCCAGTAAATATCTAGATCTCTCCTCTTCCTTTCTGGGAAGAGAGCCCATGAAGAGACTAGGAGCATGAAAATTTAATTTAGAGTTTAAGTAGTGCCTGTTTAAAAATCCTCCAGTGTCTAGAAGAGCAAATTCCTCCTCAACTGCCCCCTGCCAGGGCTGCAGTGGCCCCAGCACCCTAATACTCCTATGGCCAGGCAGAAGACTGACTGATCAAAGGACATTCCTTCCTTGTCCCCAGATGCCCACACTTCCAGAGTCCTTTCTACACTTCCTCTTTTCCCTCCTAGTCAATGGCCAGTACATTAGGTGACTGTGGTTTGAACCATGGCCCAGGTGTGACGGGGCCATTCCAAACCTCAAGTGCAGGACAGACCTCCTGCTCAAGAACAGGCCTGCAGAAAATGCCAATGTCCCCCTTTCCCATGTTTTCCTCGATAAATCCACTTTCTCCTCCAAAAACCCAGAGCTAAACCCTCTCCTCAGGGAAGACTTTCCTCCCCAGCCTCTGCTGAGCTTGAAGATGAAGTGGCCTCCCACCCCTTCTATCCCCTCACCGTGGACTGCAGGGCAGGATGGAGCCACCTCTAAGCCTGGATAAAGGTGAATTCCAACAGTTGGGAGAGGTTATTTTTGGAGCTGACACAAATGGTGAATGAAGCGCCCCGAGCCTTCCAGGCAGTCTTTGCTTTGTGCTGCAAGGCCCAAAACTAACATTTTCATAATAATTTTCCAGTATCAAAGTGATAGTTTTGATTCAAGACAGCTGGAGCCTGCAGAACTGTGTGGCAGCCTCTCCAGCCCTGGAGCCAAACATGTGCCGCCTTCTCTATTTTAACACCTTTGATAATCATCGAAAAATGAATGGCCCTAGCACTTTTCACAGCTCCCTGACCAGCAGAGTCGCCCCTGGAAGGAGAGCATTGGGTGTCTGTTTTCCTTCTGTGGTGCCCTGAGCCCAGGGCTTAGTCCTCTCTGCCTCCCTCTCTACATTCCATTAGTGATGTCTGATGAAGAATCTGGCCTTTCTGCTACTATTAAAATGAGGGGAGCCCAAGAAACACAGAAACTCAATAGCATGGAAAACTGATATAATCTTTTCAAAACTGTAAAGATTGCTCACCCTAAGGAACATCTGCACAGAAAAAGAAAAAGGTTTTAAACAAACTGGAACAGGGTCGAGTAGCTTGTAAAGGCAGGAGTGCTGCAGAGATGGCTGGCTTGTTCATGGCCTGCTGTCACTCTGAAGGAGAAAGGCCATCTCCAAGGAGCCAGTTCCCTCACTGAGAGCTCCTGCCATCTGGAACTCATTGCAGGATTGGAATACTGAGGTTTGTAAAAAGAAACCTGGGCTCACGATAATTGTTCCTTAAATCATTAATACAGCCCGAGTTCCAGATGGAGAAAGAGGAGACAGCAGGGACAGGCTAGGGACCTGTCAGAGTCCATGCCCAGCCCACTGCCATCTACTTTGGAAGCTGCAACTACCTTTTCCCAGGTAACAGCTTTGGCACAGACTCCAGACACCCCCAGCCTGCGCTGCAGTAACGTTGTTATTTTCAGGAACCTCTTCCTGCCTTTAGTGCCTCCTGAACTCTTGGGGCTGGGCATGGCTAATGCTTGAGGCCTAAGCTCCTAGCTCCTTGGGAGTTAAGTGTCAAGAATGGCCTCTGCCACACTTGGGAGTCCGCCAGTGATTGAGAGTAAGAAACGTGGGCCACACACACTCAGGACAGAGCCAACATGGGCCAAGGTGAAGCCAGTGTGTTTCACAGATATGTGAAGGTTGGCCTTCTGATAATTGTTCCTTAAATCATTAATACACCTTAGTATCAGATGGAGAAAGAAGGGACAGCAGTGTCAGGTGTGGGACCATCCAGGCCTAGCCTGCTGCAATCTACATAGACATGGTAAACATAGAGAGGGTTTTAAGATGGAAGAGGCTGGTGTGAGCCAATCACAGGTCCTTAGAATAACACAGCTGCAGTTCTGACATCCTGTCTGTGACGCCTGGAATCTGAGCTCCCCTGAGACACAACACTGGCAACTACTCTCTGCTGCTTACTCCCTGGCAGGGGGATTCCTAGGAGCTGATCCATTTCTGCCCCTGATCTACTGATAAACTAAACTAAATAGGGTACTGTGGACCCTGAAGTATTAAGAGAACACCAGCACCTCCAAGGACTTCGGGGCCTCAGAATAGCAAGGAGACCCTTTCTCCAGAACACTGAACACCTCTGGGTGGAGTCCCTGCTCCAGGGAGCTGGAAGGGATCACAAGGGCCGATGCACTCGTCCCCACTATGCCTTCTCTTCTATTGCTGTAGGGACTGTTGCAGGCCTCTCTGCTTCTGATCCTGACTCTAACCCCAGCCTCTCCCCTCTCTTGCCATGTAATCCAGAAGCTGCCACACACCCTGGCCACCTTAACACGTCTCAGGATCTGAGACCCCAAACATCCCAATCCCAATCAGGTTCTGAATTCACAGACACTGGTTGTTGTACAAGCTCCTCATCTTTTGGGACAACAGTACCATCCACTAGGGGTACAGCCCCACAGTGCTCATCCAGGATGGCCTTCTTTCTTACTCTCCCTCCCTCCCACACTCAGTCCTCACAGCCCGAAGCTCTCTTCTGCCAGTTCTTCCTTCTAGAGTTCTCAGCTCATCTCAGTGTCCCATTACTGTATCATACCTTAGTCCAGGCTGCCCTTTCTTGGGCCTGGTCACTGCAGCTTGTTCTGCACTGACTCCTAGACCCCTGTTAGCCTCCATTCGCCCTCTACTCAGCAGCTGAAGCTCTCCTCCTGAGAGCTCTTTCTTATTCTCCTCTTGCTCCAAACCCTTGGAACCCTTGGAGGACATCTATGAAATAAATATTCCCATCCTGTTGCTGTGGCCCACATTGGTATATCTGGCTGTAGGAATTGACATCTCATAAACCTTAGCTTCTTGCTCATACCACATGACCAACCACAGAACCTCTGCTCAGTGGAGTTTCAAGTTGTCAGGTGTTCTCTGGTGCTGTGTTATATGGAAATGTTGCCACAGGAAGCTTTGCCTTGCAGTACAACCCATGGGCTAGTTCCCCCCACATCTTTGGGCAAGACTAGTGGTGTAGAGCCAACTGCCCACTGGGACCCTGTAAAAGTGGAATTCTGGAATAAGGGGAATTTCTGGAATAAGGTGGCACCTCTAAGCTCTTTCAGAGGTTGTCCCTTCTTCCTGAAATCTCAACCTCCTGCTTCATGCACAGAATGTCTATCGCCCTTGGCTAGGATATCAGCTGTCCCGGGAAGCTGGCTCTGAATGTAGAGCCATTGTCTGGTTATTTTCTGCTTTTCCTTGGACTGTGTGATGTACCAAAGCAGGCACCTGCATATTCTACCTCCCACCATCTAAAGTATCTGAGCAAATGCTAGTGTGAGAGACTGATAAGGACGTCTCTCTAGCTCCCCAGAAACAAGCATGGCTCTTAATCTTTCAGCTGATGTTGTGGCCTCTGACTGAGACCCACCCCTTCCTTTATGTGCCATGGGAGCTCCTGAGTCCTTGAGTGGATATAGGGATATAAACATCAAGTGTCCCAGCTTCATCCTTCAAGCTTCATCTCAATTTTTGCCAAGGTATGAAGTCATACCAGGAAGGTAACTTCCTGGGTATCCCCTCTAAAGCCTTGAGGGCCGGAAAAAACAGTCTGTTCAGTGTAAGTGACATCAGAGGCTCAAGCTGAGAGCCCCAGAGACAGGGTCTGGGCTCTCAGCAGAATTCTGCGGATGGTGATCAGAACCACAGTGATGACCGACCGTCATTTCCTTCCTCCTTAATCTCATCCCATTCAGCTATCACCAGGTCTTCTTTCTGTCACCATGTCTTCCTCTTAGACATCTCGGGATCCATATGCTCACCTGAGTTTTAACAGCAGCCCACTCTGCAGCATGAGCCATCTTGAAAGCACACCCACACGTGGGGCACAGCCCTGCTACATACCCTCTGCTCTAAAGTCAAGGGTAAGGGTAGCAAGATTTTCCACATCCTGAACTGAATGAACCTCCAACCTCAGCTCTTGTTACTATCCTGCACATCCTGTATTGCAGCCACATACACTTTTAAAAGTGTACAACTTCCCGTCCGCCCCATTCTACAAATGCTATTCTAAGTAGAACACTCCTCCTTTATTAGTAGTATAAACCCCTGAAATAGAGACAGCATCAATTTCTGTAACATGTCTCTCCTCTTCTGATGAAGGTAGGCATTGTGACCATGTTATAGGAGCCTTCTCCATTGGTTAGGACCTGCCTTCTCAACTCTGGAGCAAGGTTCAGCTTTGATCACTGCAGCAGCTCCAGTTGCCAGAGACCACAGAACCCAGTGTATAGCAATTGCTCGATAAACTATGGGTAGACTGTCTGGCTGATGGTTGGGAAAGGGTTGAGCACACATACCTGCTCCCTCAGCCAGGCTCCAGCTGTGGGTGACAGGGATCTAGCCAAGCCCAGAACTGCCCCTCCACCCTGCCATAAATCCCAGTGGCCTAGTTTTCATTGAACATCCCCCAGAGTTTCTCCATCCTAGCAACAGCTGTAATGGAAGAACTGGATTTTGCCAAGGCAGTTGTGGCCATGGCGCCCTTGAGACTCTTCTGGGCTGCCACACTGGGCAGCCTTTCTTTTGGCAGTCATTTGCCAAGCAGTTCCAGGTCGTTGATTCCAGTGCAAACTCAAAGCTGTAATTGAATGAATGAATGAATGAATGAATTCTAGGTTTTGAGCAAAGAAAATGAGACCTCCAGCTTAATCCCCCCCCACCCCAAAATCCCAGAAGGCCAATGTCTGCAAGCACATTTCTGTTACCAGGGGCCTCACTAACTGTAGTGTTTCCTCCATGGTTGGTGGCACTAAGTGCTGAAGCCATTGTTAAGCAGAGCTGTGGCACTTGCTTGATATAGTCCTCCTTGTACCAGTCCTGAGGTGTCGCATGCCACATAGGCTCTTCCAACATGTGGAAAGTCTGTGAGGTAGAAAGTCCTTACTCTACACCCTGCCTGCCGCCTCCTTCTCCAGAACACTGAGTTCCTACTCTTTCTCTGCAGCTTCTCTGCAGATTTTTATGAGAAAACTCTTCGATCTCTGTCTCTTTTTTTTTATATCCCAAGTTTTTCCCCCCTCCTGGTCCCCCCTCCAAGAGTTCCTCACCCCTACCTCCTCCCCTTTGCCTCTGAGAGGGTGTTCCCTCCTCCACCTCCCAGATCTCTCCCTTCCCTGGGGCATCAAGTCTCTAAAGGATTAGGTGCATCCTCTCCCACTGAGGACAGACAAGGCCTGGGCTTGTATGCTCTTTGGTTGGTGGCTTAATCTCTGGAAGCTCCCAGGGGTATGGGTTAGTTGACATTGTCCTCTTCCTATGGGGTTGCCATCCCCTTCAGCTCCTTCAATCCTTCCGCTAACTCTTCCATAGGGGTCTCCAACCTCAGCTCAATGGTTTGCTGTAGGTATCTGCATCTGTCTCAGTCAGCTGCTGATAAAGACTCCCAGAGGACAGCCATGTTAGGCTCCTGTCTGCAAGCATAATATGGCATCAGTAATAGTGTCAGGATTTGGTACCTGTGCATAGGATGGATCCCAAGTTGGGCCTGTCACTGGATGGCCATTCCTTCAGTCTCTGTTCCATTTTTGTCCCTGAATTTCTTTTAGACAGGAGAAATTCTAAGTCAAAATTTTTGAATGTGGGTTGGTGACCCCATCCCTTCCCTGGAGGTGGTCTCATCAGGTTCCATCTCCCTACTATTAGGTATTTCGGTTACCCATTGAGTCCTTGGAGCATCTCACACCCCAGATCTCTGGGACTTCCTAGAGGTTCCCCTCACCCCCACCCCACACAACTGACTATTTCCACTCATTCTCCTGGCCCTCTGGCCTTCCCTCCTTTCTACCCAATACCTGATCCTGCCCCCTTTTTCCACTCTCCCACCCATATGCCTCCCTTTCTCTGCCTCTGTGATTATTTGGTTCCCCCTTCTAAGTTGGATTGAAGCATCATTACTTGGGCCTTCCTCCTTGGGTCTGTTGGTTGTATCATGGTTATTCTGTACTTTTTGGCTAATATGTGAGTACATACCATGCATGTCCTTTTGAGTCTGAGTTACCTCACTCAGGATGATATTTTCTAGTTCCATCCATTTGCCTGCAAAATTCATAATGTCCTTGTTTTTCAATAGCTGAGTAGCATTCCATTGTGTAAATGAACCACATTTTCTGTATCTAATCTTCAGTTGAGAGACATCTGGGTTGTTTCCAATTTCTGGCTATTACAAATAGGGCTACTATGGACATAGTGGAGCCTGTGTCCTTGTGTTATAGTGGATCATCTTTTGGTTATATGCCCAGGAGTGGTATATCTGGGTCTTCAGGTAGAACTATTTCCAATTTTCTGAGGAACTGCTGGATCTTGAAGGTTTTCATCATGGTCTTTCATTGTCCTGCTCCATGTTTCTGACACCCCTCACACACACACACACACACACACACACACACACACACGCAGAATATAATGGCAGATGACCCTGAAATTAGAGCCCTGTCTTCTTTTGGAAATGTGAAAATGTAAGTAGTGAGGGGGTTAGTGACTGGGCTCCAGTCACACAGGTACCCAGTGGTACAGTGGAGGCAAGAGTCCAGGCTGTGCAGGGAAGATCAATGGGGTGTAATAAAAAGATCCACGATATACTCAAATCTGTGGAGACCAGGAGGCTCTCTGGGAGCCCTCAGCAGCGTCCCAGGATGACTCGGGAGGTGGGAGGCTTTTAGAGCTCAGCATGGCAAGCCTGCAGCTGTTGCCCAGCAAGTAGGCACCAACCAGAAGGCAGAGGCTCAGTGTGAAGCAGACTGCCAGGGTCTGTTCCTCGACCACATCCATCATCAACTTAAATCCAGCCACATAGAAGTCTTGTAGGAGACATCAAAGTTGTTCCCTTTTAGAAAGAATAGAAGGCCCCTAGAAATGTTCCCAAGAGGAGTTCTGTTCCTGCAACCCCCTGGGTAGCAGTCAGGTTGTGTCTGTGATAGCGAGCTTGTATGATCTTTGGTTAGTACCCTCACTGCTTAGAACCTCGGCTTCCTTATTTCTTCTCAATGGCTAGTAATTAGTAGAAACTTCTACTTAGTAGTCTCCAAAGGCCTTCCTGGGTCTACTAACTACTCACATCTTAATATGAACCAGTATCTCAGTGCTAGCAAAAAACAAATCCCCAAATGAGCCAGTCATGTGTCTAAGCTGAAAGGAATCAAACACAATGTCAGTTAACTCAGAGAGAAAGGGAATGGAGGGAAGAACCCGGTGACAGACAGTAAGAGACAACCACTGAGAGGCTCCCTCCGGACTTGACTCAGATAGTCAGAAAGCGGGCTGGGTTTTGGCTCAGAAGAGAAGGTGTCACGTGTTCTTAACAAATGTATGTCTGGACCCAGCATGTGCCCCTGTCAATGAATGGGAAGTAAGGTGACAATAAGCTCCCTGTCCTTGGAGACAACCAAACAACACTACTTACACAGTGCTTGCTCTCTCTCTCTCTCTCTCTCTCTCTCTCTCTCTCTCTCTCTCTCTGTGTGTGTGTGTGTGTGTGTGTGC
The DNA here is from genome assembly GCF_978045245.1 of Mus caroli. NCBI lineage: Eukaryota > Metazoa > Chordata > Mammalia > Rodentia > Muridae > Mus > Mus caroli. The sequence continues at coordinate 41,984,854 of NW_028227261.1, read as the reverse complement.
ATGTTGCACATGTCTGTGCATATGTAGGTGTGTGTAAGGTGAGGTGTGTGCATGCCCAGCACATACATGGAGGCCAAAGGACGTGGCATTCATCGACCCTTTTCTTAGAGCAGATCTGTCATGGTCCTGCAACATTGCTGAGCCTGCTAGACTATCCTCACCTTCCGTTTAACCATCACTAGGTCCATTAGCTCATACTACTTCAGCCAGCTTTTTATGTGAGATTATGAACTCAGGGTCTCATGCTTGCAGGTAACACTCTTTGTAGACTGAGCTCTCTCCACAACCCTGTTCATATCCTTTTCCCATTACACAGCCACATGCCCACCCCTAGACTGTGAAGCCCTCAAGAGCAGGACACCTAATAGTAGGTCTATGTCAAGTGCTCAGTGGAACACTTGGCTCAGTGGTTAGATGAAGGAAAGAAAAGTCAGGGTCAGGGAACATCAGAGCCAGAAGATACCTGACCATCCAGCCCATCAGCTGGTCTCTCATACCAGCCCTCCACTACTCTATCATCAGACAAACTGCCCTGTCTTTCCAACACCCAAAGATGAAAACATCCTGGCCACAATGCCCATCACCTCCAAGCTACTGCCTCCTGAAAACCCTTTTGGCTCTCTCTGATACCCCTCCTCTCACTCCATTATGAGAGGTGGGTTGGTGGGATGGGTGGTCTTCAGGGCCTGAAACAGAAGATAACAACAGATAAGGCCCCGAAGCCCTCAGCCTCTCACTGTACCCCTGCTATTTTAATGCTTATTCTTGGCTGAGTGAGTTCTGTTCTCTGAACTGTTTCTCAGAATCACACAGAGAATGTTCCTTGTCCTGTAGGCTGGTTAGGTTGGAAAAGTGCAAGTAGATGCTTTGATGGGGACAGACAGTGAGGGGCTGTACTGGCTATTTTTGTGTCAACTTGACACAGCTAGAGTTATCACAGAGAAAGGAGCTTCAGTTGAGGAAATGCCTCCATGAGATCCAACTGTAAGGCATTTTCTCAATTAGTGATCAAGGGGGAAAGGCCCCATGTGGGTGGGACCATCCCTGGGCTGGTAGTCTTGGGTTCTATAAGAGAGTAGGCTGAGCAAGCCAGGGGAGGCAAGCCAGTAAAGAACATCCCTCCATGGCCTCTGTATCAGCTCCTGCTCCCTGACCTGTCTGAGTTCCAGTCCTGACTTCCTTTGGTGATGAACAGCAGCATGGAAGTGTAAGCCGAATAAACCCTTTCCTCCCCAACTTGCTTCTTGGTCATGATGTTTGTGCAGGAATAGAAACCCTGACTAAGACAGGGGCCATGGCCCCTTCCTGTCTTTAATCTCTATGGTACAAGTTGACTCCACAGCACAGTATCAGTCCCTACGTTTGAAGGGGGCCACCATGGAGGGGAGGGGAGGGTCTCATTCCTCTCTTCCCCTTTGTTAGCTAAGTGTCCCCATGGTCTGCCTTCAATGGAGGGAGCTGTGGATGGGAACGAGATTCCCCATGTCCTACTAATACTCAGCCTCTACCTTGTGATCCTCAAGGGTCTCCTACCCTTCATGAAGGCCTCTCATTCCGTCATCATGCAGAGTGCATGGGGGGCGGGGGGAGCAAGGCCTTATGGGTGGATTTCAAAGAGCCTCTGGCTTTATCCCTTTCCCCTTCTCATCCTGGAGAGCCCACCCTGTGCCACCCCTATTCACGGGGAAATTATACCAGGTTGTAATGGGGGGCTGAAGGGAAAGCGTCTCTGCTATTCATCTCAGCCGCTGCACGGACCTCTTGAGCAGCCATTGTGCTTGCTGGCTGCCTGGGCCTCAATTGTGATCAGGTGGTCTATGTGGTCCCCTCCCCCTGGCCTGGGATAGGAACAGGCAGAGGCAATGGGCTGGCCTGTAGAGTTCTGTCCATCTTCTCAAGGGGCTTTTGTTGAGTAAAATAGCACCCGCCACTTGACCACTTTAAACGGAGGCCAGGCACTTGAATGTGGAAATAGGGGCCCAGGCGCTCGGAGCACAGGGACAATGGCCACCCTCAATTAGCTCACTGAGGTGCCCCAAATGGACTTGAGGAGGGGACATGACCATGGCCTGCTCATGCATATTTATCACAAGCTGGGCTTGTGGGTTCCCATAGCAGCAGGAAGGGTGAGGGGCTCCCTGGGCCCTGCTGAGGCTGTAGTTCTGAGCCAATCTGGCCTTTACCCTGGGTAGATCTAGACATTGTCTTCAGCCTTGACTTGTCCTTTTGCCTTTACTTGGCACTGAGGCTCATAGCCAGGATGACTGGAGATTCTAGACCGTTGGGGACAAAGGGTCCAACAATGTACTGGGCACATATGTGAAGGTTAGAGTATAGAGAGACATGCTTTCTCCCTTCATGGGACACTGAGGGTGGGAGGCAGTCAGTCATTGTAAATGCATTTATTGGGTGTTGTATAAGTGTCCTCTACTGTCTTAGGAGAACAAAGACATCAATTCTAAATGCCATTCCTGGAAGAAGCTGTTTCTCAAGGTGAAGAGGGGGCTTTGTCCAATACCTAATGGCTAGTACAAACTATGTGATTGTGTTCTGACCCAATTCCCACTCCTCACTGGGAACGAGTAGGTTCTCACTGCTTATGCTAGAACTTTGTAGGCCGAGTTCAAGTTACCTCCTTAGTCATTCACGGTAACACAGAAAGTTCAATTTGCCAGGCCTGGATACAGGGGCCAAGGAAGTGCACTGTCCCAAGCCACATAGGGATAATAGGTAGCAAAATGGGACCCAGCTAACCCTTGGCACCTGTACTCTTCATTTTTAAAGCTTCTTGGCTTCCAGACCCTATTACACTATAAGAAAATTCCAAGGTTACCCCTGCCTCGGACAACCTGTGTGAAAGGCAGTTGCAACTGAGCCTCCCAGCTTCCTGCTAAGACACCCTGGGGTACCCTCAGGAGCCTCTGCTGTTGCTCCAGACCCCCAGCAGAACTCCAAGGTCTTCCCTCTGGAATGCAGTTTTTCTGGAAACTCACAGCATCAGCTTAACACAGCACAAACACCAGAACCACAAAGGCAGCCCCAGACCAAAGTGACAGCAAGTAAACAGTGTCCCCGGAGTCCCCAGTCCATGACAGTTTGATGCGTCCTGACTGGTACTCTCCCAGAAGGCAGGTCTGCTACCCCTGAGGGGCTGCTCCTGGTTCCCTTTCTTTCAGCTCATGCTCAGAGCTGAGCAGCTGCATCAGACTGCATTGACTTCCGTTCCTCTTGCTCACTGGGGTTGATCTATGTTGGCTGGAGTGTAGTTGTTGATGGATGAGCTAAGTACTGAGTTAACCTGAGCTAAGCTTGGTGGAGGGAAAAGGGTTGACAAAGATTCCTTGAATTCACTCTCCTACTAACTTATCTGTGCTACGGGCAAGTCTCAAGCTGGGTAGCTTCCAAGAGCCCTACCTCTGAAAGCACAGGGTTCCAAGTATGAAGAAGCCCCATGAACAGAGTAGAAGTCCTTTTCATTCCGTCCCTCCAGTGCTATTGACACCACTCAATAAAAGGGCAGGTGGACATGGGGAGTTTCCTCACTTCTGTCACAGCAAGAGAAAAGCCTCGGACCCAGGAGCAAGCTTATCATGATGTTCCACACACGTCAGTGTGAGTTCTGAGCTCCTTGCCTCATGATGGGCAGACCACAGGTAACAAGCTACTTCAAGAAAAGAGCCAGTAACTTGATTGTGATTGACCAGGTCTAATGTCATCCCCCCTCGCTGGGGTCTTTCAACACCCTCTGCAAGGGCTCTGTGTTCACTAAGAAGAAAATGTGCAGAGCTCTTGCCTCCACACTTGACATATAGTGAGACTGTGTATTGGTTACTTTTCTGATGCTATGACAAAAACCTCATGACCAGAGACAACTTAGAAAATGAAGAGTTTATTTGGGTTTGTGGTTGCAAGGGGATACGTGTCTATCATGGCAGGAAGGCAGAGCAGCAACAGTGGCCGTAGCAGGCACTGTGAAGTCACATCTTCACAGGCAACATGAAGCTCTCCTTGGCAGAGGTCTCATGGCTCTAAAGTCTTGAGTAACCCAGGCTTCACTTTCACAGCTTTACCCCATGCCCTCTCAAGGCCTTCACAAAAGGATGTCTCTGCCACACACATTGTCTTCAATGGCTCTCTGGAATCTTGAAGGAAGCAGCCATGACCTCGGCACTATTGCATCCTTCTTGCCTCTAAAGCCAGCAACACATGGACAACACTCTCAAGTTTGGATGGAGCCTGGGCCACCTTGAATCACATTAGCAGCAAGGCTTTTATTCAGCTGTTTTCTAAGAGCATAAAATGCCTTAGGCTCCATCTACAAGTTGGAAGCTTACCTGAGTGTGGTCTTTCTCTGGATGCACCCTTCCCTTTCTGCAGAGCAGGCCTCTCCTTCGGTAATTCTCTCTCTCTCTCTCTCTCTCTCTCTCTCTCTCTCTCTCTCTCTCTCTCTCTCTTTCCTCTCTCTCTCTCTCTCTCTCTCTCTCTCTCTCTCTCTTTCTCTCTCTCTCTGTTCCTCCTCTTCCTCTCACTCCTCCTCCTCCTTCTTTTCATTTTTGTAGGTTTTCTCCTAGGCCCATGATCCATGTAGTCTCAGGTTCTTGGCCACTTCAGCAGAGTCATGTATGTGTTCCAGGTCACAGAGTGGGCTGTAAATCCACGCAGAAAGTGGTAGTTACTCCCATCACATTTGTGCCACCTTTGCACAATCTTGCAGGTAGTTCCCTGTGGTAGGTCACAGGGTTTGTAGCTAGGTGATATTGATGACTGCTTTTTACTCTCCAGTAGCAAGCAATATACCTTGCAGCATTATAAATGATTGTCAGTAGAGGGTGAAGCTTCTACTTAGCCATCAGCTTGATTTCTCCATGTTTGATGACATACATTGTATCTTCAGTAATGGATATGCCTCTCTTTAGTGGAGCTAATCTCAACAATTGCAGCCTGTCTTCCAGCACATGCTTTAGCTACAATATTAAGTTTCTCGGTGCTCTTTTTATATCCGAACTGTATGTTTTATATTTCTTTTTGCCCCACTTGCCCTTTTGTATTATAAACTTACATACGTATTACCATAATACAGACTTCACATTACATAGTCTTGAGATGTCTCCCACCAAAGAAATAAGTCTGTTGCTCTTTAATTTGATCTCAAGCCAGCTCTCAGGACATAGACAGAAAGTATCTAGATTCTTTGCCAGAATATCTCAGGGATGGCCTTTAGCCCAGTTGCTAATATTGATTCCCCTGAAACCTCTTAAACTCAGTCTCCACTCTTCACATTCCCCTCAGTATGACTTCCTTCCGTGTTCCTCTTAGAACAGCCCTGCGAGCTCTACTTACAGCAGTCATCTGGTTTCCTAACCCAAAGTTCCAAAGTCGTTCATGTTTCTCCTAAAAAACAAGTGTGGTCAGATTCTTCATAGCAACCACCCACTCTGTGGTATCAACTCCCTGTATTAGTTATTCTTTCTGTCGCTGTGATAACACACTATGGGTAGAAGCAACTTTTAGAAGAAAGAGCTTATTTTGGCTTGGGACTGTAAGTTTCATGGCCATCAGGCATCTGTCATGGCAGGAAGGCATAGCAGCAGGAGTGGAGGCAGGAACTGCTGGGCTCTCCTCTTCAACGGCTAGTATGGAACAGAGAGGATGGACCAGAAGGACAGCAAGATAGTAAAATTTTCCTCCAGAGGTGAACTTCCTGCAGTAAACCTGCACAGCCCAAAGTTCCCCAAATAATGTCACTAATCGGTCCCCCAAACTGGGGAGAGTTTTCATTCAAACCACAGCAGACTGTCACCATGGGAGGGTCTCACTCCATATCAGCCCTGGCTAGCAGTGAATCCTGGCAGCGCTGGACAGGGCTGACAGCCTGTTAGGCTTCTCCACTCTGAGCTGGGCTCAGTACAGAAGAGCAGGAGGCAGCCCTCCTCACATTCTTACGAACAAGGAAGACCCTCACTGCACTTGCAAAACTGCAGGCTCTCTCTCTCTCTCTCTCTCTCTCTCTCTCTCTCTCTCTCTCTCTCTCTCTCTCTCTCTCTCTGCATGGCCTAGTCTCCACTCCAACTTCAGTACTGATTTTCTAAGGGACACTCCTTTTCTTGGCCCCTGACTGTCCCTTTGTACACCAGGGCTATGTGTTCCCCTTCCTCCCAGCCATCCATGGCTGTTGCTGGTCAGTCCTGGAGGCAACCTCCCTCCAGGATCCATACTGATTCTAAACCTTCCAGACACAGGCACCATTTGCAGGCCCATACAGTCCACACTGAAGGCTGGAAGGTTTCAAAAGAACTGCCAACTGCTTGTGAGTTTTTGTTCCCAGCATTTAAGGACTTCCAACAAAAGTCACCAATCAGAATCGGGGCTAAATTCATTTCTTGGTCTGTTGGCTTCCTGACTCCCTGTCTCTACTATCAGTCTTCCCACCTGAAGCACAATGATTGAGCACTTGCTGTATACCACACACTGCTAGGCACTAGGAATAACAAAGCAAACAAAATTTGACCCACATGATTGAAGAATTTTTAAAAATTCCATGAAAAGAGAGTCAGTCATTTGTCATTCAACAAACATAATAACCTACTTTGACCAGGTCAGAGGACCAGCTCAGACCTCCAAACCTGCTTCTACTCCCCACAGCCTGGCCCCTATGGTAGGGATGAGGCCTGGTAGTAGGGCAGGCCACCCACCTTTTCCTGAAGGGACCTATAGGCATGAGCTCATGTCTGGAGGCCCTGCAGCTCTCAGAACAAGCTCTACACACAAGGCTTCTTGTGATTCAGAGAGATGTGGTGGGGGCTGCAGGGCCCCAAAGCTCTGGGCGCTCTGGGCTGTCAGCAGGCAGACACTGCCATGGACGAGGGTGCTGGGCTTTGATATGGCATTAATACACTAATATCTTAATCCCACCACCACCCGCCAGCTGCCTGGCCACACAGCGGGACCCTGGGGACAGAATTTCCAAATTACATTATTGAATGTTTACCTAGTGAGCAATCCAAAGAGTGTTTAACACCAGCTGAGGGCAGCGCATGTGCACAAGACAGCCCCACACCACAGCCTCGAGCACACCGCCCACATTTGAACCTTCCCCTTATGAGACGCAGTTGGGCATATAGCACATCCCTTGGAAACACATGTGCCCACACATGTGAACTTCACACCATCCATACTCCTAGCATGTGTGCACACCAAGTCATATTTTCACACAGTCTCGCGTGCTACCACATCAGGTACCTGCCTTCTCTCACCTCTCTCAGCCAGAGAGAACTCCTTCTGGCTAATCTGGGGAAGGATGCTGGCAGAATGTTGCCCCTAAGCCTGCCCTAGACAGTCACTGTTTTGGGGTCTTGGTAGTAAGACTCCCTGGCTCCCACTGGCAACTCTCCCAAAACTACCCCAAACTCTCTCCAATGGTGCTGCTCATGTGCCATAGAGACAAACCACAACCTGAGCTGCTTGCTGCCTCTCCCACCCCTCCCCCATCCCTGTTGCCTCTGACAAACATTCACTTCTCTTTCTAAACTGACAGGGTGACAGAAACATCCACTTCACCTTGCATCTTTGAATCCCAACTTCTCAGCCTTCACAGGAAGTTTTCTCCACTCTACCTCCAAGAAGACCATCCTGCTCCAGGGTGCTCTGCACTGGCCCTGACTTAGGGCACAAGGAAGGTCCAGCCTCAACATGAGGGTTGAAAGAGCTCCTACCTTGTGGGGTTACAATGAGGACTGAACATCCATTCATTCACAGGCTGGCCCTCAATAAGGCATCTTTTGTGTACATCACTAGATGACCATGGACAATGGCCATGCCTCCTGGTCCCCTCTGTCCCATCTCTTCTATGTTCTACGAACAACAAGAGATGTGATTACCATCACTCAGCAGCCAACAGTAAGACTCTTGAAAAGGCCACTTGAAAAAGCCTCTAAAAGAATCCCTCTGTCAGCTTGCATTTTCACAAATAGACTTTTCTAGACCTACTCCCTTGAAAGGGAAGTCTGAAAGTTCAACGAGCTAAGTAAAAGTGTCCCCACTTAGAATTGCATACTTCTGGCTCTGCCACAGCACCCTGTGGCTTTGAGTAAGTCCATTCTTCTCTCTGGGAATGTTTATCAAATAAAGATACAGCTCTAGGGTGCAGCTGCAGCAGCAAGGGAAGGGGAGACATGGCATTGCAATGATGGGGCCAGCAGAAAGAGACAGGGGGCTGGGTACCATGTGGACAGGTCAGGCCACAGACTTAGAGAAATGAGTTGGCTTCAAGGGTGCCATCGACAGATAAGACCAGACCGATGAGCTGGGACTGTTCTCACAAGGTCTTGTGGGCCTGTTTGAATCTTGTAGGCCAGAAGACGCCGAGCTTTCTAATCATCAGACTCACCTACAGCAATGTTAAAAGTCCAGATTCCCACCCACTCTGCAGCCCAGCTCAGTGGAGCTTCTTTTTCATCTTGTTGGTTTTAACATGTTTATATAATTGAAGATAATTTTATCATGTAACATATTAGGATCGATTTCCCCTCATCAAATTCCACTTCTTCCCCACCCCTCCCTTCTTTCTCTTTAGAAAACAAATGGGAATAGAATAAAAAAGAAAGCAGAAGAAACACACAGACACAAAAACAAAACTCATGAAAACACAAAATTGGAAACTATAACATACAAACAAGCAAAAGACCAGTTAGACAAAAAAAAAAAAAAAAAAAAAAAAAAATTCTCAAACAAAGCAATATGAGACAAAAATACCATTGAGTTTTTTTTTTTTTTTTTTTTTTTTTTTTTTGGCCATCTACTGCTGGGCACAGGGCCTATCCTTAAGACACCCAGTGAGATTTCACTGAAGAAAACTAAATTTTCTTGGCAAGCTTATGAAACAGGGAGATTCTTGGCCAGGTGCTGGGGAATCTGTCTTTTTAGCAAATGCTCCAGGTGTTCTTTAAAATGAAGTGAGCATGGGAAGTACTGCCAGCTGAGACCAAAATTGCCAACAGGATTGTGTGTGGAAGAAGCATTCTTGTGAGCTCCTTGCATGCTGTGGGCAAGGACAGTGATGAAGGGCAAGGACCCAGCTGCAGGTTTCCAGGGTCCTATTTCCTTGTCTATTTACCCTGAGACCTTGGACACAACAAATGACCTTTCTTTATTTCCCCACTATTAAAATAGGAACCATCAATTGCCTTCTTAAAGGTTGCTCCTGTTAATCGAACTGCTAAGGAATGGTTTCCCATGCCTAAGAACAATGAGATTATTACAAGGAACACTAATGGATGTGCTCCCTCTGAGGCGTCTGCAGAGAAAGCTACCTGAGAGGTGAGACAAGCCAGGAGTAATGCAAGGATGGAGGCAATCAGCAGGGAGAGGGGCTTCATGGCTTTCCTTCTGGCCATCCAAGATGACCTATGTCTCCATCCACTCTTGTACCAGTATTCACTGCATACCTTCCCCCACTCCAGTGCTACATGCTGGGTAGGCAACATGAGCCCAGTTTCCTCTGGCACCATCCTTCTCTTAGCAGATTTGGCATTCTAGAGGGAAGGGTCTTGTAAATGACCAAAGAACTAAAATAACTCTGAGTCCTAGCAGGTGATATAACAGAATCAAGAGGAACAAGTGGGTGGCCAAAGAAGACCTCTGAGGAGATGGCATTGCTCTTGGGTAGGATGAAGAGAGGGCACAGGCAAAGAAAAGTCACCTGGCAATGCTCCAGGAGCCTGGGGGGGGGTGCCTAGCAGATGAAGGTATAGGGGTCAACAGAGGCCTTGATCAGAAATCTGGATTTTATTCAAATGCAGTGAAGAGGTTTGGAGCTAAGGAGGGATGTGGTTTGATTTATATTTTAAGCAATCCTTCTAACAGCTGTGCAGAAAGGATGGTGGGGGTGAGTAGAAGAGGAAGACCTACTAGAAGGCTCTTAATCCAGGAAGTGTGAGGTGGAGAGGAGGGAGGCAGGTGAGATGGGAAGAGTCAAGAGCTTTTCTAAGGCAAGCCCAAGGGCCTCAGACAGGTGGGCTGTGAAAAGGAGGCAAGCACGAGGACATGGGAGGAGGCATGAGGAGGAGGCAGAGGGCCCGGGTCATGGCAATGTGAGATTTCCCAGAACCAGGAGTGGTTTACACAAGCTTCAATCTAGGTACCCAACACTGCTGCCTCTCCTCCCACGGGCCAGTAGTGCACCTCCAGGAGGATTAGGATCGTCTTCACATGCCACTTCATCCCAGAAAATTCTCCCAGGGAATTTGCGCACAGTCAGTGTTTAAGAACATGGGATCTGGAGCCAAACATTCTGGGCTCAAACTCAGCGGCCTGCTTCCTAGCTGTGTGTTCCTAAGCTAGTATTGACCCTGTCTGAGCTTCTGGGTCCCCCATAAGCCTGACCTGAGAGCAACATGCTCCTCCTAGGACGGAAGCGGTGCTACGCTTATCAAGTTCATAGATGGAGCACGGGGCATGAAGGAGACACTGAGAAGTGTGAGCACCCACTCACTGCCCACTCTGTTTATGGCTGCAACTGCCTCCCTGATGTCATAACCTTTGCCTTCCAGAACTTTCTCCTTCACTTAGTAACCACATGGATGTCAATCAGTTACCACACAGAGGACAAAATTATCTCTTTCCTGGTACTGCCCTCCACAGCGACTCTGTTAAATGGTTCTACTCAAAGGAAGACAGGGGACTAATCTGCCGTGGGCAGAATCCACAGAACTGGTCTCAGAACCAAGAGGCTCCTGGGAGCCATGATAGCTGAGGCCAGGCTCTCTTGTTGGGATTGATCCCAGGTACAGGAGCAAGCTGGCTTATTATTACATTTGAACATAAAGTATTAAAGAACTGGATCCCGGCCAGTGGTACCACTTGACTTCAGGAGGCAGGACACACTGAAAGGAGCAGGTGACTTGGAATGTATACTTATGGGTATTTTGTCCTGGGTCCTTCTCTGTCTGTCTGCTCCCTGTCTATCATACAGTGAGGAGCCTATGTGTTCCTGTTCTCAAAGCAGCCAGGCCACCTGCTTTGCCAGGGTCCAAATCAATAGAAGTAATAATTCTGGGCCAAAACCAATGAAACCCAGAGCTAAAAATCAATCTTCTACCATCAAGTTCTTTATGTCAGTTCTTGTGTCATAACAAGCCAAGAGATGAATACCATTGTCCTTGTAGAATGGCAGTGATGGCCAAAACATGACCATCTTTTGTCAGGCCTTTGTAAGATCCTGTTAGTTCATCTGCACAGACTAACAGATGCCTGGCAGCTCAAGTGGATGTTTGGAGGTGCTCACAGTTCTTACAGGTGGCTGCAGGACCCTAGACCAGGTGTGTCCATGGCTGCTCAAAGCCCTCTTCCCATGTCATAGTGTTCCCCTTGCCCAGCCCGTGTGCTGTTCTCTCTCCTTCCATCCTGGATTTGTGTCAGCTTTCCCCTCACCTTTCCACAGTGGGCCCTTGCTGGTCTTGACGTCTTAAATTTGCCAGGCACAGGCAAGTCATTGCTCTCAGAAGACAAACTCAAAAAAAAAAAAAAAAAAAAAGAAAGAAAGAGAGATTCATTCTCCCTTATCACACAACCCATTTCCAAACACACATGCCCCAGCCCATCCATAAGGGACCTAAATTTTGGCTGTTTTACAAGCATTGTGCCCTTAAAATCAGAGTGAAGAAATAGAATGCAAACACTCCTTCAGGAGGGTGAATCCCAAGACATAGGACAGAGGCCACCAGGACTCTCTGCCTTCTCCCTGCTGGAGCTCCAGGCTTTGGAAGGTAAGTGCCAGCGGGGCAGAGTCCTCCTCAGCACTTCTCTATCTCTCCCACCAGTGGAAGAAAGTCCCACTAGATGATCTTTAAGGTCTTGCCCTAGTCTAGAAGATACAGTGCTTGCAATAAGAGGCAGCAGAGGGGCAATAGTGAATTACCTTCTGAGTAAGCACTGGACAGAACATGGAACACAGAAGAAAACTGGATTCGATCCTTGGTCACTTACTGTAGCCATTGGTCTGCATAAGGCCCCTCAGGCAGAAAGAGAACTAACTTCAGCAGGCAGATTTCTGAGTTCAAGGCCAGCCTGGTGTATAGAGTGAGTTTCAGTACAGCCAGGGTTACATAGAGAAACCCTGTCTTGAAAAACCAAAAAAAAAGGAGGAGGAGGAGGAGGAGGAGGAGGAGAAATTCCATTGTACTTCCTAAAGCCATTCCAGCGCCCTCCACCCACTTCTCCACCGTGCAGTTTATGTTCCTGGTGGTGTTTGCATGCAGGCCTCTCTGGACTGTAACACATTGGCTCCCACTTTCTCCTCCCAGGAGCCCTTGCTCCCCTTTCAGGCTCTAGTGTGGCACCTCTCCCCTCCCCAGCATGCTGGCCTCGGACTGTAACTGGCTATTTGCAGGTGGTTCTCCCATTCTCAGCCTGCACCCTCCACTGCTTTCTCTCCACAGCTCCTTCTCCGGGTAAAAAGTGAAGGTAGAGTCAAATTCTCAAGAGTTCTAGTTTGTCCTAACAAAAAGTGCTCTCTCCTTAAGCCAAGTAGGCATACTGCTTGACAAGGAGAGAGAGATAACCCCAGTCCACAGCGGGGAGGTAGGAGCCGGGGAAGCTAGGCCAATGGCCCATCTGCACACGAGGGCAAAGGGCAACGTATAAAAGAGAAGGAATGCTTTAAAATAATACTGCCATCTAAAAATAGTGCTCCGCTTGGCCTGGCTGACGCGGAGGGGTCACGTTTTATGGCTGCCCCCATCTGCTTTTCTGGGACGGTGCGGCTCAGCCTGCTCTGGTTATAGATTTTCCATGAGCTCGGCTCGGATTTCCCTGTCCCACTGCTCAGCCCACGGGTCAGTGGCTAATTTTCCAACGTTTATCTTTCCCCTTTACAATTTCCCCATGTAAACGGCCAATGGCTTCAGCCCCCTGGATTTCTAACTTGGGGCTGGAATTCGGGACAACTAGGCAAGCAGACCTCCCAGGCTTCTTAGGAACCCTGGTGCCATTTAGAAGGACCAGACCCAGTGGGCTGGAAGCAAACTGAGCTGTTCCGGGTGCTCTAAGGGAACCTCATGTGGAACATGCTTACATATGTTCCACAGGCCCAGCTACTTCAGGACCTGCATAGCCATTTCCATCTTTCAGTCTCTGTTATAGTCCAAATCTATGTTTGTTCTATAGCATCCAACCTGGGAAACAGTAGAGTTGGCATCCTTGTTGCCCTCATTGCACTTCCTCTATTGGAAGAGGCTGAAGTGACATACATCACTGTTCTGGGAGTGGTCAGTGAGAAACAGCAGGACTTAGCTGGGTCTGTGTTGACCTGGAGACGCTGGTGGAGATACTTGCTCTGCAGCAAGGATGGGAGGGCTTGGAGCCCAGATGTGCGTGTATATGAGGGAGAAGGTGGGTTTCTATCCATATGGACCAGTGTCCTATTTACCCTACCCATCCACAGAAAGCATCCTGGTTCACACTCCACACTGGGCTCAACTTTCTCTTAGATTTGTTCCTGAAGTTTTACCTCCCCAAAGCCTATCCTGGGGTCTGCCCCCAAAAGCAAAGAAATTCTAGACATGTCTCTCTAGACAGTTCAGTCACATCTCCAGGAAGGAAGACAAAAGAGAGAAGAAAGAAAGGCCTCAGACTGGAGGTTTGGCATTCCTGTGTGAAAGATGACTGTGTGCCTGGTACACCAGACAGTTGCTCTGTAGGCAGTTTGATCCCTCCTTCCCACCCTGAGTAATCAGGTGAGCACCCTGTCCTCCATCCAAGGAGCCACTAGGTGAAGGTCCACTGCTGGGAGACCCCGTACTAGCATCTCTCCAGGAGGTGACTTATGGATGTTGGTATCTCTAATGAGTAAGGTCTGCCAAAATCATGGGAGAAAAAGATTTTGGACCAGACCATCAAATGATCTGAATTATCTTGTTCCTTCCTCCAAGACATCCCCAAAGCACACTTGCACTAGGTCCAAAATCACCTCCTGGTCTGTAGTTACTTTTACTGTTGCTGTGATAAAAATAGACTAATGAAGCAGATGAAAGAAGGAAGGAATCATTTTGGCTCACAGTTTGCAGTTACAGTCCATCGTTGCAGGAAAGCCATGGTGACAGAAGTGTTAGGTTACCGGTCACATTGCCTTTGAAGTCAGGAAGCAGAACACAGTGAATGCTTCTACTCAGCTGTCTTCCTCTCTTTTTATACAGCTGGTGATCCCAGTGGGGGCAGTAGTACCACCCACCTACAGGGTGGTTTCCACCTCAATTAACCTAATCTAGAAAATCACTTACAGGCGTGCCCAGAGGCTAGCCTAATCTAGATAGTCTTTCGTGGGTACACCCAGAGGCTTGTTTCCTGTATGGTTCTAGAACCTATTAAGTTGATAATCAAAATTAACCACCACACAATCTCATTCTGTGATGAGCATATTCTCTGAATCAGTTTCCTCCCAGTATTAAAACAGTCCAGCCAACAGGAAATCTCCTTAAGGAAGGTAAACAATGAAAAATAGCTTCAGGAAGTCCCTGAAACCAACCAAACTCACTAGACCCACTATCTGCCAGATAAGTAATATAAGGTGAGTGTCCCTCTCAGAAGAGCAAACCCAAGCTGCAAAGAAGACTCTTGAGAACAGACCAGCCTGGGAGAAGCAGAAACCAGCTGAGCTGCCTGGAAGAGGTTTAGAACTGAGTCACTTGGAAAGGACACTCTCCGACCTATTGAGCTGTTTCAAAGCTGTGCAATGTGCCACAGATTTTGTGGCTGTCACCCATACTGGGATAGGCCTTGGTAATCTTTGAGTCATTTTTACAACTCTAAATAATCCCAATAAAACTCATTGTTTCACTGAGTGGTGGTGATGCACACCTTTAATCCCAGTGATCACCAGCAGAGGCAGGTAGATCTCTGAGTCCGAAGCCAGCCTGATCTCTGGAGTGAGTTTCAGGACAGCCAGGGCTACACCAAGAAACAAAAAAAAAAAAAAAAAAAAAAAAAAAAAAAAAAAAAAAAAACCATAAGCAAATAAAAATCTCATTGATTCACCAAGTGGACTTTGGTGGTATCTATACTTTGGTCTGTTGTGGGCTACCTACCTGGGATGAGTAGATAGATGTGTGTGTTGCATCTCCTTAGGAAAAGTTTGGTAACACAGCAGCATTGTTGTTCAATTGTTGAGGCTATCAGTCACTGAAGATAAACTAGTGGAGAAAGAAGGGCTAAGATCAATGCCAGTGTCTCTAGTGTCCTGCTACTTTCCCTATGGTTGCCATTAAAAAAACCCTGGGCATGGACTTTGAACTTCAGAGTTTTGAAAAGACCTGAGTTTTGACTCAGACACATATTGGGTATTTGCTTATCTTCATCTTGTACCCTATGCCCCTTTAAATGTTCTCAGCTCATCTTTGGCTCTCCATGTTCTCTCCATGTCATTGACTCTGAAGTCTAAAACCACAGACATCTTGTTGGTGTCTTCTATGTCCCTCCCCAACTCTAGATTAGCGCAAGCACACACTCGTGAGTGCGCTCACACTGTTGAGTGCACACGCACACACACATAAACACACACACACAATCCTTTTTTGTTTTCTGTATCCCAGTGGGTGGTTTATCTTTCATCCTCCCTGTTTCTCAAGCCTCTACTCTAGTGCATTAAAAAGCCCTGTTTCTAAAAACAAAACAAAAAACAACAACAACAAAAAGCACCATAATCCTGTCCACCCCTCCATCCCCTGCTGATATTTTACCTTCTCTGGGACTTCACCATCACTCTAGCAGAGTGTTCTGCATTTTGTCCCACCTCCACCTACAATGTTCTCCACTCTGTGGCTAGAGCAAACCTTACAATATAAATCAGACCAGTCCACACTGTCTGACACCTTCCACTGACTACACTACACTGAAAGAAATTCAATCCCTTTACTACTGGTCTTGAAGGCCTTGCTAGATCAGGCATCAACTCTATGGAGATCATCTCTCATCTGCACCCTCTCCCACACACTAACCACCCCCAGCTTCCTTCTAGATTTCAAACACATCAAGGTTGTCCCAGCCCAAAGACCTTTTCAGTAACTGTCCCCTCTGCTTGGAACACACCTCTGGAGACTATAATATGACCGGTGCTTTTAGCTTGGAAAAGACTCACTTTTCCTAACTCCATTGCCAAGATAGTTATTGCCCCACCCATCAGAACCCTCCTGCTGTCCAAGGCACAATGCCTACCTCTGGTAGGAATCAGAGAGATGATACTTTTGTCTACTTTGATGTTCTGTCCAAGTGTACCAGCACTTTGAAATAAGGTTGTTCCTAGGGCAGGAGTTGGGACAAATGAGTAGATGGATGGATAGGCAAACAGACAGATGGACAGATGGATGAACAGATGGATGGATCTGTTCTTAGTTAACATCTCAAGAACTAAATCCAGTCTTCTGAGGCAACACCACCCTGTCACCTCCCTGCCTACACCATATGCATATAATGTATAAATATCTCTAAAGAGCAAGGGGTTAGGAGTCAGAAATATTATTTTTATTAGTGACACACCTGGAAGACTTGAATTTCCTCATTCAAACCTAAAAAGAATACTTATCTCATTTAAATAGTATGAGGATTTAATATGTCATGGTGGCCCTGAGCTTGTGGTTTGTTCACTGGGTGGCATCTGTCATTGTTCTGATTTGTTGCAGCTTCTTAGATCCCTTGCCTGATAGTCAAAGGGGCCCTGTGACTCTGCTCTTGGTTTGCTCTCCTCCCAATCTCTCACTTTGTACTGTTGGTAATTGAGGCTCTGTGTGAGAACAGAGGGCAACAGAGCCCAGCTCTGCCACTTATGGTTTCCTCAGATACTAAGCTTTTTGCTCCTCAGACCCAGCTTTATTCTGAAATAATTCCAATAAGGGCATAACCTTGGGGCATTGTGAAAATTAAAGCGTCCCATAGGGAAAGTTTTGAGTACTGGGACAAGTGTAGTGTCAGAGTCTGGTTAGTGAGTAGGGTGACTACCTGTATACACACACACACACACACACACACACACACACACACACACACCTGCACTAGCACATGCTCACTTTCAGGAGTGCACGGATCCACCTGCACACAACTCTCCCATCTTAGCTGGACCTGGGGGCTACCGATTTGCACTCTAGGGATGGAATCAATTAGAATTATTTTTAAAACCTCATCTGTTTTGATTTAGCAGGAAGCTTCTGCTCAATGAAATGCAGCATTAGTCAATGAAAAACCAAAGTCCCTGAATTTCAAGACTCAGCTGTCAGGGAAGGCTGAGAAGAGTCTTGCAGCCCAGCCCCTATTTACATAGGTCTCCACCCTTAACTGGCTTTGTTCCCAATGTGTTCTGAGAGAAGAGGGGTGTGTCCTCACTCAGGGGTCCTTGTCTACCAGCTCTGAGCCAAGATCCCCTCAACACCATTCTTCCTGGACACCTGCTTCCTGGTGCCTACCCACATTAAGGACAGATTTTGTCTAGTTTACATCTGTGGCTCCAATACCCAGCCCAAAATCTGGCACAGAAAAGACACTAGATAAAAACATTTACAAGGGGAAAAATGTGTAATACATGGGATACATGAATAAATGATTTAGCTGCAGTAGTAAGTAATATTTCCTGCACCAGTTAACATAATCTCTGTGCCAAGTTAAGCACTTAGTGTATTGACTCTGGGTCTTCAGGATGATGCCATGTAGCAGGCTCTCTTATTCAGCCTCATTTCACACATGAGAAACATGGAAGAAAGCCACTTTTGTGCTTTGTCACACGAAGCAAATGCAGTAACTGGGATTTCAGCCCCAGCCCCAGGACCCTGACATCATGCCCATCATTCATCAGTGATAGGACGCCAACATCGTGCGTGGCCCTGGGAAGAGCCCTAGAAACACCCTGATATATTAGATCCACTTTTCCCAAGGAAGTCATAGTTTAGGGAGGAGTAAGAGACACAGACATGAATAAAGGGTGGCACGGAATGGTGTGGGTGTATGTGAGAAGGTGCCATGTGGACATAAGCATAGGTAATCCAGTGTGGTGATTCTGGGTGCTTCTTGAAGGACGTAGTCTTTTTACTTCATTGTCCAGGCAGGAGCAGGAGAAAGAGCATCACAGAGTTAAATGGGCAGAGTGTGTTCTCAGCATGACAATCATCTAGGGAAAGGAAAAAGAAAGTGTTATCATTAAGAACAGCAAGAGGAGAGATCACAAGGCCATAAGCAGGTGTGGTCTACAGGGGAACTGGAATATCACTGAAGAGACATGAGATACTTAGAAGGCAGGTGACAAGATATGCTCAGTACATGAGACACTTTAGCTACTAAAGCTATAAGCAACCACCAGTTGTCCCTACTCAAAGGTTGGAGGAAAGAAACATATGACTCCATAACATTTTGACTTTATAAACTAATTTGGGAATTAATTTAACACCTTTTCATCGAATGAGGTTTTTATTCTTTGGTTAAGTCTTTAGGTCTTTCTGTAGATGCTTTAAATCTTTCCTCATAAAGTTCTTATGCTTTAGAGTAAGGGGCAGTGTTGGAGGGGTGTCTAACCCCAGGCCGTAATAGCTTGATAATTTCAATTCTGTTGTTTTTGTAAAAACTAAAAGAGACAGTTATGTGCAATTTCTAATTAGTGGATCTAAAGGATGCTTAAACATGTGCAGAGTATGTTAGTACAGTTTCACTTTCCATTCAGATTACAGTATCCTAGTTGAACTGATTGCATTGCCCATTATTTTACATTGGTTTGTCATGTCACCTGTCATGTTTAAAGTTTCCAAGGAAGTGTGTATTAAAGAACTTACTGGAAGTGTTGGCATGGTTCAGCTTACCTTGCAAGGCCAGCATTTGAATTTGACCTCCCAGAACCCACATAGTGGAAGGAGAGAATTAGCTCCTGAAAGTCGTCCTCTGACTTTCCCACATGCACTCTGACATCTGTACTACCCCAGCAACACATCACATGTCTCACACACACACACACACACACACACACACTCAGAGAGAGAGAGAGAGAGCACAATCCACATATACACTATAATGATAATATTTTTTAAATAAAGTACTTGATTTTAAAGAGAAAGGAAGAGAGGACATGGTATAGGATGGGTGCCTGGGAATTAGGGTAGGAAAATGTGTGATCAGAAAACACTGTATAAAAAATGTTCAATTTAAATAAAGTAATAAAGTAATTACTGAACAAATGATGCAATGCATTCATACACAGCCAAATTAAAAGGTAGAAACTGTCTTAGTTACTATTTTATTGCTATAAGAAGATGCCATGATTAAGGCAACTTATAAAGGAAGGTATGTAGTTGGGGTCTTGCTTCCAGTTGAGAGGATTAATCCATGAACATCGTGGCTAGGAGCACAGTGTCAGGCAGGCAAGCATAGCACGGGGGCAGTAGCTGAGAGCTCACATCTCATCTGTAAGTTGCAAGCAAACAGAGAGTAAGACTGAGTCTGGCCTGGGCTTTTTGTAAGCTTAAAGCCTACCCACAGTGACACATCTCCAACAAGCCCACACCTTCTCTATCAAGGCCACACCCTCCTAATCCTTCTTAAATAGTTCCACTAACTGGGGACTAAGCATTCAAACACATGACCCTACAGGGGCCATTCCCATTCAAACTGATTCTTCACACCTCACAGAACTCAGCCTAGAAACTTACTCTCCTGTGTTTTCTCCTGAAGTTTGTCTCCAAGGTAATCTGAGATCCTATCAGGTTGACAGGCAACAATAGCTATCACAACACCCTCCTGGCATTGTCTCCTCAGCCTTGCAGAGAGGATACATCCTCAGACTCTTGGATTGCTTTTAATCATTGTTGCATGAAATGTGCATCTCTGCACAGCCTTAATCTGCATTTCTATGATCACAAGCAAGTAGAACCTTTTTCTGGGTGCTTATACCTCTCCTTTGCTCATTTTTCTACTGGGTTCTTGCTTCTTTATCTTGCTGATTCTAAAACCACTTCATAAATCAGGAAAATCAATCAATTGACAAAATTTGAGTGTGAGATTATCTCCCAATTACTTATGTCTCTGCTCTGTTTTGGTATAAAGCCTTCCTTAATGTAGTTTAATTTCTCTATTTTTCCTCTCTGATCTCCTCTCTTCTCAAGTCACATTTTGAAAGAGCATCCCTACTCTAAGTTTGTAAAAGACATTTCTCACATTTTCTTCTGGAGTGTTTGTGACATCGTTTTTGCTTTTCAGCCTTCAATCTATTTGGAATTTGTCCTAGTAGACAATAGTAAGTTTGACGCTAACTTTATCTTTTTTCCACATGGCCAACCAGTGACCTCAAGCACATTTATTGAACAGTTAATCATTTCTCTCACTGATTTTAGTGACCACTCTTTTTTTGCGCTAATCTCCCATGTGCGTATTTACTTCCATTTCTGGGCTTTCTATTATGGTTGATCAGCCAGTGTCGCTCTCATGCATCAATTCCTCATGGTTTCAATTATTGAGACTTTTAATATGTTTTAGTATTTGCTTGAGTGAATGCACTAATATTACTCTTCTTTTCAGAGTTTTTCTGAATGTTTTTATTTCTTTATTTTTTTCGCATGAACTTTAGAATTCAGCTTGTCTGGCTTTAAAAAAAAAACTGTTGGTATTTTATTGGGATCACATTAAATTTAGAAACGTACTTAGGGAGAATTGACAGCTTTATGATGTTGAGTCTTCCTGGCCAAAAACATGGTCTTTCCATTTCTCCAGGTTTTCCTTTGTGTCTGTGAGAAGGGTTTTAGCATTTCCTTTGCGTAGGCCTTACTGCAATGCGTAACCTCACTCTCAGCTGCTATGTTACTGCAGATTGACATTGCTCCTGTAAACAAAATGTTTTTTTTTCCAAAGTGGTAATATTTATACACAAGATAATTATTTATTTCTTATTAATTTTAATCATCTCACTAAAATGAGCTTATGCATGCCAATTATTTTGCTATAGGTTCTTAAGATTTTATGTTTTAAATATGCATGTGTGTGTACATGGTGTGAATTGTGTGTGTGTGCTGATGTGTGTGTTGATGTGTGTGTATATTGATGTGTGTGTGTGTTGATATATGGGGTGGGGGGAGGGTTGCATGTGTGTGCACATGCCTAGACAGGAACCAGAAGAGGACATTAAGTCATTGGGTGTCTTCCTCTATTACTCTCCAACTTTCTTTTTTCTTTTATTTTGTATTTGTGTGTGTGTGCACAAATGTGCACATATATACAGTTGCTCAAAAGGCCAAAAGAAGATGTCAGATCCCCTAGAGTTACAGGTGGTTGTGAGCCACTGGACATAGATGTTGGGAAATGAACTGAGGTCTTCTGCAAGAGCAGCAAGTGCTCTGAACAGTCAGGCCATCTCTCAAGCCCATCCCCCTTATTTACTATTTGTTTGTTTATTGAAACATTGTCTTTCACTGAACCTGAAGTCCATCAGTTCAGCTAGGGTGACTGGGCAGTGAGCCAAGATCGCAGTGCTATGGTACAGACACATGCCTTACTTTTAACATTGGTTCTTAGTATTAAAACTCAGGTCCTCCCGTTGCAGACAGGCAGGCCTCTTACCCACAGAGTCATCTTCCCAGCCCACATTCTTCAGTTTTTCTAGGATCACACTCACCTGCGAACTTTGCATCTTCCCTCCTAGTTTGTATTCTTCTGATATTTTTCTTCGTCTACTTGTACATTTTAGCAGTGTAAGGGCAGCCCAACAACTAACAGTTCTTTGATGAAATTCTACACACACTGAGCACAAAACAGAGGGACACCCAAGCACACTTGATTACAGACACCATCTAAATCTTAGAAAGCCTGGCCTTTATCTACTCTTGCAGCCATTGACAGCAGCCTGGCCCTAAGGACCTGCTAGGCTCTGATGCCATGCTCAGTAGATTCATTATCAAGATGCTCTTCATTTCAACTTAAGAGTTTGTCTTCCATCAAAATCCATTATCACTGCTGCTGATGTTTGGTCTAATTTTCAGGCCCTTTTTGTTTTCTGATCTAAGTGCTATTTTTCTAAATTTGTAATCAGGGAACATAATCCATACTATTTTTCACATTTTGTGATATATCCAGATTCTCTACATAGTCATAGAGAGTTTGTGAGTGTGTAGTATGTGTCCATGTGTGCATTTGCACACATGTGCACATTTGCATGCATGCATGCATGCTCTGGTGTGCCTGTGGATATCAGAGGACAATTTTCAGGAGGTGGTTTTCTTCTTCCACTGTCAGCTGTGGCAGTCAAACTTAACTCCTGAAGCTTGCTTGCATGGCAAGCGATTTTTTTCCACTGAGTCCTCTTGCTGGCCCTATATTAATTTCCACGAACACTCTTTTTACAGATACCTGTTTGTAAAGGAGGATTGTCCCTCTTTGAACATAAATTTCAAAGTTATATTTAGGCTTTCCTACCCTTGATTCTTTTTACCCATTAGTCTTCTAGTACACTAATTCTATTAGCAATACTTTTATTATTGTTCCATGAGTACTAGTTTATTTGCAGCTCATTTCTCCTTTATTAGTTGTGTGGAGGACAATATTGTGTTGTTTTGTACATAGATGCCCATAACTGATATAGGCAGTGACCCCGGCTGCCTTATATTCACAATCCTGTGTGACTCCTTCCACATCTACCTGCATGACCCCTAGAACAGAGCAGCAATATTGGACATGTCACTTCCAAGATTAGGTGACATAAGACACCACAGCTTTCACCATAAGCTCCTCCATACCACCACCCACTTTCCCTCCCATCAGATGAGCGAGCACAGAAGAAAATGTGCCAGTCTTAGTAAAATCTTAGTTTTCTGTAACCTTGGACCAGTAGCTTCCTTAAAACCCCTGAGCAAGCAGTATCCTCCAAAGCTGGGCTGCCTCCTGTAAGAATCCTAATCCAGAACAAAGGTTCCTTGTCCAAAGCTGCTAAGTCTGAGGGCGATGTGATAGACAGCTTGAGATAACTCATAAATATGTCCATTGCAATTACAGCTCTCATTACATATGTCAGCCTCTGGTTCACCTGAGGCTTCTGAACAGAAGTCCTCCTTGTTGGGTAATGGCCTCTGCTCCCTTTGTGCCTGTGCTGGGATTGATGGATCCCTGCCAGAACTTATATTTCAACCTATGTGAGTGGCTTCTCTGTAGTCTTGTCTCTGCTAGGCTGCATTTTGTCCCATTTCCCTTAGCATATTGGCTTTAGCCTTCTCACGTTTGTTGCTATGAACGATGTACTTGACCTTGGTCACCACATGTCCTTTAGTATTACAGTTATTTTCTGTTCTTTAGCCTTCTGCTTTGTCTTATTAATTTTATGAAGCTGTTTGATGTGGAAGTTGTGGTTTTGTTTTGGTGTTATATTTATCATACTTTATGCAACTTTTATTATCGACGTCATTAGTCCTCTCTAACAAACATCAATAAAGCCATGTAAGTCTCTTCTCCCTCCTTTTTTCTACCCTCTATCTATGGCATATTACCTTATTTGCTTACAACTCTCAGCTGTTAAAAAGCAACATCCAATGTCAGGTCCACTCTCGACCAGCAAGAATGACACAACAACCAGTTCTTCTAACAGCAGTTTATTCAGCAAGCTTCAGTCTTCATCTTTCTCGCTTCATCTTTTTTCTCCGGAACCCCGGGCCTCTCACTCTTATATACTCTCAGTCCCCATCCACTCACAGCAGGCCACGTCACCTCACCAGGCATGCAGCTTCAGCCAATCAGGGTGGCAGGGGCATGTCTCCACCAAATATGGACTTGTTTAGACCGCCAGCATCATGGTACACCTGCACAGCTCTCACGATGGTCAAGGCTTATTTTCAGGTATATGAGGAAGTCAGGTGCAAGTCACAAGACTTAGCTGCAGTCCCGGGCGCCATCTTGGGACTGTTGCCACACCTGCTCCTCACAATCCAAGATGGAGAAAAAAAAAATAGTCATCTTATTTGACTTAGTTAGGGTTTCTATTGCTGTTATGAAACACTGTGACCAAAGCACTGGGGAAGAAAGGGTTACTTTACCTCACAGATTACAGTCCATCCCTGAGGGAAGTCAGGGAAGGAAGCTAGAAGCAGAAATGGATGCTGAGGCCATGCAGGAACAGTGCTTACTGGGTTGCTACTCATGTCTTTCTCAGCCTGCCTTCTTATACAACTCAGGACCACCTGTCCACGGGTGGCACCATCCATCATAATGAGCTGGAACCTCACACATCAGTCATTCATCAAAACAATATGCCATAGACTTGACTACAAGTTATAGCTGATGTTATAGAGTCATTTTATCAGTTATGAGTCCCTCTTCCTAGATAGACCTAGGTTTGTGTAAAGTTGACAAAAACCAGCCAGCACATGATTAGTTGTTCTCCAGAGGAACATAACTGATAGAACAAATAATATCACAAGAAGGACTCATTAGGTTGTTTTAAACCAGATGAGCTGACTAGTTCAAAAATGGTCCTCTGTGTCCTGGAGAAGTTGGAAACCAAGTAGCTTGCTCATCCTGCAAGGATGGAGGCTTCTGTGGTCCCAATCTGGTACTGAAGTCCTGAAATATTCCAGGGAAGCCACTGGTATTCAGTCCACATTAGGAGGCTGAAGAAGCTGTGTTCTGATATCAGTGAAGTATGACCTCAGCAGCAGTATAGTAGATGTATTCACTAGCAGAGAGTAAAGACAGTCAGGCAAAAGTGACTCTGCTTTTTCCTCAGACCTCTTTGTGTCTGGATCTCCACAGGAAAGTGCTGCCATGTCTGGCAGAGAATCTCCTCTCTCAGCTAACCCTTCCATGAAATACTCTCACAGACCCAACAGAAGAATGTTTCAGATCCTACCAAGTTGATAACCCAAATGAACCAACATGGACATACACTTCAATTAATTTAATTGTCAGCTTTAAAATATGTGTTTTATCTCAAGAAGAACGAAGACCAAAGTGTGAACACTTTGCCCCTTCTTAGAATAGGGAACAAAACACCCATGGAAGGAGTTACAGAGACAAAGTTTGGAGCTGAGACTGTCATATCCGGGGATCCATCCCATAATCAGCTTCCAAACGCTGACACCATTGCATACACTAGCAAGATTTTGCTGAAAGGACCCAGATATGGCTGTCTCTTGTGAGACTATGTGGGGCCTGGCAAACACAGAAGTGGATGCTCACAGTCAGCTATTGGATGGATCACAGGGCCCCCAATGGAAGAGCTAGAGAAAGTACCCAAGGAGCTGAAGGGATCTGCAATCCTATAGGTGGAACAACAATATGAACTAACCAATACTCCCCCAGAGCTCGTGTCTCTAGCTGCATATGAATCAGAAGATGGCCTAGTCGGCCATCAGTGAAAAGAGAGACCCACCAGTCTTGCAAACTTTGCATGCCTCTGTACAGGGGAATGCCAGGGCAAAGAAGTGGGAGTGGGTGGGTAGGGGAGTGGGTGGGGAAGCGTGGGGGGAAACTTTTGGGGCAGCATTGGAAATGTAAATGAAATAAATACCCAATAAAATATTTTTTAAAAAATATGTGTTTTATTTTCAGTTAACTTGATACAAATGGCAAATGTTCCAATCATCACAGTTTATATAAGTTATATCAATTCTATAATTTAGAAAATTTATTTATGCTTTGTTCTTGAATATAATCATGCTGATTTTAGATTTACGGTGCTTTTGCCTCCATTGGAAAATTAATTAACCATTCATTTATAGCCCAGGAACTGCACATGTTTATCAGTGCTTGTCTATATAACTGAAGGACTATGGATAGTTTGGCTGGGTATAAAAAAAATCTCAGTTCTACATGTTTCTGTGAGGAACTTATAAAACTAAAATGGTGTTGAAAGTTTATTTGAATAAATATAAGTCTATGCTTTTTTGTCCTCTTATGCATGACCTAAAATTACTTGAGCTACCAAAGCATTATTTTCTTAATCTTTAAATTAATATGTAGAATCAAGACTATTATCTCCTAAAGTCTTTATGAATTTAGCCCCTCAATATTTACTGTGTAATGTTATTTCGTTGGCTAATTTGAGGACTCAAGAAGTACACAGGTAGATCTTCATTGTCTATTTTCTATATTAACTATTCTCTCAAATATTGTTCTAACTTCTCTGTTTCATTTTTTGAGCATGTTTTGTTTTATTCTTTTTTTTTTGATTTTTAATATTTTTATTACATATTTTCCTCAATTACATTTCCAATGCTATCCCAAAAGTCCCCCATAGCGCCCCCCACTTCCCTACCCACCCATTCCCATTCTTTTGGCCCTGGCATTCCCCTATATTGGGGCATATAAAGTTTGCAAGTCCAATGGGCCTCTCTTTCCATTGATGGCCGACTAGGCCATCTTTCGATACATATGCAGCTAGAGACAAGAGCTCCGGGGTTCTGGTTAGTACATCATGTTGTTCCAACAATAGGGTTGCAGATCCCTTTAGCTCCTTGGGTACTTTCTCTAGTTTCTCCATTGGGAGCCCTGTGATACATCCGATAGCTGACTGTGAACATCCACTCCTGTGTTTGCTAGGCCCCGGCATCATCTCACAAGAGACAGCTATATTTGGGTCCTTTCAGCAAAATCTTGCTAGTGTATGCAATGGTGTCAGCGTTTAGAAGCTGATTATGGGACGGATCCCTGGATACAGCAGTCTCTAAATGGTCCATCCTTTCATCACAGCTACGAACTTTGTCTCTGTAACTCCTTCCCTGGGTGTTTTGTTCCCAATTCTAAGAAGGTGCACAGTGTCCACACTTTGGTCTTCATTCTTCTTGAGTTTCATGCGTTTAGCAAATTGTATCTTATATCTTGGGTATCCTAAGTTTTGGGCTAATATCCACTTATCAATGAATACATATTGTGTGAGTTCTTTTGTGATTGTGTTACTTCACTCAAGATGATGCCCTCCAGGTCCATCCATTTGGCTAGGAATTTCATAAATTCATTCTTTTTAATAGCTGAGTAGTACTCCATTGTGTGAATGTACCATAATTTCTGTATCCATTCCTCTGTTGAGGGACATCTGGGTTCTTTCCAGCTTCTGGCTATTATAAATAGGGCTGCTATGAACATAGTGGAGCATGTGTCCTTTTTACCGGTTGGGACATCTTCTGGATATATGCCCAGGAGAGGTATTGCTGGATCCTCCAGTAGTACTATGTCCAATTTTCTGAGAAACCACCAGACTGATTTCCAGAGTGGTTGTACAAGCTTGCAATCCCACCAACAATGGAGGAGTGTTCCTCTTTCTCCACATCCTCGCCAGCATCTGCTGTCACCTGAATTTTTTATCTTAGCCATTCTGACTGGTGTGAGGTGGAATCTCAGGGTTGTTTTGATTTGCATTTCCCTGATGATTAAGGATGTTGAACATTTTTTCAGGTGCTTCTCTGCCATTCGGTATTCCTCAGGTGAGAATTCTTTGTTCAGTTCTGAGCCCCATTTTTTAATGGGGTTATTTGACTTTCTGGAGTCCACCTTCTTGAGTTCTTTATATATATTGGATATTAGTCCCTTATCTGATTTAGGATAGGTGAAGATCCTTTCCCAATCTGTTGGTGGTTTTTTTGTCTTATTGATGGTGTCTTTAGCCTTGCAGAAGCTTTGTAGTTTCATGAGGTCCCACTTGTCAATTCTCGATCTTACAGCACAAGCCATTACTGTTCTATTCAGGAATTTTTCCCCTGTGCCCATATCTTCTTCAAGGCTTTTCCCCACTTTCTCCTCTATAAGTTTCAGTGTCTCTGGTTTTATGTGAAGTTCCTTGATCCACTTAGACTTGACCTTAGTACAAGGAGATAGGAATGGATCAATTCGCATTCTTCTACATGTTAACAACCAGTTGTGCCAGCACCATTTGTTGAAAATGCTGTCTTTCTTCCACTGGATGTTTTTAGCTCCCTTGTCGAAGATCAAGTGACCATAGGTGTGTGGGTTCATTTCTGGGTCTTCAATTCTATTCCATTGGTCTATTTGTCTGTCACTATACCAGTACCATGCAGTTTTTATCACAATTGCTCTGTAGTAGAGCTTTAGGTCCGGCATGGTGATTCCACCAGAGGTTCTTTTATCCTTGAGAAGAGTTTTTGCTATCCTAGGTTTTTTGTTATTCCAGATGAATTTGCAGATTGCACTTTCTAATTCGTTGAAGAATTGATTTGGAATTTTGATGGGGATTGCATTGAATCTGTAGATTGCTTTTGGCAAGATAGCCATTTTTACAATGTTGATCCTGCCAATCCATGAGCATGGGAGATCTTTCCATCTTCTGAGATCTTCTATAATTTCTTTCTTCAGAGACTTGAAGTTTTTATTATACAGATCTTTCACTTCCTTAGTTAGAGTCACGCCAAGATATTTAATATTATTTGTGACTATTGAGAAGGGTGTTGTTTCCCTAATTTCTTTCTCAGCCTGTTTATTCTTTGTGTAGAGAAAGGCCATTGATTTGTTTGAGTTAATTTTATATCCAGCTACTTCACCGAAGCTGTTTATCAGGCTTAGGAGTTCTCTGGTGGAATTTTTAGGGTCACTTATATATACTATCATATCATCTGCAAAGAGTGATATTTTGACTTCATCTTTTCCAATTTGTATCCCTTTGATCTCCTTTTGTTGTCGAATTGCTCTGACTAGGACTTCAAGTACAATGTTGAATAGGTATGGAGAAAGTGGACAGCCTTGTCTAGTCCCTGATTTTAGAGGGATTGCTTCAAGCTTCTGACCATTTACTTTGATGTTGGCTACTGGTTTGCTGTAGATTGCTTTTATCATGTTTAGGTATGGGCCTTGAATTCCTGATCTTTCCAAGACTTTTATCATGAATGGGTGTTGGATCTTGTCAAACGCTTTTTCCGCATCTAACGAGATGACCATGTGGTTTTTGTCTTTGAGTTTGTTTATATACTGGATTACGTTGATGGATTTCCGTATATTGAACCATCCCTGCATCCCTGGGATGAAACCTACTTGGTCAGGATGGATGATTGTTTTGATGTGTTCTTGGATTCGGTTAGCAAGAACTTTATTGAGGATTTTTGCATCAATATTCATAAGGGATATTGGTCTGAAGTTTTCTATCTTTGTTGGGTCTTTTTGTGGTTTAGGTATCAGAGTAATTGTGGCTTCATAGAATGAGTTGGGTAGAGTACCTTCTGTTTCTATTTTTGTGGAATAGTTTGTGAAGAACTGGGATTAGATCTTCTTTGAAGGTCTGATAGAACTCTGCACTAAACCCATCTGGTCCTGGGCTTTTTTTAGTTGGGAGACTATTAATGACTGCTTCTATTTCTTTGGGGGATATAGGGCTGTTTAGATCATTAACCTGATCTTGATTCAACTTTGGTATCTGGTATCTGTCTAGGAACTTCTCCATTTCATCCAGGTTCTCCAGTTTTGTTGAGTATAGCCTTTGGTAGAAGGATCTGATGGTGTTTTGGATGTCTTCAGGATCTGTTGTTATGTCTCCTTTTTCATTTCTGATTTTGTTAATTAGGATGCTTTCCCTGTGCCCTCTAGTGAGTCTGGCTAAGGGTTTATCTATCTTGTTGATTTTCTCAAAGAACCAGCTCCTTGATTGGTTGATTCTTTGAATAGTTTTTCTTGTTTCCACTTGGTTGATTTCACCCCTGAGTTTGATTATTTCCTGCCGTCTACTCCTCTTGGGTGAATTTGCTTCCTTTTGTTCTAGTGCTTTTAGGTGTGTTGTCAAGCTGCTAATGTGTGCTCTCTCTAGTTTCCTTTTGGAGGCACTCAGAGCTATCTATGAGTTTTCCTCTTAGAAATGCTTTCATTGCGTCCCATAAGTTTGGGTATGTTGTGGCTTCATTTTCATTGAACTCTAAAAAGTCCTTAATTTCTTTCTTTATTCCTTCCTTGACCAAGGTATCATTGAGAAGAGTGTTGTTCAGTTTCCACGTGAAGGTTGGCTTTCTATTATTTATTTTTTTATGGAAGATCAGCCTTAGTCCATGGTGATCTGATAGGATGCATGGGACAATTTCAATATTTTTGTATCTGTTGAGGCCTGTTTTGTGACCAATTATGTGGTCAATTTTGGAGAAGGTACCATGAGGTGCTGAGAAGAAGGTATATCCTTTTGTTTTAGGATAGAATGTTCTGTAGATATCTGCCAGATCCATTTGATTCATAATTTCTCTTAGTTTCTCTGTGTCCCTGTTTAGTTTCTGTTTCCATGATCTGTCCATTGGTGAAAGTGGTGTGTTGAAGTCTCCCACTATTATTGTATGAGGTGCAATGTGTGCTTTGAGATTTACTAAAGTTTCTTTAATGAATGTGGCTGCCTTTGTATTTGGAGCATAGATATTCAGGATTGATAGTTCCTCTTGGAGGATTTTACCTTTGATGAGTATGAAGTGTCCCTCCCTGTCTTTTTTAATGACTTTGGGTTGGAAGTCAATCTTATCAGATATTAGAATGGCTACTCCAGCTTGTTTCTTCATGCCATTTGCTTGGAAAATTGTTTTCCAGCCTTTCATTCTGAGGTAGTGTCTATCCTTTTCTCTGAGATGAGTTTCCTGTAAGCAGCAAAATGTTGGGTCTTGTTTGTGTAGCCAGTTTGTTAGTCTATGTCTTTTTATCGGGGAGTTGAGTCCATTGATATTAAGAGATATTAAGGAAAAGTAATTGTTGTTTCCTGTTATTTTTGTTGTTAAAGTTGGCATTCTGTTCTTGTGGCTGTCTTCTTTTAGGTTTGTTGAGGGATTACCTTCTTGTTGTTTCTAGGGCGTGGTTCCTGTCCTTGTATTGGTTTTTTTCTGTTATTATCCTTTGAAGGGCTGGATTCGTGGAGAGATAATGTGTGAATTTGGTTTTGTCGTGGAATACTTTGGTTTCTCCATCTATGTTAATTGAGAGTTTGGCTGGGTATAGTAGCCTGGGCTGGAATTTGTGTTCTTTTAGTGTCTGTATAACATCCGTCCAGGATCTTCTGGCTTTCATAGTCTCTGGTGAAAAATCTGGTGTAATTCTGATAGGCTTGCCTTTATATGTTACTTGGCCTTTTTCTCTTACTGCTTTTAGTATTCTATCTTTATTTAGAGCATTTGTTGTTCTGATTATTATGTGTCGGGAGGTATTTCTTTTCTGGTCCAGTCTATTTGGAGTTCTGTAGGCTTCTTGTATGTTCATGGGCATCTCTTTCTTTAGATTTGGGAAGTTTTCTTCTATAATTTTGTTGAAGATGTTTGCTGGTCCTTTGAGTTGAAAATCTTCATTCTCATCCACTCCTATTATCCGTAGGTTTGGTCTTCTCATTGTGTCCTGTATTTCTTGGATGTTTTGAGTTAGGATCTTTTTGCATTTTACATTTTCCTTGATTGTTGTGCCGATGTTCTCTATGGAATCTTCTGCACCTGAGATTCTCTCTTCCATCTCTTGTATTCTGTTGCTGATGCTCGTATCTATGGTTCCAGATTTCTTTCCTAGGGTTTCTATCTCCAGTGTTGCCTCATTTTGGGTTTTCTTTATTGTGTCTACTTCCCTTTTTAGGTCTAGTATGGTTTTGTTCATTTCCATCATCTGTTTGGATGTGTTTTCCTGTTTTTCATTAAGGACTTCTACCTGTTTGATTATGTTATCCTGTTTTTCTTTAAGGATTTGTAACTCTTTAGCAGTGTTCTCCTGCAATTCTTTAAGGGATTTTTGTGCTTTCTCTTTAGTGTCTTCTGCCTGTTTAGCATTGTTCTCCTGTATTTCTTTAAGTGTGTTATTAAAGTCCTTCTTGAAGTCCTCTACCATCATCAGGAGATATGCTTTTAGATCCGTGTCTAGCTTTTCCGGTGTGTTGGGGTGCCCTGGACTGGGCGAAGTGGGGGTGCTGGGTTCTGATGATGGTGAGTGGTCTTGGTTTCTGTTAGTAAGATTATTACGTTTACCTTTCGCCATCTGGTAATCTCTGGGGTTAGTTGTTATCGTTGTCACTGTTTAAAGATTGGAGCAGAAGCTGTGTTCCACTCACCAGCAGTCTCTAAATCCTGCGGCGGGGGTCGTGGGTAGCTGACGGTACCCTGGTGCTGGTCCAGCCGGAAGAGGCCTGTGGTCCTACTCAGGCCGGTTTTCTGCTTCCCTAACTAATGCAGTCTCTGGTCCCGCGTGCAATTGGATTGGAGCAGAAGCTGTGTTCCACTCTCCAGAAGTCTTAAGATCCTGTGGCGGGTGTTGTGGGTAGCTGGCGAGTGTCAGCCGACCCTGCGCCCCAGCTGCCCAGGTGCTTTTCTGACCGGAAGAGGCTTGTGGCCCTATGTAGGCTGGGTTTCTCTCTCCCCAACCAGAGCAGTCTCAGGTCCCGCGTGATTGGACTGGAGCAGAAGCTGTGTTCCACTCACCAGCAGTCCCAAAATCCTGCGGCGGGGGTCGTGGGTAGCTCCAGCTACCCCGGCTCTGATCCGGCCGGATGAGGCCTGTGGTCCTACTCAGGCCGGTTTTCTGCTTCCCTAACTAATGCAGTCTCTGGTCCCGCGTGCAATTGGATTGGAGCAGAAGCTGTGTTCCACTCTCCAGAAGTCTTAAGATCCTGTGGCGGGTGTTGTGGGTAGCTGGCGAGTGTCAGCCGACCCTGCGCCCCTGCTGCCCAGGTGCTTTTCTGACCAGAAGAGGCTTGTGGCCCTATGTAGGCCGGGTTTCTCTCTCCCCAACCAGAGCAGTCTCAGGTCCCGCGTGATTGGACTGGAGCAGAAGCTGTGTTCCACTCACCAGCAGTCCCTAAATCCTGGGGCGGGGGTCGTGGGTAGCTGGCGGGTGTCAGGCAACCCTGCGCTCCAGCTACCCTGGCGCTGATCCGGCCGGATGAGGCCTGTGGCCCTACTCAGGCCGGTTTCTGCTTCCCTAACTAATGCAGTCTCAGGTCCCGCGCGCAATTGGATTGGAGCAGAAGCTGTGCTCCACTCACCAGAAGTCTTAAGATCCTGTGGCGGGTGTTGTGGGTAGCTGGCGAGTGTCAGCCGACCCTGCGCCCCAGCTGCCCCGGTGCTTTTCTCTTGTTTTATTCTTTAAGTCACTTACTGGGTTCCCTTCAATGTCCATTCTCTCCATTGTATTTCCTAATGTCTTCACCTCTGGGTAATTTCTTTTTCTAACTCCTTTTTGGATCTACAAAATTCTTGTATTATCAGTTGTTGCAATTCCTTGGACCTCTTTATTTTCTTCAGTACATTAAAGAGGCAATGGCTTCAGGAAAACTATATTTTTTTATTAAATGTGTGGTCCCAATTTTCATCTGCTATGTGAAGCTTTTCTCTGAGGGGGAATTTTTAAGTAGTGGTAAACATGTGAATATATGCTTTCTTCTTTCTTCTCTTTGCATACAAGTCTAGCTTTGTGTTGCTGTGTTACATCTTTGGAGCTGTTTGAGCCTGAATGAAAACACTACAGATCCTTTCTATCAATGAATGAGTTGGACTCTGGTGTTCTGAACTTTAAATTAATAGATAGAAGGATTATCTCGCTGGGAAAATATGGAGTTCAGATTTTACTGTTTCTAAGCAAAGTCTCTTCTCTGCTGCCATAAAAACAAAACCCTTTGCAAATAAGTTTATCCTTAGAAATCTTTTGTATCTCTGTGTCCTCAACTTTTCTCAATCAGATCTAGTCCAAGGGGCTCCTTTCTTTAACCCATTTAACTCTAGTTACCATACCAGTTTTGGAAATGAGAGATGGAATTATTATATTTCTGTACAGACTTTTTACCCTTTTGCCTTTAAAAAGAATATTTGCTTCTGACTATCACAAATAAGGCCACTATGAACATAGTGGAACACATGCCCCTGTGGCATGGTAGGGCCTCCTTTGGGTATATTCCCAAGAGTTGTATAGCTGGGTTTTCAGGTAGATCTCTTTCCAATTTTCTGAAGAACCTCCAGATTGATTTCCAGAGTGGTTGTACCAGTTTGCAATCCCACCAGCAATGGAGGAGTGTTCCTCATTCTCCACATCCTCTCCAACAAGTGTTGTCACCTGAGGTTTTGATCTTAGCCATTCTGATTGGTGTAATATAGAATCTCAGGATCATTTTGATTTGCATTTCTCTGATCACTAAGGACTTTGAACATTTCTTTAGGTGCTTCTCAGCCATTCGAGATTCCTTAGTTGTGAATTCTCAGTTTAGTTCCCCATTTTTTGATTGAATTGTTTTGTTTTTTGGTAGAAGAATGGATACAGAAAATGTGGTTCATTTACACAATGGAATACTATTCAGCTATTAAGAACAAAGACATCCTAAGTTTTGCAGGCAAATGGATGGAACTAGAAAATATCATCCTGAGTGAGGTAACTCAGACCCAAAAGGACATGCATGGTATGTACTCACTAATAACTAGATATTAGCTGGAAAAAAAGCTGTATAGAATATCCAAGATACAGTCCACAGAAGTCAAAAGGCTCAACAAGCTAAAGTGCCCAAATGAGATGCCTCAGTCCCACTTGGGAGAGAGAAGAAAGCAATCACAAGTGAGGAGGGAGGGAAGGACCTTTCTAAACTGGATTGTTGGATTAAATCATTGACAGCAGACATCTTTGAATAAATTTTGATTTTAAAGAGAGAAAGTAAATCAATCCCCAATCACATTCTGCACTTTCTGTTAAGTATATAATAGAGACCCTTTCTCTGATTAAGGAATACTTCTTATATTATTGGTGAGACTGCTTTCTGTTATTATCATAAAATATCAACAAATGATCACCCTAAAAACAAACAAACAAAGACTTATTTAGGATCACAGACTGAGCTGTTATTGTCCATGATCAGCGAGTTGTTGCTTTGGGCCTGAAACATGGTAATACACAGAGGCAGGAGCACATGGTGAAGCAGCTCAGTCACCTCACAGCAACTGGATGACAAAGAGAGGAGTAAGGGCTAGACTCCCAATCCCTGTCAAGGGCATGCTCTCAATGACCCATATGACTCCCACTAGGCTCTACTTCCTAAATGTTCCACCATTTCCACATGGTGTCACAGTGGGGTGACTGGATTTATAGCCATGTAAACAAAAACATTACCATGTCGTATAGTGGCATTTGACCAATTTTTTTCTGAGTCTACTAAGATCATTTGAAGCTTCATTCTTTTGTCTCATTAATTTTAGGATGCAGTGAATGTCTTTCAATATATTGCACCAACATTATGTTACTATAATAAGTATGACTTGTTTAAAAGCACGTTTACTAAACATGGCTGAGCATGACAATTTGGGGGTCACTCTCAATCTTATCTCCAGAATATTTTTTCAAACCCTGTATTTTTAGCTTTCCTGAGTCTCTATAATTTATAGCCTCCTGGGGGGATGTCATATAGCCAGAGTAGGAACAAATGGTCACTTGTTGATTTCTACAGAATAAACAAACTCTGCCATTTAGTTGGAAGTTTTATATCATTTACATTTACTGGAGTAGTATATTTAACTTTCTATCATCTTTATTTTCTACTTTGTTACCTTGCTTTTTCTCTGTTCCCTTTTTAAATTTCCTTTTTTCTGGCCTCTTAATTTATCAAGACCTCTCCTTAGCTCATTTTTTCTATGTTCCTTTTATTGTTTTATTTCTTCTTTTTTTTTACTAGTTATTTTTGCATGTATAATTATTAAAATCTAAAATTCAATCATAGTTTCCCTTCAAAGGCTTTAACATACTTCAACTCAAATTACTCTTTCCCATTTCATCTATTGCCCTTTATATTTCAACTCTACCTTTGTTTGTGCCCACTCATAGTCATCTCTCTTATTACCAAAGATGACTACTTGGTCACCATTGTTTCCATGTATGTCGTTAATTGCTTTTCTTCATCCTTTCACACCCCTATTTGCATCATTCTTTCTTTATGGGTTAAACATGCTTTCCTTAAATAAGTTCCTGAGACATCCCTGTAGAGAAAACTTTTGGTATAAACTCTGTATCAGGTGCTCTTGTTATTTCTCTTCAATGACTTGGACTTGCTTTCATACTTTAGCCTCTCTATTTATCCCTTTGAGGAAAGTTTCTTTTAAATTCTTCTTTCTCTTGATCTATTAACTATTCCCCTAGGGTGCAATTGTTTATCTTAGGCAAGAACTGGGGAATTTGAAGAAATGGACTGTTCTGGGTTGGTATTCATAACCATTCATATGTTGTTATCACTGTCACTGATGCTGACTGTCTGACACACCAACAACAGCAGTAACATCCATCCCATGAAGGCAAGGTGAGAGATGCAAGGCATGTGTTATCCCCAACCCAGAACACCTCTGCTGTCTCCAGGACAGGCATCATGTTCTGGGTCATGCATGTGTCATCCACAACACTGAACACCTCTGCCTGCCTCCAGAGCAGGCCTCATGCTTTGGGTCCCTTGGGTTATTTTTCCTGCAAAAGCTAGAACTTTGACATCACTTGTGCTATCTTTTGGGGTTGGTTTATTACAGGAAAAGGTGGATCTGAAATAATCTTGTTTGATGGTCTGTTTTCCAACACTGCCTTTTTATTATCACAAACCTCAGTCTGGAGCCATTTGTAAGATCATATACTTCTTGTGTTTGCTTTATGTCTTAATCAGCCCCAGTCAGTCAGCTTTGATGCCCAGTCCTAATACATGTCACAGCTTTCTACAGACAGCAAATCCCAGTATCCAGTAACACACACAGCTCCAACAGTTCTAAATTCACCTAACCCACACAATCTCCTCGAGACCACCCATTATCTCACAAACACAAAGACCAGACACACCCACACATGCTATAAGAATCCTATATCCTTGTAGGTGTACAAGCACATAACATGCCATACACACACACAATCCCACACTCAAGCAAATTCTCACTGGCGCAATCAATACATGCCATCACATACATTTGACTGAGTGATGAATTTCAGAGGGCAAAGCCAAGGATCTTGACTGCATAAACCTGGATCTGAACCTTGGAATGGCCTTGAAGCCCTGGAGGGATGTGAGGAGGCAGGATTTGCCTACCATTTTCAAAGTAAACATGTTTCCTACTTTGCTGCTAAGGTCAGAAGTCTTCTACATTAAGTCTTTTTTTTTAATTTTTAATATTTTTATTACATATTTTCCTCAATTACTTTTCCAATGCTATCCCAAAAGTCCCCCATAGCGCCCCCCACTTCCCTACCCACCCATTCCCATTCTTTTGGCCCTGGCATTCCCCTATATTGGGGCATATAAAGTTTGCAAGTCCAATGGGCCTCTCTTTCCATTAATGGCCAACTTTCGATACATATGCAGCTAGAGACAAGAGCTCCGGGGTTCTGGTTAGTACATCATGTTGTTCCAACAATAGGGTTGCAGATCCCTTTAGCTCCTTGGGTACTTTCTCTAGCTTCTCCATTGGGAGCCCTGTGATACATCCAATAGCTGACTGTGAACATCCACTCCTGTGTTTGCTAGGCACCGGCATCGTCTCACAAGAGACAGCTATATTTGGGTCCTTTCAGCAAAATCTTGCTAGTGTATGCAATGGTGTCAGCATTTAGAAGCTGATTATGGGATGGATCCCTGGATACGGCAGTCTGTAATTGGTCCATCCTTTCATCACAGCTATGAACTTTGTCTCAGCACCCCGGTGCTGATCCGGCCGGATGAGGCCTGTGGCCCTACTCAGGCCGGTTTCTGCTTCCCTAACTAATGCAGTCTCAGGTCCCGCGCGCAATTGGATTGGAGCAGAAGCTGTGTTCCACTCACCAGAAGTCTTAAGATCCTGTGGCGGGTGTTGTGGGTAGCTGGCGAGTGTCAGCCGACCCTGCGCCCTCGCTACCCCGGTGCTTTTCTGACCGGAAGAGGCTTGTGGCCCTATGTAGGCCGGATTTCTCTCTCCCTAACCAGAGCAGTCTCAGGTCCCGCGTGATTGGACTGGAGCAGAAGCTGTGTTCCACTCACCAGCAGTCTCAAAATCCTGTGCTACATTAAGTCTTGATGTAGACATCTTTTTCATCTTTTTCATTAATTATTTATTTATTCACTTTACATCTGGTAGCAGCCCCCTCCAAGCCCTACCCTCACAAATGCCTCTCCATTAATCCTTCCCCTTCTCCTTAGAAAAGGGAGAGCCCCTGCCCCTTGGGTACCCATCCACCCTGGGACATCAAGTTGTTGCTAGACTAAACTAATCCTCTCCCAATGAGGCCCCACCAGTCAGTCCAGCTAGGGGAAGGGGATCTAGTAGTAAGCAGAGTCAGAGACAGCCCCAACTCAAATTGTTAGGGGACCCACATAAAGACAAACTGCACACCAGTTACAAATGTGTAGGGGGGCCTAGGTCAAGTCCATGCATATTCTTTGGTTAGCAGTTAAGCTTCTATGAGCCCTCATGAGCCCAGATTAGTTGACTCTGTAGGCCTTCTTGTGGTACACTTGACCTTCCAGCTCAGTTCTATCCCTCACTCTTCCATGTGACTCCCCAAGCTCCTTCTGATGTTTTTCTGTGGGTCTCTACCTCTGTTTTCATCTCCTGAAGGGTGAAGCCTCTCAGAAGACAGTTATGCTCGGTTCCTGTCTGCAAGCATAGAGGACTATCATTCATAGTGTCAGGGGTTAGCTCTCTCCCATAGGATGAGTCTTCAGGTAGAACTATTTCCAGTTTTTTGAGGAACAGCCAAATTAATTTCCAAAGTGGTTGTACCAGCTTGCAATCCCACCAGCAATGAAGGAGTGTTGTTCTTTCTCTACATCCTTGCCAGCATCTGCTGTGACATGAGTTGTTTTTTGTTTGTTTGTTTGTTTGTTTTGTTTTTGTTTTTGTTTTTTGTTTTTATCTTAGCCATCCTGATTGGTGTAAGGTGGAATCTCAGGGTCATTTTGATTGTCGTTTCCCTGGTGACTAAGGATGTTGAACATTTCTTTAGGTGTTTTTCAGCCGTTCAAGGTTCCTCAGTTGAGCATTCTTTTGTTTAGCTCTGTACCCCATTTTTAATTGGGTTACTTGGGGTTTTTAGGAGGTTAGCTTCTTGAGTTCTTATATCTTTTGGATAATTAGCCTTCTATTGGATGTGAGGTTGGTGAAGATGTTTTCCCAATCCGTGGGTTGCCGATTTGTCCTATTGGCTGTGTCTTTTGCCTTATAGAAGATTTCCAGTTTCAGAAGATCCCATTTATCAATTGTTGATCTTAGCGCCTGAGCTATTGGTATTCTATTCAGGAATTTGCCTCCTATGCCAATGTGTTCAGGGCACTTTCTCTTCTATTACATTTAGTGTACCCAGTTTTATATTGAGGTCTTTGATCCACTTGGGCTTGAGTTTTGTGCAGGGTGATAAATATAGGACCATTTTCATCCTTCTACATGCAGATCCAGTTAAACCAGCACCATTTGTTGAGGATGCTTTCTTTTGTCCATTGTATGATTTTGGCTTCTTTGTCAAAAATCAAGGGTCTATAGGTGTGTGGGTTTATTTCTGTGTCTTCTATTCTATTTAATTGATCAACCTGTCTGTTTTTATGCCCAAACCATAAAGTTTTATTGCTATTATTCTGTAGTACAGCTTGAAATCAGGAATGGTGATAGCTCCAGAAGTTCTTTTATTGTACAGGACTGTTTTAGCTATCCTGGAATTTTTGTTTTTTCATATGAAGTTTAGAGTTGCTCTTTCAAGGTCAGTAAAGAATTGTGTTGGAATTTTGATGGGGATTGCATTGGATCTGTTGATTGCTTTTGGTAAGATGGCCATTTTCACTATGTTAACCCTACCAATCCATGAGCATAGGGGATCTTGGGCTCTTCCTCAATTTCTTCAGATACTTGAAGTTCTTGTCATACAGGTCTTCCACTTGCTTGGTTAGAACTACAACAAGATATTTTATATTATGTGTGGGTGTTATTGTGGGTATTATTGTAAAAACTGTTGTTTCCCTAACCTTTTTTTCAGCCCAGTTATCATTTGTATAAAGGATGGATACTGATATTTTTGAGTTTGTATCCAGCCACTTTCTGAAAGTGTCTATCAGGTGTTCTCTGGTAGAATTTTTGGGACCATTTATGTATACTGTCATATCATTTGCAAATCATGATACTTTGACTTCTTCCTTTCCAATTTGTATCCCTTGATCTCCCTTAGTTGTCTTACTCTTCTTGCTAGAGTTTCAAGTATTACATGGAATAGATTTGGAGAGAATGGGCAGCCTTGTCTTCTCCCTGATTTGAGTGGAATTGCTTTCAGTTTCCCTCCATTTAATTTGCTGTTGCCTATTGGCTTTCTGTACATTGCCTTTATCATGTTTAGGTATGTGCCTAGTATCCCTGATCTCGTCAAGTCTTTTAACATGTAAGAGT
This sequence comes from Mus caroli, assembly GCF_978045245.1. Classification (NCBI taxonomy): domain Eukaryota; kingdom Metazoa; phylum Chordata; class Mammalia; order Rodentia; family Muridae; genus Mus; species Mus caroli. The sequence continues at coordinate 41,944,586 of NW_028227261.1, read as the reverse complement.
GTTGAATGTTGTCAAAGGCTTTTTCTACATCGAATGAGATGATCATTTTTCTTTCTTTCAGTTTGTTTAATGGTGGATCACATTGATGGATTTTCCTATATTGAACCATCCCTGCATCCCTAGGGTGAAGAATATAGACATTTATTTTTCGTGTTTTAATTAAAAAATATAGAGTACAATTCCTTTTTCAACTGCTAACTAAACAGATGATAGTAATTATAATTACTACTATAAGTGAATAATTTCATAGATTCACAGAATAAAGATGTTCCTAGGGAAGAAGGCCAAGGGAGAGATGCAGCTTCCCCAGGTCACCAGGACCTGGGTGGATGAAGGCAACTTTATCATATGTGAATATAGGATCCTGTGTGTCAAGGAGGCTGCATGAGATGGCTCTTGGTGTCCTCATCTCAAACAACAGTGTAGGATTGTATGTGGCATGTCAGAAGTTTGGTGAAGAGTACACATGTGCACACACACACCACAACCACCACCAACAAAAATAATGACTACAAGCCTCTTCTGTCTTTGTGACACTTGGTTTTGCTACCTCAAGTCCTCCACCAGAGAGTCACCACCATGATCACTGTCCAGGCAGAGAGAAGCAAGAGGCCCCATGGTCCTGGCCCTAACCCCACATAGAACTGATGGTGAGACCAGACCTGTGCCCTCACCTCACTTTGCAATCTTGGCCAAGTCACTTAAGGTGTACATTCATGGAGGAAAAAGCCAAGATTGCTTAGTAGTATGCTTCCAGAACCAAATAACTGAGGCATGGGAAGAAAGCATTGCCCAGAGGCTGCATGGCTGGTCCTCGGTGGTATTCAACACTGAGTCATTTTAGGATAGCATTCAAGTGACTTCCTGAAATGCTTTCACTCATGAGTCTGGACAGTTTCTACAAAGCCCAGGAAGGACCTCAGAGAAGATGGTCTTGGTCCTTAGTCAGCCTAGTTCTTAGCCAGTCCTCCCTTACCAGGTGCCTGTTTCTTCGGTCCCTTTGTTCCAGGCAGACTGCAGAAGTTCCTGTGCATCTTGGAGCCTTGTTAGATTTAGGTTGACTTGACCCTAATGCAGGTTGTGAGCTCTGCTGCTAAGAGAATGCATGTGCCCTGGAGCCCAGCCAGCTGAGGCTACCAAATGTGTCATGTGACACATGACAACAATGACAATGCCAGCCCATTTCTCCTCCATCAGGGCCATCTGGTGCTGCCTGGTGTGTGGACGGGCAGCATGAGTCACCACCAGAGCAGGAGGAGAGTGCAGAGTCAGAGCTAGAAATAGAACCAGGCAGTAAGCCCTGACAAGTGCTCTGGGCATACAGCACTTGGATGCTGAAACTGACTCCCTCCATTCTATCTTGCCTACACCTTCCAAAAGTGCCTGAGGCTCAAAAGCTTGGGTGTCTGTACAAGAGGCTTTTAAAGCTAGGGTATACCAATATAAGGTTCAAACACAGGCTCCTGACTCCTCCCTCCTCACCCAGGAGTGCTCCTATTCAGAAAAGTGAACATGTGGAAGCTGGTGCGACCGACCGGCTCATTGGCAGGTCTTTGTGCCTTTAAGTGTCATTCAGTTACCTCAGCATCTGGCCTATGAGATGGAGGTGAAACTGTAAGGTGATGTGGACAGTAAAGAAGGCAGGAGAGGGGCTCCCTGAGAAAGAAAAGTGGATCTACCTCTGCACCTCAACAAAACATGCTCCCCAGTTCAGCTCCCTGGCAGAGCTTCTGACCCCATCCAGCAGCTCCCATCTACCATCTAGCCCACAGCCAGACACTCTGCTGGCCCTCTGCAGAGATATGCCACCCCTGAAACACTAGGCATAGCCCTCTCCTGGCTGTCAGACTAGGAAAGCGTTGGCCTAAGCTTCACACACCTTACACTTTGTAAAGATATATATAGATGAGAAGTAAGAAGTTATTCTCCATGATACCTGCCTGGCCATGGGAAATGTGTTTCAGCTTCTAGCAGGTAGTTATCAGACAGGAACTGGACAGATAAATCCGGGCTAAATGTAGGAATTGGAGTTTGTTCTAGGGGCTGGACCTAAGAGAGCTAAAGAGTGCTAGGGTCCCACAGTCTCATACATAGGAAAGGGAACAGGCAGAAACTATAACTCAAAGCTTACTTTGTATGGAGCCCTGTGGCTGAGGCTGAGGCTGTGGCTGAGGCTGAGGCTGTGGCTGTGGCTGTGGCTGTGGCTGTGGCTGAGGCCAGCCTCACTTAGAGCCGAGGCCCAGAGTGCCCACTCAAAAAGACACAGTTAAGAGGCAGAGAAGCAGGAATGGCAGGCACCAGGCCTATCTGATTCTGAAACATAAGCTCTGATTCCTGCACTGTCCTTCCCTCCCTCTCTGAGTTATCACAGGGGTCAGCTCCTGGGTGGGAGCCTGGCATCGAGCCCATAGCAAGCAAAGGCTTTCTTCCTGCCTCTGGAGCATGAAGCCAGCACTGGGTCCTTGCCTATCCTGGGAGCATCACTTTGCATGGAATAGAATTGGGTAGAAGAGATACCCAGGAGGGTGGAGCGGAGGGCAACGTCAGGGTGGGAAGTGACATACATCCCCAGAGCCTTTGGCAAACTTCGCATCTATGTATGATGGAGCTCCCATCTATATACGATGGAGAGCTGAACAGCCCTCTCAGGGTGGGCTCAGTATCCAGTGCAGAAAAACTCTAGGGAGCGCGGAGAGCCCTGTGTCCCATTATTGCAGGAGAACCATGGATCTCCACAATATCCCTGATCCATGAGAATTTAAAAAAATAAATCAGAGAAAGACAAGGAGAATCGAAGTGAGAGATGCGTGGAGGCGTGGGCAGACGGGCAGAGAACTCCTAGGCCAGGCCAAAGCAGGGCGCTCCACGGCTCTGAGGGCTTCGCCTTCTGCTCCCTGCTCCGGCTCCGGGAACCAACCCGAGCAGCGAGCAGCGCTCCTCGGTCCAGCACCAGCAGCAAACTGGAAACAGCTGCGGAGGTTTTGAGTTTCCGCCCGGCTTCCCCCCTGGCCCCTGGCTCGGCCCACCGGAGCAGTTTCTCTTAATCCCGCTCTCTCTCGGGAAGCTGCGCTGTAGAAATCCTCCCTACTTCAGAGGTCAGCCCCAGGCTAGTGACCAAGCTCCTCTCTTGCCACAGCCCAGGCCGCGGTCATTCAGGTGGAAACTTGCAACCCAGATGCTGGGTGAGATACAGAGAACCAAGATCTCAGGGGCCTACCCTAGCAGGTGCTCCCTGAACTTCGCAGGTTGCATTCTGCTTGGATGCAAAGCACTAGAAGACACTCAAAGGACTGGTGGGGGCGGGGGAGGGATGCCTCTTGACCCTCCCCACGGAGCGGGGTTGATTTAAAGCTAATCCACACATTTCCCTGAATGAACAAAATGCTTGCTCAAGGTCACAGAGCAGCTGTCACAGGGTGGTCTCTGGGCCCTGTTTCTTGCCCAAGTTTGCTTTATTTCGGTTTCTCTTCAAGCACTAAACTACAGTCCAACTAGAATTTAAGCTGCTGCCAGGTCTGAAGGTTCTCATTTGGCAAGATTTTGCTGGGTGTCCTTGGCCCCAGCTCCGGGATCCTCTCTACATGTGTACAGCTCAGGTGAGAGGCAACAGGCACACCAGGAAGAAGGCTGATGGGGCAGTCCAGGAGGTATCACAGTCCTACCCTTCAGTGGACCTTCAGTGGAGAAGAGAGGGCCTTTGCAACCCCATGCTCTGACCCAGAGGAGGGCTTCCAGAATTCAAAGCTGGCCCTTCACTGCCAGGCAGGCCTCAGCCTCCCTGACTTGATGACTCCAACTCTGCAAAGAGGCAAGACTCTAGACAGGCCCTGCTTACCAGAAAGCAGATCTCTTCTTCCAGAACTCCTGGCTTTGCCAAGCTCCTAGGTGCACACCCAGCTGCTCGCTCTCTCTCTATATCTATCTCATACACACACACACACACACACACACACACACACACACACTTGCACTCCCCCAGTGCTTGGCATGCATTCTCACCCTTGCGAGCCTAAGGTTTCACACACTCTCCATCACGTTGTGCTACACACAATTCTAAATATGGCTCCTATTCATATCACAGCCTTGTGCCCTCACAAATCTCCAAAGGATCCAGATGCCTTTGCTCGAATCTCCATGCTCTATACAGGAAGATTCCAAAATACGGAAGCCAGCATGGTGATGGTGGCCTTCACCTTCACATTCTTTTAGGGAGTCTTCCCCAGGGATGCAGGAAACAAATGGCTGGGCTCACCTTCACTGCTGGCAAATCAGGTATGGCCACAGCCAACAGATTGGAAGTGGGCTGAGTCCTTTGGAACTGTAAAGGGCTGCACTGTAAATGTTTGTGTCTTTGATGACACCTACTTGGTGGCACTTGTTCGCTGAGCAATCTCGTCCTTGGCCAAGGAGAGAAGCCCTCCTTGTATCTCAGGGCTTTGGATGACTGACTTTCTTCTCTCTGTTTTAGCAAAGCAGGCCTAACACTCAGTGTAGCTCTGTCTCTTTGACATTTTCATCTGTTGAGACCGTGGAGCTGTGTTGCAGATGTGCCTAGGGGAGTGAGGGGTTAAAAACCGTCCACAGACTCATTTAACATCACTTCCTGACACAGTCTCCACTGGTCAGCCTTATTCACAACAGCCTCTACACGGGCTCAGCCACAGCCCCTCAGGGGAAGAAAAGAGCCTGAGAGAGCTGGTGTCAGAAACAGTTACAAAACATAAAGAAAACTCTCCTAGGACCTGGGAGTGGGTGAGTTGGGGGTATCTCGGGAGGGGGAGGTCAGACCCAGGAAGAAGTTCTACCTAAGAGAGACCTGAGAGTGAGTAGTTGAGCGGGCCAAGTGGGGCCCACATGAGGCCCATGTGAGGCTTCTAATCCATGAGTGGGTTAGAAATGAAGTGTACAGGGGGTGGCTGCAGGCAGAGAGGAACAGTGTAGAGCCCTACACTCAGCTGAGGGAGTCCCATGGGCCTGGCTTGCGCATCTCCACCAATATGGAGTTATCCTTCTGTGGGGCTTGGGGAGCGGGGTGACACATGAATGGTCTGCAAAGCAGCTACATTCCATGTCTGTATAGGATTATGGGGTTTTGCGTCTGCTCCCCCACAAGGATCGGAGCTCAGGGAGGCAGGACACGGGAAGTTGACCGCGCTTACTTACCCCCACATTGTTGCCAGGTGGGTGTCAGGTAGCCCCAGGAACACCCTCCTAGGGTGGGGAAGCTCTCAGGTGTGGGGGGGGGAGCTCCAGCTTGTCCCGTGCAGGGAGAGTTTTTGGCTTGGTGGCAGCCGTGGCTGGGAGCGCAGAGAAGCCTTCTATGGGAGATTAGATGGTGACTTTATAGGCAAAAGCCTCCATGGCTTCCCATTTTCCCCATTCTCCACACTGACCTGTGGAGAATTGAGAAGACTCCGGTGCCTCTACACACAGCCTCACAAGGGAGTTAAACAAGATTTTACTTTTATCTAAATATATCCCGGTGCCCTGCAACTCACTCTGTAGACCAGGCTGGCCTCAAACTCACAGAGATCCACCTGCCTCGGCCTCCCGCCCAGCCTGTCCTTTCTGTTTTCCTTTCCCCTCTCTACCTTCTACCACCAGTCTTCCACTCACTAGGTCTCCTCCACAGCCCTGTGTTTCTGACACTGTTTCATCAGCTCTTGGGCCTTCAGGACCCATACACAGTTCCAAGTCTGGACTGTGCTGACTGCCTGTTGTGGCGCCAGCTCCCGTGGGGGATATGTCCCTGTGTAGATTAGACACTGGAAAGATGGTGGGCAGTCATTCTCATCCATCAGAGACACATGGTGCCTACCTGCACCTCCTTCTGGCACTGCCGACAGCCCTTGCTCCTCATCCTCTGGATGCAGACACCCATCCACTGAGAATGGCGAACTCTGAGTGACAGTTTCATTTTGCTTACTCATCCATTAGCTGTCACACTTTTAACTATACCAGAGTTTTTCTAAAAGATTTATTTTAATTATGTGTGGGTGCCTATGTATGTGTACATAAGTGCAGATGCCTATATAGGAGTCATATCTCCCCCCAGAGCTGCAGTTATAGGTGGTTACCAGTCATTGATGTGAGTGCTGGAAACCTATGAGAACTCATAAGAACTGGACTCCAGTCCTCTGCAAGAGCAGTATTTGTTCTTAAATACTGAGCACCAATTATAGCCTATTCTTGAAACTGTCATTTCCATTCAAGGCTATAGGTTTGGCTCCCTGGACAAGGAGGGTATCTGAGGATATGGAAAGAGGAAATATTATCGGCCTAATATCTAAAATCCCTTAGCCATCCTGAATGTATCTCCAAGGTAGTCTATTCCAGCTACACACCCAGAACAAGAAATTTCCCTGGAGCCTCTTAGCACTGGACATTCAGCCCTCTGCTGGGACAAGCAACTCATAGTCAAAGCTAAGCCATCAGCGGAGCTGTGTAGCTGGGAGCAATCCTTCCCTGTGCTCTGGAGCACTTCCTCAAGCCCTCCTGCTAGCCCACACCTCCTCCTTCAGAGTAGACATCTTTCACAGGAAATAGCCTTTCCAAGCTCCTTCTATGGAAGTCACCCCCAAAGGGGGTGTCTCTCTCTCTCTCTCTCTCTCTCTCTCTCTCTCTCTCTCTCTCTCTTTCTCCTCCATGGGCTGTGGTTTCACATATGCTCCATAGCTGTGGAGCTGTGGCTGATGTTCTTTCAAAATTCCAAAGCAGGCTTATCTGTACTGTTCTTATAGGCAGGCAGTCATTTGGAGTTGCCTAGGTCCAACTGTCAGACTCTACCATTTTGGCTCACATCACAGGTTCGCCACAGCCCACACCAGCCATGACTGATGAACACATATGGGTGGGTCTCCCACTGTGTGACACCCTGGTGTGTCTGCCTGAGAAGCCACATTTCACAAGACACCCATTGGTAAGATGGCAGAGATGAATGAGGTAGCTAGAAAGCTTCTCTGCTGGCACTGGGCAGACAATGAGAATCAAAAGAAAAACAGCAATCCAAAAACTGTGGGTCTAGTTGTAATTGAAAATGGGGTTTTAAAGGGACGTCTTGATGCTATCATCTCTCCCTCTCCTTTTGAAGCAGGGTGCCCCTTGGCAGATGACATCACTTTCCATCCAGACCGCTCCGTGTCTAACCTCAGTCTTCCCTGACTTCCTCCCCTCAGCTTCACAGTTATTATTCACCAGGTCCAGCCAGCAATAGCTCTGTGAACAGTCTGTGCCTTCCTACATGCTTTGTACCAGGTGTCCTGCTACCTTGAGAATGTTCTAGCTATCTTCTGTCAATAGATCTATTAACATAAGCCACCACCCCACCCCCACACTGGGCGCCCCAGCACCCAGTCCACAGGTCCCCAAGCACCTGGCATGGACCCTGAGCTTCCCAAAGCATCTGTCTCTAACAGACTCTCAAAGCCAGATTTGGTGCATGTGAGTGGACTCATTGATTCCTTGTACATTTCTGTCCTTCCATGCTAGGCATCACCCCAAGCCCTCTGCCACACCCAACAGAGCCTAAAGATGAGTAAAACAGATTGGTAGATTAGGGAGCACACTAGGAAGAGGCATAGAGAAAGTTAAGTGGGACCAGAGCTCCTCCTATGGGGATGGATGGAATGGAGGACCTCAGAAACATAGTGCCACTTGAGAAAAACCTTCAAGAAGGTAAGGGAGGGGCCCTGTGCAGACATCTGGGGAAATGGGTAGATGAGGAAGTGGTCAACAGTGAACGGAATCCAGTGGTAGTGAGAACACTCTGAATGAACAAAAGAACCAATGCAAATAAACAAGACAGCAAGAGACTATATCTAGATGGGTTTTTATAATGAATTGCATCTCAGTGGTCAGACTGCATTGGAACAGAGACCAGCTACTCTGAAACCTAGAGACCACCAGGCCTTGCAGGTGTGCCTTGGAACCTTAGCACTTTCTTGGCTTTTCTTCTCTTTGTGTGTGCTCCCTCCAAGGGCTCTGTAAAATATAGCCAACTCCTATGGCCATGGCCATGGGTGCTGAGGTGGTAGCATAGGAATGCCATTGAGAGGTGTGTGACATTTGTGCAGAGAGACCCCAGGTGACTCTGGCTGGCCTTCACACTGTGCCCAAGAAAGATGGCACAGCACAGACAAGGAAATGCTATAGATGAGGGAACATCTTCTCTGGCCTCCAGGGCAAACATCTAGACTAAGACACATACATTTAGATGGGTTTTACTCAGCCTGACTTGGAGAACTCAAGCTTGACCCAGGAGGGCTCAGAGCAAGAAAAGGAGGATTCAAGCTCTGTTCCTCCCTGGCTGGGTTAGAGTTTTCTCAAGCTGTGGAAACACTGAAAGTAGCCTGGAATAAGGGCTGTTCCTTGATGAAGGAATAGCAGTCACGTGGGATGGTCAAGTCAAAAGGCCAGGAACAGAGCAGCCTGGATGTTAAAAGTGTGATGGTTGGTGCCAGCTAATCAAGATTAGTGTACGGCAGGCAAGGCAGCAGACTGCAGAATCAAAACCAAAACCCCTGAAGCCAAATGGCACAGGTTCAGGACCAGGCTCTAGCCTCAAGTTAGCTACCTAAACTCTGAGGTACAAGCTTCTCTATAGTGGGAACAATTGCAGTTGCCTTACAGAAAATTAAAGATGTGTACAAGGAATGGTGCATAACTCTAGCATGTAAGAAATGTACAGCAGTTATAAATAATATGTCCTAACACATCATTAATAATATCAATATATTATAATAAAACAATGCATTAATTCTCTTATATTGTTAATAAGTGACAGACCCAATCTGAACAAGCAATGTGTTAAGGCCAAGAAAAAGATAGGCAATGTTTATATTTCTTCCTTAAGTCAAGGGCTAAAACTGACTGCTTAGATGACAGTTGTGAACTGCCAGACTCTATCCCTGCCCCTGAGTGGACAGGGACATCTGGATGGATTCAGGGAGGCAGCTGGAGTGTGAATGGCTGGAAACCCCACCTGTGAGAAATGAAGTCGGCTTATCCAGCACCAGAAAAGGTTGCGGGGGTGGGGACTGAAGAGCTTGGTGGGGGCTTCGTAGGCAGAGCTGTGGCCTGAAGGAGATGGAGACCCTGCCTAGAGTCAGGTTACATCCCTGTGCAGAAAAAAAAAAGTTCTTTCATGTCAAAGAGGCCCTCTTTAGTAACTAAACTGCTCAGAATCAAAGATATATCCAAGGATAAGCCGCACTATAACAACACAGGGTCTGCCAAGAAAAGAGATTGGTCTACATCAGTACCTGTCTGCTCTCTGGTCTGATGCTGATCTCTGAATGAGGCACATTCACCCACACTGTAGTCTTGGGAGTATAAGATTCCTCGCTGTTCTATTCATCCACCAAGCCATCCCCCTGCTTCAGTGCTTGGTGCCAAGAGTATCGCACATATGAATTCTGCCTTCCTGTGGTTTGCAATCTAAGCAGAGCTCCTCAAACTGCACAGACATCACCAGTCATATGCAAAAATAAATGAATACAATCCTTAAGTCGCATCATAAACAGAAATGGATGTAAAATCTAAGGTAGGAACTAAGACTATAAAACTCTTGGAAGAAAATAATATGGATGAGCCTCCAACACCCTGATTTTGGCAATGGGTTCTCAGATACGGGCCACAAAACACAAGCAATGGAAAAGGTAATATAATAATTTGAAATTTATCAAAATGTTGAGTGCTTGTGCTTCCAAGGTAGCTATCCAAAGAGTAAAAGGTTGGAGTTGAAGAGATGGCTCAGTAAGAGAGTATACTGTCCTTACAAAAGACTGGAGTTTAGTTCCCAGTACCTATGATTAACAGCTCACAACTGTCTATAACTCCAGCTCTTGGGGACCCAACACCATCTCTGGCCTCTGGAGACACTGCACTCAAGGCACAAACCTACACACAGACACACAATAAAAATAAATCTTAAAAAACAGGGAAAGGTCAAGGCTGAGAGGAAACATTTGTAAATCATCTTATAACGAGAGGCTTCTGTCTACAACAAAGAACACTTGCAACGAATAATGAGCAATCAAGTCCGTTATTAAAATTAATAAAGGGTCTGAAGACATTTTTTTGTTTTTACAAATAAGGTAGAAATGACCAATGCACACTTAAAGAGTAATCATCAGAGAAATGCAAATCAAAATCCTGATGAGATGCCACTTCACCCTCAGGAGGACATTTATGGTCAGATAATCAGAATACGACAGAAAAATCAAACCTTCACGTGCTGCCTTTAAAAGTGTAGAATGATACAGCCAGTTTGTGGGGAATCTGGAGATGGCTAGCATTTCCTTTAAAAGCTAACCACAAAGTTACCATTTGACACAGCAGTTCCACCCCTAGGAATATACTCAATAGAATAGGAACCATATGTCCACACAAAATACGCTTGTTTACAATTGTTCACAGCAGCAATATTACTAACAGCCGACGGTGGGAAGAACCCGATTGTCTCTAACAGGTGACTACGTTTTGCTCTCATAGAAAAAAAATAAGGGTTACATGCTACCAGGAGGAGCTTAGACTCTGGAAACAGACTGTTCAAGTCTACAACTTTGTACCTTCAACTCCAAATCCAAAAAAAGATCCAAAATCAAATGTTTTTGCAGAAATCTGGAACAAGATTTTTTTTGATGACACAAAGCCCTATCTTTATCAGTTCTGTATGAGGTTTGCATCCACATATCCCATTGCAGAAATCAGCATCTGATCAGAGGCTGCATTCCTACCCAGCTATAGAGCATTGTAAAATATACTCCATATGACACTTCTCTCCAGAAATCCAAATAGTTGACTTTTAAACGCATCAGATAATGGGCTTTGAACCCATATTTGCCTACATTTTACAAACAGAGTAAACTGAGTCTAAGGGTCTTAAGTCTTGGGCCTTTCCTGTAGCTAGGAAGACCCTACTGCCTTACCTGGTCCTTCTCTGTTCCTCTTGCTGCTCCCCAACCAACACACACACACACACACACACACACACACACACACACACACACGAGGAGGAATACTCCTGTTTCCCCCAGTGAGAGGCTGCTTCCTGCTGCAGACCCACTGTTCATTCACTACTTGGTAGTGACTAGCCCAACACATGGAATGGAACCAGAACCTGCACCCTAGCCTGCTGCTTTATGCCTTCTCTGCCAGCTCCACCCCCAATCCCCATTCCCTGCCCATGCATCTGCAAACAGAAAATCTGGGAAGGTGGTCAGCTTTCCTGGCAGATGTCTGCCTCCAGCAGCAGGGCTGAACAGTGTAGCTGGGTTGGTAAAGGCAGGCTGCCGAGGCTGGCAGAGGGGCTGCTACAAGGAGACAAACACAGTGCGTGGACTAGCAGAGAGAAGGAATCTTAATTCTGGAACAGCCGACTCCCACGAAATTTCCTCATCAAGAAACAATGAAGACAACAGGCAGAGGCCTTCCTGCCATGTTCTGCGCCTGCTTGTGGCTGCTGTTAATATAATCAATAGTAATAATAGCAGCTACCATTTAATGAGTCCCAGCTCTGAGCCAACAGCTGAACTTAGCACTTCTCAGACACTAACACCCTCAGGGCGTGAAGCATGATCGTCCCATTTTTCAGACGGTAAATTCCGAGAGATGGTGTAAATAGGCCCCAGCTGAGCAGGGGGAGGCCTTCCTCCTGCTGACTGAAACCCAGATCTTCTGCACCCCCTCACCAAAGGAATGTTAACCAAAAGTCTACCAGGAAGCTGAATTCATCCCATCAGTAAGGTTAGCTTGAACTCAGCTTCCTTCCTCCCCCCGCCCCTTTTTGGGAGATTAAAATACCCCCAAACCATGCAGACTTCAGCAATATGTAGTCTTAAGCCTTGACCATATATCCTCTACCCATTTCACAGATGAGGAGAATGAGGCCTGAAAAAAACAAGTAGCTGCACCAGGCCACACACTCAAGTCTTCTCACCTATGCCTCTCTCAGCCAGATGCCAATCCCTGAGAATCCACAGCAGTGAGAAACCTGGTGGGAGAAACATAATTCCTTGTCTTTAGTGGATAGACAGACAGCCTGAGCCTAAAGGGGTCAAAGAGAGCCCCCCCTGTCTACCTGTGTATGAGTCTGCTGTTCACTGTTCAGATACTCTCATCTAAAATCCTGCACATGCTCATACATATATACAGACACACACACAAACACAAATATATACATATATACACACATGCACACACACATACACACACACACACATATACATATATACACACATGCACACACATATACACACATACATACAAACAAACACACATATATACATATTATACACACATGCACACACGTATACACAAACACATACACACACACACACACTGCTCTAAGCTCTGGCTAGGCAAAGGATCAGACACTATCTCCAGGGCAATCAGTTTAGGCAATCAAACTGCAAACCCACCATTTGGTTTCCAACCCAAGTGAGGTCCAGCTGTGGTGCAATCTCAGGGCCATGAGGCACAGAGAAGGAGCCCTGGGCTGCCAATCCCTCAGGAAAGGAAGTCTACATGGAAAGTCAAAGAGGGAGTGAAGCTGGGTCAGAAGGGCATGCTGGGTTGGCCATCACAGGCCCAGACACAGCATAAGCCACAGCTCATGTAAATAACAGGGACTCCTAAGCAAATTTGGGGGTATCGGGGATATAGAGCAGAACCTGGGCTCTAGACTGACCAGGGATCACCTTACCCAAATGGCAGTGAAGAGTCATAGCTGCTAGGACCCTACCTCAGGCTGGATACTAACAACCTACTTCAAGGTTCCCACAGAGGAAAAGGGCCTACCCAGAGCAGCCCCAAAGTCCAGCAGCCTCAGAGACCAGCAGTGACAAGGATGTCTCCTGGCCATTAATCTCAGCATGTGTTAATGTTTGATAAATTGCCCAACAGTTGCATTAGCTAATAACTCCCCGAACAAAACCAGAGAGTTCATCTGTTTTTATAAGAGGCCCAAGAGCATCCTGGGAACAGGCACGGTGGTCGTGAATAAAAGAGAAACATTCATTTATGGTAATTGGTTTCAGCTCCTCTCTTGGCTGCTTGTCCTGACCTAAATGTATCCAGTTGTTCCCTCGGCCTGGCTCTGGTTTGGGGGTCACTCCTAATGGTTTAATTCAACAAAAAATGCCTGCCATTTCCTGTAACCCCTGTCTTGTTCCACCCGCCTCCCAAACGGTTTTCTTGCAAGAGGCATCTCAGCAACCCCTCTGCGAGCTGTTTCCTTCTCACGGAACAAAGTCAAGATTGTTGACAGAGAAAAGGGTCTTAACTCCAGGCCAAGAGAAAAGGCTGGGGGAGGGGACACTCAAAGGTAATAATCATTTGTTTGTCTTCCACCCGGACTTCACAAAGCAGGTTTTGTCCGAGGCTGGTGGTCAGGGACTCTGACACACAACATGGCCCTGGTGACCAAGGGCAATTTACTGGGAGGGAACGAACACAAATCCTCATTCATGGAGTTGCCTCGGAGGAAGTGACTAGGAGGAACATTTGTGCCCAGCCAGCCGGCCCTCCCTATGTCCCTCCCACGGGTCTGAGGATGTGGAGGGCTGGGGAGAGGCTCACTGGGTGCTGTGAGTTTTGGCCAAACTTCAGGCCCAACCCTGGGTACAGCCTTCCTCTCCACGGCCAGGCTTTCTTTTCTACTCAGAAAAGCACGTGACCTCCGTACAGGGCAGTGCCCAGCAAGGCGTGGAACAGTTAGGTCCTGGTGTGCAGCTGGACAGGCTTGCCCCTCAGGTGGATTTATGAGCTCTGCGGGCATCACCCCCCCCCCCCCCACACACACACACACACACCAGGGAGGGGGGCAGGGCGGAGGCAGGGAAAGGGTCTGGAATACATTGCGCCGTCCGCGGGGACAGCTTGTAAACTTTGTTGGGATGCATCTGGTAGAAAGGCGTTGTATAAATATTAGATCATTATCGGTGTATTGTGTTTCCCGCTCTGGCGGAGGAGGGGGGCCAGTGGGCCACAGATGCCTTTCCTCAAACAGACAGCAATGGCTTGTAGGAGTCCTTAGAAGGTCACTGCTTGCCCCTGGGCAGTCCTAGGAGGCAAGGTAGAGCCCAGAATCTTGGGGAAGCAGAGTTTAATCACCAGCCTAACTGCCAGAGCGGCACTGAGAAGCCTCTGCCTATCAGAAGGGGAAGAGGGGCCAGGACTGGGCAGGTGGAATGGAGAAGGCTAGCTGGCATAGGCAGACTGGGGCCACTTTGTTTCCCTATGCAACCCTGTCCCTCACTTCACTGGAAGTCCTTCTCTATCTATGGGGACAGGAGGGAAACTGGCCTTGTGATATCTGTGAATACCTGGCCTCCAGCAGAATGCTTGAGATCCAGCCTAACTGGGCAACTGCTCACCTTCAGGATGTGGGGAACTGTTCTTGCCTGGAGAGCTTTCTCACCTACAAGCATCCAGAAACTCTGCATCCAGGGGAAGCCTGTGCACCCCCACACCTAAAAGGGTCTTTGCAAACCAATTGCAGTCAGCACTTCTCAGAGATTAAGGCCTACACCAGTAATAGCAGGTGACTGTCACCCCTCTTCATTAGCATTACTAAGCCACACCCCTGCTATAGAGTCCTGACCATGGCTCTCCACATCCACTTGAAGGAGATGTTACTGGGACCCTGACTGCTGTGGAAGCTAGGATCTCAGTGCTCAGCGCTCTGTGCTTTGACCACTCTGGTCTGCTTCAGGGTCTCCATTGTCTTTCCCCCCCTCTGGGCCACAGTACATGTTGGGCCCAGCTTCTCCACCTGACCAGGGTCCACTCTTCCGACTCTCAGTACTTGGTTCTCTATGAAACTTTCCCTGACCCCTCTTGGCACCCAGACTCCCTTTGTGTGCTCCTGGATGCAAGAGGCCTGCTTCCTCCTTGACTTGCACTGCCTTGAGTTGGAACGGTGGGGCTTACAGGATGGCTTACACCTAGACTTAGGCAAGCACATCCTCTCCGTGACCCTGAAGTACAGTGGGAACTCAGAGAAGGGATCACAGGGAATTCCCAACCAATGAACAGCTTGATGTCATTGCTGTCATCATTGTCGTGATAGAGGCTACCGGGTAGACATTTTATAACACATCCATGAGGCCAGCACTAGCACAGTATAACAGAGAAGAGAACAAATGTTTCAAGCCTGTCTCACCCTAGACGGGGTGGTGACACATAGCTTCAATCCCAGCATTCAGGAGGCAGAAGCAGGTAGATCTCTGCGAATTCAAGGCCAGCCAAAAATATGCCTCTGCAGTGGGAAGCGCAAAGCTTGAAAGGTCTGGAGAGGTAGAACTCTGCCTAAGAAGGACCTATGGAGGAGGCTCTCTGGTACTGAGTGCACACAAGACCCTGACAGGGATAGTGAGCAAGGAGATGCTTTATTGACTATGCAGATCCTCCGTGCCCTTGTCTCCGCACCAGGGAAGTTCCCCCAGCAACTTTGAACTTTCCACAACCTTGCACTCTGTTTCCATTGGGTTTCATCCAGAGTTCTCAGCAACTCCACAGGGAAGATGTAGAATACTAAAGCACAGAAGAGCAGCCTAATTTACCCCAAGCCACACAGCCTAGAAGCAGAGAATCTCACCACCACTGAACACATGACTTCCATAGCAGACCCTTTTTGGCATGTGCTCGGAGCATAGTCCTGGACACAGACTCCAGGATCTCATCTGTGGCCCTGAGCAGTCCCTCTCCAGGATAGCCATGCCAGAGGAACTCTGTGACCTCTGACATGCCTGCAAGCTGAGACTTTCTTGACACACTCTGTGACACAAGAGTGCCATCTTTACTTTGCAAGTGAACCTAGGCACTGGCATAATCAGAGCACGAAAGAACACCTGGAAGAGCACAGCCATGCGTGGATCTGCCTCAGTTCCCATCAGGACACTCCTCAAGTGAGAGAGAACGTGGGACATAGCTAAAGACAAAGGGCCAGACCTGTAGTCAGAGATTCACCAGCTACTCTAAGCCATAGATGACTTCCCTGACAGGTCTCATCAAGCTTTGCTTTGAGTGCCTCCAAAGAAGTGTATTACCTGCCAGTGTAGCAATGGTGGAACCGTTCTGATTTTAGCTTGGTAAGGGAAGCACTTTTGATGAGGAAACTCCAGGTAACATCCAGGAGACTGAGCTCGGGGCAGGGGAGCACATAAAAAGGCACTAGAAGCTGTAATCTAATCAAACAGAGCTCGTTTTTGTCTCAGGCACCTGGACCTTCCCTTTTGCTAGGGAGAAACAAATGTGTAGGAAGCACTTGTTTGCATGTCCTCAGAGACCCCGTGGCTAGGTGAGCTCAGTGCGAGTGTCCTGAAGAAGCAGGGAACGCTTCTCCTGCCTGGGTCACCCAGATAAAGAGAGGTCACAGAGGACCTGAACCCGGACTTTCCCTAGCCCCTCACTGCTATTGTCACCAGGCTGCCCCAAGTCACCAAAAAGCCACCCACAGAGGTTGCCTACTACAAACAGCACTACAGGCGACTTCTAAATCTGGAATGGGACAGTGTGTGCCCCTTGGGATGCGGGGCTCTGTTATTTTTAGATGGATCAGTTGTTCCAACCCTGCTTTCCTCCCCAGACCCCCCACGCTGATTTCCCAAGCAATCAAATCCACGTGTTACCGGTTCCAGGCCTGGCGCTGGCCGAGGTGAATGTCGGATGCTCACGGTACTACCAAAGGTTGTCTGCCCTACCAGTCTTGTTCTTCCTGATGGTCCAGACTCCACTGTGGTTCCCAGGAACCAGAATTTCCACATCTTACAATGCTCCCAAACCTCAAGAAACCCCAGGGGCCAAAGGGGAAAAGAGGGAGGGGGCATCTCTAGAAAGAGAAGCAGTCTTCAGGCCAGGGAAACCCTGACCCCCAGCCACAAGTCTTCCTCCCCAGTCAAGCCATCTCAATGCTGTATGAGCTGAATGGAAAGGCAGTAGTAGTTTCCACTCTGCCCAAGTGGTCAAGTGCCAGGGGAGGAACAATCCTGCATAGACACACAACGTCTCTGCTCTGACACTTTGAGCCGTCTGCCCCACCCTTTAGAGTGTATATCTGTTCACTCCCAAATGGTGGGTAAGTAAGAACAGGATCTCATCTACAGGGAAACTCTGTGGGTTCGCTGACAGTGTGTGTAAAAGGTTTCTCCTAAGGCACAGCAATAGCTGGTACCCTGGTCACTTCTTAATGATTAACAAAGGAGTTAAATCTTCTTAGATACCACAGAAAGGAGTGGGGGAGGCAGCAGGTTACTTCTGGAGTCATGGATTAACAGGAGGGATACTCTGCGCCTCAGCACCAGCCCTGGGATTGCTTTTGTCTGAAGTAACCTGCCCCACCCCACCTCTACCCAGCTCACAACAGAACATGCCAATTCTTGGAGGCTTTGAATGTTCTTGCAACCTAACCACATGACCACCCCTGGAAGCATGGGAGACCCCTCTCATTCTGGCTGTTTCCCTGACCCATTGCTCCCTGCAGGAACTGCAGTCAGACCCCACCTCCCCAGAGCTTGCTGTGTGTTCGGAAGGTTCTGGAAGAATGAGGAGCACTGGATTCCCCAAAGGAGTCGGAGAAGCCAGACCCAAAGCCTGGTTTCCATGGCACATTCTCTCACCCTCTCAGATTTTGTCTCCTCTTGTGTAGAAAGAGCCTGGGAATCCCAAGTGATCAAGACAGAGGAGACATGAGGAGCCTCTTAAACAGTGACAAGATGGCTCTGAGCCACCACAGAAGCCCTCGCAGGAAACAGAGACATGGAGAAGAAAGGGTTCCTCCAGACAACTGAGATCCTAGCTTCGCTGACCCAGGCCCAGTGAACAGCATCTATAACAAGTGAGGACAATATTGGAGGCCTCTCCCTGCTATAGAAAGTCTCTGTAGCCAGCAGAGAGGAAGGTTTTCTAGGCAAGTCCTGACCTCAGATCCCCCCAGATAGCAGCACAGAAACATGACTCACTTCTCCCACTTGCATGCGTACAGGTACACACATACACACACACACACACACACACACACACACACACACAGAGCCAATATGGTAGGACTTATGCATGGTTCCCCGTGCCTGCCATGGGAGCCAGCCACCTCCCTCTACCAGCCGCCCCCTAATTCTTCCAATGTGGCTGAGAGCTATCAAGTCTGGAAAGAAGAAGGGAAGGGAGGGCCAAGACCACCTCTGCTGATGGTTTGTTTACAGCCCGCCCATCAAGTGTACAAGCCAGTTGGGAGAGCCCTCGGGAGTTACCGGTGACACATTGCAGGCACTAGGGGAGGCCTGACCTCTGTCACTAGAAATGGCACTGAGGACCACCCCAGCTGGTTAGAACCAGAACAGCCTGGGTGAGTCTAGAGAAGCAACAGAGGCCTGGCAGCTTTGGAGCAGCCTAAACTTGAAAATAGCAAGCCTCCAGTCCCCACCCAACCCTGCATCTTGCCAGGATAGCCAGAGGGCCTTGCTGTGGCTGCCTGGGCTGGCTATGCAGGTCCCGGGACTGAAGAGTGGAGAGGATGTGGGTGACTCAAAGTTGCTCCCTCTTCTGGTGGCCCACTTGGTAGGTCTCTGGACAGTGTCCCAGATGAGAGAGGCTATGGGGACCACTCACTACCAAAGAAGAGTCAAATTCTATTCCAAGTTTCCGATGGGCTTGCTGGGTGATCCCCAGGTAGGACTCAACCTCTGTAGACCTCTGAAGTAAGGACATAAGAATGAGGCTTAGAGCCTGCAGAGAAGAGAGTTCAGAGGTGTGAATCAGGACCTGCACTGGAATGGCTCAGGGAGCTATGAGATGCAAAGGTATTCAATAAGCATGGTGAGTGTTGCAGCATGCTGAGGATCCCTAGCTGAATCAGCCTTCTCCCTCCCCCTTTAGACTGCCCGGTTTAGTTGAGGACTGATTGTGAGAAGAGGAAGTTTGAATGTGAGTGACCATGAAGGACAACTGTTTATAACTAAGGAAAGACTTCCACTGTGAAACAGTGGAAAAGACAGAAGTTAAGCCAGACTTCAAATGAATAGACCCGAGAATGAATGGGTACATGGATAGATGAAGAGCATCCATTGGTGGATGGATGAGTAGGTAGCTGGGCAGGAGGAATGGGGAAGGGAAAAATAAATGGGTGAGCAGATAGAGGTATACCAATTTGAGTGGATGTGTTGTTGTATGATTGGATGTGTGGATAGATGGAAGAGACAAATAAAGTGAAGGAAAAGAAGGAAGGAAGGGAGGGAGGGAGGGAGGAAAGGAGGGAGAGAAAACATTGAGTCAATTTCTAAAAACCTCTAGCCAACTAAAATGATGCGATGGTAGCTTCCTTCCCTAATTAATTAATAATTAACTAATAGGGAAATATTTAAAGAAATAAAAACAATTCATAATTAAACACTTGAGCCCAAGAGAAGGAACATGACTTGCTTAAGGTCAATTAATCAATGAACTGTGAATTCGGAGCCATTAATCTTCCACTCATTTGAATCTGCTTGTTCCAGACTCCTGCCCCATTCCTCCTCTGATGCAGGAAAGAAAGGGAAAAGCAGCAAGAAGGATTGGCAGCAGGGACAGGACAAACCATGCTTGTATGTCCTGGCTTCTGTCCTCTGGCCATGGGCTTGGTTCCCTTATCTCTGCCTTTTTCTCTCTCAGTAGTAAATGAATGTTGATAACAGACTGAAAATATGCTTTGAAAGACCCAAAATGTCAGTAAAAGTTGAAGTCAGGAGAAGTCATCTCTGTGGTGTCCCACTCACTACATAACCCCCGTAGGGCTCCCTAAGAGAAAAGGGTCTAAGCCCTTGGTCAGAAGAGTCTCGAGGATGTTGTACCCAGGACCTTACGTCAGAGGTTAGAAAGGTAGGGGAGGGGAGGGGAGAGAGATTAGTCTGGGTTGGTCCTGGACTTTCATGCACAACCATCTGTACAAAGGCAGCATAAGAATGATGGTGCAGGCAATCCAGACCATTTCCACCCACGGCTGTGTCCACTATCCCTGTGCTTCCTCATTTGTGCACTGAGGACACACCCATGCTCAGAGAAAGTGTCAGGCATCATGAAAGTGTCATGTATTTTACAGAGGCTTTATCATGTGTGATGCACAAGGACCAGCCCCTCAGGCATTGGTGGCTAGGGACAAGCTCTGGCTCCAGGGTGTGGCATCTCAGATCCAAGCTGTATCCTGGAGACTATCCCCACTCTTTTATCTCCTGCATTAATCAAAATTTTCATAGTTGCAACAAATACGTGAAAAAGTTTAAAGACAGAAAGATTGATGTAGGCTCCTAGCTTCAAAGGTTTCAGTCTAAGGTAGCTAAGATCCACAGCTTTGGGCTAAGATGAGGCCAGCTGTCCTGGTGGTGGGCAAATGAATTGCAGGAGTCCGCTCACCTTACAGTGTGTAAGAAGAAAGCATGGCAGGAAGGGGCAAGGGACAAAAACTATATCTTTCTAGGGCAGACCTGCTTCCTCCAACTAAACTCACATCCTCATTTTTGTCACCCTCTAAGAGTGTCATCAGATTAACTCATCCATGGACTAATCAATTGATAAGGTCAGAGACATCAAAATATAGTTACAATGATCAGATCTACCAATCAGGACAAAGTCTTCAACACATGAACATTAGGGGGCATCTCAGATACAGACCATAATATCTCCCTCTCCTTTCAGTTCCTTCATCTGTAAGTGAGAATAACGTCTCCTCTACCTGCTTCCAGAGAGCATTATAAGAGGGGGAAGCTCTGGCCCAGCCACTGATGCCCAAGTGGCACCCCCACTGTCTAGGTAGAGCAGGTACCCTACTGGAATGTGAAATCCACAAAAAAAAAAAAAAATGGTACTGGCTATCCTGGACAGGGAGCTCATATGGATCCAGTATGAGAATAGTGGGAGGCAAGGATGTACTGTCTCATACTGTGTTAGGTAGAGTGATGTTTATCCTCTGTACTCCGCACCATCTTTCTTCCCCTTCTTGTAATAGCAAGAAGATTAGAGAGTAAGCTACTAGAGACAAAAGCCTGGATAATAATTCAGCTTTGGATTGTTCTTAGCTGTGTAGGTTTAAGAAAGTCAACTAATATCTTCATACTTCTACTTCCAAATATATAAAATGGGGATAAAGACAGAGCTGTTGTAAAGATCAAACACCCTAATGTATGGAAATGGCTTCAAGCAGTACCACACACAATACAAGCACAATATGAGTTACTAATTAAATAAAAGTATCATCTGAGGCCCAGGTCTGGGGTTGAGACACACACCCCCAGGAAGATGCTCTGATCTCAAAAACTGAGCTGCACTTTCCCATTCTTGAGCCCATTCACAGAAATGAAGGCAAAGCCTTGTTAACATTAAGAGATTCTTCTCCTTTGGCCAACATGTATCCATTGTAGGAACCTCTCATGCCCAGATGCCACCTATCCTAGGAACATGGCATCTCTGAGTGCTATGTTCAGGGTAAGAGGCAACCAGGAGAAAGTAGGGTGTGATAAGGAACATGATACATGCCAGAAGGCACGATAATATGGCTGATGTAAAATAACAAAGAAAGTCCTTTGTGTGTGGAGGACCCTATAGCAGTTTGGTGGTATTAGGGTACAAAAAGAGCCAGGGGCTTAGCAGATGAAGAAGAGATGGGCAGCTCCATCACACTGCTATACCCTTGAACACTAGTCCAGAAGAAACAAACAGGTCACTGCAGCAGGCAGGAAGGCACTGGGCTGCCCGTAGCAGGACACAGAGCCAGCCAGGTTTTTACCTGGACCCCCATCATCCTTAAGTATGAGGCAGACCTGTTATCACAATGCTTTGTCACCCTGTACCAGAACTGTCATTCATATACACACCTTGATAACACTTGTGGAGCTAGATCCATTCATCTTCTAGGTTTCTGTCCCCTGTACCAGGCATTGAACAGACACAGAGATGACCTACCTAGCTAAGTAATTAACCAAAAGCAAAGCACACCATCAACTGGACCAGACAGTTATGCAGAAGAAAGACTTTGGAACCTGAGAGCTCAGTCCTGGTGCCTTCTCACGGCAGAATGGCTATGGCACAATAACATCCTGTATCCTCAGCTCCATCCTCCACAAGAGCCTGAAATTCCTTCCTTTCTAGGACTGAGCTTGGATGGGGTTTCAGGCAGTGGAACTACTCAGTACACACCAGCTAAAAGAACACTCTGAAACCCCCCTGGGTGCAAAGCTGTAAGACCATGCATGCCCTGGTTCTGATGTCAGGAACCAGGAAAGACAGTGTTGAATGGCAGGATTTTAAAGCAGAGTGATCTGGTTTAGGACGTTGGCTTTGCTAGCTGCACAATCCTGAAGAAGTAAATTAACCTCCCTGTTTTCCTTGTCTGTTCAACACTGACCTCGAGAACTTGAGAGCAGACTCAAGAAGACAACAGATGTGACTATGCTCTATGTACCAAAAGTAGGCAGTGGCTTTCACTGTAGGGACAGCTCCTGACAGCAGGGCAGAGGGTTCTGTTGTAAACAAGGCCCCCACCCCACTGCAGTCTGGGGGCTTTGTTCCCTGCAGGGTGTAGCTGGAGGAGCAGAGGCCAAAGTGGTCTCAAAGCTCCCACCATCTGCACCTCAGGGCCAGCCCATCTGTCCAGCAGTGGGCACACATGTGGCCTCATCTGAGGGCATGGGTCATCGGGGTCAAGCAGGAGAAAATTGGGGGCAGATGAGGAGAAGATTCCAGTTTATTTTTAGAAATAAGGGAGAGCAAAGACAGGAAGACTCTTGTTTACCAGCTTCTCGCCCTTGTGCATGGCAAGCAGGAATGCCGGTGGGCAGCCAGACCCAGGCCAGAGACAAACAATCTGCTCTGCAGCCACTAGCCAACCTAGCCTATGTGTGTCCTGCCCCTGGGAACCTCGTTTCTTCCCAAGCCAAACTGAGTCAGAATAGCAAAACTGTCATTCATTTATCTACTTTTGATTCATAATTTTTAAATAACATAAAGATAATATTCTAGAACCTAGATGAATCCAACCTTGCTCCATTTCTATGTAAGGTGCTGAGAACAAAATTCATAAATTAAACAACACCTGGTTGGCAGAGTCCAGTTCCTGTGGGAAAGGATTGGGGTCCTGCAACAGACAGTGCTTGATAAGCATCTATGGAATTACTTGTGTGTACCTGGCCCCAGACAGACTGAGGGGACAGACACAAAGAAGAAGCAGACATGGAGCCACAAGGCCCAAGCAAAGAGCATGCCACCAGCAGCCATGTGACCCGTGGAGGCTTCTCAGAAAAGATGGTAGTTGTGGTCACAATCTGCAGACTACTAGAAAGTGATGGGGGTGGGGGGGTGCATGCACCCAGGTAAATGGTAGAATGTAGAAGCCAGGATGTTCGAACCATGTGAGGAAGAAGAGAAGAGTCAGGAATAAATGGGTTTTGGAAGCATGTCTCCTTTGTGTACTTGAATAGAGAAAGGCCCAGCCTCTTGGTGCCCAGTTCCTAACCACAGCCCCAGCCACACCCACTGGGAACTGTTATAAGAAGATCCCAGGTCCCTTGAGGAGGCTGTCCCTGCCCAGGGTGTTAAGCAGTAAAGCCCTATCTGGACTGGAGGAAAAGGCGGGGAGAGGAAGAGAAAGGAGAACATGTAGACTAGAATCTAGTGGCACGGAGGCCAGTGAGCCCTCCCAACAAAGGGTCTAGCACACAGTAGGCCTACAGGAATGCAACTCACCACCTGTTGCCCTCCCCCTGGGGTTCAAGGTCCAGGTACTTGCATAAACCATTTGCTCTATCTCATGGAGACAGATCACAGACAGGCATGTAAATTCTGCTTTTTTAACTTCCTGGCTATGTAGATGGATCTAGTTGCTTTGTCTGTCTGTGCCTTGGTTTCCTTGTCTGTAAGATAAACATGGATGTCATTTATTACACAAGGTTGTTATGAGAATGGATCAGTGTATATGAGACACTTGGAACAGTGTCCAGTGCTCAGCAAGTAGTGCTATCTGTGGTCACTGCCAAATAAAAATGGGTATATGTAGATGAGGTGGTCTATGTGAGAAGCTGAGGGCTGAGCAGGCCCAGCAGTCTCCAAAAGGACCCACCGATGGAGGGTAAGGGCATCAGAGTGTGATGGACCTGATGAGGGTGAACAGGTCCAGTGAGGCCCCTGCTCCAAGGCAGGAGTGCAAGTCTAAGTCCGGACATGACAGGCCCCATCATGGCTTGCTGGACATCTTCAAAAAGTGCTAAAAAAATGTTGGGGATATTTATAGTCATTGACCCGTTCCATTACCAGTCCCAGAGCCCCCATTCTCAGATCTTTAGAATGCCATACTGTCTCAGGGACAATACGGTAAATGTCTGAAGACCCCAAAGATGACAGTTTGTCCAGGAGATAGCATGCTACTGAGCTGACAGCACAAAGGTAAAGCACTGCATGCATGCAAATGCATGTATGCACACATGAGTGTGTGTGTGTGTGTGTGTGTGTGCATGCATGTATGCATGCGTGCCACAGGTGAACCTGAACAGACAAAATGCTAACTTGTAGGCTGGAAGGAAGCTACACATGTATCTATGTGCATGTGGCTCATACACATGATCAGTGTATACACTTATGTTTGCTCCCAAGCAGTACTTGGGCTGCAAGAGGCACAAGAGGCTATGTGTGTTAACCTGACCCAGTGGGTACCCATCTGCTGGAATGGCCTACATTGTGTAAAGGCAACAAACACCCTTGCCCTGAAGATGGCTTGGCTGACTCCCACCAGAATGTTCCTGACTGGCTCCAAAGGCATACCCTCCCATGGGCAGCTGATGGCTAAGGGACAGGGTCCTTGGATGCAGCTCCTCACATAGACCACCCCATCTACATATTCATTTTTATTTGGCAGTGACCACAGATAGCACCACTTGCTGAGCACTGAACACTGTTCCAAGCGTCTCATATACAGTGATCTATTCTCATAACAATCTTGTGTTATAAATGACACCCATGGTTATTCATATTTCCCTGGGAAGGGTCTAGAGCCCTATTAGTCAGTAAGACTTTGCTCTCCTCTGGGCCTCAGTGTTTCTAACTGTATCAAAATGGGATAGCTTAGGGGACCCCTGAGGTGTTCCTTACCCCATAGACTGCTGGATCCACAAAGAAAAGTGACTGGGAGCAACCGTCACTGGGGTGAGCATGGGGGCCTCCAGGAGTGGGTCCCCAGACTTCCCCCTGCTGCGGACACTGCCCCATGGTTTATGTCAAATTGTCAGGCCCAATCCTGTTTCCCTCCCGGGCAGAGCTGCCTGCAGTGGAGCTCCGGAGAGGTGGCCTGTCCAGCCGCTGTGTTTACAGTGCTCAGATGAGTCAGGGAACCTGATCCGGGCAGAGAAGGGTGGGCAGCCCCACTGGGCCCACCATGTCCACACTCATTTCCCGGAGACTGAACATGGCCGGCCCGCCCACCTCGATGAGTCCAGCTGCTAGCCATCCACTCACAAAGAAGCCAGCTCCTTGTGGGCAGGCACCCTGATGTTGGTAGTGGTGAGAGGACCCCCCCCAAGTTGGATGAATGGGGTGTAGAGGGTCAGAGGGCTCTCTCAGCAGGCTGATCTTTTCTCCCCTGAGCGGACCTTCCTGCCTTGCTGACTCTCACTCAATCATCTGCTGGAGGCTGAGATTATGCTTCTTTATGTTCGGGAAAGCATAAAGAAGATAAGATACAAGAATTATGTGAATGCCAAATATCAGTATCCATACATAAAATTTTATCAGAACACAACCGCACTTATTCAGACACATGCCATTTTTTTGGTGGCTACTTTTGTGCAACAGCCACAGAGTTAGAAAGCTGCAACAGAGATCACATGATCGGCAAAGAAAGATGGCTTCCTTTATGGACAACATCTACCATTCTCTGATCTGCTTCACTCCTAGATAAAAGAGGAATATCAGGTCTCCATCTTGGAAATGTGGACACAAGAACTATCACTTTCTTAGTTCCCTAAAATGCAATTCCTTACACTAAGTTGTGGTGCTGTGCACATATCCAAGTGCTTCCTGATGATACCAAGACTGGGGATGGAGGCAGGGAACAAGACTGTCCCAAGTATTTATCCATGAGCTATTCCTGAGATGCCCTTTGTATCCTCCCTTTGTGAATCAAGTGCCCTACCTCCTCTGTAACTTCACAACCATCCCCTGATGCACCTACAGCCCCTGCTCCCAAGGCTCTTGTCACTCCTCCCAGGTCACATGGCTCTGAGGAAAGCCTCTGATGGTAGATTCTGCTCCTGCTCCTCCCCCCCCCCCATGTGGCAGTAATTGTTTCTTTTGACACCAATTAAAATGCTCTTAATATAAACCCTATTCACTCCAGAAGTCCCTTCTTTAAGAAGCAAACCAACGGCAAGGAACCTACTGAGCAAAAGGTGAAGGAAGAAGAGGGGACAGGAAGTGGACACTGTACTGAGCCCTGCCTGGGAACAGAGGAAACTGGTTCTGCCATGACCTTGGAAGCTTGTGGACTGGGGACCCTCCCAGGACAAAGCTCAAACCTGTGCAATGGAGGGTAGCACTCACTCATGTACTCACACAGGGCTGTGGGGCTACAGGGAAGTCTCTGGCAAGTTCCTTAAGCAAAAGGAAGGATGGAGAGATGACTGATGGGTAATGGTAAGAGATGGTAAGAGGCGGTGGGAGGGAGAGATAAGAGGGAAGTAAAGTCACATCCACCTAGAAAAGTCAAAGGATATCTGAACCAGACCTGAAAAATAAGAATGCCACCATGTGAAGAGCCCAAGTGGGAGAAAAGATATCTCCAAACCAAACAACAGCCAGGGGAAGATGGAAGCTGCATCTAGGGAGGAGGGAAGATGATGCAATGAATAGGGCCAGCAGATAGGCTCAGCTCTGACTCTGGTGTCACCTTGCTCTGGAGAGTTACCTGGGACAAGCCCCCTCACCCCTCTGTGCTTCTATCACTGTGATTAGGCCCAACTGCATAGCCTACTCAGTGATGAAGGTGGCTTGGTAAGGTAATGTAAGAAGAGTTTCTTATACAACCCATAATTGTGCAACCACTGATGGCTTCCTGCTTCTTCTCACAGATTAGTTTGCTTACTCTGCCTCTACAGCTCAGAAAAATGGTGGTTTTCCTTTCCCTCTAACCCCCTCACTACCACCCACCCATCCACCCCACACTACACACACACACACACCTCCACAAGCCCTATTGAACTCTTCTTTGACATCACTTTCCCCAGCAAGGCACTGCTACCTCACACCCTCTCAGCCTTCACTGTTATAGATATTACTGGGCAGGCTACATTTAGGGGATCTCTATGTATTCTTATCTCTTCGCCCTTGACTAGACTGTGAGCACCATCCAGGATAGAAAGAGGGTTTCTGACTGATGGGTAATTCAGCAAGGGGCCTAGCTAAAAGGAAGTGCCCTTTGAAGGCTTGCATGAATAGTAATCCCAGGAGCTAGACCTTCCACTGACAGGAAGCAAGCCAGGAGCTGCAGTTACCCTCCAGGCCACCAGGGGGTCAAAAAGAAATTAAGCTGGAATTAGGCTGAATGCCTCCTCTCCCCCTGGTAGTTAACAGGAATTACTGCTGTGGTCTCCCAGGTCTGAACACCGACTATGTGACACTCCAGAGAGTATCTGAACTGCGGCCTGAATCCACAGAATCCTGAGATGGCCACACAAGGCGAGTTTTTACATCTCAACAAGCTTGAGCATCACTCCTGCCCCCATTTACCAGGTAGAAAATGTGAGGTTCACAGAGAAGACATAGATGTCTAAGGAGCAGAGCCCAACAATTCTAGGGAACAGAGGAAGGGCAGGAGTGTCTGCAGCAATGGGCCAACCAGCCTAACTGTTCTGTCTTCATCCAGCCATGCACCTAGAGCTGGGCACATGCAGCAGGTCAGATACCTGCTGATTGAGTGGTTCCAAGGAATCTCTTCCCATTGCACTGCCGGTTGGTGAAGGTGAGATCTAACCAGAATGTGAGTTCCACCACATCCCTCTCTCTACCTGCTCTCAACCACACCTAGAGAATAAGCTGGGCCCTGAATGTGAATGGCAGATGGTAGGTTTCCTGGAGGTGCCACCTTGGATTGATTAGCACTAGTCATCTGAGGTCTATGACATAGAGTGCTGCGGATGATTGCTGATGCCTGGCCTGGGGCCAGGGGGCAATATTATTTGCAAGTAAATAATAGGAGATCCCTAGACCTGGAAGCCCTGACCAATGCATCTAAGGCCCCTGTACCTTTTCCTGATCTAAACATCTGTATTTCTCTTTTTTTCCCTGCCTTTTATGTGACTATCCAGAGTAGTTTGAAGCTGTGTGCCAAGTGTGACCCCCTCAGAGATAACCTGACCAACCTGGTTCCTCTGTCCTGGAGAGACACAGTTGGCCAAAAAACACCTACCCAAATCCACATGCAAACAACTGCAGCTGGCTGAGCCTGCTCTGAGGGACAAAGAGGCTTTAGGGCCAGAGGTCTGATGCTTTGACAAGTAAAGGAACCTTCCTAACCAGCAACGCAACGTCTCCTGCTCCCCAGTACCTCTTGGGAGTCATCACTAAAGCCTACTATGTGTTTCATGACAGCATAAGCCTCATACTCCTGGTCCTGGCAGTTCCATTATAAGCTGTACCAGGTCTCCCTAACATGGTCACAAATCCTTCATATATCTAACCCATCTCTCCGTTTCTCCCTCTGCCCAAAGGCCTGGTGGGGCTGTTCTGTGGAAGATAGAAGGAAGCACCGTCATCAGTCTGGCGCAGAGCCTTGAGACAGGTGATTTCCCACCTCAAGTCCATCTCCTCAGAGAGTCATCTCTGGCTCCACACTTAAGGGAGGCACAGACATAGTGTTCCAATGGTCCCGGGAAAGCACAATACGGAAGCAGAGATGCCCACAGGGCTACACCAGCGTCTCCTCCCTGGGAGTGTTATATGGACATCTCCAACTGCTGCCTCTTTTGGACACTTACCAGTCATGGTGGCTGGACTCTAAGCCAGCTCCTCTGGAGAAGATAAATCCCCCAGGGGAAGGTTGGAAGAGAACATTCTGAGGATGCCTTTGCATCTGCCACCTGGCTGTACTCATAGTCACAGAGGCCTGGCCTCAGTGCTCTCCTTTCCTCCCTCAATGGAGAGCCGATCACCATGCCACCAATCTGTGCTGGGCCATGGTGGGCTCAAAGTTTGTTCCTTGCCTCCCCTCCCCGCAAATCATTAAGCAAGCTGCAGTGGAAACGCAGCTGTCACGTGGCCAGCACGGCCGCCAACCTTGGCACTTCTTCCTTGATCCCGTTTGTTTTTCTAATATAAAACTAATATGACATAATGTATAATCTAATTTGGAAATTACCATTTGCTTGGCTGGCCCACACTGCCAGCCAATACCAACAGCAAGAGAAATTATTTAAGAATGTTTCTTTTCCGTCAGAACACGGCTGATAATTTATTTTTCCGTCAGAAGATTATTTTTCTCTTTACGACATTTCCTGCCCTTGTGATTTGTGTTAGGCTTCAACAAAATGCTCTGTGACTGATGCAGGGAGGTGGCTCGACACGCCTCTCCCTGGACTATGGTCAACCATGGTCAGTAGTGGGCTCAGACCTGTGCCCGGGGATGGGAGGCCAACTAGGCTTTGAAGTGAGGGTATACCAAGGTCAGGAAGTCTCTCCCTGTCCTAGAAGCCATCCCTAAAGGCTGCCTGTATGTAGGTCCATGTAGCCCAGGAACTGCTGGCCTCTGGGGACACTGGTGCCTGTCCAGCATTCCTGAGCAGGAGATCTCAGAACTGGGGTTAGCTCTAAATTGAGAGGGTGCTCTTCAGGACTCTAGCCTGTCTATGACTGGTATAGAGTGCCTCTTCCCTTAAGGCCATGGGCATCTCTCTCTCTCTCTCTCTCTCTCTCTCTCTCTCTCTCTCA
Source organism: Mus caroli (assembly GCF_978045245.1). Taxonomy (NCBI): domain Eukaryota; kingdom Metazoa; phylum Chordata; class Mammalia; order Rodentia; family Muridae; genus Mus; species Mus caroli. The sequence continues at coordinate 41,914,655 of NW_028227261.1, read as the reverse complement.
CAAACACACACACACACACACACACACACAGAGAGAGTCTCCTTACGTGCCATCTCACCTACATTGAAGATGTATAGGCCAGACCAAATGTGAACCTCCAGGAATGTCATCTGTACTGGCCTCTGTGAACCTCCAGGAATGTCATCTGTACTGTGGGGCCAATCAGGTGTCATAGACATGTTGTGGAGTATATAATGGGCTTCTTATCCAGTGTCACATAATAAGTGCTCTGGACAGAGACGCTCAGATGTGATGAGCATCTCAGGGTTCTAGATTTGATGAGAGAGTTCTGGTCCCTATGATGACCTGGGGCCTTGGATGGCAGGCTAGTGATGGGGCTGCTGGTGTCTGGCACTGAGAATTAACTCAGCCAGCACACTAAGCACAGGTTTGCCACTTCCTGCAAGATACAGAGCAGTGCACCCTCCATGGGACACATGTCCCTCTCCAGGTGCTCTTCAGCAAGGCACTCTAAGAGGCTCCCTCCCAACCACAGCACAGGGAGCAGGCACAGAAACCATTCTGCCAAGTCACCCCAGACACCTGCAACTGCTCTAACTAGAAAACCTCCCTCTCCCACTGAAAATTATTCACCAGCTGAGTGACAGGGCTGATTTCTTCCTGACTGCTAGGGGTTGGAGAGTGGGGGGAGGTAGACAGATGTGGGCTTTTTGGTGAGGGACCATTCTGTTGGCTGTGTGGGCCACCTCCTTTGAGTCTTTGTTGAAGCGTACTGGGCAGGAGAGGTGTGTCCAGATATCCAGACATGGTCTGTTCCTTTACCCAAGTTAAGTGGCTGTTTGGGTTTCACTGCATAGAGGCAAGCAGCAAAATCGTGAAGTTGACTGGATGTTTAGACTCAGACTCTCCTGCCTGAGTGCTTGTTTGACAGGATGGAGTGGGTGTTTTGTTACTGCCTGGTGACCAGTGTGACCTGTGGCTTTTGCGAGGTATGACTGGGTTGACTGCTTGTTTGGCTGTGGTGATGGGTGGTTTCACCAAGTCGACCAGTTGTTTTGTCACGGTTAGAGTGGCTGTTTGAGTTGGATAGGTGTTTTGGCACTCATTAGCTCAGTTGCCTGGGTTTGATTGAACTGACTGGATGTTTGGGTAAATTAATCCAAATATTTGGACATTGTTTGTGACTGTTGATTGGCTGTGTATGGGAGGCTGGGGTGTGCTGCTATTATTTGCCTCAGCGAGCCCATTGTTCAGGCACTGTCTGACCCCGCAGGCTGGTTGTTGAGTTGCTGTGCTGGTTGAGTTTTGCTTAGCTCTAAAGACAGGCTGTTTGAGAGTTGCTAGATCAAGGGGATTGGTGGCTTGATTGTGGTAAACAATTGCTCTAGTATTACTTGACTGCTGATGGATTCAACCTGTGGTGGCCTGTTCCTGCAGTTTGCCCCAGCTGATTACAGGCACCTGCTCTGGGGAGCTCTGTTGATTAGGCTGTTCAGGCATTGCTGGGACCTACCAACTGTGACCTTGGTCTCCTCAGTTCCATTCGTCCCTGCTATTTGGCCAACAGGGCTTAGCTGAATTTACTCTAATTTCTACAGGGCTGACCAGGTCTATCCAGTTTTCCCAGTTTTTGGTCTCTTGCCAGCAGATACAGCCATGCCCAGCCCAACCCTACACCTCCAGAACCCAGCTGGGATGATGGAGCAAAGAGAGGACCACGCACCTCCAACCAGCAGGTGAGAAAGTCCAGCAGCAGTGCTGCCTACAGGCTCTCAGACATGCTCTCCCAACCCGGAGATGAATGCATTTGGCAGAACGCTTCAAGAATGCAACCTCTGGGTTAAGTGGTTGAAATTAGGCCCAGTGGGGCTGTTTCACTGAGAATTTATAGTCAGTCATAGAGCGCAGCCTGATAGAGAGAGCTCTCCACCACCCGTCAAAGCTGGAGCTGGCTGCCTACCCAGGTTCTTGCCCACAGAATATCCCTCTCCTCTGAGGAGCCTGACATATGTGGTAATTAGTGGCCACACTGTGCTAAAGACTGTCCTCTCCAGGGATTGGGCCACTCTCTAGATGCCATGGGAGATAGGGACAGGCCCTTCTCTTTAGCTTCCTGATGGGAAGGCTCTGGTGGGAGGCTACCCCATTCGAGGTGTGTATGAATGGAGACACCAAAGCCCCCACCCACTCACTGGAGAGTCACTGAAGCAAAACAGATCACTTAGTTCTCCAGATAACAGAAATTATGATTAAGGGTCTCTCCAGGAGAGCTGAACTGACCCCTTATTTTATATGAGGAAACTTAAGTCCTGGAGGGAGGAGGGGGACACAACATGGGCACGGGACAGGTTGGGGAGATGGGAGAAAATTGGTGAGGGGGACACACTTTTCATTTCCTTTCCATTTTGTTTTTTCAGTTGTTTTAAACTTGCAGCTCTTCCGACTCAGCCTGGGATACAGATGTGTAACATCCCATCTGGGTTATCAACCTTTTCAGCATAGAAAGGTTCAAATAGAAAATCCCTGATCAAGGAGCAGAAGAGTCCTTCAGGGTCAGCTCCGAATCACTTAGCACCTCCTGATGACTGGCCAAGGTTTTCCAGCTTCAGCTTCCCAACATGAAGGAGGCCCAGCAATCCTGGTGTCCATCCTCAGTAACAGAGAAGAAGATGGCCCAGTAAGACAGCAGTGCTCATGTGGGATTGAACTCTGACCCCAGCTCAGCCCAGTCTACATTTCCCTCCAAACCCTGTAGACCATCATCACAACAGTTTGGACAGCCTGAATTCTGAAGTGAGCACTTTCATTTGCCTGTGTTGCTACAGTGAACACATCCAGAATGGTGATTCTGGAGACCAGAAGTTGGAGGTAGGGTTGGTTCCTTCTATGGCTTATAAGAAGACCTGTTCTGCATGCCTTCTTTAGGTTCTAAGGGTTATCTGGCATCCTTGGGGTTCCTTGGGATGTGGAACCATCATTCCAGCCTCAGCCACCCCTTTTATTCAGTATCTCTTGGACTACCCATTTTTGTACTGAGACCAGCAATCCTGAGCAAGCACCCACTTGGCAGCCTGGTTTTAACTTTATTTCCTCCATGAGAGTCTACTTTGAAGTAAGTGCACACTGTAGGTCCTGGGGAGGGGACACAACAGAATGTAGATTTGGAGAAGGTCTGATCAAGCCCATTACAGAGGATCTATGGTACCTCACAGACCACACACACACACTCACAGCACACACACATACACACACTCACAGCACACACACACACACACAGCAGGTGACAGATTATTGTCCACCCACTTTGTCAGCTTTTCTTCGACCTTCCTGAACAGTTCCGTTCCCTCTTTCCTGGCGCTTTCTTGCTCAGTTACTGGGACTGAGCCTTCTTGGTCTCTTTTCCAGTGTTCCTCACCTCCCCAACACTTCCACTTCCACCCGAAATGTTTCCAGTCACACAGCCAACTCTACAAACTTTTTTTGAAACAGAATATAGGAAGAGGAAGAAAAAGAAAAAAATGAAAAATTCTGCTGCCTCAGAGCAAAGCAAAGGATATCCCAAAAGTAGCAGCTGCAATAAAAGTTTTGCTGGTGTCTTGAAAAAATGTATCCATCCCTTTGTCCCTGACATTTTCTCTATGATATTTGAATTCAAATTTCCCATTCTGCCTAGCTCCACACTGGGTGTCACTCATAGTATGTTTAAAAAAAAAAAAAAAGCAAAATTTCAAAATTCTCACTACACATGCCTTCTTGACCCTCTGGGTACAGTTACACTCCTTTCTGGAGCCTGCGAGTTGGCCTTGTGGTATACTTCCCTCAGTGCCAGAGACAGATCTCCAGACTAGGTTGGGTACCTCTGCTGGGCTCTCTGATACACTTTCTTCTTGTTCTCTGCCTGCCAGACAGTCCTTACGAACCTGCACTGACACACATGGCCTTCTTAGGAGAACTTTTCAGTAGGCATCCTGCCACTTTTAAGGCATGGAAGCAGAGATCCCAAGCCAGATGCCACCCTCTGGGAAACAGAGAACACACTCTGGACTCACTGCCGGAGGGTAATGTCGAGGCCAGGGTTTGAAGGACTGCCTCCTTCAGCCTTGTCCCTGTCACATACACAAACAGGCTCCCACACACTGAAATATGTGCACACATGGAGCACACATAGCACAGGAATATATGTAGAAGCACAAGAACATGCATGCATGCAGGATCATGAGTGTGTGATACACACATACACATACACACATACACACACACACACACACACACACACACACACCAGCCTGCACAGCACACAGCAGAATATGCACATATGCACTGAGGACCTCACCTCACAGTCTACTCTGCCACTGTCCTGTCACAGAGCTAAAGTAACTGAGTTCCTCCTGAACCTGCACACAGTCACTCTCCTACTCATTCACTTACTCCTTCCTTCCTCCTTTCTTTCCTTCCCTCACTCACATGTCTGCATGCTCATTTGCTGGCCTTCTGCCCTATTTGCCCAATATTTAAATCCATTCAGAGCCTTCTCATATCGCTCTATGCATTTATTCATGTCTATCACTCCCTAATTTGAATATTAAATTTCTCTGTTCACATATACCATAAACAAATGCCTGCCATGGGCTATCACCAGGCCTTAAAGCTGGGGATGTAGAAATGAAGATGACAGGGAAAGCTCCTGCACACACACACACACACACACATGCATGTGCATGCATATGCACTCAGACATAGACACAACCAATGGAGATCATACACCAAGACCCATGGGTTAAGGGGGACCCCTGTGACTGGAGGTGACCCCTTTCTGCACAAACCTTTTTGATAAGTTGTCATGCTGCAGTTTTAAGACTGAAGAGTCACTGCTCAAGTAATGACCCAAGGGAAAAGATTTGGGCAGCAAGAACAAAAAGAATAGAGATCATCAGCTGAGTAATCATCATCCTTACAAGAAATAGGAAGCCTCAAGGAGGGGGATCCTTTCTGGTATGCAAGGAAACAAGGGGAGTGGCACATAACTCTGAGCCAGCAGTAATGAAGCTGCTGTGTGGGGAGGGAAGCTGAGACACCTGCTGGAGTTCACTGTCCACTTCCTTGAGGGCCTGTTGGCATCAGGAGCAGGGACATGGCTAGCCTATGATGCCTCCAGGGAGAGAGCTTCTTGACTGGTTCTCTTCTTACCACCTGTGTGTGCCTCCCAGGTACCAACCCTGCTGGGGTCAGATTCCAGGAAGCCTTTGATGGCCACTCAGGTCAGTGATGGTGCAGCCTAGGCAGCGGCCCTGCAGTGGCCACAGCTACCATGGCTCTGTGCTGGGTATGCTGGGGTGGGAGTGCTCACTTCAGAGGTAAGGAAGATCACTGATCAGGAGAGAGACCCAACTCACAGGGACAGGGCAGGGTAAGTAGGGCTTGTGCCTCCTGGAGGGAAGTTCATGGGCAGCAGGTCAAGTGTTGACCATCTTTCAGATGATTGGCACAAGTACATGTATGCTCATGGTTCTCTCATGGGCCTTGCTGACAGGTTCCCTCCTGCCTTCCTCTCAGCCTCTTTCTGCCCCTGGATTTAAAGGAATCATTTCTTCTCAGTGCCCTATGCTGAGCCCCTACCTAACCCCAAGTGTACCAAGCCAGATGCAGAGGTGAGCCAAACCACAATGACCCTCCAAGAGACTACCTAACCAGGTCCCTGGAGACCTCTGACAGTGAGCAGAAATAAGAAAGACCCTAAAGGGCGAGAAGGGCCAGTGGAGGATGATCAGGGTGGAGAGGGTGGCCACATTCGGCTGGGAGGTGCAGGCTTTTGGCAAATAGATGGACCTAACACCAACTTGCTGTGTGACTCTGAGGGAAGTGGGTAGCCTCTCTGAGCCTTGTTTCTCATCTGAAAGGGGTTTATGGAAGGCAAAGGAAGAGGCTTTAGCTGCTGCAATAGAGGCGGAATAGCTACTCTTTAAACTTGCTTCTATGCTTCCTGGACACATAGCTGAAGTTTGCTCCCAACCTCCTGTGCAATTAATTGGAGTCACACAACTAGATTCAAGTAGGTAGGTTGGAAGTGCCACCCTAGAAACCTCTTGACATCCTTACTTTCAGTGGCCACCTACGAACATATGGCCAAAACTCTACAGGACAAGAGTCATCAAACAGGAGCCCATGAGTTAGACTCAGTTGAAACAAAAAGTTCAGGCTTGAGCTGAGCCCAGGATCACAACAACCAAGCAACCTCTGCTACCGTAAAGCTGGGGGGCTGTGTCCTATGAGGGGAGTGAAGTGCTACAGGGGAGAGAGGAAATAGAGCCAGAGGGTCAGCATCAAGGTGGGTGAGGTACTGAGTCTAGATTCTATTACAGTAAGAGAGCTGAAAGCTAGAGAACATTCTGCCCCCAACCTGACCCACCCACCACTCAGCCTAGCCCACCCACAGAACTCTAAGAGTTGATTTAGGTGCTAAAGTTGAGGCTCCAGCCTAGACTGAGGAATGCAGGTACCAGTGATCCTAGAGCCTCTGTCTCTTTGGGGCTGAGAGACCCAGGAATAGGTCTCAAGTGCAGCTAGCCAAGGGACCAAGGTAAGGATTGTTCAGGGCAGGACTAGAGGTCATCCATGCTGCCCTGACCCCTGCCAAACTTAGAGGGTGACTCTGAAGTCAGGCAACCACTGGCTGCCTAAACTGAAGACCTCAAGGTCCCTTGACACTCAGTGCAGCTGCCCACGCTCTCAACAGAGATCCTCAAGTAACATAAGACCATGAGTTAGGCTCCAGATGTCACCCCTGGGGTCTTTGAAGCAAACCTTGGAGGGAAAGTAACTCAGCCAGGAAGCCAAACCCTGTCCCACTCCATCCACCTGCACACCCTATATGTGCCCCAGACAATGATAGGAATAGCCTATCACATATTCAACCACCTCTACCCAGGGCCAAGGCTGTAGGGATTAGCCAGGCCCATCCATGTAGCCCCCTTTGTCCCTGCAAACCTACAGGAGTCAATGAGCAAACCCAGACAGATTCTGACTCATCCTTACACACCAGAAGGTGCGGGAGAGCTTCTAGAGATTCCACCAGCTCTGCTCCTTCCCAGCCCACACTCACCTTTTTCTGATCACCAACTGTGTGACTGGCTAGTGTGGCAATGATGATGTGCCATCAGATCAAAGGCAGATTAGGGTATCAGATAAGACCTCCCAGAAAGGGGGACATTTAAGTTGGACCTTAAAGGATGAGCTGGAAATTTCAAAAAAAAAAAAATCACTCATTTTAAATGATGATATTTTTGTGTATTTTATTTGTTCACTTTCAAAATCATTTTCTCTCTTCCAGACTACAGTTTTAGCAAACTGAGACTTAGAATGCGTAAATGGTAAACTCTAAGGACCTCTCTATCCATTATTCCCATTTTCCGATTGGAAGAGCTGAGGCTCAAAGAGGGAACGGGACGTTCAGAGGCCACCCAGCAGAGAATCCATAGGCAGATCCTAGCATGAGACTCTCCAGCTAGAACTTCTGCCACAAAGGCTGGCTCACCACCTTTTCCTTTTTCAACCACCACCTGGCCCAACCAACTGCCCCACACCTCCTGCCGGACATAGGACATATTTTACAGGGAGAGAGTGGGTTGGGTGGGGGACAGAGAGCACCGGGAGAGTTTAACCCCACTATGTTTTCATACTTGGAATCTGAAAACAGTTTCCCCCAGCAAAGCAGCTTAGCGTTAAGCAGAAAATCGGCTCGAAAGGATGTGATATCATTTATAGCAGTACATTAAATGCAAGCTGAGAAGCTGATATATTTTAGGAACGTTCAGCACACTCTAGACTAATAAACATTTTACAATATTATTGCACATGTTCTTTTCACTTTGTCCAAATAACCATTCCCTTCACATCTAATAAGTCTGTTTGACACATAAGTGGTCTTGGGCAAACACCTCGGAGGCCATGTTTCTCTGTGCATTGATCATTTATTTGTGTAGCCCGCCAGGACAGTGACTAATGATTTTGAGGTTGAAACGTCCTCAAACATTGTCTTTGTCCCCCCACACACACACACACACACACCACCTCTTATCGTAGAAATGTAAAATAATTTCAACTTGGCCCCAGAACATATTGTTTTTCATGTGTGAAAAATGCCTGTCCCTTCTCTGCCTGACGTAGCATCAATCAGTTTAAAACAATATTTGGAGGAGCCCCAATCTTCAGGTCCTCCACCAAGCTCTCAAGGTCCCCAGGAGACAGGCTCCCAAACACCACTTACTGCAGAATTTCCAAACAAACCTGCCACCACCACCATAGCAGCCCAGGAGCATGATCCCCACAGGCTGGGAGAGTCCTGTCCCTCCACCACCCAGAGAGTGGATAGAGAGTTGCTGGGCACAGCTGGTTCCTCTCAGCTCCAAGAATGTACATGAGGTTCTAGGCCCCAGTGGTTCTGTGATGGGTATTAACAAACCCAACAGAGCCCTGGCCTTTGGGAACTCCAAAGGGCCAACATTAGCTCAGAAAACATTAATGTGAGAAATGGAAAAATTAACCCCTCTAGGTGGGATCTACCAGTTGAGCCCTTCACTGGAGAACAGCAATGCTATATCTTTGTGTAAATTAGAAGCAAAGGATTTTTTGCCTCTAAGCAGATGCTTGCTCCAACTTGGGCATATTCTTTTGCAGTGTGTGACCCAAGCAAGTGTCCAAAAAGGTCACCTTGCTGGAGTAAGAGCACAGCTCATTAACCACAGACACAGAGGCACTGCTTTGAACTGCATGTCCCATAAAGGGACAAGCCGTTAGGAATCAAAGCGCAATGTGGGGAGCCAATAAGGTAGAGGTCTTCATGGATGAAGAGACCTTTGAGAAAATATAGGTTAGTGATAGGCAGAGGGGGAGGCAGTTCTCATCCCCCATGGTCAGAAAGAAGAGCCTGAACCCAGATACAAGACAAGGAAGCTGCCATTTGGATGGATTTGATGACGTTGGAAAGAAGTAAGAGAGAGTGAGACAAGAAATGAATGTTCATATGCTGGCAGTGGTGGTGCACACCTTTAATCCTAATACTCAAAAAGCAGAGGTAGATGAGTCTCTTGAGTTCAAGACCAGCCTGGTCAACAGAGCAAGTTCTAGGATGTTAAGGGCTACACAGAGAAATCTTTCTTGTCTTGAAAAACCAAAAAGAAAAGAGAGATGAATGTTTACTGAGCAGATGCATGGCTGGATGGAGGGATAGAAGACCAGACAGGTTGACAGAAGAGTTGTGTGTCAGTGGATGAATGAAAGGATGGATGGAAGGATGGATGAATGAATGAATGAATGAATGAATGGATGGATGGAGGGAGGGAGGGAGGGAGGGAGGGAGGGAGGGAGACTAAGAGGTGTGGGGTTTGGTAATGACTGACTAGAAAAAAGTGTGCCTTCTCTCCCCAAGCAGAGAAAACTGCATCTTACATTGTCCTGGGTGGTAGTAGTAGTAGTAGTAGTAATTGTTGTTGTTGTTGTTTTATCAACTTGACACTAGTTAGAGTCAACAGAGAAGATGAACCTCAATTAAGAAAATGCCTTCATCAGATTTGTCTGGAGGCAAGTCTGTAGGACATTTTCTTTATTTATGATTGAAGTGGGGGGTTCAGGCCATTGTGGGTAATACCACCCCTGGGCCAATTGTCTTGGATGGCATAAGAAAGCTGACTGAGCAATTCATGAAGAGCAAGCCAGTGAGCAGTTCTCTATGACCTCTTCTTCAGTTCCTGCCTCCAGGTTCCTGCCCTGTGTTCCTTCCTTGGCTTCCCTCAATGGACTGTGACCAGGATGTGTAAGCCAAATAAACCCTTTCCTTCCCAAGTTGCTTTGGTCATAGTGTATGTTCACAGCAATAGAAAACTTAACTAAGACATACATAACCTCTTGCCCATTGTGAACTGGAAGGGATGGGTCTAGGTGCCTGGAGGAACACTCCACACTCAGTAGTCTCACTTTGTTGGGGAAGGAGGCAAGATAAAGCAATGCCCCAGAGCATCTGCTGCACTGCTGGGGTGGATCTGCAACTGAGCCGTGAGAGCCTTACGCTTAGAGAGGTAATGTGTCTGTGGTCACCTGTCTGTTAGAACCATCAGGTAGCATACTAAGTTAATGAGAGGCCTAAAAAGGCCTCTTGACCATCACACCCAAGAAGCCCAGCCTTTGTGTGCTCACTCAGCTCTGGGGTCAAGGGCATGGTTTAGGCCACTGTGATCTGCTCCTCCTCCCTGCCTGCTCCCAGAAAAAAAATAAAAATTAAACAGTTTCTGGAACTGATTCATGGGTCAAGAAATCTGTGCTGATCTCTAGCTTTGACCTCCCTCCCTCCCTGATCTTTCCTCATGCTTCTCCACCACACCCTATTTGCAAAACAATGCAGAATGCTATCAGACACATTCTCATGCACACACTCTCTCATGTACACATACACACACACACACACACAACCAACACATTTGTATGTGATTTTCTCTGCATGAATTTACATTTTGTCTAGATAATGCTTCTTGTCTTTCCAGGACAACTCATGTGTCTCCTCTGTAGGAAGCCCCGCTGACTCCACATCTGAAGACTTCCTTTGTGCCTCCATGGTTGCTGACTTAGGTTTTTATGGTTTTTGTGGAGTACTTACATCGTCTTTCTCTATCCTATCATGAGCTGATGGAGAGCAAAGGATGGATTTGTCCTCAGCCCACAGCACAGGGCCTGAACCAGGAGAGTCAGAAACTGTTGGAAGATTATGAATGGGCACATGGATGGATGAATGGATGGATGGATGAATGGATGGATGGATGGATGGATGGATGGATGGATGGATGGGTGGGTGGATGGATGGATGGATGATGGATGGATGGATGGGTGGGTGGATGGATGGATGATGGATGAATGGGTATGTGAATTGGTGGGGAGAATGAATAGATGAATGGGTGAGTAAATAAATAGGGGAAATGGATATGTAGGTGGGTAGATGGATGAATAGATAGGCAGGTAAATGACAAGATAGATAGATAGATAGATAGATAGATAGATAGATAGATAGATAGATAGATAGATAAGTGGGTAGAATGGTGAGTGGCTAGGTGGATGGATGGATGGATGGATGGATGGATGGATGGATGGATGGATGGACAGATTTTCTATAATGGGAAACAAATTTGGAGCTTGGCTCCTCCAATAAGAGTCTCCTGAACTGGAAGAAGAGGAGGAAGAGGAGGAGAAGGAGGAGGAGGAGGAGGAAAGAAAAAGAAAATGAAAAAAGAAAAAGGAAAGAAAAATCAGTCTTACAAATTGAAGCTGTGGTGATGACACTGACAATAATAATCCATGGACTCACAGACCTGAGATTGATCCACATGAGTGAACAGAGCAAAGCTAGGTGATATGGTGCACCATCATGCAGGCAGGAGTCCAAGGTCACAGACAGTGCTGAACACAACCTCAGTAAGAGACTTGGTCTGTGTTATAAGACAGAGGGAAGCTGAAGGGAGTAGTGAGACGTGAGAACAAGGTCAAGGGAATCTGTGAGTGCTCACCCCATCTAGGCCTCTAACCCCTTCTCCTCTAGGAGAAGCTGGGACCTTTGCCATGGAGCACACATATGCATGCACACACACACACACACACACACACACACACACACCTGGCCCATTGCTTGGGAGTGCTGGAGAAGGGGATGGGGAAAGAGCTAGCAGACCTTGGCTATTGCCTGGTACTGTTGATTGAATACTGTCCTCCAAGCAGGACACAGCCATCACTGTTTCAAAGTGAAAGTGGCTATGATCATTCAGTCATAGATCAGACTTGTCAACATTCCTTCACAGAAAGACTGTATAGGGAGGTAGGGAAGGTCATCGGCCCCTCACCTGAATTTCCAGACACTTCTGTTTGCCCACCACAGAAGATGGCCTTAGCTGCACATAGTCTCATGAAGTTCTAGAATATTACAGAGGGCAGAAGGTTCATGAAGGAGGGGACTCCATCCATAGAGTTATCAAGAGTTGTCACCCATTCTGGTCTGGGACTTTTCAGTGATATGAGTGTTTTTGTTTTGTCCAATAAATGCATCATTCACCAAGCCAGACTTGGATCTATCATTGATGACCTACATGAGGTGACTATATACCTGTTAACTTCTTCCCAGGAGAACTTTTGGCACCAAAACATAACCAAAGATGAGTTTGAGAGCAGCCTTGCCCCTGCTGTGGAGGGTGAGTCATGCAACCAAAACTGAGGCATCTGAGGCACCCAGAGAACAATCCTGATGAAGCCATCCCCCAACCCCCGTCACAGTATGGAACAGTGTGCCTTCTTGCTGTAGCAGCAGTTACAGTGTCCCCACTATGGGTGACAAGACATGCAGCAGAGGTGGAGATGTTTGCTTCCGGGAAAGTCCACAATGTACATCCCAGTAGGGCTGTCTTCCTCTATGACTTACAGAGAAGTGTTCCTTCTTGATGAATGTGATCACCAGGAAGGGGGGGGGGCGGATTGAAGTACCTCAGAAAAGCAGATGAAAGGCCAAAGAATATGCAACATAGGGCTGTAAAAGAGCCGCAGAATTTGCCTTGCTTTGCTGTGGGTGATAAAATACACAACTGAGGCTCATCTACCTGCATAGAAATACTTATCATAAGGGAGGAGTTACAACCAGAAAAAGACATTCAGGTGAAGTCATCAACATTAGCCACTGCTTTGGTAAGCAAATTGGATAAAGGAGAGGATGCAATAAAAATATAGGTTTGCCATTTCTTAATATATGGGGGAGAGGACAGAAGAGCACAAAACACATCTGTACTGAATAGCCCTTCCAGGGACCCAAAAACCTGGAACTCACTGAAAGAAACAGTGAAGAGGGGATAAATAAGGTAAAAATGATAGTGAGGAAACCAGGCATGAATGAAACATTTAATTTCCAGAGGACTGTGCCTCTGGGTTAAGAAGAAAGTTAACTCAGCAGGGACGTCAAGACTGGTGGGGTTTCTGTGGCTTCACTGAGCCCTGTGGTGATGCAGGAAAGGCTCCAGAGGACCCGAGTAACAACGTGGCATGTTAATCAGCTTTGTAAAGTGCTAAGGCAATTAACAGGAGGGAATGAGAAACGGAAAAATGCCAATGGGGAGACTGTCCATGTCACTCAGAAACAAATATCACAAGATTTGTGTCAAGCTGGCATTCCTAGGGAGAATAATGGCAGCCATATGCTGCAAATGAGAGTTTCTAGAAGACTTTATAAACTCGAAGTTCATCAGTGGGGTGGAGAAGATGCAGGTGCACCCCACGGTAATCCTGCTGGGAAGAAAGGTGCTCTCACAGGGTGGGAACTCCCCCAACTGCTTCCTTGATGGTGTAGCTGCCTGCAGATAAAACTATGCAGGGTAACTAGAGGCCTCACGTGGAACTGTACACTCTTTGCTCTCCTATGAATGTGCAGAGTATTTCAATTTGTGTGGATCCAGTGTTTCCTGACAGCTTCTAGGAGCATCCATGGCCAATGGGCATCAGAGGGTAGATCTGGAGATACGGTAGTATAGTAAAAAGGATTAAACTTGCCTTAGAGTGGGCAGTTATTTCCCCGTGTATGCTGTGTATGAGGCTGTTTACCCCTTGCACTATTAGACTTAGCCTGTTGACAGGCCGCAGCTATAATACCAGATTGGAGCACTCAGGAGATACAATTGAAGAGAATATGGCTGTCCTCCCACTTGGCACTCAGATGGGTGAGCAATCTGAGCCCACCTGCCTAGTGCAGGGATATAGGAAGAAGTGCAACAGCCAAACAGCTCTGCCAGCATAAAGAAGCAAAAAGGCACATGGAAAATGATCGTGGCCTACACAGAGCTAAATGAAGTAGTGCCTCTCATCTATGCCCCAAGACTCAACATTGCTTTTTTGGATAAGAGTGATGGGATCTTTCTCATGCTACATTGGACCTTGGCAACTGTTTGTTAAAATTCCTTTATCTGTTGAACCCCAAGACTGATTGGCTTACCTGGAGTAGTCGGCAGTGGGTCTTCTGTAAAAAGCTTCCACAATATAACATTAATCCCATAATTGCCATCTTTTTTGGTGGGGGGGGGGGGTTTTATTTTTTGAGACAGGATTTCTCTGTGTATCCCTGGCTGTCCTGGAACTCACTCTGTAGATCAGGCTGGCCTTGAACTCAGAAATCTACCTGTCTCTGCCTCCCGAGTGCTGGGATTAAAGGCGTGCACCACCACCGCCAATCTTACAGGTTTAGAAAAGCACCTGAAAAGCATGGAAATACATTTGAAGAGATGAGTACAAGAACTCAGTTCACACAGTGCAGAGGCCAGTGCAGCTGTGAAATTCTTGGGAACCTTAGGGAAAGGCACAGACAGCTATCAATAAGGTGACTGGGAATATCCAATAACAGCCTAATTGTGAATGTGAAAGAATCAAATAAGGAGTTAAATAGAGAAGGCAACCTGCATAGATATCCTCTGTCTTCATGTACACCATAAGAGGGCATCTTATTCCATTACAGATGGTTGTGAGCCACCATGTGGTTGCTGGGAATTGAACTCAGGACCCCTGGAAGAGCAGTCAGTGCTCTTAACCTCTGAGCCATCTCTTCAGCCTGGATATAAGATTTTTTTAATGAGCCAAGCATGGTAGCTCATGCCTTTAATCCCAGCACTCAGAAGGCAGAGACAGGTGGATATCTTTGAGTTCAAGGGCAGTGAAAAACTAAATTAAAAAAAAAAAATAACAAAAATCCCAGTGCAAGGGATAGGCTATCTGCCTATAAGTAACAGATTGACCTGAGAGGTCCTGAGGCCCTAAAACAGCGAGCCACAGATAGAAGCTCAGGCTTGTAATTGTCTTAGTCAAGACTTTATTGCTGTGAAAAGACACCATGACCACAGCAATTTTTACACAGGAAAACATTTCATTGGGCTGACTTACAGTTTCAGTCAGAAGTTTAGTTCACTATCATTATGGTAGATAGCAGGCAAGAATGGTGCTGGAGAAGGAGCGAAGAGTACTACATCTTGATCTTTAGGTAGCAAGAGCTGAATGCCACACTAGGCCTAGTTTGAGCAAATGAAAGCTCAAAGCCTGTCCCCTCCCCACTGACACACTTTCTCTAACAAGGCCACATCTACTCCAACAAGGCCACACCTCCTAGTAGTGCCACTCCCTGTGGGCCAAACATTCAAACACATGAGTCTATGGGGGCCATTCCTATTCAAAGCACCACATTCCACTCCCTGGCTCCGAGAGGCTTGTAGCCATAACATAATACAGAAATGCATTCAGTCTAACGTCAAAAGTCCCCATAGTTTATAACAGACTCAAACCTATTTAAAAGTCTGAATATCCAAGTCTCTTTTGAGACTCATGCAATCTCTTAACTGTAGCCCCCTATAAAATCAAAATCAAAAAGCAGATTACATACTTACAATATAAAATGGCACAGGATCTGCATTACTATTCCAAAGGGGAGGAAAGAGAGCACGGTGAGGAAATACTGGACCAAGGCTAGACTGAAAACCAGCTGGGCAAACTCCAAACTCTGCTTCTCCACGTTTGATGTCAAAACACTCTTTAGATCTCCAGCTCCCTTCAGTTTTGTTAAACCCAACACACTCCTTCCTCTTGGGCTGTTTCTGCTTTCTCTTCCTACTCCCTGTTAGCAGCTCTCCTTGGCAGGTATCCCACAGCTCTGGCATCTTCAAAATTTTGGGGACTCCAAGGCAATCTAAACTTCATCTTCACAATTTCACACAATGGCCTCTCTAGGCCTCCATGCAGAAACACCCCTGACACATGTCTGGCCTCAGCAGCTTTCCTTAGTCTCAATAGACCCTTTCTTCCATCCTTGACTTTAAAGCCAGAACCATGTGCCTGCAGCTGCGGAGTTCTGCTGCTTGCTGGGAATGAAACATGGCCTCCTCATTTAACTACATCTTCACTAGCTTTCTGTTTGCAATGGTTTCCTTAACTGCTTTAGCTTGTCTGTCCTGGAACTTAATCTGTAGACCAGGATGACCTTGAACTCAGAGATCCACCTGCCTCTGCAGGGTTGGGATTAAAGGCGTGCACCACCACACCCAGGTCTGAGTTTTTCTTTAATTCCTTTTCACAGGATGGAAGTTTAGCGGGATGGGATCTTGCTCTGAGGCCACACTCCCTTTTTTTCCATTTTATGTCAGGCTTTTCTTGAATCTGTTCATCTCCTTGAATACAGGATTTAGCTCCAGTCTACTTCCTGGTGCCCCTTTCTCCTTGAACTCTACGTTTTGTATTTTTCCTTGTTCTGTTTGCTCCCTTCTTCATAAAGAAGGGAGACTTTTGAGACAAGGCCAAAAAGCAGCCACATTCTTTGCCAAAATATCACATAGTCTCTAGGTCACATACTAAAGTTCTTCTCTTCTGAAATCTCTTGAGCCAGGCCCCCACAGTTCAAATCACCCTCAGTAACACTGTCTTCCATATTTATACTTGTATGGCCAATTAAGCCCCACTTGAAGCATTTAACTGCTTTTCTAATCCAAATTTCTACAGCCCACATTCCTCCAAACAAAAGCATGGTCAGTCTATCACAACACTTCCTCACTCCTGGTATCAACTTTTGTCGTAGTTAGGGCTTTTATTATTGTGAAGAGACACCATGACCACAGCAATTCTTATAAAGGAAAACATTTAATTGGGGCTGGCTTACAGTTTCAAGGGTTTAGTCCATTATCATCATGGTGGGAAACATGGTGGCATACAGGCAGTCAAAGTGCTAGAGAAGGAGCTAAAAGTTCTACATGTTGTTCTGCAGTTGGCAGTAGGTGAATCCCACACTAGGCCTAGTTTGAACATATATGAGACCTCAAAGCTTGCTCCACAGTGGCACACTTTCTCCAACAAAGCCACACCTACTCCAAGGCCACACTTCCTAATAGTGCTACTCTCTATGGGCCAAGCATTCATACAAATGAGTCTAAGGACACTATTCTTATTCAAACTACTACTGCAGTGTACAACAAAAGCCTGTGGCTAAAGTATAGACCCAAATGAGGAAGCTTCAGCTCTCAAATTGCTCTCCAAACATATACTTTTATGTCCAAAGACTGTGCTGTCAGCTATGGTCAGGGTGGTTCTTTTTACAATGGGCAGTGGTTACTGTGCACATGAAGAACTGGTTGTCTTAGATAATATTCCTATTACTGTGATAAAACATCATGAACAAAAGCAATTTGGGGAAGAAAGAGTTTATTTGGCTTACAGGTTACAGTCAATCATCAGAGGAATGCAAGGCAGGAACAAAAGGCAAGAACCTAGAGGCAACTGAAGCAGAGGCCATGGATGAATGATACTTACTGGCTTTCTCAGTTTGTTTTCTTATATACCCCAGGACTACCTGCCCAAGGATGGAACCACCCACAGAGGGGTGGGCCCTTTCACATCAGTCGTCAATCAAGAAAAAAACCCTGTGGGCTGCCTTGCTTACAGGCCAGTCTGATGGGGGCATTTTCTCAGTTCTGGTTCTTTCTTACCAAATTACTCTAGATTAAGTGAAGTAGACAAAAACTAACCAGCACACCAGTCAAAGTGACTGTTGTTTTGGTAAAATAACCCAATTCTCTCTCAAATGGGAGAAAATCAACAGACATCTGTTATCACCCCCCAAAGCTTAGGGGCCATCATGGAAGAAAGGATGGAAAGAAAGGTAAAAGAAGGAGGGAGAGTTGCAGTGTTGTATGACACTGTCCTCAGACATAACATTTTCATTCTCATCTCAAAATCAGAACAGCTGAGCTGGAGAGATGGTTTATCAGTTAAGAATATTTATCGCTCTTCTAAAGGGCCCAAGTTCGATTCCCAGAGCCCATATTGGGTGGTTTACAACTATGTAAACTACACACACACACACACAATTTAAAATAATAAAAGTTTTTTTTTAATCAAAGCAGCTGTGGTTACCCACACACAAAAGACGTTCACAAAATCATGCCTATTCCCTCACATAAAGAGAACATGAGGTGAACAAACCCTCATCTGAGATTCCAGCCACTCCTTCCTGCACATGTGTGCACATACACACACATCAGCTGCAGGTAATCCTGCCTAAGATGCATGTTGTCTCAGAAACTGCCAGAACATAGGGAAGGGAGGGTTAACTGCAGGGAGAATGCCACCTATATACAGCTTTCAGGAGGTTGTCACCAATGATGGAACAGGAGCAACTATTAGAGGAGTCATTTATACCCCTGTAAGAAAGCCCAAGAGACGAGCTGAACTTGCATGGAATCATTACAGATGTTTGTCCAGATCTCTCCAGAAAACTGTTGCATGAGGAAAATGAACAGAGAGGCCAAAGAGCCTGAGCTCGGGCCACACCCTTCCCAGCTGCTGGTCAGTGCTGCCCTCCTGACCTCAGATAAGGTATCTCTGCAGCTCTTTTCAATCTAGCAGCAAGCATGGAAGGGATCCTGGGAACGAAGTCCCAGCTCAGCCATGATGCTCCCATAGAACATGACTAAGTCTACTGAGTACTTGGCACAAGACTAGTAGTCAGTGAAGATGCACCAAAGAAAAATTAAGGATTCTACTATCACTGGGCTTTAACTGTAACAAAGGCAATTTTTTAAATGCTGTTGTTCAATTGCTGCTTCAGTAATACACTTACAGTTATTTATGGTCTACCATTGAGAAACCGAATTAGGGTTATATTTACACTCAGTGTCACAGTAGCTGAATCAGGCAAAAGTTGCTCACCAAAAATAGTGTGATACTGTGGGATCATGGACCCAGACCCCTTCTTCCTGCAGTACTGACATCACCTTATGACCTGGGTTGTCTACTGACTGGTGCTGTATCTAATATCTAATGGATATTAGATCAGTATCCCAACCCTCAGTCAGGAGGGAGGGAGATGGGGATGCTCTAGTCCTCTCACTTTAAGGACATGCTCTTGAAGCTTCAGTGAACTATCCAGAACCAAGGTGTCAGCCACACTTATCTGCAGGGAAGGCTTAAGATGGCTCGGTATGCAAGTAATAGAATTCATATTTATATCACTTTGTAAAAAAAGGGAAAGAATTGTGTGAGGCAACTAATAGTTATTATACAGCTATATAGGCAGTGGACAACAGCAGTCAATATCTCAGACACAGGAGTCAGACAACCCTGAATTCCATTCCTACTTCTATTTCCTAGCTGCTGAGCAAAGCAAGCGCCTCTTCCTAGCATCTATGTCCATGGGCACATAAGAGCTTGCTCATTACAACTCAGGCACTATTCTAAATACTTCGCATGTGCTGCTATTTGTTCTTTTCCTTTCTCTTTATACTATTTTAAGTTTTATGATTATAATTATCATTTCCCTTTCCTCAATCTAAGCCCTCCCATGCATGCCTCCTCACTGTTTGATATTCATGACCCATTTCTCAATCATTGTTGTTATATACATATAAGTATGTGTATATATGGATATACATGAATTTTTACACATACACACACACACACAGAGGTACAACCTGTTCAGTCTGTATAATTTATGTTTTCAGGGCAACCATTTGGTATTAGATCACCAATTGGCTTCCCTGCAAAAGACTGGTTCTCTCACTCCCAGCATCCCTCCGTTGCCTGTAGTTCTTCCTATGGGGTTGAGGTCTCCTGGGCTTTCCACTCCCTGTTCTTGTTAGCATCCTATTGTTGTTGTAATTGTTCAGCTCTTTTTTTTTCAGGCAGCCATGTTGTGAAACTGTAGGGATACAACTTCTGACATTCTAAAGAGATCTCACAACGAGACAATCTCACCTCAAACTCTCTATGCTCTGGCTCTTACAGTCATTCTGCCCCCTTTTCTGCAATGATCCCAGAGCCTTAAGTGTGGCAGTTGTATCATAGATGTATTCTTTGGACTGAGCTCTACAACCCTGAAGTTTGGTTGGTTGTCTTCTATAACGGTCTCTTGTTTGTTGCAAAGAGAAGTTCCCTTGATGAGGGGTGAGGACGACGTTTATCTGTGGGTATAAGGACAAAGATTCAGAATGTAGTTATGGAATATGCTAGTTTAGTAAGTTAGAGGTTGTAGGTTCTCCTCCAAGATTCATGACTTCATTAGTCTGGGTAGTAGGCGACTTTTCCAGTACTAGGTAAGATTTCCCAATTGTTGAATGGGTCTTCAGTCCAATGAAAGACCCTTTTGGTTTCCACCCAGGTATAAGTACCTCTAGTACACTAGGATTATGATGCAATGTTGTTTGTTGTGTTGGTTTATAAGGGCCATAGCTGAGTAGTACTGTCGATTACTTCCTTCCTTTAGAAGCTTGCAGGTACCATGTGTCATCATGAAAGCTAGTCCTCAGAATGGAAGGCTTTCAGGTCCGTTCCAACTCAGGAGTCTCTGAGCCCTATATCTGAGGTGCATAGTGTCTTTAGCGATACAAATTTGCCTTCCACCTCTTGGGAAAACCCAAGGGCGATAGCAATATCCAATAAGGTTTGGGAGTCTCTTGGACAAACCTGATTTTTTTTCCTTACGTGTGTGTGTGTGTGTGTGTGTGTGTGTGTGTGTGTGTGTGTGTGTATAGACAAATTACAGGAGTCAGTTCTCTACTTCTACTGCATGAGTTCTGAGTACTGAATTCAGGTCCTTGGCAGTACATACCCTTCCCTGATGAGCTATTTCACCAACCCTGGGCCAGTAGTTTTAGTCTCACAATGAATTTGAGTCAAATACCATCATCCTCATTTTGCAGACAAGGAAGCAGAGGCTGGGAACAGAAATTCTCTTC
The DNA here is from genome assembly GCF_978045245.1 of Mus caroli. Classification (NCBI taxonomy): domain Eukaryota; kingdom Metazoa; phylum Chordata; class Mammalia; order Rodentia; family Muridae; genus Mus; species Mus caroli. The sequence goes on along the minus strand of NW_028227261.1, from coordinate 41,893,926 downwards.
CCAGGGTTATGTTTATTTGTTAACTTAACCTTGATTAATGAGTGCCTGTTCTCTGCCATGCCCTGTGTTGAGCTCTGAGGATACAGCAAAGTAATCCATGGCCTTAGCCCTGCCAGGGCTCCTAGATGGGGAGATATGAGCCTGGCCTACTCCCCCACTCTTCCAGACTGACCCCTATCACACATGCCGAAGGGCCCAAGAGCTCAGTTTAGAGAAAGAATAGCCAAGTGTCCCTTTGTTTTGCCTTAGAACCAAGCCTGTACCCGCAACAGCTATTTGAGGGTTTTGTTCCAACCCAAGCTCCATTCAATTTACTCATAGAGGGGTCTACCTAGTTCTCAATTGAATAGTCAACTCTGCAGGTGTGTGACCAGTGGATGCAACAGCAGTGACCCCACGTCCATCAGGCTCCACCTCATGGTCACTGAATGCTTATGAAGCCACTCTACCTCAGGTCATTTTGTAGACAAAGATCCTGGGATTCATGAACCAAAATCACTTCCCAAGAGGACCCAAAAAGCACTGGAGGCAGATCCTGCAGAGAGCACCATCAGAGGAAAGACAGAGGTAACGACCTAGCCTGGGGTTCAGTGGCCTTGGTCCAGGGCAAAGAGGTGGTACAACAGCTATTAAAGATCTCTGTGTTTTCTGTAGGAACAGAGGTATAGAGTCATTGATGGCTCACCAGGGACCCTATATGATGTCACGTGTTGGGGGGATTGCAACAAACAGTCAAAATGCTTAACAGCCCCACCACCACCACCAAGTGGGCTAGAGAAAGGGCTCAGTAGTTAAAACTAGTACTGCTTTCACAAAGTCCTGGATTTAGTTCCTATCACTAACATCAGGCAATTGACAATCAGCTCCAGCCCCTGGAGATTCCACACCTTCTTCTGGTCTCTGAAGTCACCTGTACTTATGTGCACACAGATATACACATAATTGAAAACAAAATACATCTTTAGTATATTAAAATAAAAAAAGGTTCCATCCCTGCTTCCTTAGCAGCCAGCCCTTCAGAGAACTGGCTTGAACTCCCACCCATCCCAGCCATAGGTCTTGACCGATTCAGCTGAGGCTAGCTGGCCCCTCCCTAAAAGGATGGAAAAGACAAGGTGAAAGACCACCATTCATAGGCCTCAGAATCTCCTTCTGCAGAATCCTCTCTCATCTTGGTCTTTCCACTGGGGTAATGAAGCAGGCCATACCACAGTGCACCCTAGACATGTTTCAGACCTAGCCCCCCCCCCCCAGTATAGTGACAGTGCTGTCCTCTGGGGACCAGGAGAAAAGAGGAGGGGCCCAAATGGACTATGAGATTCAAGGCTGACACTAGGCTCCTTACCTGCACTAAAATTTAGCAGTGAGTATCTTTGGGGGGCTAGGGGCAGGACAAAGTACTAGCCAACCACAGAGCTCTAAACAAATTGGCAGGCACAAGCAATGCCTTCTGTAACTAGCAGCTCCCTTCCCTTTCTACCTGTTTGCCAAAGAGAAGAGCCAGGAGCAAACATCCCTCAGACCAGGTGGTGTCAGGGCTAGAGCTCAGTCCCTGGTTGAATCAGAATGACTAAGGCCAGTGAGGAGAAGGGACTTTTCTAGGCTCACACAGTGTGGTACAGACCCAGGCAAGCAGAGCACTAGAATCTGCAGACAGCTCCACAAGAGCCTGTACCAACCAGGATGCTGTGAGGGGAGCAGGAGCCTCAGCCCTTGGTGGTGAGACAAGCAAAATGAAATGCATGGTCTCAAGAAGCACAATTTAGTGACATCCACATAGCATCTTCACTGCCTATTGTGTTGAGGAATATCCATCTGTGTTATTTGTGTGTTCTGACATTGGCCCCCTCTCCAAGACCCTTCCCCCTTTCCTGTTTGGCCTTTGAATTGGAAAGGACTGTAAACAGGCAGGCGGACTCTTTGCCCTGGGGGCGGGCCTGTCAACCAGCCAGGGGAAAGGTAGGACCCAGGGGACCCCTGCCCCCACCCACCCCACACAGCCCAGCTGAAGAACTTGTAAAGACAGGATTTGTTTGTTTTCTTGGATCTGGCTCAGGATCTGGCTGAGGCCAGGCCCTTTGGGGAAAAGCAACTTTTAAATAAATGCTTCAAGATTGTGCAAACATTTCAGTAGTATTGGAGGCCTGGTGTTCTGGGTCAGAGAGGGGAAAAAAATACCCGGTCAATCACTCTAGAGATGAAAACCCGATAGCAAAGCGGCTGGTGAGGACAAGAGCTTGGGTTGCAAATCTCAGTTGTGGCTGGCTGAGACCAAACTACACTTAAGCCCTCTCTCAAAAAATCATTTGCATGTTAATCAATAGAGCAGCCGGCTTGACAGACAAGGAGAGCAGAGAGCAGAGCGCCAGTGCTCACTGGCAAAGAGCAGCCGGTGTGATGCCTGAAGAAAGGACTAGACGTGCAGGCACAGAACTGCCTCTGATAGTTCTGCAGTCTGGAATCAGTTGCTTGACATCAGTTAGCCTCAATTTTCTCACTGGCAAAATGGGCTTACCAAATTAATCTTATACAGACATTGTAAGAATTAAACACAGGTGGCAACAAAAATCCTGGCCCAACCCAAGAGCACGGAAGCCACGTCAGGGAGGTTAGCTGCTATTTTGTGGGACATTTCCTCTAAGCAGGGACTTAAATATGATTTCAGTGAGCCTCAAAACCCATGTGACACCGTCAGCACAGCCTCTGCATCTCTTCCCTGCTAAGTCCACACTGGCCTAGAGAGGGACTCAGCCCCTGGCCTCTGGCCTCAAGACCTTGAAGTGAAGAAGCTCAGAGCGGGAGTACAGATACGTGCACATGGATGCTCCAGGGTGTGGAGCACAGACAGGGCCTTGGGGATGCCCGCTTCTGGGAAGATGGGACATCTGGGCTAGTGTGGAAGGGTGAGGAGGATGGATTCTGGAGAGAGCTCTCCAGATGGGAGGACCTCCAAAGCAGACCAGAATGCAGTTACTAGGCACTGAAGAGTCACTAGAGAAACAGAGACTAAGGTGAAAGAGGAGAGTCCTGTATTGGAAGGGTCCAGCTTGGTTTGGTTTCTCGGTTGGGGCTGGCTGGCTAAGGCAGAATCTTGCCTTCCTCTGCTCACCCACCATTCCCTTCCCTACAGCTGGGTGACTAAGACTTTGGCCCAAAGCTCTGTGTGTGTGTGTGTGTGTGTGTGTGTGTGTGTATCTCTGCCCAGCCTGTCTGAAGGGGTTCCAGGGGTTAGTTAGAGAGCTGCGAAAAGGTTAGCACGCTCCACCAACACTGGCACCACTGGGTGCCATGCACATATGCACACGTGGCACCTGACCCTGTGCAGAGGCAGGGAAAGCTCCAATGTGAGTCCAGCAAGTGTAGCCAGTGTAGTATGATGAGCTCACAAACTCAAACTGCCTGTTTCGCCTTTAAGAAGAAACTACCCCGCCCCAGGCCAGTTCATGAGTGTGTATATCCTAGAGGTCGGTCCCCAGAGTTCTCACTGTACATATGGGGAAACTGAGGCTCAGAGAAGGAAGAAGGTACTTCCAGCTTTGATGTGATGAAGCCTAGGGGAAGAAGTCTTCCAGAAAGCACTGACTAGAGAGCCAGCAGGACCCCGTGTGGGAATGGCTGTTTGGGAAGGACATTCTGCATCAAGAGAACAACATGAGTGATGATCACCCACTGAAATCCCTGATGGCCTTGGGGAGAGCTGAGTTTCTTAGCCTGTTAGAGCTAGGGATGAGGCTGTGGGTGCTGCAGCTGAAGAAGTGCTGGCATGCAAGGCAGGGAGACATCATGAGGCTGGTTGATGTTTCAAAGGAGCCCCCAAAGGTCCGAGGAAAAGAGCCATGGCATTGGGTCAGTAGTTTAGAAAAGTTCCTTTAGTGTGAGATGCACACAGTGCAGGCATGTCACACGAGGGTGGAAAGTGGGTCTATTCACGAGGCACCAGAAGACAAAAGCCTCTCCAAGGAGTAGAGTGATGGAGACGGGCACGGAGGAAACACTGGAGGATTTTCACTTTTGTAGCACAAACAGCCACCTTCAACCAAGGGACTTTAGCTATGGGACTCAGAACAGGGACTTCCACCGCCCCTTCTGCATACAAACCCATCCCCAGAGAATTTAGGATCCAGAAAGGAATCCTTGCAGAGAGTGGGATAAATCTCAGCTCCCGGAGATGGCTTTTCGCCATTCCTTGGACCCCCATCATCAGTGTAGCAGCGCTGTGAAAGGTGTTGCCTGACGCGCCAACAGGCCTGGGCCAGGCAGGGTTTGAACCCGGGTCCCAGGACTGGCAAGCGGCCTCGGTCTCGCCTCTGTTTCCTCCCTCTTCCGCCTCCCCTCTGCGGCTCCCAGTCCAGCGCCTTCCCCTCGTCCTCCTCCTACGGCGCCGCCCCCGCCTCCTCCAGGTCCTCAGAGCCCAAAAAACGCGACACCTGGAGCAATCGCAGCCGCCCGGCGGCCTGGGCCTCATTATGGCCGGCCCTTATCGCGGCGTGCATCGCATTATTTCATTTCAAAGAATCCACTGAGAAGCCCGTCCCCGGCCGACAACAGAAAGTAAAAACACAGCTGACTCCCATTAGGGCCCTCTCACAGGCTCCGCGTGAGGTAATGAAATATGGAAGCGGTGAGATATGTAATGCTTTATTAAGCGGTCTCGGCTACAACGGCGTGCATGCCAATTACGCCTGCAGGCTACCGCCCGCCCCCGGCCGCCGGACCACCCAGCGTGCGCCCGGCCTGCGCCCCGGCCTGGCGGAGGAGCGCAGGCAGGAGGAGGGAGCAGGGAGGAGCGCGGGGGAGGCGAGAGGAGTGGTGTGTGGAGGGGAGGGAGGTGCACACGTGGAGGAGGAAGGGGCCCGGGGAAGAGGGAAAGGGTTGGAGGGAGGAGTGGAACACAGGGAAGAGTGAAAAAAGAAGGGGGAGGAGCACAGGGAGGAGGGTGGGCAGAGAACTAAGGAAATGGGGAGATGAAATGGGGAGAAGGAGAAGGAGGGGAAGGGAGGAGAAGGACCACACAGGTCACTGCAAGCCCCAGTGGTTCTTTGCATGGGTGAGAGCCAGAGGACTTCCTGGAAGATCAAAAGGCAACAGCCAGAAATCCAGTTCAGAGATGGAGAGACACTCCTAAGGTCACAGGGATAGAGCCTTGCGAACTGAGGTCCCTCCTTACCTGGCTGAGCATAGGAGAAATAAAGCACTCCTGCCCTGGAAGAGCTCCCTCTCTGGTAGGGGTAACAGTACCCAAGTCAGTGAGGCGCTAACTCAGGCATCTGTCAGTCCACCCAGGCCAAGGAGGCTTCAGCAGCAATCAATGTTTGTACAGTCTTGCAGGCTAGAGAGCAGCTATCTTAGATAAGAGCTCTCTAAGCCTACCCTGAAAGCTTTGGGGCAGGATATACCCAGGACTCATCTAAAAACTGCTATTGCTGAGCCAACAAGTGTCAACCAAGGCTGAGGGACAGGAGAACGGCAGAGATGTGTGAACTTAAACTACTCCAAGCAAGGAGATGGGTGCTCATTCATCTCTCCATAGTTATTTTTCTATAATCTTGCTCCACAATAGGATTTCTTCAGGCCCTTCATTCCACCCTAAAAAACTAAAGTCTAGGGACTGGAGAGATGACTCAGTGGTTAAGAGCACTGGCTGCTCTTCCAGAGGTCCTGAGTTCAATTCTCAGCAAGCACATGGTGTCTCACAATCATCTGTAATGGGATTCAATGCCCTCTTCTGGTGTGTGTGAAGACATCTACAGTGTACTCACATATATAAAATAAATAAGTCTAGACCTCTGTTTTGATTGTACTGGTATCCTCACCCCTCATTCTACAGACCCAGATCTGGAAAGCCATTAGTATGGCACAGGAAGAATACATGAGACTTTTAGCTATTGTGGGATTAGTATGCGGTGGGTACTGCATGACCTTTCTGTACATTGGCATCTTGCCTGGTCCTCAGAATGAATGTTTGAGAATCTTCTTGAAACTCTCCTGCCTTTCACTCTCCTGTGTCTTTGGACTTGCTGTTCCTTCAGCCCTACGTGTCTCCTCTCTCTACCTGAGGTACTATTTAGGATTCCATAGACTTCAGATAGAAGAGCCCACAGCACAGTGGTTCAAACAGAAAAGAAGTTTGGCCCTTCCCACAAGTTTAGCCATGTCATGTGGTCTACAAGAAAAACAAAACAACAACAAAAAGCAGGACAGCTGTGCTCAGCCAGGGCCCCAGCTTCCTACTATTTTGTGGCTCCTCCACATCCTCATAGCCAAAACTTGTTCCCCTATACCACAGCCATGCTCAGCCTAGGGCCATGGTAGCATGCAGCTTTACCTCCATTCGCATGTAGTGTGGAAATTCACACTCACACCTTCACAAAGCTGCAAGGAGTGATGGTAACTTCAACATCCAGCTGGGTGGCAGTGTGTCCCGTGGGACCTGGAGACCTGAGCAATGAGTCCTGCCACTGTGCACTGCCTCCTCTGGGAAGGCTTCCTATATAACTTCCCAAGAGGAAGCGGCTGCCCCATTATGTATTTCCCCAGCCCTCTGTATGTTGCTTCTTCATGCCTTTCAGATAACCCTGTCTCTCCAGACAGCCCTTGGAGTGGCTATTTCCTCTTTTGCAAATAATCACTCTAATCAGTCCTCTCTGGGTCCCAGCACAGGGCTGTGAGTTTATATGTGAACTTGTTTGCTCTTCCTACGGTCTTAGGGCTCTAATCAATGGGCATAATAATGATCCAGACCTCATGAGGTTGCTGTGAGGGTTCCTATTGAAATGGGGGCTGAGTTCATCCTCAGTAAACAGTGACTGCTACTGTTATGTGAGTGTGGGTTGGTAAATGTTCCAATGGGTAGGGTTAGTCTAGTTAATGGCTTTGTATGACTTGCACTACTCAGAGCTGAACTGAAAGGCTAATCTCATTCCAGAGCATGGATAGGCCTGCATGTGCATCCAGAGGGCTCTTAATGAGGCTAAAAATGTTCTCAAACACACAACCACAGTCAGAGAAGGCTCTAATGCTATCTACCTTGCCTTGACTAAGAAAGCCTACTTACCCTAGCTAGTCAGAACCATGGTCCAAACTAGACTGAGAGCTGTAATGTCACTATTTTGTTCAATGATGGAACTAGAAGAGGGAGTAATTGACTAGATACCTGTAAAAAAAAAATCTCTAATACCTGTTCACATGAAGACCAAATGCAAACTTGCAGGCTATGTAAGTTAGTACATTTCCTAGTTGCAACAGTTGTTCTTGCAGGAATAGACTCAACAGAGGCAAAAGAATCTCATGAGTCAACTTAGAATTGTTTTCATACCCAGTTCCCCCTCTCCACCCACATCCAATATCTATTTTATTTCCCCTTCTGAGAAAGATTCAAGCTTCCTCCCTTGGGCCATCCTTGTTATTTGGCTTCTTTGGGTCTGCGGATTGTAGCATGGTTATCCTGTACTTTATGGCTAATATCCACTTGTAAGTAAGTACATACTATACTTTTGGGTCTGGGTTACCTCACTCAGGATAAAATTTTCTAGTTCCATCCATTTGCCTGCAAAAGTCATGGTGTCCTTGTTTTTTCAATAGCTGAGTAGTATTCCATTGTGTAAATGAACCGCATTTTCTGTATCCATTCTTCAGCTGAGGGACATCTGGGTTGTTTCCAGCTTCTATTAAAAACAAAGCTTCTATGAACATAGCTGAGCAAGTGTCCTTGTGAGATGGTGGAGCATTTTAGGGGTATATGCCTAGGAATGATATAGCTGGGTCTTGTGATAGAACTCTTTCCAATTTCCTGAGAAACCACCAAATTGATTTCCAGAGTAGTTGTACATGTTTGCACTACCACCAGCAATAAAGGAGTGTTCCTCTTGCTCCACATCCTTGCCAGCATGTGCTGTCCCTTGAGTTTTTTTATCTTAGCCATTCTGGTGGGTGTAAGGTGGGATCTCAGAGTTGTTTTGGTTTACATTCACTGGGTGGGGGAGGGAATGGAGAAGGGAGCAGGTTGGGGATGGGAGGGGGCTGTTGGGAGTAGGATCAACTGTAGGGAGAGCAGGGGAGAGAGAAAATGATGTGGGCAGGGAACATGGGTCTCTAGGACATGCTGGAGACCTGGGATGGGAAAAGCCTATGGGGTGACTCTAGCAGAAAACCCCTAGCAGTGGGGTGGTATGGAGCCTAAAGTGGCCACCTCCTGTAGCCAGGCAGGACTCCCAGTGGATAAGGACAGCAACCCAACCACAAGGCCTTCTACCCAAAACGTTTCCTGAAAGATGTGCAGGGACAAAGATGGAACAGAGACAGGGGAATGACCAAATTGAGACCCATCCCATGGGCAATCCCTGACACTATTAATGATACTCTGTTATTCTTGCAGATAGGATCCTAGCATAACTGTCCTCTGAAAGGCTCCACCCAGTAGCCAATAGAAAGAGTTGCAGAGACCCACAGCCAAACTTAAGGTGGAGGTTGTAGAGTCTTGTGGAAGAGCTGAGGGAAGAATTAGGGAACCTGAAGAGGATAGGGACTTCACAGGAAGACCAACAAAGTCAATTAACCTGGACTCTTGGGGTTCCCAGAAACTGAACTACCAACCAAAAGCAAGCATGACCTGGACCTAACTCCCTTCCCTCCTCTCACTCTGCCACAAATATATAGCAGCTGTGCAGCTTGGTCTTCATGCAGGTCCATCCCCCAGTGACTGGAGTAGGGGCTGTCCCTGAATCTGTTGCCTTCCTGTGTACCATGTTCCCCTAACTGGGCTTCCTTGTCTGGCATCAGTGGGAGAGAATGTGCCTAGTCCTACAGTGACTTGATGTGCCAGGGTTGGGTCATACCCAGGGGTCAGAGGAGAAGGGCAGAGAGGAATTGGGGGAGGAGCTATGTGAGGTGGGTACTGGGAGGAAAATAGAGTGCTGATATTGGGATGTAAATTAAATAAATAAATAAATAAATAAATAATAAAATAAATGCTTTAGTACATTAGACATAACAGAATCTTTACCAAATATTTGGTTTTTATATCTTATTGGTAAATTAACCTCAGGCTATTTCCTTTTTTTTTAACATTTGTTTTTATTTGTATGTATGTGTGTGTGTGTGTGTGCACATGTGCGCGCGTGCCATGTGTATGACAGTGCCAGAAGAGGCCAGAACAGGGCATCTGTTCTCTAGAACTGGAGTTACAGGCCATTGTGAGTCACCTGATATGGGTCCTGGGAACCAAACTCTGCTGGTCTGGGAGAGTGGCAAGCACTCTCCCTTAATTGCCCTGGACCATGTCTATAGTCCCTAGTTCCATTTTCCTTGGCCACAGCACTTTGTAGAACTGTTCTCCACTTGAGTCTTATGAAATCAGCATGTATATCACAGTCCCAAGTCAGCCCCCAAGATGAGGAGCAAGCACTCAGGCACTGCTGTGTGTGCAGTGTGACTTCAGTTGTGCTATCTACAATAGGACTCAGAGCTGACTATCAAAATTGGACCCCTAATTACTGCTTTCCTTATCTTCAGAAATAGTTAATTTGATGTAAAAATAAGGTTTCTGTTGTGCAGGAGACAGCCTGTCACCTACCTGTCAGTGCAGTTTCCGGCAGTAAAAACTACCCAGTCTCTTCAAATAAATCAGAGAGTGCTCTGGAGTGGGCCTTACAAATTGATCCATCAAATCCTATAAGTTAGGCAATGAACACGTGCCTGCCAAAGCTTCCAGCTCACTTTTATTTTTTAAAAGAAAGCTATTCAACTTCCAGAAATATGCAGACATGGAGGGAGAGAGTTGTGTATTTATCCAAATGGGAAATACTCATAAAACATTAATATTCTTCAGTAAGTCTTGAGACTGTACTGTTGTTTGGGGTGGAGAATGAGAGTCCTGGGGACAGAATTCAGACCCTCAGACATGCTGAGCAAGTGCTTTCCCACTAAGCTGCACTCCTTCCCCTGCCCTATCCTGTTGATTTAATGGGGTAGAGGTCACAGTTAGGCATGGTACTTGATGCCTAGAACCCAGTGCTTGAGAGGTAAAAAGAGGATAAAGAATTCAAGGCTAAAAACATTCATATGAATACCATTGTGTGAACTGAATTGGTTACATTTAGGAATATTCATATATATATATATATGTATATATATATATATATATATATATATATATATATGTATATATGCATAACAATTAGTGATAAAAGAAACCAGGAATTTGAAAGAAAGAGGGAAGAGGTATATTGGAAGATTTTGAGGAAGGAAAGGGAAGGGAGAAATGTAATTAATTATAATCTCAAAAATAAAAAACAAAATCAAGAGTTCTAGGCTAATCTTGTCTGTATGGTAAGTTCAGGACTAGCCTCAACTATATGAGGTCTTGTTCTAAGACTGAGAGATGGGGAGAAAGAGGGAATGAAGAGGGACGGAGGGAAGGAGAAGCAAAGGGGAGCAGAAAAGAGAGGGGAGAGAAGAAGAGAGGGGAGAAAGAGTTGAGTTCACACACATCAAGCATAAAACCACATTGCCATGACATTCTGTAGTTACTGAGGAGCCAAAGGGCTGCAGTAAACTATGCACTCTCAAGCATTGATTGTGACCTTCGCATAGGGACAACTAAAGCTAGCAATTAATTTTCCTAAGTATGCACCTCTTGTGTGACAATTCTTTCTACTCGCTGAGATGTAATTAAATCAACAGGGCATCTGGCAAGTATCCTCATAATATCAAGAAACTCCAATTTTTGGCTGGTATTGAGCCACTTGTAAGATAAGAAGTTTGTCATCTCGTCAGGACCTGTGTTCTGACCCTGCTCATGGCATTAAGTTCCCCTGTCAACTAGTGCAATCACCTTCATGATGACAGCACTTGTCTTCTGACTCCATCATGTCTAATTTTATGGGTTTTTTTATTGGTGTGTGTGTGTGTGTGTGTGTGAGAGAGAGAGAGAGAGGGGGGGGGGGAGAGGGAGAGAGAGAGAGAGAGAGAGAGAGAGGTGAGTGTTGGAGGCATGTGCCTTAGCATGTATGTGGAGGTCAGAGAACAGCTTTCACGAGTCAGTTCTTTCCTTGCAGCCTGGTTTTTGACTCAGAGTCTGTCTCATGTCTCATGTCTGCTTTACTCTGTGCTCCAGGCTAGCTGACCTCAGAGCTTCTGGGATATTCTCCTATCCACGTCTCACCTTGTCCTCCGAGTGCTGGGATTGCAGATGCATACCACCACATCCGGTTTTCTAGGGGAGTTCCCGGATGAGATTCAGGTTGTCCCGCTTTAATGACAAGCACTTTTACCTGCTAAGCCATCTCACCAGATGCTCTGTTGTAATCTTCTGACTTTATTGATTTCTTGCTACTTTTGTCTTCTGCCTCTCCTCTCCCTTCTCCAGCCTCCCTCTTTTCTTTCCTCCTCCTGTTCTTCGGTGATGAAGATGAAAGGGTTTTTTTTTTTTTCTCTGCTGGTGGTCAACATCTTTCTTTTTTCAGATCCAGGCTAGAAGGGCAAACGGAGCATAGACGTCACCTTGGCTTTTCTCAACACCTGTGATTTCATTCTGTCCAGTCCCCTGCCCCAGGTCATATCAGAGAACCCTGAAACCAGCCTCCACACATTTTGCTTGTATGTGTCTTAAAGACTAAGTAGAAAGCTCTGAGCATCTTGTTGGAGAAAGAGAGCCAACTCCACCCTTGGCGCCCCTGGAGCTGAGTTAGAGTCCTGCCTCTGTCACTGACCAGCTTTACAATGGTAGGCTCTCACCTTGCCTGTCCCTTCCTTCATGCAACGGGACTTCTCAAAGAGGCTGGTGTTAACATTGCTCAAGGCCCCGTTTCCTGCAGCACCTGCCATATAACAGTTGCTTAGTAAGCGTTTGTGGACAGTCTAATAAAAGGGGAGCACTTCAAGAGTGGAGAAGCAGAGAAGGGAACAGTGTGGAGTGTGATGGGAGCCTTATGTTCTGCAGTTGCAAAAGTGGCCACAGATTCTTCCCTTCCCATCAAGAGGTGGTTTTCTGTCCTCACCCTTTGGTGCTCGTTGGCTGTGTGCTTTACTTGGTCAATGGACCATCAGCAAATGTGATGTAGGCAAAGGATGAAAACTGAGGTTTACCTGTTCTTGCTGCCTTTGGGAGCTAGTGGCTGCTACTATGGGAAGAATCTCAGGCTAGCCCACTGAGTGCTGAAGAGACACATCTCCCAGATACCCTTGTCTCCCCAGTCATCGGCTGGCTGTCACTGTCATCTGATCACAGATGCACTATGCTATTGCTGCATGATAAATTACCTCCAAAGCAGATTTTAAAAATTGTTTTTCATCCTCACAGCTTCCCTGGGAGCAGTTTAGCTATGTGATTCTGGGTCAAGATAACATAAGGCTAGAGATAAGTTGCTAAATTGAAACCAGTGCAGTTGCTTCTAGTTGCTCTTCGTTGGCAGGCCTGAATGCCCCACCAGAGGGATTGGTGCCAAGGTCTTTGATGCCTCAACATGAGTCTACCCATAGGACTGTGCACTTCATGGAAGCTAGCTTTCTCCCAATAAATTGACATGGTGGGGGGCAGGAGAGTGGGGAGGGAGGGAGAGAAGGCGAGAGACAAAGAGGCAGAAGGACTCAACACATAAGGAGCAGTGTTTCATAACCCAATCTCAGAAGTAATATACCATCACTTCTGCTGTTTGCTATGATACAGAGTAGGACCACCTATGGATTGTGAATGCTGCAAACAGAGGTCACAATAATCTTCAAGCCTGGCTTGGTGGCCACAATGTATGATCTTAAGCAAGAATAACAGAAGAACCAGTTCACTGAGTCTAGTTCTAGGTACCAACCCAAAGCTTATAAATAGTAGCACTGCCACTATGTTTGGAGAACTCAGTTAGGGCATTAGATAATTGATGCAAGCATCATAGGCCCCAACAACACTTCCTCTTCTTCCACTCACTAATCTGGTCACCAGCAACATAGGCCAGGGCCTGAGCTGAATGTCTCTACAAAGACTGCAGATGGCTTGAGTCTGGCTGTTACAGCTCAAGAAAACTAACAATGAGCCAGATCCCTCTTTCTGCCAGCAGCTTCCAATGGAGAGGTCTACCTTTCTTCTATTCAGCTCTCCTCCTTCTCTGGAACCACCTCTTTCTTGGTCACTAGGCTTGGAGGAGCCTGGGTTGACAAGAACAGGAATCACCCATCACAGATGCCCCAAGTGTTGCCGTGGTTCAACACACATGTAAGCCTGCTTCAGAGCTTGAGTCTCAGAACCTAAAGGGTCCTCCACAGTGAGCCTCCTTGGCCTCTCATTAAACAGATGGGGAAGTGTGCCCAAAGTCACACCACACACCCATAGCACTCTGACTTCCCGCCCTAGGCTTATTTCTATGCAGTAATGATGAAGCCCATTACAAGTCTGGTGACATTTCTGCACAGAAAATGTATTTTTTTTAATATTGCCCATCTGGGACTCTGAGAAAGGCCCAGAGCAACAAGAAAGAACCAGAAATAACAGAAAATGGAGAAGTGAGCTCACTGCCTGGTTACATCCCACTTGTGGCTACTCTTTTGTGCTTTCTTCCTACTCCTTTCAAACCAGGACTCCTGCCTCTTCACATAATTGTACCAGACCGAAACATCTAACCCTACCTATACAGTAGTCCCTTGTCTACAGATTAATTTTGCAGTTATATGAGGTCAGGCAGGGTCTCAAAAGTATTAAATAGAAAACTTCTGAAAATAAACAATTAGTAAATTTTGAAATGTGTATTACTCTGTAGTGTGATGGAACTCCACATTGCTCGGCTCCGTCTGGCTGTGAATTGGTTCTCAGTCCCTCATCTCCACACTGTATAAACTATCCACTGAAGACCCAGTTGCCATATTGGTTACCAGGTTAACTGTTGCAATATCACAGTGCTAGCTCTATGGAGCCCTTACTTTACTTAACAATGGCCACAGTGAACAAGGGTAGTCATGTTGGCAATTAGGATATGCCAAATGTGAGCTGTAAAATGCTTCTATCAAATAAAAAGCTGAATGTTCTTAATAAGAAAAAAAAATCTTAACCTGAGGTTGTTCAGATCTTCAGTAAGAACAAATCTCATATCTATGAAATTCATATTTCATGAATAAGAAAAATAATAAAGAAAAAGAAAAAAGAAGTGTGTGAATTTAACAGGCACGTCTCAAGCAGCTAAAGTTATGGCTACAGTGTGTGGCCAGTGTTAAAATGAAGAAGGCGTTGAATGTGTGTGTGTGTGTGTGTGTGTGTGTGTGTATACAGGCACGCGAGCACGTATGCACAGGAAAAGATAGAGTATATACAGGTTCCTGTTTCTGTGCTCCCCATAGTTTGGCATCCACTAGAGGTCTTGCAATGTACCCTTCCCCTATGAATGAGCTATAAGCTCCATGACAGGTTCAGCCTCTACTTAGAGGTTTCTGGTGACCAGGCACTCGCCACTAGCATTGGTTAGGAAGAGTTTTGAGAGAAACCCACCTCAGTTCAAATTTTAGATCTGTAACAGATGGCTGTGTGGCCTTTGGCAAGTCATTTGACCTCTTCATACCTACAATTCCTCCTCTGAAAAGCAGAAGTGCTTCCTTCTGAAAAGGGTTACTGTGATAATTAGCTTTACAAACGTGTGATAGTCACAGAGAATCATGGAGGTACAACAATTAACACATAGAGCTAAGTCATAACTGGATGGACACATACAGGATCCTGTCCCTTTACTCTGCCTGCTTCCTTCCTGGATACTTAGCCCACCAGGATCGTCTACTGGACATTTACAATGTCCCAGAGATCTCTCCCACTGCCCAACTCTCTGCTGTATACTCCCCCTCCACTCCACCCTCCACTCCAGCATGTAAGCTACTACTGTTGCCTCGGAGAGCTGGACCTGGAACAAGCCAAAGTCTCCCAAGTGTGAAATCAAGGAGGAATAGGCCATTTGAATGGAAAATGTAACACCCAAGCCATGGGGCAGGGGAACTCTCCCAGTGTGCAGGTCATCTTTCACAAAGCAAACCAAATTTGCAATCAAGTTACTGTGTGAGAAGTTGTCGGACACTTAGGGACAGGAACTGGGAATTCATTACACCTTCCCATTGTGAGTCAGTGTGCAAACCAGACAAGAGCCTTTGTGCGCACACCCACATGCACACGCACACGCACACGCACACGCACACACACACACACACACACACTGGCTTATTTTACCTCTGCTTAAGCAGCTCCAAGGCCTTCCATGGCCTTATTTGTGAGATCCCCATCTATCAATCACTGCCCTTCCTCATACCCTCCACTCTCTCTGTTCTGGTCTGATCTTCCATGGCTGCTGTGTGAAGACATCATCAACGAAAACATAGAAATTTCAGGAGTTGGGGTGGAGCACTGATCCAACCACTTCCTTCCTGCTCAATCACTGGGAGTCCAAAGGTGGCCAAATGCCCCTAATGGGAACGGCTGCTGTGAGATCACCCAAGTTTTAGTGACTTCTCCCTGATGTCTTATCAAGGTTCCTGTCCTACCAACCACACCGGCAAGTTCCATCCCTTTCTGGCTTCCTAATCTCTGTCCACACCTTTGTAAACAGCACCTTTAACTATTTGCAGACTGGTAAGATGGCTCAACAGTTAAGTACTGGCCGCTTTCTTTCAGAGAACTGGGGTTCAATTCCTAGCACCCATATGGCAGCTCACAACCATCCAGTTCCAGGGAATTTGATGTTCGCCTCTGGTCTCCTCAGGTACCAGGTCATACACACTGTGCACAGACACACAGGCAGGCAAAACACCTATACACATAACCTAATTAAAACTTAAAATAATAATAATAGTAGTAGTAGAAGAAGAAATAATAATAACAACAACAACTACCAGTACCACTACTTACTCTACTGCTTATTCCCACACCTAGAGCAGGGCACTTCGAGGACAGAAAGTTGATCAGCAATTACCACAGGTGAGCAGGCTATAGACCAGATGGAGAGCTAGCCGTTCATAGACGAGCTCTTTGGCCAAGGAAGATGGCGTAGTTCTGGAGAAGAGAGGCCATGGTGGTGCACAGTCGTGTGAGTGTGCTCAGTTCCATAAACTGTGTACTAAAAACTGAAATGATTTTTTTTAGATTTCTTTCTTTGTCTGTGCTAGAGTGCTGTGATCAGGCTCAGATTAGACGTGGTAGGCAAGCACTCTACCACTACATCCATAGCCCTGCCCAAGATGGTAACTTTTATGCTAAATGTTTCCTATGTATGTGTGTATGTGCACTCATATGTGTGTATATGTATGCATGTTCATGTGTGTGTGTGTGTACATGTGTATGTATAGAGATTGTAAGGCTTGGGAAGTAAGTTCTCTTACCTGCTAAGTCAACTCAGTAGAGCCTTTACTGCTGCCTTTTCACACTCACCTACAGTAAGCAACCTAAGCATGCCTCCAGTCCCTGCCTAACCCTGTTTCCAGGAGATGCTTCTACAATAGGTCCCAAGTTCCTAAACCTTGGTTGGACTCAACTCCAGAAGCTGGAGATCAGGCAGAGCAACTGGACCCTGTGGAGGCCATTTCCATTGATCCATAAAAACTCAATCTCCTATGTAATGGGAGACATTTTCTGTTCCCCAAGATATTGAAACTCTAACCCTCAATGTGAGGATATTTGAAGGAGCCTTTGGAAGTTATCAGAATTAGTTTAGGTGTCAAGGTAAGGTTCCCAAGATGGAATTAACACCTTCATAATAGAAGAGATGTGAGATCTTCTTCCTACTCCTTTCTTCCCTTCTTTTTCTTCTCTCTTCTTTATCCCCTTTCACCTTCTCCTTCACTCCTCCTGTCTCTCTACCCAAGATGAGAACATAGGAAAAAACAAAAAAAAAAAAAAAAAACAGGACGTTAGCCCTTCCCAGAACCCAGCTACTCGGGCAGCTGGCACTTTGATCTTTGTGAGAAAATATATTTCTGTGTGTGAGCCACCCAGCCAATAGCATTTGTTCTAGCATCATCTGGAGACTGAGACTCTGGGACAATGTGTTCCTTTGGAGTTGCACACATACCTGAGACAAGTCTGCAAGACTGGCTCCAGACCAGGGTCTCCTGGTCTCTGATTCACACACTGACTCCAGCTCCCCGACACAACTGGTGAGTCAAGAGAGACAGCCTTATTCTGCCAATGTCTGCATAACCTAGGGTAAGTCAGTCTACTCTCTGTGCCTTGGTTTCCCCTTTTGTATAATGAGGAAGTTAGCCAACAATAAGTAAGCTTTTTTTTTTTCTAACCAGCAGACTGAGTCTTTCCTCAAATAAGCCCTTACAAAGAAAGCCAAAGTTAAAGCAAAATAAACTCATGGCTACTTAGATTGGGAATAGGGTTGAAGGCTGGATCTACCCTTCTCTGCATCCCCAATGCTGATTATAAGCTAGCTCTACATCTAAGGAACCCTAGAGTTCTATGACAAACCCTACCTTAGAAAGTCCTCCAAAGCTCCCCAGGGTCTGGCAGGATGTCATTGGAACAGTGCTGAGCACCGGGGTTCAGTGTCAACTTTTGCTAAATGAATGGAAGGTCCCCTGAAAGGATCCGCAGCCTCCTGGGTAGAAAGAGCATTGGAGCCCAGGCCTGAAGACCACCAAAAGGAGATACTCCTATAACACCCTGATGTATCAGGGACTTCTGGGCCCTTGTGCCTCCTGCTGCCTGAAGGAGGAATCTTGCTGTTCCCTAATCCAAGCAGCCTGCTACTTCTAAACACAAACTGTAGACTAGGCTGTGGCCAAGAGCAATATTTTGTCAGTGAGTCTATTAAGAAAATAATGGAATAAAAGAAGCCACCCTCACAAAATGATGTACAAGCTTCCCTTCGATCTGCCACAGCCTGACGAAAACTGAATGGGCCCTTCCCGATTGGGCCTGCAGCCAAAAGCTTTAAATAATCATTTAAAATGTGTGTGTGATTTATCACTGGAAACAGGCTGGCATGGGGCTTCAAAGCAGCCACTTACTCAACACATGAGCGCTGCAGTCCATCGAGTCTGGCCACTTCTTCCTCCGTGCTGGTTTATGGACATGGGTGTGGCAACCCTCCTCCCTCCCAGGTGACCTCTGTGCTTTGGACATTCCCAAAGCAGGAGGGACCTCACTATAAATGGTCTCACTCCCTTCTGACAAGGAAAAAGCAAGCCATGGTGACATCTAATGTCTCCTGAGTGTGTGGGACCCTGACCAGGTGCGTTTCAGGCATTACCTCATCTGATCCTCTGGACAACTCAGTGGGCTGAGTACTATCAGGATGAGTGTGTTTATATTAGCCTAAGAAAACTGAGGCGCACAGATGTAGGTAACTTGCTCGCTGAGAGGCAGCAAAGCAGACATTCAAACCTGTTGTGCTTGGTCCTTGGATCTTTCACAGAGGCTCCATGTGGCCCTCTAGAGGATAGGCTTCTCTCCTGTCTTCACACTGGGATTCCCAGTTATCTCCCTCCTTGATACCCTGTAAGACTCTGGGCAGAGACAGCCCTCTAAGCCTCCCGTGGGCCCCACTTCCATTTGTCACTTATACACTGTATGAAAAGGTATTAAAAATACACACTGACAGTGGCTCCCCAGTCCTCAAGACCTTGCCTGCAGTCTTTTCTTCAGCCTCTACTGAGACTGAAAGAATCATTAGAAATAGATTGCTGGTGGCCTGGGGTGGAAGGTGGTTCAGTCAGTAAAATGCCTGCTGTGCAAACATGAGGACCCAAGTTCAAATCCCCAGCACCCATATAAAAGCTGAGCACCAAAACCAGAGGCAAGAGTCCTGAGGGAGACCATGAAACATGTCCAGTGACACTCGTTTCTGAGGAGCCCTAGAACTTTGCATCACCCCACCATTCCTTATTACCCATGGATCCCCATCCCCATCACCATCACAACTGTGGCTTGTAGCTCTGGTTTCAGCAACATACAGCTCCCCTCCAGCTGGTATCTCCATGGCCCAACTCCCTCACCTGTCTTTCAAGGTTAGCTGAGCTAGCCACCCGGGAAGCAGTCTCCAGAACAGAGACCAGACCATGCCTGGACACTCCCCCCTTGGATTCTGTACAACCTCCAAGTCTATCATTAGACCTGCCTTCTAACCAAGCAATAGCCAATGCTGGGAACAGCCACACACAGATATCAGGAACCCTGTCCTGAGACTGAAGGATCAAGTGGTCAGATGACATGAAGGCAGCATAGACACAAGACATGTCCTTGAAGACAAGTGACCTCTAAGGAGGTGGACATGCAGGGTTTCAGTGCAGGTGAGGGATCCAGTTAGACTACAGTGTAAGTGACATCTCTGAAATTTTCTGTGTGACTTCAAGCAGATACCTGTACTTCTCAGGGCTTCTTATCTATCAAAAGAGACATTGTGGGCACTCAATAGGAAGTACGTGTAATTTGCCTAGAGAATTTGAACAAAAGATGTCAGTGTTGGTCTGAAGTGTCAGGAGAGAGAGAGAGAGAGAGAGAGAGAGAGAGAGAGAGAGAGAGAGAGAGAGAGAGAGAGAGATGAGATGCTCTTAAGACTCAGAGAAGAAGGTGAGAAGACCCAGAGATTGAAGAAGGCTTCCTGGAGAAGGCAGCAGTAGATCTGAGCCTTGAGGGAGCTTCAGTAGAAGAGGGGATTGATTGGCACTAGAGCACAGGACACTAGCAAACCCCTGAGCGTGGTGAGAGGCGCTGGCCAGTGTAGCTGAAGGCCACGGATACCAGAGATTGTATTGTGCTCTTTGCTAACTATAATTATGGTAGCAACACTTTCCCCTCAGTCTCACCATCTGTAGAATGGGCTGCCAGCGTCCTGGAACCTCTGCACCCCCAGCCCTTCAGGACATTTCATTCTGCACTGCCTAAGCTCCCAGGCTCCTAAATTCTTCCACATGTCAACCCTGACCTGCACAGCTCCTTATCTTCATCTGCACAATGTGGCTAGCCAGCTCTGCTTCTTGGCTATGGGATGGCCTCCCTGTGGTCCTCGAGCAGACATTTGCCTCAAGACCACCAGGTATGGTGCCCAGTCTCCACCAGAAACATAACATCTGCCCCAGGGTGGTGGTCTCACCATCTCTCTTTTCCTGCTTTGACCTCTGCAGTGCTGAGGGCAACATAGGTTTGCTTGAGGTCTACAGGGATGGGGATGTTATTGTTCTCGGGGAAACTCCAAGGGCCAGTCTCAATGCTTTCTGGCCCTTATCAGAAGATGCTGCAGGCTTATTGGTGAGGTCTCCCTCCTGCTCCCAGGGCTTCCAGTTCCCAAGTGTCAGGTTTCAGAGATGTGAGTTAAATCCCTGCAGGGGCAGCAGGACCCTCTGATTCTTAAAGCAGAGAGAGTGGCAAGGCTAAGGATCACTCCCCTTTAGGTCCCCTGACCCTCTCTAATATCTGCAGGTACTTGGCATTTGCCTTTCAGGCTGGAATATGAGAATTCTAGAATTTTGGCACCTGAGGATTCAAGAATCTTCAAACAGATAGAATCTGGGGCTATCAAAACCTAGAGGTGTTGTTGAATCTTACACTTCTAAAATCCTGAAATTCTAGACTCTCATAATCAGATCATGCATACAGGGAAGAGATGGGAATTCATTGCTTCCTGACTATGTGGCACTGAGCAAGTGATCTAACATCTCTATGTTCTGTTTCCTAACCTGCAAAATGGGGCCATGCTATTTTCCACTTCTTAAGGCTGATGTGTGAACTAAATGGGCTGCCATGTACCACAGCACTTAGAACAGAGCCTGGCACATGGACTTCAGTACTATGGCCACAAAGTACTGGGTTGTGACAGCAAGCAGCATGCACTTGAACAAAGGACATGGGGCTCCAGAGGTTTCAACCCCATGGGCTCCTGGTCAGAAAGCCCACCCACACTAGGTCTTGACTCACACAAGTAAATGGACATTATTTTAAGCCACTAGGTATGCAGTAATTTGTTCAGGTCAGTAAGAACACCTTTCAGTCAGAACATTAGTCCCCTTGCCACATTCTGTTGGTTGAAGGAGTCACAGGGTGAGCACAGATTCAGTATGAGTGAGAACCCCATAGCACCTTGCACAGCAGGAGGTATGGTCTCTAGTGGACTACCTTTGGATACCAGCAATCAAAAGTACTATCAATTCCTCAAGGCTAAATCCCACCTTGACCCTGTGTCTGGATGACACTTTTCTGGAAGGTAAAATACAACGTTATGTTAAGAAAATTGTTTTATGGGATCGCTGGGTGTGATATTAGAACTGAGCTCTCATACTGAAATCATCATCTACTTTATCCCTACCCAAACCAAGTGTGTCCTCCCTAGAAAGATTCACAAGGGCCACTTAGCTTGATCCTCTACCATGAGGGAAGTTGAGCCCTTCAGAGGGAAAGAGATTTCCCAGTGTCCCACAACCAGCCACAGACAGGGCAAAAGATGAAGTGCCTGGATGCTCAGCCTCTAGATCAGCTGAGCTAATGAACACTCTGCTCTGTCCCCAGAGAAAGAAGCCCCACAATGCCTTCACTTCAGAAGAGGACAGGTAGAGTGAAACTTTCCCCAAAGAGACCACCAGAGACTCCAGACTCTGGAGAACAGGCACCAGAAGCCACACTGCACACTAAACACGGTACATCCCAAACCTCTGGCCCACTCTGGGATCCAAGAGAATCGCATGTCCTATTCTTCACCAGGGATGAGAGTGATATCCAGACAAGGAGGTAAACCCAGAAAGACTTTATGGAGTGCTCCAAGAGTTGAATTTCCTGGGCAGTTTTGCCCACTCTTCCTCTTTCCATAACTAAGGGCCCCTTCCTGTCACCCCAACCCTACCTAGCCCATCTCATCCATCTCCAGTGAAAACTGCCACATATTCCTGATTATCTTGTCTAAAACAATGTCTTCCTTCTCATTTCAGTATGAGAAGTCTGTGGACTTCTGCTCTTTTTCATAATAACCCTTCACAATCCACAGTAATCCTAACCATTGACTTGTTCGTTTAGCATTTGTTTCCCATGAGAGCTGATCAGCTCCAAGGGTAATAACCTGGATGTTCCTCACCACCATATTCAAGGATTCGGACACAAGCAATACTTGTGTTGAACAAAGGAGTGGGTGAATGCAATTGGGATTAAGTCTTGGACAGAATTTCAGTACTAGTCCAAGCAAGGATTGTATCTGAGTCCCCAGTCTGTAAAGCAGTGGTTTTCAACCTGTAAGTCATCCCTTTGGAGGTTGAACGACCCTTTCATCACGGTTGCCTAAGACTATCAGAAAACACAGATATTTGCATTACAATCCATAACAGTGTCAAAATGACAGTTATGAAATAGCAATGAAAACAAAGGGTTGCAGCCTTAAGAAGGGTGAGAATTTCTGCTCTAAAGCGAAGAGCACAAGAAGCTGCCCTGTGCCCACTAACCCCTCTCCTCTCCATCCTGATAACATGCAGAAACCAGAATCTTCACTGACATGAATGGACAAGTTGCCAAGAAAGTCCCTAGATGATACACATTTTGAAATAAGTAAGGTCTGTTGGTATAAATCCCCACTATTGACCTCTCTGAGTTTACTAAAAGCATGCTTTTATGTCACACCCCAGAGTCCTTAGTCAGTATCACTTATGAGTTGTTACCCAATGAATTAATAAATATATTGATAGATGAGTGGATGCTTGATGGATAGCTGAACTACTTGATGAATTGAGGATGGATGGATGGATGGATGGATGGATGGATGGGTAGGTGGGTTGATGGGTGGATGGATGGATGGACAGATGGATGGATGGACAAGTAGATGAAAGGAGGGAGGAGGGGGGATATTGATGAATGAGTGGTGAGTGAGTAAACAGGCTTGGTTTACTGTATTAGGAACTCTGCAGAATCGTGGAGCAGAGAAAGCAGTTCTGTGGCGCTTCAGGACAGAGCTAAGAGCCCTAAGTCAAAGCTACAGCAAAGTAAACATTAGTTTATTGTAAGCAGAAAAATTGCTATCACAAAATATGCTCCACCCATCATGGGAGGTAGGTAACAGGAAGGAGCCAGATGCTGGTTGAAAGATTGAGTTACAGTGATTTTTTTTCCAATTTCATACTAAGAAACAATAGGGTTCGGAAGGTCTCAAAGGGAACTTTCTGTCATCAAAGTTTAGGATGTCTGTGTCCTCATTCCTCTACCCTAGGACTTGGATGCTCTTTTCCTTCATACCATTCCTGGGGCTGAGGACAGGGTCAGTGACATGGACTACACTGTGAGCATTTACTAGGTGTGCTCCCGACAACAAATAAGAGTCAAGACTGCCTCTTACTCCACATCTGTCTACTTTCCTCACGTTGGCTTGCTGCATATATGGTAGCAGTGCTAATATTTAAGAATCTTAAACAGCCCAACTTGGATTTTATTACCCTCTTGGTCGTCATTGGAACCATGTACAAAAGCATACAGCAATATCTTCATAATGTTGTAGGAGAATTAAATGAAAGAATTGTACAGCCCACCTAGAATCATGCCAACAAGTGATAATAGCATAATCAGTATTGGTTTTAACATTGCTGTTAATATGCAGATCCACATCTATGTTTGCATTCATATTTATATCATTACTACAGAATAGTGTTGTATTGCATGGTGTTATTGTAGATGTAGTACTTTAATACCATGGATTCATGGATGCTTGAAACCACATATTACTCAAAACTGACCTTTTTAGAAGCTTGGGACGTTGGAATTACCATATCTTAGAGGCATGGAAAATTTAATCTGGCTGCTCTCTCATCAGGCAGAATTGTGAGGTACTGAATCCAGAGAGCCCAACAGTCCAGGACAGAAGCCTCTCTCTTCATCCCACAGCTCCAGGCCAAAACACCCGCTGGGAAACCTGGGGGGTCCCAGATGAACCCCTTGGCCCCATACTCCTATTCACAGACAATCCAGAATCCCAGGAATTTGTGACCACAGTGAGTGGAGCCACTGATTGAGCCTGGAGGATGATGAAATATGGAAGCTTCCAGAGTTAGCCTGGTGGGGAAGGCCACATTTTCTGTGTCATGTTCTATTGCACGCCAATCAATTACAGTGTGCCCTATATAAACACATCATGAGGGCTTTGACAGGGGGCCGGGGTGAAGTTGGGTGTCAGGGTAAAACAGGGGATAATAAAATCACTGGAGATTTATTCCTCTAAATTGGAAACTTCATGCTTACACCTGACTAAATCATCAGGCTGAAACTGGAGCCGACTCCCACGGAAAACACGTGTAACCTTATCCCATCTTTGTTTAACAGCGACCCATCAAGCCGCTGATGGGTTCTACAGATGCGCGAGCATCCTCCTTCAGCTCCCTGGGCTGTGGGGGTCTCAATCAGACCTGTCTTCACTGGGCCCACCCTATTCTCTGGTGGCTTTTGCAGAGCTGGAGGAAGGGGCTTTCTTAAAGGTGGGTATCTCTGTAGTCTCCACACTGTGTGTGTACCAGCAGTCATCCAGTGAAAGTGTCCTGGGGAAGGAGGGATGCTGTTAAATAATAGGAGAAACAACCAAGACATCAAGAAGCAAGCTCTAGGCTAAAAGCTGTCCATCCTAGCTTCAAGTCACAGGTCTGAGAAAGCACCTGTGGTTAATGGCACAGCCTGCCTCTACCCTCACAGAGCTTACCTGAGGATTTGGTAAGCTGATGATAGAAGATGCCTTAAAATTTATAAACGTGTGGTTTATGTTGCTTAATCTCCCGTTTGAATTATGAAACACTGTATGTGGTCCCGGGAGGTGGTGTGAATTAACTAACCTCTGTGTGAAGGACTTTGCCTGTGTCCAGAGTTACGAGTCAGAATGGGGAGGAAGTCTCCGAAGGGACTCTAACCATTAATTCGCTATCCCAACTGTGTGCTAAACCCCCAGGGCTACAAGGGCTTAAGGCAAGAGTCTATCTGATTCCCACATCACAGATAAGAACTACACTCCTTGCAGAGATGACAAAACAGGGAGATCAGAGAGTGTAGGTAGCTTTACTAAGTCACACAGTGACAAACCAGGGTGTCCCTCTATATTTGCTGACACCCACTCCCAAGTTCATTAATATATACAGCAAGTTCATTAATATATACAGCAAGAGCTCTGATAGAGAAAAGGTGAGTACTATGTCCCTGCCTCTCCCAGACCCTCCCTTTAGACCGTAAAGTTTTCCCGCACACCAACACACTCACCCCAGTGCACACAGCAGGTAGTCAGTGGCTGGGAGACTGCAGCTGGAGGCTTCTTGCTCAGAAGAGGGACCCTAGGCTTACCTCCACAGTCGCCCTTTCGGTGGGATGGGGTGGGGGAGGGGAGGAGGAGCCCCTGTGTCATTTTCAGCAGCAGTCAGCAGAGCCTTACAAAGTGCAAGATGGCTTTTTTAGCCCAGCATAAGGATCTAGTTAAAAACCAATAAATCAGCAGTGAAATGTGCATAGCAGCCTTCTCCGTAAAATCAACATGGCTTGTGCCTCTGCAGGGAGCCTTCTGACTGCCGGCTGGAGCCTGGGTCGCGGGCAGAGCTCTCCTCTGAACCGCAAGAGTCTCAGAGAAAGAGATAGAGAGGGGAAGGGAGGGAGGGAGGGAGGGAAGGAGGGAAAGAGGGAAAGAGGGAAGGAGGGAGGGAGGGAGGATCTCTTCTGCCCCTAGACGAAAAGAATCAGGTAACCCGGAGCGCCGTCAAGGAGGTGCCTGGACTGAAGATCTGCAATCCCCAGACACAGACATGCCAAATGGTGTGTGGAGCAAGGCCGAGACCGCCCTTGGCCTCCTCCTTCCGACACGGAAAATCGAATTAGGGGACAGCCCGGCTGGGACTGGATGGGATGCGAGGGCCGGGAGTCTCCCCAGCACCGAATCCGACCGCCAGCTGCAGGGAGGGCACGGGATCCCTTGGTGCAGACAGCCCCCGATCCCTGCTTCCCCTCGGATCGGTATTTAATATCTGTAAAACTGCCACTTGGACTGCCAAGGTAAACAGTGTCCCTGGCAGTTCAAAGGTGAGCGCGCCCCAGCGCTCTCCCTCGGGCTGCGCCGCCAGCTCCGCATCTGTGCACCCCGCGCCACGTCTCCCACGCACGCTCCAGATTTCTCATTAAAATCGGCGACTGTGTCAACAGCGCAGCCTGGGCTCCGGAGCTGGAAAAGCCATTTCGCCGCCCCACCCGGCCCCGCCAGGCCGCCGCCTCTGTGCCGCTCCCCAGCGGGTCCCTGGAGGGTCCCCGAGCACGGAGCGCTGTCGGGCCCGGGCTAGGCCACCCAGCGGCAGTGCGAGCCCACCCGGCCCCGGCCCAACAGGTGAGAGCACTGGCGACGCTCGGGCCTCCCCTGGTGACTCGCACCCAGCATTCTGTCCTAAGTCAGGGTTTCTTGCAGAATCTTCAAGACAGCTGCAGTCCCAGACACACCTGGCCAACTTGTTTGTTCCCTGGAACTCCAACTCCTTTTTGTCATGCGGATCTACAGCAGAGTATTCGGCCCTTGCCAGCAATAAAATTTTCTTTATAGGAAAGGGTGCTGTAAAGAAGGGCTGGAACACCACTGCAGTAAGGCCAGACTCCAGAGAGGGAAACCTAACAGTTGCCAATGGAGTTGAGACCCAACTCTGACACACAGGATGCTTGCATTTCTCCTTTAGAAAAGGTAGAGGCATTGAAAGCTTGGAGAGATGGCTCTGCACTTGCAGTCCCCAGAACTCACGTAGTACTATTCACACACGTACAGCTCCAGAGCTTCTGGCATCCTCTTCTGGCTTCTGTGAGCATCCATAAACAGATTCATAAACACACACTAAAATTTAGAATTGGGGGGGGGGCTGGAAGGATTC
Organism: Mus caroli; assembly: GCF_978045245.1. Lineage (NCBI taxonomy): Eukaryota > Metazoa > Chordata > Mammalia > Rodentia > Muridae > Mus > Mus caroli. Next base: position 41,867,133 of record NW_028227261.1, on the reverse strand, counting down.
CTCAGTGGTTAAGAACACTGGGTCCTCTTCCAGGTGTCCTGGGTTCAATTTCCAGCACCCACTTGGCAGATCACAACCATCTATAACTCTATTACCACAGGATCTGATGCCCTCTTCTGGTCTCCCCAGGCTTCAGGCATGCATATGGTACACAGATACACATGCACATGGTGCACAGACATGCAAGCAAAGCAATCACAAGCATACAATAAGATAATTTTAAAAATAAAGAAAACAGAGAGAATAATGGAAAGACAATGGCACTGCTCACCTCCTCCAGCTCCCGGGACTCAGAATGACTCCGCACAGTAGTTCTTCTTTCATCAGTCTATATTTATTTATTAAGGCCCTCTTGCACAGAGCCATGAAAGGAACAGCTGGTAGTCCAGGGAAAACAGGAAGCTGATGGTCGGTCATGGAAAGGAACTGGAGAGTGTTGACAGGATGCCCCAGACTAGGCCTTAGGGAAGGGAGATGTAGCAGTGGCTGAAAGACAGAGGACAGAGGCAGTGAAAGAAGTGTTCCAGGACTTGAAGGGCGCCTGATAAGGAAGGAGCCCTGAGGGATGGCACAGGCACAGAGACAGAGGTGGGGCTGATGGAGGGGGGTGTGAGCCTTTACAAGGCATGTAACTCTCCAGGAACACCAAGTTCTGGTGCTTGGTGTTTATGTATGCTCACCTGAACACATATGGTTACTTATTTTTCTTTTGTTTTACAGGGGGAACTGGGAACAAAGCCTCCAACAAATTATACAGTTGACTTTCTGTCGTTTGAGGAAATCAATCACATCGGTCAGCACATCTGGAGTACAATGGATAAACCTCATCCTGGATCTCCCTGCCTGGTAACTATGTGAGTTCGTATGTATGGAAATGTGTGTATTTAACTGTGCCCTGAGATGTACACCCACGGGCCTGCATGTTTCAAATGCCTTTGTCTATTTAGATGTATGCATGTTGTCCAGGTCAACGTTCATGTATGAATATGAGTGTGTATGTACCTGTATATGCAGTTGCAATAGCAGAAGTCTGAATAAAGATGTGTGCATTTGCTTTTGCACACTCATCTATGTAGTTTGTGTGTATCTGTGTGTGTGAACTTGTTTTCCCCTACACTTTAAGAGAAAACATGGAGTTCTCACTCCCATACTTCTATGGTAATGGTATAAAGCTGGAGCAGCTGACTGGGTTCCAAGTTTAACCTTCATCAAGGCCAGAAAACTACCAGCAGCATGTCCTGCCCAGAACCCCAAACCACAGCCTCCATCTCCCCCATTTAAATGGTTAATGTGACCCCTCTCCCTATAGAAAGCCAGTCCTTCCCTCTGACTGTTCCCTGAAGAGTGCACCCTACTCCTCCCTCTGTCCAGTGTACCCAGGCCTCTCAAACTGCCCATTGTAAAACAACAGTTATAAAGGAAACAAGATCAAATTGTCACACACGGTAAAGATAAGTGTGCATGGTAACACATTTGTTTGGGTGTGTCCAGGAGTGCTGGTGACCCAGAGCTGAAAGGAAATATGGCTGAGTTGTGGTCTCTTCCACCCCCCTGGCCTTCAACCTAGACTTGGGACTTGGGACTCTCACAAGCTACTCACAAGCTCAGGAAGCCTGGAGTTTCCTCCAGCTCCTGCCCCCTCCAGTGTCTTCATCAGCAATCCTCTATAGAAAGGTGTCTGCACTCAGCACCCACACTTGCTCCCCTCCCATGGGGCCAGCTGTAATATCAAGCAGCCTTCCTTCCCACAGGGCCTTCGGACAGCTTCCCTGAGTCCCACTTCCCACTGTCCCCTGCTTTTCTGTCTCTGGGGCCACCCTCTCCATCTCTCCTGAAGGTTCTTCTGTTCCGCCCTGCTCTCAGTGTGGGTACTCCTCAGTCCTGGCTTCTATACCCTCTTTTCTAGACTTAATAACAAGGCAGTTGAGTCCAAATGAATACGCCCCCCCTCCCGAATTTCCATCCTGTCTCTCTCCCTACCCCAGTCATGTCTCTGCAAGCCTTCCAAGAGTCCACCAAGTTGGCATGACCCCTTTCCTGGTGTCCCCTGTCTCTGTGAAGGCTTGTCTCTGTGTATGCTTATCCCTGATCCGACCAGTCCCAACATCCAGACACCCCACATCCTCACCGGGCCTTCACTTTTGCCCTGAGGCAAAGCTGAAATCACACTGCCTAAACCTTTTCCAGAGGCTTCTAAGGGCTCTCATGTCATCTCCCTGAAGTCATCTCTCCTCACTCCCTCCAGCGAGTTCTGCAGTCTCCTTCCTCCACTGCTGGAAGAAGGTCCAGCTGCTACATTCTCCAAAAGACACTGCCATGGGTTGTCCACCTCTAGAACCTCGGACTGCCCTTGTTCTGCCTGGTGCTCCTTAGGGTGGTGACCCATAACCAGCTGGCCCCTCAACTAGTTCGGCTAAATGTCCCCACTCTCAGGTTCCTTTGGTCAGGACCAACTAACTGATCCAGAGCACCCCAAGCTCACGTTCAAAGACTCAGAACCGCCCCAGCTGCTAGCCCCCATAAATGAGGATTAGGTGGCCCCCTTTGAGGCAGACGGGTGGGCTGTGAGAAGAGTTGGTTTGGTATAGATTTTATGACAGGATCACGTTTCGTCATCAGACCCCCCTCTGAAGCCAGCCAAGGGCAGGTCAGGGGCAGGGGAATGGGAACCTGAGCTCTCAGTCAGCCCAGAACAGGGCTGCTGGCGCAGGAGCGAGCAGAGTTGGAAGTGCCGGTCAGGCCTTGAGTAACAGCCTGCCTGCCCTCTGCCACCCACCCACAGTGTGAACTGGGGTGAGTCCTCTGAATCTCTGCTGTGTGGAATGAGGGCTCTAGAGTAAGCAGGCCCCCGGGCCATCTTCACTTGCAGGCTCCTAAACCCTTTTCCAGTCTAACCCACAAAACAACATTGTCCTTCCCTAAAGGATACTAAACTACTATAAACTTACAAACCCATGAACCAAGGTAGCCATATCAAATACAGGCTTTCAATTACAAATTTCAGATAAATAAATAGGTTTGAGTATAAGTATACCTCAAGCATTATAAAGTCATACTAAAAATTATACCTTATCTGACTGAAATTCAAATCTTGTTGGGTGTCTTGGGTTTTTACTTTGTAAGTTTGGCATCCCTGCATCGTATGCAGTGAGTTTACAGGGCCATAGCCCCATGTAAAACAGGTCAGGGTTGCCAGGGAAAGTGGTCTTGGGCAAGCCATCCTGCAGTGATCAAATGCACTTGGAACTCTGTGGACGAAAACAGCATAGACTGAGCTGCAGAGGCAGCCTGGTGCTGAGGATGATTTAAGGAAAGACTGCAGAGGACAGATGTGTAGGATGAAGTAGCTAGAGTCAGATCCTGCTACATCCAATCTGTGCTGCTGCTGCTGCTGCTGCTGCTGCTGCTGCTGCTGCTGCTGCTGCTGCTGCTGCTGCTGCTGCTGCTGCTGCTGCCACCGCTGCTGCTATGTTAGAGAAGGCCCAGGGTCTTAGTTGAAGTAAAATTATAGCCAGACACTGGGTACAGGGAGCAGACTAAAGATTAGGGGACATAAAACTCTCATGGTCTAGGAGGAATGTTAAAGATCTACTCAAGAACTGTGGGCTCAGATCTGTTATATTCATGTGCTGTTATTAATATATAAATGTCCCCAACCAGTTCATGTGTTGAATGGCTGATTCCCAGGTGGTGGCACTGTTGGGACTTTAGGAGATGAGACCTATTTAGATAAAGTGGGTTCCTGGCCTCTCCCTCTCCAGTCCTTTCTTAACTCTCTGCTTCCTGCCCACCATGAGTGAACAATCTCCTCCTCCTCTTCCTCCTCCTCTTCCTCCTCCTCCTCCTCCTTTTCCTCCACACACTCCTATAGTGGTGATGTTCTACTTCACCACAACTTAGAATCAACAAAGCCAAGGACTATGGACTGAACTCTCTGCAACTGTGAGCCAAAATAAATATTTCTCTCTACCTTGTTTGTATCGTGCATTGATTGCATCACAGTAATCAAAGGCAATTAATACCTTCAGAGTAAACAATAAATAGTAATCAATAAATGGCAGTTGAGTTGTTCTTCCTATCAGATGCTCAATACATGCTATGCTTTGTACCAGCTGACCTTCCCCTCCCCTCCTACCCCCAGGACAGTCTCCCACAGGACCAGGGCCATTTCTTTACTTTTTATGTGTATGTGTGCTTTGCCTGGATGTTTCCCTGTATACCATATGTATGCCTGGTGCCCATGGAGGTAGGAAGAGGGCATCAGAACTCTGGAACTAGAGCTATGGATGGTTGTGCACTACCTTGTGGATACAGAGAACCAAACCCAGGTCCTTTGCAAGAAAAAGAAGTATGTTTAACTACTGAACAGGCTCTCCAGACCCCAGGACCATTTCTTATAACAAAAGCAGTTGGCAGATTCTCACACTCTGCCTTGCTTCATCATCCTCTTGCCCAGTATCAGTGAGAGGGGAAACACTGGGGAGAATAGTCTTGACAGAGTGCATTTCAGCAAGGAAACAGTGAAAACTGTCCAAAGCCGAGGGGCCACTCTGCAGGAGCCCCTGCAAGGTGTCTCATGTCATGCTCACAACAGCTCTAGGGGTAAGAATTAAAGCCCCGCTATAGAGATGTGAATAACAAGTTTCAGACAGATCCTTTGTCCAAAGGTCTTAACTCTTAACAGTGGCAAGCAGGCTTTAAAACTCAAGAGCTCCTTTTCCTACATAAGGTTGAATGTATGAATGAGAGAGCAATGAAGCCCAAACCCAGCACTCGATTGAGTCTGCTCTACCCTCATACCTGTTGAGTCCCTCCAAGTACTTTAAAATAAGGATAACATTAAGTCAGTGGTCAAAGTTATCATTTTAGGAATTACAAAAAATAAAGAGAAGGGAAGAATTATCAAATTTAAGAGTGGAGGCTGGGGGGCTAGAGAAATGGTTCAATGGTTAAAAGCACTGGCTGCTCTTCCAGAAGTCCTGAATTCAATTCCCAGCACCATGGTGGTTCACAACCATCTGTAATGGGATCCGATGCCCTCTTCTGGCCTTCTCAGGTATCAGGAATGTATGTGGTGGTACACATACATACATGCACGCAAAGCACTCACATACACAAAATAAGATACGTAATTTTAATTTTTCTAAAGAAAAAAACGAACAATGAGGAGAAAGCAATATAATAACAAGCTGGTTTCTTTGGGGGAATTGATAACAATCAATGAGCCTCTGGCTAGATGACTCAATAAGAAAGAGGTGCTGGGAGGTGGCTCAGTGGGTAAAAGTGCTTTCTGACTTGACATGAATCCATGGGTTTTTTTAAAACCACCTATATTAGCACACATTTGTAATCGCAGCAGACAAGATTCTACTAGACATTGGTGTAAGAGCTTAGCAGCAGAAACATGAGCAACTGGCCCAAAACAGGGCAGAAATAAAAAGGCCATGCACATACCTTTAGTCCCAGCACTCTGGAGGCAGAGGCAGCCAGATACCTGAGTTTGAGGCTAACCTGGTCTACACAGTGAGTTCCAGGCCAGCCTAACCTGCATAGCAAGACCCTATGGACACTGAGATGATATAGTCATATGAACAACTTCAAGTAAATAATTGGAAAAAAAAAACGTAGGTGGAATAAACAATCATCTTGAGTGATTCAAACTGACCAATACTGTCACAAGATTCTGAATATGTAAAATATTAAAGGTTTATAAAAAACAGTAGGATAGCTGGGCAGTGGTGGTTTATGCCTTTAATCCCAGCACTCGAGAGGCAGAGGCAGGAGCCAAAGCCAGCCTAGTCTACAGAGTGAGTTCCAGGACAGCCAGGACTGCACAGAAAAACCCTATCTCAAAAGAATAGTATGATAAGTGAATTATAAAAATATGATAATATATCAAGTTGTGTGTGTGTGTGTGTGTGTAGTGAACAATTTGAGAAACAAAAACTTCAAATATATTAGATAGCATCAAAGACTTGTCAATTCAGGAATAAACTTTTGTTCATCAGTAGATATTTTTTAAAAAATATATAACTTGTCTATTACCTGTGTTCAAACTATAAGGGATTCTGGGCTAGCTCAGTAGTAGTCATTGCTTTGTAAGTATCCCAGCATCTTTAGCATAATGTGTGTGCCAGTGTATGTACCTAAGTATGTATGAAAAATCTTGGTTAAGTTATTAAGAATCCAACAAGAAATGGGTGGGTTCTTGGTCATTTCACAAGCTATGCAAATAATTGGTAAGTGTGTGAAAGAGAACTCAGAACATCAGTGTGATGGCACATGGCTGTAACCCCAGCACTTAGGAGATTGAGGCAGGAGGATTGTGAGTTCCAGATCAACTGGTCCAAAAACTGAATGTGTAGTCAACATCATTAGTCATCTGTAAATTCAAGTTGGAACTACAAAGTCATATACAGCTAGAGTAAAATATAAAACTAGAAAGACTGGCAATAGCAACTGTTGCGCAGATGTGGAGCGATCAAAATATTCATAATCTCTGGCAGGAGGAGGACAAAATAATACCACCAATTGGGAAAACCCTTTGTCATTTTCACACAATGTAAAAAACACATCAACCCTGTGTCTCAGTAGTTCTTCTCTTAGGCATTTCCCCAAGGGAAACAGAAAACATATATCCACTTCTTTCATACAGGAAATGTTTAAAAGAGCTTTATTCATAATATCCCCCAAGGTATAAACAACCCAAATAAATGTATAAACAAAATATGATAGATCCATTCATGGAGTGCAATCCGGACAACCCACCAGCAACACAGACGAAACTCACCAATGCTCTAAGCAAAAGCAAAAGAATTTAATTCCATCTGTTCAAGAGCATGCATGCAAACATTAATTTCTAGTGTTCGGAGTTATAACAATGGCTATAGAAGGTGGAACTGATTAAGAAAGGCCATGAGGGAGTTCTTGGGGGACATAGAAATGTTCTAGCTTAATTGGGGTATGTTATGCTTTGACAGTTGAAATGTACCCCATCCCTCCCCCACGCAAATGCTTGAGCACTTGGTCCCCAGTAGTGGCACTGTTTGAGGAGGCCAAGTCTTTGGGACAAGAGCATAGCTGGAGAATACAGGTCACTGGAGGTGGGCCTTTGAGAGTTTGTAGCCCTCCCAGCCTCCAGGCTGTTTTCTCTGCTTCCCATCTTACAATGCGCAAACAAGCTGCTCCACAAGCTCACACACACACACACACACCAAGTCACCCCAGTCATTATTCCAGTCACTCAGCCTTCCCTATCAGGAGGACTGTACTCTCCAAACTGTAAGACATGGAGTGTCTCATCACAGAGACATGAAAGGCAGTTCACACATCAGCGTGTCCATTTGTCAAAACTCATCAAACCACAGTTAGATGTACAGCACAGAATGTAGTGAAATAAGCTCTAAAGTTTACAACGAGACCCATGAGAAGGCAGCATAGGAAGCTCCAGAGAGCCCACGGAGAGGGGTCAGCAGGAAATGCTGTAAGAAAGACCCAGCACTTACATGGAGCCTTTAAGAGTGGGTAGGATTTGGAAAGAATGTGATAATCAGAGATGTCAGATGTGAAAGAACTCAGGAATTGCTGAGAGACTATTTAGCTGGAACTCTGGTGCTTCCTCGGAGATCAAAATAAGCACGTGGGAGAGAGCTGGAAGTGATCACACAGGCTCTTCATTGGAGAGACTGGTTGAAGGCCAGATCCTTGGAGACTGGGAAATGTGTATTCCTTGGGACCCACAGCAATGTGCCAGGGGCAAACTGGGCATCTAGCCCACTTCCAGGCACATAGAAAATACTCAATAAGTGTTTTTCAAACAAATGAAATATAAATAATGGAACTGCTAACAGGTCTCAGCCTAAGCTATGGCTTGGAGCCCCGAGAGGACCTGGGGCTGGCTCTGACTCGCTTTGTAGAGAAGCTGCATACAGTCCTGGAGTGCTGAACTTGGACACATTCTATCACGAAGCTTAAGTTGCCCTGAGGGCACCATATAACTTTATTGTAAGCTCATGCAATAACACAGGCAAATGGAACAACAATGTAAAGTTGGCTTTAATTAAAATGAAGGGTGTTTGTCTCTCCCTCCTTTTCCTCCTCAGGAAACAAGGCAGCCTGCTGAGCTATATGGAGCACTCAAAGGAATGTATCCAAAGCAGGAGACAGCCTCCTATCCCCTGATGAGCGTCATCAATGTTTGAGCAGCCCCTCCCACTCCCCAGTCTATGCCACACTCCATCTTAAATGAGCCACATGGCAGAAGGCACCAGGAAAGCAGAAGCAGAGATGCCTTCCTAAGAGACACCAGGAAAGAGAAAGAAGGGTGGATGTTGCCAGCCATGGAGGGAGGGGAGAAGCTGCCAGTTACAAGGTTCTTGTTCATGTAGCTGTGCTACCTCCTCAGCAGCGAGCTTCTGTGGGGGTTGTCCTGGATTCACTTCCAGTCTGGTAGGAGAGCATGACATGAAAGAAGTACCCACTGCTTTCTACATACACCTGAATTTAGTCCTCGGAACCCATGTTTTAAAAGGCCAGGCATGGTGGTGAGCCTGTAAACGCAGAGCTGGAGAAACAGTAATAAGAGGATCCCTGGGGCTCAGTGGACAGCCAGCCAAGCTTAACCTGCAAGTCCCAGACCAAGTAAAAGACATTGTCTCAAGGTGGGTGGAGCCTAAGAAACAGAGTGACTCCTGGAGTTGCCCTCTGTCATCATATGCACAGGCACACAGAGACACATGTACCCTCACACATGTGTTCCAACATACATGACCACAAACATGAGGCAACCACCAAGGGATTCCTGTGAACTGAGAGATTTGTCTGTAAGAGCTGACATCTAGAAAAGAAAGGTGATGGTAAGGATTCAGTGATATGGAAAGAATCACATGTGGAAGGACCAAATGAGATGGCACAAGGCTGGGTACTTTATGTCCTTCACCTACTCCATGTCAACTTCGATGTGCTGTTGTGCTGAGGAGATGTGGCAATGCGAAGTTGCCATTTCCAGAGAGGGGACGGCCTGTTTGGAGCATCAGCTAACTCCTTTGGTGTAAATTCTCCCACAGTTGCAGATTTCAAGTTGCCAAGATGATATTAACCAACTCACAAGCCACACTGACCTAGGCCCTGCTGCTGGGCTGTGTGATCCATCAGGGAAGCCATGGGGTCAGCAGTTCCCTAGTTGTAATTTAGTTTTGTTTGGTCCCCACAAACTTTGGAGAGCCATGGGTTTATACCCACCACAACACATTGAAGAGTTTGGGTTTAGCCTAAAAGCCATTCAAAACAATGAGAAAAGATACAGTTCTGTATTTTATTTTTTAAGACAGTCTCATTATACAGTCTAGGTTGGCTTCGAACTCACAGCGTCCTGCCTGCCTGTGCTTTCCAAGAGCTGGAATTAAAGGTAAGCTGTATTTTCTTAAAGATTACCCAGGGTTCTTTGGACAGAAAAAAACTTGAGAAAACAGTGTAGAAGAGACCTGCTGGGGTAATTCTAAAGAACAGTTAGTGACAGTGGCCCAGGAAGGACATGAGGCAAAGTGGAAGGTGGATATATGGTGTTCCCAGTTGAACTTAAATTCATTGACTTAGTACAATTTTTATGTGCAATAATACACACCCCTTCCTCAGTTTTGTCATCTGTGAGACAGCCAAAAGGCTGCTAAACATTTTGAGTGAGTGGACTCCCTGTTCACTGTGACTGTTGTCTGGGAAGATGGAGGCAGGACAGGGGCCACTCTCTATGCCTTCAGTGGGAGAGTCTGTGGGTCATCTGGTGAAGCTATCACTGGGCTTCTGGCCCTTGGCAAGTCAGTCAAGAAAAAACTGGAGCTACCGGAGTGCACATGGTATCCCTAAGGCAGTGGGAAAGAAGGATATGCCCCAGGGACAGAGTGCAATGGGAAACACACCGGTGCAAGTGAACACTGCACATTTTGTGGCTTTCCTTGCCAGATGAGAGATCTGGGGCTTGCTCTTGAACCTTGGAAAAAAATGCTAGAGATAATAGTAGCTTTGGCTGTGCCCGGAAGATATGGAGTAATTCATCCTCCTGACCCCAATGGCCTTGGTTGCTGGCCCTGCCTTGATTCCCGGGGGAGGCAGGCCTGAGTCAGCTCCTCTGGGCCCTGAACCTGTCTGAGCCTTCAGACCCAGGGCTTAGGCAGCTAAGCCCCAGCCCGTGCTGACAAATCCCTTATAATAGAGAGATCAACTTTTCAATACTTCTGTTGCTGCTCTCGAGACATCCCAGGGCAGCAGACAACAGGCTGGTCCAAGAGCTATAGAGAGCTGGCACCCCAGCCCTGGAGACTTCTCAAAGCCTCACTGGCTTGTCACACGCACTCCTGCAGGGACTCTCACTGGAGCCCCATAGGGAGACTGTGAGGCATAGGGACTGAGTCACATATGGCTCTTAAGAACTGCAGCAGCTTCTACTCCTACCTCGGGCCCTTTGAATTTATTCTTCCTTCTGCTGCAAGTTTTCTTCCTCTCAGAATTAGCGAGGTTTCTCCATCACCCCTCTCAAGTTTTTATCAGAAAGTCATGGACTCAGGTAGGCAGACTCTACTAATCCTCTTGAAAGGGCAGACACAAGCTCCTCTCCTCGGTGCTGGCTTTATTTCCCCTGCCCATCTTTATTCTTTCTGTAATGTGGTCCCCATTTCCCACACTGTGTTTTACTTCTCACTTGTAATTGCTCATGTCTCCCATCCCTGACTAAAGCTCCATGAAAGTTGAAACCCTGCGTCTGCTGTCTCTGATAAATCTTCAAAGGCTAGAACTGAGTCAGGCACAGTAGACAACCAAGTATTTGTCTACTAAGTGACTGATTGATCGACTGATGATTGATTGAGGAGGTGTGGCTTGACCCAAAGTCAGAGTCCAGACCTTGCATTCCAGTTCCCTCCATATCCTAAGTCTCCTCATCCATGGGACAAGGATTACAATGGCTGCTCAGGTCTGAAAACCATCACAAAGGATGGGGAGTGGCATAGGTAAGGCAGATAGGCAAGGCAGGAAGGTACCAGTGACATGGAATCAGAGCATGGAGGTGGGGGCTTATGGGAAGTTGGCATTGTCAACTAGGATACTCATTGTCCTATCAGGCTAAATCTGGAAGTCTGTGTATGTGAGTTGCTAGAGGACCCATGTGACTCATTCTGAGTCCTCAGCTTCTACCGTGAGGTAGCTTCCTTCCTAGGTCCAAGCCTTCTGGAAACACACTGTCTCTAGCTTCCAGAGTTATCCTCCAAGAGAGGACCCTCATCTTCTGTGAAAATTTTCCCCAAGAATTTAGAGAACACAACCAGATAGCCCCAGATACCATGGAGAGGAAAGCTTGGAACTCAGGAGTAGCCACTCCCTACACTGAGTGGTAAGGAGACAAGCTGGAGCCTTGTGAGACCTCCCTACTACCCGACTCTCAGTCTGACAAACACCCTGACCTTTAGAGCCAACTCTAGCCTCATCTGGGAAGCCTTTTTGATGATTCCATGCTTCTTAGTTCACCATAAGGGGACCCAAACACTTCCTCATTTAAACACCCTATATCCTAGCTAGGCATTCACTCTTGCAGGACAGGGTGTAAAGAGTTGGTGGTGGTGGTGGTGGTGATGGTAATGGTGGTGGTGGGGGGGTCACATGAGCTGTGGGACATATGTGGGATTCAGAGGATAACTTTGTAGAGTTGGTTCTTTCCTTTCACCTTTATGTGGTTCTAAGGCTGGAACTAATGTCATCAAACTTGCACAGCAAGACCTTTTACCTGCTGAGCCATGTCACCATGCCTGGGGGTGAGTTTTTATAAAGCACTCTAAGTGCAGACTGAGCCCTGGGGATATATCATGAACGAGTCCTCTGAATGCACTGTCATGGTCTCCTGAGCTTACCAGCTCCCACAATCCTCCTTTGGCCTCTCTGGTCTGAGTCTGTTTCTTCCACTGTTCTGTAGCCTATAGAATAGAGAGAATGTAAAATCCTCCTCACTCCATCCCCATCTGCCTGGCCACCCTCATCTTCCCTGGGGCCTGCAGACAAGCTTCTGTGCAGTCTGGAAGCACAATCCCTCCATGAATACCATTATCTGTTGCATCTGCTTAGCGGCTGTCATCTCTACACCTAGGAACAGTTAGCCCCGAGGTAAGGACTGATGCTTACTTGATGCCCCTAGAAAAAAGAAAAGAAGAAGAGAGAAAGGGAAGAAAGGGAAGGAATAAAGGGAACATTCTGATGCCCAGACCTTTCATCTCTGCACACTTAGATCTGTCGCTTACCCTTCTGAGATCCAGGGCTTCAAACCACTCAGCCCATTATTTCAGTGTGGTCCGTGGATCTAGAGCAAAACCTCAGGCCAACTCCAGACAGGCTGAATTTGAATGTGCCGATCAGCAAGATCCCCAGGTGCCGGGCATGCACTTGAGCATGAGGGAAATACAGTGCCCAGCTCTGAAGGAAGGAGATAGTGCCAGACTCACCGACCTCCCAAGAGGGTGAAGAGTGTCAAATGGGTGGCTAATGAGAAAAGATTTTTGAATCCTGGAATATACTGGGCAGATGAAATGGTTATGACTATTCTCATGATTAATAATAGTCTTCACCAAAAAAACCACTTTATAGTTTTGTTTGTAAAACCTCATTAAACTCTGTTCAAATGTGCCATTAAGAGTTATGTTCTAGTCCACTGAATTTTGTAAACCCCAAGCCTTCAAAACAGATTGGAACCCAGGCTGGGGGGACAGGAACACGGGCCTTGCTTGTGATGATCGCCATGGTCCTGATTGAATGCAAATTTTTTTCCCACAACACCCTGCCAAGTGATTGATCCTGGGGAAGCAGGAGATGTTGGGAACTTAGTTCCTCAGAGAAAGGAAAAACTAAGTAGAGGCAGAGAGTGGAAAAAGACAAGCAAGGGGTTTCACGCTGGTTTGCGGGGTTGTACTGCATGCCTGTAATCTTCTGCCTTTCAGCCTTTGCCAAACCATGTGGAAGGAAAAGAAGAGAGCAGAAGAGAAGGGAGCAGACGCTGGTGGGGATTACCTCAGCCACAGGCCGGGCCCCGGGCCACTGCCAACAGCCTTTCAGGGGAGAACCACACGCGCAGCTGGGAGGCACATTGGGCTTTTGATGCCCTGACCACATTGGACCCATCAGCTCTCATCCTCAAGATAAAGACAAAGAGTGCATCGTGGAGAGACATCTTGGACATAAGTTTAGGGAGGAGGAAAGTAAGAAACCTGAATGAATATGGTAGCAATTGATAACCAGTACATGGAAGAAAAGCAGTAAATACCCAGTATTCAAGGCCACCCAGCCTCTTCAGTCAGCATGTGCTGCCATGCCGGCCACTCAGTGCAGGCTCTCCAGTGGGAATGCTCTGTGGATTTGGAGAATAATTCAACTAGCAACCATAATTCAGCTTCCCCTTCTCTCTCATCCACCCCACGTACAAACTTGCCACCACCTAGCTCACACCAAAGCTGCCAGCCTAATGACATAACACTCAAACTGTAAACCCAACGCTTCGTTGGGCTATCTCACTTATTCTCCAAGTAAGTCAGTCAGTCGCTCTGTAAACATTCCTGACATTTCCACTGGGCCAAGTCTGTGTGAGCTCCAGAGACAGGAAAAGGAATAGACCTGGAGAAGTCTACAGTGCAGAGCAGAGGAAACACTGAGTAAGTTCTTCCATGGGGGAGATTAAGGTAGCAAAGAACACAGCCACAACAGGAGTCAGGAAGGGGTCTCTGGGGGAAGGCTCATCTGAGTTGAGACCTGAAGGACCAGCATCTTAATGGATAAGAGAGAGTCACAGGCATTTGAGCCTCTAGAAACTCAAGTTTGCTAGTTCAGAAATACTCAGCATGGTATGGTTAGTCTCTGCATCCATCATTCTGTACATACAGAGGTTGAACACCTAACCCCAAGAATACTGTCCGGACCCAATCAGGCAGAGCTCAGGGGAGTGAAACCCGGGTACCATTAGAGTCCTCAGAGCTATCTTCCACTTGGGTGTGCACATCTAACCAAGACACATGCTGGGAAGAAAGGTGTGGAAGCACTTACTGAGGCACTCTTTGGCAAAGAAGTGGCACTGCGTGGCGACAGCACATATGGCTGAGAAGTGATTGACTAGGCTAGAAAGGGATACTCTGTGATATGGAGATACCTTAAAAATGTGTCAAACGAGAAAAGAATCAGAAACAGAAGGTGCAGTCAAGGAAAATGCCAGTTGTGTAAATTAGAAGCATACGTAAAGAAAACAACACCCTTTTTTTCCAAGACAATGTGCATTTCCAATGACATGCCCCAACACAATCCAATAGGGAACAGAGAGGTGGTGGAGGGGCTGGAAGTTGCCAGGAGGAGGACAGAGAGTACAATGAACTGAAGCACAGCCTGGCAGGAAAGAGGAAGATACTGTGTTGGCACGCAGAGGAGAGAACAGAATACACTGGCTATACCTACCCAAGATCATTTAAAAAGTGAAAACACAGAAACAACCTGGATGGAGGCAAAAATCAAGGGATGCGAAAAGTCACTAAGGCAATGGAGCATCTGCAGTTCTCAGAGGGCAGGAGAGTGACGCAGAGGGAGGAGGGCTGATGAATAGTGAGGCTGGGACCAGTAAAAGTCCCCGTGCCATCTTGAGGATTTGGAATTTTATCCTCTATCCACTGATCACCCCTCAAAAGGCTTTTAAGGCATGCACAGATTTGGCCATCAGCACTCCTAGAGAACCACAGATACATGTTCATGTCATGAGCAGATGTGGTCATGGTCTCAAAGCTCAGACTTCATTAGCTACAAAGTTCTTTCACACTCGGGAGCTCAGTGGACCCCCACCACACCTGTGGGAGAGATGAGGCCAATATTACTTTCATGTAGAGGAGGTTGCTGAGGCTTGAGGAATCAAAGAGGCTAACATTCTGAAAAAACAACATCCTTCTTTCCACAGCTATGAGACGCAAACTTGTCCTGTCGATGAGCTGAATTCAAATATGTCAAGTGAAATTATGCTAACTCGGTTTAAGTTAATTTGCATGGTGTTCAGTTGAATCCATTCATTCATTGAAAAAACCATTTTTAGTGCCTACTGTGGATCAGTCTGTGCCAAATGTGAGGGATGCAGCTGTGGGAAAGACAGTCCTGACTGCCCAAGGCTAACAGAATAGCAAAGGGAGACCAGCTTTGCATAATTCTCTTGGACCTCACACTATTCTAGACATACTTGCCTCTAGGTTCTTGAACACACCAGCCTCATTGCTGCCCCAAGGCCTTGTACTTGTTTGCTGTTCTGGGAAAAACATTTGCCCCCGGAAACCAGAGAGCTCTCTCCCTCACTTTGCTCAGATCTGTGCTCAAATATCACCTCAAAGGAGGCTTTCTGTGGCCATCACATTCTTTAATGGCACCACCCTTTACCCTGTTACATTTAGCCACAGTATATCTACTACTGTCTAATATGATGTGCCTATGAAGTATACCTTTAAACAGAGTCGAGACTGTCAGCCCATTACTGTAACACTCTCAGCACCGAGAACAGATTTGAACATGATGCATGGTTGATAGTAATAAACTATAAAATTTAATCAAACTGAGTTAGAATTGGGCAGAGTAGATATAGAGTAGGTCAGAGGGACTGAGGTTATTGGGTTAGGATAAATAGCCTAAGGAAGGGCTAAGGAGAGGCAGAGAGGCTTTGTAAAACACACAGTTCATCATCGCATACAAAGCATCTACTATGAAGACCATTGCTGTGTATGCACTTGGGATTCAGAACCACGTGAACAATTGAAGCTGCCCTTGTACAGCTCATATTCTTTTAAACCAATTTTTAAAGATTTGTGTAATTTTAATTATGTGTGCATATATGTGGGCAGGGTGGGTATGTGCATACATTAATCACAGGTGTGTGAAGAGTCCAGAAGAAGACATGTAATTCCTTGGAACTGGTGTTACAGGCAGTTTGTGAGCATCCCAATGTAGATGCTGGGAACTGAACTCTGGTCCTCTACAAGAGCAGTGCATGCTCTTAACCCCTGAGCCATCTCTCCAAGGCCCAGAGTCTACATTCTAAGGAGAGTTATTAAAGGGTTAAGAGAAATCAAAATGAGGAAACTTCAGGTCAACGCGTAGTCTGAATTGTCAGACATGGCTCTGGCTCAGAGGCACAGAACCAGGCTCCACCCACTCAGCACAGCCAGTCTGGACAAGTTAAACCACACGGAGCACTCTTTGGTGGAGTTACACAGCCTGCACACATATGAACTGTATTGACTGCAGTCAGGTTGCAAGAGGGGACAATGCAGTCAAGCTGAAGGCATCGTGTGTGCTCTGAAAGTGCTTTGCTCTTCACTGACTGGAGGGGGTATGGGGTAGGTGAGAGGGACTGGGGTTATTGTATTAGGATGCATATCCTAAGGACAGGGAAATGAAGCAGGGCTTCACTAAGCCAGACTGAAGAGAAGCTATGCTGAATTTCTGTGATGGCTCAAGTCACACCCTTTTCCCTAGACCAGAGATCAGTGGACTGAGATTAGAGGGACCAGGAGCAGAGCTCTTCCAAGCTGTCCTCTGAGTCAGGTAGTTCTGTGCTGGGTTAGTCAGCTGGATATGTTCTGCCCATACCTGCAGGACCTGAGGTAGCACAATCAGCAGCAGAGCCCAGGCTCAAGCAGCTTAGAGGATACACCAACCCTCCATACTGTATGTCCTGTCACCTGCTGGGGTCCTTGGAGACCTACCTTACCACAAGGCTGGGGCAATCCACACTTTCTGGCTCTCTAATCTCAAGACATCTGAAACTTTCCCAGACATTCAGACAAATCCTTTGGGGGTTTTCAAACCCAAGTGCAGATATAGCAGGCAATGAATGGTCACACACATTGTCTTCTCTCCCTCCAGTTTCCCGGATGAGTTTCCTGATGGTGGTCTACTTAGCATGCAGCCACATGGGTGTTCTCAGCCTTCTCGGCCATGTACATGAGCAAAGTGGGACTTGGAGCAGTAGCCCCAAAGTGAGCATCACTGGAGGCCTGCCAGAGGAGTCTACCCTCTTGTCTGACCCCAGGATACCACCAGCAGCACCTTCAACAAGCTGAAGAATATATCATATTTCTACAGAGCTCTGACCATGGCCACTCTTGGGTGAGTGGGACGTCCGGGAGAGGAGAGCCTCTCCAACCCCCCTTCCTCCTGCCATCCAAACCAAAGCCAGAGGAGAGCTGGCTGACAGTGATTAACTCCACCTCTTCGTCACTGCCTGTCACCCATACAGGCCTGACCAGGTGCCCCCATTGTCACTCAGAACTGGAAAGGATTTCCCTAAAGAGGTCACAACTTCATGGAAAAACCACACACACACACACACACACACCATGCACAATTTGTTTTTGTGTCTCTCAAAACAGCATTCTCCCAGGCTGAGATGGAGCAATCTGACAAATTAAAAAAAAAAGAAAGAAAGAAAGAAAAAGAAGCTGTCTTTTTGAAATTACAAAACAAACATCTCTTTTTCTCCTCCCAAGATTGATAGAAAAAGGAACCTGAGCCAGGAGGGGAAACTAGATTTTAAAAATAAATAAATAAAGGAAATCCTCGGTTGTGTCCTTATGCAAGAAAAGTCTTGATGGTTCTTCAAGACGACAAGAAAAAAATGTCCCTGCCAGATACTTCCCTGCCCACATGAACAAAGAAGAGAAGGCAGGATGGGGGCGTCCTGTCCATAATAGAGACATTTCCACAAATTCAATGAGAGGAGGAGGGCATAGGGCTCTTGAGTGGCAGAGCCTTATCAAGCACTTGTACTCTTCCTGCCTCAGGACTCTTGGACAACAGCTCTGTGCAGAGAGTCAGCCCCTCTGACTTTATATATGCATCATATAACCAACTCCTACGTGTGAGTCTTTCAGGACTCACTTAGGTATCTCTCTTAGGAGTGCCTTCCTCACTCTCTCTCCCAGCCAATGAACTATGCACACTATGCACCCTCCATGCCACAGGGATAATGACCCTTGTGACACACGGTGTGTCTCTCCCATCAGAACAGAAGCTTGGAGGGTTGTTGCCAGCTCTCTTCAAAGCCCAGCACCTTGTACACAGGAAGTGCTCAGTTAGTGTCAGTGACTCCACAAATGCAGCCAATGCACAAATGTGCAGCACACAGAGAGTCTACAGATGCCAGAGTTACAGAGGGCCAGTCTTCACTCTCAGTGCCAGTGCAAGACCTCAGACCCATCCCCATCCCCATCCCCATCCCCAACTACTAAACTATGGAACCAGCTCTTCTGCCACGTCCAGACAAGCTGCTGGACTTCAAGCCTGGAGTGGGGTGATACCAACAGAGGGGCTGCTGGTGTGAATTAGGTTGTTCCCCGCCTCCCTGACCCCCCACTCCACCTTAAACATCTCTCTCCTCTCCAAAGTGGCTGCCAAAGACCAGGCTTGGAAACGCTTCCCAGTCTTAATCCACTACATCTGCCATCAAAATCTGTCTTGATTACCCAGGGCAGAGACACAGGCTCAGAATGGAGAGAAAGAAGCCTTATGTGCCTCAAAAGCAACTGTCTGGCAATCGCTCCTGAGCCATGTATGGCAGATGGCAGACAGCTTCTCAGACCTTAGAAACTGTCTTGTCTCCTCATACACTAATAGACATCCACCCAGTGTGTGTCAGGTCTTAAAGGGCATCTAACCATCATAAGAATCAGTGGAAGTACACAGTTCTATCCCACTCTGCAAATTAAGAAACTAGGCCTCAAAGAGGTCACGTACCTAGAATGGCACAGCAGGAAGAATCAGGGAAAGATCCATCTGCCTGTGAGGGAGAGATAACTCCCCTCTCGCCTCTCACCACCAATGGCAAGCAGGAGAGCTGGCCCTGAGGTCATCAGAGTGGGTGAGCTGGCCCTGCCTCTCACCTACTGCAATACTCAGGATAGCAGGCCCTGCACCTCACCTGGGCAGCACAGTAGAGCTGGCACTGAATGTGTTGGTTGTAGGTGAGCTAGCCTTGAGGGCACTAGTGTAGGAGAGCTGGCCCTGCCTCTTGTCTGCTGGATGGTGCAGATGAGGGAGAAACATCCTCCTCCCTTCCACTGTCCTTCGCCATCTATGGCAGGCAGGAGAGCTGACCCTGGGGTCATGAGAGTAGGACAAATGGCTATGTCTCTCAGTGGCTGCTACACTCAGGAGAGCAGGCCTTGCACCTCTGCCTGAGCAGCAAGGTAGAGCTGGCCCTGGTGAGGAAGAGGGGAAGTTTTGCTGGTGAGCCGACCCCCAGGATGTGAGAGTGGAAGAACCAGCAGGCTGACCAGTCCAAATATCTCTCAGGCCCAGATCCAGGGCTTTGAATTGGCCCGCCCCAGCATCTACCCCATTGATAAACTGCTGGAGTGCATGAGGGGGTTGGTCCTACAGATCCAAAGCTTCAGGATCTCCATGACACAGGGCAACAAAAGGATATCTGAGGGGAGTCCCAGGGAACTTCCAGTATCAACAGAGTAGCAGAAGCCAGAGGCCTCATACCAGACCAACAAGTCACTGCAATGAACATTTGCAAGCAAAGAAGTGTGGACAAAAGGGTGTACTGTGGGACCCACTGTGACACACTACAGCTTCCACAAGGAGGATTGTTTTTCTGTTTGAGGGGAAGGTTACAAAGATAGGGGGTGGGTATGAGGGAAGGGGAAGATGAGTGGGATTGGAGTGCATGGTGTGAAACTCACAAAGAAACAATAAAAAAGTTGGGAAAACAAGACCTACCTGCTTGCAAAGCCACATGCTGTGCTGCCACAATACCCCATTCGCCATCCCTCTTCTCCTAGACCTAACCCACACAGTCCATCTCGTGGATGTCTGTGAGTTCTTCTGTGAGTTGGTCCCAGAGACTCTAAGAAAGTCTCCTGGGGTCGGGCAGTGGTGGCGCATGCCTTTAATCCCAGCAATTGGGAGGCAGAGGCAGGCGGATTTCTGAGTTCAAGTCCAGCCTGGTCTACAAAGTGAGTTCCAGGACAGCCAGGGCTACACAGAAAAACCCTGTCTCGGGAAAAGAAACAAAACCAGAAAGTCTCCTGGGACAGTTAGGAACAGGGAAGGAATCTGACAGACAGAGGTCAGAGCTTAAGCCCAAGAAGAAATGTGAGCATATACATACGTCACAAATGGACATATATGCATGCACACACACATACACACACAGAGAGACACATGCATATGCACACAAGCACACAGCACCCTTCAGTGAGGGCAGAGTCTCCATTGCTCTATCACATAAGACATTTCTCAACAGGCTCCTGCGACTCCAACTATCTGAGGTGCACCATGGCATCTAGAGCCTCAGCAGGTGTGGATCCAGGGCTAGCTGAGTGTCCATCCTGGTGGACAGGTTCCTAACTCATCTGCTCCAGTCCCCTGATACTAGAGCAGGACTCCCCACCCTCTAGGGCATGAAGCTGAGCAGGAGCAGAGGCAGAGCCCAACACTAGTGAAATCCAGAGGAAACATGAAAGGGTGGGAACTGGAAGGAATTACCCAGAGGGACAGAGGCCAAAGTCAAAGAGAAGGGTAGCCCTATTCATGGTGAATCTCAGTCAGTCTAGGAAACATGCACTTTCATATCCAGAAGCATTTTGCTAAATAACCAAGCTAGGCTCTTCAAAAGTGCCACTGTCAGGAAAGCCACAGAAAACACAAACAAAAAGGCTGAGAGACTGTTGGAGCTTAAGGGAGACTAAAGAGACAAAGCAACCAGAATGGAATGTTCTAGAAGGGATTATTTAATAAATTGAAATATTTTGAATGGTATTATATATTAGATAATAGCATAATGTCAGGATTACAATTTTAGGGCAATCGTGGTGTTGTGATAATGGAGAAGCATGCTTTTTGTCGAGAGGCATGTGCCAAAGTTGGGCGATAAAACAAAGGAGGGTAGGAGAGTGAGAGAGCATACATACTGGGGATAGGTGAGGGAAGAAAGGAAAGCGAGACAAACTGTATTAAAGATTTCTAACTCAGATAAAGGACAGAGAAGTGTGGATCCTATGATTCTCATAACTCTTCATTTCCTACTGCCAAAAAGGGCAGAGGAAGTCTGAGGGGAGGGGGAAGAGCATATATATATATATATATATATATATATATATATATCTGTGTGTGTATTTATATATGTATATATACACATATATACATATATGTGGGATGTGTGTATTATGTGTATGTGATGTGTGTGTGTGTATGGTATATGTGTGTGCATGTGGCATGTGAATGTGGTGTATGTGTTGTGATGTATGTGGTGTTTGTGTATATATATTAGTGTGTATGTGGTGTATGTGTGTGTGGTATGTGTGTGTGTATACATGGTATATGTGGTGTGTATATATATGTGTGTAATATTTATGTGTATATGGGGGGGGGAGTGAAAAAGCATACCAAGTGGGCAGAGGGTTCTGGTGGAGAGGACCCAGGCAGGGTTCCCTCTGAATTCTACTGTTCAAGGAATGTTTCTTTGGAAAGGAGGCTACTCGGCAAACACACACACAAAGGTGAGGGGGTCTTTCCTTCCTGAGAATGTCCCAGGCTGAGGCCCCTGCAGAAGCCCAAAGCTCCTCGATGGAGGAAAACTAGCATGGTGAGGAGCCAGCATGAGGCTAGAATGACCCAAGGAGCAAGACCAAGCAAACCAAGGATGGCAGAGGAGGGGAGGGCAGCAGGTGTGAGCAACCTTTCCAAAATGACCCTGCTCCAAAGCTGACAACAGATGACCAGGAACTAAGCCGGAACTCACCTAAGAATCCGGGCATGAGATGAAACAGCTGGCTTCAGATGGCAGCGGTGAAGGCCAAGAAATGGCTGGATAGTAGATATTCGTTTCCCTTTTTTAAAAAACAGTCTCAGTATGTTGTCAAGGCTGACCTCAGACTCCAAGGCTCAAATGATCCAGCCTCAACCTCTCCAGTAATGGAGCCTACGGCAGTGTCACTATACCTGACTGATGAATACATTGCTGAAGGCAGAATCTGAATGGGCAGGATTTCCTACAGAAGCATGTGACTATCTTGTCTGGGTTTTGTGATGGCTAAGGAAATCTTCATGAAAGGTGTGTGCCAGGGCAAGAGGCATCTGGAACCCTTACAGGACCACATGGAAAGCTACAGATGAAATCTTCTGCCTTACAGGTCTCCCCAGAGCCCATGGCCCCTCCCCAACCACTCCCTGCCCAGATGGGCCCACAGAGGCCACAGGTTACAGAGAGGGAGTGCACACCCCAGCAAAGATTGATGCCTTTTAAACAGACCCAGAGCGAGAAGGACGGAGAAAGTCAATATTTGTCCGAGCAAGCCAAACAGGCGGGCTCACCCAGGAATGTGAAGGAGGGGGAGGGAGGCTAGCGCCCAGAGAACATTATTTCAACAGACAGATATTTGGAAACCGTCGCTGTCCTGCGGGTGGGGGAGGGGCTGGCCATCCAACTCTATTCCTGCTGGGAAATGGATGAGCCCAGGCCAGGTGACCAGAGGCTGGCAGAAGAGCTGACCCACCATTTCACATGCCTGAAAATAAGGAAAGGGTTTGAAGCAAGACCCACAGGTCCAGTGGCCCAGCATCTTTCTACTTCTTAGTTGAGTTGCAGGTTGCCCTGACTGCTACTCATGCTACTAGATCCAAATCTCACCTGGCTGTCCATCTCACCTTACTTCATATTCCTGACAATCTTAGCAACTTAGCTCCTCTTCCCTACCCCTCCATGGCAGGCGCTAAGCCATTCTTTGCCATGATTTTACTCAAAGTGGTCCTCAAGACACACCTTCAAACACTGGTTCAAGTTTCACCTCCAACCATCTTCCACCCCCAACACACATATACTCAGCCTTCTGGCTTTGGGATTAAAGCTTTGAGGCTGAGCTCAAGGAGAGCTGGATTCACCAGTTTCTAGCTGATGACTTACGTTCTGATGGCCCCATCCTCCTGAATCCTGGCGTGTTCATCCATAAGCTGCTGTGGAAGGCTGCATGAGCCCCCACAGGATGGCTATCCCTTTCTCCTAAAGCCTGGGTGTAGCCACTGGGATCTTGAAAGACTGGAGTAAGTAGGGCCATGAGAAGAGGAACACAAGTGGCCAACCGGAAGCTTAAAAAGGCAAGAGGGTGAATTCTCCCCTCTAGTAGCCCAGCAAACTTGGCCCTAATCTGGTGATGTTTGTTCTAGACTCTGCCCCCAGGACTGTTATGAAGGTAAGCTTGTGCTGATCTAGACTCTGGCTTTAAAGTGTGGCTCACAAACTGATATGGAGTCATGAAATTCAATGTCTGGCTGTGAATACTGTGAATGGGGTGTATGTGTTGTGGTGTTCATGTGTATGTATTTGTGTGTGTGTGTGTGTGTGTGTGTGTGTGTGGTATGTGTGTGTCTGATGTTTGTATGGTGTGTGTGTATATGGTATGTGTATGTGGTATGTGTGTGTGTATATGGTATATGCGGTGTGTGTATGTATGTGTGTAATATTTATGTGTATATGTGGGTGGGGGGTTGTTGGTGGAAAAGCATACCAAATGGGCAGAGGGTTCTGGTGGAGAGGACCCAGGCAGGGTTCCCTCTGAACTCTACTGTTCAAGGAATGTTAATTTTTACAACATTAAAGGTTTCTGAATGCACGAGCCACAATTAATTTAAAATCGAGCGAGTGATGAATGAGACATTTTCAGGAGTACTCATCCTCACTGCATGATGTGACTTCACTGCAGCCTTGATTCTCGCCGTACGCACATCCGTGCTGCACACACCCTGACACCAAAAGATGCCAGCAAATACTATCAGAAAACCTCAGCTCAGAGCAGAGTTTAAGGGGATGAACCACAGAGTTTTTTATTATATGTACACATTTCTTTTTGCTTTTATAGACACGGTGGTTATAAATGAAAAGCAAAGACTCCTAACATTTTCCTACCGTCATTCTTTAACACGTATGTATCAAACTAGTATACCTTTGGATTGGCTTGTGTTTATAGTATTTGGGTTTTAAAAGATGCTGTTTTCAGGTAGGTGAGATGGCTCAGTGGGTAAAGGTTGCTGCGAAGCCTGAGGGCCTGAGTTTGATTCCCGAGATGAACGTGGCAGAAGGAAAGAGAAACAAACCCAGATTTACATTAAAGAGTAAACACGATTTTAAAAATCCTGAATTGTTTCCATTGATGTCTTGAACTTCAGCTTTGAAGATTGTTAGGTAAATCTGGCTCAGTATCAGGACATCATTTCCAACAACTTCTGAAATGACCCTAAACACACTTCTGGCATTTTATATTATGTGTTTTTGCAAAACAACATTGTCAGCATTGGCAATTATAAAATGAAGATATTGGTCACCTCTAGAAAGTACTAGAGATGTTCTCTGGCCCATAAGATAAAAATATTCAGCTAAGATTTAATTATTTTTCTTTCTTTTTAAAAATGTGTTTGTTTTATGTGTATACAGGGTGTGTGTCATTGTACACACACGTGCATGTGCTGTATATGTGATGCCACAAGACAACCTTGGGTATTGCTCTTCCTCAGGCATTAGCCATCTTGGATTTGTTTTTTTCTGTCTTGGTTTTTGAGACAGGTTCTGGAACAGAGACCAGGGCCTCACCAATTAGGCTAGGCTACCTGGTCACATGCCTCCAGGACCTGCCTGTCCCTTCCTCTCAGGCTTTGGGAATAGAATAATGCTTTTTACAAAGATATTGGAATTGAACTCATGTCTTCATACTCATAGGGAATGACTTTACTGACTTAGCCATCTCCAGCCCAAGGCTTGATTATGTTCTAAATATTCCAAATTTTACTGTTTTAGTTAGGGTTTTACTGCTGTGAAGAGACACCAATGACCACAGCAACTCTTATAAGGACAGCATTTAATTGGGCTGGCTTACAGGTTCAGAGGCTCAGTCCATTATCATCAAGGCATCCTGGCAGGCATGGTGCAAAAGCTGAGAGTTCCACATCTTTATCTAAAGGCTGCTAGCAGAATACTGACTTTCAGGCAGCTAGGATGAGGGTCTTAAAGCCCACTTCCACAGTGACATACCTACTCCAACAAGGCCATACCTACTCCAACAGGGTCACACCTAATAGTGCCACTCCATGGGCCGAACATATAGAAACCATCACACTTATCTTCCCTCTCAACCCCTCAACCCTACCTCCAATATTTTCTCCTTCCATCTTTATATCATTATTTTTATAGCCCACTGAATTTGATTAGTGCTACCTGCATACACATGGATGTGGGTGATTCATTGGAGCATGGACAAACTACCAGCAGCCACACTCCCAAAGAAAAATGATTTACCCTCTTCCAACAGCCATTAATGCCAATAGCTCCTGAGCTGGAGGTACAGTTTCATAAGCCCATCTCCCACTCATGCTGGAATGTTGCCTGCCTTGCCCTTGTGCAGGTAACCATAGTGCAGAGAGTTATAAATGCAACTGTGCTGTTGTGTCCAAAAGACAGCATTTCATAGCATCCCCTTGCTCTTACTTTTTTTTTTAAGATTTATTTATTTCATTTATATGAGTACAACTGTAGCTGTCTTCAGACACACCAGAAGAGGGCATTGGATCCCATTACAGATGGTTGTGAACCATCATGTGGTTGCTGGCAATTGAACTCCAGATCTCTGGAAGAGCACCCAGTGCTCTTAATCACTAAGCCATCTCTCCAGCCCTCTCACATTCTTTCTACCCACTTCTTCCATCATATTTCCAGAGCCTTAGGGGGTGGGATGGGTAATATAAGTTTCCCATTAAGGGCTGGGCACTCAACAGTCACTTATTCCCAGCATGCTGACCAGATATGAATCTCTGCACTGACTGCCCACTGAAGAAGTTTCTGTGGCCAAGGTTGAAAACAACACTAATCCATGTGTGTGAACATAAGTACTTAGAAGGCAGTTTGACGTGTGCATTTAGGAAAATGACAATAGCTCACAGTCATGGGCTTTTGACAAGTATCAGGCATAAATTTCCTCTTTTGGAACATACCTCAAATCCAAGCTGAAAGCAGCTGGCTAGCCCTACAGCAGTCATGTCACTATGGCTCCTGTAGGGACTTACTTGCCTGACAGGTCAGTGTTACAATATGCAAAGCCCAGCACTGGGCAAAACCACTGGTGTGTTTTCTTCCCCTGTGGCCTGCATAGCACCTTCCTGCGCTATGAAAACTAAGTAGAGAACTCTCCAAGGTCATTTCCAGCTTGATTTCTCAAATCCTGCACCAAAGTGTGGTTTGTCTTAGCAATAGACTCGCACCATCTAGCTATAGTGGACAACCAAAACTTATCAAATGGTTTGTGTTGTTTGGGGATTCTCTGTGACCAGTAACTTTTAGGAAAATATTTCACACCTGGCACTGAGTTTTCATTTAATAATTCATGTCTTCTGTGGGAAGCATTTTCTACCCATGCAGGGTACCTCCATTTCTTTGCTTTTTAATTATATTTTTAATTAATTACAAAAGAGTGAGTTTTCATACATCTTTAGTTTTGGATAGTCCACCCCTACCCCTTTCTTTTCTTGCCCTCCTTCCCCCACTTCAATCCTTATTTAACCAAAATATAATTCTTTATTTAAAAATAAATAATAAATAAATAAATATCCATCTCATTAGAATTCAAATTTATTTTCACCCTTAATAGGTGATAATACTGTGCATATTCTAAGAAACATTTTCAATAATTTAAATGGTTTAAATGGATTTCGTGTCATACATTTTTGAGTTGTATATGTAATTTATGTATGTATATACCTAGGGTTAAGTAAAAGTCTGTTAGGTGAAAGAGGGCAAGTGGAAAACATTTAACAAACCCTGCTGTAGCCTAGGAAGTTTGTGCTAACTTGTCAGAGCTATAACAGAAAGCTAATTGATTGGAGCATTCCCTTCATGCCTCCGGGACTATGGAAAAAATTAACGACATGGCAGTTAGAGAATGCTTAGTCTCGAGCAGAGAAAGGGATCGGGAGCTTCCACATCGGTGCCATCCCAGCCCTGATCCCTCCATGATTCCCATGATCCTCCTCTGCTTGTTTCCACATCTGCTTATCCCTCCAAGATAAGAACAGCTGAGGGCAGACAGGAAGTAGCATGATTATCTTGGCATCAATGATTCCAGCCACTTAGTAGGTAGTCAATAAATTGTAAATAAATGAGTGAATGAGTGAATGGATGCTATTTGTCCACACACAGCAAAGCTTTAGTCACACAATTAAGTACAGTCAGATTCCTGAAACAGAGTAACAAAACTCTACAATCCACCGAACCAAATGCAAGAGAGTAAAATGCTAGAACAGGGATATGAAACCATCTGGGACTCGCAGGGAAGACGGATGGATGTCCCTCTTATCTACATTACAGATTTCCCGGTGGCTTTTCTTTGCTGACACAATGAAAGGGTAAGGCCTCCCATGTAGGTTTCACAGCTGCCTGCTTCCTCTGGTCAGAGGTAGAGGAATACTGGTAGTCAGTGCTCCAGACATGGACCATGAAGATGCTAACGTGCAAGGCCAATAGCCCTAGAACATTTCAGGCACAATAAATCATTACTTCGCTTCATGTACAAGTGTCTCCATTAATATTTGTCAGGGAATAAATTGAAGACCAGACAAGTGGTACAATTTATCTATAGTCACACAGCTCACCAGTCTCATCTGAAGGAGCCAGAGGGAATCTCATGACTGGAGCAGCAGCCTGAGCAACTAACTTATCTGTGGCTTCTCTAGATTCACTCAACAAATACTTGCGAATCCTTCTCTGAGTCCAGACTTGCTCTGTGTGTTGAGAACAGAGAGATGGCTCCGCCCCCTGAAAACTCACAGTATAAGAGTGGGGCATGGGGAGTCCCTGGAGAGCCAGGTGTCTGATGAGCATCAGATATAAAGCTCCTTTTGTAACAGCCTACCACATGAAAGTGGACAGGCAAGATCTTTGAGAGAGGGAACTTCAAGCCAGCAGACAGTACACACAGATGCCCATAGATAAGAGAGCACATTCCTAAAACAAAACAAAACAAACAAACAAACAAACAAAAAACCCACAGGTCAATTGGAATGGCAGGAGGGTAGTGGCACAGACAGGGACAAAATAGAAGAGCAAGGAGCAGAAGGAACCCTCAGGGCGGAGATCGCCCTCACACCCCAGATACACCTCACACTCTGTAAGGGAAGCATAAGAAGGCGTTGGTCAAATTTTATCTTTCTGAAATAACACCTATCTTGTACCCAGCATTTATGAACGCACAGCCATTCTTCCAACTGCACTGCATTTGATCCACACCACAACAGCATTATCATCTTACAGCTTCTCAGTTCGCAAATGCGGAAGTTGAAACACAGAAAGGTTGAATACCGTGTCCAAGGTCACACAGCTAGAAAGTGTCAGAAATGAGATTTGAACAGACAATCTGGCTCCAGAGTCTAAGAGCTCACCCCAGCAGAAATGTTGTCTCAGAAATCAGGGTCTGGACACGTTTGCATGACACTGGAGCCCTGCACAGAGCCAAGCAAAGGGGAGGCATGCATCCAGGCTGCCTGGCAAGTGGTCTGGCTGGGAGAGAGAAATACTGCTCTCCAAGACTCTGAGTACAAGGTCAATTGGACTTGGGTGGCCAATCACTGATGCTTCAGCCACACTTCCCCACCCTGCCTCTTCCATGCCTTGTGCCCACCAGCGCACAGTGCACCCTGAGCTTTGGAGCACTTAATCAGCTTCCCGGATTTCTCTGGGTTTCTCCCAGCTTGGATTTTCTGGAAGTTCTTTCCGCTTTGCTGCTGATCCTATCTCCCCGTGTGTTTCCCATTAGTGGAGCGATTAACACTCACTCATTTGCATAAGCTCAGAGGCCCCCCACACTCAGGAGCCTCTGCCTCTGCCTCTGCATGGCTGGAGAGAGGCTTGCAAAACATGCTTACAAGTCTTCTGGGGACCTACTTGACCTTACCAGATGTCATAGGTTTCTCTCAAAGGTGGGGATGGTGATGGCAAGAGCTCCCCCATGGTGACACAGACAAAATGTTGAATAAGTAAAGAACCTAGGTGTTGTGTCTGTTCTCCAATCCAGCACCCCAGCCGAAGAGAAACTACCCAACATTCCCAGTTCTGTCAAGTCCATTCTTCATTTAAGAGAACAGTATTCATTGAAAAATAAAATTGTGTGTATTCACAGTACATGGTGATGTTTAAAAATATATATCATGGGCTGGAGAGATGCCTCAGAGGTTAAGAGCACTGGCTGTTCTTCCAGAGGTTCTGAGTTCAATTCCCAGCAACAACATGATGGCTCCAAACCATCAGTAATAGGATCTGATGCCCTTTTCTGATGTGTCTGAAGACAGCTACAGTGTACTCATACACAATATATATATACATACATATACACACATACATACACATATACATATATATATATCACAATCAAGCTACTTAACATATTCGTATCTTAAAGTTACCATTTGTGAGAACATGTAAGATTTGCAGTCTTAGCAAACTTCACTCATATGTCATGTGATGTAATTAGCCATGGTCACCATGAAGTTTTTAGCAATCCAGAATCTATTGGTGTTGCACTCCTGAAACTTGATACCCTCTGTGCCATGCCTGCCTCCAGCCACTGAGTCAACTTTCCTGAATTCACCTCATAATTAGATCATGAAGAACTTGTCTTTCTGGGCCCAGTGTGTTCCATTTTGTATTACGTCCTCCCGGTTTACCTACATTGTCACAAATGATATGCTTTCCTTCTTTTTCAAGGATGACTAGTGTTTGTGTGTGTGTGTGCGTGTGTGTGTGTGTGTGTGTGTGTGTGTCTGTGATGTTCTGATTCTTTCATCGGCAAACAGACTCTTGGGTTGTTTCCATATCTCGGGTGCTAGACTGTTGCAATGAGAACTGATGTGCAAACATCCTCTCCCTGTACTGACTAGTGTTCTCTGCCTATGGGATTGCTGGGTCCACCACAGCACAAAGGAGGCAACCTGTCCTCCTTGTTTATCAGGCCTTAGGAATCACCGTTCTGGCACGGTGAGCCCAAGCTGATGTATTCTCATGTGATTCTCATCATTTTCTTAAAGAAAAAGAATTGTTATTCCCACTTTACAGACAGGAATATTGATGTGTAGAGATGTAAAGTTACTAAAAGCAAAATCACAAATACTTATAAGCCCAGGCCTCCCTGGCTGCACAAGCCTGATATGGCTGTCTTGGACCTACTGCCTTCATACTCAGCCTACCTCAAACCCAGGTCTCTCCAGATGCACAGGGAAGGTGCAGAGTCTTGTGGAGATGCACTGTCCCCACCAGTAGGAAGTGTCCTGGGCACATTAACATAGGCAAGAGTCAGACTTCTTCAACTCATGCCAGCCTTCTTAACTGCCCTGTACCATTAGTCACCTCCACATCACACCTGAAGACACTAAGGCACCTAGAGGTAGAGTCCACTGCCTAAGATCATGCAAGTAGTAAGCAAATGGCTTAGCCAGGATTTGAACCAGACTTCATACCCCTTTCCACAGTACTACAGATGCTGAGATACTCAGAGATTAAGTAAAGAATGTCTCCCCTATGCCACACACACACACACACACATACCACCCAGGTGTTCTCAATGATCCAGACCACTGTATCTGTCTGGCCAATTCCACCTACTTCACTATATCCAGGATGCCCCTGGGTGAGGATGCCTGGGGTGAGCTAGTATGGAGTTTCCAAGGAGTCAGATTGCTGCTGTGGAAGGAGGTGGCCAGCACACAGGAGGTGAGCAGCCCAGGGGCAGTCTCCCTATCAGGGCTTGTTGCTATTTACATACTGTGGGTCTCAGATCCTGCTCATGATAGGAAGATTTGCTGCTGTTTTCCTGCACTCTCACCATGATCCATCTGTTACCTTTTAGAAGGGCCTCAGTGGCCCTGGCTGACTTGCTTGGAAGTAGATAGGAGATCTCCTGCAGAACCCACCCTGATGCCCTCAGGCATCCACCCCAGAAAACCTCCCAGGCTTCTTCATGCTTTGCATTACTATAGATCCCAAGTGTCTCCGCGAGGTACCAGGTTTCTAGGAATGGCCTGAAGGAGATGCTCCTGACGCTCCTGGGAAACTGGCAGGTCCAAAAGATTCCCAGCACAGCCGTCTGCTCCCACTAAAGCTTAGTGTCCCATCCATCTGGACTTCCCAGCAGAACCAATAGTAGAATTGGGATAGGTGAAGGCACTGTGCACTAATAGGCCACATAGACACTGGAGAGGAGGAGAAGAAACTATTGCCAACTGTGAACACAATGCCTAAGAGCTTCCCAGTGGCCCAACTGTCTTTTATTCCTCTACTTGCTCCTCAGACTTCTGAGAAGTCAGCCAAGACACTGAACTCAATGCCAGGGTCAGAATTCAGTTTCTGAGTCCCTCCTCTGGCCTCCTGTGTGACCTGGGGGAAATACCTTCCCTTCCAAGGCTACTCCAAAATGAAGGCTTGGCCCCACAGCCACCTAGAACTCAGAACTCAAGGCTCCTGCTCCAGAATGACTGTGATCTTGTATCTATGTGATCTTGGCTCTATAAGAGGCAGTCACTAGGGAGAGCACAGGTCATCATAGAAGTTTCCAGTCACCCCCCTCCATTCCATCCCATTGTGGCTGGCCTCATTCTGTCCCTTTAGGTAAGAAAAAAAAAAAAAAAAAAAAAAAACAAGAGGCAAACTCTGGGACAGACTTAGAAAAGATTCCCAGAGGGTTTTAGATTTGCCAGGGGGAGGCAGATCTGCTGGCTAGAAGCACTCACCCCTGAAGACAAGCAACTGTCCCCTTAATCAAACACATACCCAGGACTCTAGAGAGAGCCAGTGGGAACTGACTCACTACTCTTGGACCTGCTTTCTGGCTCAGAGGAGGAAGTAGACCTTTTAATGGAAATGGCTGGAGCCTTTCCCTCTCTCAAGAAAAACTTTTTTTCTAAAACTAATAATAACTTTTTAAAAAATTATTTTGAGTACAGACAACAGTTTAGCCAAGTTGGGGATTCTGCTGCATGCTCCCAACAATGAAGTCCAGGGCTCTTTCCTCCCATTGTCCTTAGGTTTCTCTCCTCTGTGGGTACAGGCCTTGGGACAGTGATTATAGTCACATGACCAGAGACTATTGAGATGTTCTAGGAAATGATGGGTTAAGATGGACAGATATGGGCTGGAAAGATGGCTCAGCGGCTAAGAGAGCTAACTGCTCTTCCAGAAATCCCGAGTTCAAGTCCCAGCAACCACACGGTAGCTCACAGCCATTTGTAATGAGATCTGATCTCTCTCCTGGTGTATGAAACAGCTACTGTGTACTCATATACATTAAAAATGTTTAAAGGAAGAAGAAGCCTGCTTAAGTTGGTGATCTTAACTAAAATAACATCAACTTTCATTGAAAAAAGATGGACTACCCTCTTCTTAAGACCCACCTCCTCAGCCACCCCCTGCCTCGATCTCTTCCACCCAGCCGCTTGTGTCCTGCCTACTCCAGATCTCCATCTCCACCCAGGCTGAGAGCCCCCAAACCCTCACTGACACCACAGGTCTCCTTTTAAATTCCAGTGAGATCCAAAAAAACCCAAAGACTTGTACCTTCAGTTGTCCCTAAGGAAGTGAGGAACACTTTATTCCTCCCAATCAGGTCTAAAGCCCAAGTTTATAATGAATCTCGATCTTTTTAACTAACCCATTGCCTCCCCACCAATCTGGAAGGGATGGATGAAGGTGGATCTATAATTGAACAGCCCCTGTGGACCCGTACATCTTCTGATACAGTGTAGCACACAGGATGCCATAGCTGATGGATCCACTTTGCAGCTTCCCCAGTCTTACCTCATTCTGTGTTGCTTCTGCAAAACTCTTCCCTCAGTCAGGAGTGCCCCTAGTTTTGGTTTTTCTCATTTCTGAAAACCATCCCAGTACCCAGGTGGTAACAGAACCCGTCTTATACCTGTGGAGCCCAGGGTGACACTGTCAGTGTGCAAGTTCTCACCCCTCATTGTGACCAGCAACAGCCTGACACATAGTTGGTGCTCAGATAATCTTTGTTAAGCCCAGCTTAGAGGCACATGGCCTGAGTTCAAGGCCAACATGTGCAACATGAGACCTTATGTTGGAAGGGAAGAGAAAAAAGGGAAGTGAAGGAAAGATTGGCTAAACTGAGCTGAATATTTTCAAAACAGAGTAATGATAAGATGAAATAGTTGGTGAGTTTATAGGTTGGATGCAGAACAGTTCTGCGATCACTTGTGTGCTCAACTGTAGGCCATAAGTGGCAGTTGCTTCCATAATGTGATACAGTGACAATAGAATAGCAAAGTGCTAGGAGACAGCTGCCACTGCCTGATACAGACTATATCGTGTATAAGCCAAGTCGTGGATATGTAGATGAACATATGGATGGATGGATGGATGGATGGATGGATGGATGGATGGATGGATGATGGATGATGGATTGATGGATGAGTGGATGTATAGATTCATGGGTGGGTGAGTGAAATGGCTGGATGGACTAGAGGCAACTCCAGCTGCTTTCAAACTGCAAGTCACTAGCCATCCAAGAGCAGCTAGTCTTCAGTCTTTATTGAGAAATCATGAGGGCCTGTGCCTGGCGGTACACACCTTTAATCCTAGCACTCTGGAGACAAAGACAGGAGCATCTCTGTGAGTTCAAGGCCAGCCTAATCTACAAAGTAAGTTCCAGAACAGCCAGAGCTGTTAGAAAAACCCTGCCTCAAGAAAGAGGAGGAAGAAGAGAAGAAAAAGAAGTCATGACAGCAAGCTCTACCTCCCTCTGTCCTGTGTGACTGTAACTTATTCTCTCAGCTCCAAAGGGAGTCTTCCTACATTACTAGAGTCTCTCTTATCCTTGGATGCCTAGTGTGTCTTGTTATTTTTAGGGACAAGTCCATCTCTCACTGCCTGGCCTTTGCCTACTCCACATAGCTTGGTCTCTTTGCCCTTCCTTAACTTCAAATGGACCCTTCTGAGACA
This sequence comes from Mus caroli, assembly GCF_978045245.1. Lineage (NCBI taxonomy): Eukaryota > Metazoa > Chordata > Mammalia > Rodentia > Muridae > Mus > Mus caroli. The sequence goes on along the minus strand of NW_028227261.1, from coordinate 41,833,106 downwards.
GCATGGAGAAAAACCGCTATCATCTCTCTCTGAGTGAAGGCCCACAGGATCTGAGGGTCTTGCTTTGGTTTCACTGACCCTGCTTGCACATAGAGCCCACAAATCACCAAGCAGAAGTGGCAAGGTTCCCTGTACCAAGAATCCTTGTACTCACAGCAGAAACAGCAGCTCTCCAGTCAAGATGAACCTTGGGAAGTGGGGGGTGGGGAGTTGGATGAGTGGAGAATGGCCCTGCTCACTGTGCTCCCAAGGACTTCAGCCAGAGGCTGACCAGCCCCATCTCCCACTAAATGAGCAATCAGGAGAACCACATGCATATTTGCATAATGTTTGTGCTCAATTTGCTTCTCATTTGCATAAGTCCTCTAGCCCATCCTCCTGGGCAATTCTCTAGGAGCGCACAGTCTCTCATATCCTAGCAGGTGAAAGCCTGTCTTGTGGCCTCTGGAGGTTCCTCCTTTTATCCTGGCTAGGTCCCCTAAGGAATAGGCTGGGGCTGGATCCCAAAAATCAAGCATGCAAGGCTGATGAGAGTCCTGCATAAGGGCACACGGGTATGACAGAGCTCAGGGAGAAGTAGGTGCACAGGAGAGGTACCTGTCAATCTCTACTTACTCCCACTTTTTCTCACTTTCAAAAAAAAAAAAAAAAACCATGGAACAATAACACAAAAATTGAGACATTCCAACAGGGGTATAAAAATTAAATAGGATTTTAGGAAGTGAGTTCCTGAGCTAGGTCTCCAAAGATGAGAGGACTAGGCAAATGGAGACCACAGTGGTGAGGGGCAGAGGCCATGCTGCCATGGCATGATATGATTATATATTCTACAAATTAGGAGACAGATCATAGATGACAAACTATGGGCAAGAAATAGGCTCGTATGCTGAATCAATAGATGATAAATGATTGATAGATATAAGGTAATTAATAGACAGGTAATTGATAAATTGTTAACAATTTATTATAAACAGTGGCTAGATGATAGATACTAAGTTATATAAATAAATGACTAATGAGATATGATAGGCAGTACACATATGGGTGAATGTCTGACTTTGTGCCCCTCGCTAAAGAAGCAGTGATGGGTTAAGCATGCTCCCTCCAGCCTGTGAGACAGACAAGCAAGCAATTAATTAAAATTCAGTGTGGAGAGAGCTATGCTAGAGAGATGTGCAAATTGTTGTTGGAGTACAGAGATGGGGACTATTAACTCAGCTGGGAATGGAATAGGAAAAGACGTGATATAGACAGCATCACAAGGCCGACATTTGAGCTGAGGGTTCTAAAGAATTAAAAAGAAGGTCATCAACAGCTCAGGATGTGGGGAAAGCATTCGGGCAGAGGAAATGACCTGAAATAATGCATGCAGGTACAGGTGAAATCCGAAAGGGCCAGGTAGAGGGAGGTCCTGGTGAACGACAATAAGAAAAAAGCCACCATCATGTTAGGGAGGGTCCAAGCAAATGAGCAAACACAGAATCTATAAAACTACACACAACCTACCTCACCCTACATGCCTTACAGGGTGGCAAAAGCCCTATACAAAGTACAAAAGTACTACTCTCAACTAGATGTGAGGAAAAAATTCCTGGGTCCAAGCTCTCGGGAGGTGGCAAGAGTATCAGGAAGTAAAGGCCTGCATCTGCCTCACAACCAGTCTGAGGCCAGCCTTGGTACATGATACCCTGAAGAATGGAAAAAAAGAAAGGAAGTGAAAGGAAAGTTTCAGATTTCAACAGGACATTGCCAGATTACAGACTGGGGGATCGGAAAAGCCACAAAAGCATGATCCAGAAAGGAAAAGATAAAGGGTGGATAGATCATAGGTGGGTGAATGGGTAGATGTATGTATGTATGTGTGAGCTGGCAGTAAATGGGGGGATGTGGATGCATGGAGGCAGCAATAAATGGATATAGGAATGATAGGTGGGTATATAGGTAAGTGGATGGGCGGTAGATGGTAAGTAGATAGATGACTAGGGTGGGTGAATGGGTGGGTAGACAAGGATGGATGGGTAGATAGATGGATGAGTGAGTGGATGTTTAATAGATATAGAGATGAATGGTGGACGTTTGGATGGCTGTTTGGCTGGATGAATGGAAAACTTGATTCATCTGACATCATCTTTATAACAATTTGACCAACTGAACCACTGAATGGGTGGTTGCTGAGAAAGAGATCAGCATCTATGAAGGAAGGAAAGAGAGAGAGACAGTCTGGCCAACAGGAGAGTGAACACAGATGAATGGATGATGCTGGAGCCAAAGAGGAGCCTACAAATGTTAGGACATCTGGAAAGCAGAAAAGCTCCCTGCTTGATAGACAAGGCAATTTCTCAGCTGAGAGAGGTAAAGAGGCACTTAATGTTTTAATTTTATTTAATTTATTTAATTTTTGAAGCAAGGTCTCACCAGATACTCCAGGCTGATCAGGATCATGCTGGAATCACCTGGGCCAGCCTTGAACTTGAGATCTTCCTCCTCAGCTTTGAGAAGGCTGGGATTACAGGTATGTGCCACCATGCTTGGCCGAGAGATCTCATTAATAATAGCAGTGCTGACAGGGAAAGTTTGCATTTGAAGGTAACTCTTGCACTTCCAAATAATGACTGCATACTTTTTACTTTATTAAAGCAAAACAAAACTTGCAACTATGTAAAGCACAAGTTCGAAACTGCATAATCACCTCAGCTAGAAGCCGTACAGATTTTCCTAACTAAAGTTAGCACATCTCCCTTATTCCTGCTTTATAGAATAGAGTGACTATCAGTCTATCTCCAGTTCCACACCAACGGTGAGTGACACCAGAGATCATACCCTTAAGCCTCCACTAGGTCAGGAGGGAACTGCCAAGAAAGGAATGTAAGCACCTAAAATATCTGAAGAGACAAATGGGCAAAACACATCCACACACCCAGGAGCCTGACATGGTAAGCCTGGCGTGACCAGAGCTTAGTAGAAGAAGTATTAGGGAGCTTAGAGGAGAAGTGACTGGGTGGATAGAGGAGATTGGCACGACTGGGAAGAGAAGGCATTGCAAAGTATTCTCCTTCCCATCTCTTATCCATGTCTTCTGCTCCTTTGAGATCTCCAAGGCTGACTTCACCAGGATATCCAGTCTACAGCATGGATGGGCAAACCTACAACTTGATCTATATGGTGCCTGAAAACTTACATATCTCTCGTCCACCTTGAGTCAGGTCATCCACCTTCCTGACTCCCCTCTCCTACACTCCAGCTTTCTAGGTCTATGGGAAAGGATTCCTGTCTCATTCCAAATCCACAAGCTTGGCTGTAAGTCCTTAGGCAAGTGGAGGGCCTCCCCTCAGGTTCTTTGCTTGTAAAATAAATCTAATAATCCCAACAATTTTATGAGCATGAAATGAAATGCAAGCTATCACCTGCCTTTGCATCTGTTAAAGGTACATACAATCAAATTAAGCAAATTCTTAATTTTCTTCTTTCTGCTCATGGCAAAATGTCCCTAAAAGCCAGATGTGGTGGTGCATGCCTTTAATCATAGCACTTAGGAGGCAGAGGCAGGCGGATATCTCTAAATTCACGTCCAGTTTAGTCTGCATAGCTAGTTTTAGGCCAGCCAGAGCTACATAATAAAACCCTGCCTCAAGAAATTTATTTTCAGGAAAAAAAAATCTTTTATCCAGATACAATTATTTATGCTTACAGTCTTAGCTACTTGGAAATCAAGAGTATTAGGTTTGCCTGAACTCAGGAATGTTATGTAGCACAGACAACAAAATAAAAAAAAGTTTTGAATATTACACATGTTCTTAAAAATTAGGGACTTCAGGTATAGCTTAATGGTAAATTATTTGCTTAGCATGTGAAAGGACTGAGGTCAACATCCAGCACTACAGCAAATCAAAAATATAATGTTATACTGTTATTCCAAAGGCAGAGGCAGGATGATCTCTGTAGTTTTAAGACTACCATGAACAGAAGGAAGCACTAGGATTGATCATTTTTAAGAACCATCTGTAATAATATGAGAACATAAGCCAGTACTTGAGCACTATACTATCAAGCTTTTTGTCCACCCACAGAAATTTCGTTATAATAACACTGTAGGAACAAAGCCAACCTGGTCTTCACAGTAAATTCCAGGCTAGCCAGAACTACACAGTGAGACTGTCTATAGATGGATGGATGGATGGATGGATGGATGGATGGATGGAGCCACAATTATTTAATAAAGCAGAAAATCAAAGTTCAGATGAAAAAGGGTTGAGGAAAATTAATATTTAAAACTGTAAGGGGGTTTTCTATATTGTTATTTCTTAGATTCTCTTTGTTGCTTAAGAATCTATGCAGCCCGGGTAAACTTGAACTCATGTCTCTCCTGGCTCAGCCTCCCAAGTGCTGGAACTCTAGGCATGAGCCACTATATCTAGCTGAGAAGCTCTTCTATAAATATTATAGCCATCATTGGTTATATTGTTATCTCCATCTTACAGATGTAGGAGCTGTTTCCCAATGATTCCTAACCAAAAACTGGTGACACCATCACTCAAATCTCCCTTCTGACAAGTCCAATGATTTGGTAAAAACATGCTTTTGTATGAATCTCCCTGTTGTTGATCTTGTGAGATTGTTATTGTTTTCCAGTGCTGAGAATCTAACTATCCCTGGCCCCTTCTACTCAATGTTTAATTATCACGTTGTGTTCTTTGTGATCACATCTCAATAAAAACACAATGAAACTTTGGATATCTAGAACCTTTGCTTAGTGCTTTGTTCCAGAAGCCTGAGTTTTAAGACTACCATAAACAGAAGGAAGCATTAGGGTTGATCGTTTTCAAGAACCATCTGTCACAATACGGGCATATAAGCCAGTGCTTGAACACTCTATCAAGCCCAAGGCTACGGCTTCTGTCCTTAGCTTTGTGTCTGGCCCACAGAAATTTCTCTAAAATAACACTGTGAAACTGGAGCTGGAGATGTGACTCCATGACTCCACGGCTAAGAGTATTTGTGGCTCTTGCATCAGACCTGGGTTTGATTCTCAGCACCCACAAGGCAACTCACAAACCATCCACAACTCCAGTTCCAGGGGATTCATCACCCTCTTCAGACCTCCATGAGCCCCAGACCCTTACATGGTACACAAACAACTCATAAACATAAAAATAAATTTTGAAAATCTACTTTTAAGTAAATAAGTAAATATAAAATTGAACCTCTTAGGGGGTGGAAAATGGCTTGGTGGTTAAAAGCACATCTGCTCTTATAGAGGAGTTCAATTCACCTCCTACCACCTATGTTGGACAGCTCACAGGTGCCTGCCATTCCAGCTCCAGGAGGGCCCAAGAGGGGTGGGGTGTGTCCAGTGCTCTGGCTTCTGAAGACACCTGCATTCATGTGCACATAATCAAATAGATAGAGAGAGAGAGAGAGGTGCAAATGCATAATTACTTTTTTTAATGAGACTCTTTCCCTAGCCTCTTACTCATTTGGTGCTAAGGACAGTCAGTTCTCCTCCCAGCCCACCCTGAGTGGATGTATCTCAGCACATCACTTCTTTGTCCTATCTCCATTTTCTCAGTAATGACAACAAAAAGTCTCACTAACTGTATACGACCACACGTGTCCTTCCCAACAAGCATGAGCTCACATCACTCCCCCAAACTCCTGGCAGGTGCAGACTGCCATTCTCTTTGCTACACAAAGAGAGGAGGAAGACACCCACCTAGAGGTCGAATGATGCACCCAAAATTACAGAGCAGGCAGACCCTGGGGGGAGACTCTGAACCCAGGCAGCCTGGCTCTGGCAAAGGGACCAGACACTTTCAGATGCTCTCATGCTCAGCGTTGGTTTTAAACCTGAAGAGGAGTCTAAGGAACTTGGATGACTCCCCAGATCCAGAGTCAGAGCACACTTTGCCTCCCCCCACTCCCTGAGGCCTGCCCCAGGCCATGGACAGTTCCTCTAGATCTGCTTTCTTTGTTCCTAGTTCTGTAAGTGGCTACCACCACTTACAGAACTGAAGATCCCAGCCTGGCCTGCCCTCCAGCCCCCCAGTTCTGAACTTTGTACTGTCAGCGGATTATTTTCTTTCTTTCTCCTTTTTCTTTCCTCTTGACAAGTGGAAAAAGTATCATTTTTAGGAGGTAGGGTGTGTGTGTGTGTGTGTGTGTGTGTGTGTGTGTGTGTGTGTTTTCCTGGCGATAGGAATGAAATGACACACTCGGCCCTGCCCCCAACTCCCAGTTGTATAACACCGGAAAAGACAAGAAGCTGGACAGAAACACAAGGAGGTGGCCACAGCCTCCTGCCCACCCACCCCCATCCTACCACAGGCCACACATCAGGGTTTCCTCTGCAGCCCAATCCCTTCCCCTTCCCTTCTGCAAGGAATGACGGTTGTGGCCTCCAGGCCGACCTGGGAAACGAAGCATTCCTGCCCACCTTCCAGCCTCATCGCCCACAGTGCCCTGGCAGAAGCCTCTTTTTCCAGAAAAACCAGGCTCCTCATTGATCTCAACACATGCTTCATGCTTTCCTACTTCCGTGCCTTGGCCCGCTGTCTTCCAGGAGTACCCTCCCGCTCCTCTCCCTGGATCCAAATCTACCACCCTGAAAAGACCTTGCTGGAGACAAGCACCTGCCGGAGAACTCACTGTACAGTGCCAAGTGCCAGGACACAGTAGCCAGGAAGCCAGTGAGGGCCCGGCTCCATAAACAGAGAAGTGATTATAAGCTGCGAACGATGACAGCCCTGCCATACACTTCTGCCCAGATGTGCCCGCCTGCCCCCTCCTTCCGCACCCTCTTCTCGCCTGGGGCACCACTATAGTCACCAGCACTAATGCTTGCTAAAAGCAATCCTCAGCCATCCATGTCCCTCCATTCTGCTACCATCCTTACATAGAGAACATAATGTTCTCAAATTCAAAGCCTTCAGCCTACCTCGTCCTCCAAAGAAGCCTCCAGACCAGTCTTCTAAATATAACCTCACTAGATGACTCCCGCAGCAGCCCTTTTGTCAAACCTCACTGACTTATTCCACTGGCTGCACAGCCTAGGGGGTCTTTGACCCTCAGCCCCCCCTTCTTCCGGCCCCACAGTGGCACAGCACAGCACGCTACAGAAGCACCTGAGTACTGTGCCGAGCAGACTGGGCAGTGGAAGCTGTGGCTTGCCTCAGTCGAGCCAGAAAGGCCCCAGTGCTCACTGCGTGCGTCCCCACATTGTGCTGAGCAATGTCATTCCTATGGTCAGGGAAAGATGGTTTTTGATTTTCCTGTTTGGCTCCAAATTATTCTCTTGGGTAGCTTTCGAATGTCTTTTTAGTACTTCGAGTGTAGGCTGCTTGACAGAGAGACGATGCAACAGGCAGATGCAGCTTCAACCAGCAAAAATCCTCACTTGGACTGGCATGAAGCTAACTGGTATAGTCCTTGCTTACGGAGGGCAGGGTCCTGGGTACCATCCCCTGCACGCGCACACACACACATACACACACAATTAGCTAACCAATTACAATCTCCATTTACTGTTCAGGAGTTGAGATGATGAATACTTCTCATTAATGACTCTAGATTTAAAATAATTTGAAAGCTGAGAATATGATTCAGTAGGCAAGAATGCCTACTCAGAAAACACAAGAACCTGAATTTGGATTCCCCAGAACCTACATTAAAAGCTGGACATGGGGCTGGAGAGATGGCTCAGCAGTTAAGAGCACTGACTACTCTTCCAGAGGTCCTGAGTTCAATTCCCAGCAACCACATGGTGGCTCACAACCATCTATAATGGGATCTGATGCTCTCTTCTGGTATGTCTGAAAGAGAGCAACAGTGTACTCACATACATAAAATAAATCTTTTTTTAAAAAACAAAAATAAAAATGAAAATACCTAAATTGGACATGGCCACTGGCACCTAAGAGACAGAAACAGAAAGATCACTGGATCATGCTGGCATAAAAAAAAATGGCAAATTCCGATTTCAGTGAAAGGCTCTGTCCCAAGGAACTAAGATGGAGCCCCAGCATCCTCCTCAGGCCTCCACAGGGGAGCACACGCAATGATAGCAACAGTGGTTTTAGTACCAGTAATTTATGAAGGTTGCTCTGTCATAAGGTTCAGCGCCCATGTAAAAAGCCAGGCACAAATCATGCACCTGTAATCCCAGCACCGTGAAGATGGGGACAGGAAGACCCTGGAGATAGGAGGACCCTGGAGATAGGAGGATCCTGGGACTTCTGGTCAGCCAATTTAGCAAACTAGTGAGCTCCAGACCAATAAAGACCTTGCCTCAAAAAAAAAAAAATACAATGGAAACTAATAGAATAAGATACCAGGCATGTATTCCTGGTCTCCATATACACATATACATGTATATAGCAAACACATAGACATTATTTCAACACATACAGCACACATATAATAATAATAATAATAATTTGAAATGACACAAAAAACTTAGTGGGAGAAAGGACCAAGTCAGTAGAAGTCAGTGTACTTTATTGGAAACATTCAGGAGGCAAAAAGCTAAACGAAGTTCTCGAATTCTGACAAGCACAGAAGAGGGGACAGTGTCATGAAAACCTGATGGTGATCAAGGGTAAGATTTAATCTGTTTTAGATTCTTGAACTAGTAATTTTAATTTCTTAGACTGCGAGCTCTCCAAAGCAGGTTAGTACTCTGCTTGTTTCCAAAAGGATAATTTGCCCAGGGGAGAGGCTTTGCTATCGTAGCGCGGTGTCTCATTCATGATTTGCCCAGGGCAGAGCAGAGGCTTTGCTATCGTAGAGGGGTGCCTCATTCATGGTTTGGCTCTAGATCCTCAAGACTCTTCCATGAAGTTCCTACAGGATGACCTCAAGAAAGTGGCTGAGTGGTCAGTCCTTGCCCACTCAGACAATTACTTTCAAAGCCATATATTGATGGGTACAGAGCTTCACCTGGTGCCATATCAGAAGGGCAGGTGTCTTGGCACAAGGAGCCACCATCCTTTGTAGACTTGTGCTTAGAATAACTTCCCCTAATACTTATAAGCAGGGAAGGCTCAGAGACTCACCCAATGGAACTGAGGCAGCTCTGGGGCTTCGCTGGAATGGAGGAACGTCTGATGCTCCCAGCTAAGCACCTGTCAGATGCTATGGCTCTTGGGAAAACTTTCCATGGGTAAACTCAAAGCCCAAAGACCACCCATTGGAAAGCAACAGGACCCCTCCCGGGAGCACCAAGAAAGAAGTTCTTTTGGAAGATGGGAAGCTTCAGAGGATCACAAATGTCATTTTTGCTATATTCACAATTGTTGTCCTGCAGAGAGGGAACATAGAAATTCAGTGTCTCCTTACAAAGAAAATATGTATCCTGGTGACCATCAGTTGACTTAAGTCTAGGGGATAGGATTACAGAAAACATCTCTTTAAACATTCGAGTGCCCTCCTTCCTCAAATCTGAGCAAAAGAACACTGAACACAGTGTGTGGAGAAGGCGATGGAGCTGTCAGGTGAAGCAGAGCAGGCCCAGCAAGAGGAGTAAGAGCTTGCATAAGTGCTGGGCCAGCTGTGGGTGCAAAGGTGTGTGCACTCTCTACATCTACTTCTTCTAGAATCTGAAGGTTGCCCCTATAGGCTTGTTGTGAGCCTAAATAGTAAGTGACCACTTAGCACATAGTAGGTACTCAAGAAATCTGGTGTACTTTATAAATATCTGTTCTTTTCAAAACAGATAGGCCCAGGACATTCCTTTCTTTACAAAAGAATTCACTGTGGGGTCCCTTTAAGCCTTCAGCCTTGTGAGTGCGTTTTAAATGGAATTGTTTGCAGAAATCCATTTACACATGACATTTTGAAAACACAGCCACTGCTCTAATGAAGGCAAGCGGACAGAGCTCCTGGGGCACACTCTCTCAGCCTCAGATCCTGTCCAGCAGGATTCTCTGAAATACTGGAGACTAAAAACATCTTCTCTGAAAAACCCACAAAGACCCAACTGGTCGCCCTCTGGGAAGTCTTTTTTCCATGCATATTTGGAAGGCTTGTGGTGTTTCCAGCTATGGGTCCAAGATTATGAGGACAATAGAAATAGCAATAGGCTAAGGACATTAGCTAACATTTATTGAGGCTTTCCTATGTTAGAGTCACGGTGCTAATTCCCACGCATTATCCCACACAGGGTGAAAGAGGCTAATATCTGTAGAATTGCAACGTGTGCTTGTAGATGGAAAAAGTTCCCATAATTCCTCACAAAGAAAAAAATCCCACAGGCTATTATCTTTGTTGTTTTTCTGATAGGGAAACAGAGGCAGAGAGTAGGTACGTCATGTGACCAAAATTGTCCATCTATAAATAACAAATTATTTTGAACAAGTCTAGCTATGAAGCACACTCTGTTACATACCACTGCTCTCTCTGTGTCTACATTCTCTCCCCACCACCCGGGCATCCATCAGAGCCAGGACTGCTAGGCAGAGGGTCCCTATGGGAGGCACTGGCCCTCCTTCTGCCTCCTCCCCATCTCACTTAGCCCTCCACAAGCTGTTGTCAATTGCACTGAAGTATTTACAGCAACCAGCAACCGCTGACACCTCTGTCCACGTGGGCTATAATTTGATGCTCAAGTTGTTAAGCAGCGGCTTTCCAGCAGCAGCTCTTCATACATGAGTGTCTCCCCCAAGAGCCAGGCTCTCTGTCTCTCCACTGCTCCCCACGCATGCACACCTCTCCTGCTGGCCCAGAGTGTGGACACATATGTTCACTTGCCAAATGCATCATCACCTACAGAGGCATATGGGTGCACATACATGTACACATGTACGTATACACACACATGCATAGACTCCATCATAAAACCATCACAGTCTCTTAAGAACATACCTGCTAATACATACCATGTGTACCACAGATCACTGACCTTATCCCATTCACACAGCTTGTATCACACACACACAGCACCATAGAGGGAATGGCTGGAGTGCTCTATGAGGTAGTATTTGACAGTAATGATGGCTAGTAATGCCAACCCAAATACAGTCACAGGAAATATATTCTTCATGTAATAACTCATCAGAAAATTACTCTTTATTAGGGAAAGCATATAAATATTCAGCATGCTTTTTCAGGGACTTGTGTTAAATTGCAGCTGTCGCTCACATGTGTTTGCATCTGTTTGATCCCAAGTTGGTGTATCTACCTAAACCCCTGGGCAACAGAGATCATGCATGTGCATCCACCTCACAGCACTGTGAGCACAATGTGAGGCGGGGATTGGGCAGTGTTCTCTGGCAATGTAGATGATCCTCCACATGGACCAAGATGGCCAGGAAGAGGCCATGACAGCACAGCAAGGAAAATGACTCAGTTGGATTTTACTGTTGTCACTCTTCAGGTGTGCTCTGTCCTACCTCTTTGCCCACAGGATCTGTTGTTGGCTGACAGGGCAGGATTACAAGTCTGTGTGTGGATGAGGAGATAATGAGGACAGAGGCAAATAAAGGGGCAAGATACCCCAGGCCAAGAAGACCATTCACAAAGACTTTCAGTAGGACACTTATTCCATGCACACCTACTAAATGCTAGGTACTGTTAGTTTAAGTCATGGCTTTGGTAAGCGAACTCAGGCTACTTTACCTTGAATAGCTATCTGCCAATCTGAGTTTATTCCTCTGCCTTCTACACATGATCATGACGCCTCTTTTCTCACCCTATGGCCCCCATTCCAAAGAACAGCATTCCCCCCCCCACATGCCAGAATCTAGAAAAGAGAAAGAATTGTAGATAGAAGATGAGTCAAGCCATTGAATCGAACTCTATCTGGTGATATCAGGACAGCCAGGAGCCAAGGCTGTCCTGAGTGATATGCCTGCATAGAGTGGGCCAAGGAGAATAGGATGAGGATGTATCCAGAAGCCATCCAGCACAGGTGAGCTCAGACATCTCTGTGTCTCCCCCTGGACTTACTATGCACAGCATACAGGCATTTCTATTTCCCTCTGTGCACTCACCGTGGGATGGGCACAGTGCTCTGTGGGTTGCCAACAAGCCATGCACAGCCTCTTAAAGGGATGTTAAGACACCGAATGGAACAAAAGACTCGAGGAGACTTTGGTAGCCAAGGTCACCAAGCCACATTCCCAACTTCACTTGTACACACAGTCAGACTCCATACGGGCAGGTGGAGCCAGAGGACTGGGTTTGGGTAGAGAAATATGGTCACAGATAATATTTGTCACCTCCAGACTACATACATGGCCCTGTAACAAAGATGGCTTTCAGAATCCTCTGTTCCCTTTGTCTCTCTCCTCACTGAGTTTAGAAGAAGCAATGAGCAATGACAAGAACCTGGAGCTGAGGTCCACCACCCCCAAGGGGCCTGTGGATAAAATCTGCTGGGTCACAGTTCTGTAAATCTGGCTGGAAAAAACAAGTTTATCTTTATTTTGAGAAACTTCTAAACTGAGGTACAGCATTCTATTCAATAACGGATGTAATAGATTCTGTCAGTATTTTCTGTACCTATAACTGCTACCCATAGAAAATTTAAACAAGCTCTTGCAAAACTGTCAAAATTCTCCTGGTAACCACTTTAAAATTATATTATAACATCACTACCGTGTTACATTAATGTGCTACATTTGTTTCTTGTTTTTCTCTTGTAGGATGGAGTCTTGCTGTGCTGTACAAGCTGGTCTAAAGCTAGAGAGTGTATGCATAAGCCTCAGTCTTCCAAGTAGAATTACAGGCATATAACATCATATACAGCTTTGTTATTTTACCATCACAAACTATCTTACCATATGTCTTATTATAAAACATTTTTTTAATAATTTGATATTTGAATTCCAGCAGGATTCATTATTTTGCAGGCCTGTAAATTTGATTACTTGCACTTAAAAACCTTTATGGTTAGGGATCTGTGGACTTCACTAGTCTGCCCAAGGAGACTCCATGAGATTTTAAAAATAATTCTCTAGGGAAGGATAGAGAACCCTGGTGGAGAAGCCATGGACCCGTGGATGGTTGTGTGTCCATTACCACCGTCATCAGTGATTCAGTATTGGACAGATGAGAGAATAACGTTTATTTGTTCAAAGACAGAGAACTTGAGGATCTCTTACAATGGAGAGTCCACATGACCACAGAGAACAAGCCGGTAGGTCTTAGGCTCATACTCTCTCCTGAACATCCTCACCCATCAGGATAGGACATCTTGAGTGCTTCTTTCTCAAACCCAGCCTTCTGCTGTCCAAACTGTCCCCAGCCTTCAAGGCCTAATTCAAGTGCTACTATCTCTGGGAAGTCTCCTGGGCTTCTTCCTTCTCAGAGAAATTATTGTCCCAGACCTGGACTACAAAGCTATCAACAGCCAGGCGTGGTGGCGCACACCTTTAATCCCAGTACTCAGGAGGCAGAGGCAGGCAGATTTCTGAGTTCGAGGTCAGCCTGGTCTACAAAGTGATTTCCAGGACAGCCAGAGCTATACAGAGAAACCCTGTCTCAAAAAAGAAAAAAAGAAAAAAAAAAAAAAAAGCTATCAATATCCTGAGGAAAGTCAGATACATTTCCTTCTTCTGACCCAGCCCTACCTCTACTACAAGCCTGTATCAGGGATGCCCGCTCATGGCAAAGTCAATAACCCTTTACTGCATGGCAAGTAGGGGGTAGTCAAGGAGCTGTATGACTAAGCTCCATTCCCCGCAGCCTAATCCAAGACCAGGGTGGGGACTTGATTTCCCCTCTCTGAAGTTATTCCTGCCAGAGATGGATTTCCAACCAATGCATACTGACCTTTAAGAGTCTCACCTTATCTTCAGTTTCCTTTCCATAAATCAATTACTCATGCTCAACCACAGTCAAAAAATATTAGATGGAAATTTCCAGAAGTAAACAATCCAAACATTTTAAATCACTCTTTTATAATATATTTATAAGTATTTTATTGCCAGCTATTTTTAGAGACTCTTATTGTGCTTCATATATGTTAAACTGCATCACAGGTGTGTGTATATCTAAGTTAAAAAAAACACATAGCACCTGGTACTATCTAAGGTTCAGGCATCCACATTTCTGGACAACACAAACTCGCAAGACTTTGGGCAATACAACAGGCTCTGTGAAAGAGAATGTAACAGGTCTTGGAAAGCATCCTCCCAGGAGTAAGGAGGAACTACTGTTGCTTTGGCAGCCACACTAGGAGTCAGGTAGGGATGAGAAACAATGATGGGTCCTCTCCAACCCCTGTGAGTGATTCTTCATCCTGCAAAATTGGAATCTGAGGCAACCTCTTTTTCCCCAATCCCACCCTTGAAAGTCACACTCTTAGCCCACTGCATCCTTCTTCTCCCACTTTACCCTATCCCACACACACCCAGCCCTTGAACTGGAATAGTCATCTACGTGCACACAAAACTGGAGAGCACCACAGACACTGTGGCTCCAGTTGGTGTGTGAAGGTGTGTAAAGGGAGACAGCTCTCTGGCCTTCTTTAGAATGTAATGTGCCAACCTGAGCACTTTTTGTCTAGAGGATGGAGAAGCACTAAGCTTGAACAAAGGTTGTCTGGCAACTCTGGCTGCACAGTGCTGTTCCCATTTTCTTTCCCCTCACCATGCCAAGGACCAAAGGTTCTTATTCCTCAATGAATGGTCACATTTCTGAATAATAAATAAATGAATAAACAAATGCTCACAATGCAGCACACTTTTGGAAGTCTTGCACCATGTACTAGGAACAGAGAGATGCAACATATTCAACTACTGTTCTCAGGTGCTTCCAACATGGTAAGAGCGGTGAGCAGAAAGTAATATGTCAAAGTTAATTCATTAAAGTACTAAAAGGGCAGGGCTGGAGAGATTACTACAAGGCTAAGAGTACTGGCTGCTCATCCAGAGGTCTTGAGTTCAATTCTCAGCAACTATATGGTGGTTTACAACCATCTATGCCTGATGCCCTTTTCTGGCATGCAGGCCTACATGCATATGGAGTACTCATATATATAAAATAAAATATTTTTTAAGCACTAAAAGGGCTAAGGATGTAGCTCAATGGTAAGGTACCACCTGGCATTTGCAAAGCCCTGGGTTCTATCACCAGTCAAAAATTATGTAATAGAAATCACAGCAGCATGGGGAATAGAATCTGACCATAGAGGATGGAGAGAAAGCTGGGGTGGGCATGAGGTGGCAACATCTGATCAGAGGGGAGCCAAGAAGAAGAGAAAGAACAATTAGGTCCATAAACTATAGAGTCATTGGCTGTTGGACTCATTGAAAGGTATACCCCTGAACATCTAGAATCATGCTTTTAACCAATGGTTATTTATTTTTACAAATACCATGAAAAAGAAGTTTCACCATTGAAGGGCTCTCCTAGCCTAAGGCTAGGCTGGTTTCCATACTCTGTCCATGAAGGCCAGGCTGCCCCTTTCAACTTTGAGGTACTAGGGAAAGAAGTGAGTCTGGAGACTCTCTGTGTGTCAGGATGAAGGCTAGGCCCCTTTTTGCTGTGCTTCAGGAAGGTTGAGCGGTTGGGAGCTGTGAGGGACAGTAGAACTCTGCAAGGGATCCAGATTCACTGGAGCTGTAGTGGCTGAGCAGCCCAGAAACCAGAACTGCTGAAGAAGCTGAGTCAAACAGGATACAGTTGTGTGGTCTACTCCTCTCCATCATCCTAACCTTCCAGAGTTGGAAGCGACCCCCACCCTGAATGGTGCCCTTCACCTCTTCTCCCTAAAAGTCCAAGGTATTTGTCCTCAGAGCCAACATCGCAGCTTTAATTAGATCTGCATCGGTGTGTGTCTCTATGGAGTTAGACTGTCATCATCCTGAGGACAGGAACCATATGTGGTCTGTTCACCATTATATCTCCCTTGTAAGACAGAAGACCAGGCACAAAAATGGGTCCTAAAAGACTATCAAGATTGAAGTCTTAGGTTCAAGGAGTGGGCCTGGGAGCATGGTTCAACAGATAACAGCAGCTTCAACATGAGTGTTTTTTGTCTTACAAAGAGAGGGCCCAAGAAATAAGAAAACATGAACTACTATTACATTTGTTGGGCCCCTGCTTATGCATGAGGCCTCTGAGTGTAAGGGAGGAGGGAAGAAGGAAAGAAGGATAACGGAAATAAAGAAAACTACAGATGTTGCATCTGTAGAGGTGAGAGCATGGCAATACAGGTAAGGACCACAGACAGAGAATGCCACGTATAGTCCTGGACCCTGAGGCTCTTTTTCCTAAAAACATTGGTCTCCTTAAGAACTCTCTTCTCCCTCACCCCATCCCCAGCCACCTTCTTGAAGGTGTAAACTGTCCCAAAACTGTAGGGAACACCTAGCCATGCCATTTTCTCTCAACCAAGTGTCCCCCAAAATTATGAAAGGGCAGAAGAAGAGGAATGAAGCAGCTAACAGTGTGGCGGGTGCCCTGCTAGGATACAGGAGCCCCAAGAGAGCCTAAGCCTCTAACCTGCACAGGGTACACTTTGGGGAGGAGGAAGATGCAGAGACAGCTCAAGCACATGCCTGTTAGCATGGGTCTGCTTAGGGTCACTTTAGGGTCGTCTCTGTAAGCAGAAGGTCAGACCCATTTATGTCAGGGTCACCTTTGTTGGCTTAGGGTCATCCCTTTTTAGAACTAGGTCATTGACTTTGGGGCAAGGTCCCCCTGGATTACAGAATCATCCTCCCAAGGAAGGGCATTCTGAGGTGAAGCAGGGTCACCACCATTAGGAGGGTTATCTCTGTGAGCACAGGAAGTCCTCGGTGAGCAGGGTATGCTCCTGGACTTTGGGGCCATCAGCGCCCCCAGGTGGCTGGGCTTGGCCAGTAAGCACTTGGATCCCTGCCAGGCAGGGCTTCAGGAGCCTTAGCCCTGAGGCTCTACTCTCTGTGTCTCTCACAGTTGGGAGAGGAACAGAGCCCACTCAGACCCTGGACCCTTCAGGAACTGCATTGGTACCAAAGATTCTTGCACACATCTTTGGGACTCCTGCTCACAGAACACAATTTAGATGCTGGAGCACATCTGAGACTTGGAATCTGCCACCGCTAATCTATGATACAAGCCACAGGTAGAGTCATATGGCCAGGGCACACACAGCCTACTCCCCTGGATCTGGGCACAGACACCCTCTCTGCCAACTAGCCTCTGAGAGTCCCACCCTTCCTCTTAAAAGGTGAGGAAAACTTAAGTTCTCAAGTTTGGTTTCAGTGAAGACTTTGTGAAAGAATCGGGTCATACCCACTTCCCTTCCCAGGCTTTGGAATGGCTCTTCTCTGATGTTCATCCTGACCCATGTGTTTCTGGAAGGACCCCTCCTCATTCACATCTTGGCTGGGCTTTGGGAAAGAAGAGGCTTGGGACGTGCATAGAAAACCCAGTGTGAGCAGAGACTCCCATTCACACTTTGCACTGCTGTAGAGTTCATGGTTGGTGTTGAGTTCAAGGACTGCCAGGTGACCACTTCTCCACATAGCAGACAGACTCAGTCCTCCTTGGGGACCGCGGCTTCCACTCAGTCCTGCTCAATTCTTTAGGGCTCTGCCAAGGGAGAAGAAAACCCAGGGTCCCACATAAAAGTACCATACCACCAAGAAAGGAAGTGAGCCACTCTCTCCTCGCTTGCTGTACCTCTGGGCACAGGTGCTGCCAGGATTTTCTGCAGAGTCCAGCACAGTCAGACCCTACATCCTCACTGCATTAAGAAAATTTGGTTTGGAAAAAGACTGTTAAGCCTGCCAGAAGAGAAGAGCTAAGACACAGCCACTGACCCCCCAGAACAGAAATCAGGATCTGACTTATTCCAACTCTGTTCAAACAAATAAACTGAGGCCTTGTAAGAAGTCTTAGTCTAAGGTCAAAAGAGTCAGCACCATTGCTAGAACTGGGAATCCTTTTTTCTCTCTTATCTACCCCTAGTATAGATAGCCATCATCACAGTGGATGCTAAGATGAAGCCCCCGGAAGAGAGAGAAAGAAAACTAAAGCCTACCAGACACTCATAGGCTGAGTATAAGTCAGAATTCCTAGTACTATAGGAGATAAAACACACTTGTACACACACACACACACACACACACACACACACACACACACACACCAGCAAGTACATCCAACCCAAGAAACAATGATTACAGCCAGGGCCATTTTTATCCCCCACACCTAGGTGGTCCAGCAGAATTGGAGTCAGTGGGATTCATCTAACTGGGAGAATAGAGGGGGAAAGGAAGCCAGTATCTCCAATGGCTAGCAGGAAAGAAACAGAGTGGATGGCAAATGGTGATCACATCTTCTCCCCTCTAACAAGGTAGAGGATGTGGCTTCTCCCCAATGCCAGGGTGGGGCAGCATTTTGCTCACCTGCACTCCTCTCTCCTGCCATCCGCACCTTGTTCACCTAAAGGCAATTTATTTCATCTTGGTTTTCCAGAATTGCTGACTGTTTTACTCTTCCTCACATCCTGACTGTGAAGAGAAAGGATTTAAAGGCAACGATAACCCAGCATCTTGGGATTTCCCGGGCATTTAAGGGCAGTTGAAGAAGTTTAAATTTCTTCATAATATCCAGATGAGTACTTTATCTAAGTACTTTATAGAGAGTGCAGGATTCACCTGTAGATCCCAGGATGCTGCCAAGCATCTTTGAACAAACTCTGGTCGCCATCCTCCCTTCACTGTCTAGACCTGTTTCCACAGCCAAGAGTCAGCCTCGGCTCCTTTGTAAGCTCTAGCGGCTGTGCTATCTGCACTTGCACCTTTGACACAGAAAGACAGTTTCCTGAGAATGGAAGCAGAAGCTCCAAAGACACCAAGGACTTCTAGCCAAGTTCTATACAGGCTGGAGTAGAGGAGGCTGTCTGGCAGCCCTGCATGGGAGACAGACAGAGGCTGGACAATGGTACCTGTTAGCTAACCTGGAACAATCAGGACCTAGAGTCCAAGTAAGATATAACAACTGCCCATTATGGGCAAGCCTAAGGAGAAAGTCAACCTGCTCCTCTGCTGACCAAATCATAGTACCTTCAGCAGTTTTGCTCCATGCTCCAGATCTCTAGCTTTGTCTGCATCTGGGGAGGAAAGTGGGAGAAGATAAACAGGTCTAGGGAATAAAGGGCCAAACCACCATTCTACCCCAACGCGCTCTACCCACATTATTTCCAGTCTCTGCCAAGTCCTCCAAGGACATTCATTCTCCACACTCATGAGGCACACTGAAAAGGGTCACAAAGATCTCCATTAGCATATGCAAATTAACAAATGCTTGTAAGCACAGGAGCAAGGGGGAGCAGAATGCATATCTAACCCCATCAACAGAAAAGATCACATACCCCCCCCCCAAACAAACGCTACATACATACCTATTACATCTTTAATACAACTCGAATGGGGGTGGGGGGCAGGAGAGATTGCACATCAGAACTCACCTCGAAGTTGCTTCGAAATCTATATGCTTATTGATTTGGTTTGGTTTGGTTTTTGTTTTGGTTCGTTTTGTTTTAAGAGTCTCTCACTGTGTAGCCCTAGCTTGCTTGGAAATCACTATGTTTACCAGACTCGACTATGACTCAGAAATCCATCTGCCTCTGCCTCCAGAGCACTGCGATTAAAGGCGTGCCTAATTTACTTGTTCTTTTTATGCTATGTTGAGGAGTGGTGGGTGTGCAAAGACACCCTATCAATGATTCTAGACCCTCCGGTGCAAAGCAGGGCTGGCCGAGGAGACCAGGACGGCGATGAATCGACACAAAGCTGGCCCGCCCACCACAGCGTCGGACACCGGAATCCACTCTGGTTTTCCAGGTCCTTGACATCTCTTCCCAGGTCCGCGGCTAATTCTACTCGATGACCTCAGACTGGTCCTTTCAGCTCCGCTCTCAGAACCCTTTAGCTCCAGAAGTTTGGGTCTGAGTCTAATTTAAGCTATCGCCCCTCCAGCGGCTCTCTTTAATATAAAGAAGTGGGAATCATTCCCAAAAGATTGAAGAATGTGAGAATAACCTGCAGGTGCGACATAAAACCAAAGGGCACAGAAGAGACTGACAGGCGGGAACCTAGGTTAGAATGAGGGTATAGGGGTGGGCTCCTACTCCCAGAGAAGCCCAGCGCATCTACATCTGAATGGGAAGCCCTGAAGTCCGCTTCGCACCGACACCTGCTGGAGGAGGGGGCCTCAAAGTAAGAGTCTTCGGTTACCATAGGCTAATTAATTCGAACAATAAAGTCCACTCCAGTGTCCTCAAGGCTCCGAACACGCCGTACCCACTCCACTCCCAAACACACACACTGGCAGTGCCTACACCGATAAATGGAAATGCACTTCTCAGGTCCGCAATTAGTTTTAGGAAAGGGTGGGTTTAAATGTTTTGCCCCACTGAAGAATTCGTTCTCTCCAGTCCCAAGCAAGATTCATGGAACCCCAATTCCAAAGATATTTCAGCCTCGATAGACAAAAGTAACCCAGGGTGAGCCAACCCTGAGACAATTTCCAGCTTCCGAGGAAACTGAGCAGACCCTGCAGTTGCTGAAACTCACAGAACCCCAACATCCGAGACTGAGTGCATCCTTCCCAGTGGTGCACATAGCCGAGTTTAATGCGGGTTTACCGAGATTCTAGGGTCTACGAAAGATTGGGCAGGGATAGAGGGGTGATGAAGACTCCCACCGACTGAGTTCCTCTCGGACCACGAAATTTAGACCAACAATGAGAAGGGAAAGTGAACATGGAGAAAGGTTTACCGGGAGGAAAACCCAGCTGACGGAGAAACGCGGAGCTGCGACTGCGAGCCATTTCTGCTCGAGTCCGCGTGGAGCGAAAAGACCACGTTGGGAAGGGACCCCCTGCACAGAGCACTGAGCCCAACGAAGGTTGGAAACAATCCCGAGGAGGTGGCCAGAAGCCGAACTCACAGCAGAAGCCTTCCTTCTCGGGCTGACCCAAGCCCAAGGTCTAGCGCGGCTGTGGTGGTGTGGCAGCGCAGCGCCGGCTGGAAGGAGGCGGTGCCTGCTCCGCCCCGTGGCGAGGCGCGCCCTCCATCCAGCCCGCGGAAAAATTCGTTCTCAAAACCAGAGCCCCGGACCTCTGTCTTTCTTATAGAGCTCTCTATTGGTGCACGTCTATGCCAGCCTTTAAAAAAAAAAAAAAATTCAGAAGCGCTAGCTCCAAACTCCAGACATTTGCTTGTTCTCAAACACTGATATTTGAACACTTAAGGGACCGCAATCTCCCTCCCACCCACCCTTGCCCACCTTTAAGTCTCTCCAGAAACCTCACAGTTCCAGCCCCAGGGACAAACATGGGCTGGGTCTCACCGTCCTGGTTAGCCCTCCCGGACGCCTCCCAGGCCCCAGCCTAAACAGCCTTTTGAACTATGCATGGAAATAATTTAGACACAAACCCAAACTCTCCTCGCCTCTCTTCCGTGGAAAGCGCAGGGTTGGGAGGAAACTCCGAATCCCGTCCGTGAAGACCTAGGCACACCGCCTCCTCCCACCGTTTCCTAAGCCGCAAGCTTAGGAGGCACGCTCCGCACTCCAAATCTTTTCTCTCTTTCTCTTGCAAGGACCGTCGTTTAAACTGCGTCGGCGCCTTTATTCGCCTGACCCTGGGCGCAGGGAAACCAGCCTAGTCGGTCATTGTCCTTTCTGGACTGCCCCCACCCCCGCCCCAATCAGTGTCACAAAACGCCCCTTTCAACAGATTCCAAACCCTCTTCACCTCGGCTCACCGAGCCTTCAACTTCAGTGAGTGAGCTCTACGGCGGCGCTGGAGGAGGCGAAGTTTAAATAAACCGGAGCGCAGAGGGAGGAGGCGGGGGTCGCGGAGGGTTGGTAGTTGAAGGGGAGGGTGGAGGTAGAAGTGTTTTTGAAAGGGGGAAAAAAGTCATCGGGGAGGGAAAAGTGCTTTGTAACCACGAAGACGCGCCTGTTGTGGCGAGAACAAATTGGGTAGGGAGGGGAAGTGTCCCCCTCCAACCCTGGCTCCTGGGTGGTCTAGGGGGGAGCCCCTAGAGAAAGAAAGAAAGATGGGGAGGAATACGTGGTGAAAAGAATTAACCACTTTAATTGGGTCGCAACAGAGACTGGGCAGCAGGCTCACGAATGGGCCTCGATCACTCAGACCAAATACTGGTCGATAAAATAAAATGTCTGCCCTTAGCCATGCTGAAAAAAAAAAAAATGTATGGCAAAGTTGGAGAATCAAGACTGTTCTTCACAGCTGTAGAAAGTAAATCTGCAAGAGAGAGAAATTCTGCCCGGAAAGGCCCCCCTCCCCCTCCTTATGGCCTCGGGCCTCCGGCGCCGGATGAAAAGGAATGAAATTGAACGAAATTGAACGAAATGAAGTGAAATTGACCAGTGAAATTCGCCAATTTTCTTCTCCTTTAAACCGCCCGCTCTCGACAGCACTCTCAGAACCTCAGGCTGATTTCTTACCAATTTTTTTTCTCACCTTGGAGAGATCAAGGTGTGCCCTGGATATTTTTCTTATTGTCTCCGATTGTTAGTACCTATGAGGCAACAGACCTCATCTGCCTCCACCCAAGTAGGGAGAGAAGTCTAGGGAGCTGTTCAGATGGGAGGACCTGTTTCACCTCCCAGGAAGTTGGACTCCTGAGCCCACACCAGTCCTAAGCACCCACAGATCTATCGGGTCCGGGAAAGAGTCGCGGCCTGAGTACCTCCAGACGTCCAGGAGGAGTCTATCTATCGCACAAACCCTGCAAACACTCCCTTCTTGCATTCCAGTTTCTAGCTTCTAACATCTTAGCTCTGAACACAACCTAACAGGGAGTCCAAAAATTCAAACACCTCCCCTTCTCCCCTGCTTTTAGAATCTGGAACCTTCCCCAGAGCTGTCAGCTGAGCGTGGGTGGTTTCTCTGGACCAGGCTTGACCTGTTAACTCATTGAGATGCTAGAGTCTGAGTAGAGGGTCTCCTTGGGGACCCCAAGAGCCCTCTAGAGAACTTATACACATCTCATCCTTTTCTGCAAACCCGTATTTCTACCACTGGTACACACACACACACACACACACACACACACACACACACACACACACCCCTCAGGACAAATAGCAATTCACCCAAAAGAACCTTCCACTTCCCCTGTAAGTAGCAGTTGGTTATAGCCAGCTCACCTACCTATCTACCATCCATATGAAGTCTGTCTGATTTTATCTTTTCAAGACAGGGAAAAATTCAACTTTTATTCAAAACTCCAAACTAATATGTAGAATCTAATATTCCAAACTAATCTAATTTTCATGGCAGAGAATTGTGGAGTTGGAAGGTCTTTTTTTTTTTCCCCAGAGCAAACAATTTCCCCAGCATGTACACACATACACACACATTCACATACACCCCTACTCATGTAAAAAGAAACAAAACCATACTCATCAAATTTGGAGCCATGCAAGTCAGAGACCATTATTCCAGTACTGGAGACTATTTCTCAATCCAGACCTCTGAAGCTAATCTAGTTTCTGGTCTATTTGGTAAGATGGTGGGAAGGTAGCGTTCTATCTCCCTGACCTCTTAGTCTTTCAGAGATGGGAGAGGGAGACTCTCAGCATCTTGACAGAAGAACTATGTTCACCACTCACACCTGAGCCTCGTCTCCCTGGAGACCTTTAGTGACACCTCAACAATCCCTCCCCAGTTCCAGTGTTTCCCCCTCTGAATCCTGATGCACGCCTCTTCCTTCTTTCCCTGTCAGCTAAGGGATACTAATGAGTTCTGGGTAATTTCTTTTGTCCACATCCCCAAGTTCTTTGCATCTGGGTCTCTGACACTGTCTTCTACTTTCTCTGTTGTTTATCTTCACTTAAGAGATAAAGAGAGCCTTTGCTCTGACTCTGTCAGTTTTCTGTAAAGGCTGAAAGAATTGCCTCTTCCTGCACTTCCACATGCTTCACCTACAAACTCACTGGAATATACAGAAAAGGGATAACCACCTTCCACTTCACCCCCGATGGTTACAGATCTAGCTATTGGGAATCACAAGCACAAGGCAGAGAGCACAGGGGTCCAATGCACTGTGGATAGTCTTAATCCAACCAGAAGGCAGGAGTTCCTGGCTGTAAACATGGCTCCAGGAACCAAGACCTTTGCCCTAACAGAGTGAACCCCCCTCACTGTTTAGTTGATCATATCCTCTAGCCCACTCAAGCTGGGTGAGGGTGAGCTTTCTAACTCAGTTTGTAGAGTCCCTAAATAAAGCCTTCCACTGTCAGAAGTGTGTGGGAGTGGGGGTTCTAAAGGCCCTCTGGGGGCCAAAAGAAATGCCCTCCTATTAAAGACAGACAGTGACTAATAGTCATAGCACATATTCATGGACACACATAGAAACAAAAACTCAAACTTGCCTGAAATACACTCCTTCACACACACACACACACACACACACACACACCAAACAAACAAACAAACAAACAAATGAACGAACAAAAATCCCAGAGTGACCAAGACAAATACAAAAGCAAACCACCAAAATCTCCATTGAAAAGCCCCTGCACACACAGAAAAAGGAGAGTCATACAAAATATGATTCAAGAGGCATGGACTTGTACTCAGTAGCCACAGTGCTCCAGCACTTAGCACTGAAATCTGCCCAGGCCACACTAAAATCTATACTAGAAGTAGGTGAGACTTCTGGGGTGCAGTAGAAAATAGAATCCCTCTGCCCAACCCCAGGCTTTTGCCCTTCCTTGTACCAGAGTGAAAATGAAAGTGGTCACAGGCTTCCAGAGACCTGGCCCAGTTGGAAGCAGAAGGCCCCAGCAGTGCACAGAGCCTCCCTCCACCATCTGACTAGCTCAAAGCTTCCTTAGCTTTGAGCTTCTTACCTAGCTCTTTCTCCCTCTCCCTCTGCTGGGGAGCTTGAGGTCTTCTAGGAGAGCCTCGACAAGGACAAGGGAGTTCAGGCAAGCAGATTGAGCTGGTGACTGATGCTACGTTCACATACATTTATTCAATTGACACCAATGAAGAGGGAGAGGGAGACAATTTTTTTTTCTTCCATACAGACCATCAGACGATTTCACAGAGTCTCCGCTAAGTGGAGAAGTCTAAATCAATGCACACCAGTGGACAGAGAATGCGTTGGGGGGGGGCAGCCCTCTGTACAGATATTTACACATAACTATAGGACCCCCCCCCCG
The DNA here is from genome assembly GCF_978045245.1 of Mus caroli. Lineage (NCBI taxonomy): Eukaryota > Metazoa > Chordata > Mammalia > Rodentia > Muridae > Mus > Mus caroli. The sequence continues at coordinate 41,807,973 of NW_028227261.1, read as the reverse complement.
CCACAGCTCTGTGCCCTTGCCCACCCAATTCCCACCTCTCCAGACCCTCTTCTCCCACCCTCTCTCATTGCCTTTAACTACAATAAATATCACAGGGCCTGGGGCAGAGGAGAAGGCCAAGAGGACCTCTAGCCCTGGATGGCTGGGCCTATGGACCACGGGAAAAGCCAAAGAGGGCTTCTTTTTAAAAAAATAAAAATAAAAAAACAGCCAAACACCAGAGATAAAACATTTTCCTCGGGGAAATGGGCTCTGCGGTTTCTTCAAGGATTGTGGAGACCCCATTTCACTTCTCTTAGCTTCCCGAGTGTGAAGAGCCTGCCTTAGGCTTGGAGGAAACCAGCTTCCTTGAAGAACAGCAAAAGGAACCAAAAAAATTTTTTTTGAAAATTTTTCTTAAGCACAAAGCAGATAACAGATGTCTTTAAATTATAATATTGGATGAGCGGGTCTCAAAGTTGAGGAAGGAATGGGGCGGTGGGTTTTTCAAGCCATGGGTGATTCTGGCGCGATCCGACAACCGACAGGCTTATCTCTGCCAAAGCATTCTCTGACTGTGAAAGGCGCAAAGGCAAGACACAGAGAAGGTTCCTGCTCTCCTTTTTGATGCTTTATGAACAGAAAAGCGGTCTCCGCTTTAAACCTATTGCGTAGACCAGGGAAGCCAGGGAGCCCGCTTCGTCCCAACTGCCAGTGACATTCTGAGCTTGCAGCTTGAAGTGCCCGATCACGCGCGACGGCCTAGGTCTGGAGACTCTTCATAAATAGACTCCCTGAATTCCGCTGGGACCGGCCGAGCTCCCCAGAGAGGTTAAGGAGTGAGGGCCTAACTGGCCCGAGCCCGGTGCGGTCAAAAGTGGCAGCCACTGAGGCCCGCGACTTTGCTGGCAAACGAGGGCCCTGAAGACAGGAGTGAGTCCCCTGGGTGCGAGAGGCGGATATGGCCAGCCACCGGAGTCAGGGCCGGGGCAGTCAGCATGGCCAAGACTTGGGCTTGACCCCCAGGACCTGCGGCTGCTGCGAATGGCGATCCTGGAGAACCGTCGCCGCTGCCCGGGGGTGCGGCCCCGCCACCACCGTGGCCCATGATGTGGTCTATAGAAAAGGAAGGCCTCTGGCCTGTCCCCGCGCCCCCGCCACCCGCACCACCGCCGGCGTCCGTCTTGAGGCCCTGACGCAGGAGTGCAGTGGACAGGCTAGCCGCTGTGCCAGCTGCGGGGGGACTCAAGGACGCGGGGTAGAAAGCCTTGGCGCAACCCAGCTCTGCGCCTAGGAAGGCAGGCAGCCCTGCGGGGCTTGGGCCAGATCCCGGGGCAGGCGCAGGGGCCGGCGCCGAGGCCGCACTTGCGAAGACCGAGGCCGTCGGAGGTCCGGGTGGAGGCGCCGCGGCGCGGCCCGGGGGAACTGACAGCTGGCAAGGCGCTGTGGCGGCGAAGGCGAAGGCGTGCGGGTGTGGATGCGGGTGTGGGGCTGGGCCCGGTGGAGGTGCACCGTAGGCCGGGAGCGCCAGCCCGTAGCCATAGCCGTAAGCGCCGTAAGCGGCGAAGCCCGAGAGGAAGGCGCCAGGGTCCCCGGCCGCGGCAGCCCCGCCACGCAACAGCAGCTCCGGGTGAGGATGCGGGTGTGGATGCGGTGGCGGCAGAGGCTGCCGCTTGAAGCGCTTGCGGCGCCGCAGGAAACTGCCGTTGTCGAACATGTCGGCCGACTCCGGGTCGAGCGTCCAGTAGTTGCCCTTGCCCGGGTTGCCCGGCTCGCGGGGGATCTTAACGAAGCAGTCGTTGAGGGAGAGGTTGTGGCGAATGCTATTCTGCCAGGCAGGGAACTTCTCCCGGTAGTAGGGGAAGCGGCCGCTGATGAACTCGCAGATCTCGCTCAGCGTCAGGCGCTTCTTGGGGCTCTGCAGGATGGCCATGGTGATGAGCGCGATGTACGAATAAGGTGGTTTCACCAGAGGGCTCCGTGTCGCCGCGCCCCCCGACGGCGGCCCGGGTCCCGGCCCCGGCCCCGGCCCCGTTGCGCCTCGGGCTGCCTGCACGCCGGGCCCCGGGCTTCCCGCTGCGGCCGCCGCCCCCCGGGGCGCTAGAGCGCGGGGCTCGCAGTCAGAGCAACCTCCCGACTCTTCCTCGTCCTCAGCCACGTCCGCCTCGGCTTCCTCCGGGGGAGGCTCGTGGCCGTGAGGGAGCACGTCCCGAGGGGCGCGGGGCCCGGAGCGGGCTGTGAGCTCCCCCCCACCGCTGCCGCCGCCCACCACGTCTATGTCTGCGTCGGGCTCGGACAGCGCGGCCGGGGAGCTCTCGGAGGACATGATCTCGCAACAGCAGCTGCCCAGGGTCATGGTGCCGCCGCCGCCGCCTCCTCCGCCGCTCTCCGGCTCCGCTCGGCCCGCGGCTCCGGCTCCGCCGTGCTGCCTCTCCGACCAGTGTGTTTTGCGCGCGGGCGGGGAGGGGGCGGAGGACAGGGAGGGGATGTCCCCTAGCTCCTCAGCGCCCCCTGGTGTTGAGACTCTAGGACTTTCACCCTGCAGAGCGCACCCAACCGGTGCTGCCCCGGGACTCGAAAACCAGGCACCGGAGAAGAGCAGTAAAGCAGCCCGTTACTCGGTCGAATCTGGGCTTCTGGGCCCCTAGACACATAAGTGGGGCTTCGGGAGATTAGTCCCTCCCGCCTGGTGGCAGCCTAAGGCGGAAGAACTGTGGGCCCGGGGCGGAGCTCCCTGGGCAGGGTGGGGCGGGGAAGGAAGGGGGCGGGCAGAGGTCCTCTGCTCCCGGGCCCGGCGGGAACAAACTGCCGCGGTGGCGGGAGCTAGGCTCGCTTGGCTGGAGGCGGGTCATCCTTCTTCTCGCAGCTCCCGCAACCCCGTGGCTCCCTGGAGCCACCACCACCTTCAGTGCGCCCAGTTACTGGAAGTTAAAGCTCATGCCGGCGCAGCTGCATCTGGTGGTGGCAGTGGCTACAAACCTCCTTTCCTCATCTCCCCAAGGCGGCGCCCCGGCCACCCGGGCCGAAGCGCGGATGGATCGCCAGTGAGCCGAGATGGCCAGACCGACGCCGCGGACAAGGACCTACTGGAGGCTAAGGGAGTTCTGGACGACAAGTGAGGAGAGTGATCCAGAGGAACAAACTCGGGCGCCAGTAGATCCTACTCAGAGAGGTGAGAAATGTCTGCGGTGGTCCTCTCCTTCCCCTCCAAGGCCCCTGCCCTGCCACTGTCCCCAGGAAGACCGTCTGCTCTCACTCCTCTTAGTGATTCGTCTCCGCATTCGCCGCATTCTCTGCACACCCACAGGTCCCTTAGCTTGGGTTTGCAGGATTGATTTTTTTTTTTTTTTTTTGTCTCAGCATCTTAATCTTTGTAATTGTCTCTCTTGACCCCCGTGCATATCCTGCGGAAACTGAGTTATCCTGGATGTTTGTTCCTAAGTGTAACAATCCCGCTCTTAATTTCCGGATTTAGAGAGTCTTACAACAGAACTCTCACGGAGACGTCCCCCGAAGAAACTTAACCTCAACCCTGGGCCAGTGTTGCCTTTTTATCTGGGGACTTTCTCCACAGAAGGTTGGTCCAGTATGCTTTTTCTGCTAGCCAGATTTTTGCCCATCTTAATCCCTCTTCCCTATTCTTCCTCTAGGACCCAGAAACAAGTTGCTCAGGTTTATACTGAGCCCATTTCAACCTCTTGGGGCTGGAAGGGATTGGGAGAAGGTAAGAACTGGACAGAGGCTGACTGTTACCTCAACAGCGCCTCACAGTGGCCAAGGCTCCAGCATAGGGGGCCTCAAAACCTGCTGTGCACCATAGTCCCAGCGCTCTGTGACCCTCCTTAGGTAACTTCCTTTCAGGGTCCTACTTTCCTGGTGTGCACCGCAGGATTAAGAGCAGAGCCGGGGGACTTAAACTGAAGGGATCCCAATTTTGGTTTCACCAATTTCCAGCTGTCTCACCTGGCTAATTTTAACCTTTTTGCCTGACTCTTCCTCTATTTAAAACACCTACCTCAAGCCTGACATGATGGTAAGCCCTTACATAAGTAACTTCAGCATTCAGAATGCTGAGGCAAGAGGTTTGCTTCAAGTTCTAGGCCAGTCTGAGCTACAGATGAGACCCTGACTCAGAATCAAGTAAGTAAATAAAGTAAGATGAATTTACCATGTGACCAATACGTAAAGGTAGCCATCGCAGGCCACTGATTGCGTAGACTCTAGGTGCCCTATTCTCTGGGAGGGAAGGTGGTCAGGGAAAATGTGGTCTCCCACCTTGTAGTACCATCTACAGTAACATCTCTAAACCATGTGCTGAAATGTGTGTGTGTGTGTGTGTGTGTGTGTGTGCGCGCACACACACACACACACACACATGCATGCACGCATGGAGGGTGTGTGGAGGATAAACTGGGAGTAAGGCTGTGAGGAGTAAATTTGCTGAATGTAAGAAAAATACGTGTAAGGATGGGTGAACCCCTTTATCTAACTGCAACCTTCATTGATGAAGGCAGGGATTCTCCAAGCCCCCTCTGGAACCTCTGAACAAGGGGATCACTTAGTGTGCTGGGTCTGCATAAACCAAGTATCCCTGGGGAAAGGAATAGGCCCAGCACTCAAAACAGGGACAGTAAATTGAACAGACTAGTGGCCCTGGAAGTGGAATGTTCTGGCAACAACTTGCATACTTCGTTTGCTTTGCTTAATGGAGTACCCCTCTCCCATGAGATTCCACTCAGATACTCCACACCACCAACCACATCCTTACTCCTCCCCAGCTCGTCTCTGCCAGCATCCCAATAAGTAAAGAGAAAACTAGCATTGGGCATCATCTAATCTGTTTCACCTTGACTTCGAAATTGGCAAACCCATGAATAATCTTTTACTTTTCCAGTGCCCTCCTGATATTTCAGACTCCAGCTACATGTTCAGCTTCAGGGTAGGGCTGGCTAAAGCATTTGTTTCTCAGATCTCCTTTAGGGCTACCAGCTCTTGCTGCCAGCCGCTACACTCTTGTCCTGCCACCCATTCACTGAGACTGAAACTCTAGCTGGGAAAAGCTGTCTAAGAACCCCCAGCTTCTATTCTTCAGTGCAGTCGTGGGGCACCTCCTTAAAGAATCATCCAAACTTAGCACTAACAAGAATGGAAAGAAAGGGCCAGGGCAGGATATTGCTTGCCAGATTTTTGAGGTGCTCTACCTTATAGCCCACCCACCCCAGAAATCTTCTCTTTATCCAAATAATTGCTTTCCAGGACCCACCTTGCCTAGGGGCAGGTGGTCTTTGGTTAAGCCCCAGAAGCCTCCATCTGTCTCACTGCTTAGCCACCCAGATTGAGCAGCCTGGAACAATTGAGAGTAGAACATACTCCTGAGGAGATGGTGTGTCTGTTGCAGGATCTTTCATTACAAAATGTTTTTTATAACTGGCCAGGAGTTGTGTTCATTGCGAAGTATATGTGGTTCCCACTGGCTTCTAAACCATCTACCTCTCCAGCTTCTCTTAAGAGCCCCATGGAGAAGCCATTTTGTGGATCTGGAAAAGAAAAGCCCTCCTGAGATAGTATGGATATAATTAAGTCAGTGGCGAAACTGCTAAAGTTGAGCTGCTGACGGGCAAGTTTGTCTCTAGACTCCGTAGAACATAGTCTGCAGTCTTAAGAGTTTGGAGCTTGAAGATCAAGCACCCTGGCCCGCTCCAGGCACTACTAGCCTGTGAAAAGAGGCAGGAACTAAACAGGGTGTACCATGTCCATGCTCTTTTACAATTACAATTACAACCGGCTAACCTTGGGGAAAGCTGCAGAGCCTATGTTAGCCCCCTCCCTCTCTCCAAGAGACTACAGCCCCGTTTTGAGATCTAAAAAACAGCAGCTACAACTCCCATCTCTAAACCTGCTTTGGAATCTAAGTTTCTCTTAACTGAATTTGGAGGCAGAGACTCAAGATCCTGTCCCGCAAAGATGGACTTAAGATGGCCGGGACCCTAGACACAGAGATGAAAGATAGCTGAGATTCCAGTGAGTGCATCATGATTTCAGCAGCCCAACCCCAGCCGCCGCTGCTCTATCCCACAGCTAGGACGAAACCCTTTTCCTCTGGTTCCACCACTCCTGGCCAAGGACCCCTCCATCCACAGACAAAGTAGTGGGAGGTTTGCTTACAGCGGCGGCGGTTGGGACCAGAATAAGCTACGGATCCCGAATCGCGGTCGGTCGGTCGTGGGAAGAGGGTTGCAAGCTCAAGAGAGGGTAAAAACAGCACCACCCCCAAACCGCGGAGCGAAGGCGCCTGCTTAACGTATCCGAAGAGCTCAGAAGAGCTCAAACCGAAGAGCTCAAAGCGACTGGATTAGGCCAAACTTTTCAAGAAAGCTGAGGTTCGGCAGAGCCAATAAGTGGGGGACAATTGCAGGTGTGCTTGAAATGTGTGCTCCAATTCTACACTTTCCCTGGTGGGTTCTATGGGCCCTAGGTCCGAGGGTCTGTTTGTTTGTCTTAGTATGTATCTTTTCCCTCGTTTAACTTGCTCATCGTGGTCAAGAATGCCACAGAGTGGCAGACCTCTTACAGATTTCCACTACCGATCTCACTTGATGTTCACTGGGTCCCGGTGACCTGAAACTTCCCTGGAATGCTGGCTGTTCAAATCTACTGGAGCAGGGACCTGGTGTGGGACTTGCAGCTTGACCTCAAAGGGAAAGGCTGTGTGCTAGCGTGCAGATCCGGAAGAGAGATGAAAGTCGGGAGACAGAAGAGTGCGGAGAGATGCTGCCATAGAACCTGGTGGGCACGGGCCGCGACCTCCTTCATACCAATCTCACATTGCGTCTAGAACAGAGGCACTCTGGGAATGGACCGCTCTTCTAGTACCCTAAATTGGGGTAGGGCAGAAGGGAACTGTGCCTAGTCTTAAGGACTAAGTTCCCCAGTGCATTGTTACATTTCACTTTTCCAAATGATTGGTGAAGTAGTAGATCCTCGAATGGGCAAAGAAATGCTGCAGAACGCCCAGGCTGGTGGAGTACATGCGGAGCCGAGGAAGCTGAATGAGGGACCAGCCAGAGCCCTGGCCTAGCTGCTCAGAGGCAATGGGTGGATTCCTGGAGAACAGCGACCTCTGGAGGACCGTCGCATCCACGAAAAGCCAGGAACAACACACTTGGTTGAGTCTAAACTGCCATCTTCCCACCCCACACTGCTTTGGCACTCATCTAGAAACGTAAGCCTCCACTCTTCTCTTTTCGCTCATCTTGGCTGCCTTTCCCTCTGAAACCTCCTCAGAGAAGCCTTCCCAAGTCAAGCCCGTCCTCCCTCTTTCTGCTCTGAGCTTCTCAAAACCTAACTAGACAACTCCTGCTCTGCTCACGACTATGGAATACACCTGCTTTCTGCCCCACCGGTTAATCCACATCCACCCTTTGTGAACCATGCTAGGGGTGTATGTGTGTTGGTGTTGGTGTTGGTGTTGGTGTTGTTTGGGTTCTCTCTCTCCCCTCCCTCCCTTCCATCCTCCTTCCCTCCCTCCTGTCTTTATAAGGGAAGATTGAGGTCTAAAACTGTACAGCGACTTTTCCTTTCTTTTTTGAATCGTTAATGTGTTTATTATTGTGAGGTCACATGTACTTACTAAAGAAAAAGAGAGTGCTAAAAAATAATCCCATATGCTCCCAAAGTGATGTGTTTTTTCAGAGGTGAAGAGAGCAGCTAACTTTATTTCTCTGTGGGTGGAAAACCCCATGGTAAGCTGGATTCTAAGGACCTGTATCCACAGTGCATTTAGAGATTAATAACGTTCAGCATCCTCAGCAACGTTGATGGGTCCTTCTCTAGCCGTCTGTGACAGAATGTGTCATGCTCTGAATTTCCCTATGGACTATAGATTTTTCAAAGCTCATTTCTCACGTGGGGAAATGGAAACACAGAGATGAATGCATTTCCTGAGAGTCACACAGCAGATATGCAGTAGAAGTGGGAACTGGAAATGTAATACCACATTTCCCAGGGCAGTATTCTCGTTGTCTCCCCTGAAGGAAAAGCATGTAATGTGTGGAAGGGGTCATTCTGATGGGGAATTGGAAAGGGGGTTTTGGGCTCAGGAAAGAGGAAATAAAGAGGGAACTGGAGAGGGGGCTCACTGCTCCAGAATGGGACCATAAGGAGAACAGACAAGGAAGTTATGCTGTGTCTCAGTGTCTACTGTGGTGGGTGTGAGCTCCCCATCACTGAAGAAGAGACTAGACAGTCCCTGAATAAGTGTCTTAGTGGCCTCCAGGCAAAGCAGGAAGGGCTTGAATCATTGAATCACACTCCTCCTATAACTCTCAGATAACAATCTCTAAGGTCTCCATTTTCTTGCTTGTAAAATAGAAAGCTGGGTTTTGGACTAGGACCAAAGAAATTTCTAGCTAGTCATCTCAGAGACTCCTGAGAAGTTTGAAAAACTCTGTACATGGTCAGTCAAGAAGGGTCCTTCTGAGAAATAAAAAGAAGTAGTTATCCAAAGACCAAGTATATAGGAGTGTGATCTCCTAGCAGGAGATGAGTGGAAATTTACTTCTATTTCCTGCTTATGTGCCTGCACATGGGTGTGAAGTACATGCAAGGTCTCCTTGTGGCACTGATTGAAAGGGCTAGAAACAATATAAATGCCCATCAGTGAGAAGATGGGGGTGTGGAGTAAACAAATGACTACAGTCCCTAGAACAGAAGAGTGTGAAGTGTACAACAGAATAAGGAAGCCCATGCTTTAGTCTCAAAGGAGCTCCAAGATACATTGTTTCGTGAAAGGGATTATGGGACTGTAGTAACATTTGAATCTCCAATTGTGGTAGGTTTTGCTTGCTTGTTTGTTTCATTTTTAAGACAGGATCTTTCTATGTGGTCCTAACTGTCTTATAGCTTGCTATGTAGATCAGGCTAGCCTCACAAAGATCCACTTGCTTCTGCATCTGGGGTGCTGAGATTAAAGGCATATGCCATCAACCCTAGCTGTGGTGGATTTTGTTTCCTTTGAGGATGATACATATGTGCATTGGTTTGTGTGTATAAAAAAATACCTGGCAAGCACTCTCCCCACCGAGCATCTCCCTAGCCTCAAGGAAGACTTTCCATGGGATGCCTTTTAAAGGCACATGAATATATTACATATCTGGCAACAAAATAAAACAATTTAAAGGGGATAATTGGATCATGTTAATAAATGAGGCTTATGTGCAGAGCATAAGAATAATAAATCCATGAGTGAGTGCTGGACATTTTCCATGCGACTTCAACCTGACAATATAGTTGGTTGACTGTGTGTCTTGAAGACAGCACATTGATAGCTAGGTCTAGTGGGTGACAGTGACTGTCCAATGACATCAGGAAGGGAAACAGGCATTTCTAGACTGGAAATCTTCTGTTTCCTTCCTGTTCTGTTCCTTTCCCTCTGTCTTTAGCTCTTTCTTCTCTTGGTCTCAACTACATTGAAAGTTGTCTCTCTTTTTTTCCATTCAATTTTCTAGGCTAAAGATTCCAATGGATGGAGGAAGAGAAGGCTTCATAGGAACCAGAACAGCTGTCAGCTGCAGAGCCAAGCTTCTCCAGGAAGCCTTAGTCATCCGAGTCCCTCCCATCTCAGAAATGGTGACTGCTCATGGGGGGGGGGCTGCTTTCCTCAAGTAGGACCCAGGCATTTTTCCCTTTATTCTCCTCAACCCTTGAAGAAGAGAGGTAGCCCAGGCCAAAGCCTTAACATGCCCCCCTCAGGCTGCCTCATGAGAAAGACAGTAGAGCAGAAAAGACAGGAGCCATGTTTTTTAGGAGTTGGTTCTCTCTTTCTAACACAAGGATCCCAGGGATTGAATTCAGGTCATCAGATTTGGTGGCAAGTGCTTTTACCAGTGAGCTCTATCATCAGCCCCTATTTTGTTTGATATAGGTCAGAAAACACTCACCTGCCAGTTACAGAGGTCATCATGCCATGGCAGAAAGAACTAGATACATTCTCCCTGTTTTTATAGGAGGTTTAGGCTAAGGCCAAGGTAGAGTCTTGTGACCAGGTTTCCTCACAGCTTCCCCATTGTATAAAGCACATTGTATGACTGTCTTCCAAAGTCTGTAAGTTGAAATGCTATTTGATTTGTCTCTGAGGTCTCATTGTGGAGGAGTACAGGGCCTGGCTCAATCTAAGAGTTTAGGGAAATTAAGAATTGCTATGAAATCCATAGAAAGGGAAAGGCTTTTGGCTGGGGATTAGGCCTGGGACTAGACCTCATGTCTTCTGCCTCAGCCTCACACCTGTTGCTCAGTTTTCCTCTTACAGTGTAAGGCATCTCTCTACACCTAAAACTACACTTCCCAACCTCCTTCCTCCTTCCTTTACAGTGGGGCAGCTGCCAGGCACTGCCGAGAGGAAGTAGAGAGGAAATTGGAGATCTGGGAGGGATTCTCAGAGAACGTGGGAACTACGGCCAACTTCCTATTCCATACCAAACAAGTGGGTTTCTGACTGGAACAAGGACCTGGTCCTCCCCAGGCTAGTATGTCATCCAAGAGAATCCTGGCTTCACTCCAATGATTTCCCCATTGGATTCCCTTCATTTGCTTCAAATAAGTGCATACAGCATGGCCAAAAGGTGGCACTGTTGTCCCCACAGAGTTGGGGAAGAGGAAAGAGACAATCAGAGGAGGCAACCTAGACAGAGGGGAGAGGAAATTGAAAATGAGTCAAGAAAAGAGAAATCTAAAACCTGTCACTTGGCTTGAAATGACACCTTCCAATATCCAAACTGGGGCTGGGTACCAGGGTGAGGACTCTGGGTGAACCAAGCTTGTTATTGGTGGCTGGGGCCTTCCATCCAAACTTTCACGTCCACTCAGTTCTTTCTTGGAGGCAGGAGATTGGCTTTGAAGTTAAGCAGACCTGGAGCCAAGTCTTGAACCTGCCAGTCACTATGTAGCTTGATCTGGGTAAATGAATTAACTTCTAGAAATTTCAATTGCATATTTTGTAAATGGTATGATTTATAGCACTTATAAAAGGAAGCTAGAGGCTGGAGAGATGGCTCGCTGGGTAAAAGCATTTCCTGATCTTCTGCAGAACCTGGTTTTGATTCCCAGAACCCTCACAAACACCTTGTATCTCTGGCTCCACTCAACTCTTTGGGCATCCGCACTCATATTCTCTCTCTCTCTCTCTCTCTCTCTCTCTCTCACACACACACACACACACACACACACACACACACACTAAAAATAAAATGAAAACTAAAGAAAAGAAAATAAAAGGAGAGAAATAATTCGAATTGAATTTTCTGGTATTTTTGTTGTGGGCATTTTGTATCTTTTATATGCGACCATATCTTTGGGTTTATCTGATTTTTTGTTAGAAATTTTGTTTTGCCGGGCAGTGGTGGCGCATGCCTTTAATCCCAGCACTTGGGAGGCAGAGGCAGGTAGATTTCTGAGTTCAAGGCCAGCCTGGTCTACAGAGTGAGTTCCAGGACAGCCAGAGCTATACAGAGAAACCCTGTCTTGAAAACAAACAACAAACAAACAAAAAACAAAAAAGATGTTTTGTTCCCTTTTCTCCTCTCTCTCTCCCTCTCCCTCTCCCTTCTCCTCTCTCACTGAGACAGGATTTCTCTGTATAGCTTTGGCTGGCCTAAGACTCACTATGTAAACCAAGCTAGCCTTGAACTCATAGAGCTCCACCTGTCTTTGATGGGATTAAAGGCATGTGCCACCTCACCCAACTTTATTAGGCTTTCATAATCTCATAAAGTAGACTGAATTGGAATAGCATCTGTTTCTTCTGTATTTTGGAACGATTTATATCTCTAGAAAATAGTTTTTAAGATTTATTTGTTTGTTTGTTTGTTTGTTTATATGTGTGCTATGTCTTCTTGTACACCCCCATGTTAGAAGACAACATCAGGTCAATTACAGATGGTTGTGAGCTCAGGACCTCTGGAAGAGCAAGCAGTGCTCTTAACCACTGAGCCATCTCTACAGCCCTGAAATGGTTTTCTTGATAGTTTGCATTTACGGGTAACCAGCCTAGGTGCCCTCGGTGGGAGCAGTTGAGGAACTGACTTGGAAGGGTCTTTTTCTTCTGTGCTCATAGATCTACAGAGCCTAGCACCCACACACACACACAATTCAGTCACTCTAGACCTTAGTCATTGGTTGGTTCTTTCTGTGACTTTGTACATCTGCTTTTCTCCTCCTCCGAGAAACATTGTTTTCTGCAATATCCCTTTAAGTGGTCTCCCTGATTCATCTCAGGTCTCCTTGAACACCATTTACATAGCTTGTGACTACAAAGATTCTTCTGAGCACAAGTTTGATAACATCTCACAGATTTAAAAGTCTGTATTTTTAAATGTATGGTTTTCAATTTTTATATTTATAAGCAGTCTGTGATATTAACTCTCTTCTAGCCTAAGAATTATTTATTTAAATAGTTTCCGTTGCATTTTCATTTAAAAGTATAATATATTAACCCCTGTATCTTGCAAAATCCTCCCCGTCCCTATACTATTAGCATCTCTCAGAGAGATACTTCACATGAACTTATATAACCCAGTCACACCAATAAAAGGCTCTCCATTTTGTTCATTATTCTTTCCTAGGTACATCCAAGTTACATAATGTTGGCTTTCTTCTTGAGCTGGATCTACAGGCCCTCAAACTAGCTTAGCACCTTCCTAAAGTCCAAAGCCACCCTTCCCCACATCCCATGTCCTATGTCAGGAGTCATCTCTGTTTGAATACCTTTCCTCCAAGCTCCTTCTCAAATGAACGACATGGGTCAGTGTGTAAGGGGCTTACCACACGAACCTGATGACCTGCCTGATCCCCAGAACCTAATATGGAAGGAGAAATTGACTTCCAAAAAAATCTTCCTCTGATGTACACATGCATGCCAAGGCTTATGCACATATTCATGGTACACACACAAGAGCACACATATCACACACACAAAATAATCATAATAATTATTATTATTATTATTGGTATCAGGAACACCACTCACAGGAGACAGGGACACACCCACATGTTGCCATGGCAATCACCATACATTCCCAGAATCCACTTAGCTCACCTCCCACCTTTACCTGCAAGCTATTAGTCACAACCCAAATAAAAGGCAGACCCTTCTGAGTTCTGCTCTCTCTGTTTCCCCTTTGTCTTTGTTGCTACCTTTGCCCCCTTCCCCACAATAAACCTCCCATGTGGAACTGTATTGGCCTGGTGTGGTCTGTCCAAATGCAAGCTGCAATTCTAACACAGCAATAATAGTAGGAATAGTAATAATAACAACAAAGAATTCTCTGGATAGAGAGCTGGCATAGCAGTTAAGAGCACTGACTGCTCTTCCAGAGGTCCTGAGTTCAATTCCCAACAGCCACATGGTGGCTCACAACCATCTGTAATAGGATCCAATGCCCTCCTCTAGTGTGTCTGAAGACATTGACAGTTAACTCAAATATATAAAATAAATAAATCGTTTTTAAAAAAATATATAATTCTCAATAGTTCATCTTCTTAGCCAAACACTTACTCGTGTGCTGTGACACCTTCCCAGCTTGCCAGGAGGTAACATATACTAAATTGAGAAAGCTCCTCCCATTCTCTCTTTCCCTATGCCCTCCCGCAATGAAAGTCTACAGAAACAAAGCTTTGACTCAACTATTTCACTGTCAAAGTGCATATTTAGCTTCTCATGTTAAAATAATCATCTTAATTTCAGATGTGTAGTTTCCAAAACAATTTATCTCTACTGGAACAAGGAAATAAACAAAAGAAAAAGGAAGATATAGAATCCAGGAAGCAGAAGGCGTAACACAGGACCGAGATGAAGGGATGGTGAGAGAAATTCCAGAGTGACATCTGTACAGCAGACGTGGAGAACCACCAGACCAGACTGGAGCCAGAGGACAGAGAAAGCTGGGAGAGCTGTCCCCAGGAGGCAGACATGCAGCAAAAACAGTGCTGAATTTCCTTATACATTTGCTCTTTTGAAAAATTGTACTGTTGGAAAGAGAGGGAAATTTTAGCAGTAGATAGAAGCTGAGCAAATGAAAGCAAAAAGACATAGTTAGGGACAGGAAAAATTTTAAAATGGAACACACAAAAGTCAGGAGCACTGTATACTCATGATTTATCAGATAATAAAATGCATACAGTATACAAAGTAATAATGTAAATGTTATTATAAAAACGAATTTAACCTAAAGTTAGTGATTTTGGGTGGCAATGGGAAGAGGAGAAGATTTCAGAGGTAAATAATCAGGTGCCATGGTAGACAGTTAATCATTAGAGCTGAGGGTGCAGTTTTGTTTTTGGTTTTTGGGGTTTGTTTTTTTTTTTAGTGACAGAGCACTTGATTGGCATGTTCATGGCATGGGTTTGATCTCCAGCATTGCAAAGCAAAGCAAAAGAAAGAAAGAAAGAAAGAAAGAAAGAAAGAAAGAAAGAAAGAAAGAAAGAAAGAAAGAAAGAAAGAAAGAAAGAAAGAAAGGGAGAGAGAAAGGGAGAGAGAAAGAAAAAGAAAGAGAGAGAGAGAAAGAGAGAGAAAGAAAAAAGACAAAAACACCTCACCCACTACTGTTTCATGAGAGAAGAATATAAACATGGAAATATATTCCAAAATAAGCAAATGAGAACTGTACTTGGAGAACTGCATAGGAGCTGATGCTTGCAGATGCAGAACTCCGAGGAGCAGTGCAAGGTATCAATCATGAGCTTTTGATTGCTATTTGACTAGTAACATGGACTTATTTCAATTGAACAAAAACTTAAAGAACTTCACATGTAGCTTAGCTGTACAGTGTTTGACTAGGATGGGCAGTCCCTAGTACCAACAAAATAAACATTAAAATGTGCCTTCAGATTAAAATGACTTTTGATTTTCTTTCTTCCTTTCTTTTTTAAATATTTTTGAGGGCTGAAGAGATGGCTCAGTAGTTGGGAGCACTGACTGCTCATCAGAGGTCTTGAGTTCAATTCCCAGAAACCACATGGTGACTCACAGCCATCTGTAATGGGATCAGATGCCTTCTTCTGGTGTGTCTGAAGACAGAGACAGTGTACTCATATAAAATAAATAAATAAATAAATAAATAAATAAATAAATAAATAAATAAATTTTAATTTTTATATGTGTGCATGTATATAAGCATACCACTTGCATTTCTTGTGCCAAAAAAAAAAAAAGTTAGAATAGGACATCAGATCCCTGGAATTGAAGTAGAGACAACTGTGTAACACATGAATGCTGGGAACAGAATCCAGGTCCTGTCCAAGAGCAGAGTGTTCATGATTGGTGAGCCATTTCTCTAGCTCCAACTTCTAATGGTTTTTCTTTTAACTTACCTGTATGAGTGTTTTGCCTGTATGCATGTCTGTGTACCATGTACATGCCTGGTACCCAACGAAGCCAGAAGAGGGCATCAGATGCCCTTTGAACTGAACTTAAAGACAGTTGTGAGCCACCACATTGGTGCTTAGAATTGGACCTGAATTTTCTGGAAAGACAGTCAGTGCTCTTAGTCATTAAGCCATCTCTCCAGGTCCATCTACCTTATTCAGACAAGGTTTCTCAGTAAAAACATAGCTCCAGTTTCTACTAGACTGATTGAACAGTGAGGCCACAGGATCTACCTGTCTGCCTCATAGTGCTGGGGTGACACATATAAGCCAACCAAATGCTGGTGATCACAGCTCAGGTCCACATGCTTGCACAGCAATCATCTTGACTGATGAGCCATCTCTCCAGCCCATCTCCAGGGCTATTAAATGGGAGAGCTGGGTTACATTCTAGTTTTCCAACATCTGCCAAAATGTCAAAATAGTTAGGGCATTACTTGACCTATGGCTTTACAGACTATAAACTCCCTGGAGACATAAACAAGTTTTCTTATTTGTATCTCTGTTGGGCACAGCATATGCTTGATGCTGTTGAATAAAGACCCTGTCTCAAACAAACAGAACAGAAAAAAAGGAAAGGAAAAAGAAACTGAAAATAAGTTTGGGTTTCCAGATCTACACTGATCTTGCTAACATTTCCCAGAATGCCCTCAAATCCTGGAGACTGAGATGTCTAGTTGTGGCAACAAGAATGAATTGAGAGCAGAGGACGTGCTTTGGTCTTCAGGCTGGCAAGTGGGTTCTTCCCTTCCCTGGGAATGTTCTGAATTGAGAAGATATTTGTGTACAGATGCTAGGAGGCAGGAAGCTGGGCAGCCACACCATTTGAAGCAGAAGAAAATTTGCATTTTGGTCTTTGTGGCTCCCTTCCCAGAGAACATAGTCTGGATTTCCTGCTGCCTGCTGGGTCCAGGTGGACCCATTTTCTCAAGTGAGAAGTAGAAAAATTGCCTCCATCTCTAACTCATTCTCCTTCTTATGCCCCCACTAGTCGCTTTGAGAATGGCAAAGATGGATGGACAAGAAAATACTGTCCATTTATTCATGATTCACTAAGGCAGACAATGTATTAGGCACTAAGCAATTCTGTTGTTCAGACAGCCAGTCCACAGATGCTAAGGGCTGCTATGCACCAGGCAAAGTGAATCTGACCCTTGTTCTAAGCAGCTAACAGATAGGAGAAGGCACTTGTCAGCAGATTCACCATCCTACCTCCAAAAAGGGCCTTCTGCCTTCTCAGATTCCCCCACACCTTTCTCCTCTGAGCTGTTCCTTGTCCACCTTCAACTTCCATTGCCTCCCTGATGCCTCAAACACTGCTATCTAGGAGAAGAACACCAGGCACATCCATTAGACACTTGGGCGTTTAACATGACTGTTATCCTCTCCTCTGCCCTTCCCTACACCAAGTTAAGATCATGGAGACTGGGAGCCCTGGAGCTGGAGCCGGAATCTTGGGGAAGCTCAGCTTTATGGATTAGTACCAAAGACACACGAGGTCACAGGCTAAGTCCTGGGGCAGTGATGTTGCTGCCCTGTCCTTGGTACTGGGCATATCATGAATCAATTCAGTCAACGCTACTGCCCCTCTCATAATCTAGCAAGGGACACAAAATGAAGGCCAGACTGGAAAGTGGCCTGTGACTTAGCCTCATCCCTTAGAGCAGGGAGCTTTATCTTTTAGGCTGAGCTCTCCCAACTTGAGCCAATTGCTTCTCCTCCATCCATGCGAGGATTCTGTTAAGATGCTGAGTCTGATGAGTCTGTGCTGGAGCCTGAAATCCTGCGTTTCTAGCAAGGATCCAAATGATAAGGTTCTGTGGACCTCCTTTTGAGGAATGGACATTTCTCTTTGCTGAGAGGCGATGAGTGGATTAATGCTAATTAATGTACTTCCTTATACTGTGGTACCAAGTACGAAAATGGTCTCAAGGGCCAGGCAACCTGCTTTCTAAATGCACTCAGCCTCCCATACCCCATTTCATCTCTACCATCTATGAGATGCAGGTGGCAGATTTTGACCAGGCCTACTGTGTGGAATCACTCCTTGGTGCTACTTCAGGAGAATCTGCCTAATGACTCAGAAGGAGAGTCATCCCACATGGAATCCCAGTGAGGCAAATGTCACCCACCATCCTTCCCAGCAACTCCCAAGTTCCCAGCCAACACAACAAACCCAGAAAAAGGTTTCTTTGTTTTTGTTTTAATTAAACCAGCTTTGATTGAAAAATAACCATAAACAGATAAGTTCTGTCAGGTGAGTCTTGGGGGTGGGGGGTGGGGGGCTCGGTAAGAAAACAAGCACAGACGGATAAAGCTAGGGCAGGGAACAAATTTGCCAAACTTATCGGTAAATGGAGGAAGATGGGGTAGAAGTAATGAACCTAGGAGTCTGACCTCTGATGTATTGGCAAAACATCAGAGATGGAGGAGGTGCCTTGGAACGAAAAGTTTCCACAGTCTGGAACTCACGGGGACATTTGGGGCTGGGGCTGGAGTTCCAAAGCACCGGATTTGGCAGTGCAAGGGTGCTTATGTGGGGAGCACAAGTAAAGGGAGGAAAGACCTCAAATTGAGAGGGCGCTTCAGTCTGGTGGTGAGACAGTCAGGGTCTCCCCAGGGATGGAGGAGGGCAGGGAAGGCTTAACCCCAAGCAAGGCTCGGGGACCCAGCGAATTGCGCCACGCTGCGGGCGGGCGGGTACCACGGACAAGCTCGCACTGCTCCAGCGCAGGACAGGCAGAAGGCTCCGCCAGGCGCTCCCGCAACGGAGGGCGCCTCACAGGTAGCGCTCCAGCCCTGGCGCGAAGCCCGGCTGTCTCAGGTAGGCTTCCCCGGCTCCGATCGGCCCGAGCGCGCTGGCCGATCCCGCCAAGGCCAGGAGAGGCTCGGCGGACAGCGGCGCCGGTAACCCCAGGCGCTCGGACGCTGGCGAGTAGAGCGGCGGCGAGGCTGCGGCGGGGCAGGGCGGGAAGGCGGCGTCGGGCGCGGCGCAGCAAGGCGGCTCGGGCGCCACGGGTCCCGGAGGCTCAGGCTGCAAGCCCAGCAGGCTGTCCAGGCGGAAGAGGCGCGCGGGCGGAGCGGACGCGGGTGCCGGCGGGGGCGGGAAGGGCGCATAGGGGAAGGGCGGCGGCGGCGGCGGCGGTGCGGGTAGCTCAGCGCGCTTGAAGCGCTTGCGGCGCCGCAGGAAGCTACCGTTGTCGAACATGTCAGCGGCCGCGGGATCGAGCGTCCAGTAGTTGCCCTTGCCCGGATTGCCCGGCTCGCGCGGCACCTTGACGAAACAGTCGTTGAGGGTGAGGTTGTGGCGGATGCTGTTCTGCCACTTGCGCGGGCTGTCGCGGTAGAAGGCGAAGCGCTCGGTGATGAAGCGGTAGATGGCTGCCAGCGTTAGACGGCGGCCCGGAGCGTGCGCCAGGGCCATGGCAATGAGCGCGATGTACGAGTAGGGCGGCTTCCCACGCTGTAGTGGCCGCCGGCGTCGCCTCCCCGGGCCGGGCACAGCCGTGGGCTCGACGTCCCCACCGCCCACCACTTCCTCCGGTTCGCGCCTCGGTTCGGCTCCCGCCAGGGTCGGCGGCTGTGGCCCGGATGGCGAGAGCGAGGGCAAGGCCGGGAAGCCCGAGAAAGCGACGTGCGCATCCATGTGTGTGTGTGTGGGGGGGGGGGGGGTTCCTAGGGATGCGGAGTCCCTGCTCGCGCCCCGGAGAGCGGGGGGTCGCAGGTTCGCCTTATATGGACACACACTCCCACCTCCCGAGGAGAGGGCCCTGACCTGCCCTCTAATTTGCTTTCCCAGCCCCCTTCCAGGGCTGGCAGCCCACCTCTGTTTCTCCCCCTCCCTTGGTCTAGTCCCTCTGGGTCAATTTTTTTCAGACCCTCCCTCATCCCTGAGTCAGTCTCTGGGCTCCATCCCCATCCCGTGGTGTTTGGTCGTACTGCTCCCATTACGCCCCCTCCCCCGCCCCTTTGGGTCAACCCCAATCACAAATACACCCATTCAGCACACACTACTGCCCTCTCCCCATTTTGTGCCTTGTAGAGGTCAGATCCCCCTTAACCTTCCCCATGCTTCTAGTTCCCGCTCCAGCAGTCTTTGCTAGCCTCAGGCATCCTATGTAGCTGTTCAGGGAGGCATCAGGCTCCTTTGGACAGCAGAGAACCAGAGTGAAGATGATGGAAGACAGCGCAGAACCAGGCTGCCTTTGTTGCAGGGGAAGATGTTTAGAAGCCCTAACTCCTTTCCCTGCTCCACCCCCCTTCATCCTTATCCATCCCTGACTCCAGGGAAACTTGTTTCAAACATACATAACTCCACCTGCTTCCCCCCCCCCCAAAGGTGCATACCCCACACACACACACACATGCTTCCACTGAAGGCAGGGCTGAGCGAACTGTTTTCTGATGTAGACACTATCATTGGGTGGAGAGAGGGGAGAGTTTTTGTTAAAATGCCCCACCACCACACAGAGAGAGCCGAAGGGTGAGAAGCCTTGTTCTTAAAAGCAGGCAGACTGACAAGATCAAGGGAAGTAGAGGCAGAGCAAGGAGCACAGAGACAAGAGAAGATCTTACTGTGACAAGTCCCAGAGGCACTTACTGCCAAGGTCTTGTGAGTTCAGGCAGCCCATGAGAAAATTTGGGCACCCATCAGGCTCCATCTCTGATGAAGCATATCTTATTCCTTACCTCGAGAGGAGAGGGCTAGGACCTGCCCTCTAATTTGCTAGTCTAGTGCAGATGCCCAAAGCTAGATTCAGGTGGCCTGTAGCCAAGGATGCAAAATCCAAATTCAAACATGGGGCTCAAGGACTCCCCTCCTGTACTCAGCTGGTAACAAATCACAGCTACCACTGTTTAGCATTTTGTATTTGGTAAATACTTACAGTATTTCACTGGCATTTAAGCTCCACTGGGAGGTGGTACTATCCCCGTTTCTTGGCTGAGGGAACGGGTGCTCTGAGAGGTTAAGTAGTATACCTCGACTCCCACAAGGTACACTAATAGTGGCAGAGCAGAAATGAAACCCTGTGGTCAGAGCACCACCCATCACTGCTCTTCTAATGCCTTTCCTTACAATGGAAGCTTTAGTCCAGCATAGTGGCGTGCATGTGTGGTCCCAGCACTGGAGAGACTGAGGCCACTTATAGGCTAGGCTAGGCTAGGTTAGGCTAGGCTATGTAGTGGTACTCCATATCAAAAATAAATAAAAGGGGCTTGATGGCTTGATAAATGGGGAAGATGGCTTGATGAGTTAAGTTCCTTTTTTTTTTTTTTTTAATGAGTTAAGTTCTTGACATGCAAGGGTGAAGTCCGGAGTTCAGAACTTCAGAACCAACATGAAATTGGACTCAGCAGTGTATCAGTAGTCCGGGTACCCGAGTGACAAGATGGGAGGCGGAGACAAGGGAATCCCCAGAAGCTTGTGGGGAGTTGGCCTACTGTAGGCAGCAGTGAACAAGAGACCCTGTCTCAAAGGTGAGGACTGACACTCAAGATTGTCCTCTGACCTCCACACATGGACACTTCCAAATGCATGCATACCCCTACACATCATTTATATAACATGCACACAAAAGAGAGATAAGACTTCAGAAATGAATTACAGTAGAATTCCTCCAGTTTACCCTACTTCAGCTGCCAAAGTTACTTCCCAGTCTCTCTCCTGAGCTCCCGGTCAACTGATGGAGATGCCCATTGGGCATCACCTCACAAGGTCTCAAAGCACCTCGTTTGAAATGACTCCCTCCCCAGCCTCAGCCTGCTCAGTTACCAACCTTCCCAATCTCAGCAAGTACCATCCCTTCTTTGAATGAGTCCCTATACCAGGCCACTGCCACATCCTGTCAAGGCCACACAGATACCAAATCCATTTCTCCTTCAGTTCTGGACTCAGTTCAGCTGCCTCATTCACCAAGAGCCTCCGAGCCAGGCCTTTTGCCAATGCTCAGGACCAGATAGAAATGAAATGGTCCAGAAGAGAAATGGGCAGTTACACACAGGGAAGGGGGTGGAGGGGACTGGGGAAGCAGACAAGAAGATGATGACACTTGCAGGTCAAGAGACAATGTCCCAAACAAAACAAAGATGACTGTGTTAGAACAGACCCTGCTCCTCTACCTGCTTCTCAGTTCATCCTGTGTCAGCACAGCCCACCTGGAGCACAAGACAGTGAAGTCACATCACACTGCTCACCACAGAAGAGGACAAGGCAAGCCACTGTGGTGGCATAGCATGGCCTCCAGAGCCACATGAGCAAGGTCACCTCTTGCTCAAGCCTGCCAAGTGAAAGCAATGGCATCTCCATAGTAAGGGATGTATAGAGGGCCCGGCCTCCTATGGATCTTGATAAGAAGCTACCCCCACCCCCACTGTGTTAATCAGGGGGCAGAGAGAGCCATTCTGGCTATCTTTCCAGCCAGTGTTATTCTGCAGGTGGACTCAAATGCAGAACAAGTATTGATAGAGCCTTAGCCTTTCTCGCCTTCCTCTAGGGAATGAAACTCCTATCATAGCTCATAGCTTCCGTGTAATTAGTTGTTATTGTACTCTATGGCTGACTACCGGGGTGTTTGTTTGTTTGTTTGTTTCGTTGGTTGGTTGGTTGGTTTTTGTTTGTACCTTCAACTTCCCAGGCCATGTGCATAGTCTGGGACGTAATATATGTTCAATAAATGATCCTGAATGTGTGTCTGGCTATGCTAATTCTGAGAAGGGTGGGGATGAGGAGCTGAGCCAAAGGGGTGAGAACCCAGTTCTTTGTGCCTGCCTACCTCCCCCCCCCCCCCGCCCTCCATTGGGCCTGCTTCCCAGAGTGGAGCAAGCTGGTGTCAGGGGGCGGTCCAAGGGCTAATCCGTGTTTTCAGCGTGGCTGGGCCCTCTTTTCACAGGCCCTGGGCCGGACGTGATGCGGCTGAGCATCCGGGCATAAGACGGCCAGTGAAGGTGGCCCCTTTCTCATGGGCCTGGATTCCAGGCGGCCCAGCGTCTGAGTGGAGCCCCTGGGGCGGGAGGAACACAGTAGCTGGGCTGGGCAGTCCTTTGTCTGACCACACTGGGTGGATATTCGGGCTGGCAGGAGGGATTAATGGCCAGGGATTGGCCCTGGGGCCGGCCTTCCCACTGCCCTTTGGGGGCCAAAGGCCCAGGTCAGGGCACACAACGTTGTTGATGGATCTCCAGATAGGAGTGGAAATTCCCACCCTTGTCCAAAGCTATTTGCGCTGGGCTCCAAGACCCTCTGCCTCAGTGCTGGCTTGAGAAGCACCATTAGCTCAGACAGACTTGGAGGCAAGGAACGGAAGTGCAGTTAGAACTTACCAAGTACTCTCCAGGGGTTGTGGGGAGGGGGTGCTGTGACTGGAAGTCACTTCAGGTCCTTAGATAAAATTCTCACTCCATCATTGCTCATACAGTGCTCTGGAAATAGCTATATTAACCCAAAGAGGTCTCAAGGGGCCAGCCTGAGATGTCCCCAGGCCCCTCACCCCCAAAGATCTCTTGTTTATTTGCAAAACACAAGAAAATCAAGAAGAAGGAAGGCCAAAGTGTGGATACTTCATTCCTCCTTAGAACAGGGAACAAAATACCCATGGAAGGAGATACAGGTACAAAGTTTGGAGCTGAGACGAAAGGATGGACCATTCAGAAACTGCCCAACCTGGGAATCCACACCATAATCATCCACCAAAAGCAGACACTATCACATATGCTAGCAAGATTTTGCTGAAAGGACCCAGATATAACTGTCTCTTGTGAGGCTATATGCCAATGCCTGGCAAATACAGAAGTGGATGCTCACAGTCATCTATAAGATGGAACACAGGGCCCCCAATAGATGAGCAAGAGAAAGTATCCAAGTTGCTGAAGGGGTCTACAACCCTATAGGTAGAACAACAATATGAACTAACCAGTAACCCCAGAGCTCATGTCTCTACCTGCATATGTAGCAGAAGATGGCCTAGTCAGCCATCATTGGGAAAAGAGGCCCCTTGGTCTTGCAAACTTTATATGCCCCAGTACAGGGGAAAGACAGGGGCAAGAAGTGGGAGTGGGTGGGTAGGGGAGCAGGGCGGGGGAGGGTATAGGGGACTTTCAGGATAGCAATTTGAAAGGCAAATGAAGAAAATATCTAATAAAAAATTGAAAAGAAAAAAAAAATCTCTTGTTTGAGATCTGATGTTTATTTTAAATCTCTCTATCAAAGCCTGGAGATATCCATAGCGTAGGGGCAGCAGGAAATCCAAGACGACCTCAAATCATCTCTGGCTCCTCGTGTGCCTGCGGGTTCCACATTAGAGCTATGCAGGATATGGTTCATTCCTCGGGCATCAGGCAGGCAGCTGGGACAGTCTGGAACCACACTGTAGGGACACCCTTTCTTATCTCCTCAGGCTGTCACTCCATATATATCCCAAGAATGCATGTCCTGGCTACTTGGATGCTGGGACCCCAGTGAGGAGTTAGTCTTTCATCTGCTTTCACTATGCTAAGGAGGAGGCAGGCAGGCAGATGTTCTCTGTACTCAGTAGCAAGTTTATGAATCTGGCAGAGTAAGGGCAGCAGGAACACAAAAGAGCCTCACCCAGCCTGTCTGAGTCAGGCTTCCTGGAAGGGGTAAAGTTCCAGACGACCAGTGGGGAAGAATGGAAGCTGGACTAGGAGATCATTCTCACACAACACCTCTGTTGCTGTGCTTACTTACTGTATCTGTCTCCCTTACTGGGCTTTCTGTGCACAGAGGGTACATCCCACGTCTCGTATGTGGGCTCTGGCAATTAGCCAAGTGCCTTGATCAATAGATGTCTGTTGGATGGTGAGACCAGGTTAAATACTGAGGTCCAGAAGCAAGAGTATCTGACCCATCTTGCAAAGTTGAGAGACTTGCTGTTTTCCTGAGCATCACAAGGGTTGCCAGCATACTCTAGGGCTGGGTGTCTATTTCCAGTTACAGTTATTCCCCATGATGGCTGGTGTCCAGGCTCATGAGACTGGGACGAAAGAGACAGGCAGGTGGGGTTGTAGCTGACTTTTTTTTTTTTTTTTTTTTTTTGCCATGTTGGGGGACTTTTGAAAAGGTCCCAGCAAGGCAGTGACCAGAACTTATTTGACTCCTTTAAACTCTGGAGGGATGAACTTGAAAGCAAGGGTTGCCCTGTGGTGAGGTGTGCACCTAGGGAGAGGCAGTGGGGAAGCTGAAGACACTTTGTTCTCATTAGCTGAGTGAGGGAGATCCTGGAGCTGTCTGTCTCTCTTGATGGCTTATACACACCTGGACACACAGTCTAGCAGCCATCACATCCTCTGCTCTTTTCCTCCCTCCTACAGCCTTTTTCACTGACTGGGGTCTGTCACTTCTCAGAGCTTCCTGTCACACTTCTCTTCCTGCATCCTTCTGTCTCCATGTCCATTTCAGCATTTCCTTTAACTGCCTCTGAGCAACCTCTCTGGTCTCCCTGCCTTCCTTTTCTTCCAGTAAGAGAGCCATTCTTCAACTGTGTTTGCAGAAACAGCAGCAATGGATCCCAGCCTCTCTCAGAGTCCCATCAGGCCAGGATTCCCCTGGCAGGCACCACAGGATTGGCCTGGGTGTCAAGAGGGCTACACCTGCCCCATCTCCCTTCCCTGCTTCCTCACAACACACACACACATTACTGCAGAGCCAAATGGAGCTCCTGTTGGTTGGAACCAAGTCCCTCTCTTTGCTAAACAACAACACAACAGTCCAGTTTGGCAGCTAAGATACAAGACCGGCCCCATCTACTGTTCCAGAGAGCCTACAATCTCATATGTTCTTTAACACAGCAAGTCCATCTTTTTCCTCTGAAAACCTCTACTTCTATGGTGTCAGGTCACCAAGAAATAAGCACACAAGAAACCGCATGGGCTTCTCACCCAAAGGCAGGGGGGAAAGGAATCACCTTTGCTTCTGCCCCCCAGCCAAGAGAGGCCCTTCTTCCCTAACCTGCTAGCGTCTTCCTTTTTGTCCTCTGAGAGATGCTATCATAAAATAACCATTTTGTCTTCTAGAAACCATTTTTCAGGCCCTTTCTCCTTTCCCAGACAACAGGCCTGACACCTCTGGCTTGCTGCACTTGTTCTCAAGGTAGAAGAGTGTGCATCTGCAGTGGGGCTGGGTCATTCAAGGTCCAAGCTGTGCAGAGCTGCACAGCTCCTCAGGAAACATTTGGTGAGCCCCTTACTGAATAAACGAGTGAAGCAATGACCACCCATGTCTGAACAAATGAAGGGCCCCTGGTTTCCAGCTAGGAAACCCTGCCCTTACTGCCTCTTGGTAAAGACCTGTAGCCCAGAAGACTGAGACCCCAAACACAGTCCCTGTCTTAGCAGGACCCAAGCTCAGCTCAAGCTCAGACCAAGTTGGTTCAGCCCTGAGGGTGTAATTCCAGCTGCTCCTAAACCACACATGCAACATCTGAAGTATGCTCCATGCCATCCAGGACTGTCAGCATTCTGACACCTCCCTCACTTCTACAACCTCACAGCCTCAGTGGGTTTAGGCCTCCCTGGTTTCTCAGGCTTTCCCTAAATTTCTGGAGAACTCTAACAGGCTGGCTGAATCAGAAGAAAGATAAATTGGAGCCCAGATTCCTGACCCACCTACTCATCTACTCTGCGATCCATACAAGTCACCCACCATTGCAGCCAATATCATACATAGGCTCCCAGCACCTGGCATTTCCTGAAATGATCTAGACCAGCGATTACCAACCTCCAGGGCTCTTAGCTTAAGGCATCTGGAAGCCATGTGGTACCCAGGACTGCCTGTGAGTTGGATACACAGTGTGCCCCACACATCAGTACGATTGTTTCTCAAATGCATGTAGATGTTGCTGTGATGGATAAATATAACCACATTTAAAAGCTTTGCAGTTGTTTTTATTTTTGTCATAATTTAAAACCCATCAGCGGACATTGAAAGCACAACTACTATCATATGGGGTAGCAAGGAGGTTGTTTTTCAATTCCCATTCTTAAACTACTACTAGACTGCAATGTGCCTTCTTTATAATTTTGGACAGTGAAGTCCAAAATGGGGACAGATTTGGCTGAAGTCTCAAAACAAGTTAATGCAAAATCAAAAATAAAGCCCAGGCCTCTGACACCCAGAACCCTCTTCCTGCATGCACCCAACAGCCTTTATACAGCATCTGACTAGCATGGGCTGGCCTGGGCATCAAAGCCAAAGATAAAGACCAAAGGTCCTCCTTTCAGGGGCTGATGGTGTATTAGGGGGTGTCTATGAATGGAGAGAAATGCTGAACAGAGACGTTATCCTAATTACTAAAAGAAGCCGTTGAAGGACTTGCATGGGAAATGGAAGGGTCCTGTTGTACAACAAGCCCTCAGTTGCTATGTGGGGCACCGTCTGGAAGTGCTTATCACTTAAAAGGATTTGGCAGCATTCAGTAGAAAACACAACGCAATTAAAGCTGTAGGGAATATTGTTTCAACCTAATAAGAGGTCAGAGGTAGGATAGGTATTGTCAGAGCTCTGTCTCAATTTTCCCTTGATGCTTTTTGCTACCAATCATGAGTGGGGCTCATCTTCTGGCAGACACAAGACAGCAACACCCACATCTGCAGCTCCTAAGTTCCAGAACAGAGTTAGCACTTCCATGACTGTTTTTACAGGAGGAGAACGTTCCCATTCACTGCTCCCAAATATCTCAACTCCCATTGGCAGATATGGATCACTCTCCCCTTCTTGAACAAATCACAGTGAGTAGGAATGAATGACCTGTTAGCTTAGGACCATCATACATCTGGGACTGGGAATGGATCATTTACTAATAAAGCAGGTTGCTGTGTGGAAGAGTAAATAGTGACAAGTGAAAATACACACACACACACACACACACACACACACACACACACACACCAGGAAAAAGGAAGAGAAACTCTCAGTGGTGTCTGCTACTGAGGGAGAAGAGAGGAAGCTGAAGGCCACATGCTGGAGTTGACTCAACAGGGAGGTGACCATGGTGCACTCGTATCTGCCATGCATGAGTGTCCTTGCTGCCTTGGCTCACTTGCTTGCCCTTAGCTCCTGGGAGCAAGGCCAAGGACAACTATTTTCGAACCTAGGATGAACCATGTAAGAGAAAAAGACAGTACGTGTCCTAAATAGCGAGCACTGGCTCCCGTTTGAGAAATGTTCCAAATAGGGACCAGTAATAATAGGCCTGAGGGATTGTCTGGCTGAGCAATCACAGGAACAATCACCCTGACCATCTGACCATCGTGAGCCTCAGGTCTTCCTTTAGAGAATTGGGAGAGGATGTTTGTTTTCTTTAGCCACACTGACCTCTCTCAAAGGAACCAAGTCTCTATCACCTTGAAGAGCCAGAAGGACGGGATTAGAAGAGCTGGTGGACCAGTGCAGCAGAAAGCCAAGAACCAGTGTATGAGCTAGCCCCAGCTAGCCTTGGAGAGAGCGTTCGCCTCATCCAGGCTCTGCTTTTGATGACATCATGTTGGTAGTTTGAAATGAACCACATGGGAGTATTATTCCACAAAAATTGGTCGATGCTACAAATCAGGGTGTCCCTGACAAAGAACTAGCCATTAAATAGTCCCCAGCTCACACCTTGGCAATAAAACCCACATCAATAGATAAGGACACTTTCCTAGCTAGCTCAGTGGGACTCTAGGGGGAAAAGGCCAAAGGAAAGTCTTTGGGGACACGGAAGAGTAGACATCTGTTCTTTCTCTTTGACTCTGACGACTCACATTCACAGTTAGAGCATTTGCCCTAGCTAGGATTAGGTCAGAACTGTAAGGAATGTCTTGAATCCTTTCCTCAGCTCTATTAGTCAGGCCTGCCACTCTTTTATACTATGTTCAAAGGAGACATATGACTCCATTTGTTATGTAATTCCCCCATACTAGAAATTTATCTTGGCATGTGCTCAGTAATACAGGCACAAGGATAGTCACTACTACTATTTATCACAGAATAAAGTCAAATCCAATATTCTAATGTCAGAATGGATCTGTCCCTTAGAACATTAGGTAAACTTTTCAAAAAATCAAACAAAAAGTGTTTTCATCCTGCATATTAGTACAGTCCTTTAATAACAGCATTCATGTGGCAGAGGCTGGTGGATCTCTATGAGGTTGGGGCCAGCTTGGTCTATATAGCAAGTTCCAGGCTACATAGTGAGACTGTAACTCAGAAACAAACAAAATAAAACAACTATTTTTATTAGTTCCTCCCCTGTTTCCTACCACCCAACTTTGTATACTTTAAAAAAAAAAAACCCTTCAAGAATAATTTGTGCTGCCCAAATATTCTTAGATGGATGGTCTTCCATTGACAGTGGTCTGCTTATTAGGGGGTTACACTCATAGAGAAAACTGCCTCTCCCAGCAAACAGCTAGCAGTTGCCAAAAGCGCCATAACCTAGGGTGGGGTAGTAAGTTAAACTCCCCTCTCCATGCTGGGGATTCAGTCTGTCTTGGGCTGGCACAGGTCTTACGCATGATGCCATAGCAAATGTGGATTCATATGCACAGTTTCCATGTTGTGTCTAGAAGACTCTGTTTCCCTGTAGTCAGTTGCCTCTGGCTCTTACACTCTCTCCATCTTCTCTTCCTCAATGATCCCTGAGCCTGGAAAAGGCAGGGGTGCTATAGATGTTTCCTTTAGTGATGAGCATTCTGCAGTCTCTTGTTCTCTGCACAGTGGCTAGCTGTTGATCATCATGTAACTTTAAGGAACATTTAATGATGTGATGAAATATGTCATGGTAAAATGATTTATATTGAAAGTGATATATATATATATATATATATATATATATTATGCACATGGTTGGAAAATGAATGGGACAAATACACCAAAATATCATTACATTTTATCTCTAGGTGGTTTTAAATTTTAATTTGCTTAAAGAATTAAAACTATGAACTGGAGGCTATACATTGCTCCAGTTCAACAATAATACATTGCTTGCCTGGCAGTCATGAGGTCCTAGGCTTAATGCCCAGCATTTGAAAAAAAAAAAAAAACCTGCTCTCAAACTATGAACATAATTCACCACACTGTGCTCTTGTAATATACAACTTCACTGTAAATATGTGAATAGAACTATGAAAAGATTCAAAAATCACATGCACTATGACAGATAAAAAGAAAAATAGGGTGATTAATTCAAAGTCTACTGGGTGTGGTAGCACATTTCTGCTGTCCCAGTTACTCCAGTGGCTGGGGCAGAAGTCCCCTAAGCCTGTGAGTTAAGAGCAGCTTGAGCATCACTGTGAGTTCCTGTGTGCCAAAATCAAAATAAGAGTAGAGGGAGGAGGAGGAAGAGGAAGAGGGGGAGGAGGAGGAAGAGGAAGAAGAGGAGAGGAGGAAGAGGAGGAAGAGGAGGGGGAGGAAGAGGAGAAAGAGGAGGGGGAGGAAGAGGAGAAAGAGGAGGGGGAAGAAGAGGAGGAGGAGGAATTGACTGGAGGTGCTTAGCTCTGTGCTGCAGTATTTATATATCCTCAATCTGGAGTCACAATTAGTGTATAACCCATTAGAAAATGGCTTGATTCAGAGATGGATAGATGGCCAGCAATTAGAAGCACATACTGCTCTTGGAGAGGGCCAGACTTCAGTCCCCAGGACCCATGTCAGGCAAGTCATAACTACCTGATACTCCAGGTCCAAGAGCTCTGACATCCTCTTCTGTCTCTGGCAGTATCTGCACTCCAATATGTATATAGTCACCACACACACACACATACACACAAACACACATACACACACACACACACACACACACACGATTTTTAAAAGAACCTTTTTAAGTGGTTTGCTTCCATTTTCAAAACATAAATATTAAACATACATGAATTAATTAACTAGAAAAAAATGTTCATTTCAAAAACAATCTCCAATTTACAGATGAGAATGGAGGTTCATGGAGCTGAATGGAGCTGCTGGAACCTTCAGCTGAAAATGGTCCTGACTCCAGGACTATCCAGGGTAGCACTACTAAGTGAATTTAGAGCTTTCACTTTGCAAATTACTACTTCCCTGGAGAGTTACCATTTGACCAGCAAAGAAACAGAGGACATCCAAGTTTTGAGGCCATATCTTCTGGCCCCTTGGGTATCCAGAACCCTGCTCCTGGCTTGCCATTCAAGCGTCTTTTCTACCACTACCCTTTGAGGCCAACAAGTATTATGTCTACAGTAGTCCCATATGGCAAGGATGGCCTACACTGCCCCATAGGAACGAGACAAGGCAAGCATTTTCTCCAAGGCCTAGAGTCGATTGTACATCTCCCAGAAGACTAGAAACCCAGGAAGTGTGCAGAAGCTTGGGGCGGGAGGGATGAAGAGGGCTCTGTCAGTGACTGGAGGCAGCATCTGGAACAGCTGTACCTCTGAAGCAGGCATGCAGTCATTAGCAGGGCTTTGACATGTTTTAGAGCCAATAATTGCATGTTGACTCCACGTTCCACTGTGAGCAGCCACTGCTCAGGATGTAATGAGTATCTTTCCTACAGAGGAGGGGCATGTTCACGCTCCTCCCTGCCCTCCTGCCTGCCTGCCTGCCTGCCTGCCTGAACTGCTCTTATGCCGGCTGCTTGTCTGGTTGGCATTAGTCATGCCTGCTTTCCTATTTTTAGACTTATCCCATAGTCCTAGGACCAGCTGTTCCCTGCCACTGTGGGTAAGGATTCCTTGAATGGGCCAACACCGGCCTGGTAGGGGAAAGACTCATCCGATGCAGTGCTTTGCTGTGGCAAAACTCACTTCCTTTACTCTCTCTGAGACTCCACCAAGAGATTTTTCTGTATCTTCCCCATACCCCTCCAAAAAGCTAAGAAGAAAGAAAAGGAGGAAAGAAAACGATAAGAAAAGAAGAAGAAAATCTAATAGAACAGCAGTGAACTTCCAGCTTCATGTTTCTTTTTTGTTGGTTCATTTGTTTTGTTTTATTTGTTTGTTTGTTTGTTTTTGTTTTTAGATGGGGTTTTAAAACCTATATAGCCCTGGCTGTCCTGGAACTCACTATATAGACCAGGCTAGTCTCAAACTCAGAGATCTGCCTACCTCTGCCTCCCGAGTGCTAGGATTAAAGGCATGCACCACCATGCCTGGCCAATTTTACCTGTCTTGTTCATTCTCCCCATTCTCCCTTCTTCAGGAAGCTTTCCTGACAGGGTAAGTCTCCTGATCTCTCCACAGTGCCGGTGCTTCCCTCCGTCACAGCTGCTGTCACATGAGGTATTGAGTGCTTGCCCAGCTCCCTCTCCTGCCTTGCTGGGTGCATCCTGAGAATGGAGGGGTGACTTACTCCTCTAGCAAGATTCCCAGTGTCCAACATTGGGCCAGAGACAGAAAGATATGAAATAAATGCAGATTAAATGGCCAGCGGAATGAAGAGAGTGATGGATGATATGACAGAGTTTGAGGGGTTAAAAGGGACATGGCAGGCCCTTGTTTCACGCACAAGGAAACTGAGATGTAGAGAACAGGGAAGGTATTGTAGGGAATCACAGTTTACAAGTGACAAAACACCGGCTCAAAGGAATGATGCTGAAAAGTGAGATAGGGACATCCGTTGGCTGTCCATCAAGGCAAGGATGGAAGTGGCCTTAAGGCTATGCAGGATGGAGCGCTCCTGAGGCCTCCTCATGCTTCCTTCACTCTCACAAGCTGTCTCATTCCTGCTGGGGGCCCTGACTGAAAGGGGCTCCCTGTTCCCATCCCATTTCTGCAGTGAGAGGAGATGAAAAAGCTTCAACTTCAGAAAGGGGCTCTGAGAGGTTCCTAGAGGGACCCACATTCTCTCCTGACTAAGATCCAAAGACAGTGGCAGCTTCCAGCCAGCTGAGAAACAGTTCTCTGAAACACATGGGGACAGCATCGACACAACCCTAGGATAAGACCCGTGGGAACTGCGAAGCCACCATAATTGAAATCCACTAGGGTCCCTAACATTATTGGTACATTCTGTACTCATGAGCTACTTCCAGCCACACTGCCTGTCGTGTCTGTGAGGTGAGTGTCATTTTTACCATTTTACAGATAGGAAAACCTCAAGTTTAGAGGATAGCTAAAAGTTTCAGAGAATTATGGGCTCCAACAGAACACTTAGTCCTATCTTCTTTGTATATAAGTTAAGAAAGTACAGCTTCGAGAGGGTAGGGGCCTGCCTGGAGCTGCAGAGTAGCTCAGGAGGATGGTCCAGGATTGGAACGAGGATTTACTGACATCTGATTACAGGTGTGCAGTAAGTGTCTTCAGAGATCTACCCTGCTCTTGATCGTTTTGCTTCTCTTGAAACCACTAACACATCTATCCCGCAACTATGGGAATAGCGCTCTCTCTCTCTCTCTCTCTCTCTCTCTCTCTCTCTCTCTCTCTCTCTCTCTCTCTCTCTCTCTCTCGTGTGTGTGTGTGTGTGTGTGTGTGTGTGTGTGTATACACTGAGGATAGTATATAAATAGGTCCAGACTATAAGTCAATGAGAAACTTCCCAGAGCCAAGCCACAGGGAACCAGAATCATAAAGTCTTGTCTGCCACTCTCTACCCCAACTAAGCCATTCTAGCCCCAAGTTTCATGGGTCTTCAGAAGCCTGGACACTTTGAAGCCAACAGTATTGGGCCACAACAAGAATCAGTGTAATTTTCTGTCAAACAGTGTCCTCAGATGACCCCGATGACCTCTGCAAAGTTGCAGTTTTACCCTCAGGGTGCTTAGATGTGCTCCTCCTACTGCTCCTATACTCCGGGTGAAGGGAGGCAGGATGGTAAAAGATTTCAGAAGAGAAAAACACAAGAAACAAGCTAGTTCCCAGAGTACCTGCTCCAGCAACTGCTCCATTTGCTCATCCCAACAGTGGGAGGCATTAGCTTTCCTGCCTTCCTTTCCCAGAAAAAGGAATAAGTGCTCTGGACCCAAGGTAGCTTCCTCCAGGGTGCATGTCCTGGAGGTGGCAGAGAGGGCAGCATATCCATTTTTGCAGATGCACCTTTGGCGCTGAGTCCTGCTGCTCCCTAAAAAGGCCAAAGGGCAACCTGAGCTTCTCCAAAACATTTCCTCTCAAGGCCTCACGGTCTTTAGCCCTAAGCACCCTCAGCTTCAAGCCTCTCACACAGAGCTCTCCAGAGTAACTTGCACAATGTCTCTGGGCACAGTCAA
Organism: Mus caroli; assembly: GCF_978045245.1. NCBI lineage: Eukaryota > Metazoa > Chordata > Mammalia > Rodentia > Muridae > Mus > Mus caroli. The sequence goes on along the minus strand of NW_028227261.1, from coordinate 41,774,410 downwards.
ACCCGTCTCACCGCACCTCTTACCTCTGCTCAGTGTTGGTCACAAATGTAGTTACCTCGACTTGTGGGCCACCCAACATCTGCTCTGCCTGTGAACTCTAAATCTCTCTCCTCCCCTCATTGTTCTATAGCCAATATTTCCTTGCAACCTGCTCCCAAGAACCCTTGTCATGAGTGCCCCCCACAGAGGCAGGCCAAATAAGTCCTGACACCCTAAAGCTCAGAGGAGACACCAGTTTCTAAGACAAGTTGCAAGTTCTGAGCTAAAGAACAGGGAAAGAAGTGAGGGACATATGGATTGTCCCTATCTGTGTCTATTCTTGAAGTTTGTGCATTCTAGCTTCTGTGTGTGTGTGTGTGTGTGTGTGTGTGTGTGTGTGTGTGTGTGTGTGTATAGACAAGTGCATAGTTAGTTTAAGGTTAGCTTGTACTATGAGACCCTATGTCAGAAAACAAAATACAAAATACACAAATCTACCTTTTAAATTACTGATGTGTATCATAAGCCTTTTTTTAATTAATCAAATGTGTGTATCTGTGTGTTTATATGTGTGTGATGTCTGCCTGTCTCCCTGTCTGTCTGTGACACTCAAGACACTAAGGAAATGCTCCATCACTGAACTATATCCCCAGCCCAACTATCAATTCTTTTCTTTTAATATTTATTTATTTGGTTTTTCGAGACAGGGTTTCTCTGTGTAGCCCTGGCTGTCCTGGAACTTACTCTGTAGTCCAGGCTGGCCTGGAACTCAGAAATCTGCCTGCCTCTGCCTCCTGGCTCAATTCTTTGAAAAAAAATTATTTTTAATTATGTGTATGTGTGTGTGGTTCTATACATATTGGCAGAAATCTGCCTGCCTCTGCCTCCTGGCTCAATTCTTTGAAAAAAAATTATTTTTAATTATGTGTATGTGTGTGTGGTTCTACACATATTGGTGCAGTGTGTGCAGAGGCTAAGGGAGGACATTAGATCTTCTACACCTGTAGCTATAGGTGGTTGTGAGCCACTTCACCTGGGTGCTGGGAATCAAACTCAGATCCTCTGGAAGAGCAGGATGCCCTCTTAACCACTGAGCCATCTCTGCAGCCTCCTAACCAAAAATCTCAACACGGTGATCAGATACAATAAGAACCTAAATTTTTTTTTTTTTTGGACTGCAATCATGTAGTGTTATTCTCTGTCACTCTCCAGTGACCTCCTAGACTGGGACAAGGCAATCCCTCCAGTGCCCTGCATAGCTGTCCTTGCTCCCGCTGCACTGGCCTCCTGGGCTGTTATTCCTGGAAGATAGTAAGGATTATGCCCACTCCTACTCCCTCCCTCTGAAGTAGATCCTCCCACCAGCTGGGAATACTTCCCCTCATATGTCTATGTGGGCTCTTCCTTGGCTTGCTCCAGTACCCTTAGTGACCACCCAAAACAAAACTAGGCCCCCACCTTTTGTGACCCTTCCCTGCTTTACTTCTGTTCATAGTGTGTGTGCCCTTATGAGACCTATTTTATGCAATTAGCACTCAAACTGTCTCCTCAAAGCTCTTGTGTTTGAATACTTGGTCCCCAGATGGTAACTATGCTTGTGTTTGAATACTTAGTCCCCAGATGGTGACTAACCTTGGTCCCCAGAGGTTATGAGGCCTCTCTGGGGGAGAGCTGTCTGTGTTATGGCCTGCTTGGATTCCCTCTCTGCTTCCTAGCCCACTGAGATGCAGGGAACCTATGTTGTAAGCTCCTTATGCCACAGATCTTCACTGTGCCTGTTGTGATGAACTGTATCCCCAGGACCAGGAGCCAAGATAAACCTCTCCTCTTTAAGTGGCTTCCTGTCAGGTATTTGACCACAGAACAAGAACAGGAACTAATATAACACCATATTATAAGAGTCTCTTTGTTATTTCTGCCTCCTGTCTGTGTGCCTCCGCTAGGAGGTAAACTAAGCTCTAGGGAACAGGAACTTTCATGATCCCCTCCCACCATTTTGGGGAGTCCTAACCCCACCCCTCTGTTGTACCCCAAACATCCAGCCCAGGGCCTGTAGCAGAGCACGTGCCCAGGAGTAACCATAGCAGCTCTCTGCTAAGGGCGGCCTTGATGTATGTCCCCATCCGTTCTTCCTGCCTTTTAGCTCCGATGTTGTGGAGGCCTCAGAGTTGCGTGTCTGCCCTCATGCCAAGGTTTCCTAGGACCTTCGGTTCACCTTCGTTTGAGAGCACCAATTGAAAAGGGGAGGAACAAGCCTGGGAAAAAAAAAAAAGCCCTGCCTGCAGTTTGGAACAATATTTGGCTGGGGTCAGGAACTCTGTGGGAAGAGCCCTGGGTTCCAGGGAGCCAAGGACAAAGCAGGCCAAGAACTCTTTGCCTTAATTTGTTGCCTCTAAATTCCTCCCAGAAATGAGGCGTGTCAGTCTTCAAACTCTGGGTTTTATGAGGTAATTATAGCGATTACTATAAATCTCCTGTGTGTTGTTTTCAAAGGGGCAATTTAGTGGAGGGACCAGGCACCATTTTCGTTTCTCATTAAGTGATTAGGTTTGTTTGGCAAATCCCGACACCAATGGCTGGAGGCAAAATCTGGACTTGGCGAGGGCAATCCAGAGCCTGCTCACAGCTGAGCATCCCGCACTTCCTTACTGCCTCAGCCACTCCGCCTAAAGGAACTGGGAGGCCCTTTCATTGGGCAAAAGAGGAGGCAACTAACTGCCCATATTACACTTCAGTAGAGCCAGACTGCCTCTCAGAGCTCTTCTGGGCCAAAGTAAACCTCGCCTCCTTTTAAACTGTTGCTCATTCACATTTGACTCTCAACAAAAAGTTGGACTAACACAGTGAGGTACAATGAGAGAGCCACAGTCCTTGTCCCTCGGCTACTGCACGGGGCCTGGACATGGCTCTGGCCTTCATGGTATGAGAACGAATAATGTCCTGGAAGGTCAAACCCATGTTAATTTGGTTTTCTGTGAAAGTTTAGAACAGGAAGCAAACAGGATTAGAAGAGGCTTCCTGGAAGAGATGAAGAGACTTCAAGCAGACCTTGCAAGTCCGTTTCAAATTCCCAGCCTTTCGCATCAGGTACTCTTTAGGTTTGTCCCATTTCAGCTGCTACTGTCATTGGGGAGCCTCTAAACAACCCCACAAAACTCTGCTTGCCTACTGTGTGAAGGAGAAAAACAGCAGCTGCCTGTGGCTTCATTGAGATGAGAAGGACCACGGTAAGTGTTTATCGTGAAGGGAAATGATGAGTGACCTGTAAATCTATTGGTTTTTTTTTTTTTAACCCTATTGTTAATTGAGATGAGGGAGAGGAATCTGGCCTACTCTATGATCATGCTGGTCATACCAAGCTCCCATCCTTTAGAGGTTCAAGCAGAGCTGGGGGGTGGGTTGTGAGGAAGGCTTTAGGAAGAGGAGTAGGTGGGCTGTCCATCACAGCTCAGAGATGAGGAAGACCTAAGAGGGCACCCGTGTCTGAGGCTGGAGAGGATCCTAAAACATTAGCTTAGAGTGATGAGCACCAGAGTTTGCAGATAGCAAAACTTCCGTGGTGGACTAGAGAAAACTAATGGTTGACTCCAAAGAAACAATGTCACTGGGCAGTGGTGACGCACGCCTTTAATCCCAGCACTTGGGAGGCAGAGGCAGGCACATCTTCAAGTTTAAGGCTAGACTGGCCTATAGAGTGAGTTCCAGGATAGCCAGGGCCACACCAAGGAACCCTGTCTCAGGAAGAAAGAAAGAGAGAAAGCGAGAGAGAGAGACAGAGACAGAGAGACAGACAGACAGAGACAGAGAGAAAGAGGCAGAGAGACAGATAGTGAGAGAGGAGGGAGGGAAGGCGAAAGCAAGCAAGCTAGCTAACTAAGAATGAACCTGTGAGCAAGCTAGAGGGCTAGCCAGCAAGCAATATTCCTCTGTGGTTCCAGCTTGAGTTCCTGCCCTGACATCCCTCAGTAATGGACTGTCACCAGAAGTGTGGACCAAATAAATCTTTTCCTTCTCCAAGTTGCTTTCCCAGAATGCTGCTTGAATTAACAGTGAGTCCTGGGAAGTCTGTTTTCTCACTCTTCACAGAACAGCAAAATACCTATATGGGCTCGCCAGAGGGAGAGGCTGCAGGCTTCTGAGGAAGGTGAATGTCCATAGGAGACCTCCCATGGGTGGGGAGAGTGAAGGAAGTGGTCTAGTGGCTGACAGGATGTGCAGTCATCAGCTCATACACGTTACACATGGGTGTGAACTAGCAAAGGTTATTGAAGGGATGCCTCTGAACCCCGGGAAAGACAAGCACCTCCAATGACCTCAGGAAACAAAACGAGAAGCAGAAAAGAACTAAAAACAGATTTTTTAAAATTTTGTTAATATCCTCCCAGAGGCTCAGTAAGAAACTGGATCTTTCAAATAAAACTATATGGCATGAAAGAATAAAAGAAGAAATAGCCAAGAATACTTAAAAATAGACACATTTTAAAATTTAATATGTTTTAAAGGCCAAATAACCTTCACATGAAACTTAAAACAGACAAAACTTTTAAAACAGACAAAAGTAAAAGTGGGGGGAAAAGCTGTATATGGTAATCAGAGATCGCCATGCCCTGCCTGGTGTAGTAGTTGTCTATTGTTGCACAACAAATTACCACCAGCTAGCAGCTCTGAACAGCACTGTTTCGTTCCTCTCAGCTCTGCCTGTCAGAGTTTGGGTAAGTTCAGCTGGATTGTGTTCCCTGGAACCCAGAGGCAGGCTTTTATCTGGAAGCTCTGAGGAAGAATCCACAACCAGGCTCATCCAACTAGCAGAATTCAGTTCCTTGGAAGCATGGCCTTGCCACCCCTGAGTCTTCGCTGTCAACTTCAGGCCACTCCAGTTGCCAGACTTTCTCCCTCCCTGGCACAAGGCCCTCTCTATCCTCAAAGCAAGCAACTGTGGGTCAAGTGCTTCCCATGCCTGGACCTCTTTGCCTTTCTTCTCTCCTGCCAGCCAGAGAAACTTTTTTTTTTTTTTTTAAATGGGCTCTTACAACTTGATTGGCCACAGTCTGATAATTGACCCTTTGCTATAAAGCCAAATCACATGCTCAAAGGGGACAAGACTGCATGAGGGTAAAGGCCCCCTGGGCAGAGTTCTGACCGCCACCCTATGATAACTCCCTCCTTCATGAACTACAAGGTAAAGGAGATTTAACAGCTGCAGCCGAGGAACTGACCAGAACATAAGATTCGAGGATACTTAGTCAAACCCATTGTTGTCACCTGAGTCATTTAAGTCAAAGCTGAGAACTCTGTCCAGTTGGCAATAGAGATAACTGATGCAAACCACAAGGAAGATTCTGCCTCCTTGGCTGTGTGGAAGATGGAAGGACATGTGGAAAAGACCCGAGAGCAGTCTTCAGAGCCAAGGACCCTGATGAGCAGCAGTCACCAAGGAAATGAGGTCCTCTGCCCTTCAGTCAGGAAAGAGCTTGGAGGTGAATTTTCCAGAGCCTCCAGGAAGAGCCTGGACTAGCTGACTTCTTGATCTTAGACTTCTGAAAGCACGATGGGAACCCAGCTGACTCTTCCCAAACTTCTGACCTGCCGAACTCGAGGTAATAAGCAGGTGTTTTATTGTGAAGCCATAGAAACCAAATACCCAAGGTCGCTTTTGGCCTGTGAGTCTCAAGCTTGTCCTCTGCTTGTGTCAATAAAAATCACTCTGGACTGGTGGCTAAGGTTTCAGACCACAGACAGGCAGACTTCGTCTATGAGGATTAACCAAGCAGATACAATGCTCGGTCCTCAACTCTTCCTCCTTCTCTTTCCATTTCTCTGGAAAGTTCCTCACAGCCTCTCTCTGCACTGGGTCTGCTGCTGCGTGCCCTATGGTGTGCTGGTCCCATGCACACAGCAGACCCCACATCTTTAGAAGGGCATCAGTCTTTTGTTTCTGGAATTGCTCAGGGCCTTGCCATAATGAACTGTAGGAATGTCTGTTAGAGAAGTCTGAGCTACTTAATGAGGAGAATGGAGCACTCCTGCCCAAGAATCTGAAAAGCATAGGGTTCATGGCTTCTTGTCTTCCTGTCCCTACCTTGTATGGGGAGTTTTAAACTCTTTTGTATGTGTATGTAGTGTGTGTGAGTGCTCATGTGTGTGCCACAGTGCATGTGTGGAGGTCATGTGTCCTTCTATCTTGTTTCACACAGGCTATCTTTGTTGTTCACTAAGCAGCTTCATGTGTCCTTACCTTCTGTGGTGGCTTGACTATGCTTGGCCCAGGGAGTGGCACTATTTGGAGGTGTGGCCTTGTTGGAGGAAGTGTGTGTGTCACTAAGACCCTCGTCCTAGCAGCCTGGAAGTCAGCCTTCTCCTTTGGAGCAAGATGTAGAACTCTCAGTTCCTCCTGCACCATGCCTGCCTGGAAGTTGCCATGCTCCCCACCTTGTTAATAGTCTTAACCTCTGAATTTGTCAGGCAGCCCCAATTAAACGTTGTCCTTATAAGAGTTGCCTTGGTCATGGTGACTGTTCACAGCAATGGAAACTCTAAGACACCTCTATCTTGTTTCACACAGACTATCTTTGCTGTTCACTGCTGCATATGCTGTGGTCCTTGTGCTTTGGGGGCTTTCTTCTCTCTTGATCTCTTTTCTCCCCACGGAGAGCTGGGATCACAGGTGTGCAAGCTGTCTCACTAGGTTTCTGTGTAGCTTCTGCAGACTCAGGTCCTCGGCCTTGCACAGTGAGTGGTTTACTTACTGAGCTACTCCTGCGGCCTCTACCTTGTGTTTAGAAACTGACATTTGTAATTCTGAAACACAGAAAGCCAGGAGGAGAGTGTGGAAGGCCAGGGATCTCTTCAACCTTATCAGTTGGGATGCAGCCTGCATTTCAGCTTGGCATAAGCTCATTAACTCCGTTACTTTAATGTGTATTAGTGACTCTGGTAGCTCTGCATTGGAGGAGTCTGGGATAGGCTGAAGATTTTAACAGCTGCTCCCAGAGAAGGGTTAAGTAGGAGTCATGTGTTTATCAGGACTTAGTAAATCCAGTTAGGTAAGGTGCATCGTTCTGCTGGAGGAGGCCTTGTTTCTGTGATCTGTTACAGGAAGAAGATAAAAATGATTGTTCAGGGGACATTGGGAAAAAGTCAAGGTTGGGCCCACAGAGCTCTGTGCAGAGAACCAGAAGAGGAAGGTGCAGGCTTGTGTATACACTGCAACTGATCTGTTCTCGAAAGTGGAAGGTAGACAGACGCAGAATGGACCCTGGGCGCCCCCTTGTGACTACATTGATAACTACACCAATCACAGCCTAGACACAGCTAGCTGACAAAGTGCTTCACGTATTTCCTATTGTGAGGGCCATTCACTTATCCAGGGAGAGCATCCATATGATTAGGGAAGAAAGGAAGATTTGTGCAACATCTGTGCTTGGTGTTGTGTGTCTGTGTGCTTTCACGTTTGGTGTCATGAGGGTGTTTTCAAATGCATGTATGCGTGTATCATTTATGTATGTACCTTGAGAGTCTATGTATAGGAGTTGTGTGTGAGCTGGGTGTGCAAATATACTCTAACTGCTAGTATGAAAGCATGTATTTGTGTGTGCTGTTTCCAAACCCTGCGTGTGTATGTTTTATCTGTTGGTATGAGTGCTCGTGTGCTTATGTCTGAGTGCATGTGTTAATGTAACTTCTTGGGGCTTGGCTTTCTTTTCTGTTACACATTGAAATAGTTAAGCGCCATAATCTTATTGTTTGTTTAAAGTTTGGTCTTGGATGCAGGCCTGTTCTAGAATAACTAGCAGATGCAAAAAGCATCCATTATGTATTTTTGCAATTAGTCAAAAACCCAGAAACTTTTCTTAAATAACAGACACAATTCTGTGGGTTGCTTATTGCTGGGGACCCACCTCCTAGCCAGCTTGCCCTGGGCCCAGCCCCAACATAGGCCAAGCCAGAGAGCATTTTCAAAATGTCCCAAGTGAGATGGAAAAACCCATTAAGGGTTTCAAAATAGAACTCAAGGGAGTTTACAGGGAGAAGGAAGAGAGAGGAGGGGGTGGTGGAAGCGGGCAGAGCGGGGAGAAGGGTGGAAGGAGGAAGAGAAGGAGATAAACAGGAGGGCAGGCTCAAAAATCCAAAGGGCTTTGTAGAACTGGGTCATACAGCTTAATGGCCTTGTAGCTTTCTAGTCCGTGCTCTGTCACATAATCACAGGGCATCATCCGTGCTCCTTAACCTCACACTAAACACTCTCTGATGCACTTCTTCATTTACCTTGTGTGCCCTCTTTTCACACAGGGACCTTCCCTCTTGCTATCAGGAGGCTTTCCCATACCCTTCATTACTGTCTTTTTCTGGTGCTGTTTCTCCATGGAAGCACGCAGTTCCTCTTCTCCATCACAGAGTTACCTCCCAAACTCTACTAGTAGTACTCTACTAGTAGTCGTCCTCCCAGAAGCCTTTGCTGAGCAATTGCCCCTGGGAGGCAGAAAGAGAAGCCAAGGGAACATTTCAGCATTTGGATTCTTATGAGAAGGCACAAACTCAGGCGGGGCCCTGACCCTTTCCTCCACTTCTATAGCAAAGGAACTCCTGCACCTGGGTCTCAAGAAGACCTGAGAATATATCTGGGGTTCCAGGTGGACCTCAGACCCCACTCCAACTCAAACATGATCACCACTGAATGACAGAAGCTCAGGACTGGAAAATGGTTTGCTTGTATCCAGGGTAGAGAAGTCATGTCCTTAAGAAGCCCAACTCACTGTTGGGAACTCTTACCTTCCTCACACAGCTTCCACACCCTCATCTGCCCTCGAGCCATGCTCAACACATCTACTCCACATCTCTTCAGAGTTTGAGGGTCCTTTGTGCTCTCCAGCCTTCTGGGATCAAAGACACTGCCAAGTAAGATTAAAAAAAAAGAGCAATCTGTCATCCCATCAGCAACTCCCTTAATGAGAGGACATTGGGGACCTTTCCCTCTGCTCTGCAGCTTCTGCAATGGCCGACAAGGCAATGGGTTTCATTTGTGAGCTCTTATTAACTGGCTACTGAGTGCCAATACACTCACGCTAAGGACCTAATCTAGATGAGGCACTGTGGATAGACTTAGTCCCATGCCCATAGGCTTGGCTGCATGGCTGTAGGTTCATAGCATTTATCCCAGTTACTTTTAATATAGAGATTCCCAGAGTACCAGTGTCACCTACAAGTTTTTAAGGGATGGTAATTCTAATGTGCCAGTAATTCCAGGGCAGGGAGGTGGAGACTCGTGGATCTTTGGGCTCACTGGTAGCCAGTCTAGCCCTGGTGAGTTCTAGGCCAATGAGACTCCTCTCAAAAAGCAAGGAAGACAGCACCAGAGGGATGGTGCCTGTCCTTTGTCCTCACACACATGAACCTGCACACACATACTCATATACACATTCATACACATACATGCATACATATATACATATATACATACATGTGAAAAGAGAGACAGACAGACAGAGACACTGAGAGAGGGAAATATTTTTGACCATACACTAGATTGGCTGATTCAAAAACCCACAGGGTGGGCCGCCTTCTGGGTCTCACCAGCCCTCACCAAGATTCCTTTGAGAACCACTGGTTGGATTCATCCAAGTGGCCTTTAAAATTAAATTGGATTTTCCAGAGGTGGAGCCTGAGGCGTTGGCTTTTGTTTTAAACGTGGTTTAAAATACATAAATTCAATAAATGTTCGTGAAGTCCTGTTGCGCAGTAACAGCAGTTCTGGAGCACCACAAGATGACTGCTTCTCCTTTGACTGGAAGGTGGTAGAGAAAGCATGGTGGTGCTGGAGGAAGAGCCAGGAGAGTAAGGTTCTCAACCCGGCTCTGTTTCCAGCTGTCTGGAGAACCTCCAGGACACTTCTCTATTCTGTTACCCAAAAGCTTAGTAAGAATCCGCACTGACCCCCACCCATCAGTAAGAGAATACGGGAGAAATATAACTCAGTCTTTTAAAGCATCTTTCCACACTCAATAACTGATCAAGAACTAGCATTTTGGGGCTAGCTAAATGGCTCAGCTGGTAAAGGCACTTGGGGCCAACCTGATAACCTGAATTCAATCCCTAGGAGGCTCCACACTACAGAAAGAGGACAGCTGTCTCCACAAGTCATTCTCTGACCACCTCTGTACATTGTAGTGCTCACCCTCACCCAATAACTTAATTAATTAATTAAAAATTTTAAAATAAAGACAACAATCGCATTGCTGAGTGTTGGGATGATGGCTTGGTGCTTAAGGGCACTCCCTGCTCTTTCAGGGGACCTGAGTTCAGTTCCTAGCTCCTATTCAAGTGGCTCACAACCCTGTAAGGCCAGTTCCGGTGGTTCTAACCCCTTCTCTACCCTCCTTGGGCACCTGTACACATGTTGCATTCATGCAAACACACACACACATAACTTTCTTTTTTTGGGGGGTGGGGGGTTCGAGACAGGGTTTCTTTGTGTAGCCTTGGCTGTCCTGGAACTCACTCTGTAGACCAGGCTGGCCTCAAACTCAGAAATTCGCCTGCCTCTGCCTCCCAAGTGCTGGGATTAAAGGCGTGCATACATAACTTTTTTAAAAAATTAAAAGAAGTGCCAGCTAAGCATGTTGGTGCATGCCTCATTAATCCCAGTACTCAGGATACGGAGGCAGGGGGATCATTGTTAAGTTTGAAGCTATCTTGTTCATGGTCTGCATATGAGTTCCAGACCAGCCAGGACTCCATAGCAAAATACTGTCTCAAAACAAAACAATAAAAAGCAAAACCAAATATAGCAAAGGACTAGGGAGAGAGCTCAGGTAAAGGTACTTGCTACTAATTCTGATGATTTCTGTCAGCAGGGCCCACATAGTGAACTGACTCTACATGCATACCATGGCATGAGCATGCCTTCTCCATATATTTACTGTAATAAAAGCAACAGAAACACTACAATGGCCAGCTAAAGAGAAAGAGAGAGATCACTTTGCAAGGATACCAGTGGATTCTTGCCTAGTTTCAATAAATATAGTCATTGTTAAAGCCCTGAGGATATACTATAATTTTATAAGGTTTCAAGCAGACATTTGCACTAAGTGGTTTCAAATCTAAAACATAAACCAGGAACTTGTCCTTTTACAGCAGAGATTTTTCCATGTCTTAACATAGTGTAATAGAGGCACAGTGGGTCAAGACAAAACTAGAACCAGGGAGAGGCAGTCAAGTGCTTGCCAGGAAAACCTGATGACCATAGTTCAATCACTGGAGCCCACACGAAGGTGGCAGGAAAGAACTGACTCCACGAAGCCATCTCTTGACCTCCACATTCACATTGTGGCAAGCTCATGTACACACACATAATAATAATAATAATAATAGTAATAGTAATAATAATAATAATAATTTTTTAAAATTAGCATTAATAAGATGTCTGCCAGAATGGAATTTCCTGGTCATAGTCCCTTTTCTCTTTTACCACTGAGAGTCATATTTTAAGTCTTTCTGAATTGTATGCTAAAAGCAGAGTGGAGCTGATGATGTACCCAGTCTGCCTCCCTTCCTATTCCTACCTTCAGGGTCTTCTTTCCAACAAGTGTTTATTGAGGGCTCACTCTGCACTTAGGCCCTGGGAAACAGGGCCCTATAAACTGATGTGGGTCTGGAGGGTTGTTGTTGTTGTTGTTGTTGTTGTTGTTGTTGTTGTTCTGAAGACAAGGTCTCACCATGTAGCTTTGGTTGGCATGGAATGTATTATGTAGATCAGGCTGTCCTACAGCTCACAGAAATTCACCTGCTTCTGCCTCCCAAGTGCTGGAACTAAGGCATGTACCACCATGACCGGACATAAAACTGATGTTTTTTATTGTTGTATAAATATATAGAACTTTCAAAGAATAAAAGGTACCAAATAAAAAATAAAATAAAAGTGATGATTTTATTCTCCTGGCTCTTAAATCTATCCTGAAGTCAACAATAACCAAAAGGAGTTATATCTTATGGTGAAGCATACAATAAAGGAAATAATACACTAGATCTCATCTCACAATAACACAATGAGTGTTTAAGATCTTTCTTGGGCCAACAAGATAGCTCAGCAGGCAAAGGCAACTGCTTCCGAGAATGACCCAGAACCTACATGATAGCAGGATACACTAGACCCCTACAAGTTGTCTTCTGACCTCTACATATGCTATGGCACTGCGTGTGTGTGTGTGTGTGTGTGTGTGTGTACACAACACAACAAATAAAAATATAATAGCTTTTTTTTTTTTTGAGACAGGGTTTCACTATGTAGCCTCGAACTCAGATCCCTTCAATGCTGGTATTAAAATCTTGTAGTGTAATATTTTTAAACTTTTTATTCATTTTTTTATGAGCTTCACATCATGCACCCCAGTCCCACTCAGCTCCCCATGCCCTTGTATTCACTCTCTGCCCTCGCAACCTCCCCCAGAAATAAAAACCTGCAAACAAACAAACAAAAAAGGACAAAACAAAGCTTAGGAAATATCTCATCATAGAAGCTGCAGTGTGTCACGGTGTATCCCACAGTGTACCCCTCTGTCCATACATCTTCACTTGTGAATATTCATTGCAATGAGTCACTGGTCTGGTTCGAGGTCTCTTCCTTCTATGACACAATTAATACTGAATCCTCACCAAGCCTCCTCCCAGTTATCCTGTTGTTGTCCCATATCACGGAGCTCCTGCAGTTTTGGATCATCAGGACCAGTCATTTCCCATGGCCCAACAGTTCTACTGCCTCAGGTAAAGGGTGAGAGGGCAGAGGGCATCATCTCTACACCCATGTCACCCCATAGTAGACAAGTCAGTTCTCCCACACTCATGCTCAGCCACACCCCCAACTACTAGGGCCAGCTCCACTGTGCTGCCCAGGCAGGTGCAGAGCTGCTCTCTTTCGTGGTGCCTCAGGTGAGAGGTGGGCCCAGCTGTCCAGACTGCTGCAACCAGTGAGGGGCAGGGCCAGCTCTGCACAGCCCCTGGACATCCACTTGGTCCTAGGCAGACATCTCCATGGTCTCTAGTGGTAATATGAGCCATACTGACCCCTGCTGCTGCACAGCCACAGGTCCAGATGTAGCTAGCTCTCAGTGGCAGTACAGGCAGGTTACTCACAATAGTCTACTCCTCTCCTCTCTCATGTCCATCTCAGTTCCTTCTCCCTTCACAATGCTCAAACTTCCTCTACTATCTATTCACCACACACTTGCACGTTGTAGTGGCTCCTACTGCAGGCAGGCCACACTGACCTCTGCCCATGCAACGTGGAGTGGTGGCAAGCAAATCTGTCTGCAGTGTAATATGAAAGAAAGAAAGAAAGAAAGAAAGAAAGAAAGAAAGAAAGAAAGAAAGAAAGAAAGAAAGAAAGAAAGAAAGAAAGAAAAGAGAGGAAGGAAGAAAAGAGAGGAAGGAAGAAAAGAGAGGAAGGAAGAAAGGAGGGGGAGGGAGGGAGGGAAGAAGACAGGAAAGAAGGGAGGGAGAGAGGGAGGGAGGGAGGGAGGGAGAGAGGGAGGGAGGGAGGGAGAGAGAGAGAGAGAGAGAGAGAGAGAGAGAGAGAGAGAGAGAGAGAGAGAGAGAGAGAGAGAGCACCAGCGAGCCAGGCATGGTGCACAGGTTTATAATCCCAGCACTTAGAAAGTAAACAGTAGAATCAAGATCAGAATTTTAAGGCCATCCTCAATGCTACATAGGAATTTGAGGCTGGCTTAGGCTACATGAGACCCTGTCAATCAATCAATCAATCAATCAGTCAATCAATCAATGGGAGAAGATGGACGAATAGTAGAGGTATGTGAGGGCACATTGTCTTGTTGTAAGTAGGCAATAGGTAGAAATATGGGAAGCAGACTAGATATCTTAGTTAGGGTTTCTGTTGCTGTGAAGAGACACCATGATGATGGTAACTGTTATAAAGAAAAACATTGAATTGGGGCTGGCATACAGTTTCAGAGGTTTAGCTCCATTATTATCATGGTGGGAAGCATGGTGGCATGTAGGCAGACATGGTGCTAGAAAAGGAGCCGAGAGTTCTACATCTTGATCAGCAGGTAGCGGTAAGTAAATGCCACACTAGGCCTAGTTTGAACATATATGAGACCTCAAAGCTTGATTCACAGTGACACACTCTCTCCAACAAGGCCACACATACTCCAATAACCTCCTGATAGTGCCATTCACAATGGCCAAGCTTTAAACACACGAATCTATAGGGGGCATTCCTATTCAAACCACCACACTGGGTGAGGCTCAAGGTGAATGCTTCTATTGTACCTCAGTTCCAAACCTCAACTACTGCTTATAAAGCTCATTAGGCAATTGGCTTGGACTCTTTAGGCCTCACTTTAATCATCATGCAAAAGGAAAACAATCCCAAAGTGCCTCAGAATTGCTAGGAAAACAAAATGAGACCGCAGAAGTAAAAGCCAGCCAGCATTAAAAGCACGCATTGGTGACTGTGGTGGCTCACACTTGCAAACCCAGCACTCAGGAGGGTGAGGCAGGAAGGAAGACTGCAGCATAGGGCAGGGGTGCGGGGGGGGGGGGGGGTCAGTGCACAGTTAGGTCCAGGCCAGCCTCAGCTACGGAGTAAGAGCTTAGTTAAAAAACTAACTAACTAACTAACTAACTAAAGCAAAACAGCTAGGGAGATAGGCTCCGTGGATAAAGGGCTTTCTATGAGCATGGGTTCCAAGTCCCCAAACCTATGGAAAAGCCAGGTATGGTGACTTCGTATAATCTCAGCACTCAGAAGACAGAGACAGATGAGATCCCTGGGGCAAGCTCCGAGTTCAGCAAGACATCTCATCTCAGTAAATAGACTGAGAAGCCCAGATGAACTTCCCTCCTCCACATACTTGTACATACACACATGTGCAAGCATCCTCATACATATCAACCCCTCACACATGGACATGTACAAAGCAAACACATGGAGAAAAAGAGCATTTCTCTCAAAGTGTGGTTAAGAACCCACTAGACCTTCGTTTGTCTGGTGAGCTTGTGATGACTGCATATATTTGATGGTTGTATCTTTGTCCCGACACCCATTTTGAATAACCAATTTTTTTTTAATTTATTTTTTTAAAGATTTACTTTATTATTGAGTACATTGTAGCTATCTTCAGACTCACCAGAAGAGGGCATCAGATTCCCATTACAGATGGCTGTGAGGCACCATGTGGTTGATGGGAATTGAACTCAGGACCTCTGGGAGAGCAGTCAGTGCTCTTAACCACTGAGCCATTTCTCCAGCCCCCACGACCAATTATTTTAACATGAAGATTTTGGTGTTATTATCATCCTTTGGAATGAAGCCTCAGGACTGACACCCTGAAATCTGGCTAGTGAGTGACCAGTTAACTAAACCTAAGAGAGTACACCCTGAATAAATGCTATTAGACTGAGATAATGAATCAAGTCCTATGTGTACATAGCTATTATTTTACCAACTAGTTTATGTACATGTGGTCACATAAGACAGTGACTTAGCTCTAGTTAACTGGTTTGAATCAAACTCAGAAATACTCAAATGACTCAAAACATGAACTAAAGAGAAACAAAGATAGATGATGTTAAGATGACGTACATTCCTCAACCAATTTTTGTCAACAAAACACTCAGGAGTGGGAGAGAGGTTTGTGATAATGAACATTTTGGGATAGAACAAGAATGATGTTTGATGAGTGACAGGACAAGCCAGCCCCAGCAAGGACCATAATATACATATAGTGGAATGAAATCTCACTCTTCCTGCCCCATGCCATTCCACTCTGCCCAGATTTTGAATTTTTCCATTAGCACACAGCAGTAAGTCTTGAGCCCAAGCCCAGTATTTACCTTCCTTTCTGAAACAGCGCTTCTCTACCCTAAGTAAAGGCTCTAAGCAATGGAAAAGGGATATACTCTGCTCAGCCATGCTGGCTATGGCGCACGACACACCCTGACGAGGTGAGATCAGGAGTTTTGAGGAAGCTGGCTTAATTGTTCAGCCTTGCTGTATTGTTCAGGTTGTCCCCCTGGACTCATGTGTTCTTTTCTTCTTGCCTCAGCATCCTAAGTAGTCAGGATGACAGGCACCTGACAAGGCACCAAGCAGACACTGATGTTTTACCTTGGTCACTATATTATTTTTTTCTTGTGGTGCTGGAAATTGAACCCAGGGCATGCATCACGCTGAACAAATGCTCTACCATGGAGCAATGTCCTGAGATCAACCACTCAGTTACTATAAAGTGGAAATACTCTCTCCCAATCTAAAAGCTAGCCAAGTAAACCTTATTTTTGCCTTCTAATTAATGTAAAGAACTTGTTCATTTAGTCCATCATCCCAAATGAAGACAGGGCAACAGCAGTATACATACTGTGCTCTTGGTAGTGAGAAAACAGCCCACCATCACGGGGCCACTTTGATGCTGTCCTGCCACCATCAGCCACACAATTTGCCAAGTTCTGGCAGCTTGTAAAAAACACTTCTTTTTAAAGCCTATAAACAACTCACGGTAAGCAGGGGCACAGAACTTTATGCTTTCTGCAATTCTGTGCCTTTTAAGTACTAATTGCTGAACACAGCCAGTAGCTTTGGCCTCTGGCCCTGGATGTCCTTAGAACCAGGCAGTTGGCAGGAGGCCAATTCTGCATGCTTACAGGTATACAAGGGTTTAGAACTCCCAATATGACTTACTGAATTAAGGCATTTCCTTGGAAATTCTTAAAACTATGGAGCCAGGTGTTTTTATCCCAGCAATTACTTGGGGACCAAGGCAGGCAGGCCTCTTCTGAAATTAAAGCCAGCCAAAGCTACATAGAGAGAATACTATAAGACTATTTCCAAATTTCACAAACATGTTTTTGTTCATTTTTTTAAAGTTAATTCTTTGCTGGGCAATGGTGGTGCATGCCTTTAATTCCAGCACTCAGGAGGCAGAGGTAGGCAGATGTGAGTTCAAGGCCAGCCTGGTCTACAGACTGAGTTCCAGGACAGCCAGGGCTATACAAAGAAGCCTTGTCTCAAAAAAACCAAAAACAAACAAGATTGGTTTTATGTATCTGTATATGACTGTACATGCAGGGTGGTATATGTGTATATGTCTATCTATTCACACATGGAAGCCAAAGAGGGCACCAGATCCCTCAAGTGCTGTAATTGGTCATATATGCACTATGTTGGGATCCAAACATTATTATGAAGTGCTCTTAATTAGCACTGTTCATGAACACACCACAGGCTAGAATGTGGTAATATATTTGGTAACCTACCAAGAAAGGCCTCTTTGAAGAAAGACTCAAGAAAAGTGGGTTTTGCTCTGAAGGGTCAGCAGGCAGGGATCTGTAAAAGCCTGAACCCGGCATCCTGGAGCTAGTATGGTTAACCTTAGCTTAAAATTCAGCTTGAGTTTTCCTATCTCCCCACAAGAGGAAAGCTGGGGAAACACAGGGTTTGGAAAATATCCAGATCATTACATCATCATGAACAACTACACCTACCATACTGGTTCCAAGAATGAAGAAGGAAAGGGACAGGTGATTAGGACCATTGTTTTCCTTTCTCTTTGGCACATAATAAATAAGCTTCCTTTTTTATTGAAAAATGATTAGAATTAGGGACTATTCAATTTAGCTGAAGACACAGAGGTATTAGAGACAACTGAACTAAGTAAGAATAACTGAACCACTCTGGTGGTACACACCTACGATCCCAGTCTGGTGGTACACACCTACGATCCCACTCTGGTGGTACACACCTACGATCCCAGTCTGGTGGTACACACCTACGATCACAGTCTGGTGGTACACACCTACGATCCCACTCTGGTGGTACACACCTACGATCCCACTCTGGTGGTACACACCTACGATCCCACTCTGGTGGTACACATCTACGATCCCACTCTGGTGGTACACACCTACGATCCCACTCTGGTGGTACACACCTACGATCCCAACACAGAGAGGCTAAAGCAGGAGGTGGGTGAATTTGAGATCAGCTTCAACTAACACAATTGGAACTTGTCTCATAGGGGACAGAAAAAATGAAATTAATTAACAGAAGATATCTGAATTTCTGTATCAGTGACTCAGAGAGAAAAACCAGAAAGCAAGGAATGTGCTGGTGGCACAACTGCTTGTCCCAGTGGTGCCCTTTGAAGATGAAGGCCAAATCTCCAAGGAAGGAACGCTAACTTTGAATGGCCTCATCTTTCATCAGTCACTGTTATCTCCAAGTACCTCTTCAATGACTGCAAATTCTAACATGATAAGGACACAAAAAGCTCACATTTGAAGACATTCCCTGCTGCAAATTTCCCTTCCAAGAGACAAGCAAAGGATGCCTCCTCCTCCGGGTGGTGAAACAGGTAACATACGTCCTACCCAAATCAACTCTTGAAGAAATGGGATATTACACACTGTTAAGTCCAGACAGCCAAACACAGGGCAGAGCAGAAGTTCTCCTCTGTCTGCACTGTTTTTGCTGAGGACTCGTGTGTTAAATATACTGTTGCATGTCCAGTACACTTAAAGAGAACAGATATCAGAACCAGCAAGGACAGCAAAGGCATCAGCATAGTGTTTATTGGGATTATTTACTAAATAATCCTATACACCCAACACTAGAACATGGAAATGACAGTAAGTTTTAAGATATAGCAAGGCCCAAAAGTAAAGTCCTTCAAGAATCGCAAAAGCTTCTCAGTACTGCATCTTTGATAAACAGAACGACTAAACTAGCAAAGTCAGATGTATCTCCTCAACTCCAAAACTCAATATTGCCAACATATTATTCTACTTAAAAAGCAAACTTATTCATAAGTCAGAAACTACTGTGGGTTGTTTGTCTGTCTGCAAATGCCAGAGAGATTTTGATGACACAAAATACCTGAAGGGTGTTCTTGTAGTCATCAGAAAGAATATCTACATTCCCAGCTGGTGAATTTCTTCACTTGCATGAACAGTCTGCACCCTCACTTCATTTCATAGCTGTGTGATTAATCATCAATAAAGCCTCTGCTCCACTGGATTGAAATATGAGACAAAAATTCACTATAATCTTCCAAGAACCAAGACAGACTGAATGTAAGTGTGTGGTCAATATGCTATAGTAGGAAGGGAAACTTTGCCTTCTAATGACAAGTAGCGTTTTGAAAGACACATAGAAATGCATTATTTTTAAAAGTTCATTAACTTGTTCTTACTATTCTCAATACATTTAAATATAAAATCTAATTATATAAAGTCTGTGTTCTATGTAACACTGTGTACGCGCTGCAATGAGGGACATTCCAATCTCTCTCTTAAGAACCTCAGACATGGACTGGACAGACGTATGGCCTGGAGAGACGTTCACTCAAAGAAGAAAAGCATTTGCAGGTTTGGCAGAGGACCTGGGTTGTTCCAAGCACCTCCACGGCAACTCACAATTTTCTGTAACTCTAGCAGCAGGAGATCCGACACCTTCTGCCTTTTGTGGGCACCAGGAATGCACATGGTACACAAACATACATGCAGACAAAACATTCATAAACATTTAAAAAAAAAAAAAAGAACCTTAGTTTTACCACTCAACTTTAGGGATAAGAAATAAAGAACAAAGGAAAAAAAGAAAACAGGGAGCTGGCAAGATGGCTCAGCTGGTAAGAGCACTGACTACTCTTCTGAAAGTCCTGGGTTCAAATCCCAGCAACCACATGGTGGCTCACAACCACCCATAATGAGATCTGATGCCCTCTTCTGGCACGTCTGAAGACAGCTACAATGTACTTATGTATAATAATAAATAAATCTTTTTTAAAAAAAGAAAACATTTTTAATTTTTTTAAAGAAAGAAAATCACTTGGACTTCAAACTTTATTGAAAAAGCAAGCAGTAAGGGAATCAAACATTTATAAGATATATTTATTGTTTTTTCTGACCAAAGTGCAATGATTTTTAAAATCTTTTAAAACAAGTAACCATGAAAAACATATTCCAGAAAATAAAATACAAATGGGAATTTTAACCATTAGATTGCTTTATCTAATTTACTCTAACTCTATATTTAGTCTAAGAAAACAAAACAAAAAAACTTTGAACTATTATTAAAATAAGAACTGAATCAAATTACCATAAACTAGTGAATGCGTGTCAAGGGTCTACTGGTAGGAACTCTTGTTACATCAGTTTATGATGACTAGTCCTGTGTCACAGGGCACAGGAATACGAGTCACTACTTGTGACCCTTGCCCCACAGACTATGTCAGCAGAAAGCTGACAATCCTGCCCAGGCTCTGAAGCCCCGTCCCCGACTCAAACCTTGGAAGCAAAGACTATGCCCTATCACACAACGTTGCACAAGCTGTAATAAATCAGTCTCTAAGTTTTAACTTTCAACAGGAAATGGTCAGTCATCTGATAAATAGAGCATTGCTAAGAGTTCATTTTATGAGTATGTTTACTAAACACCTTGAGCAAGAGCCAGCTACACATAAAGTTCCTTTAAATTTGGTCCACAAATTCACTTAGCAGGTTGAAAATTTTAAATGTGCAGCAAGAGGAAGTGGAAATCCCAAATCCCAACACACTGCAATTACAAAAGGGATATACATGCATACTAAAAAAAAATTAGCTCACTGAAGGCACAGACATAAAAGGGATAAAAGGGGTAGTCTTTAACACAAACAAGAATTAGCTGATACCCTTCTTCATTTTGTGAGCACCATAATACCTAAAATGATTTAAACCTGAATTCACTGTGTACTGTGACCACAAATTTAAAAAAACACATAATTTAATTTGTCTTACTATATATTTCTAGACATTAATTGAGATGTAATTTTGAAAGGTTAAAACTGCCTTAAAAGGGGCTGTGATAGCAGCTATCAAAGCAATATTCAAGCATGATTTCAAAGATGTCTTCAGGGTTAGTTAGCCTTCTTTGTCAAAAATCTTCACAACTTCACCAAAAACCTGTAGAGTAAAAAGACAATTTTAAAAGCAGATATTGTTAAAACACAGTGTAGCATGTATGAGGTCCTGGGTTGAATTCCCAACACCAAAATTAAAAAATAAAACAAAATACAGATAAAAGATTGTATAGCTAAGTTCCTGTTAAAAAGACATCAATTTTGTATTGATTTTAAACATTGTAATTTATTTATTTATTTAT
The DNA here is from genome assembly GCF_978045245.1 of Mus caroli. Lineage (NCBI taxonomy): Eukaryota > Metazoa > Chordata > Mammalia > Rodentia > Muridae > Mus > Mus caroli. The sequence continues at coordinate 41,753,283 of NW_028227261.1, read as the reverse complement.
TGGGGGGGGGGGTGTTCAAGACAGGGTTTCTCTGTGTAGTCCTGGCTGTCCTGGAACTCACTCTGTAGACCAAGCTGGCCTCGAACTCAGAAATCCGCCTGCCTCTGCTTCCCAAGTGCTGGGATTAAAGGCGTGCGCCACCATGCCCAGCTAACATTATAATTTCTTAATTTCATTTATTTTACTGTATCAGTAATATAAATGAAGCATAAAACTGTGACCATTTTGCCTTCCATTTTATTAATGCTTTTGGACTAAATGTGCTTCTTGATGGGCTGCTAGTCGTCTGGTAAAATATAAAGTCAAAAGACGAATCTCAGTTTGGGTCTAAAAGTCCAAGTCGTCTCATGTACTGACTGCAGGCAGTGGCAGTGAGACTTCCTCAGTGAGTTCTCCTCTGGGTCTTGCTTTGGCCAGTGATTCCAACAGAAGCAAGACTGAGAGAACTGGGGAAAGGGAGCTAAGATGGACTGAGAAGCAGGAGGAGGATCTGCAAGCCGGGATTTACAGACAAGAGGTCTGAGCAAGACAGAGAGCAGCATCCTAGGAAATCCGCACGCACCTCGGGAGCTCTGTGTTCTCTAAGAGAACAGCCAGGGCTCTTGGCTATGACGTGCCAGTTGTGCTATAGATTTTAACAATGAACAAGATCCAAATCATTATACTGAAAATACCAATCTTTCCGTTTGTAGAAAGAGGTTTGGAATTAATAAACCACCCATTTCTTGTGAAAAACAGGTCTAATGTTATTAAACCCATTTTTAGACTTACTAAAAAGAAATAAAAAAACAACAACAACAACAAATTTCACAGTTAGCCTCAAATGTCTTGAAAAGTACGCTCCCTTAGACTATCTTTCTCATGCCTCCCAATGGTCACATGTTTTGTTGCTACAAAGACAAACAGACACACTTACTTCATCAACAGACTTAGAAGCATCTATCTTCTTGACTTTCCCCATTTCTTCATATAAGTCAATAATTGGTTTTGTTGATTCAAGGTAGGTCTGAATTCTGCAAAAGAAACAATTATTTCATGGCTGTAGGTTAACTGTTCTCCCTCTTCCACATTACAGAAGGGTTGGCAAGCGAGTCTGCTGCTTTCTCTCTTTACAGAAGCCACTGTGCCTATGAGAATGACATGCTCTCTTTCTCAACAAAGTAGAACAGAACAGAACTGGTTCCCATGAGCACGGAAGGAATGAGGTGGTGAGGTGAGGCCTGAGAGGTACCTCTTTTCCAAGCTCTCTCTGTTGTCGTCACTCCTACCACTACTTTTTCCCCTTTCAAGACATCGTTCAATACAGATCTAAAGAGAGACAGAAGTAAAAAGTTATATTAAAAGAAAAGCAAAGAAGAAAATATTTTGAAGAAACTAAAACAAAACAGAAAAAAACCCCACAAATCCTGCATTAAACTCAATGTGTCTAACTCATTAATCAACATGCAAAATCTTTTTAAATTTAAACATGTGGTTCAATTTATATAAACTAGGTTAAATAAGTACAGATCATAATAAGAATTCATTCATGACTCAGTTTTTCCTGCTGTATTTTTTTCAAACTGCAATAAAAAGAAGATCTGTGTGGGTATGGCTTCATCTCAGACATATTATTAACTTATTAGGTATGAATTATGTGCCTCAAACTTTGTACCATTTTTGCTTACTTTACAATAATTCCATAAATATCCAAATATTTGAGTCAACATTTTTGAATAAAGCATCTCTTGTTAATCGTGAATAAACATTCCTTAGTTATAAAGCTGTGGTAACATTCTAAAGCTAACTTTGAAGAATAAGTGAAAACATATTTTTAAGAGTTGGGAGAAGGAGTTACTTTTTAAAACAACTCAAAGGCTGTGGCAAGCCTTTACCAGAGGCACATTTACAATTCAACCTAAGAATAGCCAACTTCCTTCAAGGCACTACTTCAGATTCAAACTGTTGGCATCAATTTAATAAAATTTATAGCATTGTGGCTGTCCAATAGAGTCAAGCTTTTTAATTAATGGTTTTGAGAAATTTATTTACTTATTCAAAGGTATGTCTGGGTTTGCTATTAGAAGTGTTGGGGTGGGAACAGAGAATTTATTCTTGCTATTTTCCAAATCATCTTATTCTTGGAAGACAAATTCCCCAGCAATAGTAGGCCTCTCCACCTTTCCAGACCTACGCATCTTCTAGTAAACGACACACCATTTCAAGCAGCACACAATCGAGCAGCACTTCTGCTTCATAAGCTAACGTTACTCTATATGATGTTTATTAAAACAAAGAAACAAAAAAGACAATTTAACTCTTCTTATATAGAGAAAATAAAGCAAGCCTTAGGGTCACAAAGCTGATAATACTAATAGCCCACAATATTCTATTAACAAGGCGATGCTGTTCCGCACACCCAGTCTATTCACTTACTAGATACATATATTGCTGCCAACAGAAAATATAAATGAAAAAAAGTCACTATTTTTCTCTAACAGCTGAAAATCTATAGCTTGAAGCCCATGTGGACAGATGAATATGTTCATTACCTCATTATTACAGTCAAAAAACAGAACAAAAGATACATCCGCTTTTCCATCCATGGTTTTGTTCCAACCTTGAAGGTTGTCTTGATTTCTTGGAAATCCATCAATCAAGAATTTATTCTTCTGAGCATTGGCAGCCATTGTTTGGTCCATTTCCTAAAGACAAAAAGACTTAGGCTCAACACTGTATCACCAAAGGGCAATTTTTTCACCACCCCCACCCGTTTTTTTCTCCATATAGTCCTGGCAGTCCTGGAACTCGCTCTATATACTAGGATGGCCTCGAACTCAGAGACATGCATGCTTCTGCATATCAAAGGCATGCACCACCACGCCCAGCTACAAGACAGGCCGATGGCTATTTGCTCCTTTTCCCTAAGCTGCAAGGGTGGAAGGTACATAGGGAACAGCTTAGGCAGAAGAGAGCCAACTTCTTCATATGGCTGCTTCCTGGTGAGACTATGGTATGTGCTCCCCTATTCCTCTCGCTCCCCCACTTCTGTAGTTTCTATATCTTATGAAAGATGTCCTGCAGTGTGTATGTTGAATGTCCTCTGAATGTTCATGTGTTTGCTAAAAGCCTGGTCTCTGGGTTGGGCCTACCTTTAAGAGAGTGGCCTCGCCAGGCATGGTGGCTCACGCCTTTAATCCCAGCACTCGGGAGGCAGAGGCAGGTGGATTTCTGAGTTCGAGGCCAGCCTGGTCTACAGAGTGAGTTCCAGGACAGCCAGGGCTGCACACAGAAACCCTGTTCAAAAACCAAAAAACAAACAAACAAAAAAGAGTGGCCTCATAGATCATTGGGAATACACTCCTAAAGGGGATTATTGGATCCTGGCCCTTTTATCTTTTTGCTTCCTGGCCAAGTAGTCTTCCTTACTGTGTGTGTATCACTGCCACCTAGCATCCTGACCAGTGGGCCAAAACCATGGGTCCACGTAACTAAAATGTTGGTTCAGTGACAGCTGATCAGCACCGTGTATACTACCGTCTCATACAAATGACCACTTAGAGCTTTCTCTAACATCTAGAGACCCTGCATTGCCCCATGTTTCTCTTTCTAAATCACTGTGTTATTGGAGGTAGTAGTTAGGTTTTTGTTTGTTTGTTTTTTCAGACAGGAACTCACTATGTAACATGGTCTGATTTCCAACTTGAAGAACTAGGGCTATATGTGTGCACCACCACTCACTGCTGAAAACATGCTCTTTCTATTAGGGCTCAAATTTACTATAAATCAAATCTAATAGCTAGAAGCTAGGAAAGCACTCTATTACTGTGCAATATCCCATCTTTTTACTTTTTGTTTGTTTATTTTTTTATTGAGCATGGTCCCACTGACATCAGGTTGACCTTGAACTCATCCATAGCTCAGGTGAGCCTTGACTAAGATTTCTCTGGCCTTAGCTGCCCAATCACAGACCTGCCAACTTGTTAGCATTATTTAAGATTCAATACTAAAATAAAAAACTGGCCGGGTGTGGTGGTGTATACCTTTAATCCTAGCATTCAAGAGGCAGAGACAGACAGATCTCTAAGTCTAGCCTGGTCTATATAGAGAGCTTCAGGACAGCCAGAGCTACATAAACCCTGTCTCAAAAACAAAATAAATAATAAATAAAATAAAAATTTTTTTAAAAGTCGAACTAATTATACCTAAATGGCATTGGCTGCCCCCAAACACAGACAGCACAAGGTGTAACACATTCAGAAAGATTGCAAAAACTTATCTATATCTCATCCTTTTCTAAAGACATTACTTATATAAAATACGGGAGTAATATGAACAGTAGGTGTAGTCTTTAATCTGTGTAAATCCTCGGCACCTCCATTCACTACAGATGCACACTGCTAACAAGCTTTAGAACCTTTAGTCTAAAGCACACTGACATGCATTGCTCTCCATAAGCTAAGTGTTCTCGCTGCACAAGAAGAGCATTGCCAGGACCTATTTTATGTAAGTTAGCTTTATCTCAGAATCCAGCTGCTCTAATTTCACAAACCTTTTATGAAAGAGTGTTAAGTTCCTGCTACAGCATTCCTAACTCAATTACGGCAGGAGGTCTCTGGAGAAGCCACATCAAACGTGTTCACTCAGCATACATTCCTTTGAATCTACTATCAGAGAGAGGTCACTGCCCTTGCCCTTGGAGGGTTCACAATATATATAGTGGGTAACAGCTACATATAACATGCTAAGTCCTCGGACAGCAAAGGATGCTCTTAAGACAAGAAACATGGGCTGGTGAGATGGCTCATTGGGTAAGAGCACCCGACTGCTCTTCCGAAGGTCCAGAGTTCAAATCCCAGCAACCACATGGTGGCTCACAACCACCCGAAATGAGATCTGATGCCCTCTTCTGGTGTGTCTGAAGACAGCTACAGTGTACCTACATATAATAAATAAATAAATCTTTTTAAAAAAAAAAAAAGACAAGAAACATTAGCCTGGTGTGGTGGTGCACGCCTTTAATCGCAGCACTTGGGAGGCAGAGGCAGGTGGATTTCTGAGTTCGAGGCCAGCCTGGTCTACAAAGTGAGTTCCAGGACAGCCAGAGCTATACAGAGAAGTCCTGTCTTGAAAAACCAAAAAAAACAAAAAAAAAAAAGACAAGAAACATTAAGTCTTTAGAGACTATGAGAAAGCTTGACCAAGGGTTGGCAGTGGAGTTGCTTCCTAACTAACAAGCAGCATGGCAGCATGGATTGCTAGAGACAGTGGGAAGCAGAGATATGATGGTTGGAAAGAAGAAAGCATGGCAGCTTTGGTGAATCTGAGGCAAGCTGGTACAAATGAATGTTAGGACATATATCGAGAGTGGTGGGAGATAGGATGGAAAAGAAACAAGATTAAAAGATTCAAGTGATTTTAGTGATAGACAGAAGATCAACAGGAGTGAATGAGAGATCCTCTCAGAAAAGAGTTGGGTAGTTAATCCAACCAATAGCCAAAACAGGAAATAAACATCATCCTTTGGGTGACACATTTAGCTTCTGGTATGACTGAGACATTTATGAATAATTTAGATAGCAGCCTGATAAGCATATGTCTGGAAGCTAAACAAAGGTCTGTCTGTGCAAAACTGTAGAGTTCAGCAGCATTGGCACAGTGAAAACATGGGCATTGTTTAAACAACCCAACAAGGAATATATACAATGAGAGTTCAAGAGAACCAAACTCTTAGAAGCATAGTAATTTAGAAAACTTGCAAAGGAAAAAAAAAAAAATCAAGAGACTGAAAAATGGAAGTTCCTTAAGTAGGAAGAGAATGAACAGAAATGGTGGTACAAGAAATGGTAGAGTTTGTTTCAAAGAGACATTTATTAAGACTTAAATGCTTAAAATTAAAGACTAAAAGTATCCCCTGGGCTACACAGGGCCAATCACTGATAACATGCAGTGAGAGCTCTGCCTGTAATAACATCTGATGTTGGAAGACTCCAAGTTCAAGAACTACCTGGGCTATAGAGTGAGTCCAAAGCCAACTGGGTAACCTGGTAATAGCCTGTCTCAAAGACAGAAAAAAAAAATTTTTTTTTAAAAAGGATGAAGCTCAGTGACAAGAGTGCTTGCCAGGCATGCTCAAAGCCCTATATTCCATCCCCAGTACCACACACCAAAAAGAACAGTTTCCATGGAGATGTCGACTGCCCTTTCATAATGCTCATGCCTATAGAGCAGAGAAAGGCATCAGGGTCAGAAAACAGGATGGGAGAGTTACTTACTCTGGAAAGGAAGCTGATTGTTCAGGCTGAGGCAGACTGTGTAAGAGCCATTCTACACTGCAAGTGTCTCCAGTTACACCCAAGATTCACTACTGAGATCCATTTATTGCTTCCTGTTCCCAACAATGCAATTCTGTCTCGCTGGTTTTCTTATGTCAAAATATCTGTTACTGACTAGTCTTAGGGACCTGCAGGAAAGCATTACCTACCAAGGTATATATTTTTTCAAATCTCACAGTGAAAATAGCAATACATTCATCAGGAAAATAAGGAGACTTTAAAACAGAATATCAACAATGAGAAAACTGAGTGGGAATCAGAGGAGAAAACACAGACATTCAAGAAAAGGGAGGACAGAGCATGAAAGGGGAGAATAACCACAACAGGAGAGAACTACTGCATGCTGGAAGGGATGGGTCCAGTGCCTGGAATCCTAACAGTCAGAAGCAAGAAGATCCCTGACTAGGTAACTTCCAGGTCAGCCTGGGATACATTAGACTGTTTCAAAAACAAAACCAAGCGCTGGAGAGATGGCTCTGCGGTTAAGAGCATTGGCTGCTCTTCCAAAGGTCCTGAGTTCAAATCTCAGCAACCACATGGTGGCTCACAACCATCTGTAATGAGATCTGATGCCTTCTTCTGGAATGTCTAAAAACAGCTACAGGGTACTTACATATAATAAATAAATAACCTAAAAAAAAAAAGAAAAAAGCAAAACCAAGTATACCCATGTGTACCTTAAGCTGGACTATTGCTGTTCTTAGACCAAGGCAGAGAATCCTGGTTACTGTCAATTTCTTCACAGTGAAAGCAGCTTCCAACACTGCCATTTTCAAAGACACCTACCTTCCATAATCAGGAAATTTAATAGTTTAGTTTTTCATTATTCAAATGAAGGTGAATTTAGTTTCTGTGTCCTTGGTAGTTTGAGCAGGTTGGTATTCATGCTTCTTACCCTCTTTAATAAACTGATGGTTATCTCAACTGGTACAATCTTTCCTTCTTTAATGTACTTTTCAATAAGTTCACCATACTGTGAGTCTGGATTCTTCCTTTCATCACGAAGAAGCTCTCCTGCAGAAAGGTGTGTGTAGCCATATTTCTGGAACAAACAACATATAGAAATATCAGAATTCATTCAATCCAGTGACAGGAGTACACATAATTTTGTGTTCATTTATATTTATAATTTTCTATGATAAAGCAGTTTGCTTATGGGGTAAATAAATACTAAAGAAAAATTTAAGAGATTTCATATATTCCAGTTTGCCTATTAGTAAACAGCCTTACCCTTCTTCCACAACCATGTTTGCACAATAAAATCATCTCAACACGCATCTAACTAGTCAAAACACTGATGTTTTACTGCACTTTTCACTAACACAAGTCAAGTTTAAATGTAAAAATGAAAATATCTACCAAAAATCTGAGACTCAAGATAAAAACTGACTAACATATATGTGTGCGTGTGTGTGTGTGTGTGTGTGTGTGTGTGTGTGTGTGTGTGTGTAAAAATTTGGTTTATGCAAGTACACTCTTATGGTGTTTGAACAAAACTGCCCATTTCCATCATTAAGTGACACTTGCTGTAAGGACAAAGACTGAAGAGAAACGTTACTGAGTTAACACCATCAACATATCTATCTATACAAACTAAAATGACTACAACGTCATAAGGTGATATACTCTTCTGAAACTAAGTTGTGCACATGGCCTTGCACTTAAGCTAAGTCACAGAAGACATGAAAGTATTGCACTGCTGCTGCTTTAGTGCAATAGGAGCCAACAGTCTTAAGGAAAGATCCTGAATAATGAAAAGCTTCCCCATATGAGTTTACATGTCTACTTTTATTAAACAAAAAGAATGGCACAACCCACTCTCAAACTTTAGGATACTCATATTTATTACATATTCATATAACATACATCAGTCTAAATTCTTAAGACTCCTTCAGTGAGTTTTTATCTTGTATATATACTTTATAACTTGAAGCTTAAGGTGTGAGACAGCCCACACCATTACCCAACTCTTAAACGTGTTTCCTGGGCTGGTGAGATGTATGGCTCTGCAGTTAAGAGCACTGGCTGTTCTTCCAGAGGTCCTGAGTTCAATTCCAAGCAACCACATGGTGGCTCACAACCAACTGTAAAGTGATCTGATGCCCTCTTCCAGTGTGTCTGAAGACAGCTACAGTGTACTTATATACATAAAAAAAATCTTAAGCAAAACAAAACAAAACAGGTGTTTCCTACCCAATGTGGTAGTATGTATCAAGAGGCTGGGGCAGAACTCTGAATTTGAGGCAAAAAAAAAAAAAAAAAAAGTACTTCAATTGAGTTTTTAAAAAAGCTCCAAATGACCAAAGCTATAAATGAGCTTTCTGATACATCTTTATCCCTATTCTACTTCCTGAAAGTATCGGTTATATTTGTTCTTGCTCACTAAATAGTAAGGTAGCGATAATGCTATCAGAAAATGAAAATAAAACTCTAAAAAGGTTATTTGCTGCCTGAACTTAGATAAAATTTGGATGAGAATTAAAAAAAAAAAAAAACCCACATATCATCATGTTTCTGTCTCATTCCTATAAGTGCTTCTAATAAGAGAGTTTATCAGAAATGCTAAAATTGCAATCGGTTTAAAGAACTCCTGTTATTTTCAGAAAATAGAAATGTAAAATTGCTCAATTACTTCCACGCTGGTTGCTAAATCGCCTGCTTGATCACTGAGCATAGGCAAATGTCTGAAAGTTGAGTACAAAAAGGACTTTATGGAAAATGAAGTGTGACCTACTTTCCCACTTACTATGTACAATTTTCAAAATTCATTTGCAACTTCTATCCAAAAACTATACCAGCTCCATATCACACTTTTTATTTTGGCTTTTACTTGGAAGCTTCTGCTTACTGGATGCTCTACTCTGGCTCAGTGCTTATAGCATGTAGTAATATTGGACAAATGCAGAGATAAACAGCCCTAATGATGGCACACACTCAGTGAAAACATGGCCAATACAGAGTGCTCTGTAATGCTGCAGTGTGAACCATACACATTCAAAAACCTGGCAGGTAATTTACTTTACAATACTCACCATTTCCTGACATAAGAGAACTCAAACTGGCAAGATTTCTGGTGTCTTAAAATGGTAATATATCACTCTTTCGGGAAATAAGAAAACTAGTTATAAATGTATATAGACATATATAACATACACATAAATGGTACTTATAAAAGCAATTTTTTAGATTTTATTTTTAAATTTTATATGTATGTGTGTGTGACAGTGTAGGCCTGTGTATGTGAGTGTTATGTTTGCAAAGGCCAGAGAGTGTTGGATCTTCTGTAGCTGAAGTTATAGATGGCTAAGTTATAGATGGCTACGGAACAGACAACACGAGTGCTGGGAGCCAAACTAAGTCTTCTAGAAAAGCATAAGCACTCTGGCCACCAATGTAAGACAAGTTTACAGTTTGTCTGAGAAGCAAATGGCATTACCTACAAAGTCAAAGTCAAAGTAATATAACTGAGCACAGCCATGTCAACCCCGTGGTCTATGTTTCACTTTCTCATGGACATTCTATTTTTACAGTCTCTTAACCAGGTTCACTTTTCTACTACATTCTTCATAAGGATTTTATTGAAGCCATCCTCTACAAAATGTCAACAGCAGCAAAGCAACCATCATTTACATATTAGTTACCATGAACCTGGGCTTTCAAAGCATTCTGCTGTCATTAAGTGGTCAGTGATGGCAGATCTGAAGAAAGCAAGCATAGATTATTTCTAGCCTTAGCCATCTTTTTCTCACATTGTCTGATTTTTTAGCAATTAAAACCTAGTGGTTCTCATATTCATAAGCACAGTAGCTTATAAATCCTATAAACTACAAGGACTGCAATTATAAGCTATTATTCAACTAAGATAGTTTTCTAGTGACAAATACCCAAACCCAATGTAGGGTATCTGTCTAAACTTTAAGTTTTCATTTTTCTTCTTAAGAGGTTGAAAAGAGAGCTGGAGGGATGGCTGGCTTGGTCATTAAGAGTACTTGCTGCTCTTGTAAAGGACCTGGGCTCAATTCCTGGCCCAACGTGGAGATTCACAACTCTCTGACTCCAACTCTGATGCCCTCTTCTGGCTCCACAGACACTGTATGAATGTGGTACACAGACATAACATCCAGGCATAACACACTGTTGTTGTTGCTTTTTTAATCAATTAAAAATTTTTAAAGTAAAAAAAGCCAGGTATGGGATACAGATATAGCAGTTGGCAGAGTGCTTACCTATCATGTATGAAGCCCCTACATTTAATATAAAACACTCCATTAAAAAGGTATAGTGAGGGGGCTGGTGAGATGGCTCAGTGGGTAAGAGCACTCGACTGCTCTTCCGGAGGTCCGGAGTTCAAATCCCAGCAACCACATGGTGGCTCACAACCATCCGTAACGAGATCTGACTCCCTCTTCTGGAGTGTCTGAAGACAGCTACAGTGTACTTACATATAATAAATAAATAAATAAATAAATCTAAAAAAAAAAAAAAAGGTATAGTGAAACACGTGGTGGTGCACATCTTTAATCCCAGCACTGAGGAGGCAGAGGCAAGTGGATCACTGTGAGTTTGAGACCAGCCTGGTCTACAGAATGAGTTCCAGGACAGCCAGGGTGACATAGAGAATCCCTGTCTTGGGAGAAAAAAAAAAAAGTATAGTGACACAGGCTACCAATCTCAGCACTTAGGAGGTGGAGGCAAGAGGATCAGAAGTTTAAGGTCATCCCCAGCTTCTAACAAGTTTTAGGATAGCCTAAGGTATATGAAACTCTGTCTCAAAAGACAAACATAAGGTCAGCTCATGACATGGCTCAGTGGGTAAAGGTACTTGTCACCAATCTTGAAGACCTGAGTTTGATCACAGGATCCACAAAATGGAAGGAGAGAACCAACTACCACAAGCTGTCCTCTGACCGCCACGTGTGGATCACTGCATGGGCAGAAGAGCATGCACACAAAATAGATAGATAGATAGATAGATAGATAGATAGATAGATAGATAGATAGATAGATAGATAAATAGATGCATGGGCAGAAGAACATGTGTAAATACACACACAAAAGTAGATAGATAGATAGATAGATAGATAGATAGATAGATAGGAAGGAAGGAAGGAAGGAAGGAAGGAAGGAAGGAAGAAAGAAAGAAAGAAAGAAAGAAAGAAAGAAAGAAAGAAAGAAAGAAAGAAAGAGAAAATAATTGAGTATAGTGACACTTATAATCTCCGCAAGAAAGAAAGAAAGAAAGAAAGAAAGAAAGAAAGAAAGAAAGAAAGAAAGAAAGAAAGAGAAAATAATTGAGTATAGTGACACTTATAATCTCCGCACTCAGGAGTCAGAGGCAGGAGAACCACTCCACGTTGGAGGCTGGCCTGGATACACAGCAAGACCTGTATTAAAAACAATCCCAGACACAAAATTTTAAAAATTAGATGTGGTCTATACAAAAAGATCAAAATTAAAAAATAAAATTCGGAGAGTTGGTATATACCTAGGATCTCAGAACCCAGGAAGCAGAAGCAGGAGGGATCAGGAGTTTGACATAAGCCTTGGCTATGTAAAACCCTGTCTAAAAGGGAAAAGAAGGAGAAAAAGCAGAATTTAAGACACAAATGATGCAAAAAACAAGGACCTTGAAAGCAGGAAGATTCAAATGCCAACCACTTCCTCTTTCTATTAAAATAGAGTTTAGAAAGTGACACCAGAATGTTAAATGGCCTCTCCTTAATTTCACAGAAGGAAGACAGCAGGAATATAAGCTACAAATATAGTTTTAAAGCAATTGAGCAAATAAAATTATTCAGTGTCTTAAAACAAAACAAACACTTCTTGCTGGATATGGTGACACATCCCTTTACTTGAAAGGCAGAAGTGTGCTAACCTCTGTGAATTCAAGGCCACTCTGGGCTATAAAGAGAGACCCTGTCTCAAAAAACTCCTTTATTATATTTGTGTTTATGTATGTGGGTATGCTCGAATCTTGAAAGCTGATTCTCTTCCACCATGTGCATTCTAAGGATTCAACTTTGGTCACGTTTGCTAGAAAGTACTTTACCTACTAAGCCATCTCTCTGGCTTTCAAAGTCCTTATTATTTTGGGATCTGGAGAGATAGCTCAGTAAGTGCTTGCCTTACAAACAAGAGGACCTGAGTTTGGATCCAAGTACCTACATAAAAGTAGGGCATAACCATACAGTCTATAATCCTAGCATGGGGACCAGAGGGCAGTCACAGTCTAGCTAACATGGCAAGCCCCAGGTTCAATAAGAAACCATCTGAAAAGCAGGCTTGCACTGGGCATAGTAGCACACACCCTTAATTCAGCACTTGGGAGGCACACACAAGAGGATTCTCTGAATTCCAGATAGCTTGGGCTACACAGTGAGACCCTGTCCAAAACCAAAACCAAACCAAAGTCTACCAAAGCCTGCACAAAGCCTCAAATACGGAGGTTCCAAAAACTGGCAATACAAATATTTCTGTGCATAACAACAACAAAAACGGCCGGGCGGTGGTGGCGCACGCCTTTAATCCCAGCACTTGGGAGGCAGAGGCAGAGGCAGGCGGATTTCTGAGTTCGAGGCCAGCCTGGTCTACAAAGTGAGTTCCAGGACAGCCAGGGCTATACAGAGAAACCCTGTCTCGAAAAACCAAAAAAAAAAAAAAAAAAAAAAAACAACAACAAAAACAAACAAAAAACCGTGAGACACAATAAGAATTTATTTCTCTTGCTTATTTATATTTTCTGCTTACTCTTTTTTAAATGTATCAAGAACTTTTCAATCAACTAGCAGTGACTAATCAGAAAATATTCATTTGGGGATGGGGACAATGGGTCTAAATTATTTGCTGCACAGGGCTGACAACCTGGGTTCAATCCCCAGAATCCATGGTATAAGGAGACAAGTGATCCCCAAAAATTATCCTCTGATCTCCACAAATAGTCCTTTGGCACTATGATACATATGTGTACCCTTGTCTCCCTACCCAATACTCACACTCACACTCACACACACACACACAGACACACACAAATAAAAGAAAATATACAGATTAAAAAAGATCTCATTAGAACAGTAGTAAAAAGACAAGTGAGATGGCCCAGTGGGTAAAGGTGTTTACTGCTAAGCCTGAGGACCCATGTTCAATCCCTAGAACCCATTTAGTGGAAGGAGAGAACTCCAGCAAGTTGTCCTCTGATTTCTGCCCACAAGTATACACAAACACACATAAATTTTAAAATGTATAAAAATAGTGATAAAAACAAATTTAGGAATAAACTTAAAATGCACTGTGTAAGAATTACATGAAGAAACAAACCACTATCTTGTACAACATAAACAAAAGCTAAATCACAAAAAGGAAGCATTCTCCAGTGGATGATCCCACACTCATGTCCATATGGACAGCATCAATTATATTCAGTGGGCTATTAAAAAGAGAGGGAGCATGAAGTGGGAGAAAGACCTCAGGAAGTTGAAAGGAAAGGGTCAGAAACATTGTATACATGTGTGAAATTTTCAGAGTGGTTAAGAAAAAACACTGAATCCTATGAAAGATTCCTACTGAAACATTTGTGTTTTTATATATTAATCTAAAAATGTACCTCCTACTGGGTAGAGTCTAAGGGGATGGATCAATGTAAATTCCAGGCCAATGAGGACTACACAGTTAGACCTGACTGATTGACTGACAGATCAAGAGATAGGTAGGTAGATATTAAAAATCTGATTGGAATTTGTCTGTTTTATAGTGCCGGAGATCAAACCCAAAGCCTCTGATAATGGTAGGTAGGCAAGGAGCTCTGCCACTGAACTACCTACACACCGGACATGTTTGTTTGCTTAAAAAAAAACTTAATGGATTTATTGACAAGTTTACCAAAAATAGGCATAAGTAAATAATTAAAATTGAAAATAGTATTAACAATTACAAATGAGGACTTGCCTAACTATATAAAGTATTTAAAAACTACAATAATTAAAATAGTGTGTTGCTGGCATATAAAATAGGCACTAACAAAGTTCTGAGACAATATATAAACAGTATAAATGAGAATCCAATTGATAGTCAACATTAAAACTCAGTGAAGATTGATGGGCTGGAGAGATGGCTCAGCAGTTAAAAGCACTGACTGCTCTTCCAGATGCACTGAACTCAATTCCCAGCAACCACATGGCGGCTCACAACCATCTGTAATAGGATCCAATGTCCTCTTCTGATGTGTCTGAAGACAGCTACAGTGTACTTACATACATTAAATAAATAATTAAATAAATAAATTTTTTAAAAATTTTATTTGAAAGGCATCTTCGACCTAATCTTTATTTAAATCATCGTATTTTTCATAAAATATCATAACTCACAGAGGTTGAATAGTGTGTAAGGACCCATAAGGACACCCCCATCCTCCTCCTCTCCTTCCCCATCCTTTTCCATGTTACTTATATCAATTCTCTTTGTATTCATACTGTTGATTAATAGAAAATATATTTTTATTAGATATTTTCTTTATTTATATTTCAAATGTTATCCCCTTTCCTAGTTTCCCCCCTAAAATCCCCTATTCCCCCCCACCCCCTCCCTGCTCCCCAACCCACCCACTCCTGCTTCCTGGCCCTGGCATTCCTCTATACTGAGGCATAGAACCTTCACAGAACCAAGAGCCTCTCCTCCCATTGATGACCGACTAGGCCATCCTCTGCTACATATGCAGCTAGAGACATGAGTCCCACCATGTGTTTTCTTTGATTGGTGGTTTAGTCCCAGGGAGCTCTGGAGGTACTGGTTAGTTCATATTGTTGTTCCTCCTATGGGGCTGCAAACCCCATAGGAGAAAAAAAAAAAACCTAAGTGAAGAGGCAAGTGCAGTGACATACCCTGTAATCCCAGCACTTGAGAGGAGACAGCAAGAGCCAAGAGGATAACCCTAGACCCAAGGAGGCTGAGGCAGGAGGACTACCTTCAATTTGAGATTAGCCTGTGCTACCTACCTAGTAGGTTCAAGGTAAGTCTGGGCTAAAATGTGAGGCCCTGTCTCAAATTATAAGGAAAAAAACATAAAACAAAAACCAACAACAAAGGATAGGCAACAGCTTAGAAGAAACTATTTTTTATAGCCAGGCAGAGATGGCGCACACCTTTATTCTCAGCACTCGAAAGGCAGAGGCAGGTAGAGATAGCTCTTAGTTTAAGATTGGCCTGGTCTATAGAGTGAGTTCCAGAATAGGCAGGGCTAAACAGGAAAATTCTGTCTGGAAAAGAGGAGGGAAGGGGAGGGGAGAGAGGGAGATGGGGGAAGGGAAGGAGAGGAAGTTGTCAGTAAATCTAAGTTTCAGTTTGCACATCTTCTGACTCAATAATCCAATTTCTAGGTTGGTGAGATGGCTCAGCAGATAAAAGTCACTTGCTACCAAGCCTGGTGACCATATTCAAGGAAAGAACCAACTCCTGCAAATTGTCCTCTGACTTCCACATACCCATACGCAAAAAATAAATGTTTTTGAAAATTAACAACTCTAACAACACCATAAACTCAGTTCACTATCATCCAAAGGTAGCGCTTATAACTATCTTGTATCTCCTTAAACCTGATTAAGAGAAAGGGAAACTGAACCTGTACAATCAAATGTGAAAGGAGATCAATTAGAAAATGACTGCTTAAGGGCTGGAGATGGCTCAGCAGTTAAACACTGCTCTTGGAGAGGACCCAGGCTCAGATCCTAGTGCCCACATGGTGACTCAGGACCTTCTTTAACTTCAGTGTCAGAGAATCTGACATTCTCTTCTGACTTCCACAGGCACAGGCATACACATGGCACACATGTATATATGTAGCAAAACCACTTACAAACTTAAAATTAAAAAAAAATCTTAAAAGAAAATAACAGCTTTAGACAAAGGTCTCCATGAACTTCCCCCAAACCAAAAATCAACTCAAATGTTTAGATAAAATTTTCTCTGAAAAGTGATCCATCCCATAAACAAAGGAGAAACCAAAGTACAATACAGCAACACCACATGGGCATGGAGTCAAGAGTTATAGACGGAGACAGAAAACAGGACAGTCTCATATCCCAGAAACAGATGCAAATTTAGAATTCATGAGATTACCCAAAGGTTTAAAAGGAAACATATTCAATGAGGCCTGGCTCCAGACATTAGAGTTCAAAATTATAAACAAGACATTTGAAAAATACCATGTGTATAGATATAGTGGACAACATACCTACACCATCTTAAGCTCCAAAATGACATATCAGAACTGCTAAGCAACCTTTCTCAACAACAAAATATCAAATACTGCTTATAGAAAAGAATCACCTTCATTTTTAGTTCAACAATCTATCTTACCAGAAAGTATAAGTAAAATCATTAGGCTTTGAGAGTTTTTACATATTATATTTTAGTATAAAATTTACCTTCTTAAATACATTTTGCTCATTCTAAAATTAAAGTCAATCTAGGAATATGTTTTGTTTTGACAGGGCCTCACTGTGTAGCCCTGGCTATCCTGGAACTCTAGAGAGACTAGGCTGGCCTGAACTCACAGAGATCTACCTGCCTCTGCCTCCAGAATGCTGGAATTACAAGATGTGTACCACCATGCCCAGCCCAAGAACATATGTTTTTGATTAAATAGCAATCAATCCTAATCCAGCCTAGGATCTAATGTTGAATATAGATAATTATGTCTACTTTTATACTGAAGAGCAAACAAGTTCTTGATTGGAGTGTTCACCAAAGGAAATGCCATAAAAAGGGACAAACTCATAGAAAATGTTTTCTATAAAATTTCTTTTCCTACCACAGCTACACTGAGAAAAATCACTAGAAACCGTTTGCAAAATGGGCACCTTCTCCCATCGAATTAATCTAATGTGACAAACTAGAACCTACTCTACACCTCTCCTTTCCTTTCTATGTATTATTCCTTCTCTATCTGTCCTCAACTCCAATACAAACTGTTAACAGTTGAGATGGCTCAGTGGTTAAGAACACTGACTGCTCTTCCAAAGGTCCTGAGTTCAATTCCCAGCAACCACATGGTGGTTCACAACCATCCGTAATGGGATCTGATGTAGACAGCTATAGTGTACTCACATACATAAAATAAATAATTAAATCTTAAAAAAAAACAAAAAACAAAAAACTTTCTTTCCAAGTATATTATTCAAAGGGGGGGGCAGGATGAGATTATGTTTTACAATTTAAAACTTTAGGTGCAGGGCTGGAGAGATGGCTCAGTGGTTAAGAACCCTAGCTGCTCTCCTGGAGGACCCAGTTCTATTCCCACCACCCACATGACAGCTCATAACTGTCCACAAGTCCAGTTCCAGGGGAAACTGAAATGTGCTGACTTCCTAGCATTAGCAAAGAAAACTTGATCCAGGCCCCTGATCTCCACTGAGAATTAGTCCTTAATGGACCTTAGTAATTAGACCTTAATAAACTTTGGTGACCAATGCAGATATGCAGTTTTAGCCTTGAAGCTTCTTGAAGGTCTGAGTGGGAGAGGTGATGGAAGGAGGGAAGTTTTTTTACTGAGAGAGAAATACCAGGAGGAAACCTTCCAGATATGAAATTAGAGTTTATGAAAGCTGTATCCTTCCTATGCTTGGATGATGCTGTTGGAGTGAGTGCTAATGGTGGCTTTAGCATCTAGCAATGAGTTCCCTAGTCACAAAAAAGGAATCAGGGGTGAATTAACTTCAGAGTAGTTCAGGGATTGTTCTAGAACTCCATTATACAATTTACCTTTCCAAAGGAATTTGCTTTCTCATCATTAGTATTGTACTCATACCTGTAATGCACAGGTAAGTCCAGCATATACCCTGTATTAGTACAGTTAAAGCACTTAGCAATAATTATCTAAAAGAGGTTGATCACCTCCTAGCTGCCAAGCTGTGCATATGCACTACTCAAGTTTGGCTAGATTACAGTATAGCAATCCTCCAAACTCAATGACATCATATAACGAAGTTTTATTTCTTGCTCATGCTACCTATTAAAGGTAGATGGGCTGTTATGACCTTTGACTCACAGAATCTGCTGCTGCACATTTAAAGGGAGACTCAAAGTCAACAGGGACATGTAACACAGGGATGCTCTCAAAAACTTCATCCCCACACAAAGAACCAGGTGTATTTGACCATCTTGACCCTGCCAGATTCTGGCCATTTGCTTGGCTCATTTGCCCTTGTTTTTCTTTGCTTCTGAAACACTACCATTTCTACTTGTGCTGCCCAACAGCCACTAAATGAGTAACAAAGATAATCATCTGATAACCTAAATTAACCATTAAATCAACCACAAGGACAAAACTTTTTCTAAAGTAGACACCAGGAAAATGGAAATTCATGTTATGATTCACCTAAACCACACGTAACTGTAAGGTAAATCCTGTGCGTTTAAACACATGTGCTTTCCAATAGCAAACACCAATGACTAATCCATTCTGGAAGCTCCAAACAGGAAGTGGGCAGGAAGCAGTCTTTCATATATCTAAAAATGAGTATATCTACTTATTAGTATGTGGCATACTCTAATGGTAAATGGAAGCAACTTACAGGTCTTTTGGAAATGACTGACAGAAACCAGGCACAGAGAATATGTTTCACAGGACCTTTCTGGGAATAGTAAGTTACAACTAGTCATTTTTCCTTTATCCAACTGATGTTTTGTTAACTTTATTCATCAGGCAGAACAAAACTGTCAGCAAAGAGTCTCTCCAGCTACACCTGTTCTCTATTAACTTCTAAACGCTCTTATCACATGTTTAGTCTGTAAAAATGTTCTTGATTTGGCAGGTTAAAGCAACTGAAATGTTACAGCAAATACACTTTCATGCAGCAGCTGAACTAAGGTATTAGCTTAAAAGTATAACAAGACCCAGAACATGACATAAAAAAAAGACAGCAAGCCTCCATGAGCTCTTTCATTCTCTCTCTCTCTCCCCCATTTCTCTCTCTCTCTCTCTCTCTCTCTCTCTCTCTCTCTCTCACACACACACACACACAAACACACACACACACACACACACATACACGGCAGGTGGGGGGAGTGCTGTCCATGCAAAGCCTCCTTAATATGATTTTTCCTTTTTGAAAAAAAGTATTTTTATTTCATCTGTATCAGTAGCTGCCTGTATGTAAGTACATCAAGTAGGTGCCTGGTACCCATCAGAGGGCATCCAATGCTTTGAAACTGGGGTTACATACAGATGGCTGTGAGCTACCATGTGGGTGCTGGGAACTGATCCCAGGTTCCCTGCAAGAGCAGCCAGCACTCTCTCTTAACGCTGAGCCATCTCTCCAGCCCCTGAAGTCATTTTTTAGAAATGCTCTGATTTCAATTCAAAACCAACTGTTACAAGGCTGTACTTGTGTGTGACTTTGAGGTCTTCCACAAACACAGTTCTAATAGCATTTGAACTGGAACATATCTAGATTAACCAAGTATGTATGGTCCATGAAACTTCAACCCAAAATGAATAAATCAAGATTTCAAAGAGAATAAGGATGTGGAAACAACTGATACTGAAAAAAGATCAATTTAGGACAGACTGAGGAAAAGACTAACTAATTCTAATGTTTTGTTTTTGTTTTTTTAACTATTAGATCCAGACATGGTCGGGCAGACCTTTGGTCCCAGCACTCAAAGCCAGCCTAGTCTACAGAACTAGTTCCAGAACAACCAGGGCTATACAAAGAAATCCCATCTTGGAAAAAAAAAATTACTATTAGCTCCCTTAACCCAGAGAAACTAGACGTTGTTTTGGTATCCTGGTCTGAGACTCACAAAGGCCATGAACTCTGACACTGTTAATTTCACATTACGAGGCCTACATATCTGACAAAAAGCAACTTAAAGGAGGGTTTACTTGGGCTCACAGTTTAAAGGAATAGAGTCAATAACGGAAGAGGGGCATGACAGCAAGAAGATGCCCACATGTTATTAAAATCCAGGAAACTAGAGCAGGATAGAAAACAGATCAGCTGTTCTCATCTCACCATCCAATCTGATGAGACTTTTCAGAACAAAAGGTGGAAAAAGAGAAAAATGGCTCTCCTAGGAAACTTAAGGTTCTCTGGTCTTCAAACTCTAAATGACACCACCAGCTTCTTTGATTCTCCTGTTTACATATGGCCTCTCAGGTGGCTTCTCAGCCTTTATGAGTGTGAGATAGTTCTCCAAATACAAACACTTTTACAGGTTTAATTACATCTCTTAATAGCTGTGTTCCTCTGGAAAACTCAATTTTTTCCCCCAAGTAATCATAAGTAATTATCAATTAAAGTACAGATACTCTGAGGCAGCAATCCACTTTTATGAATCCAATAAACAAAATATCCATATGCAAAGTTATATTTACAAGAAAGCTCACTGAAGCACAATTAACAGCAAAAACACCCATAGAAACTGTTGTTAACTAGCCATCAAGTGACATGGTACAACTATGCTATGACAATATCCAGAATACTCTGCAGCTACAAATAAAAATCTATTGAGTATATAGGAAAACCCTAACAGACTAAATAAACATGATTAATTTAGTTGGGGGGGGAAAGTGAATAACCTATTAGATGTAAAAATTTTAAATATTTTCAATCGATGGCTCAGCTCATTTGCTGCTCTTACAGAGCAGTGCAGTTTGGTCCCAGCACCCACACAGCAGCTCACAACTGTATGTAAAGTTCCAGGAGAGTTGACATTTTCTTCTGGCCTCAAAGGCAGCAGGCATTTAAGTAGCATATTCAGGCAAACACTCATCACACACATAAAATTAAAACAGGAAGCCTGGTGTGTTTTGTTTTTAAAGCTACAGATAGGAAAGCAGTAAATAATGGTAATCTCTAGATGAAAAGAAACTGAACTTGTCCCAGACATTACTTTTCTACTTTAAATGAAAAAGTATAGTAGAAGCTCTTCTCACCTCTCCTAAAATATCAACATAAAAAAACCTTATGCTAACTCAGAAGGCAGAAGCAGGCAGACCTCTGTGAGTTCAAGGCCAGTCCGGTCTACAAAGCCAATTCCAGGACAGCCAGGACAGTTACAAAGAGAATCTCTGTCTCCAAAACCAAAATGAAAACAAAACAAAACAAAATAGAAACAAAAACCACTACCACCACCAAACCAAACCAAACCAAAAAAACCTTACAATAAACACTCTTAAAAGAAATAGTGGGGCTGATGAGATGGCTCAGCGGGTAAGAGCACTGACTGCTCTTCCAAAGGTCATGAGTTCAAATCCCAGCAACCACATGGTGGCTCACAACCACCCATAATGAGATCTGACTCCCTCTTCTGGTGTGTTTGAAAACAGCTACAGTGTACTTATGTATAATAATAAATAAACCTTTAAAAAAAAAGAAATAGTGGTTCTTCTAGAGTCAAATTTTGTTGCTTTTTAACCTCGTATGAGTGTTTTGCCTGCATATATGTATGTGTGCCATGTGAAAGCCTGTGGCCTGTGAAAGACAAAAGGGGAAGTCAGATCCTCTGGAACTGAAGCTACAGACCATGTGAGCACCATGTGGGTGCTACAAATCTAAGTGGGTCCTCTGGAAAAGTAGCTAGTGCTCTTAACAATAAAGCCATCTCGCTAGCTCCCAAAAGCAAGTGTTTTGTAAACTTTCTTTTAAAGACTATTTATAGCTTTTAATTTGTCTTTTTTAAAAAAAAATCATCCTTTAACCATATCCTACCCTTAAAAGACTAGAATAGAACTTAAGGTCTACCAGATTTTTCTTTAGTGCCTTCTGAATATACAGGGTGAGTTCTCGATTTTGAAATCAAAAGCTTTGAGAATTCTGCTCAGCATACTTACCATTCATTCTCTCAGAGTAAACAAAAACATCTCAAAGATAGGTCTTATTCATATATTTGGTCCAGAAAGCTACTTGGGTGCCCCCTAGAGACCAAATTTTTAAAATGTATACAGCTTCATGATACAGTAATGTCTTCTGTCAGCACTTTTATTCAACACTACCTACTATGTGCTAGGTACAATGCTCAACAACAGAGAAAAAGATAAATAAAATCAAGGTTTGATTTCTATATGCCTAAATTCAATCTCATCCAAAACTTTGTTAAGCACAGAGTGAGTCATCCATTCAAGGAGGCTCCTAAGGAAGTCATGACACAAATAAATATAAGTTTTACTCACTACTTACGTAAACAAAATGGTCACAGTATATGAAAAAGAAAGTAAGTATTCTTTCCAACTAACCCATACAAAATTGTGCATACTATTTTCAAAAATAACTTTAGGTTACAGCCCTCTAATTTATTTTTGACCAAAACAAATATAAAGCTTAATTTTAAAAAATTAACAAGTGAGGCTTGATGACCTGATTTCCATCCCTGAGCTCACATAAAGGTGAATGGAGGAAACCAACTCCACAAAGCTGCCCTCTAGACATGTACCAAAGCACATGCATATATACTTATGTACAGACAACAGAATAAGTAAAGAAACTGTAAATGATACAGCACCCCGCTGAATCTTAGAAATACATCATTATACAATAGTTCCACTGACTCCTTACTTCAAATAAAATCATTAGAGACTTAGAAAATAGTATAAGAGAACACAGATTTAGAAATAACTAGAAAATAAAATTAAACTGAAAGGATCACTCCAAATGAATGAGTGAAGTCAATTTCCAAAGCTCCCTCAAAACTTCTCATCCCAGTAGGAGATATGGTAAAAGGTTCTCTCTCCACCTTACGTGCCCTCCCCTCCCCATGGAGCAATTACTAAAGTGGAGCGTGACTCCAGAAAAACTTCCTTCTTCCCGGCAACACTCTCCCTTACCTAACTTCAAGGGTTCTGCATCCCTGAAACCAAGATGGACTTCTGACAGCACATAGCAGCACACACTCCAATCCTAGCACTTGGGAGGCTGAGGCAGGAGAATAGTTTGAGGCCAGCCTGAGTGAGGATAAAGAGACTACACCTCAAAACAAACAACACAACACAACTTTTGGCAGCCTGAATTGAAACACCAAAATAAGCTCTCTCCAAAGAAACATTTCTATAATCAACCACATTTCAGGTACCCTGTGAACCAAATTTGCTTTGATGACAGTTGATGAATTTAACATTAAGTTATATATTATAACATTTTCCTAAAGGAAAAAAATTAATTTTAAACTTGCCGTCTTTGGGGATTATGTTCACAGCTGCCTACATAATGAAATATTGAGCCAAAATGCAGACTCACAATGGGGAAAAATGCCTAACTTACCTGACTACAGACATCCCAGTGTTTATTTGACCAGCTAAGGAACAGTCATTGTTAAATTATACATCTGAAATAGCAGATTATCAGGTGGATGTTTATGGCAACTGGAATCAACAACAAACAGTTCAAAACAATGCATTCTAGCTGGCTTGGTGGGACAGGCCTATAATCACAGCTTTTTGACATTGAGCCGAGAGAACCACAAGTTCAAGGCCTGCCTTAGTTACAGAGTGAGTGCAGGGAGTACTTACTGAGAATTTTAAAGTACAAGGTACAAAGAGAGAGGCTCTGTCATAGAGTGCATGCCTTTCATGTGTGGGACCCTGGGTTCCACTGTCAGTGCAACCAGAAAAATGAACAAACACAGAAACAAACAGCCCACAGCTTAAGCTCATGTAACCGCTCATCAAGGACTGTGTAATTAACAGTATTAGCAACTATCACTTCACCAAGTAGAAATACCAGTCACTCAACACAGACATTTTTAATCCAGTGGAGTAATGGGGGAATTATTAGATTGAGTACAGACATTTAAGGACATAAATTCAGAAAAGTATTTGGGTGCACTCAAATATGAAAGTCATAAGCCAAGTTTTAAAATGTAATGCACCTTTAGGGGTTGGAGAGTTGGCTTCGAGGTTAAGAGCACTGACTGCTCTTCCAGAGGTCCTGAGTTCAATTCCCAGCAACCACATGGTGGCTCACAACCATCTGTAATGGGATCTGATGCCCTCTTCTGGTGTGTGAAGAGAATGACAGTGTACTCTCTTTAAAAAAAAAAAGTAATCCACCTTTAAAATAAAAATGACCAGTTCCAGACAGTAATCTTATACCCAACCTGCTGTTCCTTGCAGTACATTAAATCAACCTGGTGTCTTTCTAAAAATAAATTAAATGACCAATATAATAAAGCCAGGAAGCTTAAACATTTGCATCTATGTGCAGGTGTGAGACCTCATTTAACAGTCACAGATACAAAACAAGACATTTCATTGCTATTTTCTCCCTTCTTACAAAGTAACTTAGGCTAAAAGTAACTTCTCTGGGGCTAGGAAAAACAATAGCAGAGTCAGGTCTTGAAGTGCTTACCTGTTCTGACTCACTCCCTCCTTTACCATGTTATCTATATTTTAATCATTTTACTTATAAACTGAAACCATCCACTTGTCATTTGGTTTTCTAATAGATAAAACAAACAGAAGTAAAAATAAGGAGAAAAATTCTATGTGCTTTGTGATTAAACTGATTTTTCAAAGTTATCTGTAATTCTAAACATAACTGTAAAACACACAACTTTTAGACCACATTACTTTATTTATCTGTGGGTGTTCTTTATAGAATAGACTATAGGTCAGGAGCTGAATGTATGAATGTGGGAAAAAATCCAAAGAAAATATAGGCCACAGCCTATAGGAAAAGAAGAAATTATCAAGTTCTGGGTCAAAACCTTTTATCAAGCACTCAATTTAAAGGTGAATGTTGGGTGTTTTTCCCCAACCCTGGTTGCCATTTCTTTCTGATTGTCTTGTTTTCCTTTAAAATACTGCCCAAGACAGTCCATTAAGCCTTCCTCACCGCATCATTACAGCTCACAGGGGCTAGAAAAACCAAGACAGTCCATCATTACAGCTCACAGGGGCTAGAAAAACCAAGACAGTCCATCATTACAGCTAAAAGGGGCTAGAACCCATATCTGCTTGAGTTTAAAGTCTGCCTCTCTACGTGTACATGCCACCCCTGACCTCAAATACTAAAAGAATGGAACTGGTAAACTTATGTCAAAACTTTAATTGTATTTAGTTATTTGTGTGGGCAAACCCTTGAGCTCCAGAGTGAACATCAGAAGACAACTCGCGGGGGTGGGGTGGTGGTTCTCTGTGGGTCTCAGGGATGGAACTTGGTGGTAGGCGCCCTTACCCGTTCAGCCATCTCTGCAGTCCTAAAGCAAACATTATTTAAAAAATAATAAGAGGATTTTATAGTTGGGTGGTGTTTTACTTTCTCGGAGAGCAGAGTTTTTTATTTGCTTAGACAACTGAGATTCAGTGAGAGTGAGTGACTCACTCGCCCAAGGAAAAGGGCGTGAGTTGTCAGCTGGGCCAAAGGTTAGCGCCTGGGCTCTCACAAATCCGGCACTTTAACTACCACAAGATCCGGGTCGGGTTCCTCGAGGCCGGTTAGCCGGAGACTGACAGCCAGAGAGATGTAGCAAGAAGACCCGGATCCCAGGAGTGGAAGCAAGGGCGCGCGGAAACAAAGCGGACACCGCGGCGCGCACTCGCAGACTCGACGCCCCTCGGCCGGGGCGCGCGGTGGCCGTCGGGACTCGTAGTCCGCTCCCCACAGCGGGGGGCGCGGCCGCCAACGCGGCTGCTCCCTCCGGCCCCGGCCCGCTCCGCTCAGCCCGGGAGCTCTCCGTCGCCCTCCCGCACGGCCTCACCTCGACAATGCGCGCGCACTGGGTCCCCTTGCCCGCACCGGGCCCGCCCAAAACGAACACGACCAACGGCTTCATGAGGTGGAGAGGGAAGAGCCACAGTCCGCGGGTCAGCGGCGGGCAGCTCGGGACCAGGACGTACGGCAGCAGGCGACGACAGCTGCTCAGCATACAACGCGCCTCTGACAGCGGCCGGCGCGGCGGCGCGGGCGGGGCGGCAGGGAGGGGGCGGGCAGAGCGGGCGCCGGGGCCCCGCCGCCAGCTGCGGGCCGCCGTGACAGGAAGGGGCGGGGCCTCCGTGAGCTGCGCCAGCTTCCGCTCGCGGTTCCGGTTCTTCCTAACGTGGCTGGAGACCCAAGGCATTTCAGTTTCAGAACCTGGATTGATGTTTAGGCAGACCAGTGGTTCAATCTCCCGGGTTTCCCTTTCCCAAGAGAAGCGGCCTAACCGAATAGGCAAGCACAGGAGTCAGTAGGAACAACGGCATGGTTGGGAAGGAAACCAAGGGAAAACGAGAACAGTTTGAGTGAGGTTTGCAAAGAAGGCCTCTAAAGAGGTGACCTTGGAGCCAAGACTTGAGGGCTGAAAGGAGCAGAGACTTGGATGCAGTGACTCGCCAAGAGAGGAGGGCATGTTGGAAGGTTAGGGCTGGATAAGGGAAATGGAAAGTCACTAATGGAGAGTTGAGCCGGTTATGGAAAAGCACGTAGGTTATATTCTAACCGCAGGGAAAGCCTTTAAGTTTAGCTCTGTTACCCTGACTCGGGCCATTAGGGAAAACTCTGAACAGAGAAGATAAGGAGTGAAAACACAAACCTTTGAAAATTGGAGTCGACAGTGGTAGCATTTTCATGGAGTTTTTTATAGCAACAGAACAAAGTTATGAATCATGGCATTTTTTTTTCCAGATAACTTGGTAGAGATGGTTTCTAGCAAAGCTGGTACTGCTATTGGCCCCAGATGCCAAATGATGATGATAAGGATGAGACAGGCTGATCCAAAGGTTATCTCAATGGATGGTTCACAATCAGTTACAGATTGAACTCCTGTTCTATACCTTCCTTCCTCCTCACTACTGCACTTGACTAGAGATAGAGTAAGACAAAGCCCACCTACCTCAGAACTCCCCCAGTGTGCTTTAAATTGGGCCTGCAAGCTCACTTCTCCGTCTGTCTTGGTAATGGGAGACCCCAGCATGCTGAACTTCTGCAGAATAAAACACTCTTTGTGTTTACATACTTTTTGAATCCAGGGTGTCATTCTTTGAAAAATCATGGACCTTACAATCACATTCTTAGTCTTTGGGTTTGGAAGCTAGGGTTCTGTCTGTATGTTACAAATGGACTTAGCTAATAGTCACAAGAATGTTAGGTCACATAGAGGTGAGCAATAAATGGTTGGTTGGGGGCTAAGATAGATAATTTGGCTTTGGACCTACAGTATTCCAGCTCCCCAAATAAGAAACCTGAAGTCAAAGGCTGAAGCAGGAGGATGATAGGTTTGAAGCCTGACTGTATTCCCAGCACTTGGGAGGCAAAGGCAGATGGAACTCTGTGAACTCAAGACCATCCTCATCTGGTTTACACTTTTAAGTTCCAGACCAGCCAGAGCTACATAGACTCACATCTCCAAAACAATAATGAAACCCAAACAGCTCGATACAAAATTATATTTGCAGCAGCTGGTAGGTGGAGGAAAGAAGTATTTCACAGCCAGCTTCAACTACATAGCAAGTTCCAAGTCAGCTTGGGCTACATGAGACCCTGCTTAAAACAAAAAAACAAACAAACAAAAAATTTCAAAGCCAAAATAGGCCCAAGAATATTTATTTCTTTAAGTCTTACTGCTAATAAGAAGCAAGGAGCTTCCAGGTTTGTGTTTTTGTGCATGGAAAAGCAGAGCACTTGAGACTTGAAAGAAACAAAACTAGTCCTGACTCTCTGTATTACCAACAGAAAGTAAGTACCTTGTCTGGGGGCATTGCCCCACTTTTGTACAGATATTAAAGCAGAGAGGATGGAGGGTGTACCAAGAGTACACAGGCCTTTCTTTAAGTCTTACTGCTAATTAGTCACTCTGGCCTTAGAAAACTACTAAAAATCCTTGCACTTTAAACTGGGACAAAAGTAAATGAAAACTTGTCTAAGACCATCAAGAAGGAGTGGATAGTTGGGGGTGATGGTGCACGCCTTTAACACCAGCCCTCGAGGTAGAGGCAGTCGGATCTCAGATCTACAGAGCAGGTTCCGGGATACCCAGAACTACACACAGAAACTCTATCTTGAAAGGAAAACAAATAAACAAAAAAAGCCCAAATGGACTCAATTCTTTTTTTTTTTTTTAAAGATTTATTTATTTATTATATGTAAGTACACTGTAGCTGTCTTCAGACACTCCAGAAGAGGGCGCCAGATCTCGTTACAGATGGTTGTGAGCCACCATGTGGTTGCTGGGATTTGAACTCTGGACCTTCGGAAGAACAGTCGGGTGCTCTTACCCACTGAGCCATCTCACCAGCCCTGGACTCAATTCTGAAGATTGCAGGTTATAGTTTGCTGACCACCTATGACCTAGAACACCTGATGGTAAATTTCAGTCCGAGCTCAAAAGGTTCCAACCTCCCTGCTAGAACACTAGCATATGAGAATAAGGAGAACCAGTCATACTAGGAAGAGGTGGCAGGAATATGAAACAGGCCATACTAGAGCTAGGCATGGTGAGCATGCCTATAATCCCAGTACTAAGGTAGAAACAACTTATGTGTGAATCCTAAAGGCTTACAAAATGGCCTTGTGGATAAATGTACTTAACTGTGCAGGCCTGATGACCTGAATTCATTCCCTGGAGCTCCCCCCTCACCCCAGTGCTGAGATTACAGGTATCTGGAAAAATGGGTGCTAGCCACTGGACTCAGGACTTCATACTTTTGTAGCAAGCACTTTAGTGGCCATCTCCCTCACCGTGAGCCAAGTTTACTAAAGCTGCTGCAGTTCCCAAACTCTCGTGTGTACCCTAGCTTTAGTAAGATGTGCTAGATTACGTAATGCTTAGAGAGATTACGTCCATGAACCAAGGCAAAGAGGCTGGAATTTATGAGATACCAGGATACGATGGTGATGGTGCTTAACATTTAAGTCTGCAGCTGCGCAAAAGTCAACCTCAGCATCTTAGTTTTAATTTGTCCCCAAGGAATCCATGTTCTCTTAGCTACAGATCCATTTTGTCTCAGTATCTTGGAGGAAGCAATGAGTTTCACCTAAGTACAATTAGATGTGCAGGAACAGTACCTAAAAGGTATAGACTAGGTGGATGTCACTTCCTAAAGGGCCATTCCCTATTTAAACTCAGAATATCCACAGGCTGACACATGTACACCTCATTCATTCATAGGTACATTCATTTTTTTGGAAAGCCCATTATGTGCCAGATAATTTGCTTATGTTAGTTAATTTGGGCGACATTAAAACATAAAATTCTAATTTGACTGGCTTTTTCTCTACTAGATGTCCTTTCACTCCCGGGTCACAGGGAGGTCCCAAGTGCACAGAGAGAGTGGTGTATTGGCAGTGTTCAGGGTGTTCTGGTCCACAGACGCTTCTTGAGTTGGAATGAGAGGTAGTTGGATCAGCCCCGGGTAGGCCCTTTGGAACAGCAGGAAACACTCTGACAGCTGAGCCATCTCTCCAGCCCATTTCCGGAGCGCATGCTCCGTGCTGAGGCAATCTTCTCAGAGTATGTCCGTGTTACTAGTGTACTCTCTCTCAGGGCTTAGAAGTTGTAGTTTGTCACCATTTGTACATCCTTCTTGTAAGAATTGTCCTTTAGAGTCCCCCAGACTAGGTTAGCTGTGCCTTTTTTGTGCCCCCCTCACCCCCCATCAAAGCCCGTTACTCCCGTTGTTCTGTTCTGCATTGGGTATCTTCACTCTAGACTCAAAGGCTGCTTGAAAGACTGTCGTCTCTACAGGACTGAAACCGCATGCTATTGGGACATGAGTCGTTCATTACATGACTGTGCATGTGGGCTGCAAACGTGGTCAACAGGTTTTCATAACCATCTAGTACACTGAAAGCTATTTCCTGGAGGTGTTGCTGGATGCATTTCTTTTGTAGGTATAACTGGGTCTCTCGGGTTTCTTGCTTACCACGTTCTAAAAGAGGAAACTGGGATACCAAAAATTAACAAAGGAAATCAGATCTGTTACAGCTGTGGGCAGAACTAGAGCGAGAAAAGCTGCTAATTTCTCTCCATCGTTCCCAGGGCAGCCTTGCAATTTATAGGAACCACTACACAAAAGCCAGGGAGTAGTCAGAGTGAGGTGTAAGACAGTTTCATCTGGGGTGGGCAACTCAGTGCTGATATCCCAGGCTGCCTCCAACCCCCTCAGAATGGAAGGTAGGTTATATTGCAAAGGAGGGTGGTGAGCAGCAAAGTGAAAGCCCTAGCAGATTTAGTGTCTGGTGAGGGTCTACAATCTGCATCATAGCTCTTACTCTTTATACTTCTGGGTATTGCTGAAAGGTTTCTTTTATTTAAATTTAGATTTTAACATTTTTTATAATTTTGTGTGACTGGAGAGATGGCTCGGGGTTAAAGAGCACTTGTTGCTATTGCAGAGGACCCAGGTTTAATTCCCCGTGCCCAAACGATGGCTCACAATTATCTGTAACTTCAATTCCAGTTCCAGCTCCTTCTGGAAGGCGCACATGTAGTCTGCAGACAAAATACCCATACATATAAGAAAAACATGCTTTAAAAAAACAATTTGGGGGCTGGAGAGATGGCTCAGCGGGTAAGAGCACTGACTGCTCTTCCAGAGGTCCTGAGTTCAAATTCCAGCAACCACATGGTGGCTCACAACCATCCGTAATGAGATCTGACTCCCTCTTCTGGAGTGTCTGAAGACAGCTACAGTGTACTTTTGTAAAATAATAAATAAATCTTTAAAAAAAAAAGAATTTTACACATGGGTACTACATTTACATAATTTTTATCCCTCCTGCACACTTCAGTTCCTCCCATGTCCTCCTCATTCTCAAAGTCATGCCCCTTTCTTATTGTTACATACATACATACATATACACACACACACACACACACACACACATGTATATGTAAATGCGGCCTGCTGAGTTCACTTAGTGTTGCTTGTATATGCATGTTTAGGGCTTACTCCTCAGGACAGGATAACCTATCAGGGGTCTTGTCCCTAGAGAAGACTGATGCACCCCCATCTCAGTGGCCATTAATTGCCTGTAGCTCTCTGAGTCTGTGTTCTATTGCTGTGAAGAGACACCATGACCACAGCAACTCTAATAAAGGAAAGAATTTACAATGGGGTTGGCTTACAGTTTCAGAGGTTTAATAGTTCATTATAAAATTAGTGGGAAACAGCAGAAACGGTTTTGGAGAAGTAGCTGAGAGTTCTACATCTAGATCTTTAGGCAACAGGAAGAGACTGGGCCTCTAGGCCTGGCTTAGGCTTCCAAAACCTCAAAACATAGTGACATACTTCCTCTAACAATGCCTCATGTAATCCCTGATCCTTCCCATGTAGTACTATTCCCTGATGACTAAGCATTCAAACATAAGTCTATTGTGACCATTTTCATTCAAACCACTACGATCTTCACCTAGGGATGAGGCCCTGTGAGATTTTTTTTTATCTCACATATTGACTGGTGTCATCACTGCACAGCTCTTGCTTAGATGACCTTGTTTCTGAGATTACGTTGGTGCCTCTTCCCTTTCATGTATAGGACATTGTCTCATAGCAGACACCCTTGTCTCCTGGCTTTTACAATCTGTCCCTGAGCCCCTGCTTCTGTGATGTGCTGAGCCTTGTGTAGGGTTGTGTTGAAGATGTATCAGTGTTGGGCACCCCACAGTTGGTTTTCTCTGTATGTTGACAAGTTAAGGATTCCTGTAAAGGTCTGCACAGAGAGAACCTTCTCGATGAGGGGTACACTTACATGTGGATATAAGAAAAAGTATTTAGAATATAGTTATAAAATATATTGGTTCAGGAAGGGAGAACTTCCTATTCCTGAGAGGTTTTATCAGAGATTCTGAGTCAGGTGGTACAACACTTGGGAGATGGAGGCAGGAGGATGAAGAGATCAGGCCAAACCAGAAAGACTTTTGTCTAAAAAATATTTTAAAAGAGCAACATAGAAGTTGCATTTTTATTACAGTGTGTGTGTGTGTGTGTGTGAGAGAGAGAGAGAGAGAGAGAGAGAGAGAGAGAGAGAGAGAGAGAGAGAGAGAGAGAGATGGATTCAGGGTTTACAGGATGCATCCCATGATCAAGTGAAGCCAGGGGAAGAACTCAAAACAGGAACTAAAGCAGAGTCTTTAGAGGAACACTGCTTATCAACTTGCTCAGCTACCTTCCAGCCCAGGTCAACCTGCCTAGGGATGGGACTACTCACAGTGGGCTGGGCCCTCCTATATCAATAAGAGTTAATGAAATCCCACACAGGCATGGCCTCTGGCCAAACTGATCTGGACAGTTACATGAGCTTCCCCCATTCCAGGTGACTAGTTTTATGTTAACAGCTGAAGCTAACTATGACACGATGGAAAAAGAATAAGGAGAAGAAAAAAATCCAAGCCAGGAATGGTGGCACACGTTTTTAATCCCCGCCCTGAGAAGGATCTCTGAGACTTTGTGGTCAGCCTGATCTACATAGTGTTTCACAACACCTAGGGCTACATATACCCTGTCTCATCAAAGAAGAAGAAAAAGAAAGGAAGGAAGGAAGAAAGGAAGGAAGGGAGAAAGAAAGACAGAAAGAAAGAGAAAAGGAGAAAGAAAAGAAGAGGAAGAGGAGGAAGAGGAGGAAGAAGAGAAAGAAGAGAAAGAGGAGGAAAAATAAGAAAGAAAACTCCATTCTCCAAAACTAATTGATGTTAGTGTCTTTTTCCACTTGGGCCAGTATAACAGAATACCACAGACTGGGTAGACTTTAAATAGCAAAATTTCTCATAGTTATGGAAGTGATGAAACCTAATATAAAGGCACTGGTCAATTCAGTATCAGGTGAGGGCCTGCTTCATGTTCATATGACGTCGAGGGTGGAAAGGAAAAAGAGAGTACTCTGGGGATCTTGTATATGAGCAGGACTCCTACACGTGGTCCTGTTGTTCATGATCTACTCATCCAGTCATCCACTTTCTACCATCCCATTGGAAGGTAAGATTTTGACAGCCTTCATGCCAGCACTTAGGATGAAGAGGCTGTGAATTTCAGGTCAGCAGGGCTACATAGTGAGATCATGCTCAAAAACTTTTTTCCAACATGTGAACTTGAACACACCGTTACTGGGACACGGTTACTCTACAGCGCAGTTAGGATATAGAATTGTGGATGAATTTTTCCATTATAATTAGCTTTATTTATATTATATATTTATATAACATTATATCCCTAATATATAATAAATATATATAATATAATTATAAATAGTATAATTGTACATTGTATAATTGTAACATATATTGTACCACTAAACTATACACACAGCCCCAAATAATACTTTAAAAAAAAAAGTATGATACAGTTGAAATGGTTCTCTGTGAAACAAATAAGAGCAAGACAGCAGTCTTTCTCTGTAAAGGTCAGCAGCCACAGAAACTCCAGTGTCTTGGTGTACAATATATATTTAAATAAGGATCAAAGAATAGCACAGTATGAAGTCAGTCTATTTAATCTGGCAGGCAATCCAGCAATAATTCATATTGGGTTTGGATAATTACCACTTATTACCTAGCCTGTAAAACAGTACTTTCCTTGTTTTATGCTTGCCACATCATTGAAACTTATGATCACTTAACACAAAGTTCAGTGTGTAACAGGTCCTTGGTAGCATTTGTAGCTCTTATTTCATTATACTTTAGCCTTTTGTGACTTAACAAATCAGCTCCCCTAATCTCTTCAAATATGGGATCATGGTGTTCCTTTATTAGTAATGTTAACTCTAGAATACCTAGTGCAGCAATATTTGACAGCCTTTTAATAAACTGACACACTCTCATTCATAACAGTGTACAATATGTAGATAAGGAAAATGAATTTCAGGAGACTAAATGGCACCATTGGGCTGGTTGCATTTAACATTACTCAAAGAAAATATTTAAAGATACCCGGAAATACAAGCTTTCTTAAAAATAAACCGTCTTTCCAACTTTAAAATAAAGCCATTAAAATTTTCATTTTTCAGAAGCCTTTTATTGGGTCTCCTGTTGCAACACTAGGGGGCAGCACAGAAGAGTACTTCCTGCCCGCTTAAAAAAGTGAGGTAATAGCCTGGTTTTATAGCAAGGAGGACTATGTGGATGTGGCATGCAAATGAAGAATTGTATTTGCACCAGTCACAGCAGTATTTCTAGTCCCATCAATCACAGGCCTCGTTTTGCACCAATATAAGCTTTCTGCTGAGCCGTAGGAGAAATGCCTATCCATATGACCTAGGTGAGCCAGGTCCTCTGCTATTCTCTGAGGCTCATCTTAAATGGTATCCCCCAGAAATAGTACAGGTTCTCGGGTGCAGTCGTGCTGGAGAAAAACTGTGAAGTGTTGTGCAGTGGCAGTAAAGAATCTACAGGTGGGCCATTTGGGCATGATGGAATGAATATACCTGTAACCCACTGTACTCAGGAGCCTGGGAGCCTCTCTACTAAGGAGCCTCTGTACTCAGGAGACTGCAAGTTCCTGGCCAACCTAAGGACTTTACTAAGACCTTGACTCTGAAGAAAAAATGGGCTGGAGAGATGGCTCAGCAGTTAAGAGTGTTCTTGCAAAGGTCCTGAATTCAACTGCCAGCAACCACATGATGGCTTACAACCATCTGTAATGGAACCCTATGCCCTCTTCTGGGGTGTCTGAAGAGAGCTACAGTGTACTCATATACATAAAATAAATACTTCTCAAAAAAAAAAAAAAAGGAGGAGTTTGGGGCCGAGGATGTAGCTCAGAGCACTTACTTACTTAACATGCCAATCATAATACTGCAAAGAAAACTAACTAAAAAATGAACACCCAGGTTGTCTTCAGGGCAGTCGTCTTGTTTGCCAAGGGCAATCATTTTCCATTTTGATATAAAGTAATTATGCACCAGAGCAGGGGATGTAGCTTAGCTAGCAAGATTTTTTTTGTTTTTGTTTTTTTTTCAAGACAGAGTTTCTCTGTATAGCCCTGGATATCCTGGAACTCACTCTGTAAACCAGCCTGGCCTCGAACTCAGAAATCCACCTGCCTCTGCCTCCCGAGTGCTGGGATTAAAGGCGTGCACCACCACGCCCAGTTTTTTTTTTTTTTTAGCAGTTTTTTTGTTTTGTTTTGTTTTGTTTTTTGGCTGGCAGGATTCTTATACAACATGCACAATAGTTATGGGTTCAAAACTCAGAATGGCATAAACCAGGTGTGGAGCCCACACCTATAATCCCAACACTTGAAGGGCATAGGTAGGAAGATCTGGGTCATCCTTACCTCCATAGTTCAAGATCAACATGGACTGTATGAGACCCTGTCTCAAAACAAACAAGTATTTATGCATAACATTACATATACATCCTGCTTAGAAGTCCAGTGCCAATAAAATGTTTAATTCACAGTTTGCTGACACTTGAGTTCTCATGATGCTTCAGCTTCTCCGATGTTTCCTCGTGTTTTTCCCGATTTTTTTTTTTTTTTTCCTAAGACAGGGATCTCCAAGACAGCCTTCGCTGTCCTGGACCTAGCTCTGTAGACCATGGTGGCCTCGAACTCACAGTGGTGGGATTAGCGGTGTGCACTACCACAAGCACTGGGGTTCATAACCTTTTAAGATTTATTTATGGGTTATGCATGTGTGGCAGCCAGGGATGGGTGTGCCCAAGGAGGCCAGAAGACAACTGTGATCTATCTAACCAGGATGCCGGCAACCAAGATGATCTGCAAGATCAGCAAGTGCTCTTAACCACTGAGCTATCTCTACAGCCCCAGATTTTACCTGTTAAAAGTATTTACTTATTGTGTGGTGCTAGTCACTCAACCCAGGACCCTGCACATGCTGGGGTCCTACACTACTACTTAGCTGCATATTAGCCTCCCAGAACAGTCTCAGATACACAGAAAAAAAAATGAAGCACACCTCCCACGCACTTTCCTCTTATTTTTTTTAACATCTTATATAAGTATGTACATTTGTTTCTATTAACCCAAGATTGATACATTATTAATCTAAAGCCTTTTATGTATTTAGATTTTTACCTGCCTTTTTAAAAAAAAAATACACAAAGTTTAATGTAACATGAACTAATCCTAAGAACACGTTTGCTACCTTCCCCTAACACTATAGATGTGCTTCCTTTTTAATTTTAAGTCTTGTTTTGTTTTGTTTTAATTACAACGAATGCCTGATCATCTCAAAGATCTCCAACATGGACCTCTGGCTGCACACGCACATAAATCACACACCACAACTGTCCCCAATATTAGCACTGGAAATAAGTATAAATAGCCACCAGTGTTTTCTGTTCAACGAGAAAGAATTTCCCAAAATTGATAAGATCGATCATATTTAAGAAACAACTTAAAGCAAATTTAACCTCCTCTATCTCTGATCATCCAAGGGCTTGAAAACCTTTTTCCCCTGAGACAGGGTCTCATGTAGACCAAGATGGTCTTTGATTTGCTTCGTAGCTTAGAAGACCTAGAACTGCAGATCTCTCTGCCTCCACCCACCTCTTCAAAGCTGGGACTAAGGCGGCGCACCACCACACTCGACCCTAGTCTTTTTGAGACAGGGTCTCTAAATAATTCCAGCTTGTCTCCAACTCGTGGTGAGCCTCCTGTCTCAGCACCTGCCTCGGAAGAGCGTAGGAATTACAAGGAAGAACCAAGCTCAGCTGAGTGGATCCCAGCAGTCAGACCACAATCTGTGCAGAAAGCACTTCCAGCGAACCAGCCGGGATTTTTTTTTTTTTTTTTTTTTTTTTACTGCGCATGCGTTTAGCCAATGCCAGCCAAACCGGAACTTAGCCGTTGACCAAATGAAGGTTTAAATCCTCCGAGTAGTGACACAGAGCTGCGCTGGCGCCCTCGGTTCTCTAAAGAACCTTGGGATAGGGCGAGCGCTAATCCCAGGCTGGCTCCGATTGGTCGTCACAGCAGTCTGCGGCTGAGACGTTGCGTGACGATCGTGGTACCGCCCCTGCAGCGGGACTGGCCGGGCTTCTGGCCAATCAGCAGGCGCGGCGCGCCCTTTGGTTCCCTCCAGCGAGCGCTTGCCGCCTCGGTTCCCGCGACCCCAACGTCCCAGAGGCGGGGCCGCAGTCATCTGAGACGCTACCTGGATCCTGACTCTGCGTGCCCAACAAACGGGCCCAACAACCAAACCCTAGCTTGGCGGCGGCCGTGACAACAGCGACGGTGGATCTTTGAGCTCCTGATTCCCCGAGGCGCCCTCCGGGCCCGGGAAGCACGGTGAGTAACAAGCGGCCTGTAAGGTCGGAGTTAGCGCGGTGGAACCGATGACCACGGGGCCGCCAGGGGAGAAAGAAGGCGGACCTCACTGCTAAAAAATGGGAAAGAAGTTTACATTGTGACGTGCCTCAGATTGACTTCACTGGAGAAATTTCATGGAGACTGAAACCCTGATCCTTGACTTTTGCATTCTTTCTATCTGACCCAGACTGTGTAAGAAATCTATTACGTGTTTATAGTCGGTGGTCTACAGGAAGTAGACCTATCTCAAAAGTGAGGCGTGGACGTACTGTGTCTGAACACAAAGACAGTGATGTCACCGTGAGATTGCACATTCGTGTCGGGGGTTGGATGATAGGATTTAGTAGGAAATTCCAAAGGAAGGGGAGGACAGCCTGTGTAGTCCTATCGACTGCAGATAGTCGAGTTAGGACTGGAGGATGAGTGACCGGGGTTATGGTTGCAGTAATTCGGTAGGACCTTAATATGAAGGGTTTTTATTTTATATATAAAGAAAAGCTATTGACTTTCTAATCAGGGGAAAAACTTGTACATAGACCCATTTGTGTCTGCACTGAGGGATTTGTCAGTAAATCTGGCTGGGCTGAGGAGAACAGCTAAGGTGGGAGAACAGAAAGACTTTTCTATGGGTAAGAGGGAGAAGAGGTGAGGGTGACTTGATGGTCCTCATTTGCTGTACAATGAAGACATTCTCTGAGCAGAATATTTTTTGTTAGGTACACGTTTGTACAGCTTTGACTCCATTAGCTTTATGTAATACTATCAAGATGAACGAGTTATCAAATCTCATTTGGTGGTTTTCAGATGAGAAAGACTTAATGCATGAAAGGAGAGACAGGCACTTAAAAACCCTCCTGTTGGTGAGGAAAACGTATACTTTGTGGGGGGTAGAGTTATCAGTGTGATTATTGATACCATGACAGTCAACTGCTAAAGAAAGGCTTCTTTTAAAACAAACAAACAAGAAAAACAAGCCTGTATTTCAAGAAGTCCCATATCTCTGGGATAAGTTTTAGTTGATCCTTAAAGTTTATATCCAGTAGAACTTTGTTCTCCCAATATTTTTAGCCTTAGACTATATAGAAAAGGTCTCTTCTAAATGACTTACACCTTTGTTAGTAATCCTCTATCTTGAGTCAGATGATTCATTTTTTAAAATTTCATTAGTTTAAAATGTATGTATTGTGTGTTCATGTGTGCGCATGTGCACATGCATGCTGCAGTGTGCATGTGGAGGTCTGAGGATGACTTTCAGGAGTCGGTTCTCCTTCTGCCAGTAGGTCCTAGGAATCAATCAAACTCAGGTTGTTAGTTTTGACAGCAAGCACTTTTAGCCTCTGAGCCATCTTACGTAAGGCCCGAAGATTGCTATCTATTGTTAGTATTGCTGTTGTGCTATGTACGTGATATGTGCACGTGAGAGCAGAAGTCTGTCCCACTGTGTACATGTGGAGGTCAAAGGACAGCGTTCCAGATTCTGTACTTTGTTTCCACCTCGCACTCTGAGAACTGAATCACTCACCTTGCAACAGCAACCACTAAGCCTCCTTGTCTACCTCAGACAAGATTTTTTTCTCTGAAATCAAAACAATGCGCAGAAGATAAAAACAATTAAGACTTAAAAAGTACATATGTGCTGGCTGGGCTTGGTAGTGTGCCCCTGTATCCCAGCACTTGAAGGGGGGCAGGGGAGACATGATCCCCAGAAAGCCCAAACAGGAAACTTTATGATACATTTTTATAAACAACTAAAATGAACATATGCATCAACAGACTCGCTCTTGTGACAATGAACAGGAAGATCTCTGTCCCCACAAACTGACTTGTTTTGGGTTTGGACATAGTCACACTTAACTGGATATTTTCACTAGTGTTTTGTACACCTTTAGTTTCCACCTCTCTTTAGTTTCAAGTCCATATGTCTAATTTCCAACTGGATAGGTTCATTCAGTACTAATGAACAAAATGCATAACCCTGGCAGAAATCACTATGTAGACCAGGCTGGCCTCAAACCTAGAGGTCCATCTACCTGCCTCTACCTGCCTCTGCCAAGTGCTGGGATTAAAGTTCTGTGCCACAAAACCTTGTGTTTAAAAAAAAAAAAAAAATGAAAGGAAGAAAGAGATTTGGAGAAACACATGTGCTTCCTAAATGAATAGGTGTATTTGTTGCTAAATTAAATATTGAGGTTAGTTTATAGACTGAATGACTCTGGAGTATAAAAGCAATCAAAATCTGTTAACATCGATTCGTTTATTTTTCTCTGTATTGTACATTGAATATAGGGCCTTACACAAAGTAGGCAAGAATGCTCCATCCTGTGATTTACATGCTTTTAATCTTACTAATCTGCTACTTTTCATATAAGCAACTTAATTTTGCCAATTATTTTGTTACTGTATGGTTAAGAATGGTCCTCATTTGCTACACAATGTTCTTCTATGTTTAACAATATTTCTTTATTTCTGTAAGGTACTAAGGATTACAAATTGAATAAATCACTCACCAAATATAGAGCCTGTAGTTCCTTCAGCCTATAATTCCAGATGAATACCAGGTACAGAAATTTTATTTTATTGAGTATATATTTAGATATTTTGTTATTTATGTGTATGAGTGTTTTGCCTATATGTATGTATTGGCAACATATACATTTCTGGTGCCCAAGAAGGCCAGAAGAAGTATCTGATCCCTCGGAATTGGAGCTATAGTTGGTTGTGAGCTACCTGTAAGTGCCAGGAAATAAATCTGGGGCTTCTGCTAGAGCAGCAAGTACTCTTAATCACTGAGCTATTTATCTCTCCAGGACCCGTTTTAGTTTTTTGAGCCAAAAGCTACATAGTGTGACTGGCCCCACACTCCCTCACTCAGTTCTTCTGCCTCACCCTCCCCGTAGCTAGGATAATAGGCATGTGCCACTGTGCCAGGCTGTGTGTTTAGTTATTTGGTGGATGTCTTGCCATATTGCTGAGGCCTATCTTAAAACAACAGACTCATTTTAATACTCCTTCCTCGGCCTCTCAAGCTTTGGGACCTCAGATGTATGCCATGCCTACCTTCAAAATATTTTCTTTTATTATAGCTATCCACATTAGCTTGCGAAGGAATACTGGAAGAGAAGAAAGAACAGTCTTTAGAACCAGGAATATCTGGCTCCACAGTTAAAATGGTGGCTCCCTGGTCTAGTTCATTCATTGTGCCCCTCACTGTATAATGAGGATGGTGATCACTTTCTAATTGATTACCAGGAAGTATTAAGAAGGCATATTAAATGGAAGGCATGGGCATATGTAGGGAAGGACTTAGTAAGTTCTAGCTCCCTTTCCTCTTACACTTAATGACATAGATTTTTTTTTTTTAATTTGGTAAGAAATTACCTGAACTGAGGCTATAAATTAGAAGATTGCTCATTTCCACCCTAGAGGAATGGAAAGTTTTTGGGGTTCCTTCTTTCTAAGCACCGGGTCCTTGGTGGTAATCTTCTCCCATTGGCCATCCCAAGATTCTCCATGTTTCCTGAAGTGATTCTTTTTCTCTATAGTAGGGAGGAGGAGCTGGCCACCTGCCCCTGCTTTTCTTAGTCTGTTATCCCATGGAGGACCTGGCAACCTGGCTTAGGTGCTTTAGTTCTCTGGCCCATTATTTCCCCCTAGAGAAGAGCAATAAATGCTGCCATATGGATTTTTTTCTTCTTCTAAACTATAGTTATGCCCATGGGGAGCTCTTATATTCTCTGTTGCTTCATTTGTGCCAGATGTTTTGGATGAAGACAATAGGAAACGCGGCCCAGGGAGGCTCTCGTATTTCTTTTACTTTAATCCTGACCCTTCTGTTGGATCATACTGCTGTAGGTTTTTTTCTTTTTTTAATTTGTTTGTTTTGAGACGGGGTCTCTCTATGTAGCCCTGGCTGTCCTGAAACTCACTATGTAGACGAGATTGGCTTCAAACTCAGAGATCTGCTTCCCTCTGCCTCCCAAGTGCTGGGATTAAAGGTGTGTGCCACCATGCCTGGCCCCATATAGTATTTTTTTAATGAACATAAAATACAGCATAGAAATATTCAATCTGTTGTCATATAATTTATAAGTAGTATCGTTAGGATTTTAGCTGGCATGACTCTTCATTGTACTAAGGAAATAAACCCAAAGTATTATTATTGATTGATCTTTAAAGGTACTATTATTGATTGATCTTTAAAGGTACTATGAACTGTGGAAATGAGGGGAAAAAAAGACAGCACTGAACACTTAACAATGAATTAGAGATCATTTTAAGGCATTTTATATATATGCTCAATATTCAGCATAACTCTTCAAGAAAGCGTTGGTGGTCTTTTTTGTCATAATCAAGTCCTTAACATGGCTACCCATCGCTTTTTTTTTTTTGGCTGGCCTGGTATTTCTAGTCTTGGCCTTGTGAGGACTTAGAATGCCTGGCAAGGAGAATTAGCTTTCTTATAAAATATATACTTTTTTGCTTTTCTTTGTACTTTAATTGTTGGTTTTTTAAAGGTTTCCTTCAAGCAAGATGGTGCCTTTCCATTTTCCCCCATCAAAATTGGCACTTTGGAACCCAATGCCAATTGGAGAGTGCATCTACTTGCATCTCAGTTACTACAGGTATGTTTCTCTTTTCAAGTCAAGCCAGTGTAAGCTGAATCAGAATATGTAAGACAGACTTGATTGACGTTATTACTAATTACAAGTTGGGCTACCTAAATCCCAAAGTCCAGTTTTTTTTCTTTTGTGTGTGTGTGTGTCTTTGTCCCCACTATTGGAAGCCGAAGGTTGGTGCCCAGTGTCTTCTCCTATTGTTCTCACCTTCTCTTTTGAGTCAGGATCTCACTAGCTCTGGAGCTTGCCTCTCAGGGAGCCTGCTGGCCACCTCACCCCTTCCTCCCCCAACCACGAGGGGAGACCGATGGTGCCACTGCACCCATCTTTTTTGTGGATGTTGAAGAGCCACACTCAGGTCCTTGTGCTTGTGTGGTAGGAACCATTTCCCCAGATTGTAAAATCTGAAGCTTGAACTGGCAAGATGGTCAAGTGGGTAAAGACTCTTGCCCTCAAAATCTGAAACTTATTGAGCATCCACAAGATACTATAAAGTGGTCCATTCTATATTTTTATCTAAATACAAAATATAGTTACATTAAAATTACCTTCAGACTCTAAGATATTTTTAAACATCAGTGAACTTAAATGTTTAGATTTTAGTTCCATCTCCAAGATCTTGTATATGCATATATTCCCAAACCTGAAGTTCTTGTGGTCCCAGGTATTCAGGAAAACGATGCTCAATCTGTTCTTTTTTAAAAAACTTTCTCACTTAGTTTGTATCAGATAAAAATTCCATCTGCTTATTAAGTTTTCCTTATGCTTTTGAGAAATAATCTCTCTCTTTTAAAAAATATTTATTTATTTTATGTTTATAAGTGCACTGTAGCTGTCTTCAGACACACACCAGAAGAGGGCATCGGATCCCATTACAGATGGTTGTGAGCCACCATGTGGTTTCCTTAGAATTGAACTCAGGACCTCTGGAAGAGCAGTCAGTGCTCTTATCTGAGCCATCTCTCTAGCCTGATTCATTTTACTTTTAATCACATTAGTACAGGTGCCAGAAGAGGCCAGATCCCCTTTAACTCGAATTACAGGTGATCGTGAG
This sequence comes from Mus caroli, assembly GCF_978045245.1. Taxonomy (NCBI): domain Eukaryota; kingdom Metazoa; phylum Chordata; class Mammalia; order Rodentia; family Muridae; genus Mus; species Mus caroli. The sequence continues at coordinate 41,710,128 of NW_028227261.1, read as the reverse complement.
CCATCTGATGGTGCTGGGATTGAACTCAGGTCCTCTGGAAGGGCAGTATGAGCTCTTATCGACTAAGCCATCTCCTCAGCCTCCACCCCCTACCCATTCCCCCCTTTTAAAGACAGGATCTTGTCTTGCTACATAGCTGGCTTGAATCTGATCACTATGTAGATCAGATTGGCCTCAAATTCTGAGATGCCTGCACCTCCTGAGTTCTGAGATTAAGGGTTTATGCCACCCTGACGAGCTGTTTTGTTTTAAATATATTTATGTTATGTATTCAAGAATGCTGAGATCAGACATAAATGATATATACAGAAAAGAATGTGACTGTTTTTGTCAATCTTTATTTACAGAAACATCTGCTTCCTAGTTTGTCAGTTTGTATTCTAGCCCAGGTTAGGCAAGAACCTGGGGTGGCGTTTGTGCCTTTTTTGTCAGCTCATGGCCAGTCTGGTTTCCAGGTGTCCTTGTCTTCCTCTTGCCGTTTACAGGCTTTCTTGACTAGGGAGCTCTAGCTGATTGTCTTTGTGTGCATTCTTAAAATTCTTTGTTACATTTCAGTCAGTACTTTCATAGAAGGTTTTTGTTTAATGTGGATATTTCCTAAGGTGGACATTAGGCATACCACATTCAGAAAAGACTTTTCTTATTTTTCAGAAAGCCAAAGCTTATGGTAACTGAAAAGGCCATCCGACTTGCTTATCGTCATGCTAAGCAGAATAAAAAAAATGTGCCATGCTTCTTACTTGGTTCTCTCACAGTGGATGAAGGTAATATGTTGTAAAATAAAGAAATACACACACACACAAACACACACACATGCACGCCCGCCTGTGTGCATGCGCAGGCTGTTAAAGAATATACATTAGTTTCAGCTGGCTATTGCATGTGCTTTTGCTAATTTCTTTGCTGTACATCATGGATATAAATATGAGTAAAACTACCCATTACAGAATTCGTGGTGTAGTCACCTGGTAGACTACATAAGCTATCATTTTTTAGGTAAGATTTTAGTATGATAAAAATATTTTTGCTAAAATGTAGTTCTGCTTGGTGGTTTTATGTTTTTAATTAGCATGTTATATAATAGAAATATTTCTGTTCTGCAGATGAAGAAGGTGTGACATTGACCATAGATCGCTTTGATCCTGGTCGAGAAATACCTGAATGCTTAGAAAGAACTCCTACTGCTTCACTTCCTGGAGATTTTTTGATTCCCTGCAGAGTTCATACTCAAGGACTTGGTTCAAGGGATGTGATAGTTCATAATACAGATGACTTCAGTTCAGCTTTAAAGGTGAAATTTATTGATAACATTATTCTTTTTTTATAATAGTCTTTAGTTTTTAAAATTATGACATAATTGCACCATCTTCCCCTGTTCTCCCTCCAACTCCTCTGTGTGCATACCCTCTCGCTCTGAAATTTATGGCCTTTCAAAAAGTTATTGTTAGGGACACACATACACATAATTTCAGCCTACTCTATATAATGTTACCTCAGCACTGACTGCTTCATATTCCAATTAGTGTGCAGTTCCCTAGGGAAGACTGTCTCCTACTCTCAACCTTTCCCAGTTGCCCATAGCTCTTTGTCTAAGGTTGAGATCTCATAAGATTTCTCTCTGCCATGTTAGCATGTCTGTGGATGTTGTCACCATTTGGACTTACTTAGGCAGCCATGTTGATGAGACTTCATTAATGTAGCCTATCTGACATTTCTAGTAGAAACAGTCTCACATGAAATGTCCTGTGCTCTGGCTCTTAACAATTTTCCTGTCGTCTTCAGCAATGATTCCTGAGCCTTAGGTGCAGGAGTTATGTTATAGGTGTTCTGTTTAGGACTTACTCCTTCTGCATTTTCATCAGTTGTGGGTTCTGTAATGGTCTCCTGTTACAAAGAAAAGTTTTTTTGAGGTGTAAGGGTTGCATGTACCGGTGTATAGAGGATAAATATTTAAAATGTACTTAGTTTAGGAATTATGCAGTTTAATAAACTTGCAGTTGAAGGTTTTCCAAAATCCATGACGTTTCTAGCCCTGGGTGGTTGGCCAGGTTTCTAGCTCCAGCATGACTTCCCTCTTGAGTGAGCCTGAAGTCCAATTAGAAAGCTGTTAATTACCACCAAGGTGTGTGTACTGCTATTGCTTCCTTAGGGTTATTGTGCCTTTCTGGTCCTTGTGGTTCATAGGTGTCATACCTGGGCAGGACTATTTGCTTGCCTTCCTTGGAAGTTTGTATGGCACCTTGTAATGCTGTGAAAACTAATCCGTAGGTAGGATGTTTTGGCTCAGATCCAGCTCAGGTTCTCTGAATCCTGTGTCTGAAGTGTAGATGGCATTATTTTAAATTATATATGAGAATGATAGTGTGTGTAGCTTATAGTATTTTGATAAGTCATACAGATTTGAGAATTATTTGTAATGTGTGATTGAATCATTGTGGATTTAAAAATCAAAGGTAATGTGGTTTCTTGAGACTAGAGATGGCTAGTATTCCAGAAGAGGAAGCAGTGGGACCAAGACAGGAAAGAAGGTTCAGGAAGTGCTCAGGGGTTCTAATGGTATATAGACTTTTGCTAAGGGCAATTAGACTGGAGTATACATTTGGTCAAATTATAGAGACCTTTATTGGAGAGCTTTATACACATTTCTTTTGTGTATAGAGTTATTAGAGATTTCTGAAAAGAAACAGTTATTAGAGATTTCTGAAAAGAAACAGTTCTGTCAGATCTGATCAAGCAGGCTCACTGAAGTCAGAGAGAATGATGATTGACTAGGTTGGATGTATATTAGTGTGTGTGCGCGCGCAGTGGTAGCTGTAAGAATAAAAAGGACACAGTAGATATGGCTAAATACGGAAAAGAAGAGCTACCCTGATTTGGATAATGAGGAAGGAACCAAAAAGGAGTGAGTGATCGAGATTCCCTAAGGCTGAGTCATAATTGCGTTCTATACCCCACCACCCCACTGTAGTAAAACTTATTAGGGGTGATAATTGCCCAACATGAATTTAAAGAGCTGCTAGGACATCCAATTTGGAAATTTATGTTGGAGCTGAGCACTTGCTTTGATTAAATTATTCACATAATCTTTGATCATGTGAAAGAAATAAGAAGTGAAATGTTGTGAATTAGAATTAATTTTGTTAATGTAAGATATCATAGAGGTATATGTAGCAATGTTAAATGAACTTTAAAGATATGGATGCACTTCAAAGTTTTAAAATAATTATATAATATTGATTCCTCAGGCTTTACAATACCATGTGTGTAGCAAAGATTTCTTGGACTGTGGAAAGTTGCTTTGCCTACGAGCCCAAATCACCCCCAGGGAGAGTTTGGATGGCGTGGATTTTAACTTGCAATGGACAGCAGTAACTCTAGCAAATTCTTTCAAGTGTGTGCCTGTGAAGCCTATCCCCATTATTCCTACAGCACTTGCAAGAAACTTAAGTAGTAATCTGAATATTTCTCAAGTTCAGGGAACCTATAAACATGGGTAAGTAAAAGATCCATTAGTCTAAGCTTATCAGTATTGATTGAATTAATATATTTTTCAATAATACTAATTCCTATAGTCAGTTTACATGTCAGAGATGGATCTCCTTTTAGGGAAAGTGGGTTTTCTGTTGTGTTCTCATACTCTTTGGCAGTAGTTAGAAGGATATCATGTACGGAGGATTAGTTATCCCTCCCTTAATGCAGTTCCTCTCACGGAAAAGTCACATTTGTCCTATCAAGTTGCCTGGAGACTTGCATTCACTTTTTTCAGTAGCATAGTTGGTTCTGAAATTGTCCTCTTTAGTGTTAACACTATTTACAAGTAATATGTAAGTAAAGTTGGATAAAATATTTTAAGTATGCAATCCTAAATGATTATTTTAATAGGTCAAAACATTTCACATATTTAGTCTTTGTGGCTTCTTTTTCATCCACTACAAGAAATAGTTTTGTTTAAATAAAACAGAGTTTCCAGACTCGGTTGGAGTTTTGAGGGTTGAAAGCACACACTTGAAATTATTCTTACTTAAGTTTCTTCTGTTTAGATATATTACTATGGATGAAACTCGCAAATTGTTACTTTTGCTGGAATCAGATCCCAAGGTGTATTCTCTACCGTTAGTGGGAATGTGAGTATTATTCTACTTAAGAAAACCTCTCGGCTTAATGTGTATCCAGATAGTTGGGAAAATCATTGGCTTTTATGTTTGGTTGGGGTTTTTTTGTTCCTCTTGTTGGTTTGTTTTTTTGGCTTTGTATGTGTGTGTTTGTTTTTTGAGGCCGAGCCTTTCTGTGTAGCCCTAGCTGGCCTGGAACTCACAGAGAGCCTCTTGCTTCCAGAGTGCTGGGATTAAAGCACTGTGCCACCTCATCTGGTTTGAGCTCTTTTTATAAAGCTACAAAAGCTGGTGCTGCTTAAGCTTCAGTATTTTAATATTAATCAGCTAAATAATATTTCTGAATCCTAGTTGAAGTTGAAGGTCTCCAGCCTTCTCATTAAATTTGTCTTTATAGAGAATCCAGGACTTAATATAATAGAATTTAAAATCTGTTGAAGGCAATCATACAGAAAGTCCCTTTGGTGTTAATGTTTTTTTTCTTTACAGTTAGTGTGTTAATGACATTGAGAAAGATGATTCAGAAAATCATATTTATTCAGTGTCTATTAGGTGTTTTAGTGTGCATAGCATGTTTGGTTCTGTGTTAGGGCTTAAAAATTCCTTCTCAAAGAATTTAAACTCCAAGTTAGGTGATATTCACAGAGAGAGAGAGGGAGAGGGAGGGGGGTCACGAAAAAGAAAAGGTATTTGCAAATGCAAAAAAGTAATCAATAATTAGTATATGATTTACCTATGAAATGAACACTGAAAAATAAACATAGTGCCTGTGGCTGGACAGTGATGGCATGCACCTTTAATCTCTTCACTTTTGAGGCAGATACAGACAGATCTCTGTGAGTTCAAGTTCACCCTGGTCTACAGAGCAAGTTCTAGAACAGCCAAGGCCACACAGAGAAACTGTCTTAAAAGAACAAAACAAAATTTAATTAATTAAAAAGTAATTATAGCATTTTTGTCTGTCTGTTTTTTGAGGCTGGATTTCTCAGGGTAGCCCTTGTTGTCCTAGACCTTGTTCTGTAGACTAGGTTGGCCCCAAACTCAGAGATCTGCCTGCCTGTGCCTCCCAAGTGCTGGGAATAAAAGCATGTGCCACCACCACCTGGCAGTTGTGGGCATTTTCTTGTAAGGTATCTCTACATTTTGGGATACCTGTATGTATATATTACAGCACTTTAACCTCTTCACAATTCCTAGTTTTAGGCACAGACTTTGGTCTCCTCTGATTGTTCCTTTCCAGTCCATGCTCACTTATTCAGATACCTGTGATTCCCCCCCGCCCAGACCACTTTTCTCTCCCACATCCAAGTGGAAGAGATAAACACCATGCACTTGTCTCTTCCTGTATGTACATGTGATGAATTTATGTTGCCATAGATACCAGTATAGTCTGCCTCTGAATTGGCATGTGATTTTTTTTATTTGTCAAGTTTTTAATGTACTACTGTTGCTCATCAAGGATCAATCTTGGAAAGCGTGTGATCCGAAATATGTAAACTTTAAATGACTATAGTGGGTTTTCTTTTTATTTTGAGGTAAGCTCTCCCTGTGTAGCCCTGCTACCCTAGAATTTGCCTCAGCCTCAGTTGGGATTATAGCTGCATGCCACCATACTTGGCTGATGATATACTTTCTGTCTTTCTTTTAGCTGGCTGTCTGGAATTATACATGTCTATAGCCCTCAGGTATGGGCTTGCTGCTTGAGATACATGTTCAGTTCTTCCATTCAGGAAAGGCAAGTGATGTTTTATACTATAATATTTTAGTTTGATTGCTTCTGTTTATAGTGTATTGGTTTCAGTTAAAATTCATACACTGCTTTAGTATATAATAAATGTGTACTTTTAAGGAAAATAAGCTTCATACTAAATAAGACTAAATAGTAAGAAGGTAAGCGTACAACGACCATATAGGATGTGCTTACTTGAGAGGCACTGAGTGAAAGATCACACAGTAAGCATGCTAGTGTGGCAGGACAGGACAGAGGCAGGGTGTTAGCTCAAGGAAGACAAATGGAAAGTCTTTGTTTCCTTTTTCTTCAGTCTTTGAGACAGGGTCTTAATCTGTGGCCAAGATGGTTTTGAACTCAGTGTGTGGCCCAGATTGACTTTGAACTCAAGGCAGTCTTAACTGCCCTAGCCTCTTTGAGTGTTAGATCTATAGGTGTGAGCTGTTATTTCAGGTTACAGAAGCATTGACAGCCTTTGCTAATCTAATAGAAGAAGCATGCTCTTTTCCAGCATTTATGACATTTCTGAGTGTTGTCTTTTGCTATTGTCTCTTGCACTATGCTTCTTCCTCATATTTCTCATGTCTGTGTGAGAATGCTTGATCTTTGAACTGGACGTAGAGACAGTCGTGAGCTGACTTGTGGATGCTGGGAATTGAACTTGAGTCCTTTGAAAGAGCTGCCACTGCACTTAACTACTGAGGCATCTCTCCATACCCCAACGCCCTTTTAATTATTTTATTTTGTTGTGTTGTGTATTTTGTTTAGGTGTGTTTTACCTCCATGCTTGTCTCTCTACTATTTGCATACTTGGTGCCCATGGAGACCAGGAGAGAGCATTGTACCCCGGACCCGGAGGTGCAGGTGGTTGTGAGCCACCAGCTGCACACTGGGAATTGAACCCAGGTCCTCTAGAAGAGCAGCAAGTGCTCTTAACTGCTGAGCCATCTCTCTAGCCCCAGCCTCAAGGTTATTTTGTTTGTTTTTTTAGTCAAATTCCTCCCTTTTCTTTCTTACTTAGGAATTTCACATTCTAGGAGTATAAATAAAAGAAGCCCTGTCTTTTTTTTCTGATGCTTTTATAGTTATACTTTATATATTTTATTCAGCTTTCCAAGTGAATTTTATTTGTACTCAAACAAGCCAGACATAATGAGGCTTGCCTTACCTGTGATCCTAGCACTGGGAGCCTAGGGCAGAAGGACCAGTTTGAGGCCAGCCTGAGCTACATAACAAGTTCCAAGCCAGCCTATATTATCTGAGTCCTTGCCCCAGAAACAAAAAGAGAGAAAGGATGTTAAGTATTTTCTTTAAGTTTTTATTATTATTTTATGGGTGTTTTATCTTACATGTTTGTCTGTGCATCACATGCGTTTCTTGTGTTCATGGAAAAGAGGGAATCCAGTGCCATCGGACTGGAGTTACAGGTGGTTGTGAACCAACCTGTGGGCACTGGGTATGGAACCCAGGCTCTACAAGAGGATTGAGGGCTCTTAACCACTGAGCCATCTCTTCAGGGTACTAAATGTTAATTATTGGTTCTTTTCTATGATATAGTACAGTTAAGTTTTATTACCAATTATTCATTTTGTTTTAAGTTTCTATAGTCAGGAGATGTTCAGTAAAAGCTCAGGGGGTGCTGAATTCCTGGATTCAAGTGATCCTTTTTACACTTGCAAGTAGCTAGGTGTGCATACCATTGTGTGATTGTGTGTGCATTCTTGAGATCTCTCTCTCTCTCTCTCTCTGAAGTGAAAGCTGGGTGGGGAAGTTTTCATTTTCCATTTTATATATTCCCGTTTTCTTTGATGTTTTACAAAGAGTGTTTATATATTTTATTATAGAATGTTTTTTTATTGAAAAATTAGTAACTCTGGGGGCTGGAGGGATGTCTCGGTGGTTAAGAGCACTGACTACACTTGCAGAGAGTTCCGGTTTCATTCCCAGCATCCTCATACTGGCTCTCCACCTCCAAGGGCATCAGGCTTGCGTGGTGTGCAGGTACACATATGCAGATTAACATTTATATACATAAAAATAAATAAGTTTATTTTTTTAATTGTTAGCATTAAAAGATAAGCTACATACTTTAAATGAGCCACTAACTAGATTGGGAAACTTACCCAGGAGATCTTTCATTATAACGTTATTATCAAAAAAATTTAATTCAATGCTATTTTTTTGTTTAGGGTTTTTTCAGAATCTGGAAATTTCATCATAGTTCTTTATTCATTGACACATAAGGAGCCTGAATTTTATGAGTGCCTTCCTTGTGACAGTAGGACGCCCGACCTTCAGTTTCAGTTACTAACCAACAAGGAGACTTTGCATCTTTTCAATGTAAGTGCTTATGCTACCTGTGTTGTGTTATTTTTCTCATCACTCAGACCAAAATATCTGAAATAAACCAGGAAGGGGAGCCTTATTACAGCTCACAGATCAGGGACTTCAGTCTGTGCATGGTTGTCTGGTTGCATATGCTAAAGCAGACCATCATGGTAGCAGGACTGTGGGATAGAAGAGAGACGCTCACTTCCTGGCTAACCTGGAAGTGGCGCATCAGGAGCATAGACACGCCCCTGTCCTTCCTCCATTCAGTCAGGACTTCAGCCACTGAGATGATACCAAGTGCACTCTGGGTGTGTCTTCATCACTTAGTCCACTCTGGAAACACCTTCACCAGTGGCAAGCAGAGATGTCCCACCCACGGAGGTGAATCAACTAAAAATTTACCATCAGTTCTTGTTCTTCTAGTCATTGTTTTTCAGTAGCTTATTCATTGTATTATTTTATACTATTGAGGATTAGTTTTTATTGTTGTGTTTTTATTTTATTGTTTTTGTTTTTTGAGAAAGGCTTTCTCGGTGTAAACAGCCTTGGCTGTCCTGAACTCACTCTATAGACCAGGCTGGCCTCGAACTCACAGAAATCTGCCTGCTTCTGCTTCCCAAGTGCTAGGATTAAAAGCTTACACCATCATGCCCAGCTGAGGATTAATTTTTGATGTTTTCCTTGTTGTCACTTATTTTTTAACACATGGCTGTAATTAATAATATATAAAAGATTTTCGTGGGAGCGAGAGATATATAGCTCAGTGGTTAAGAGCTTCAGCGACTACTTTCCAGAGGACCTGGGTTTAGTTTCCCAGCCATCCCCTAGTGCCTCACAACAATCTGTAGTTCCAGTTCTAGGAGATGCAATAAAATATGTAAAAATGCATCTAGGAGCCCAGCCTACTGGGTCAGGCTTTTAATCCCAGTACTCAGTAGGCAGAAAGCAGTCTTAGTTCAGAGGCTAGCCTGTGTTCCAGGAGAGCCAGGCATTTGTTTTAAGACCTTGTCTCTAAAAATAAAATAAATGATGCATCTAGGTGGTTGTTACAGAGAAAGTAGGTCTTTGAAATTGTCATATAAAAACTAAATTTAAAGGATAAGCCAAGTGTGGTGATGCATGCCTTTAATCCCAGCACTTAGGAGGTAGAGACAAGACATATCTCCATGAGTTTGAGGCCAGCCTGGTCTACCTAATCAGTTCCAGGGTAGTCAGGGTTATGTAGTGAGGCCCTGTCTCAAAAAAGCAAAACAAATAGTAGTAATTAAAAAATAAATGACACCTTCTCATTTTCCCCATGCTAGATTAAAAATCTTTGGCTCAAATAATCCTCCTGTATCAGGCTCCTTTAGTACCTAGGCTTACATCTGTTTACTTTTGATTCTGGCCCTAACACTACTTTTTTTTTTAAATTACTATTTATCTTAGGTCTTGAATAAAATATATTCATTATATTTTATTATTAGAATATTGAATAACTTCAAATTAACTCCAGTATGGTTCCACTCAACTCATCTGTTTTCTTTGAATTCCTTTATGGATTGTATCATTTCATGAATACATTTTTATCTTACTGTACTCACTGCGTCCCTGGTTACTGAATGAGTTTCATAATACAGGGTTAGGTTCTTATTTTCACTTAACAAAGCAATAAGCCAGGCACAGGCATCAGAAGCGTTCTTGTCAGTGATCCAGAGCTACTGTTCGGATAAATGGGACTCTTTGCTATTTTAAGTCAAATCTCTAAAGTATGACCTACTTCATTTCAGAACGTTGAACCTTCTGGCAAAACCCCAATCCATTTCGAACTCAGTGCCGAGAGTCAAGATGCCGAAGCCGAGGCACAGGTTCTTAGCAAGATTTCTAAGACTCTTTCAGTGAAGAGGTAAAAGATAATATTTATTACCATGTATTTTCTTTACTAGTTTTTATTTTCATTGAGAAATTAAAATAGTTTTGGGGCAAGTAAGATGTCTTAATGGGTAAAGTCACTTGCTCTCCAGTTTATCAACTTGAGTTTGATCCCTGGAACCCACGTATAGGTGGAAGGAGCAAAGCAACTCTGGGGTTGCTCTCTGGCCTCTACGTGTGGAGGCCTGCATACCCCACCCTGAAATAAATAAGCATGATTTTCTTTTTAAGACTTCCAATTGTTTCTGGTAGTTACTTGATAAACTCAGCTCAAAGCTGTCTTTGAATGCTAGGGGGTTTTTGTTTGCTTGCTTGCTTGCTTGCTTGCTTGCTTGCTTGCTTGCTTGCTTGCTTGCTTGCTTGCTTGCTTGAAGAAATTTCAGTTTGCCCTTTGACTCTTTCGTTAGAAACTATTTTTATTTTTAAATCATTGTGGCAGGTGCCTTGACTCTTTCTCAAGTGTTTTATTCATTTGTTTAGTAGGAGTATAAAAGTAAGGGATTTGTTATGCAGTCCTTACACATACATTCTGTGCTTTGTGCATTTGCACTCCTCTGCTTTCCACTTCCCTTCCCTCTTCCTCTTAAATAGTTCCCACTTGCTTTTCAGACACACACACACACACACACAGCTAAATCTATATCCAAATATTAGAGGAGACAAATATTTAAATGTGGTTTATTTCAGTTAAGGTATCTTTGATCTATCCATGTTCCTGAGAATGTCATTACGCCACTCTCATGGCTGAGGAAACTCATTTTCTTTCTTCTGACTATGGGCATTTAGGTTGGTTCATATCTTCTATTGTTAACAGTGCTACAGTAAGTTTTGCTTTATATTTTTATTTATTTTTTGCAGTACCAGGGATCAAACCCTGGACTACTTCTTTTTTTTGTTGTTGTTTTTTTTTGTTTTTTTTTTTTTTTTTTGGTTTTCAAGACAGGGTTTCTCTGTATAGCCCTGGCTGTCCCGGAACTCACTTTGTAGACCAGGCTGGCCTCGAACTCAGAAATCCACTTGCCTCTGCCTCCCGAGTGGTGGGACTAAAGGCGTGCGCCACCACACCTGACTAACCCTGGACTTCTTAGATGCTAGACAAGTAGTCTACTATTGGGCTGTTTCCCTAAGCCATTTTAAAAACCTTTTTATTTTAATTTAGAAGATTCATTTATCATATGTGTTTTGTCTGTATGTATTTATGGGTACCATGTGTATATAGTGCCTTCAGAGGTCACAAGAGGGCCTCATGTCTCCTGGAACCAGAGTTGTAATGGTTTTGAGCTGCCATGTGAGTTCTAGGATCCAAACAAGCCCTTGAACAAAGTTACCTTGGAGCCATCTCTCCAGTCCCTTAGCTTTTTAATATATAACCTGAACCTTCTTTTCAGCTTTCTTTAATGTTATATATTTAGGATATTGTTAAGAGAAATAAGCAGATATAAATAAATTTGTATTGATTATTGGAATGCTTTAGTTTTATTAAGAAAAATGGCTGGAATCAGATATATATGCATTCAAGTCTTTATTCTAGGGGTCAGAAATTAAAAATGTTTGAGTCTAAAGACCAAAATATTGGCAGGCTAAGATCACTGTAGAGTTTTGGGTTTTTTGCCTCTTAGCTTCTAGAAACTATCTGTATTGCTTGTCTCAAGCCTCTTACACTGTTTTCAAAGCCAGCCTATCCGCTTCAAGTCTCCCACTGCCTCTCCTTTTCCTTCTCATCCTCTGACACCTGTGCTTTCACCATCACATCTTCTCTCTAATCCTGACCATAATTACAATTATGCAGGGTCAGCAGGCAAGGAAGGGTGCACGCCTTTAATCCCAGCACTTGGCAAGCAGAGGCCGGCGGATCTCTAGGTTCCCAGCTAGCCTGGTCTACAGAGTGATTTCAGGAAAGCCAGGGTTATGCAGAGAAATGCTGTCTGGGGGGGGGGGGGGGGAGGGGAGGGATTATGTTGAGTCTACTTGAGGAACCCCAAATAATCACTGTGTCTGCCGAGTCTTAGATCCACAGCCTCCTTTATACACTTAGGTACTGAGAGGCACTAGGGTTAGAGAGTGTCTGAAGTGCTCCTTTTCATCTTTGTGGGCATAAAGTTATCTTCAAACAGATTAGGGCACTGGAAACTAGTGCTTCTAGTCTATTGCAGTCATAACTTTTTAAATTGTAAGCTTTATTTATACCATTGTATTTAATATTTATGAAAGAAAAGGCTAAGTGAAGGGAGTAGAATCCTAAATGTTAAGAGGCTAGGTGTGTGCCTTAGAGTAGGGGCTTACCTAATATTTGCAAATCCCTGGCTTTGATCCCAGCACCACCAAAGCAACAACAGAATTGTTGAAAACTTTTTTGTTTTCAACTCTCAATGAAGCCTTAATGAGGATCTGCCACTTTAGGGGTTAGTAAATTTTGCCTGAAAAACTGGTAACAACTTCAAGTTTTTCCTTTTTGGTTTGGGTGTTTAAAAAAAGCTGAGTTTATCATTTGACTTCAACCCATTTTTGGCTCTCTCTGTGTGTGTGTGTGTGTGTGTGTGTGTGTGTGTGTGTGTGTGTGTGTGTGTTAAAGAAATAACTCAAGTGCAAAGCCCCATACCCTGTCTTCCTCCATATTGGACTGTCTGCCTTAAGCTGCTATCCTACTTGCTCTTTTATTCTGCTGAGATTACAGTCAATTCACTGTCTTTTTGTCCCCTCTCCTCTGAGGTCATGTAGAGGGGGTTAATGATAGATCCCTACTGGTAATAAAAGACAGCATGGCTCACATCTGTCTGTGATGCTGTCTGCTGAAATGTATCCAATTTTATCTAATCTTTGACTTTGAGGGGTTAATGCAAGTTTTTTGAGCCTGTTGGGGCACTGGCTTTCTGTGTCAGGAGAGGCCTGCACCGAGCACATCCTTGTGTCATCTTCTGTCCTTGCGTATTTCAGGAGAGCTGAATGAACTGGTACAGACCCTGCCTGTCCACTCAAAACACATGTGACGATACTGTCATTGCTTTATTGCAGTACCTTGCACAGAAAGACCGTTGTGATTATTTTCCTCTCTAGACCACCAGGGCTTGGAAGGTCTGTCAGATCTTCAATTCTTCTTTATGGCTTCTTATTCTTTTTCCCTGCTAGGAAGAGTTTAACTTATGTAAAACAGCATGCAGGATGTGTTTTCAGGAGCACATTCCAAGCTCTCAATTTCCTTATTGCTTACCTTTTCCCTAAAGCATCCTGATGAGATTTTGTCTATTTACTAGGATGAAATAAACAACAAAAAAAACCCTTTTGTGTACATATTTCAAGTCTTTAGTATTTCTCCACACCCTGCCCCCAAAATTTTCTTTTTAATCTTAAAAACCTTAATTTTAGCTTTTGGAACTCAGTACCAACATTAACATTTTCTTTCCTCCTCCTCAGTGCTAGGGACTGAACCCAGGGCTTTGCTAATCAGCCCCTGTACCACTGGCCTGTATCCCCACCTTTGCTAAGAGTTCCTGCTTTCAGGTGGAGAGTGCTCTCTGGGATACAATGACTCCAGCTGGCTAAATGTGAGGTATACTCCATTTCTAAGTGTGTTCCCACTGTAGTTATAGGTACATAGGAGGGAGTGTGAATAAGAACTGGTATAATGACATATCTATGTCAAATGCTAAATGAAACCTAAAACTTTGTAGGGTAGCTTAGAAAGTTAATTTTAAAAAGAACTTAGGAGCCAGTGAGATGTGAGATGACTCAGTGGTTGAAGCACTTGTTGCCAAGTCTGATGTGTGAGTCTGATCTCTAGGACCCACTTAGCTATCATAAGAGAAAACCAATGTCTGAAAATTGTTCTCTGACTTCACATGCATACACAAAATAGGTTGTTTGTTTGTTTGTTTGTTTGTTTTGAAACAAGGTTTCTCCGTGTATCCTTGGCTGGCCTGGAACTTACTTTGTAGACCAGGCTGGCTTTGTACTCAGAGCTCCACCTGCCTCTGTAGCCGAATGCTGGGATTAAAGGTGTGCGCCACTACTGCTTGGCCGAAATAGTTTTTATTAAAGATAATAATACTATTTTTTTCTTTTCCTTTTGAGACAAAGCCTTACTATGTAACCTTTGTTGGTCTGAAAGTCTCTTTGTAGAGCATAGAGATCTGCCTGCTGTGCTGGAATTAAAGAGATGCACCATCACACACAGCCATGTTTTTTAAAGTTATAACAACAACAAAAAAGTATATATATAAAAAAAAAACCCACTTCAGTGATTTTCTTTTTTTCACAGTGGTTGTTTAATACGATGTGTTGAGTATTGTTGGTGTGTGTCTTAGTTCCTCCTGTTACTGCTGTAACAATACAGCTGAAGGAGAAGGCTGTTTGACTCACTGTTTCAGAGAGATTTCAGTATTTGATGGGAAGGCCTGGTGAAAAAAGCTACTTCACCCAACAGCAATGGACGTGAGTGAAGGTGGCTTCTTCATATGGGGGACCGGGAAACAGAAAGCAGGATGGAATCAGCAGCAAATATCACACTAAAATCCATCCTCACTGACCTGCTTTCCACAGCCAGGCCCTTGCTACCTCCTAAACGGTCCATGACCTTCCTTTCAATAGGGCTATAAGCTGGGATCTGAATGTTCAAAACCTAAGCCTAAGGAGTACATTGAAGAGTCAAACCATTGCAGGGGGCATATCTGTCACACTGTAATATACATTTCCAGTAAGTGCTAAGCATTCGTTCTACATTGTTCAGTGTGGTCAACCAGAAGGTGTTCAGTGACTGTTGATGTACTATAGGAGTTAAGTAGGGTTAAACTTTCAGTGATCAGGTAAATGGGGTAGTTAATTAGTAAACCTGAGTAGATCGCCTTTCCTGCTAAATTAATACTGACCTAAGAATTTAGTACTTGTAGCTGTCAAGCACTAAATTGTTTCCATATTTACTAAGTGACATCACATTCAAAACAGGAAAAAAAAAAAAGACAAAAAAAAACCTGGGGGCTGGTGAGATGACTCAGTGGGTAAGAGCACCCGACTGCTCCTCCAAAGGTCCAGAGTTCAAATCCCAGCAACCACATGGTGGCTCACAACCATCTGCAACGAGACCTGGCGCCCTCTTCTGGAGTGTCTGAAGACCGCTACAGTGTACTTACATATAATAAATAAATAAATCTTTAAAAAAAAAAAAAAACCTGGTTTGTTGAAGGTTTCTCTTGTCTCCTCTTCTACTCTTTAGATCCTCCCAAAAATTATCTCCTGGGAAAATACCAATAAATAAGCATGACACTGACCTTGAAGATGAAGACTTTTCTCCAAGACCGACTCCTAGTCCTCACCCAGTGAGTCAGAAGGTAATGCTCTGAAAAATGAGCCATGTCATCTAGAAAGCTTGAAGTCTCTATAGCAAAGCACTTGAGTACCACTTCATCCTTAAACATGGGTTATTCTGACTATTATTAGATTATATCTTTATGAAGGAATATATGTATATATCTCCCAGGTACAGACAATTCAAGTAATAATGTATATGTTCATATATAGGTAATAGTATATACATAAGTGTAAGAAAGCTGAGGTTTCAGTTGCCGGCTGCCCATGGTCACATAACTAGTAAGCAGTAAAGCTGGACTCCAAGTCTGGGGCCTTGGCTTCAGAATTTGGTGCTTTTGTCAACCATGAAGACTCAGCATTCTGTGTCACCAGTGCCTGACAGTTGTTACTGTCCTCAGAGAAAACATCCTACTTGCATTTAGAGGTTAGTTGCCAATAACCCTTGATTGATTGTCAGACTGTTTTTTAATTGTTACCAACTAGTGAGCTATTTTAGAAATGTTTGCCTTAGTTGAACTCAATTGAAAGGGACGGAAAATTAATATAGTTGGGAACTCTCCCTTGAGAAGTCGATGCCCACACTTTTGGGCATCTTAAATTTCCTATCTCTTTCTCTTAACCCTCAAGCTTAAAATCTCCAACACGTCTTCCAAAAAAATTATAGTATATCAGATTTAATGTTCTCTCTTATCTTTTTTTCCCTCTCTTATCTCTTATTTAATATTAGTAGAAGAAATAGTTGAGTTACTTTAACAGAGAAATATTCTGAAGTATTCCTGGAGTCTAGTTTCCTTTTTTCCTTTTCTGTTTTGGTTTTCCAAAGTTTCTCTGTGTAATAGTCCTTGCTCTCCTGGAATTTGCTTTGTAGACTAGGCAGGTGATGCCACCTTCCTCTGCCTTAAAAGTACTGGAATTAAAGGTTTAAGTTTGAGGCCACCCTGATCTACTTAGTGAGTTCCACGACAGCCAGGGCTATATATAGAGACCTGGTCTCATAAAACTAAATAAGTAGGGGGACTATTTATATATATGTTAGGCTAATATTTTCTAAAACCAATTTTAATAAGGGTTCTTAAATGCTTCAACCTCCCTTCCAGCCTACCTACCAGAGGTAGAGGAAAAGAAAGGTTAATAGGAAACGGGGATGTGGACCTGTTTAGAAGTAGTTTTGGGGAGGGGGGGGCAATTCCAGTCTTCATTGTCAGGATATTAGCAGTCCATCCAGTCAGCAAACACCAAACACAAATCATAGCAGTGGCTAGATCGAGAAGAAACCTTGAGACTGCTGAATTGGCAGGAGTCTGAGGAAGCAGCAAGAAGCAGCTGGACTAACACGGGAAGGAGCAGTTCTCTAGTGCGTTCTCTCTACAAAGTCATGACAAGCGAAGGTTAGCGAAGACCAGCAAAGTGTTACAAGGCGAACCAATGCGAGAATGTCGCTTTACTCTCTGTGGGGTTATATTTATATTCTTAAATATACTAATAATTTATAATATTTATAAACATCACGTGCCTTCTCAAGTGTTCACTCCAGCAAAACATCACATACCCTTTCACAAGACAGCTTCCATAAAAATACTTGTCTGTTTATAGTAAAACATCCTCTCATAAGACAGCTTCCACAAAAAAAATCACATGACAGAGCTGAATCTCCAAAGAAACCCAACAATTTATATATGTGTGTGTGTGTGTGTGTGTGTGTGTATATATATGAGTAGCATTATATATTGTACTTCTGTGTGCTGTGTACCCAGAATAATGATTGATGGTCTAAGAAGTGAACAGATTTTAATGTGTAATTGAGTATTGTTTGACAAATACTTATCTAAGGAAAATAGAGCAAATACATTTCCTAAGAATTTACTTTTTGCTTCCATTTATAGATTTCTAAGGTCCAGCCATCTGTTCCTGAACTTTCGCTCGTGTTAGACAACAACTTCACAGAATCAAGTAACCAGTCTAACCCTTTGGAAATGATGACTGTGGAGAATCCTTTGTTGAGTAAACCATCCCAGCCTGAGCTTTGTGATGCCAAACACAGCTCAGAAGCTACCACTGGGGAGCCTTTCCGGAGGGGAGCAACAAATCAGTTAAGTCAGGACACTGCTTTAAGACAGTGCAGAGGGAAGCAGTCATCTACCTGTAAGAAAGAGAGTCTCCAGTTCAGGAACACTAATGCTAAACCATCTCTCAATGTGCCATCTCCTGATGTAGCTGAGACACTTCAAGCAGTTTCTGCTGGGAGCACGCAAAAGGAAGACTACCCTGTGAGACCTTCCACACTGGACTCTAGGCAGCCCTCTCTTGCTCCACAAGCCCAGCCACACAATCTTGTTTTTTCAACTCATAATTCAACAAGACCAATGGAGCTTCAAGTGCCCACTCCTTCATTACCATCCTACTATCCTCCAAACGTCTGCAGCTGTTGTCAGCATCATGGCCATATTCAGTATAGTACAATAAATTCTTGGCAGGGAAATACGGTAGGGTCTATTCAAGACCTGCGATCTGAATCCCTTCCAAAACATGCCTTCTTTCACTCAAGTGGATGCCCATCTCTGTGTCCTAATGCCATCTACTCGTCAAGTAGCCCTGTTACCATGAAGCAAGGAGGCATGGGTACCTATTCTCCCCATAGCAATGGAGAACCGTCCCCTGTGGCAGGACCTTCACATGTGGACTCCTGTGTGCTACATCCCTGTGCCACATGCATGCACACGCCCAGTACAGCACCAGACAATGGCATGATGGGACTGTCTCCCGATGCATATCGTTTTGTCACAGAGCAAGACAGGCAGCTGAGACTACTTCAGGCACAGGTTTGTGTGAAGCTCTGCTAGTACTCTTAAATTCTTAGTATATTTCCTTAATATTTGACAACTCTACAGTGATTATGCTTTATAAAACTGTAGAGTATTAGAACCAGAAAGACCTCTTAAAAGCTGAATTCTAATCCCTCTTGTTTTACAGATAAAGTAAGGATCAGAGAGAATAGTTTAACCTTGTTCCATAATTGCTGGTTAGTAGGGATAGGACTATAGAGCAAGCCTTCGATCTCTATATGCTAACCTACAACGTAATCACATTTTTCTCTAAACTTTTTTTTTTTAAAGATTTATTTATTTTATGTATATAAATACACTGTAGCTGTCTTCAGACACACCAGAAGAGGGCATTGGCTCCCATTACAGATGGTTGTGAGCCACCATGTGGTTGCTGGGAATTGAACTCAGGACCTATGGAAAAACAGTCAGTGCTCTTAACCGCTGAGCCATCTCTCCAGCCCATTCTCTAAACTTTTATATACAGCTAAATGCAAAGGCTTGCATGTCTCTAGTTTTTCCACCTTTGTGTTTATTCATCTAAGCCAGCGAGTCTTCAGAATGCTCCTTGCAACTATATTTGAGACTAGTTACTAAGAAGAGACCAGTTAAGAACCTCTATGTATCTGCTTCTTTTATTTGTTTTGGGTTTGTTTTTGGTTTTTTTTTTGTTTTGTTTTGTTTTGTTTTTGACACGTGGTTTCATGAAGCCTAGGCCTTGAACCTGTGATCCAAGAGCCTAGGTCTTTACCATTGGATCCTCCTTCCTCTACCTATCACATACTGGGACTATAGATGTGTACCACTGTATCTAGCTGTCTCTGTATGAGACTTGTTCCACTCATTTTATTCTGCAATGTTCCCTCTCTTCAGGCCTTTTATATGAGGGTTCTTAATCTTTTCATTTGTCTTTCTTCGAAGTTGAGTCTGAGTTTGCCTTTTCCCCCCTCATTCCTCATCAACACATATCCCAAACCAGATGTTCTCTCTCTCCAGCCAATGTGAGTGAAAATAACTTGAAATGTATAGTTCAGGTTTTTCTTACTCTATAACTATACAAATATGTGGCTACTCTGCAGAATGTGTTATTTAGAAAAATCTTTGATTTAAAGCTTTCAGAGGCCATTCCAGGCTCAATGAGACACTATCTTTTAAAAAGGGGCTTGACTGGAGAGATGGCTCAGTAGTTGAAGTTAAATAAAAACTTTAAATCTTTTATTTTAAAAAATGTAAAAGAAAAAGACAAAGATTTTCAAATTCTGCTTAAAATACTTTGGATACAAACACCTGAGAAAATTCTACTTTATTTTATTTTTAGATGACTTTGTATTTAAGTGTATGTGTGTATACCTGCATGAGTTTATGTACACCACATACATGCCTGTGCCAGAGGAGGCAGAGGCCACTGTATCCCCTGGAACTAGAGTTACAGGTGGTTGTGTGCCACCTGATGTGGGTGCTGGGAACCTTCTCTCTAGCAGACTTCAGCTTTTTTATTTAAATAGAGATAAATTCTTCGAAGCTTCCATAAATTTAGTTTTTTATTTGTTTGTTTGTTTTGTTTTGTTTTTTTGGTGGTTTTTCGAGACAGGGTTTCTCTGTGTAGCCCTGGCTGTCCTGTAACTCACTTTGTAGACCAGGCTGGCCTCGAACTCAGAAATCTGCCTGCCTCTGCCTCTCAAGTGCTGGGATTAAAGGCTTGTGCCACCACTGCCCAGCAAATTTAGATTTTAATAAACCATTAAATACTAAATCAAAAATGTTAATATAGTTAAGTGAGTAATTCCACATTGAAAAGAATTACCATTTATTTTCAGTCTTATTAAGTAAAAGACTAATATAACGTAAAGAGACCTGTTAAGCTATTTAGAAACTGTAGCTACTTAAAGTGTTTATTTATAAGTGTGATCTCTCATCTAGATTATTGTCACACAAAATATGACCGAAAATGTTTTTCTTTAATACATCATATATTTCCTCATGAATTTCCTCCCTCCTTCCTCCCCCTTTTTAAGGAATTCTAGGTATGGGTGCACATGGGTTCACATTAATGTGGAGGCCTAGGATTGGCCTTACATGTTGTTCCTTGGGAGCTGTCCACCTTGCATTTATCATCATCATCAGAGAAGGACAAATACTTTGTAGATGATAACAATTTCAGAGTAATATTTAGTCTGGATGGATTAAAGCTTTATATAAATGTCTAAATATGAATGAAAAGAACAGGAGACATGGAAGAAACATGGAACTATTGATAGTAGTTTCCTCTAGAAAGAGGAGTTGAGATGCCTGAAGAAGATAATGAGATAGGAAATAAATATATTTTGGTGTTATTGATATATAATTCGGATATCACACAATTTAACTATTTACAATGTACAATCCTGTGATTCTTTGTATGTTTGTTCAGAGTCAGTTGATTTTTTTTTTTTGTTGTTGTTGTTGTTTTTAAGATTTATTTAGGGCTGGTGAGATGGCTCAGTGGGTAAGAGCACCCGACTGCTCTTCCGAAGGTCCAGAGTTCAAATCCCAGCAACCACATGGTGGCTCACAACCATCCGCAATGAGATCTGGCTCCCTCTTCTGGAGTGTCTGAAGACAGCTACAGTGTACTTACATATAATAAATAAATCTTTAAAAAAAAAAAAAAAGATTTATTTATATGAGCATACTGTAGCTGTCTTCAGACGCATCAGATCCCATTACAGATGGTTGTGAGCCACCAAGTGGTTGCTGGGAATTGAACTCAGGACCTCGGAAGAGCAGTCAGTGTCTTAACCACTGAGCCATCTCTCCAGCCCCTTCTGTTTCAGTAGGACCTGAGTGTAGGCTAGGCTGACTGGTGGGAGAGCCTGAGGGTCTGCCTGTTTCCTGTTTCCACCTGAGTGGTGCTCCCATTGCAGTTGTAATCATACCCACTTTTAACTCAGGTCCTCATGTTTGCAGGGCAAGGATTTCACCAGTTGAGCTATTTCCCCAGGCCCAGGTAACTTTCAGACATGCCCATTTTGAGTACATAAAGAACTTTGTTGGGCAGTGGTGGCGCACACCTTTAATCCCAGCACTTGGGAGGTAGAGGCAGGCGGATTTCTGAGTTCGAGGCCAGCCTGGTCTACAAAGTGAGCTCCAGGACAGCCAGGGCTATACAGAGGAACCCTGTCTCCAAAAAACAAAAAACAAAAAACCTTTATTGCACTGGGTCATTTTTTAAGAGTACACATGGATTTCCTAATTGTCTTGTTCTGTTCTGTCAACAATTTGAACTGTGTTCTATTGCAGACAGTATACCAGCGACTACTATACTTGTAGTTTATTTTCAGTGCTCCTTGTTATTGTTGTTGATGTTGATGCTTCTGAGACAAGTTTTCTTTGTTAACCCAGGCTGTCCTGGAACTTTCTGTAGACCAACCTGGCCTTGAACTCAGGTACTTGCCTGCCTCCGCCTCCTGAATGCTGGGATTAAAGGTGTATGCCATCATTGCCTGGCTCAGTGCATTTATTTTTATGTTGCTTATTATTTATTTGCATCTTTCAGTTGTGGGCCTTTAGGCTTAAACAGCTGAGCCATCTTCCCAGCTCACGTATTTACATCTTTTATTTACATTTAGTTGCATGTTGCTAATATCACTGTGCCATAGATCCTCCCTAGAAGTAAACTTAACATATCTTAGTGTGTGTGTGAGTGTGTGTGTGTGTGTGAGTGTGTTTATGAGGACCATGGTGTGCTTGTAAAAGTCATGAGTTTACAGGAATTGCTTCTCTCCTTCCAATAATTGGATCCTGGGGATCAAAATCAAATGCCTTAAACCTCTGAGCCACCTCACTGGCCCTGTAGAAGTAAATTGTGAAGTCAAAGGAATGTTTATTTAAAATAAGTACATAGAGACACTCAAACTTGGCCTGTAACCCAAGTGGTGGAGCACTTGCCATGTATGCAAAAGGATGCCCAAAATTGTTCCTATTCTAGTATTCACAGTCTTTTGTTTGTTTGTTTAATCCTTAATGGAGTAGGCAGATGAATTGAACAGATTCCTTAGATTCTAATTCATTTTCCAGTTAATATAGATCTTATTGCCTTGGAAAAGCAACTTTACTGATAGTCCACCAAAATTAACTAGTTAATCATAATAATACTATTTGTGGGAAAGTAGAAATATTTTTTTTTAAATCAACAAAACAAATAAAGGGGGATGTTTCTCACTCCAGTACATATTGAGGAAACGTTAAAAACCCTGTACATAAGCTGCTGTGGTGGTACACCAGGAGATGGAGGGAGTGGGAAATCGATCTGGGAGGCCAACCTGATCAACAAAACAAGGTTTAGATCACCTGGGACTGCAGCCAGACCCTATCTTAAAACAACAAAACGAGGGCTGGTGAGATGGCTCAGTGGGTAAGAGCACCCGACTGCTCTTCCGAAGGTCAGGAGTTCAAATCCCAGCAACCACATGGTGGCTCACAACCATCCGTAACAAGATCTGACTCCCTCTTCTGGAGTGTCTGAAGACAGCTACAGTGTACTTACATATAATAAATAAATAAATCTTTAAAAAAAAAAAAACAACAAAATGAAATCAAAGCAGAAAATCCCTTGTAATATAAATGTCCACCATAGTATTCACAATAGGCCAAACTCTACGCAGCTTGGCTGTCCATCAGCTTGATGGTGGGTAAGCTCAATGAGCATATTCATACTGTGGTATTCAGAAGTCAGAAGCATTGATAAATGCCACAACTAGTCTTGAAAGCTTTATGTAAAGAGAAAGATGCCAGACGCTTAGCTTAGTTCTGTGTGTATGAAATGTCCAAAATCAGAGAGCTGGAAGGTGTGTTAGTGGGTCCAAGGGTCAGGAGAGGGGAGTAGTAAGGATTAATATTACTGTTTCACAGTTTGTGACTATGCTATGAACTTCAGAATTGGTTAATTCTACGCTATGTAAATTACATCTCCACTTGAAAAGGAGGAGGGAGTTGTAAAACTTAACACATGAAATCTGTGATACATGGCTAGACAAATGGCTCAGTGGTTAAGAGCACTGGTCCTCTTCCAGAGGATCTGGGTTCAATTTCCAATATCCACATGGTAGCTCACAACTGCTTGTCACTCAAGCCCCAAGGTATCTAATGCCCTCTTCTGGCTTTCACGGACACCAGGCATGTAAGGGATGCCGACAAAACACCCATCCACCTAAAATACATTATTTGTGGTATAAGTGTCTTACAGACAAGAACGAGCCAGTCAGTGTTAGCTATTGTTTGTTACTATTCTGTTTCAGTGTGGCCAAACACGAGCAATTCTGACTAAAGTTTATAGAAGGAATCTTGTATAAAATCCTCAATTTTGAGTGCATGAAACTCAAGGTATGCCTCCTTCTCCATTCTTAATTTATAAATGAAGTAGGAATAAACTATGTTAATTTGAGGTATTTGAATAAAAATTCAACTTACGAATACTAATCTAACCACCTGTAAGTTTCACTTTAAATTTATACTTAGTGAAGTGGGCCTTAGTAGCTAATGTAGATAATGGCTTTCTGCACTAAATAAGTCTCACAGTATGATTTAATTGTATTGTAAGAAAATATAGTTAAAAGTCAGCTCTGTAATGACTAGAGTATCTATAATTTGTTACTAAACTCTGCTGCCAGTTTTATTGATTGCTGTATTGCCTGATCAATGCATGTTTTTAATTGATACAGATTCAGCGCTTATTAGAAGCACAATCCCTGGATCCTGGCTCCCATAAGACAGTAGCCACTGTGGAAGACACTGTGGAAGCAGCAAGACAAATGGAGCTGGTTTCCATGGAAGCACAGTCTTCACCTGGCTTGCACATGAGAAAAAGTGTAAGCATTGCTGTGAGCACAGGTAACTTATTTTTTTATTTGTAAGAAATTAGTTTTTAGTGCTTCTCACGTTTGCCTTTTGAAAGAAAGGAAAGGAGAGAGATAAGGAGAGGGCTTAGTGTGGTGCCTGCCACGTAAGCATAGGATCTGAATTCAGGTACGTAGTACTCAGGTAAAAAGCCAGGGGCAGGAGTTAATGTGCATCTATAATGCTAACACTGGGAAGGCTCTCTGCCCAGCCTGTGAGCTGTAGTTTCAGTTCTTAAGAAATAGTGGTGGAAAGACTCCCAACATTGAGCTCTGGTATCCATATCCTTTTGCTTGAATGGTCACACTTATACACATCATACAAAACACACACCAAAGAAATGGGCGGGGGGGGGGGGGATGCAGTGTTTTTCTGTCTTATAAAACTCTGCATTTACTGTACTCTAGTTTCTCATTTGTTTGGGTTTGTTTGTTTTGAGAGGAGAATTTCAAGACTGGGTTTCTCTGTGTAGCCTTGCTGTCCTGGAACTCACTCTAGACCCGGCTGACCTCAAATTTAGACTCACCTGCCTCTACTTCCCAAGTGCTGCAATTAAAGATGTGTGCCACCACCGCCCTGCTATTGTAGTTTATCATCTGTGTCTATCACTAGACCACTTCTTAGGACTTAGAAATGGCTTACCCACTTTTGTATCTTATACAGTTTAAAGTGACAAATGAAATCATTCACATGTTTTGAGGTTTGTCTTGTTTTGTTTTGTTTTCATTTGTTTGGGTTTTTGAGACGGGGTCTCTCTGTGTAGTCCTGTCTGTCCTGGAACTTGCTCTATAAACCCGGCTGTCATGGAGCTCACAGAGACCCTCTTACCTCTGCTTCCCAAGTACTGGAATTAAAGACCTATGATACCATGGCCCATTCCAAAATGAATTATTAACAGTCATTTTAACTAAGAGACTTTTAGGAGCATATTTATTTTACATGTACTTAACTTTCCCTAAAGGTCTAAAGTAGGACCTATTGCAACTTTTCAATTTTTTTTCTAAAAAATCTGAATGCAAATTTAAACCTTGATGTTATTGTGATTTATTTTCATAAAGGCACTCAAAGTAAAAGTTTTCATGGTGCTTCATGCCTATAGTTCAAGTGCTCTGGAGGGTCTTGAGATTGCGGCCAGATTGAGTTCTAGTTCTTGACTCAAAAACAAAATTATAGGAAAAAAGAAACCATTTTTACTTTTTTTTTTTTTTTTTTTGCTTCTTCAGACCACTTGCCTTTGCAGTGTTTCCCAGGTTGGAAAATGGACATAGGCCATGGTGCAAGACATTGTCTGAGATAGAGTACAGATGACTGTCTTACTTTTTGTAAATCTGTTTTTCATTTTAGATTGATTTTATGTGTATGAGTATAAATATGTATGTTCACCAGCTATATGTCTGATGCTAGCAGAAGTTAGATGAGGTTGTTTGATCATCCTGTAGAAGGTTGGTTGTGAATCATCATATGGTTATTGAAAACCAAACTCAGGTCTTCTGTAAGGACAAGTGCTCTTAACCAGTGAGCCTTCTGTCCAGCCCCAGATATTTATTCTTATGTGTAATGGAAAAGGTATGACTAGCATATCAAACTTGAGACTTCACAGAAGTGGTGAAGCTAGGTAAAAATGAAGTAAGTTTATGTAACAGAAAGTAGAAACATGGTATGTAGATAGGCTCTAAAAGCAAGAGAAGCACTGGGTTGTTTTTTTTTAAGTGTGTGTTATATATGTGTGTACACATATGTGTGCAGGCATGCTCAGCCTTGTAGGTATGAATAGATGCCAGAACTTGATATTACTCTGTCTTCTCATTTGCTGCTCTGCTCTGTCTATCTGTTTTGATTTTTCATGACAGGATTTCTCTGTGTAGTCTTGCCTGTCCTGGAAACTCCCTTCATTGACCAGGTTGGCCTTGGACTCAGAGATCTCAGCCTCAGCCTCCTGAGTGCTGGGGTTAAAGGCATACACTACCACCACCACCACCTGGTTGCCTTCTTTCATTAAGCCTGGAACTTGCTTTTTCAGCTAGGCTGCTGGTCAGCTGGTGGCTTTTACTTGGGTGCTTAGGGTCCTCATGCAAGCAGATCATATGCTAAGATGTCTCCTTATCCCCAAAGCACTTGATTTTTAAACACCTGCCTCATAGTATGTGTGCCTTGTGCACCTCTAACACGGTTATTTAGAACAAAACCAGAGAACCTATGAATTTACAGGTTTTTTTTTCTCATGTATTTTTTTTCCTGAGGTATTTTCATTTTGAAACAGTCTTATTAATGTAGCATGGCTTGGCCTTAAACTTGCTACATATCCCAGACTACCCTCCCATTCAAGATCCTCCTACCTCAGCTTGTTGAGTGCTGGAATTCCAGGCATGCCACTGTACCTTCATTTGAGAAGCAGAGCCTCCTTTTGAGCAGGCAGGACACAGATGTCCCCTTTTCCTTTGCCACTGGTTTCTTGTCTTCCTGCATTTCACTTCTCTTTGTGACCTTTTAGAGGTAATTTGAAACAGTGTAATTTTGTTGAGATAATATAGATGTTCTTTACAAGCATCTACATTCATTCTTTCTCTAGTTGAATATTTGTTCTAGTAGCTGAACTAATTTAGCTATTAACTATTTAGGTGCTAGCTTGTTTTGGAATGCAGCAGGTGATGATCAAGAGCCTGACTCACAGCCGAAGCAAGATGATACCAAGATTTCCAGTGAAGACATGAATTTTTCTGTAGATATTAATAATGAAGTGACAAGCCTTCCTGGTAGTGCATCTTCCTTAAAAGCAGTTGACATTCCTAGTTTTGAAGAAAGCAACCTTGCTGTGGAAGAATTTAATCAGCCACTTCCTGAATCCAAGTAAGAACCTTCCATTCACTGTCACATGCTATTTGTTTGTTTTAAATTTTATTTTATTTTTAATTTTATTTTATTTATTTTTTTTTTTTGAGACAGGGTTTCTCTGTGTAGCCCTGGCTGTCCTGGAACTCACTTTGCAGACCAGGCTGGCCTTGAACTCAGAAATCCGCCTGCCTCTGCCTCCCGAGTGCTGGGATTAAAGGTGTGCGCCACCTCGCCCGGCTTTTTTTTTTTTTGGTTTTTCGAGACAGGGTTTCTCTGTATAGCCCTGGCTGTCCTGGAACTCACTTTGCAGACCAGGCTGGCCTCGAACTCAGAAATCCGCCTGCCTCTGCCTCCCGAGTGCTGGGATTAAAGGCGTGCGCCACCACGCCCGGCTTTTTTTTTTTTGGTTTTTCGAGACAGGGTTTCTCTGTATAGCCCTGGCTGTCCTGTAACTCACTTTGTAGACCAGGCTGGCCTCGAACTCAGAAATCCGCCTGCCTCTGCCTCCTGAGTGCTGGGAGTAAAGGCGTGCGCCACCACGCCCGGCAATTCATTTATTTTTACACTCAGTATTTCATTCCTCGCCCCCCCCATCCGCCCTCTAACTGCCCTACATTCCACACCTCCTCCCTACCCCACCCCATCTCCACGTGGATGTCCCCAACCCCCACCTCACCTGACTTCTAAACTCCCTGGGGCCTCCAGTCTCTTGAAGGTTAGGCGCATCATCTCTGAATGAACACAAACCAGGCAGTCCTCTACTGTATGTGTATTGGGGGCCTCATATCAGCTGGTGTATGCTGTCTGTTTGGTGGTCCAGTGTTTGAAAGATCTCGGGGGATACAGATTAATTAAAACTGCTGGTCCTCCTACCAGGTCGCCCTTTTCCTCAGCTTCTTTCAGCCTTCCCTAATTCAACAACAGGTCAGCTGCTTCTGCCCATTGGTTGGGTGCAAATAACTGCATCTGACTCTTTCAGCTGCTTGTTGGGTCTTTTGGAGGGCAGTCATTTTCTGTTTTTGCAGTGCTATGGATTGAATATATTTTATATTCAGGAATTGGTTTTGTTTGGGGGTGGGTGGTGTTTGTTTATTTGAGACCAGGTCTTTCTATGTATCCCTAGCTACCTGGCTGTCCTAGAACTCACTGTGTATTGAGTGGCCCTGAACTCACAAGAGATTTGCCTTCCTCTACCTCCTAAGTGCTAGCATTAAAGGCATGTGCCCCTTTGCTCTGCTTAGAATGTAATTTTTAAATTTATATACATAGTAGAGAATAATTAAATCTGGCAGTCAAAATTATGACCTCATATACTTTTTGTGGTAAAAACAATTCAAATCTGCTCTGCAATTCTGAACTATACCATGGGCTATTATTTCTTACTATCACAAATATGTTCATTTTCTTCCTCTTTGAGACATTGATAAGCTTAGTGCATTTTCATTGATGCCTTTACATCGTGTCAGCATAACAGAAAATCTCAAAGAAAACTTTCTTCAGTTAGGCTTATATGTCAGTTATTGGGTTTGCTAATCTGAATGAGTCACAACATCTTAAAAAAGCTTCAGCATTCTGTGTACTCAGACCTCACCTTAGAGATTCTAATAATACAGGCTTCCAAATGACAGTACAATTATATTTGAAAAAGACAACAACATATAAAATATCATTTTATATGTTTGTTTCAAAACAGTAGATGAACTGACAAAACATAGAAACAAAGCCAGGCACTGGTGGCTCACGCCTTTAATCCCAGCACTCGGGAGGCAGGGGCAGGTGGATCTCTAAGTTCAAGGCTAGCGTGGTCTACAGAGTGAGTTCCAGGACAGCCAGGGAGGGCTACACAGAGAAACCTTATTGTAAAAAACAGGCTGTGTGGGGTCAGGCAAAACAAAATTGGCAAAATGGTAATTTCTGAAACAGATTGTATATGGTATTGTTAAACAGTCTTTAGTTGAGTTTGAAGTTTTTGCATTATGAAATTTTCTATTTAAGTAGTGATTCCCAAGTAATTTATTTAGCTCCTTGGTAAATCTGGCAAGAGCTCTCTGAATTTAGCATGCTCTGCACCACACCCGGCACAGAGTGATAGAGCAGTGAGTAAAACAGAGCTCCGGATTGTGTGTGTAACCACATAAGCAGTAAAAGGAGATGGTCTCATGTAGTGACCACTGCTTCCAAGAAAAAGGAACCAGAGCGGTCAGGTGATGTAAACGGGGTGATGCTGGGGCGTGACATGGGGTGTATTTCAGCAGAGTAGTGAGCAAGGCTCTGGGCCCTAACGTTTGAACAGTGGTCTGAATGATAAAGAGCCAGTCTTGGCATTATCGCTGAGAAGAATGCTCTGGTTGATGGAAATGGTGAGTATATAAAGACCCTCGCTAGGGTATATGATCTTGAGATGTCTAGAAGCAAGCAGATATTCCAGCAGAGCTGGACATAGTGACTAACCCAGGTCTTCCAGGTCCTCTTGGAGATCAATCGCTTAACCACTGAGCCATATTTTCAGCCCCTTCCTTGACTCAATTCTGTAAACTACAGAATACTTTCTAAAATGTTAAGATTTTCAAATCTTTGAAAATCTCCAGTCCTTTGGTAGTTAAAAACTTCAGAAAAGGACCTAATTTAGCTAATAGAATGAAAAGCTGATTGCTTTTTCAAGACATTTATAATCAGCTTTATTGATTGTAACATAAACAAGATGTAGATCTAATCCCCTTTTTTCAACATATAATATATTGATTTAGGATCAATACTACCTCTAGGCCAGATGTGGTGGCACTTAGAATATGGAGGCAGGACAATCATGAATATGAGACCAGTGAAAACTGTATAGAATGACCCTGTCCTAAAAAAGAAACAAACCACTCATTTCCAGAGCTGTCCATGGTGGCTTTGGTGCTGTTGCACAAGTGTCTGGTCTGACTCATGCTGTGGCTATCATTGCTCAGTATTCATGGTGTCATTAGCTCCCTGGGCTCCCAGATCAGCCAGTCCTTGGGCTGCTGGAACAGTCTCTAAAGATGAGTTTATTGGCTGTACAGCTTATTGGCTATCGATTGCTTTTTCCCAATGGAAAGTGATGGTATAAGGAAGGCATCTATAGAGACATTGTTTAAAACAATTGTTTAAGAAGCCATGCCAAATTTGGAGGTACTGGCACATTGAAGTCATTGTTTAAATGTTTTGAGGTTAAAATCTTTCATATCTTTTCCAGCTTTTTTTTTTTTAACTTACTACTTTAGACACCTAGATAAACTTTTGAGCACAGTGTTGGAGCTCAGAGGTTATGAGCACAGTCATTGGCTCAAGCTTCTGATTTGAGTCATGGCTATGAACTTTTCTCTGATCTCTGGTTGACTGTTTTTTCACCTATCAGGTAGAAATAATAAAGGCACCTATTTTTGAGGTCGTTGTGAGAAGTAAATGTTCATATGTAATCAGTCAGAACCGTGTCTGCCACTGTGTAGCCAGCGTTTGTTTGGTGGTAAATACTCCTATGTGGCTTTTGGTTTCAGTTCTAGCAGCTGTGGGCTGTTGGTGATTCTGTCCCATATGGCAGGACCCAGAACCTGAGCTCGGGAGTGGACTTTCTTCACCCTCTCCCCCGGCTGATTAGACAGTGCTGTCCACATTCTGGGCTGCTCTTCTCTCAGTTGCTGTTCCTCTGTAAAATGCCCTCACAGACACACCTGCAGTGTGCTTTAGGAATCTCCCAGGAGTCCTGATATCAGGCCAGGTGGCAGGCAAGACTAGTCACCATCACAGTGTTTAATCATGATGGTCATTTAGTTAAAAATGGAATAAGCCACATTTGGTAACTGGCATGGACTCTCGGAATAAAAACAGTGTGTGGCCCAGAATGCTAGACAAAATACAGTATAGGCCAGGCCATGCTTGAACTTGTGGTAGGTGTGAACTACCCTGCCGGGCTTTTGAATGACAAGGGTTTTGGGGTTTTTTTTTTTTTGTTGTTCTTGTTTTTGGAACTATGTAGCCCTGGCTGTCCTAGAGCTGGCTGTATAGGCTGGCCTTGAACTCACAGGCAACCACTTACCTCTACCTCCCAAGTGCTGGGATTAAAGGCGTGTGCCACCACTATCTGGCTGAATGACACTATTTTTTGGAGAAGCAAACAAACCTTAAAGGCAGCATTAGAGAGTTTCTGCAGTAAGGTGAAGACGCTCCTTAGTGTGACTGAAGATGAGGAGCAACCTGTTGTTTTTGGAGCACAGAGGAGGAGCAGGGGTAGAAGAAAATTCAGTTACAGACTTGCCACTGTGGACATCTGATGCTGTGTTATCAAGGCCTTCTTAAACTTTCTGCAAGTGACTCCTTTAACCTGAGAGATTTTAACATGGCCCTGTAAATATGAATATAAAGAAGGTATGCAAAACATTTAGTGATACAGAGATAAAAGATACTTACAGTAATGGGATGGGTCTGATTGTTGAGTTTTACATAAAGAATTAAATCTTGGCTAAATAGTTGAAACTATAAGAGATGGCACTTTCAACTTTTTTTTTTCTTTTGAGATAGGGTTTCTTTGTGTAGCCCTGGCTATCCTACAACTCAGTTTGTAGACTAGACTGGCCTTGAACTCAGAGATCCACTGGGATTAAAGGCATGCATCCATTATGTTTCTATAAGAATAGAAAGTGTTATCTATACATATACATATATTTTACATACATACATACACTGTAGTTCGTAACATGCAGTAGTCTTTAATCTGAGCCACAGTGTTTGAAAAGCTTTCATTGAAATATCAAGGTGTTGATGAGCGTGTGCAATGCAAAGTATGCGTGCTATATGTTCAGAACAAAGGTTGCAGTGAAGTCATGTGTTGCAGTATGAATAAACACTGCCAGAGACAACTCTTGACTTCATCTTGGGAAGGTTGTTAGCAGCCTGGAATTCTTGATTCTCCAGCTTCTTCCTCCCAAGTGACAAGACGACACTCATTGGAGCTGGAGATACGGTTGAGCAGTTAAGAATGTTTTCTAGAGGATCTGTC
Source organism: Mus caroli (assembly GCF_978045245.1). Lineage (NCBI taxonomy): Eukaryota > Metazoa > Chordata > Mammalia > Rodentia > Muridae > Mus > Mus caroli. The sequence continues at coordinate 41,678,199 of NW_028227261.1, read as the reverse complement.
TGAGTTTGGTTCCCAGCACCGGTGTCAGGCAGCTCACAACTGCCTGTAAGTCAAGGCCCAGGAAGACTTAATGCCTCTGGCCTCCACAGGTACCCCCCCACACATGCACCTAATGTAAAAATAGAGTAAATCTTTGGAGGTTGGAGAGATGGCTGAGGGGTTAAGAGCACTAACTATTCTGATAGAGAACCCTGGTTCTTTTCCTGGCTCAGACATGTAACAAACACCTACAACTTCAATTCTGGGAGCCTGACTTTCTCTGGCCTCTCTGGGCCTTTGCAGGCATGTGGTACATATAAACTTACACAGGCACACAAACACATAATAACTCCAGTCATGTGCCACTGTACCTGGCCACTTTTCTCTATTTTCTCTGAGAGCCACAGGTTAGTGCTTTAACAAGAAATGCGCTTAAAGCCGGGCATGGTGGCGCATGCCTTTAATCCCAGCACTTGGAAGGCAGAGGCAGGCGGATTTCTGAGTTCGAGGCCAGCCTGCTCTACAGAGTGGGTTCCAGGACAGCCAGGGCTACACAGAGAAACCCTGTCTCAAAGAACCAAAAAAAAAAGAAAAGAGAAGAAATGTGCTTATTGTGCTGCTTCTCCCAGTCATTCTATCTTTTCTAATTTTGAAAGTAATAAAAACTCTAAATAAAGTTGAAAAAGAAACCAAAAACATAAAGAAATACCACCAACTAAATAATATGATAATTGTGGCTTATGAACCTTGAATTGACAAGGATCTTTTCTATTTTAAAACTTCAAATGAGCAAATTATATATTTAAAATGTTTAGATATCCTAAAAGGTTTTTCTGCGTCAGATGTAGACATCAGTAGTTTGTTTCTAGCCTTCAATGAAAGATAAGTTAAAATAAAACAGTACGGTGATCTGGAAGAGCTGACACGCAAAGCGCTGCTTGGGATTTACTACTTTCTTCCCAGATATCTGCACTTCAGATCTATGTTAAAAGTGTTGTGATGTCTGTTGACCCTGCGTGTTCTTTGCAGCAACTCTTCAGAGCAGAGCAAAGAGCCTGGTGTTCCTGTGTTCTTCCCAAATGCATTGCTGGCTGAAAGTGTGAGCATGTGCTTACAGACTGCGCCAACAGAGGGAGCCAGTAACAGCACTGAATTACCACAGGGAACAAAAGATGAGCCTTACCGGCCATCAGATAACCAGAAAATTTACCAGGACTTGTTGGTAAGTAGACCATTTTATTTTTGTGAAGTGCTTATTTAATATAAAAAATACTAGTTAAGCTTTCCATAGATTTAAACTGAATGAGATCTTGAAATAGAGTCATCTTTGACCACTAGCAATAATTACAATATGTAATTGTTTAGATTTTCGTAAATCTTGATAACATAAATGGTAAGCTTTCTAAGTCATCAGATATTTAGCAAGAGCAAACATTTGTTTGTTCTTGAAATTTTGGCTCTAAAAAAGGAGAAAAAACTGTGTAATTACAAGTATGCTAGATAATTTATGGAATTTGACAAGATAATATTTAGCCTTCCTTGTGACATTTTCCTAAAATCTTAAAGTTGTGTGCTTGAGAGGGGGCAGTTCACAGAGCTTGCTCTCTATTAGAAGACTCCCAGATCAGGTGGCTCACAACCACTTACATTCCACCTACGAAAGCACACACGGGCACATAAATAAATAATAAACAAATCTTTTTTTTTTAAATCTTCAAAGGGTTAGTGATTTTTAGATGCATTCTTTTTCTTTCCATAGGGTCAGGTGAACCACCTACTAAGTAACGCCTCCCAAGAAACCGAAGAACCACTTACCAAAGCAGTAGTTACCAACCATGAATGCGCCAAGACCCAAAATACTCACCATGCAAGGAAAAAAAGACACAATTCAGGACTGGTAGACAAAGATTGTGTACTCAGTGCAACTATTAAACAGCTAAGGAGCCTAGGAGTGAAAATCGACTCTCCCACTAAAGTGAAGAAAAATGAACAGAAAGTGGATCATGCCAGGTAACTAGGTTTTGTTTTGAAGATGAATAAATGTTAGGTATGTTGCAGCACTCCTGGAAAGTGTGTGCTTGCATCCCAGGCCTGCTCATTCACCGTTTATTGAAAGCCTGCTGTATGTAGAATGCAAATATAAGATAAAATACAAAAGTTCCCCTTCCCTCAAATTCTTCAGTGTGTCGTAGTCATGGTTACTGTGTGTGTTTCTTTCACATTCTCCTAGAAATGTGATTTGGGTGGATGCTGGGAACTAAACTGACTCTCTAGAAGAGCGGCAAATGCTCTTGGCACTGACGCATCTTCACAGGCCCTTTCCTGTGCCTTATAGCATTATATTCTGTTGTACCCATGCACTATATAGTATGTTGAGCCCCCATGCTCTCTGAACTTTTATGTACTGTTTAAGTGCTAAGTATATGTCATTCTGCAAGGACTTGTTTAAATTAGTTATAGTAGGTGCTTTATCACTGCTTGCCAAAATATTTATATTCATTTTAATCTTTACCAATAGTACAGGAAAATGAGGCTAACACTTTCGAATATTTTCTCTTTTAAAAAAATACACTTGTTTGCTCCTCCCTCTCTCCTCTCTCTTCTCTCCTCTCTCTTCTCTCCTCTCTCTCCTCTCTCTCTAATATCGGGAACAATTTAGAGTCAGTTTTTTTTTCCACCATGTGGTCATTGAGCTCAACAGCAAATGCCTTTACCAACTAAGCCATCCCAGAAGCCCTGACATTTTTTTTATTTCTATACTGAGAGACAGACTCAGACGTCTGTGACCACACAGTGATTTCTTCAATCCCAAGGGATCTCCTAGCCTCCGGGTAACAGGCATGTATAGGATGCACATATGTACACACAGGCAAGACATTTATATACATAAAATTAAGGTAATGCTTAAGGACAAAAAGCATGAGAACTATATATACCTGCTTGGGTTCATAATTTCCCATGCTTCCCATGCAGAATCGTGTTTGTTTGAGCAACTCATTGTATAGACCAGGTTCATAATTCTCTTGCCTCAGCTTCTTCTTACAGGCATGATTAAGACTCCCATTAGAGAGTGAATATTGGATAATGTAATATATTCCTTTTCTTTCTGTTTTTGCTTTCTGTTCTGTTGTACTTTGTATTTGGGAGAGGGTTGGGGTTTTTTTTGTTTGTTTCGGTTTGGTTTTTTTAGGTTTCTTTGTTGGTTTTTTTTTGGGGGGGGGGGCGGGTGTTGGTTTGGCTTTGTTGTGCTTTTTAACAGGTTTTGTGTAGCCTAGGTTGGCCTTAACTGATTATCCTTCCTCGGGGCTGGGATAGCAGGCCTGCAGCACCACACCTAGCTTGGCAATGGTGCTTCTTCACAATAGCCATCCTATGGCCATGCTGTCTGTAAAACATTGAAACTGGCAAGTCAGTCAGTAATCTGCATTCAGACCGTGAAGATGGGCTACCCCCTGGTTATAATGTATGCTCTGAATCTGTATCTGCACCATCTTAAGTCTGGGTAGTCAGTTTAAAAGCCTTCGTAAGATTAAAGTGGAAACTTTTATTAGTTTTGCAGAATGAAACTCTTTGCTATTTTGAATAAGGTAAAAAAGCTGCCTTACTTTGCCATGTCTTTCAGTGTTTTGGCCTGCATCAGCCCGGAAGCAATGATCTCTGGATTAAACTACATGTCATTTGGTAATGTTGGCATGAGCAGCCTAAGTCCCACTGGTGTGGATCTGAGCATGGAGGCCAATGCCATTGCTCTGAAGTACTTAAGTGAAAACCAGCTGTCACAACTGTCTCTTGCTCGGTCAAACCAGAATAACGGTGACTCCTCTGTCGGCCTTCTACATATTAATTCAGACAGAAGCACAGTGGGGCTTAGCTTAGTTTCACCAAGCAACATGTCATTTGCAACCAAAAAATACATGAAGAGGTACGGACTCTTACAAAGCAGTGACAATAGTGAGGATGAAGAGGAGCCTCCCAGCCATGCAGATAGTGAGAGCGACCATGTGTTGAACAGAAACCTAGCACGCAGACCTACGCAATGTGGTCATGAGAAAGAGCCTTCTCGGAATGCCTGTGAAATAGCTCAGTGCTCTGACTGTGGCTCTGGGGACACACGCACAGATGTGCCAGTACTGAGAAATATCACAAATCAAGCTGTGCAGCCTAGAGCAGCAGAGCACTTGAATGAAGACTCTGCTATTTCATTAAGGAATCTTAAGCCAAACCCGGCAGTGAACCTCCGAACTGGAAAGGCAGAGTTTACTCATCATCCCGAGAAGGAAAATGAAAGAGACATTGCAGTTTTTCCCGGAACCTTGCCGTCTCCTGAGACTTTAAAACAAATGAATAGCATGGATTCTGTGGGCACCTTCTTAGACGTAAAGCGTCTCAGACAGTTACCTAAGTTATTTTAACTCTTCATTTCTCTTTTGTGGTGTGAGGACTAGGTGTGTATTGACGGCACTTAAGAAATCCAGACCTTTGGGATTAAGACAGGGTTTCTCTGTGTAGCCCTGGCTGTCCGGGAACTCAATCCATAGACCAGGGTAGCCTCGAACTCACAGAGATCCACCTACCTCTGCCTTCCAGGTGCTAAGTAGGACTAAAGGCTTGCACCATTGCCTGGCGGCCATGACCTTTGGAATTTCTAATACCTTTTAGAGTCTTTTTCCCTGTTAGTAGCTAATTAACATTGGCTGGAGGTTGGGGGTGGTTGACCCAGTTGTAAGATGGCTTGTTAGTGGGAAGGCTGGGTTCATTCTGCATCACTGAACCTAAAACAGAAGCAAAACTCTAAGCTCAGGTACCGCAGCAAATCAAGTTCAATGTGTTCCCCTGTACCCCAGGGCCTTGCATTTGCTAATGGGCTCCATTACTGAGCCTGACCACTGAGCTATATCCTCAACTGTAGATTTTTTAAAAGAAGGTCTCAGGTCAATCTGTAGCCTAGGCTGGCTTCAGACTTAGAATTCTGCCTTCCTCGTCTGGCTCAGGTATGCACTTTACCCTTGTGTCTCCCCAAAATAGTTTTTTTTTTTACATAATCATAGTTTGTTTCCAAACTAAGAAATTACATAGACACAATACTGCATAAACAGCAGAACTTTTCATTGCCTTGGGTTCTTATTGGTGGGATGAGGCAGTGCCGGGGTGGAACCCAGGTACCTCACACAGTCTGTGAGGTGTTCTGTGTACTCATTGATTCACATTTTTGTGTATAGATACATGAAATTACACCACATAGCTTCCACTAACCTAAGACCTGTCCTCCCTCCATCCCTATCCTGATAGCCCTACCATCACCAGAATGTTTTTATCATTTTAAGAACATTTCATAAACAGAATTGTACTTTTAAAAACAATTTTTTATTTATCTCCCTTTTGAAATGTACTGTCTTACTCCAAATAATAGCCTGAGATCTATCCAAGTGTTGAGTGTGTTGGTAATTAATTCTTTTCTTATTCTTTACTTCCACTCCCCCGCCCCAAGTTGTTTCAAATTGTTGTTTCTAAAGAAAAAAGAAAAAAAAAACCTCATTGACTTGAAAGATTTAGGTTTCTGCTGAAGTTAAAATGTGGTTGCCCTGTATTAAAGCTTGTCTCCTAACTGAAAAAAACTTAATTCTTTTCGCTGAATGTTTTCCTTGTTTATTTTGTTGAGGTAGGGTTTCTTTGTGTAGTCCTAGCTGTCCTGGACTTAGCTCTGTAGACTAGGCCGACCTCAAACTCACAAAGATCGCCCTGCCTCAGCTCTCTGAATGTTTTTTGTTGTTGTTGTTGTTGTTTTTGGTTTTTGGAGACAGGGTTTCTCTGTGTAGCCCTGGCTGTTATGGAACTCACTCTGTAGACCAGGCTGGCCACGAACTCAGAAATCCACCTGTCTCTGCCTCCCGAGTGCTGGGATTAAAGGCATGCGCCACCACTGCCTGGCTCTGAATGTTTTTTTTAACTTCGCTGTGGCTTCCAGAGACAATTTCTAATAGAGAACTATTGTTGGTTATCAAAGCCACGGAGCTAGGGACCCGAGAACACGACTTTCCCACATTGCTTCGGTTTCAAGTCAAACAGGTGATAGTGGTGTTTCCTTCTGTTTCTACTTGAGATCTACAGAAAGTAGACATCTCAGTGCCACTTAGACATATATGCTTTTTAAATTGAGCCCTCCCACTTTCACAAAAAAAAAAAAAAAAACCTGAATGTGGGTGCCATTTTTATTGTACTATCAAAAACAATATTAAGCCAGGTATGTGGCACATGCCTTTAATCCCAGCAGGCAAAGACAAACAGATGTCTAGGTTTTTAAGCCAGCCTGATCTATATAGCAAGTCCCAGGACAGTGAGAGCTACAAAGAGAGACTTTGTCTTAGAAAGGAAGAAGGAAGGAAGAATGAATGAATGAATTGATTAATTAATTAATGGTTTAACCAAGACAGCTTCAGCAACTATCTTACTCTTGCAATGACTCCTAATTTTTAAGCTAAACAAGAAGCTGTTTGTGGGCTGGTGAGATGGCTCAGTGGGTAAGAGCACCCGACTGCTCTTCTGAAGGTCCTGAGTTCAAATCCCAGCAACCACATGGTGGCTCACAACCATCCGTAAGGAGATCTGACTCCCTCTTCTGGAGTGTCTGAAGACAGCTACAGTGTACTTACATATAATAAATAAATAAATAAATAAATAAATAAATAAATAAATAAATCTTTTAATAAAAAAAAGCTGTTTGTCTGGGCAATACAAACTCCCTGAGTTAGGAAGAATTTAACTTTGTGTACTGGCTAGTTTTGTGTCAACTTGACACAGCTGGAGTTATCACAGAGAAAGGAGCTTCAGTTGAGGAAATGCCTCCATGAGATCCAACTGTAAGGCATTTTCTCAATTAGTGATCAAGGGGGAAAGGCCCCTTGTGGGTGGGACCATCTCTGGGCTGGTAGTCTTGGTTCTATAAGAGAGCAGGCTGAGCAAGCCAGGGGAGGCAAGCCAGTAAGTAACATCCCTCCATGGCCTCTGCATCAGCTCCTGCTTTCTGACCTGCTTGAGTTCCAGTCCTGATTTCCTTGGTGATGAACAGCAGTATGGAAGTGTAAGCCGAATAAACCCTTTCCTCCCCAACTTGTTTCTTGGTCATGATGTTTGTGCAGGAATAGAAACCCTGACTAAGACACTTTGTCACCTGTTATCACTCTGAGTGCTTCTGATAAAGATGTTTAAGAAATTTTCAAAGCTGAGTTTAAACCACAGAGTAATTCAACAAAACATCTTTTTTTTTCTACTTAGTGCTTGCTAAGAAAGATCACCAATAAAACCTAGTCTAGAAAGTTCTGTAAGGGGCTGGAGAGATGGCTCAGCAGGTAAAAGCACCGACTACTCTTCCAAAGGTCCTGAGTTCAAATCTCAACAACCACATGGTGGCTCACAACCACCCGTAATGAGGTCTGACGCCCTCTTCTAGTGTGTCTGAAGACAGCTACAGTATATAATAATAAATAAATCTTTGGGCCGGAACAAGTAGGGACTGAGCAAGTAGAGCTGTCCAGAGCGAGCAGAGGGCCCAAATTCAATTCCCAACAACCACATGAAGCCTCACAACCATCTGTACAGCTACAGTGTGCTCATATACATTAAATAAATAAGTAAATAAATAAATAAGAAAGTTCTGTAAGAACTGTGGGAAGTTAGCTGCTCTTAGGTGTCTTTGGCAGAAGTATTAGTACAGGGAAATGGGATTAAAAGATTTTGGGGATGTTCAACCCTCAATTGGCATTTCTCACAATTTCTGTCTACTAGTCCCTTACTAGTACAAGATCATAAGATCTTGGGTGCTATTTCAATTGGAATGGTGGAATTTATTTTATCCAGCATCTGGGAAATAAACTCATTAGTCTGGGTTCTGGCTATTGGCACATTGTTTTCTCCTCTGTTTCAAATCTCACCATCTAAAGTGCTGCTTGTTGGCTGTTGTAGTTGCTTATCTTCTCCATCACCCTTCTCAGTGCTCAGTCCCATGGAAGTAGGTAGACCTGTTAAGTAAGCCTTGTAAAAGCTGCAAAGATTCTAAAGAAAAAGGTTATGTCACCTATATGTTGAAAAGCTGCAGTGACTGCTTCTGTCTTTTAGGACTTGCTGTGTGCTGGGGGCCCTGCACCAGCACTTAGCACACACTAGTTCCTTGAAGTGTCCTGGCCTACCCCCACTCACTCATGTCAATTACTGTCTACTCTAGGTGTCTTGAAGCAATTGAAAAAGAAAGCCTTCCTGAGACCAGAGAAATCAAGGAAGAACTAGCTTCCTACTGGATATGGATCTGGAGCTGGATTCAAATACTACTGTCTAATTCTGCACTGTCCAGACTGCCCCACTTGGCTTTCCTTCTGGAAGGATCCCTTTAGTGGAGAGCAGGAACCACCATTTACTGAGTGGCCTGCAGGAGGCCCTGCCTGCCAGCTTTTGGTCAAGGGTTCCACTAATGACTTCACAGTGTAGAGCTAGCACTGAACCGCTGCAAGGGCCTAGATTAGCAGTCTGCTCTGCTCTGCCCTGCTTTCCCTGTGATGCTCACAGGGGCAGGACTTTTATTAGCCTTCCAGATTGCGGGGCCTTTATGTCTGCACAATAAATCTCCAGATAATGCTTTGTACTTGCAGACTTTCGGCTTTCAAAGTGGTTTTCCAGGTATCCACCCCTCCTCATAGTCTTGAAACCCTTACCAAAACTTGTACAGCAGGCACATTTTTAATTCTCTACGGAAGATAGAAGAACATGCCAACTAGAACTGAGCCAAAGTCAGCAGCCTCATGTCCATCCACAGACTCTAACCCAGTAGCAACTGCCCCCTCAACTCTTCCTCTACACAAGGACCCTTTTACCACCACCCCCCCCCCAGCATTCAATCAGTTCAGAGGTATGTTGACCCTGCTAGGTACTGACCACGATGCTTTGTCACATCTTGGTGAGGGAGTGATGCACCGAATGCTCACAGTAAAGCTAGTAAGACCTTGGCACACTGGAGAAACAGAAGAAAGCTTATTTTCAGAGTATTCTAGGAAAATGACATTTTTTCCCCAGAGTCTTTTGATGTCGATAAGAAAGGGAAGGGGAAATAGAATTTTTTCTGCGCCAGAGCCTGAGGAGATGAGCAGACAGTGCTTTGGACGAGGGGATTTAGCTCAGGGAACCAACAGTAGGAAAGAAAACAGAAAGGCTGCATTGAGAGTTAGCAACCACTGGACCCCAAACTCCACACTAGATAGATAACTTAGAGGTTTTAACTCCTCAGTTTTGGAGTTGATGGGGTAACCCTGTACGACATCCTGTGCGTGAAATATTGGTACAGAAATAAGACGTGAGCCAGGTGGGATGGTGCTCACGTTGAATCTCTCAGCACCTGGGAGGCAGAGGCAAGTAGATCTCTGTGAGTTTGAGGCTAACCTAGTCTACATAATGAGTTCCAGGACAGCCAGAACTACTTACTAGATAGACCCTGTCTCCAAAATCAAAAAACAAAACAAAAAAAGCAAAACAGTACAGAAGAGAGGGAGGAAGAAAGACACGAGCAGAGCTGTGAAAGTCCAGAAGGAGGAAAAGCTTTCTAGATGAGCACTGGTGTGCAGTTTCACCTTGAAGGATCCCAAAGGACTTCCCAGGCATTGATAAGGAAAGCCCCCCCTTTTTTAAAATAATGTTTAATATACTTCACACACAAAAAAGTTACTTCCCCCAACAAAAACAACTGGGTAGGAAAGCTGGCTGAAAGGAGAGCATTATGTTTCTGCCTCTGGTTTACATATTACCCTCTTTTTAAAAGAAAAAGCCCCCACTAAAAGGTGGGAGCATGGAGGCCTAGGTGATCCCCCTACATCCATCCCCCACCTCCCCTAATCGGAGCAGTCTGGGTCATGGGGGAACATCCTCACAGGAAATCCTGTTTCCCCACTTCCTGGCCAGAGGCTGAACTCCCGGAAAAGGATGGATTTGGTGGGAGCTGTGTCCTGTCTCTTCGTGGGAGGTCTGGGGTCAGGACAATGGCACTCCCTAAAAACAACGGGAAGGATGGTATCAGCCTTCCAAGAGAGTCAAAATTGTGGGATCCTAAAAAGCCACTCAGTCTCCATTGTACACCTGAGAACCCAGCCACAGGAGAGAAGGGACTTGGTCTGGGTCATTGTGCAGGTTCGACAACTGAGACCAGAATTCAAGGCAGTGGCCTCCACAGCATGTGGTCTTTCGCAGGGTCTTAGCTAGTTAGCAATCAAGTGGTCAAACCCAAGTCCCCAGATGAAGCCTGACATCCTGGAAACGCAATAAAGGCCACAGACACACACACACACACACACACAGAGAGAGAGAGAGAGAGAGAGAGAGAGAGAGAGAGAGAGAGAGAGAGAGAGAGACTTTGCTCATATCACTGACTTCCAAACTTCACATTTTGGAGAACCCTTCAGAACCCAACTTAGATGACCCCCTGCATCATCTCCATCTTACAGACTCGGAGGCCTCACATGGTAGTGCCATTTTTCCTTGGTCCAACTCCACAGCCCTTTCTCTGATCCTCTTGTCCTCTTAAACCACCTTCCATGTGTACCCATGGCAATGAGCACTCTCTGCTGAGAGCCACATGAAAAACATGTCCTTTTCATCCGCCTTTCTTAGGGCAGAGGGCTGAGGCAGGCATGAACTTAGGCCCCCTAAAGCTCATTCCTTACTTACCTTATTAAGGTGGCAACGGGTCTTAGCTAAGGGTGGGAGTGTGCCACAATTGAGTCACTCTTGATGAGTGATGAATGATTCCAGATTTCTCTCCCCCCCCCCCCCCCCCCCACTGAGAGATTGTATGGCTTGCCCTGCCCCCACCAGCACAAGACTGATGGTGGAGTAAGTAGCTAGGTGACTCTGGATGGGAACCTGCATTTCCCCGCTGCACCAGATGGGGGCACCACTCAGAGTTAAGTGTGGCGGCAACCAGGGATCCGTTTCTCTCTTTCCTGCCCAGACGGAATGCCCTTTCAAACTCGTCCGTGGCTGGTTTTGGAGCAGTTCCACTTCCTCCAAGGGAAGCCCAGGTCCCAGCTGAATGTTTGCTCTCCATTTCTCTCTGCAGCTCCATCAGTCTCCCTCTTATTTCTTCAGTACATGGTCTGTGGTATGCTGGATAAAGACAAGCCAGGGACATGATCCTATCTTTGGAGGGTCTTTGTGCCAAGCACCATGCTGGGGATAATCAAGGGACACGGGGATTTCTGCTCTGCAGGGAGTCAAAGGGCAGCCTCACTTCTGCTCATCTTCTGTCCTAGAGAAATTGCTTTGTGCTTACCATTCCCTTTCTTCCCCCACCACCGATTCCCTCAAGGCCTGCGGAAATAAGATAACGATGGGCTAGCCTGGGAGAAACAAAACGCCTACACATACATCACAAATGTCCCTAGTCCTGTAGTAAGCAGAAACCATATGGTCCCCTGAGAACAGGTGGGCTTGGTCCTCTCATACTCTTGACAGTTAGCACAGAGCCCACACCACTGCTTGAAATGAACCAACAGCCAGAAGCTGTGCCCACGGTACAAATGAGGAAACAGTTTCCAGATGGGGTCACAGCTTGCCCTCCTCTACCACTGGTGTCAAGGTTGGGAGAAAGCTGGAATTTGTTTTTCTTCTCTCTTTTCATTTACGCTGGCTCAAATTCACATTTAGCTGAGGACAACCTTGAGCGTCTGGTCCACCTGCCTTCACCCTCCTGGCGTTAGCAACAGAAGGTGTTCTGTCATTCTTCATTTATGCTGCAGATCAAACCCAAGGATCCAGCATGCCAACTACTCTACCAACTGAGTTATTTCTCAGCCCCAATCAGGGATTTCTTACCTTCCTACACAGCTCGCTACCAGAGAAAGGGGAGCTTTCATTTCTGATGTTCAAGGGTCCAGGATAGTGTCTGGCACATACTAGGCCTGTAGTAAATGGAGTGAATACATGAGTAACCAAAGTGACCAAAGCTGGGTTTCTTTGCTTCATCCAGGGACACCATCTTCACAAACCCACTTTGTACAACTTGAGCCTTCTGCTTCCTACTTCTGGGTCTTCCCACTTGCTCCTGATCTTCCCTTCTCTGATCTTATTACACCTATTCACACCAGTGTAAAGCCCTGTCTGATATGCAGCCTCTCCTGGATTCCCAATACTGTTTAGCACCCCTCTCTAACATATTAGGCTGCACAATAACTCTTTGCTTCTGCTTCTGTTTCCTTCATGGAAGGAACCTAAATACAGGGTCTGAACCGCATAAGGCTCATAAACACACACACACACACACACACCACTTCTGTTCTTTAAATGCCCTAGACATGGTGCTTTTTCCACTAGTATCAGTCGGTCTTTTCAGCAACCCTGTGAATAGTGGTGTTTTAGAGATGAAGAAACTGAGGCACAAAATAGTTAAGGAGTCTCTTCTAGCTCAGAGTGCCCTGGTGATCAGTTATTTACCCTTAATTATTAAGGGGTCATATCCTGGGGTGTGGTTCAAGGCCAGGTACCCAGGGCTACACAGAGATAGATGTCTTCTGCCACAGCTTCTCCTGGCAACCCAAAGCTACCTGGCAGAATCCAGTCTGCCTAACACCTATGAATTTATGAGATAACTTTAAAAAGCATATCCTTCCTTCTACACATCTTTCCACTTCCTCCTCTTCTCCACCCCATTCATCAGACAACTGTCTCAGTCTGTGGGGAACATGAAGAGGGGATATGGGTGCTTGCTTTCACAGGTGCCTCTGCATAAAGGGAGTTCTCACTGAGCTGGAGCAGAGGCTATGGAGGAAGGAAGCAGAGATGACAGATTAAAGACAGATGCAGAGACAAGGCCTTTATACAGGAAAGAGGAGCAGATTCAGAGTTTGCCTGAGCCTAAGATAGAGACCGGAGAAATGAAAGGCAGAGTGAGCAAGATAAGAGATGAAAGGAATAGACCCCGGGGTTCCTCCACTGCATCCTCATTACAGATAGGAAAACTGAAGGTCAGAGGAAGAAGTGGTTCTACTTCCTACGGATGTATCCATCACTCTTGTAAATACACTGGGTCAGGTCCTCCCTTCTCCAGCACTTTCCTCTTGCCCTTGTGCACTAGGACTGAGTAACACAAGTGACACCCAGTGGGAGGCTCTTGGACAAGTCAACCAGGAAGAGGGAGAGAGGAGACAGTGTAGACAAAATAGGTTGACAGGGAAGTTTTTCTGGACTAGGTAAGCTTGAAGAAGGGCCCAGAGGGTGTAGACAACTGTATTAAGGCATGGTTTATGTGCAGTAAGATATACCATTTCAGCATCCAGCTAGCTGAGGTTTGACAACACTTTTATAGTCATTACCACAATCAATGAATAGAATATGTCTTTGATAGAAAGTTCCTTTGTGTCTCTTGTATCCACTCCATATTGCTTTTTATCCTACTGAACTTTTCATTTTGCTTTTCTTCCCCTCGAGTTTCATGTACACGTAGCTAGTTACTATAGACACTGTCTGATCACGTTCACTCTGCATGCATTGGAGGTTTTCTATGTTTTTACATGTATCTGAAGTTATTTTTATTGCTCAGCCGTATCCAGTTGCATGCCTGGACCAATATATGTACCTATCTGTTGATATGCTTTGAAATTATTTCTACTCTTTTTGTTTTGTTTTGTTTTTGAGACTATGTAGCTCTGGCTGTCCTGGAACTCGAAATATAGATCAGGCTGGTGTGGCACTCACAGAGACTCACCTGCTTCTGTCTCTCAAATTCTGGGATTAAAGGTGTGGACCATTATGCCCTGCTTATTTTTTGATGCTATGAATAAGTCTTTATATGCATATAGTCCTGTGGATATGTTTTTGTGTCTCTCAATAAATATGTATTATTAACTATATGATTAAAGGGGCTCAAGTGTATGTATTTTTCTCCAATATGGCTGAGTAATGTTTGCATTCCCTTCAGTGTACAAGAATGCCAGTTGACCTTTATCCCTATCAACACTTGGTCTTGTCTGTCTTTCACATTCTAGCCATATTGACAGACTTGTCATGGTAGCTCTTTGTAGTTTGAATTTCTGTTTCTCGGGTGTAACTTTCTTTTCATGAAAGTTTTGTTTTCTAAGTTCATAAGGTTTTTCAACTCAGACACATTACAGTGATACTCACTGTTCAGCTGAAGATTTTAAAGTAGTTCACACAGGAAGAAATGTCATATAGCCAACAGGAGTGGAGAGGACAATAGGCCATGTTGTTCTAGGCTACACAGCAGTTAAATGACCAAGCGTGAGCCTGCTTTCTCACCTCCAAAGTAGCATCACCAGGCGGCATGACACTGTCATTGTCTACAGTCAGATGACAGGTGGAGACAAGGGCAGAAGAGGTACACACAGACAGATGCTCAGTACATGCATGTGCAGGGCCTGGAGGCATATCTACTGTCTTTATGTGTGTCATAAACCTGGCCACTGTCCTGATGACCATCAGCAGCTATTTGTGACAGAGTTGGTGGTTGTGCGTGTATTGTCTTCTAATGGCTTGAACAAGTAAAACATTAATGGCAGAATGCTCTCTCCTGAGGACAGACAAGCTTGGGTACACAAACTGGGGGCACAGCTTTGGTCCTCTGTGTACTTCTACATAGGTTGCACAAGGAAGATAGGAGGCTAGAGAGCAGGCTGCCTTCTGCAGCTGCTCATTCATTTTGCTTTGGATTTTTTTTCCTTTTATTTCTCTTTCTTTCTCCTTTCTTTCTTTCTTTCTTTCTTTCTTTCTTTCTTTTTCTCTCTTTTTCTTTCTCTCTCCCTTCCTTCCTTCCTTTCTTTCTCTCCCTCTTTCTTTTTCTTTCTCTCTCTCTTCCTTCCTTCCTTTCTTTCTCTTCCTTCCCTTTCTTTCTCTTCCTTCCTTCCCTTTCTTTCTCTTCCTTCTCTTTCTTTTTTCTTTCTCTTTCTTTCTTTCTTTCTTTCTTTCTTTCTTTCTTTCTTTCTTTCTTTCTTTCTTTCTTTCTTTCTTTTCTTTCTTTCTTTCTCACCAGTGGTGGAGGACTGCTCTGGTTCTTAAGCTGTGTGCTGCAGACATCATCCCGGAGCTGGTGAAACACACCTGGCCTCTCTTCCAGAGGAGCCTAGGGTCCCCTTCCAGAACTGACTTCTCTAAGGGGACATGGCCCCTTCTTTGAAAGTCATACATTAGAGCAAAGCCCTTTCCATCCCTGCAAATGCTGATGGCAAGGCTGGGATAAGAACATGGAAATGATTTCATATGTGGGGTTCTGGGATCAGCCTTGCAAACTAGAATGGCAGGGGCTCGCTCATTCCTAGTAAGGAACAGAGGCAGAAAATGGAGGACAGTTATATGGAAATGAATTGGAGCAGGTTATGACATCTCCTTAAATGGGCATATTTACCATCAATAAGTTTTATAAAACCCACTGTCAGGTATGGGCAATTATCACCTCCTCTTTACAGAGGAGGAAAATAGAAGAGTTTATCTTGTCTATGCTCATGCAGCCCAGTGAGAAAGCAGGAATGAAGGCTCAGACATGCTAGTCAATGGTTCTGCTCTGCTGCCTGGAGGCACCAGAATGTCCCGGCTGGGAATCCTTTATTCACAGCAAGTTGCTTAGATGTCTGAGCTATCTACTAAGCGGAAGTCCCGACCTTCCCTACATCTTTGAACGGAATTGATATTATGAAGTGTTTAGGTCTGGCACGATACAAATTCGTTATAAACCCATCTGCCCACCAGAGTGCTGGCAGACCTAACTTCTTTCTCTGGGGTGGAAGCTCAGAGATGGTACAGCACCTGAAAACATTGCAAACCCTGGACTCTGGAGGGCGGACAACGTAGGCCCTGGTAGTGGAGGAGTCTGTCCCCTGCTCTTGCCTACCCGGGGCCAGACTCCAGACTCCCTGGTTCCTCACCTCCCCGCCCCCGCGCCACCCCCATCGAGGCGCTCCGAATTTCCTGCCCGACCGAGGCCGGGCTCAGGGCGGGTGGAGGAGGGCTGGCATTTCCTGGCCGCCGCGTCACTGGCTCAGCGGTGCTCGGACAAAGCGCTGACCGACAGGCACCAGAAGCTATTTCAGGCGGCGCCCAGCTTAGCGCGCAGTTTCCGTTTTTCCACCGTCGGAAACACGGAACGGGGAGTCTGCAGACGTCACAAACCCCCAGCCTCAGGCGTGGGTCCAGGGACCAGGAGAGGCAAGGCCCAAGTGTTAGAAACGGGGTAGAGGCAGACGCTACCCCGCCCCCCCCCCCCCCCGCACCTTCTATCTAACCTTACTCCTTAACTGTCCTTGGAAACACCAGAGAAGGCCATTTCACACCCAGGAAAATGATCCAGCCATCATTGGTCAAGCCAAATGCATAACCTTTTCAAGCCCATAAACCTCGAGACAGCCTTACCCCATTCCCTCTCCTGAATTAACTAACCTGCCCCCAGACATCCAGAAATCCAAGATTTCCTGGATTTTTCGATTTTCATTATTCAAGGTCGTCGTAGTTCTTCCAAACTCAGTCTTTTTTTTTTTTTTTTTTTAGGTTTTTCGAGACAGGGTTTCTCTGTGTAGCCCTGGCTGTCCTGGCACTCACTTTGTAGACCAGGCTGGCCTCGAACTCAGAAATTCGCCTGCCTCTGCCTCCCGAGTGCTGGGATTAAAGGCGTGCGCCACCACGCCCGGCCCAAACTCAGTCTTAAATACCCTGTGCAAAACATCTACCCCACACCCTCTCTTCCATCTCCTGGAAGGAGAATTAGAACAAGCTCTAACCTCTTTTCCCTGGTCCCAGAACACTCAGCCTTCACCTTCCAGCTCCCCACGCCAACACAGCCCCTACCGCCATTTCAACCCAAGGCTTTCCTTTCCTTTCCTTTCCTTTCCTTTCCTTTCCTTTCCTTTCCTTTCCTTTCCTTTCCTTTCCTTTCCTTTCCTTTCCTTTCCTTTCCTTTCCTTTCCTTTCCTTTTTCCCTTTTTATTAGATATTTTCTTTATTTACATTTCAAATGTTATCCCTTTCCTAGTTTTCCCTCCGAAAGTCCCCTATCCCCTCCCCCTCCCCCTGCTCACCAACCTACCCACTCCTGCTTCCTGGCCCTGGCATTCCCCTATACTGGGGCATAGAACCTTCACAGGTCCAAGGGCCTCTCCTCCCATTGATGACCTACTAGGCCATCCTCTGCTACATGTGCAGTTAGAGCCATGAGTTCCACCACGTGTTTTCTTTGATTGGTGGTTTAGTCCCAGGGAGCTCTGGGGGCACTGGTTAGTTCATATTGTTGTTCCTCCTATGGGGCTGCAAACCCCTTCAGCTCCTTGGATACTTTCATTCATTCCAAGGGTTTTCTAAAAAAAAGCAAATCCGATCTTACATAGGACAGCAAGCCCTTATGTAAACACGGTGGTAAAAACAAAACCTTCAATTCTTCCACCCATACTGTACCAGTTTTCTGTTTCTTACATTAACTTTCCCCCTTTCTGCATCAGCCCTTGGTCCAGGATGCCTGGCTTTCCTGGGAAGCACACCCAGTTAGCTCACATACAATATAGTTAGCTCATATAACCAAGCAAAGGCAAGGGCTTTGTGGGTGGGGGTGGGGAGTATTTTTCTCAGGTCTCCGTGGCCCTTCCACTAGGAGATTCTGTGGAAGTTGCCTCTGCATACAGCACAGCTGGACTTGCATCAAATGTCATAGAGGAACAGACAGGTGTAACTACTCTCCATTTCCAGTATTGGTCCTGAAATCTAGGAGGGACAGAACTCAAACAGGTGCGACTCTTTGGAATCAGGCCTTGACTGAGCCTCAGTCTGTGACCCGGATTCAGAACTACTGGAAGGTCAATGCAGTTTGGGATGCTTAGTGGGGCCTATGGAATGGAAGTTGAACAACAGAGTTCAGTTAGGTGCTGGCTTTACTCTAGCTATAAGTTTGGTCAAGTTACATCTCTTTGCCCTCTACTTTCCTTTAATATTCTTAATTTCTGTATGGCAACCAGACAAATGCCTATGATATCTTATTAGCTCCCTACCACCCAGTTTTTATATTATTTTTCATGTATATGAAACTTTGGCATTTAAAATATTATTATTATTCATTTAGGCTTTTTGAGAAAGGGTTTCTCTGTGTAGTCTTGACTGTCCTGAAACTCCATATGTAGATTAGACTGGCCTCTAACTCAAAGAGATCTGCTTGCCTGCCTCAATGAGAGCTGGGATTAAAGGTGTGTGCGTTTATTCTTTGAGTATTTTATAAAATGTATTTTTTTTTCATATTCACCTCCTAATACGTCTCATCTCCTCCTATTCTGATGTCTTTTTTTTTTTTTTTTTTTTTTTAATCTACAGAGAGGCTAGAGAGATGGCTCAGTGGTTAAGAGCATTGGTTGCTCTTCTGGAGGACTGGGTTTGATTTCCAGTGTCTCTATGGTAGCTCACAAACTCCTGTTCCAGGGGAGCTAATGTGTCTGCCTTCTTCTAGTCTCTGGATACAGTGCATAGACATTAATACAGGCAAAATCAGGGACCACACCCTTAAAAAACGATTCCCCTTCTCAAGAAGTGTTCAACTGTCAATAGCTCTTCAGTTAGTGGTGAAGGCTCATGAACACCCCCCCCCCCACCACCACCACACACACACACACACACACACACACACACACACACACACACCTACCTCCTGGCTAGAATCTTGACTGGCTTGATCCTGAGCAGGCAACCACAGCTGTGAGTTATAGGTGCATTGGTCCTGTTCTGACCAGAAGGTAGTTTCACTCTGGTCTTCCTTAACTGGCTCTTACTATCTTTGTCTTCTTTTCTTCTCTTCTGCTTCAAGGCAGGATTTCACTATGAACCCATCCATGGCTGGTGGCTGATCTGGCTCTCTATACTGTAAACCAGGCTGTCTTTGAATTCATGGGTGTCCACCTCCCTCTGCCTCCCAAACACCACCATGTGCCCACCATGGTCTCACTCACGTAGCCCAAACTGGCCAAGAATTCTGCTATTTTTGTCCCTATCTTCTGGGTGATAGGATTACAACAGCCAGTTTCCACCATCATAGAAAGAAAAACCCAGATACGCCTCAGCCTATTGGGTTCCTACAATGTACCTATGGGTTTCAATGTCAAAGTTCTTTCAAATCAGGCTTCTGTCCCTCACTAGAAATTTAATATTGAGTTATCGACACAGCCTTGTCACCCACTCCCCCCACTGTTTTCTCACCTGTAAATTAGGAATAATAAGAGCACCAATGGGGAGAAGTTGGATGAAGGGGAAAAAGTATCACAAAAGCACACTATTATTCAAAGGTGCCCTAATGATATCCAATTGTATGGTATTTAAAAAATAAAAAGTAAAAGCACCACGAAACCGGGTGTGGTGGTGCATGCCTTTAATCCCAGCACTTCAGAGGCAGAGACAGGTGGATCCCTAAGTTCGAAGACAGCCTGGTCTACAGAAAGAGTTCCAGGACAGCCAAGGCTACACAGACAAACCCCATCTCAAACAAAGCAACAAAAACCAAAAAGAGAAAGAAAAGAGCTAATTTAGAATTTGCTAATTTATACACTTGCTTATTTTTATTTTTGCAGTGGCTGAGAATTGAGTCCTTGGCCTTGCACAGGATTGGCAAGCCCTCAAACTCCAGTCCTTAGGGATGTTTAAGGAAAACCAAACTGTAAAGTGCAGAGAAACAATGTACCAAGATTAAAGAGTGTGTTAAGGAACATGGGGGCTTGGGGATGGGGGGGGGGTGTTTCTGCTTTCATCCTGAAACCAAGCTTAAGGGACATTTTCATCTCTCTATTGACATCTGTTCTGTGCCCCTATAGAGTCTTTTATCTTTGAGCAATTCCAGTTTTAGATCGGTCAGGGGCCAAAGCTGATGAGGGTCAGCGAGGAGCTGGGCGTTGAGATACGGAAAAAGGAGAAACAGACACTCTGGTTTTGGAGAAGACAGGAGAAAGAATGAAGAAGGGAGGGTTGGTTGGAAATGGGTCGGGAGACACGGTGGTCTTAAGAGGCTAGACAACGGCCAAAGCCGCTGAACGAGCATCTGGGAGGCGGAGATCCGAGTCGGGTTGTTTGAAGGGAGCGGGAATCCCGAGGGGCCAGGGGTGGGGAACTGGCGGAACCCGCTGGGTCCCAGCGTGCGCGCTCAGCCCTCTCCTCTGCACATTCCTGGGCCATCCCAGCGCCGCAACCCGTCCCCGTTCCCTCCGGAGAAATTGCCAAATTAAAATGAATCATTTGGCCCATAATGGCCGAGGCGCTTATCGGGGGCGGGCGGGCCCGCGGCGGCTCCTTATCTCGGCGGCGCACACGGCCGGCGCTAACGAGGCCGCGGGCGGGAGCGGGATTAGAGCGCGCGGCGAGGCGCGGGCGGGGGCTGCCCAACATGGCCACGCACACCCCTAAGGCGCAAACCGTGAGCGTCCCGGCCTTCTTCCCAGGGCCGGGAGACAGCCGCCTCCCGTGGAATTGCCCGTCCGTTTCCTCCGTCTTTCCCCATGCGCACTCCAGCCTCGACTCCCTCTCCCCCGTCTCTTCCCGGGGGGCACTTTCCACGACGCCCCTCCGCTGCCCCTCCCGCCGGGGAGACTCTCTTCCTTCCTTCCCCTTTTCCCCTTGCGCAATAGACAGAAAAGCGCAAGGCGCTGGCGGCTTCCATTGCTTCTGGGCGGTGTGTGCGGGCGGCCGGGTTGAGAGTTGCTTGCGTGAGCGGCAGGCTGTGGTGGCTACTCCCCGCGTGGGCTTTTGGCGATAGGTCGTGTGCGGGAGTGTGAAACCCTGCGCTGTCTGGGTGTGGAGATTCCGACCTCTCTGCGTTTTATTCGTTGTATGTAAATTGCCCGTTTCTTTTCTCCACAAGGTCGGTCCGGTGTGTAGCAGTGTGTGGCCTTGGACAAAGTGTTAGGCTGGCTTCGTTATGCCAGGCGGGTGTGATCCCCACCCTGTGAGGTTGTGTGTCTGTGAGCGTTTGCGTGTGACTGATGTCGCTGTGTCATGTTGGACAGTATGCCGGTCTGCCTACACCGGCTTGTGGGACAGAGCTAGCTCGTGTTCATCTGCTTCCCTCCTCTGGGCCTGGACCATGTGTGGTCCTGTCCACCAAGAGTCCTATGCCTGTGTGCCTGTGTCCTTTAGAGGTGCGTTTGCAAATCGCTGGGGGCGGGAGTGGGGGGAGGGCGAGTGAGAGATCGCGGCGCTGGTGGGGGCGTCAGCATGGGGGCGGGGAGTGGGATTTCACATTTTATTCCAAATTATGATGTATTCGGGAGCCAGTGTTGGCTCGGATGGGCGGACAGAGCCCAGTGGGCGGCAGCTCTGTCCAGAGGCTGTCTGTGCCTTGGTGTTGCGGGGGTCCCCTGGTGTGTGCGTGGGGGAAATCTTCTAATCTGGAAGATGAGCCGCGCTCGCTGAGGCCAGCGTCTTCCCGCCCGCAGCGCCAGGCCTGGATTCGCGCTGCCCCTGGGTTTCGCCTATTTCTGGTCAGTTTCGCGGGTGCGTCCGCGGTGGTTGGGAGAGAGGCCGGGAAAGACAATGGGCACATTTTCCAGGTCTGGTGCCAGGGGTGGGGGGTCTGGTGCCTCGGGATCGTCCCGGGGAACATTTTCTCAGTCCCTTTCCCATCTCGGTCCAGTCAGACCCCCTAGCAGGTTAGCTGTCCTTGGAGTCCACTTACGTTGGAAGGACCGCTTCAGGGCCACCTTAGCTGGACAAGAAGGGTCGCGTTTTCCCCTTTTACTGCGATTGTTAATACCTTCGTCATCATCACCATCACCCTTAATACCCGCTTTTAATTAAAACAATCGAACAAAAAGCTCACCAGTTCTACCCTTTAGCTTCTTTGGAGGGAGAACAAAGCAGTCCTGTCCTGTCTTAGGCCCCTCCCTAGCTGCTTTTTTTTTTTTTTTTTTTTTTTTTTTTTTTTTTTCTAACTTGCCAGGTTTGGGGTAGGGAAAGAAAATGAAGAGATAGTCAGAATAAAGATTCACTCCATAAAACAAACATTAGCCTCAAGTAACACCGGGAACGAGTGTATACCCCGCGTCTCCCCTCCCCTCCTTCTCTGGATTAGAAAGGAGAAAGCCTCCCGCACTGAATTGAAAGCCAGGGAGGAGGCAGTTCTGAGCTTCCGCCAAAGCCGCAGAGGAGAGAAGGAAGCCTTCGCAATTAACCCAAGACTTCGATGTGCCATTGGACAGTGGACATCTCAGGCAAAACAATTAAAAAAAAAAAAGGAGGCGAAAAATAAAAGCAAACGAAATCCAGCTACCTCTCTTGGAAGTGGCGTCGGTCTGCTTTGGCCCGTCTTTCCTTTTGCTTTGTTTATCGCTGAGAAACAGTTTAAGAGGTGTAAGAGTTAACTCTTACCTTCTGCCAGTCAAAACCCCGAAAGTCGAAAATCTTTTTGCAAAGGTGGTGGAGGAAATGGTGAAATACCTTCCTTTATATCTCTGCATCCATTAGAAAGAAAACAAGGGACCCAGCTAAAACAGATAGAGCTCTCTCTCTCCCTTTCATCCCTGCAGGGAAATAGGATCTTTGGAAACGGGTTCTGCCTTGTCCTGGGCAGGAACTTGAAAGATGGGTCATGAGGAGAATGGGACCAGGGCTCCCAGGTTCTGACCCAGCAACCAGGGCCTGAAGATTCTTGGTTTTTTGTTTTTGTTTTTCCATCCCGTTCTCTCCACCCTCGTCAAATAGAGAATTACATCTTCGTGCTCTGGTGGCAACCTTAGCCTGGGCTAAGGTTGTGGGGCAACCCGCATAGAGACGTCCATGCTTAGAAAAAAAATTCGGCCATACTGAATTAGACAGATCCGTTAGAGGGTTCGAACATGTTCTGGGCAGCCTGCCGGAGAGGCTGTTGTTGTTGGACTAAGTAGTTATTCCTGATTGGTCAGGTGTAGGGTTCTTCTTCGTTTTCTTTTTTTAATTCGGGATGTGTTTGGGGGAGGGTGGGCTCCAAACACCTGCAAATTGGAGGCGGAAAGCCGTTTGCTATTCTTTGGGATGGCGGGGCACACGAGGTAATTCCCAGTTATTGACCCCCCATTTTCTCTCTCGCCCTCCCTCTTTCTCTCCACCCCCATCTTTCCTGGAAACTCGCTTTGGGCGCGGCAGACCGCGCAGGACCTCAGACTGCTGGTCTCTCAGCGAGAGCCGGGAAAACACAGCTTCGGGGTCCTACCTCGACCCCTCTCCAGCGGAGGAGTGGAGGTCCTAACCAGCCGAGTAGGTCTCTCTAAATATGCCCCAGGTTAGTTGCGGCCTGGAGTCTGGGGTGGGGTGGGTGGAGGAAGGGGGTAATGTCTGTGGAAACAACAGTATTCTGGGATGTGAACTGGGGCGGGGGCCGGGGGGGGGGGGATAGGACTCAGAACTGAGAAGATTGTAGGAGGTGGGGATGGGAGAACCAACCTAGACTAAGAGCCCGGGATCTGACTGCCACTAAGCTGCCTCAGGCCTCCAGCAGGGCTCTTTCCTTTTTCCGGCCTTGGATAAAACCAGCTGGTTGGATTATGTCCTCCAGGCCGCTCCCATGGTCCCGGTTCCGAGCACATTTCACAAGACCGGTAACTTTATTGTGGCTATATCCGGATGGCGCAGGAGCTCCAGGCACGAATAAAAGCGGCCAAGGCCACCTACTAAGGCCTAAGGCCTAAGAAGCTGTGCTGGAACGCATTTCTGCGGTGGCAGATATAGTGCATTGCTCACTGGCGGATTAGGTTTTGGTGCAGGCTTTGTGTTTCTCCACTGTGACTTGCGCATATGAGTGTGGAGGGATGGGAGGCCAGCCAAGTCTAAGGCCAACGCTATTTCTTTTAAAAATAAGTGGATTTAAAAAATCTCCAAGCCATGATTTGGGGCATTAGGAGTTGCTGGAGAAGATGCAGTGCCTCCCAGAAAGGAGCTTTCTGGTCCCCCTTTTCAGGCCTATTGTCACCTGCTGGCTTTGGGGCAACTGGAAGGTGAAGATGAGGTTGAGGCTGTAACCTGGGTCTCGGGAAGCACAAAGAGCTGGGATGGTCGAGTGCTCCAGTCTAGCCTGAGCCCCCTCCCTTTTCCATTCTCCCTTAATAAAAACAATTGCATAAAAGCTGTTAGTGTTAACCCCTGGGCTGGTGTGCGGGTAGGGGTGGGGGTGGGGTTGCGTGTGATCCGGATCTTAGGAGGTTTACCTGAGGTCCAGGAGCTGAGCATGGAGAATTCCACTGGAAGCCTTGAATATTTATAGCATCTGGAGGGTCAACTCATCTAGAATGTGTCCCCTTTGGCCATTGGGAACCTGCGTCAGTCATTGCAGCAGAATTGATCAGGGAGTCAGAGGGAAGCTCGGGCTCAGTTACTGTAGTGTATGTTGGTCATTGAGAAGCTGGGACTAAAGCAACTGGTCATTGAAAGCACACAGATGGTGTGCCTCAAGGTAGGAGGACAGCATCTCTGGCTTGTATATTCCACCAGAAGCTGGTTGATTTCTGATGCACTTCACTAGCAGGGAGGGAAGTCTGGATGGCTACTATACTTCTGGTTCATTTCCGGTGGTTGAGGTAGTCTCTGTATATAGACCTTTTGTCTCCACTCTAATTGTGAATTCAACCTCAGTGAAGCATCACAGACCCATATTGGCTTTGCAGCTTGTGTGTAACAAGTGTTGGGAGATTTGTTGTTTCCTGACTGGGCTAATCCCTGGACATCCAGTGTTGCCTGAATTGCAGTCCTTGGTCCCCAGTTTGTGTCTGGCTGTACACCTGAGTTTTGGAGAAGGATGAAGAAGGTCCAATTTCCTTTTCGTAAGAGGAGGGAATCAGTTTCCCAGATAACTCTGGTCCAGAGCAGCGTAGTGGCCAAACAGGTCCTCTATGTGTGCTCCATGTCGGTGGTTAGTGTCACATTTTTGTATTGATTTTCTGTTTTAAAACACCCCATTTTGGGCTAGTGAATTGACTCAGTGGGTAAGGCTGTTGCTGTGGATCCCGACAGCTTTAGTTTGACCCCCAAGACCCAGGTGAAAGGAAATCACTACTTCATGAAAATTGTCCTCTAACTTCAACATTTGTGACTGTGGCATATGTACCCTTATATACAAATAAATAAATGGTAAATGTAATAAAAATTACATTGCAACAAAATAACCCAATTATCTAATCCTGGGAGCAGCAATGTGATTTATAAAGCCTATTAAGGTGGTTATATACATGTCTATACTATGTGTATATGCACATAATAAACACACAAATTATATATATATATATATATATGTGTGTGTGTGTGTGTGTGTGTGTGTGTGTGTGTATTGAGGAGATAGGATCATGTGTATCCCAGGCTAACTTCAAACTTAGGATTCTTCAACCCCCTTCTCAAGGCTTCATTTATAAGCATGTGTCCTCACAACTGATGAGTTCATTGTATTTCTATTTTTAAAATTAAAACAACTCACAAGTACAATCCAACTTTGTGTGTCTGGCCTGTTGCTGGGTCAGATGCCATCTGAATGAAGCCAGGTGATGCAAGAACTCTCAAACTGGTGGGAAATAGAGTGGATATGCTCATCTGGGGAGTATGGTTGGAGTCTAGGAATTTTCTGGGCTCCAGGGTCTATGTGAGACAGTAAAACAGTGAGATCCAGGACTGGAGAGATGGCTCACTGGTTAAGAGCACTGACTGTTCTTCCAGAAGGTCCTGAGTTCAATTCCCAACAACCACATGGTGGCTCAGAACCATCTGTAATGGGATCTGATGCCCTCTCCTAGTGTGTCTGAAGGCAGCCACAGTGTGTGTAATAACACACACACATATATAATTTTATATATATTAAATCTATTTAAAAAACCCAGTGAGATCCGTGTATAGAGAATACCAAGGTGTATGGTGGTGGTGGTGGTGGTGGTGGTGGGGAATGGGACACTTCATTGGAATAATTCAAGGAAGAGCTTTCTTTATATTTTCTTCATCAGGAGGGGAGCCCAGATTCTAGTGACTTCCGGAGTACTTTCCCGAGTCTTAAGAGTCCAGCTGAGCAGAATGGGGTGGAGTGTGAAGGGTAGTAGGACCAGAATCCAGGATTAGCTTCAGTCCTTGACTCCCTTTTCTCATGATAGGGTAGCTACTTGCAGAATACAACGGTGTGTTTGCTTAGTGTAGGCAGCTTTCCTCTTGGCCGGGAATATTTCTGTCATCTGTGGTTGAACAGAGCAGAGTTCTTGCAGCTTCCACACCCCACTTCACCACCATAGTGTTTCTGGGTGTATATTTGCAGCGCATGTGTGTAGCAGTAGATCGGGAGAAGGTTCCTATAGCACTGGACAGATTCCCCGCCAAAACCAAAAGGGGGGCGGGAAGGACACGCTTGCTCGGGGGATTTGTTCCCTCCCCTTCCCCTGTGGCCTAAGAAGGAGGGACTGGGTGATCTTTCTCTTCTCTGTGCATTTCCTTCCTCCTTTTTCCCGTCGATTTTTGTCTCTCTGCCTGTATTCCTTTTCTCCCAAGGTTTCTGCCATCTTTCTCTAGCTCTATTCCTACCCTTGGACACTGTGCCTTCCGGGCTTGTCCCACCCTTTTCTTCCAATCTAGAGACACCCCCACATTGCTCCAGCTCCAGGCCCGCGGGCCCTTCACGCCAGCAGGGTTGGGGTGTGCGTCCACGTGGTGCTGAGTTTGTCCTGTCCGCTTTTCAGGTTTCAGTGCGTGATCTCCTCTCTGCCCCTTACCCTGTTACAGGATGACGGAGCGGCCGCCGAGCGAGGCGGCACGCAGTGACCCGCAACTAGAGGGACAGGACGCGGCCGAGGCCCGCATGGCCCCCCCGCACCTAGTCCTGCTCAACGGCGTCGCCAAGGAGACGAGCCGCGCAGCCCCGGCTGAGCCCCCCGTCATCGAGCTAGGCGCGCGCAGCGGCGCGGGGGGCGGCCCTGCCAGTGGGGGCGGTGCCGCGAGGGACTTAAAGGGCCGCGACGCAGTAGCAGCCGAAGCTCGCCTTCGGGTGCCCACCACCGAGCTGTGCAGACCTCCCGGACCCGCCCCGGCGCCCGCGCCCGCCTCGACTCCTGCAGAGCTGCCTGGAGACGGCCGCATGGTGCAGCTGAGCCCGCCCGCGCTGGCAGCCCCTGCCGGCCCCGGCCGAGCGCTGCTCTATAGCCTTAGCCAGCCGCTCGCCTCACTAGGCAGGTGAGCATCCCGGTCCCCTGCGGCGTTCTGGGTGCAGGCGAGGGTCGAGAGGAGGGGGTGGTGGCTTAAGATTCCAAGAGGAAAGAGCCTAGAGACCAGAGTCTCTCCCGCAACCCTCCCGCTAGTGGGAAAGGGTCCCCTGTGAGACAGACTGTCAGGAAGGACCGGTGGTCAGGGGGCGACAGTTGTGTAGAAACCGGGGGTGGTCGCCTGCACTTTTGAGGGTGCGGGCCTGTGGGTGAGTGTAAAAAGCCGCAGAGGTTGCTGACTACTGTTGATTAGGCTGGATTCTTTAATATGAGTTCTGGGCCAGTGTCTGAATGCCCCTCTGCAGCAGAGGTGAGGTTCGCCACAAAGGGTGAACTCTTTAGGAAGCTGCCCCGGTGGGTGGACAGGCTGGAGAGAAAGATCTAAGGCCGTTGCTGAGGGCAGCTCTTCTCAGCCTCTGCTAGGATGCAGTGAGCTACACTGTCATTCGCTCCTAATCCTTCTGTCCCTTACCATTGGTGTGAGAATCCTTGCTGGGCCCTGTGGTGAGGGAAGCTGATAGGCCAGCAGAGTGTAGGACAGGCAGTAGGAAAGAATTGTAGGACAACACAGGATGGTAGAGCAGTAGGGAGCGCTGTCAATGGTTGGTGAGTGGGAGGTGGGGGGTGGTGTCGATCTGTGATCAGAGAGTGATGGTCGGTGAGGTCTGAGGGGACAATGTGAGACCCTTTGTGGTGTGGGAGTTCTCTACTAGCACTTCCATCCATCACGTGTTGGCCTGTGTAGGTACTTGTCTCTGAGCAAAGGTCTACCAGGATTGAAGGAGATTGTGTGTGTGTGTGTGTGTGTGTGTGTGTGTGTGTGTACTTCAGCACAGGAATACGCCGCCCTGCCCCTCCCATTTATGTATTGTTCCATATATTCACCCTCTTCGCTTCTGTGAATGCATGCATACTCAATTCAGTCTGCATTTTAAGTGTGCAGGAGCAGGGGGTGCCTTAGCAGAAGGGGACTGCAGACACATAGGGAGAATCCATCTAAGGAGTCTTTTTGTCTTTAACCTCATTGTGATCTACCTTCTCTTTCCATAGTGGGTTCTTCGGGGAACCGGATGCCTTCCCCATGTTCACCAACAACAACCGGGTGAAGAGGAGGCCCTCCCCATATGAGATGGAGATTTCTGATGGTAAGTCTGCACCTGTCCCTTGTCCCTAGTTAGAACCATCTGTAGTGGAGAGCACAGAGGCAGTGAGGTGATCTCACAGAGTTGAAAATGCCGGCTTGGAACTCCAAACTGCCAGAAGTCTTCACCCTGGAGGTGAATTAGGACTGGCACTTAAGCCACACCTGTAGAGTCAGCCACGTGTAGTTCTCACTCTAGGCTTGCTCCCTGCACTTTGTCAAGTATCCAGGAAGGGTAGAAATATTTCATGTCCCCAGTGCCAATGACTGACCCACAGAAAGTCCCTCAACTGCATCTTGAATCCACTTTGGAATTTCTGACTATACTCGTGCCCATTAATTTTTTTTTTTGCCAGGTCTCTCTATTATGAGACCCCTCCATCCCTCTTCCAGTCTGGTCTGAGACCAAGAGCGGCTTATAGTGCCACAGGGGGAAAATACACACACACACACACACACACACACACACACCTAGGGGGACTCAGCATTCATTGAATATTCTTTGGCTTGGATGAGTGGAAATTTAGAGCCCTACCTACTCCCAAATTTAACTTGTTGGTGTCTGGGCAGGAGGGTGGTTTCTGCAGGCTGAGAGACTCTGGCCAAACCTGGGGATTCTAAGTGCTGTTGTCTGTCTGGGGCCCCAGTAGGAAGTGTGTTGAGGCGTGTAGAGAGCTGGGACCAAGGCTGGGAGCCTTTCGAGGGTGTATGTGTGGAACTTGGGCTTCTAAAGAAGATTCTAGAGAGGAAGGGGCTGGTTCTGACAATACAGAAGAGACACCAGGAACCACAACAACCCAGAGTACAGACAAAGAACCAAGAGGAAGGCTGGTGGGTGCTTCTGGATGAGAGCGGCTTCTCCAGCTCCTGGTCGGTTCTGCAGTAGATGCTTCTCACTCCTCTTTCTCTGCCTGTCAGAAAGCTGACAGGGAACAGTAAAGTTGTGTCCAGGCAACACCGAGATCTTGTCCACACAGGAGTTCTGGGACTCATCCACAGCTTGACTCTCAGTACCAACATACTGCTAACAGCCATTAGTCACCCCAAGGGTGTGAAATAAAGTGGCGAGGGCTATCATTGCTGCCATTTGCTGGACGCTTATTGCATGTATCAGATGACTTTTTTTTTTTTTTGTATCCTTGGTCTTTACGTAATTCTCAACACAAACCCACCAGGTTAATTTTGCTTCTATTTCACAGATGGAGAAATTGAATCAGAGAGGTTAAACAGACTGCTCAAAGCTGCAGAGCTAAGTCCTAGACCATAATTATAGGTCTTAGGCTTTGGAATAAGTTTTGATTTCCTCCCTTCCCTCTAGAGTCTGTCTGTCTGTCTCTTATTGTGACAATGATTCTAATGTGCCCTGTCCACTTAGGAGCTCTCATTAGCTCACAAGCATTAGCCATGATGCAAGACTGGTCCTTCGATGTCACTGTTGAATGACCCCCCTCTTTAGAGGTCTGGGGACACCAACGTGCTTTCTGTGCAGCAGCCCAGTGTAGGTCTGCCCAGTAGGTTTGTGACGTTTTCCCCAGCCTGGATCTTACCCTTTCAAAACTTCAGCAAACTGCAGGGAGAGCAAGGAATGAAACATGGAGTGTGGATATAGGCACATGCAAATGAGAAGAAGGGACCATCAGGAATCACATGTCTACTCGGTCACATAAGTCCCAGATTGAGCCATAAACTGACCAGTGTGGACTGAGATGGCCTCTTGGCCTGCCTGTTCCTTCTCCCTCCATTTACCCCTTCCCATGTTTCCAATCTGACCCCTAGACCCAGACATTACTAGAAGAGGGTAAGCGGGATCCTCAGACTAGGCTATTTCTTCTGTACATTGAACTTCCTGAAGGTTGTCATGAGGCCAGTGGCTTTGTGGTGGTAGGGAAGCGTTGACCTCAGCCCAGGGCTGGAGAACACTGGTGGAAGTGCTTGTGTTTCCCCTGCCTCTGAGACTCCTGGGTCGGAACCAAGCATCAGAGCTCAGCACACATTAGGTGCTGCACACAGTGTATTGGTGTCGCCCACTGCCTGGCAGTCTCGGTATCAGCGTGACAGTGATTATTTCTAAGGCAGTCCTTAGAATCCTTTTCTGAGGCATGGCTGTTTATGGTTGTCTATCTATTTTTTTTCCTGGGGTTGGGGGACCTAGAGGTCTTTCCTTTCTCTTCTGCTTTCTACCCTCCTCTCCTTTCTCCCACTTAAGAAACATATACTGCTTCTGTCATCCCTGGAACTGAATTTCCACCCTACTTACTATAGGAACCTATGAGATATCCTCTCCTCTTATGCCCACCACTCCACTCAGGCTTCTTCCCTTCCTGTGTCTGGATGGTTTTGCTTCAACCTGAAGTGCTGGTTTTTAAATAAATGCTGCTGCTGAGAAAAGTCTTTGTCAGCTACCTTAGCTAAGCATGGTAGTTTTGTTACATCATGTACTCACCAGCCTGCCTTTGGGTTGTGTTTTTCACTTGCTTGTTCCTTGTGCATCATCTCCCATCTCCATTAAAATGTAAACTCCATAAGGGTAAACACCCTGCCTGAGCCACGCACATCTTTAATCCCAGCATTTGGGAGGCAGAGGCAGGCAGATCTCTGTGTTTGAGGCCAGCCTGGTCTACAGAGTGAGTTCCAGGATAGCCAGGGCTACACAGAGAAACCCTGTCTTGAAAAAACAAAACAACCGGGACCTAGCAAACACATAAGTGGATGCTCACAGTCAGCTATTGAATGGATCACAGGGCCCCCAATAGAGGAGCTAGAGAAAGTACCCAAGGAGGTAAAGGGATCTTCAACCCTATAGGTCGAACAACATTATGAACTAACCAGTACCCCGGAGCTCTTGACTCTAGCTGCATATGTATCAAAAGATGGCCTAGTCGGCCATCACTGGAAAGAGAGGCCCATTGGACGTGCAAACTTTATATGCCCCAGTACAGGGGAACTCCAGGGCCAAAAAGTGGGAGTGGGTGGGTAGGGAGTGGGGGGCAGGGTATGGGGGTCTTTTGGGATAGCATTGGAAATGTAAATGAGGAAAATACCTAATAATATATATATATATAAAGAAAAAACAAAACAACAAAACGAGAGAGAGAGAGAAAGAGAGAGAGAGAGAGAGAGAGAGAGAGAGAGAGAGAGAGAGAGAGCTAATTGTTAGCAGGGGCAGGGGGTGGTGGTGGCAGGAAACTGGTGAACAGATAGTAACACTGCCTCATAGTTGGAGGTCTCTACCTGCCTCTAACCCACGTCCTTCTACCCTCAGGTCCTCACACCAAAGTAGTGCGGCGCATCTTTACCAACAGTCGGGAACGATGGCGGCAACAGAATGTGAATGGGGCATTTGCTGAGCTCAGAAAGCTGATCCCCACCCACCCACCAGACAAGAAACTAAGCAAGAATGAGATCCTCCGCCTTGCCATGAAGTACATCAATTTCCTGGCCAAGTTACTCAATGACCAGGAGGAGGAAGGCACCCAGCGTGCCAAGCCCGGCAAGGACCCCGTGGTGGGAGCTGGTGGGGGTGGGGCAGGGGGTGGCATCCCCCCTGAAGACCTTCTACAGGACGTGCTTTCCCCCAACTCCAGCTGTGGCAGCTCTCTGGATGGGGCAGCCAGCCCGGACAGTTACACAGAGGAGCCAACACCCAAGCACACTTCCCGCAGCCTCCATCCTGCCCTGCTGCCTGCTGCTGAGGGGGCTGGCCCCCGGTGATGCGTCTGGGGCTGCTCAGGGCCAGCAGGCAGGGACCTTTAGGGCCCTGGGTTGCTGGGCTTCAGGGCAGGTGGGATGAGAAGCAGGTCAATGGACTTATGTGAACTTCCCTTACAGTCTGAACTTTGGGAAGTCCCAACTGACCCTAGGCTGGCATTTCTGTTTCCTGCATGGAAACAGAAGAGGCAAACAGAGTGAAGTAGTAGGTACTTTTTCTGAAGATGGCACGGTCTTCTCCCTTTCCCAAGCCCAAAGATTTCCCCAATGATGAGGCTCAAGTGTCTAGTTTTGGTCTAGAGTTTGTGAGCCTTGTTTTGGACAAGATCTGGGGTTGTCACCTGTTACCTGAGGCATCCAGTTGGCCTCTGCCTTGCCTTTCTCCCATCCCGAGCTGGCTGGGTGGCTTTTGTGGCAGCTTCTGTTCAAATACATAGGTACCCAAGAGCTGACCATTTCTTGAGCCCCATCTTCACCCAGGTCCATGTTGATCCATCCAGCTTGCCAGCTGCTGTGGAGAGTCAAGCCTCGAGGTGCCTTCTTCAGGGCCTGGTTGGAAAAGATGGCCAGTAAACAGACAACCTGCTCTCAACCAGCTGGGGCAGAAAACCCAACAACCCCTTTTGCTCCAGGGAATCAGAGCTCTCTCCCCCACTGAGACTTGCCTTCCTATCCTGTGGCTGTGAGGACCAAGTCAGCAGCCTTGAGCATGCTTTGTTGGGCTGTGTGCAGGCACAGAAAGGGAAAGTGACAGTAGGGCAAGCAAAGCAAGAGTGTTTTGGGGCACTGGGTTTCAACTCCAGCGCATCCCTGTTTGTGCAGGAGAGCAAAGGATAGAGTGCTGGTGCATTGCATGTTGGTGCTGGGGCTGTGCAGCTCATAAAGCTTCCCCAGGAAGCCCGAAGGAAGCTTCCCATTGCAAGATGTCTGTTGGCTGATGGTGTGGATGTCCAAATGGAGGACAAACTGTCCTGTACTCTATTTAGGATTCTGCCTGACCAGTTGTTGGTTGGCAACTCTAGGCCATGATACCACCCAAGATGCAGCCTGATGCTAAGGCAAGGAGTCCAGTCAGAGGCAAGGCCCTGGCTGAGACCTGGGCATGCACCTTTGCTCAGCTTAACTTTAAGTTCTCTCCCCTCACACAACTGCAGGCCCTACGTGTGTGCATGGTAGGTTGGTTTAACATGAAACGAGTGCCCCCTCTAAAACTTGTACATGAAAGCTTTGTAAAGCAGACCCTTCTCCTCCATCTTTTAAAGACAGAACCCCTGAAAGTCATTTTGTAAAGTGGAGAATCCTTTTGTAGTATGGACAAATACCCCATTGTTTTTCCCCTGTGTCAATCCAGGCGGTGGGACCGATCTGTCCTAAAGCTAGGCCTGCCTATAATGAAGTTCAAGCTCATGACACAAAGTGCACAGAAGTCCTGTGTATCTGTTATTGTATTGGTGTCACTCAGTTCTCACTCACTCTCTGCCTTTGAGCTAGAGAGAAAATATCCAAAGGCCCCATCATGTAACATATGAGCCCATCACTTTTCTGTTGGAGTTTCAGCATGATGTTTCAGTTCACACCATGATGGAGCCTGAGTATAGACTTAGGCAGACAGAGACTGATCCCGTTCCTGCTCCCCTCCCCTTCCTATTAAGTACTGAAGGCCCCCAGGTAATGGGACAATGTGGTCAGCTACTAAGGCATTGTGATTCTTTGTCTCCTATCACATGAACATTAAGGGTGGTTCTTTCCCATTGCGTGGGAGTTAGTCCAAGGGGTCTGACCCGTGAGGAAATGGGTCCAAAGCTGTGTTTGCTTCTTAGTGGAATGAGTTGGGAATGAAAACTGTGGCTCTGTAGGTGGATTCTATGAGAGGGATCACACTTTTGTTGGGAGCCTAAGCTGCAGTTCCCTACATCAGCTTTGCAGCTTCACTGGGATAAATACGCTAGGCAGTGGTGTGGACGGACTGTGATCATAACATTGGAAGTCCAATGGGTCCCTAAAGACTGCTCTGGAGCACAGAGGGCCGGTGCAGCGAAGTGGGGGGGGGGCATTGCACACATGGGGTTCTGTGTTCTACACCCAGCGCAGACACAAAAGAAGCTTCATTACCCTTAGTACTGACCGTGCTGTGAGAGTTCAGGCCTGGGCAGTTGATGTGTTTGTGTCATTTGGATTATAAAATATTTTCCATTGAGTTATGTAGATGCTAATTTCTCAAGATTAATCTTAATTTCTCCCTGATTCCAAGGCAAGAAACAGGAGTGAGAAAGGGTGAGAGATTGCTAAAGTTTCTAAAGGGGCTGGGCAGGGAAGAGCCAGGGTTTTGGTCTTTGTAAGATCTAAGGAAGACCCTGAATTCTGTTCTCATGCTCCATACTCCATATCTTTCTTCCTCTGTCTCTTCCTTGCCCTTAAAGAAATTGCAGCGTTCCAAGAACAATATCTGTACAAAGGGGGAAATGTAAGCATGAGAAAACATTAAAAAAAAACAACAGTGATGAACAGAACCACAGAGAGAATCCCACCCTTCAAGAATAATTCATGTTTATTTGTGGTGGCAAATGACAAGATGGTACAACTTTTATCCTTTTCCAGAAACAAAAACCAAGGGCACAGCAACTAGAGTGAGCTGACAGCTTTTTTTGGCCTTTTGGGTGGGTCTAGCCGTACTTGGGATCCCAGTGGTACATGACCCTCTGCCGAAGGCTTGCCTCAGTCTGTGTACATAGCACGCCATGTCTGTGGGCAAGCCCAGCACTTTCCGTCAGTGTCGTACTGTATGTGATGAACTGTGTTGGTCTCTGTGTTTTTTTCTGCAGAAGAGGAGTAACTACTCCGGGTACCTTGATATTTGTACAGCCTAGAGGCCAACACTGTGGGCGTGTGACTCTTTATTGAAAAACAAAAACAAAAAAAAATACCAGTGTGGTGATGATAGTGTGTGTATATATATATAAGGTTATATGGGGAAGATTTCTAAATAAAAGTTTTACAAAGGGGCCTGGACTTTGTACTTGGACTTTGCCCCCTAGAGTCTGAGAATGGGAACATTAAAGGGAAAGGCTGACAGGGCTTGGCTCCACAGCTCTTAGGAAGTAGGATCTAGCTTCCAGTCTCAGCCTGTCGGGAGGAAGGAGGCTGCCCTCTGGGGGGTTTCCTTTCCCCCACCTTCTGCAAGGCTCCAAGGGCTTCAGTATCCTGTCCTTGTGTTTGCAGCCCTAGACAGCCTAGACCTCTCTGTGTAGGGTCAGCTTTCTCCTTGTTAGATCACTTTCCCAAGTTGGGACCATTGCTCCCAGTGAGAGCTTAGGACAGAAAAATGTAGCTGTTACCCACCATTGGTGTCCATAGATTTCCTGATGACTCAGTGGGGGTTGCATCTTTTACACTTGACTTTCTTTTTTAAAGGTTAAAAAATATTTTATATATATAGGTGTTTTATGTGTATAGGTACAGTGCCCACAGACACCAGAAAAGGGAGTCAGATTCCCTGGAACTGGAGTTGCAAACCGTTGTGAGTTGCCCTGTAGGTGCTGGAGTTTCATGAATAGAATTTGGGAAAGAGACTGGGTCTTGGGGAGGCCATTATGCATGGACGTTTGGTCTCCTGGGAGTTTGTAAGCTGGGCACCTTCTGTCTTCTCATTTAACAAGCATTTGCTGAGCTCCTGCTCTGGGCAGACACTGTTCTGTTGGGGAGGGTTCAGCATTGAATGAAACAAGCATGGATGCTCTCCACTGCACCTTACATTTTAGCAGGGAGATGTTGGATGCAGAAACACATACAAGTAGAGTTAAATAGTTAGAAAGCAATTAGTATTAACCCACAGTGAGTTTTATTCAGGCCAGCCTGAGCTACAGTCTCAAAAACCAAAGCCAAGAAGGGTGGTAAGGAACAAAAGTGGTCAGATCAACAGGGATAGTTCAGGGAAGGCCCTAGGGTGCCATCTTTTTCATTCAGGATCAGATGATTCCTGGTGTCAGAGACAGTTTTGTCCTAGGGACAGGTTGGGTCTTTCTGTCTACATGCCCTGAAAAGGCTTTTTTCTTTCTTCTTCTCTGAACCTCAGTACTCAACCCCAATTCTAGAGACATGGACTAGCTCAGATTCAACAATTGGGAGGGAATTCAATAGTCTCACCATTAATTCCCATCTGGCCTGTCTCTAGTCTCAGCAGTGTTTTGTCCTCTTAGCTTCTATCCATCTCCTATAGGGAGAGGGTAGGATTCAGCCTGAGTGTCAATATCTGATCCAGCTACTGGGAAGCTCCTCAGATCTGCCTCTCCTTGGCCTAGGACAAGGATGGTAGGATTTGGCCTTGGGGAGGGGAGAAAAAAATGGACATTTAGGCTTATAGACCTGAGGGACTATCATGATAGGAGAGAAAGAAAGAGGGCAGAGAAGGAAGAATTGTGTTTGGGGTGGAGGAAGTGGCCAGTCATGTTCAGTACAAGTGAGGGGCCATGCACGGAAAGGCTGAGTTAACTGGTTTGAGGCAGCTAGTGGCTGGAAAGAGCTGCAGAGAGGAGTGGATAGAGGTAGTGACCTGAGGACTCAGAGACGTCACTCCCCATCTTAGAAAGATTTTCCTCAGGAGAAATGAAGCTTTCCATGTAATGGTGACAAAGAGAGCCCAAGGATTCTGATCACTCCTGGAGTTCATCGATGGGGCAGAGACCCAGAGAGAAAATGTTTTCCCAAGCCTTGTATCTCAGAGTGATGAGTAGGCAGGCCCATTCTTCCTGTCCCAAGAAAATGTTGTCTCTGAAGCCCAGAATCCCTGACTCCACAAGGAAAGAAAAGTACCCTGAGGCCTGGCCTGAGGTGTTTTGCTGATCTGTTCCCCTTTATTTCTTACCACTCCATTTGTGTGTGTGTGTGTTTGTTTGTTTGTTTGTTTTTCTGAAGCAGGGTCTCATGTGGCCTCAAACCCATTAAGTTGCTGAGGCTGACTTTGAACTTCTGGTCTTCCTGCCTCTATCCCCAGAGTGCTGGGATTACAGGTATGTACTAGAATACCAGGTTTATTCAGTGACAGGAGCTAAATCCAGGGCTTTGTGCATATTAGGCAAGTACTCTACAACCAGACTGCATCCCCACCCTACTCCTCACTCTTTTGTGCCTACCGTACTATCTTTCTTCCTTTCTGTTTTAGACTATTTTATAGGTTTTTGACACCCAGATGTTGAATTTTGGTTTATTTTTCACAGAACAGCCCATCTTCCTCTTTGCCCACTCTCGTTTGGTTGAATTGTCCCTGAAGTCCAGGAAGTTTTCCTGACTCCATGGAACTGGGTGCCTCCTTTGCATCCCATGGGACCCCAGGTATGCTGGCCCTTTCTGCCCTAACATTTGCTTATTTAATTGCTTCTTCACAGAAACACAAGCCCCTCAGAGCTGGAACCATGTCTGATTAAGCCCTCTACACCAGCACCTTAGGGTACAGACACTCCGGTTCCTTCCCCACTGGCCATGAACAGCCCTTCTCCTCCTGCTGGCTCTCCATTTTCTCTCTGGGCCTGGCGTCTGACCTGGTGTCTGGCAAGGACCTGAAAGGCTGGTATGGAATGGTGAAGACCAGGGGTGGAGGCTGTGAATCCAGTCAGCTGTCTGGCCTCCTCACGCCGGTCCCTACCTGCTTCCTTTTTAATAAAATAAGTATGTGTTCCTCAGAAGCCATCCCTGTGTCATTAGCTCCCTCCAACCCCCCTACCCCCACACAACCCCCTGCCCATGTAAACCTGTTACCTATTCACAGAGCTTAATTATCATGAGTCTGAGTAAAGGGTTACCCAGGGGAGGTGACACGAAGCCCTGAGTTGGAAGGGGCTTGAGCAAGGTGAAGTAGGTGTGAATTCAGGGTGACACCCAAGGTTAGAGATCCAGACCACGTAGGAAGGTCAGGAAAGAGAAGAGGAGGCCAGTAGACAGCTAGAGTTCATAGAGAAAATGGCTTTACTTTCCTTATGGGCAAGAGGGCTACACAAATTTAGGCCCAGGACAGGTGGTGGTAGTGAAGAGCTTGCTGGCTGGAGGACTGGCTCTGTGGATGACCATGGGGACAGTGAGGAAGGACAGTTGGTGTGGAACAGTTGGTGAAGGGAGTAACCGGGGCCTGGGTGGAAGTGAGAAGAAAAGAGCAGCCAGGCTCTGGAGGAGCTTGGTCTGGTCAGAATCACTTGGGGCTTAAGGGCTTAAGTATTGCTACTGGGTGTACTGGCTTGTGACTTTGAGTGAGTCACTATCATTCTGAGGTTTGGTTTCTTTATCTGTTAAACAGAGATGTTAACAGTCATCTTCCAGGACTGTCATGGGACTTCAGCATAATATATGCAAAGTATCTGTGTTTCATAAAAAATGATTCTATAGAAAGAGCTACAGAAAAATCTATAAGAAAGCATTCTTTTTCCAAGAAACAGGACCGGAATGGATGGGACTGTCCTAACAGAAGAGACAAGGGAAAGACATGAGTGTGAGGGAATATTAATCCCTCACTCAACAGCAGGACTTTTGTGTGCCTGTCTCATGTCAGAAAAGGAGGGGTAGCCAGTCTTGACCACCCATTTTGACTTCAGAGGCTGATCCACCACTATGAGAGCATAGTGGAAGCTGGGAATAGGAAGGAATCCTAGAGGCAAGTGCTATGGGAGGAGCTTAGTGGTGTGGTGTGGGCATCCTAGCTCTGACAGTAAAGTCCCTGAGCAAGTCTGTGCTGAACTGAACTGAGGGGCAAGGTTGGGAGGTATTTGGGAGGTTTCACGTTCTGTCTTGAGCATTAGCTATTTTTTCAGTGGTGGATCAGGCTGGTCCAGGAATGCTGGCTTCCTCCTGGGCCCCATACTCTTGCCAAGGCTACCTGGGGTGAGGCAATGCTTCCCCACCTCACTTTGCCTTCCAGCTCCTACTTAAGCTCTCCCCACTGGCTTGCTCTGAGGCATGCCCCTCCCCAGCTCCTGGGCTTTCTCTCCACACAATAACAGGATGTGATCTTTGAAGAGAGGAAGTGGGGGAGGACTGCTGTGCCGATAGCAGGGAAGGAGGGGGGCTTCTGACTCTCCCCTCTCCAGCCCTCCTTTGCTCTGTAGGCCAGCCCCTGCAGCTCCTTGATACCCCTAAGCCCTACCTCAAGCTTCTATCTGAGACAAGTAGGGATGAAGGGTCTTTAGGCCCATGTAGGACTGCTTGCCTATGGAGAGACATGCCTTGGCCACACCGTCTTCAGGACACCTTCTGGAGAGACTTGCTGGCCTAGCTTTAGATGCTGGGTTGTTTTCTGCCTGGAGCTGCTGGAGTCTAAGGATGGGCAGGTGGGTCATTCTGCAGGGCTCCATCTGTCCAGTGTACTCCCAAGGCCACATGAGCATGATTCAGTGCAGCGAGTGCGTGATAGCATCAATCCAAAGGTCTTTGTCAAATGCTGGTTTGGCTTGCACAGTGTGTGGGTCAGGCTGCAAAAATGGACAGTGAAATCCAAAAAGACAAGGAGCATGGGGAAAAAGCAAGGCTAGGCTGGAACCCAGCACTAGGTCATTGGGTTACCGCCTCTTCAGGCCAGGGCTGTTCTTAGAACTTCCAAAGTGGATGGGAAAGTTTTAGATCTTCCCTGTCCAGTATGACAGCCATTAAACACATACAGTGTTTGAAGGATGACTAACACACCAGTGAGCTTGTCACTTTGTTTAATTTGAATGAACTTAAATGCAAAGGATCATGTGTAGCCGTTGGCTATTGATTAGTAAAACTTCAGATCTTCACCCATTGAATTACTGGCCACTTGCTAGCTCTTTTGCAGAACCAGGCCATGCTGGGTATACAGATCAGTTGGTCATTGAAGCCATGCATTAAGGATTGTCCTAGACACCAACCAGAAGACTGTGTCTCACTTAGTGGTCGTGGAAGGTTTCCCAGAGAATGCTAGCTCTGGGGTGGGGGTGGGGGGATTAGTGGGAGTTTATCAGGAGTGCAAAGAGGAAGTTGGGTGGCAAGTGTGTATGCAGGTGTAGCATTGGGAAGAATGGGATGTGCTCTGGAGACTGTAGTCTTCTGTTGATGGGGTCAATGTGCATGGTTGCAAGTGTTGGGCCAGCGAAGCCTGGGAGTCTGGTCACAACCAGAAATCTGAAGTTCCCTGAGACTGATGGGAGCCATAGTGAGGATTGTGAGCAGGTAGGGAGCTGGTCAGAACATGTTTTAGGGACTTTGTAGTTAGCCGTAGTGGAGAACAGCTGCTGGCAGGGACATAAGTAAGGATTCAGAGAGCCGCAGCATCCATAACACAGAATGATGGCCCATTGGACTCAGGCAGCCGCAGCATCCATGGCACAGGGGGATGATGGCTTGCTAGACACAGGCTGAGACGAGCTTTCTGTTATTGTTGAGACCTAGGTGTGGTTGTGAAAAGGCTGTGGTCACAGGACTCTGGAACTTAGAACTGGAACCTAGAATCAACTAGAACCAACCTCCAAGCAGCTTTTATTATTATTATTATTACTACTATTACTATTTAACTCTTATGAGAATATAATATAGTAACATCATCCTCTTCCTTTCCTCTCTCCAATGCCTCTCTTTTCCCCCCTTTATTCTTTTTCAAATTATGGCCCCTTTTTCTTTGTTATTACATATATATGTATTCTTTCTCTCTGTCTCTGTCTCTCTCCGTCTCTGTCTCTCTCTCTCTCTTTCTCTCTCTCTCTCTCTCTCTCACACACACACACATTCCTAAATCCATGAATACAACCTGCTCAGTGTATACAATGTTGTTACTTGTATGTCTATCTTTAGGGCTGACCAGCTGGTATTGGGAATCAGTTGGTGTGCTAGTTCCTGGGGAAGACCACCTCTCTTGCTCACAGCATTCCTTAGTTGCCTGTTAGTTCTCTGTCTAGGGTTGAGGCCTTTTGAACTCTCCTCCTTCCATGTTAGCCTGTCTACCTATTGGTGGAGGATTTGTTCAGGCCTTGTTTAAGCAGCTGTGTTGTTGAGAATAAATGGACACAGCTTTTGGGACATTTCTAGGAGACACAATCTCACAGAAAGCTTCCTGGCTCTTACGATCTTTCTGCCCCCTCTTGTGCAATGATTCCTGAGCCTGAGGTGCAGGAATTATGTTGTAGATGTGTCCACCATGACTGGACTCTACAGCTATACATTTTGATCGGTTGTGTTTCTGTGGTGGTCTCCATCTGTTTCCTAGATGAGGGGTGAGAGCCACACTTATCTGTGGGTATAAGAACAGATGCTTAGAATGTAGTTAGGGGTTATTCTGGTTCAATAAAGTGGCTGCAGTGGGTTCTCCTCCAAGATTCATGATTTCACTAGCCCTGAGTAGTTGGCTATGTTTCCAGTACCTGGCATGTACTTCTGGTTAGGCAGGCCTTAATTCCAATTACAGTATTGTTGGTTCCTGCCAAGGTATGTGTGTCACTATTATACCCTTAGGGTTATCCATAAATGCCGGTAGTTGTGGTCCATAGCTGGGTAGGACCAAGCAGCTCTTTTTATTCCAATGTACTTTCCCCATACTGTTTATTCATAGGCCATTCTGTAGACAAGCTTGTCCCCCATAGGACAGGGACACCAAGGTGTTAATGAGTCTGCAAGACTGGACTGGGAAGAATGGGTTTTGGCAGAGTGGATATGGGGCACCAGGTCCCAAGGTTGGTGAGCTCAGAAAGAGGACAAGAGTTCCTGGGGGTACATATCTTTCCAAGAACCCAGAATAGGGAAGTGCACTTCTGTTTTACAGAGGTCAGAGAGGCCAAGTGATTAAGAGAGAAGCTACTGGGAGCCAGCCTCTTGTTCCACAGCAAATCAACCCATGGTGCTATGATTACCATGGAGAGTTCCCTGAGGGCAAGTCAGAGGTGGCTTGTATAATTGGAGATATGTGTACTGGTTATTTCACGAGTGCCCTGATTTGGGCGAGAGTCTGTGTGACTTCATTCAGTTTCCATTATGTAGATGGGAGTCTGACAATAATGTCGCCTACCCCTGCCTACCCCCTTGCCACCCGGTGACAAAGTCTTCTAAGACCCTTGCCCTTCTGAGATCTACCAGAGCTATGGGATCAGGCTAGAAATCCTTTTCCCACCCAGTGTCTGTGACAACCTGGCCAGCTGAGCCCAGGCAGCTTAGGGTCCTCAGCCCTTCCCAGCTCATGGCTCACCCAGCTGCAGCCTGGGACCTTCAGTGCTCCTGGGTCCCAGGCTCTGGGGGGATCTCAAGGGGCCGGGGGCCTTCTGCCCTCTGGCTGTTCCCACACAGGCTAAGGGAGGTTTGTTTCTCAGCGCTCCGCCCCTCTCTCTAGCAATCCCCAGTGCGCCACTATTCAATGGGCTATCAGGCTTCTTCATCACTCTCACCCCCCAGTCTGTTAGCCTTGAATAGGTGGGATCCAGATAGCTACAGGCACTCCCATCCCCAAACCCCTAACCAATCTCTCCCAGGACCGGCTGAGATCTCACAGCTCTGACGTACTACCTGCCTTACCACGATGGGAACTCCAGTATAAGCCAGTCCTATTGTTTACCAATGCCCTGAAGCTGCAGTCTCAGCTGGGCACCTAAACGCTGAGCCTGCCTGCCTGGTCTGTGCTGCTGCATTTGTGCCCTGTCAGTCTACACAGAGGTAACAGTTACAATCTCTGTGTTTAGCTCCTGGAGGCAGGTGTCTCCTTTCAGGGACTGTATGTTTCTCCTGTCTCTTGGCTTTGGCTGCCGTGATGACAATGCAAACAGGCCCTGTGCAGGCAGAAAGATAGGCAGGACCAGGCAGTGGCTGCCTGCCTTGATTTTTTGGGTGGGTGGGTGGTGTTCTGCTGCCTATAGGCCCTTCAGGGTCCACATCTGCCGGGTTGGGACTGTGCCAAAGGCTCTGGCCTGTCCAGTTGCCTGGCTGCATTGCGCTGAGCTGCAGGAAGCATTGAGCCTGCTGGCAGGCTCCCATGATGCTAATGAGGGCAGTCCTAGGCCAGGGGGAGGGGAGCCTTTGTCCTGCTCTTGTCTTTGCTGAAGAGTCCTCAGAGAGAGACAAGGGGCCCTCCACAGACCCAAGTACACATGATTAGCCTGCCATCACTCATATTGATGGCCCGCAGACCTCTGGAGCATGGGCAGAGATGGGGGGTGGGGGTGGGGGTGGGGGAGAGAAACAAGCCGGTCCTGGGCAGTCCCTGCACCTTTCAGGCAATGTACCTATAAAAATAGCTCATGATTAACTGTTCCACGTACTCCCTCGGCTTTTCTTTCCTTTCCCAGGCTGCTTCTTTGCTGTACCAAAGGTAGCCTTTGAAGACTCCTTCCCTCAGCCAGTGTTGGGACCTGGTTAGAATCTCTGATGATTTGTCCCCATGCTTCTTTCTGAACTCCCAGCATCCTGGGTGACTGACATTAGTTCCTGTGTATGTCCTGCCTCCTCTCTGCAGCTCAGGACTGAGATCTGAGATCTTCAGTGACCCCACCCGGCACAGAGTGGTGGGCCTACCCAGCAGGTGCTTAATAAACATCTGAAAACTCAGCCTCCAGGGAAGGTGCTTTAAGGATGTGTGACTGTTTGAAGAGGTGAATGGTTGGATCATCTTCAAATCAATCCTTTAAAACCTGGGTCAATAGACTCCCAAGACCTGGGAGGAGAGAATTCAAACAGAACACAGACATGAATGGGAAATATATACATATTTACACACACACATATATACATACACACACATACACACACACACATATATCTATATATCTACACACACACATATATATATACATATATACATATGTGTGTATATATATATGATTTTAGGGGGTTATTGTATAGCTACAGCTGTCCTGGAACTCACTATGTAGACCAGGCTGTCCTGCAACACACAGAGATCCACATGTCTCTGCCTCTTGAGTGCTGGGATTAATGCTATGTACCACCACCTGGCTTAGCATCTGAGACTTTTGCCACCAATAGATCACCTTGAGATGTTATTTATGATTCTTCCCATCTTGCCTCTAATCAATCATCATCATCATCATATTATTATTATTATTATTATTATTATTATTATTTTGATATACAGAGGGAATCTTTCTATGTAGCCTAGGCTAGGCTCGAATTTGTGACTCTCCCGCCTTGGCTTTCTTCTAAGTGCTGGGGTCATAGGTGTATGCTACTATGTCCAGTTGGTTTTTTATTATAATTCTGTTTTTTATTTTATGTATTTAAGGCATTCATTTAAAAAGACTGCCCAAGAGACCCATGTCATATATGCATGTATGTATATATATATATATATATATATATATATATATATATACACACACATACATATACATATATATATATATATGTATATGTGTGTGTGTGATATATTCATTCCTACATGAATTGGTTGGGTTTTTCCCTAGTTCCATCTCTAGCAGCGAAGGGTCTGATGACTATGCTCAGTACCTGTGGCCCCTTCCTTAGTTTGGCTTGAGGATGGGGAGAGATAAGCACATGCTGGTGTGATTGGAGGGGTTCCAGGTA
Source organism: Mus caroli (assembly GCF_978045245.1). Lineage (NCBI taxonomy): Eukaryota > Metazoa > Chordata > Mammalia > Rodentia > Muridae > Mus > Mus caroli. Next base: position 41,633,676 of record NW_028227261.1, on the reverse strand, counting down.
GGGTTTGTTGCTCCAATACCACCCTTAAGCTGCAGCTTTTAAAATGTGGTCCATATTACTCAGTGATTCGTAATACCTCCTACATGCCAGGCCAGGGGTAGGCTAGTGAACAAGGCATTTTCCTGGTAGAAAAGTGGAGAATAGTAGGTAAGTTAATTATACGGTGGATTCCAAGTGAATAAATGGCAAGGAGAAAAAGAAGACTAGAAAAGGAAATGGGTGGGGTTTATACGGCTGAGTTTGCAGTGTCTCAATGTTCTGTACTGGAGAACATCCACTAATAGATGGGCAAGACCTAAGTAAGAGGAGAAGAAAGCTATGGAGACATCTGGGATAGAGCATCACAGGTGGTGCAAAGGCACTGAGGTCTGAGTGGGCCTGCAGTGGTAAGGAGGCGGCAGAAGCAGGCGTGGCTAGAGTAAAGGAAGGGCAAGCAGGAGACAGGTTAGAGAGCCATCGTGAAGGTAGCCACACCATCCTGAAGCCCAGGGTCTTGGTTTTTTGAATAGGTTATGAATAGGGTTTAACCAAAATTTCTGTCTGCCTGCTAAGACCAGACAGAATGGAACATAAGCAGGAGCAAGGGGACCCGGCAATAGGAAGTCATAACAAGCTTGCAGCAGGGACTTAGAGCAAGCATAAAAAGGGAGCGGTTGGGGGTTAGGGTGGATATGTTTATAGAGAGCCAAGATGATTGACTGGTGGCTTGATGTGGAGTATTTCAGAGAGAAGTCAAAGGTGATTCCTGAGGTCTTTCAACTGCAGGGAGGAGGGGGCGGGGCACAAATATAGGGAAAAAAGAGGGAGGGGCCAGAGACAAGATGCATGTTTTTCCTAGGTATGCTCCCAGGGACCTACTTCATCTAAACAAGTCACACCTCTTTCCACCTCCCCCTAAAATGTGACTGTGTGTTTGCAGAGGGATCAATCAATTAACTGATTATCTGCACCCTCAGGATCAAACCATCTCTCTAAAGCTCACTAGCTGGCTTCACATGAGCCTGAGGGGAGACGCCTCAGAGTCAAACCTCAGCAGTACTGGAGTTTCTCTGCTTGTTTCCTGGTGGACCCTGTAAAGCATCAACCTCCACAAAAGCAGAAGGTTTGTCTTACTCATTAATCGAATGGTACCCCAGGAGGCTCGGAATGCTTGCTGTTATCTTTTCTTAATCTTCCAGACACAACCCACATACCCGCTTTAAGACATCTAGCACGACTGGAACTTTTAAGATTCATTCTAATTTTAATTGCAGGTATGTTTGTGTCTGTTTTTGGATGGGTGCATGTGAGTGCAGGTGCTTGCAGAGGCTAGAAGGGTCTCAGATCTCCCGGAACTAGAGTGACAGGTGTTTGTGAGCCACCTAATGTGGGTGCCAGGAACGAAACTCAGGTCTTTCCAAAAGTAGTATACACTTTTAACCACTGAGCAATCTTTCCAGTTGCCCCCTCCTCTTTTGGGACATAAGGTCTCACTCTGTAGTGCAGAACAAACATAGAATTCACCATGTGGCCTGAACCTGCAATGATCCTCCTGCCTCCGTCTCCCAAGGGCAGGACTATTGCATGTGCTGCTTTGCCCCACTGGTGTGATGCAGCTTCACAGCTGTACATTATAAGCTTTGTCCTGTTCACTGTTGTGTATCCAGCCCCTGGTAGGCAGCAAGCATGTGGTGAATGAACAGTTGAAAGCCCACTGGGGTGAAATCGGGCAACGAGAGCAATAAGTCAGTGCTGGGGAGAGGGGCGAAGGCTTGGGCCGTACAGAGCACTGTCTGGGATTAGTCCTCATTGACTGTGTGGCCTTCACTTATAAACTTGCCTGGTCATACTTTCCCTAGCTGACAAATGAGCAGGATGGGTATCCCTCAGGGTGAGCCTGTGGCCAGGAGGCACTAATTCTAGAAGTTTGTATCCCAGCTTGGTTCATTGCTGGCCTGGAGCCCCGATGGGCAGCAGAGCTGTGCAGAGGCCTCTGTACAGAAGAGACTTGGCCTCGGGCCTTCTGCTGGCAGGAGGATCCTGGTCTTGGCCCCTCCATACTTTTTTGGCTCGGTAAGGAGGCAGCAGGAGGATTTGATTGATCTTCTCTTCTGGGGGGTCCTCCCCATAAATCTCCCTGGCCCACTGGGGTCTCCTAGGACTCAGGAGCAATAGTCAGTGCATTCCTTGGCTCTATGGGTTCCCGGCTAGTACCTTTTGCCTCTTTTAGTTCCCCACTCTGAGTCCACATGCGAAGCCAAATGCTTGTCTGCCCTGATCATAGTCCCACTTTAAGTACCAGAGGCTTCTTCTCCAGGGAGTCAACAGTCTTTCTCCAAGTCTGACCTTGAGATCACATGGCATAGCCTTGAGCAGACCTGCCCCAAGCTCCCAAAGAGTCAGGACTTCTTAACCCTATTGTACCATGGACTGACTCCTTGTGTGGTCCAGTGAAGCCTACAGCTTCATTCTTTTACAAATTGTTATTATTTATTATTGTTATTGTGTGGTATGTGTGAGAACATATAGATGTGCACACATGGAGGTCAAAGGCCAACTTTGTAGAGTTGGTTCTCTCCTCCTATCTTTACGTGGTGTGATGGTTTGTATATGCTCAGCCCAGGGAGTGGCACTATTAAAACCCTGTTGAAGTAGGTGTGGCCTTTTGGAGTAGTTGTGTCACTGAGGGTGTGGGCTTTAAGACCACACTGTACTGCCTGGAAGCCAGTATTCTGCTAGTAGCCTTCAGATGAAGATGTAGAACTCTCAGCTCTGCCTGCACCACACCTGCCTGGATGCTGCCATGCTCCCACCTTGATGATAATGAACTGAACCTCTGAACCTTTAAGCCAGCCCCAATTAAATGTTGTCCTTATAAGAGCTGCTTTGTCATGGTGTCTGTTCACAGCAGTAAAACCCTAACTAAGACACGTGGGTTCCAGGGACAGAGCTCAAGTTATCAGGCTTGCACAAGTGTACCACCCGAGGAGAAATCTTGCTGGCTCCCTGTGGACTCTTTCTCATTGATATGTTTTTAGAAACATATAGTAAAATGCACAGACCTGGACAGCAAGCCCAATTGTATTAGCACATGGTTATCAAACTATTAAAGGTATGTTTGTGATAAAGTAGTTTAAGTGCGTCTTTCTACTGTACCTGGCTGGATCAGCGGAAGCTTCGTGACTTCCGTGGTTACTTTATGTTGCATGAATAATATGTCTAATACCTGCAGCAGTTGTGGGGTAACAGGAAGGCATCAGAGGGCTGTGGTTTTACAATCTTTATTTGTAATGGAAGGAACTTGCACATTTCATTTACAGGTTAGTAAGAAACAGATGCACTGTCCCCTGTCCGAGGGAGCGCTAACGGAAGGGCAGCTGAGTGAGTAAGATTCTTTGTGGGTGGAGAGGGGCCTCCACATCCCTCCAAGCATCCCTCTGCAGGTAGCCTTAAGGGTGACCTGGTCTTTGCCTTCCCTGGAATTCCTATTGGAATAGTTCTGTTCCCTCTCTGGAACACACTTTTCCAGGGTTGGACAGCTCCGAGGGCTCTCACTAAGGAGATTCTAGGAACTTAGTCAGGGTCACCTGGAGCTAATCACTTTATCTGCCCACTCACTCTGGGACCTTCTACCCTCTGCCAGGCCAGGCATTGTATATTGAGATTTAATTTTATAATGTGTGTGTGTGTGTGTGTGTGTGTGTGTGGTCTGTCCTTGGAGGTTATCAGTATTAAATGTATGAACACAGAAGTCATTATGGCATGGCAATTTGTAAGAATAGCTGTGTATAGAGTAGAGAAAACTTGGGGCTGGGGGAAGGTGAGGTGAAGGGAAGTCAAAGAAATCTTCTGGAGAAAGGGACCTTTAAAGCAAGACTGGGAAGGTCACTTTTCCAGGAGAGACTTGAAGAGAGCACCCCAGGCAGAGGGCTATAATAGAGTGAACAGGGCTTTTACCTTTGTAGTCTGAACACCCACCTGGAGGGCTGGGATGCAGCTCAGTGGTAGACTGCTTGTAATAGGCCCTATAGATTTGTGTCTTAGTACCATAGGGGAAAAACAAACACAAAAGAAATGAAACACCCAGCTTTTTCTCAGCCCGAGCTCTCTGGTTGCATGGCCTTCCCCATCATAACTTTCTGTGCAGTTGACAACCTGGCTAACTTCCCCTCAGCGTTGCCAGCAGACAGCCTTCCTTAATGATTCAGTCATCTTCTGTTACAACAGAGCTTTGGGTACAACATAGATCAGCTTGCATCACCATTGACTGGTCATATGTCAGTGTATGTTTTCCCTCCCTGTAACCTACCTGTGAAACAGGATGGGAGTTGGGCAGCTGGAGAGGGAGAGGCTTTTGACTTTTCGGTTGTTCAGAATGCAACCTGCTCCCCAGCCTGGGATTGGAGCTGCACAGTGCCACCTCCTGGCAGTAGGCAGAATGGCAGGCAAGATGTTGTGGGAAGGGAGGGATGGATATTTTGGCGGGGTGGGAGGGGAGCCCTCTTGAGTGAGGATAAGCACACCAGGTCTAGTTGGTGGAAGGTTCGTCTAGGGGACCGGTGATTATAGATGAGAGCTGGGTAAGAAACGGGGGAAGACAGACTGTGGGTAGAACAGCTGCCTGAGACGAGGACCCGAGTTCTTGTGAGACCCATCCAAACTTTGAGATTCAGCCAGACAGCAGGGGACCCCCTTTGTTTATAAGGCTAGGGAGAAAAGCCTTTCCCTGTGTGAAAACTACCAGGCATCAGGGGTCTGTTCTTAAAGCCAAGCGTTCACCCAGCCCTCGTCCTCCCGGCTTTCCGGAACAACTTGTTTCTGCTTTAAAGTCTGGGACTTTGACCCCGGAGCTGTTTTCTTCCTTTGGTCACTTTGTGTCTGTCCCACTCATGCTCCTCCCTTACTGTGCTCAAAGTATAGTTCTGGGAGTCTCTGCTTTCCTTTGGGGTTTTAGGGAAATTAGGGATGCTGGGGGCGGGGAAGGGGAGACTGTGGCTCCCAAGCTGGTGGCAGAGGCTGGGGTATTTCCGGAGGGCATGAACTAGTGAGTGGGTACCACCAGAGAAGCCTCTCTCTACACCCCTCTTAGACGCCACATTTGGCTGCTGAAATATCCCAATATTCTGGGGTTTCACTTTCCTGCCCCCCTTTTTAAACCTGTATGTTGGGCCTGTATTTGATCCCTCTGTTTAAAACACACACACACACACACACACACACACACACACACACACACACTGCATCCTGAGGGAGCCATGAGTCTTACCTTGAGACATTGCCACTCACCCAATTGCCTAACTCAGAAACTTAACCTGAGAGTTTCCAGTTTCCAAGTGGGCAGCAGTTAGTCACTTGTCCAGAAACCACACCCAGGCTTTCCTACCTCCCAAGCACTGATCAAAGCTTTCTCTAATGCAGCCGAGTCAGTGGCTGCATGTCTCCTAAGTCTCCCTCTCTCACCTCTGATGATTTTTTTCATTTTCTCAAATGGAGGTCTGACCTTGCTTTCCTGCAGCCTGCTTAAGATGAGGGAGGCATGGTGGATATTTGCTAATTCCACCCCATTCCTTTCATTCCAACCAGTGGTTCCCTGGCTGTTCATTAACATCCACCATGCTCCTGAAGATTCTCAGCCCATGTTAAGAACAGGCTAGCCATGTAGAGTTAGACATGAAGAGTTTCCCTACAGACACTTGTGGAATGGTCACAGGCCCACAGCACATGCATGAAAGTAGTTGTGCAGACATGCACTCAGAGGAAACAGGCTCTCACCTGTCTTGTTTTTTGTTTTTCCTTTGGACAGGAACTAAGTAAGACCTGTCCCTTGGGACAAGCAATGCAGTAGATACCCTCACAAGTGTCATCCCATCCACAGTGCCCTGGCTGGTGTTTAAGGTCGCAGCCACCCATTCTTAGCTTCCTTATTTCCTAAATCTGGTCAAGCCAGGTTGATATTGGCTTCTTCAGAACATAAACTTAGTCTCATGTTGGACCAAGATCACAGGCTCTATGTTCTGTAGTTGGGGACAGATGGGCATGATGACTGTGTTCTGGGGCTTTCTGAGTCCCTGCCTGAAGTCAAGACAACATGAAATCTCCTACCTGAGTGTGCACTGGAAAGGTCTGAGCATAATGTCCTTTTAGGAAACCATGCAAGCAACAGGGACTGCCAAAAAATCCTCTCCCCTCCTTTCCTTAGGAAGGGGGTCTAGCCTGCTCTTGCATCTCAACTCCTATATTCTAGGGTAGCTGGGATAAGGCGGTCCACCACGGACTTACACCCCAGACTTCAGTAGGTACTTGGGTCATCCCTAGTGTTTGGAAGGTCTGGCAGATGCTGTGTGTTTTACTGGGTGGGAGATGTGCTTCTGCAGTGTCTGGCCCTGTGATGTAGATTTCTGAGGGGCAGATGAACTTCTCATGGCTATTCCTGTCTGTAGACAGCACCCGGGCATTTGGAAGTCTCAGGGAATGAGCAGAACAAAGGAAGAATGCTAAGACACATGCATGAAGTAGGCATGCACACATAGGGGAAGCAGGCTCAGGGCTCCCACCTGCTTTGGACATTCCAGGGAACCACTGGTTGGAATGAAAGGAATGAGGCAGAATTAGCAAATATCCACCATGCTTCCCTCGTTAGTTTTAAGCAGGGTGCAGATCTCCATTTGACAAAATAAATAGGTCATCGAAGGTGGAAGATGTCTGCTGTGATGAAGGGAGGTGGATATGAAGGCAGATGTTGAGACTTCTGACCAAGTCAAATCTTGTCTGAGGCCTGCCAGGTTATCAGGGACTGTGGGAACCAAGGGGGAATGTTGAACTGGGCTATAGGGAATCACCAGACTGGTCAGGGCTGGGGACTGTGAAGAGAGTCTCTGTTTCAAGTGAGGTGGAGTCCCAGGGTCTGGCTTGGTGGGTCGGAAACAAGAAGTGAGTGGAGGGGCTGATGTAAGGAAAGAGGGCAGCTGAGCTTTCCCTGACTCTTTTGTCCACAGATGTTTTCCTCTGGCTCCCTGAGCCAGCCAGTGCCGGTCTCAAGCCTACTGTCAGTCTTTCAAGAAGCCCCACCCACTGGGCTCATTCAAGGCAGGGCTGAAAATGTCACACCTTTCCCTGGGAGCCTAGCCTCATTGCCAGGAAAGGTGAGCTCAGAAGAAGACTTACAAGGCAGAGTGAGTGTCGGAGAAGGCGGGGACTTTCCCCTTACTTCCCCAGTTCCCTGGGCCCACCTCCAGAACTGGTTTGTTTCTAAGGGGGTACCTTAAATGCCAGTTTGTCGGGCTGGGCACAAGCCAGGCCCGGCAGCTCATTTCCATGGGAGGAAGGGCAGTTTCTCTTCACCAGTCTGCCAGTTCTTCCTCCCCGCCCTCTTTCCACTTCTGCCTTACCCAATCCAGCCTCTCCTTTACAGTCAGACTGCTCTCCAGCTGATCTCATACAAACACTCCAGACCTCCAGCAGCTCCAGGAGTCAAAAACACCAGCAGTGGACCGAGGCCCTACAGCTGCCTGCAGCCATGTTGGCCCTCAGTCTGCTCGTGCTGGGTCTGCTCTCAGAAGTGGCACCTGCCAGCTGTCAACAAGGTAGCACAGGACAGGGGTACCTGGGCTGCAGGGAGTGGAGGGGTGGCAGGAAAACAGTGACCAAGGTTGGATGGGGTGGTGTTTTGGAGGGTGAATACACACCACAGGGCTACAGTCCCCAGACTTAGGTTCTGTAATTGATTTGTTTTCCTTCAGGGAGAGGTGGGACAGCAGGGAATGTATGTGTTGGCTCTGGGGTTTAGGGGAGGAACAGGAATTGAGATCCAAACCTCACAGCAGGAATTGTACCAGAAACAACTCAGTCCTGGGGCTAGAAACAGAGACTGGGACAGCACCCTCAAATGCTTGCTCTGGGTGGGGGCTGGGGGGGTGGTGACATTAAAGGCATAAGCCCCTGGACTGGGTGACCTAAGTCCTTTTTGTCACTTTCTCCAGAGTATTCCCACCGTGGGGATACTCTTCACCAAGCTCTTTCTGTCTTGCTGTGTGACCATGAGGGAATTCCTGTCCCACTCTGAGTCTTAGTTTTTGTTTTTTTGTTTTTTTTTTTTTAAATTTATTCTTAGTAAATCTTACCCTGCCCACCTCTCAGAGCTGCTGTCAGGTTGGAGGTATGAAAGGGTTTTGTATCAGAGAGATTGAGTAACTTAATATAGATTCACGAAGGAACCAGTCCAGGACCATTTTTCTCCTGCTTTTGACTCTATCCCTTGCTCTATAAGCTCTCCCCATAGCCACAAGAGGAGGAACAGAAGATTGTAGTCCCTGATGTCTGTGAGGAGTTAGCTGTAAGAGCCACAGAAGAAGGAAAATGGGAGGGGACCTCCCAGGGTTGTTCCCAATGCCTGAGCATCATAGACCAGAAAAAGTAATGGATCTGAGCCCAGGTTTCTTGGACAGAGTGGGAAGGATATATTCACAACATGGGCCCTTGCAGAGCAATCATGTGCATCTTCTACTAGGGGTTGCTAACCTGGAGCTGCCATGGCTACAGCCCAGAGTTCCGTGATCCTTTCACCAACACCTGTCACCCTTAGAAACATCACTAAGGATAATCAAGCCATTACTGCAGCAGAAGAGCATCTAGGTGGACTCCAAGAAGGACTTTGGGGTGGGAATGATACAGGCTGAGGTCTTTTCATGCCCAGCCTCTCATAACATAGGATGGCTCTAGTCATACAGTCTTGTTTGAAGGCAGGATTCTCCCCTCCCAGTCTCTTGTTGTCCTCTCTTTCCTCCTGAGACTCTTAGCTGCTGGGTATCTTGCCTTTGGGGAGTGAGATCTTCAGTCTAATGGGGAAAATGGTTTTCCTTGGGGCTGCCAGTGGCCTGAAGAAGTTTTAAGGGTTGGAGTTGACATCAAGGGTGAAAAGGTAGAAGGGCTATTTGGCTAGACCTTAACCTGGTCGATGACCTTTGTGCCCTGCCCACCCTGTTGGAGAGGATAAAGGGGTTCCAATCTAGAACCCAACATCTTAACTCTCTCTCTTTTACCTCTCCACACCCCAGCTGAGCAACCAGCGCTGAGCAGCTCTGGCCAGATCTCACCCCTCCTAGTCCTCCCAGAAAAGCTTTATGTTCTAGAACTGGATCTTCCAGATGCCAGCCCTGGCCTGGCCTCTCTGGGCTAGCAGGAGGGAGGAGGGGCCACTCCCAGCTGACTGACAGGGAGGCCTAGGCCAGTCATTGGAGCTGCCCTTTGGTCCCTGTTTTCTTGCACTTCTAGGGGGGCCTTGCATGTGACTGTTGCGGGGGAGGGGTGTGCAAGAAGGAAGCTCTGGGACCTGAGCCTTAGGGAAAACTCTGAGGCATGTTCCCTTTTTGGCTGCTCAGGTTTTCTTCAAACTTCAGTAGGCTCTGAGCCCCCATCCTTCCTGCATACTTAGAAGAGTGGGCAGGCCTTATGTCTATTCTGACCACTCAGATGCCTCCCTGGGCCCTACAGAGTGCCCAGAGTTCTCTGTGCCTGCAGCTCCTCTTCCTTTTCCAGGTCTAGGAAACCTTCAGCCCTGGATGCAAGGCCTCATTGCTGTCGCTGTGTTCTTGGTCCTTGTTGCAATCGTCTTTGCCGTCAACCACTTCTGGTGCCAGGAGGAGCCGTACGTGCCATGTGAAGGCCCAGGGCTGGGTGGCCTCTAGTGGTCAGGGTGGTCCTCAAACCTTTGCTTTTACTCTAGTAGGGGATGACCTCAGAAGTTCTCATTAAAGTCTTGTCACCATGAGGAAGGAAAACCAGGGCTCAAGTGCCTGGTAAGAGCTGATTGATGACAGAGTCAGCTTGGAGCCTTTCTGGTTCCCAGGCCTGTACTCTATTGGCCTCATGGCTTTCTCATCTCCTTCTGAACCCTGCCTCTGGCATGGACTTGGGAGAAAAGTCTTCTCTTCTAGGTGTCTCAATTGTTTTTTATTTTTCTACTTTTATTTTTTTATTTCTGTCCATGGAGTTGAGATGGGAGCCTGGCCTTCCTCTTGAAACAGAAGGCCCCATCCTTTTGGAGGGTCAGCTACATACGATGCAGTGGGCTTCACAGGCACACAGACCGGATAAGCAATTCAAGTCAAATGCAGTTGAAGGAAACAGAGTGGTTTGGGGGCTGGGAGGGGGTTAATTAGTATGACTTCATTGATTGCACCGTCACCCCAAAACCTGACATACAGAAAGTCAGTCAGAGAATAGGGTAGTGCAGGAAAATACACATGAGTCCCAAGTTTGGGGCCTGGCACTAAGGCCAGCACCAGGTGTGAATGCATCAAGATTAAGAGCCCCACTGGGTGAAGCTACATTGGCCTTAGGGGATCTTTTTCCAGATGTCATTAAGGTAGCCGGGCATCCACGGGTCCAGCAGCCCTGCACAGCATTTGGAGAATGTACAAGAAGCTCAGGGTGGAGGTGGATGGAACATTCCAGTGTGTGGCTGGTGAGGTCAATAGGACCTGGGTCAGGCAGTACCCATGACCTAGACTGGAGGCTTTATGTCAGTGCAGCTGAATTCAGTGGATGAGACGATGACTTTAACAGAGTCAAGTCCTCCCAGCTGTTCCATGTGGGTGCATGGTACATGAAACAAGCAAGCTTAGAGACACATGAGGAGGCTGAGTATGAGGATGGACAGTTCAGACTTGGAGGGAACAGAGGCAGTTCAGAAAAGGGATGGGTCTAAGAGCTGTTTGGGAGGGAGCCTGGGAGTTGATGGAAGGAGGCAGTAGGGAGCATCGAGGAAGGACAGGGATGACTTTAGAAGACTCCCTGAGGCAGAGGACATTGAGAGCAAGCTGAATTGACTTGGGTGGGACATGTCTGGTTTGACATGCCTCTGGATGTCTGAGGACAGCTGAGCAGGTATAAAGGACCCACAAAAAATCAGTTTCAGGGATGGGAAGGCAGGAGCTTTCTGCCAGAAATGCAGTTAGCTTTCTCTCTGCCTTCAGTGGCTACCAACCACATCTAATTTGGGATGTACTCTTGAGTCCTGCTGGGTCTATGATGGGGCTGAGGGTGAGTGCACGGAGTGAGTGGAAAGAGATCTGGGTCTTAGGACAAGCATTTTACAAAGGCCTGTGTTCCCCACTTTCCTTGTGGATCAGGTAGGAGGGTTGTGAGGCCTGAGGGGGAGGAGGAGGAGGAGGAGGAGGAGGAGGAGGAGGAGGAGGACGCTAAAGCTGGTGTCTACTGGGACCGGGGGCAGAGGTGCTTTCTGCTTGCACCTTGAGAACTAAATCCAATCTTCCTGGATGGGTTGGAGTGTACAGTCATTGGTGAGCCCTGCTGATTGATAATCTTCTTCTCCAGGGAGCCTGGGAGCACGGTGATGATCATTGGAAACAAGGCAGATGGGGTCCTGGTGGGAATGGATGGCAGATACTCCTCAATGGCATCTGGTTTTAGGTGAGGTGCTACTGGGGGAGCTGGGAAAGGTGGGGAAGCCAAGGGGGGAAGGGCTGATGAAGAAAAGGGCTAATGAAGGGAAGTGAAGTGAGGCTAGTGAAGTCCTCTGTGAAGACTACGGTGCTCCATGGGAAGACAAAGAGAGAAGGCTTAGTTCAGGAGGTAGTGGGTGTCATGGGGAGAAGGGGTTCAGTGTGAAACTGAAAGGGGGCTGTGAAAAAAGAGTTCTCTGGAGGCCCAATGGGAAACCAGGGCATTTGGGTGGGGATGTTTCTAAGAAACCTCCTGTCCAGGCACACAGGTCCAGATATGTTCGGGGAGTGGGGGTGGGGGAGGCTCAGATGCTAATTCTGGAGAGAAAGCTGATGTAGGATGGTGGGGGTGGGAGTTGGGGGTGGGGGGGAATGGAAATAGGAAGCCAATGACCCAATAAGCCTTACCTCCTCTTTCAGGTCCAGCGAGCACAAGAATGCCTACGAGAATGTTCTGGAGGAAGAGGGCAGGGTCCGCAGCACACCCATGTGACAAACTTCTCTGTGGCCCTAGTCCCCAGGCTACAGGGAATATAGAGTTGATCCCCACCATCTCACCCAGCCACTGCTCTACAGGAATCTATTGAAACAAGCTGACTCCCTCACCTCTCTAGAATCACAGTCATCTCAGGCTAGGACTCAGACCAAGCTGAGCACATCATGTGCTGTGACCCTGGGGTTTCCTGGGGGTCTTCTACCCAGTTCTGAGGAGCCTTGTGAAGGGTTGGCTGGCTCAGCTCCTCCCCTCCCCTTTCCTCCTGCAACTATGGAAGTGGTTCTTATTTCTGTGAAATAAAGACTTTTTATATTTCTGGGATGGAGACTCTGACCCAGCTTCCAGGCTCTAAGCAAGGATTCGCGGGCCTATTTCTTTTCAATTGTGATAACTACCTTTTAGGATCCATTGTCATGGTGAACTTACAGATTATCCAGAAGCTCTGGACCCATAAAGGAGCTAGGGACTTAGGAACCCAGTTGGAGAGGCTGAGGCTGTTTCTAAGTGGAAATGAGTGTGTGTGTGTGTGTGTGTATGTGTGTGTGTGTGTGAAAGAGAGAGAGAGAGAGAGAGAGAGAGCTAGCTTGTCTCCTCTGGTGTCTGGGTATGTATGGGGAACTCCCTATGGGTGTGGACATTCCTAGGGGAGTTGAATTCATTCCTGCCTGTGGGTAGCTCTTGACTGACTTCAAACTAAACCCTTCCTTGGTCTAAGCAGGCAAAAGATCTTCCCAGGAGAGGAAGACGCTGATGAGAGCTGGGTACCCTGGACATCCCCAGCCCTGGTCTATTTCTAAATGTCTCCCAGGGGCAGAGGGAAGAATGAAGCCAGAGACCTGTGTGTGAGCTTAGGACTTTTTAAACTGGCCTTGTTCAAGTTCTTCCTTAGGCAAGAACATCCTTCCCCACAGCTCTTCACGGATCTTCTGGATGTTTCCTGTGCAACACTCGTGCCTACTCTGCCAGCTCTCTCCCCTTCCCAGGGCTCCAGAGTGGTGGACTATATCACATGGGAAATGGTGGGAAAGAAACTGGGGCTGAGATTGAGGAAGCCCAAACTTGTGTTCTCAGTCTCCTGTCAGCCTACTGTGTGACCTTGGGAGAGTTGCTGTCACTCCAAGCTCCATGATCCTGTGTGGAGGATTTGCCTCATCGCTGGCAGAGCTAGAACAGAACCCAGTCCTTACCAGTATTCCGATTCTCAGCCCTGGGTGAGATGGGAATCAGGGAACGTGGTCTGGCAGAGGAGAGAAGACACAAGCACCTGCCTGACCCGGCTCCTCCACTGTGTCTGTGTGTCTCACTGAACAGCATCTGTCCTTCTGTAGTAAAAACCTCAAATAGACTCATTTCCAGACCTAGAGGCCTCTGTGGAGATGGTGGCCCGAACCCCCTTGTTTCAAGCTGTTTCTTTGCCACCTGTCTCACCATTTCACAGCATCTTTGTCAGGGTCATGGCAATTACTTTGTGGTTTAAGGCTTGCCTGAATGTCTCAAGGAGTACCCACAAATCATCTCCCTGGGGTTTAGGAGCTGGCCTGCAGCAGAGGTAGAGCTCTTAGCAACAAATGACAAGTAGTGTGTCTGTTTTAGGTTTCCCTGCTTTGCTGTGTGATCTTTACAAGTCTTTCCCTCTCTGGTCTTTAGCTTTATGGACATTGATAGTTGCTCCTGTTTGTTTGTTTGTTTTCTTGTAACTCATGCCATCTCACCCATTTCTGCCAGTTTGAAGTGTGAACAGTATTCTTTTTCCTTATCATTCTGAAATTATTCCTTGATCAACGCAGAAAGCAAAGCCAGGGGTCAGCCAGCTTAGTTTTTGTTTGTTTGTTTGTTTGTTTGTTTTGTTTTTTGTTTTTTTTCTGAGAATCAGGAGATAGTAGAGGCTAGGTCTTGGCTAAGGCACAAATATTCCCTTTCTTTAGTCCAGCAAGAACTGATTCCCTTGCGGGTGATCACACTCCTTCCCATCCCTGCTCTCAAGTTGTTCCTGGGAAGTGTAGGTGGGTTCAAATCAACCCCTCTCCCCACCCTATCCCCGCCCAAGTTTGCCAGGGCCAGGACAGAACCACCTGTGAGGTGTTACCGAGAGAGACTTGCTTCCTCCGAAGCTAATCCTGTCCCCCAGCAACTGCGGAGATGCCCTACCAGGCTCCTAAAGCCTTGGTGCCTGCCTCTGCAGGGGCTAGGCTGATACTGACCTACAGCTCTCCTCCCCCCACTCGCGTTCCCATCCTGACCAGGGGCTGGGAGTAAGGAGCGCCCGCCCCAGAACCGCCAAGACCCTCTTCCTTATCGCCAGCTCCCACCTGCCGGACTGGTCGGATCAGGAGGACAGGAGGCTGGGCCAGGGCCAGGCCTCTGCTTAATGACCCTCACGGGGCCTAATCTCAGACTGTCAGCCGCGTGGTGGCTCGGTCCGGCTCCTGGAAGAAACTGATAACGCACCAGCTGGGCCTCCCACCATCTACTGGGCGGCATCCAGGGTCCCTAGGGGCGGCCTCTGGGGGCCTGGGGCGGGGCTGGAGGCGAGCGCCCCGCCCCCGCTGGGGAGGGGACCCGGAGCTCCGGAGTGACCAGGGGCGGGGCCGCACGGATTCACACCCCTGCACATGCCCCATTCTTCGCTTTCATTGTAAGACCTCTAGGCAATCCAGTTTCTCTTTGTCTCTTTCTTAGCCTCTTAGAACGTTTTGGTTTCTGTCCTCTGTATCTGGCCCAGTCTTCTGCTCCTTCTTCACCCAAGCTTGATTCCCGCTGCCGGCTTCCTCTCATGTCTCTTCTGCTTCTAGCCGATTCTTCTCAGTTCTCCCTACCTCCAACTTTCCCTAAGGTTTATGCTTGGCTTGCAAGTCTTATGCACCGGCTGGAAGCTTTCACTTCCTTGTGTCAGCTCATCTCCGGCTGGTCTCTACCGCTGGCTCTCTGTGCCAGTGCACACCGGTCTGGAACAAGCGAGCTCTCCTGCTGTTGGGGAGAGTCTAGCTCATTTTCTGATTCCTGGAATAGCCACTTGTAACCTTCTTTTTCCTATTCCACCCTACACGTGTGGATTTCACAGGGTGACATAGGGCTCGCTCAAGTCAGGCAGGAAGGGAAACATCCACCCAGGCTGTACCAGTTTGAAGCACTTCTGACTTGAGTTTAGTCTTGAAGGGGAACTTGCTGACTGCGGATGGTTTTGATAAAGGCTGTGGAGTACACGGTGGTTCCTGATGTGGAATGGAGTAGCAGGTGAAGGGGATGATTTTCAGGGCTACCTCCTTCATACTCAGAGTAATGTGCAAGAAATAGCCTATGCTTCAAGACTACTAACTACTTCAGGAAACTCTTAGGTAGAGCTTCCTTCCCCAGCCCAGGGGAAAGAGGCGTGTGAGGCCAAGTCACAGGCTTCCTAGTCCTCCTAGACCAGCCTCAAGACAAGCACACCGCTGGAGACATCAACACTTTCCTTGGGGCCCAGGCACCTGTTTCCTGGCAGACCTGCCTAGGGTCTAAGCGCCACAGTTTGCCCACCTTCTCAGCTTTCAGCTGCTGTCCAAGCACACGGGAGACAAGCTTGGCTCCAAGCTGTTCTGTTTAAGGGATCGCTACACTTCCAGCTCACCCAGTCCCTGCCCAATGAAACTGGTGCTGTAAAAGCGTCCTTGAAGGCATACTGGGAAGAAACCAGTGTAGCTGATGTGTTAACATTGCTCCTAAGACTTTCCAGGAAGTAAGGCACCTGGGAAGGTGTCTCTTCCTCCCAGGCTCCTCCCACACCAACCTCCAGACAGCTCCAGCCTGGGGTTTTCTCCGCACATATCCTACCTGCTTCAGTGCGCCAGTGGGTTACTTCTCTATGTTCGGCTCTAGCTCCATCTCTAGGAGCCCCACAGCACCGGAGCACATAACATTAGTACTGTGACAAGGGTAGACAGGGTCAAGGGCATCAAAGGTGAAAAGATGCAAAGGTAGGAGACTATAAACTTCAAAAGCCTGTCCGCCTGTATGTCTGTATTTTCCCACCCACATGGATGTGGATGTATATGTGCATGCGGACCCCTCCCGCCACAGCGCTGAAGGTCAGCGATGGTCATCTGATACTCAGTTTTGGAATCGGCAGCTCTGCTGCCATCTGGTGGCAAAGGCTAACCAGCAGAGTTGTTTTGTTTTGTTTAAATTTATTAAAAAGAGAGAGAGCGAGAGCGAGAGAGCGAGAGAGCGAGAGAGCGAGAGAGCGAGAGAGCGAGAGAGCGAGAGAGCGAGAGAGCGAGAGCGAGAGAGAGAGAGAGAGAGAGAGAGAGAGAGAGAGAGAGAGCGCAGGCTTGAACTTGGTGTGGTCCCCCTCAGTTTCCCGAGTTCTGGGATTACAGGTGTGAGCCTCTCTGCCTAGTTCCAGTGAAGCTTTTGAGATTCTGGTAGGGATCTCCTTACATGCCCAGACTCAGACCTTATCTTAGGCACCTCTCAGTTGTGCCTATGTTTATTGCATCTCCTGCTATATCCTGTGGGTGATATCCTCTGTTTGCTGGGGGCAGGAGAGAGGTGGGGAGAGGAAGGGAAAGAAGGAGGGGCAGGGAGAGAGAAGGAGGGCAGGAAAGAGGGAAGGGGAAAGGAGAGGGGGGAAATGAATCTCAGCCCCACAGCTTCAATCCCAGGGAAGCCGAAACATGTTGGAACCAGGCACAGAGAGGTGCCTGGCTCCTGCACTAACCAGCTCCGCACCCCTCAGTCTGTGACACTTAGACGGAGAGGCCGATTTATCCAGTTTGCACAGGCATTATGAACGCCAGTGGATGGTGGTAAGGATGATAGATACTGGAGCCAGGGGAGTGTGTGTACAACGAAGCTGCATTTACAACCACAGGAAGTGGGACATGGACAGGGTCAGTACTGGAGAAGAAATTGGGAATGTAGTTTTGGTCTGAGCCAGAGGTCCTTTTTTAGGCTGTGTGCTCCCTGAGTTGTTAAGAGCACAGGCTAGGGCTGGAGAGATGGCTCAGAGGCTAAGAGCAATAGCTGAGTGCTGTTGTTCTTCCAGAGAACTGTAGCTCAGTTCCCAGCACCCACACCAGGTAGCTCCAGGAACACAGTGTCCTCTTCTAATTCTGAAGGACACACACACACACACACACACACACACACACACCAAAAAAAGCAACAGTACTTGAAGAGCCCCTAGAATTGAAATGGGGCAGTAAATGTTGTCTATCAGAGATGGTGTGAACATTAAAGGAAACACTGTCGTGAGGTATCCACTAGAGACGATCGCTCAGATATGGGTTTAAGCCAATAGAAAGTCTTTATTAACTGATTGGCCAAGGCTGAACGATGTCTTTGGTCTATGCTGTGGCCTGAAGCCGTGATGATATCTGTGGTCTCAGCTGCAATAGAGGGTCTTATCTGGGTCAATGGCCCTACTGCAAGTGAGATCCCTGTGTGTGAAACTGTGTGGAAGCCCACAATTCACACTTCTGTGGACAGTAAAAACCAATAAACTAGCTACTTTTGCAGTGACATCAATGACTGCGGATGCACTGTTGAGGAAGAGGGACATGGAAGAATTCTGTTAAAACCCCGATCGCCACTCCCCTCAAAAAAAAAAAAACAAAAAACAAAAACAAAACCCAACTAACCAACCAACCAACCAAAACCAAAACAAACAAAAAACCAAAAAACCAAAAACCCAAAAACAAAAAACAAAACCCAACCAGCTTAAACAAGAAGCCACTGAAGAGAGCTATTAAAAAACAGTGATAGGTAGCTGTCTCCTGAAGGCTCTGCCAGTGCCTGACAAATACAGAAGTGGATGCTCACAGCCATTCATTGGATGGAGCACAAGGTCCCCAATGAAGGAGCTAGAGAAAGAACCCAAGGAGCTGAAGGGGTTTGCAGCCCCATAGGAGGAATGAAATATGAACTAACCAGAGCTCCCAGGGACTAAACCACCAATCAAAGAAATCACATGGTGGGACTTAGGGCTCTAGCTGCATATGTAGCAGAGGATGGCCTAGTTGGTCATCAGTGGGAGGAGAGGCCCTTGGTTCTGTGAAGGTTCTGTGTCCCAGTATAGGGGAATTCCAGGGCCAGGATGCGGGAGTGGGTGGATTGGTGAGCAGAGGGAGGGCGGAGGGCATAGGGGGTTTTTGGAGGGGAAGCATGGAAAGGGGATAACATTTGAAATGTAAATAAAGAAAATATCTAATTAAAAAAGAAACAGTGATAGGATGCTGAAGTGTAGCTCTCCACAATAGATGGCTTCCAGCAGGGGTGCAGGAAGGGAAGGATTCAGAGTTTGACCACATTCCAGTGAGTAGATAGATAACACAAGTTGTACTATTTTTTTTTTTTTCTGGAGGAGGTCACAAGGGTGGGGTGGGGTGAACATGGAAGGACTTTATTGAATGTGATAGAGATGTATGATGTGAAATACCCAAAGAATTAATAAAAACATTATGTTGGAAAACAACAACAACAAACCAAACCAACCAACCAAATTCCCAGATAAAGCATTTTGACACAAAACATCTCCAAAGGTATCACTGAGTTAATTTTATATTGGCTGTCTACTGCTGGGCATGGGGCCTCCCCTGATAGAGCTGTCTCTTGTGAGACTAGGCCGGGGCCTAGCAAACACATAAGTGGATGCTCACAGTCAGCTATTGGATAGATCACAGGGCCCCCAATGGAGGAGCTAGAGAAAGTACCCAAGGAGCTAAAGGGATCTGCAACCCTGTAGGTGCAACAACATCATGAACTAACCAGTATTCCGGAGCTCTTGACTCTAGCTGCATATGTATCAAAAGATGGCCTAGTCGGCCATCACTGGAAAGAGAGGCCCATTGGACGTGCAAACTTTATATGCCCCAGTACAGGGGAACGCCAGGGCCAAAAAATGGGAATGGGTGGGTAGGGAAGTGTGTGTGTGGGGGAGGGTATGGGGGTCTTTTGGGATAGCATTAGAATTGTAATTGAGGAAAATACGTAATAAAAAAATATTAAAAAAAAGAGTGGTTTGTACACTCAATGAGACTCCATTGGAGAAAGCTGGTCTTTCCTTTTCAAGCAGTTGTCAATTGGAGATAGATTCTGAGTTAGGGATGGGGGCTCATGTCTATTTCTCCTCTCAGCAGTAGGACCACATTTGGTTTGTGCCTGTGCATCCGTGCATCCCGTGCATCCCGTGCATCCCGTGCATCCCGTGTGCATCCCGTGGATCCCATGCACATTGCCAGAGTCTTTGTGAGGTCACATGTGCACCAGTCTTGTTGTGTTTGTAAGACACTGTTTCTTTGGTGTCCCTCCCACTCTGACTCTTACACTGGCTCTTACCCATAGCCCCCTGAGCCCTGAGGAGAGGGATTAGATGAAGACATCCCACTTAGGACTGTTTCAAGGTCTCTTGCTTTCTGCACATTGTCCAGTTGTGGGTCTCTGGGTTAGTTCCCATGTACTGCAGGAGGAAACTTTTCTGATGATTGCTAAGCAGTACCTGATCTATGAGTGTATCTGAATGTTGTTAAAAGTCACTATATCGCCATGTCCCTTTAGCAGTACTAGTGTTCTGTTTTCCTCTAGGCCCATGGCCTTTCCCAGATTCCTGGCCACTCAAGTAGTGCCAGGCCTGGGGTCCATCTTATGGAGTGGATCTTAAACCCAATTAGACAGTAGTTGGCCACTCCTGTGACTTTTGGTGGCACACACCTTTGATCCCATCTTTCAGGAGACAGAGGCAGGGCGAGCTCTGAGTTTGAGCCTGATCCACATAATAAGACTGTAAGTTACATGTTAGCCAGGGTTACATAGTGAGATCATGTCAAAAAAGACATACATACATACATACATACATAAAGCATATCAAACCCAGAATAGCACCCAGCACCCAGTGCACAGCATGTTAATTATTTTTAAAATTGATTCCGTCATTATATAATGAACTGAATTAGATACAAGACCTAATCAGATTTTTTAGAATCACAGCTTAGTTGATTAATATGACATCATGTAAGGGGCAGTACCTGTCCAGGGTCACATGTGGAGATGGATAAGAGGTAGACTGGAGGGCCTCATCATTCCCAACTCCAGCTGGTGGGCGTGTATCTTGTAGGACCCAGCTGCTTTCCAGAGTCATACCTCCAACATCGTGGTCATTCTAGAGCTGGCTCTGCAAAACTGCTATCCATCACTGAGGCCAGCACAGGTGTATAGTGAACTCCATCAATAAATAACCAGGCCTTTGGATTATTCCAGCAGTGGGCTGGTAGTACCGGATGAGGATGGTGAGGCTGAGGCTGGCACCAGGGAAAAGAATCACAGAGTGCAGGGAGAGGGAAGGGAAGGGGTGGAAGGGCTAGAGAAGGTATGTCAGATCTCTTGGGCTAGACAACTAGAGCAAGAGGATGAGAAGGGACTGTCCTCAAATCCAAACCTAGTGTTAGGGATGGTGCTTTCTGACACAGCATCTGAGAGATACCCTGTATATGTAGGGCACCTTCAGGGACATGGCTAGATATTCACAATGATGGCTCACTTTTAGAGAAAGAAAAATGCCACAGGCAGCTAAGGACATTGAACCTTGGTGTTTTGACTTTAAATTCACTCTTTATTCTGTCCCAGAGATAGGTTCCCTTTACCTACAGGGTGACCCTTGAGCACTTCAAGACATGAGTAGCCCAGTATCTTTTCTGGACTTGGGTTTGGAGCCAATCTTTCCTGGCTACATCTCATCTGTCAATTTGACATTAGTGTGATGCTGGTCAAGTTATTGACTAAGGTACTCAGTACCAAAGTATGCAAACTAGAGCAAAATAAATATCCATTCTATGAGGTTGTGGCAATCAATAAAAAGAGTTATCCTGTTTTCAGAAAGCCTGCAGTTACTGAACTTTAACAATTGCCCCTCCAGTTTTTGCTTAGCTGTCTTGTCTGCAATGCCTATAGTGGCCACTAGATGGCAACACTGTGCTTCAGCTTTCTTCCTTGGCAGCGGCTTCTCTCCCACACAGCAATGAGACTTTCCCCACCTCCCCTCCTCTATCATGCTCTTTCTTGCCTCATTGCTGAGCTGACTATGCTTAGGATTTCTGGTTTTCCTTCTGTGGGCCTCACCACCTCCAGGATGGTTCTCTGACATCTCTTTGCATACTACATTCATCAGGTGGACCGAGCTCCGGCCTGTGAATTTCTGGAGGGCCGAGCATAGTGGAAATGCAGGCGAAGTGCTTGCATAGTGGAAGTGCTCCACATTTGTTGACCGAATACCTGTGTGCTTTGCCTGTGTGTCTAGCCTCAGCTAGACATGTACATTGGCTGTATGAGCTTGTACAAGTCTTTCTGCATTTCAGGTTTCTCTAAATGGACAGTAAAATGAGGATGCGTCTCACATTTGCTGTGACAGTCTAGTGTCAAGCTATAGTGTGAGAACTGCCATGCATGTGTAGATATAACACCTGCCTATCAATCCCTGGCCATGCCTATCCCAGCCTTGTTACATGGCTCATTGGTAGTGTGTTTTTACTTCTTCCTAAGGACCCTTTTAAAATGGAGGGTTAGGGGACCCTAGGCTTAGTCTGGAGCCCATCTGGGTCAGCTAAGCCTGGAGACTCCCCTGCCTAGAAAGCACACCCAAAGCTTGCCCTTCCCTGAAGGGCACCTGATCCTGTCCTCTTCAAGTTCCCAGCGCGTTGTCCAGGGGAGAGCTGAGGGCTGGTCTCTGGTTCCTCTCCATAGATATCTGTTTTGACACGGTCTCTGTCAGTATGATCCTCTCATAATTATACAGCAGTGCCCCAGAGAGCATTATGGGTGTTATCAGGACCAATTCTCAGGAATAGAGCTACCCCATCAAAGAATCTGAGCCCTTCTGAGGCTTTTCCAAAGTCTATGCTTTCTTGCTTTTTCTTAAGGGTTGAATCCGTTGACATTTAATTGGAAACAGTTTATGTATGGGATTTCAGTTTCCTTTGAGGGCAAATACTTACCAAAAGCTGTTTACAAAGGAGCTGTTTACCCTCTTTGCCAAGTACCTATTTTGGTAATACTCCCTGACCCAGCACTGCTTCACGTACCTTTAACAGCAAGGAGGGGACAGTTTACATAGTTCTTTTTTTTTTTTTTTTTTTTTGGTTTTTCGAGACAGGGTTTCTCTTTATAGCTCTGGCTGTCCTGGAGCTCACTTTGTAGACCAGGCTGGCCTCGAACTCAGAAATCCGCCTGCCTCTGCCTCCCGAGTGCTGGGATTAAAGGCGTGCGCCACCACGCCCGGCTACATAGTTCTTACAGAACTAATGGTGAACCAGAAATTTCTACTTTACTGGAGCTTAAAGAAAGTCTGGGGTCTGGGAAGAGTGCCCATTGATGGAATCACAGGGAAGTTCGAGGAAAGTCCTGGCTGGGACTTCTAGTACTGTGTTGAATAAAAGTGTTGAAATCACATGTCTTGTTCCTGATGTAAGGAGAGAGTCCTCAGTCTTTCAGGTTAGAGGTTGACATTTCCTGTGGAGTTTTAAAAGGCACAGGTTTTTATTTTAATGAGATATTTCCTTCTAATCCCAGTTTATAGAGCGTTGTTTTTAAACCAGAAAAAAATTGTTGCATTTTACTAAAAGCTTTTTCTGCATCAATTGGGATGGTCATATGATTTCACCTCTTTATTCTGTTAAAGTGAATTCCACTGACCAGTTGGTTTTTTGTTTGTTTGTCTGTTTGTTTTAATGTTGAAACATTTTAGCATTTTAGAAACAAACCCCACTTGTTTATTGTGACATGCAGTACCTTTCCTATTATAAATTATTAATTGCAAGTATTGGGTCTTCCAGAGTTAGTGTTGGCCTTATGGAAAGGTTTGTTCATTATTAGCATCTGTCTGTGCTCCTCAGGGGACTGTGCTCTCTCGCTCTTGCTCTCTCCCTCTCCCTCTCCCTCTCCCTCTCCCTCTCCCTCTCCCTCTCCCTCTCCCTCTCCCTCTCCCTCTCCCTCTCCCTCTCCCTCTCCCTCTCCCTCTCCCTCTCCCTCTCCCTCTCCCTCTCCCTCTCCCTCTCCCCCTCCCCTCCCCCTCCCCCTCCCCCTCCTCCCTCCCCCTCTCCCTCTCCCTCCTCCCTCCCCCTCTCCCTCTCCCTCCCCTCTTTCTCTCCCTCTCTCCCTCCTCCCCCCTTCCTCTCCCTCCCCCTCCCCTCTTTCTCCCCCTCCCCTCCCCCTCCTCCCTCCCTCTATGGCTCTTTCCTTCTGCACAGCTCTGGCTGGTCTGGAACTTGTGTAGACCAGGCTATCCTCAAACTCAAAGATCTGCTTGCTGCTGTATCTTGATGAATGGCGTGAGCTACCATGCCTGACTTGGGTATTCTTAAGGGTATTTGACAGTCTTTGGTTGGTGGCATTTTACACTGCCGGGTGGTAGTGTACAGGGTAAATATGGAATCAACTTGTGGCTACAGTTAATGATACTTAGGTTTGGTTAGTACTTAGGTTTGGTTAGATAGAAATCTGGATTCCACAAATGCATGTTACAAGTATGCAGCAAGACAAAGGATGCTCTCCAAGTGTCATAGCTTCACCTGGCTTGGCATCAGGTATTTGTCTCAAAGCACTGTTCCAGCACTTGGAGTTGGTGGACAGCATAGTAATTCATAGACAATGGGTGAGAAACACGGAAAGAAGGAAGGAAATAGAATTAATGTTCTTCTTCTTCTTCTTCTTCTTCTTCTTCTTCTTCTTCTTCTTCTTCTTCTTCCTCTTCTTCTTCTTCTTCATTTTAGATCTATTTATCATTATACATAAGTACATTGTAGCTGTCTTCACACACACCAGAAGAGGGTGTCAGATCCCATTACAAATGGTTGTGAGCCACTATGTGCTTGCTGGGATTTGAACTCAGGACCTTCAGAAGAGCAGTCAGTACTCTTACCCACTGAGCCATCTCGCCAGCCCTTATAGTCAATGTTCTTATGAGACAATTCATCTTTTTTATCCCAAGCTTTTGTCCCCGCTGGCAAGAACACACTCAGGACAACCGGAATCTTCTGCGGCAAAGCTTTATTGCTTACTTCTCAGGAAGACCCCGACCCCAGAAAATGGAGTCGCTTATATAGCCCTCAGCCATGGCGTTTCAGCACCTGATGTGGCATGTCAGCTCCTGATTTGTTGCTTGCCCATCACCCCACTATTACGCCCCGAGAATGGGCAGTGACTAGGAGTGAGTTCACTCTCGCACCTGCGTACAAGGCTTGTTTACTAGTTAGGCACAGCGGAGGCCAGCGCCATCTTATAATGGCGATTGCTCGCGGCATGCACGGCTCTCCACACTTTTTGTTTTTAGTGCTGAGGACTGAACTCAGGGCCTTGTGCTAGTTAGGCAACCGTTGTATCCCCTGACCCACTGGGCCAACCCTCTTAATAGAAAATATTTTAGAAAAGATTGGCAGAAACATTTTACTGCTCCACTTACAAGGGGGAATATACACACTATATTTTATAATAACATTATTATAGAATAATAATGGCAAAGGAGTCTGAAAACCAACCATATATTATATAGAAATTATAAGAAATTATATGTAATTGATTACATTTTAAAATTTCTACCAGGAGGTAAAAGTTATGTGTTTGTGTTCTGAGATTATTTTGAGACAGAAGTGCCTAAGGGTGAAATAACTTACCTCTATCCCCAAACAAATGGGTTCATTACTAATTTTGGCCATTTTTCACTAAACTTGAGAAAGACTTTCAGTGAGGTCTAGGCATGGGCTCTCAGATTGGCCAATGCCATTAAATCATAGAGAAAGTGTGTTTCTGTGCTTTTGTGTACAAGATTCCAAGAGCTAGAGTCATGATTTCTTTATTTTTATTAAAAGATGCATGATTTAAAGAAGATAAAGTGTAAAAGATGACATGATCTGCAGCTTTGTGGGGTGTGCTAATCCACATGGCAAAACCAAGACCAGTGCTTAAGAAACTGAGCATTAAAAAAAAAAAAAAAAGAAAAGAAAAGAAAGAAAGAAAGAAAGAAAGAAAGAAAGAAAGAAAGAAACTGAGCATCAGTGTTGGGTGGGGGTGGAGAGCAATGTGTCATGGAATTTTCTTCAGGCCTCTGTGGCTCCTTTAATATGTCTATGTTCGCTTATGCCAGTCCTGGTTTGGGAGTGGCTGTTTGGATATGGAAGTCACCCCATTCTTTTCTGGAGCTGATTTTAACACCAAAGTTTTGACAAATAGTTAGACATCTAAAAAGCTTTGAAGCAAAGCATAGAGCTCTTGATTATCTGGAGAGATGTAAAGGAAAGCATTGTTCATGTAGCTAATGGCCTATAACAGTAAGGTCTCAATAAGACAATTTATTGTCTTTCACACTGAAGTCTTGAGGAGGCAGATGGCCTAGAGCTAGAGGGGTGCTTTGCTCTATGCATTGTCTGTCTGTCTGTCTTGTTCTGTCATCTTTAACACACAACTTTCAGGTAGTAATATAAGTTAGTGGCTCTAGGTTCTGTTACCACATCTGTCTTCAATAAGGAAATAAACAGGACACGGAGGGCACACACCTTTCCTTTGGATGATGTTAGCCTGAAATAGACTACATTACTTCTGTTCATAGTTCAACATTTAAAAGCATGATGGGATTCACTGACAGATCAGGCTGGGGAGGTGACTCAGTTGGTAAAGTGCTTCCTGATGAGTTTGGATCTTTAGCATCCATGTGAAAAGCTGGGCACTGCGCCTTGTGCACTAGACAAACCCTGGGGCTTTCTGAGTAGCTTAGCTGAATGGGTAAGCTCCAGGCTCAATGAGAGATCCTGTCTCAAAAAAATAAGCTGGAGAGTGATTGAAAAAGATTCTCAGTGTTGGTCTTTGGCCTACACATATACAGGCACTTGCATGTGCACACACATGCAGAGAAGGAGGGGGGACACGGACACACAGAGACAGACAGACACAGAGGGACAGAGATAGAGACAGAGGGAGAAAGATAGAGACAGAAAAAAGACACACACACACACACACAGAAAGAGAGAGACAGAGACAGAGACAGAGACAGAGACAGAGACAGAGAATATACTCTGTAGTGGGCAGCTATGTGCCCAGCTAAGAATTCTATTTATGTAGGAGAAGACAAAGGATGTGGCAGGGATGCTGAGTCATGTCTGCTATAAACAGATTGTAGTGTGAGCATGGACTGTGATGGAGCCTTTAAAACAGAACCAGTATCTGGGGCAGTGCTGATCACATGCTATCACAGCTTGTAGAACTCCTTAATCAAGAACGACCCAATTTTCCACCAGGCTACAGGTTAGCTTGTAAATGAAGCCTCGGGGATCTTCACTGATGTAAGTTACGGACTAACTCAAGCACTCATGGCCATAGTTGTTGTAATTAGTGAAGCTCCTACTTAGCCTTACTTGGCTAAGTACCAATTACACAGTGAAGCAAGGGGATTGTTCCTCAGGTATGCATAGCTTCGGGCTTCTGCAGCTTTGCATATGGGCACAGAGGAGACGACAGGAAAGCAAGAGCATGTTACAGTTGTGTGAACCTCTCAGCTGCGTCTGTAGGGAGATTTGGTATTTGAGGCTACATTTCTTTATCTCTTCATATACTATTAGTAGGATATGGCTTTTATTAATTCTGAGATGGTAGATTTTCTGTTTGATGAAGGGAATTTTGGCTCCATACGTCATCCCTCCCTGCAATAGGTTGCCACGTTTATTAACATCTTTGACTGATTTCCCCATAGTCCCCATAATTAAAATTTTCAGAAAAGGGACTGATGGTCAGCTGGTGAGAGAAGGATGGCTCTCTAAAGTCTTCCTGTAATTGGACAGAATGACTGTGGTCAGTTTCTCGAATCTTAGATTCTGCCTCTTTATTCACACGTCCAGCCAATCCACAAGTTCTCTTTACTCTTTTAAATGCCATCAAAGTCACTTCCATGTTCATTTCTCCTACAGTCCACTGCCACCACCCTTTGCAAGCACCATCTACTTTTTACTTTTTTTTCTTTTAATTCAGGGGAGAACATGAACACAATTCTCAACTACAAGTCAAATCTCAGGGGTCAGCAATGGATGAGCCTTCTCCTAGGAAAACCACCTTCATGACCACGGTATCTTTTCCAACAGCTAAGCATGCAGCATCTATTCTTATCTGTGACCTAGCATTCTAATTGTGTACATACATTTCTTCTGGTTTCTCCTTCTGCCCCACTCTATCCTATCAATAATTTGTTCATTATCCATGCAACAGATGTAACCCCCCTCCTTTCTCTCCCCCCCCCCAGAGTCTCTTTCTTTTGACACACATCCACCCCCCCCCCTTTCTCTGTAGTCCAGGCTGGTCTTGAACTTATTATTCTTTTGCTTTAGCCTTTCAAGTGATGGGTTTATAAGTATGCATCACTACACCCAGAAAACCTTTTTAAAGTGCAGTTCACTCTAGTTCTATCTTTGGTTGAAAACCCTTCAAAGGGTTTCCTCTATATTTAAAAACCAATCTAATTTCTGGGGGGCTGGTGAGATGGCTCAGTGGGTAAGAGCACCCGACTGCTCTTCCAAAGGTCCAGAGTTCAAATCCCAGCAACCACATGGTGGCTCACAACCATCCGTAACGAGATCTGGCGCCCTCTTCTGGAGTATCTGAGGACAGCTACAGTGTACTTACATATAATAAATAAATAAATCTTAAAAAAAAACAAAAAAAAAAACAAAAAAAAAACAAAAACCAATCTAATTTCTGATTAGGTTCCAATGAGTGATGAATTTAGTTCCCATTTAGGCTTCATAAGAGTAGTTAGCAACAGAAATGTAAGTAGAATATTTTTGTAGTAGTGTAAGTTTAGACATTCTTTTTGTTTTGTTTTGTTTTTCGAGACAGGGTTTCTCTGTATAGCCCTGGCTGTCCTGGAACTCACTTTGTAGACCAGGCTGGCCTCAAACTCAGAAATCTGCCTGCCTCTGCCTCCTGAGTGCTGGGATTAAAGGCGTGTGCTACCATGCCCAGCAAATTTAGACATTCTTATTCAAGATTCAAAACCAAGAAACCATAAAGAAAAGTGTGTATACAAATCTGACATCATTAAAATCAAAGCATTTCATATGTAAAAGAACCATACCTACAAGCTAATAAGAGTAAAAGAATCTGAAATATTACAAAGAAAAGTTATAAGCAAGACTTATTAACCATAATATATGAAGAATCTATGGATAACTAAGAAAAAACATCATACAAAAATAAAGATAGTGTTGTCTCCATAAAGATAGGCACTAGGTAGGTAGCTCAATAGGTAAAATCTTGCTTTGCAAACCTGAGGACTTGGGTTTAGATCCCATGTGGAAACAGTGAGGCATGGGGGTGGGGAGTGGTACATGCTTGTAATCCCAGAGCTGGGGTGGTAAAGACAGGCAGATCATGGGGCTCAGTAGCCATCTAGCCAAACCTACTGGGTGAGCTTTGGGCTAGTAAGAGATCCTGTCTGAAAAAGCATGGCAGATGAAACCTGAAAAATGATACTTGAGGTTTGCCTCTGGCCTCTATATGCTTCTACATACACGTGAATATACACCTGGGTACACATGTAGACCTGAGTACACATGCATGCGCGTGCTCACACACACACACACACACACACACACACACACACACACACACACACACACACACACACAGAGAGAGAGTAAATAAATACAATTAAAAATTATAACTAATTTAATTATCCAATAATAGAAATATTTTGAAACAAATCATAGAACACTCATATATCTCAACCTTATAATAAGGTGGATTAGGGTAATTTTTTAATTATGTGAGAAAAAAAGAACAATACAAATATGATCACACATCTAAAAGCTCCCACACACATTATTTATGCAGGAAAGAGTCAGGAAGAATGCATATCAATTCTGTTTTTAGGGAAAGCAGTAGACTCTGTCAGGGCAGTAGCCCTGGTGAGGTGGGATTTTATGAATACCTCCTACTGCTGGAAATGTTTTTCATTTAGTACAAATCCTGTTACTTGTATAATTCCACAAACAATAAAAAACAAACAGAAAATCATCACTAGGTGTAGGCTTAGATTTTTCATAGCCTACTTTAATAAAGATTCTTGGGGCTGGTGAGATGGCTCAGTGGGTAAGAGCACCCGACTGCTCTTCCGAAGGTCCAGAGTTCAAATCCCAGCAACCACATGGTGGCTCACAACCATCCGTAACGAGATCTGGCGCCCTCTTCTGGAGTTTCTGAAGACAGCTACAGTGTACTTACATATAATAAATAAATAAATCTTAAAAAAAAAAGATTCTTAATGCTTCAACCTCCCTTATACCCCACAGACCAAAGGTGGGGAAGGAAGATGGTTAATAGGACAAGGAGGACATGGACCTAGTAGCAGTTTAGAAGTAGTTCTTTGAGGTGATTCCAATCTTAATTGTTAGCATACCAGTCCACTAGCAAAACACCAAACATGAATAAGCAGCAGCTTGATCCAGAAGAAACTGAATTGAGTCCCCTGAAGCAGCAAGAAGCAGCTGGAACACCACCTGAAGCTCTTGGCTGAGTTTCTCTCTACGGAGTCCTGACAAGTAAAGATCAGTGAGGAAAGCAAGGTGAACCAATGCCAGAGTTGCTCAATGTCTGTTGGGTTATACGTACACTCTTTCCAAACATCATGTATCCTCTTAAGCATCGCCTTCAGCAAAACACCCCATGCCTTTCACCAGGCAGCTTCCAGAAGAACACCACGTGTCTGTTCTCAGCCAAACAACCTCTCATAAGACAGCTTCCAGAAAAACATCCCATGGCATAACCAAGTCTCCAGTGAACTCAGAAATTCCCACTTCAGATAAAGTTGGTAATAACCATTAGAAAATAATTTGACAGTCTCTCCAAGTTATACTTATCCAGGGTCACATGTGTTACCTGAAAACATCTTTGGGTAATGTGCAGCTGTAGAAATGCTCCAACCCACAGTCCTCCAAGGCTTTTATCAGTCTTAGATTCTTTTCCACTTGCCTGGACCATGGGCTGTAAATTTAACTTAACAACAAACAGAAATTTCACCATTTCTTTTAGTATCTAACATTCAAGGAGTTTCTTCAGGTGCAAATAGATTCCATGCTTGGGTCTGAGGACAGTGTGGCTGGAGAAGGCAGGAGGCCTGGTGAGGTCTGGAGCTACTTGGAAGTGGAGCAGAATCAAGGCAATGGCCACCTTTAGCTCCAGCATGGCAAACTGCTGCCCGATGCAGTTCCTGTAGACACCAAGGGAGAGAGAGGGGTAAGTTTCTAGAATAATAAGTCTGGAGTCCACAGCTGCTTAGCAGTTTCCTCTGATTGAAACATTCTTTGCAGGAGGAAGGGAAAAGGACTTATGTCTGTGTCTAGACAAGCCATGACTTGGGAGTTTCATGAGGGCTCTTCCCAGAGTTACAGAAGCAGTAAAGAACTGCTGGGAAAGAGACTGACCAGCTGTGCTACCCAGAGTCCTCTCAGACATATCCAGATGCCTACAAGTTGTGCAGAGAGCTCCAGAGTGGTAACTTTGTGAACAGTCACTTGTGCTGGTTTGGGCTTTTGGGTGATGCAGCTTGTGGTGGTTTGAATGGAAATGCTCCCCAGTAGGATCTTATGTTTGAATATTTGGTCCACAGTTGATGGAACAGTATGAGAAGAATTAGGAAGTGTGTCTTGTTGAAGGATGTGTTGCTCTGGGATGTTCTAAAAGCCTAGCCATTCCCAGTTCTCTCTCTCTCTCTCTCTCTCTCTCTCTCTCTCTCTCTCTCTCTCTCTCTCTCTCTCTCTCTGCCTGGTGCTTGTAAATCAGATTTTAGCTCTCAGCTACTGCTCTAGCGTAACACCTGCATGCCTGCTGCCTTGCTTCCCTTTATGACAGTCATGATTTCACCCTCTGACTCTGTAAGCTCCCACTAAACTCCTTCTATAAGTTGTCTTGACCATGGTGTCTCACCAAAGTAGACTCTAATACAGTCTTTATTTTGGTCTGTTAGGGATAATCTTTCTGGAGTGAGTAGATGTGTTTGTGTTTCTTCTTCCTAGCAAAAAAGGGCTCTTATACCACACAACAGTAAAGCAGAGCTTTCATACCAAATATCATTGAAACGGTTGGGCTTTATGTTTATGTCATTCCCTGCAAGAATGCGGACTTGGAGGTTCTGATGCGATGTCCTCCCTGAAGTAGGTGGTAGCTGGAGTCACTCACAACATATCTCTCCTATAAGGGGAGGTGACATTGAGCCCGTGAGCAATATTTATACTGCAAGATTGCTTCCTGAGCCTTGACTCACATGGGCCATGAGAGAAAGAGGCATTGTTCTTTGTGAAGAGATAGGTTCTGGGGAGAAATTTATGGAGCTTTTTGTGCAAATTTTCAACAGCTTTAAGTTCATCTCACCTTGGACCACTGGAGAATGGTAGGAAGGCACAGGGGTGTCTCTGATCAGAATTCTCCTTAGTGAATCTCAAGGGGTCAAAGACCTGAAACGAGAAGACAACTTTGTCTTGCCAACAGCACATTTAAAGGTGCTACTTACTGATGGTCAACAAAAACACTGACCAGAGAAGCAGTTTAAAACATTCTGCTGGCCACATGCTAAGAAGACAACATTACATTTTGTTTTTGTTCTTTTGTTTTTTACCCCAGAGATGGTTTCTCTGTGTAGCCCTGGCTGTCCTGGAACTTGCTCTGTAGATCAGGCTGGCTTCAGACTTACAGAGATCCACCTGCCTCTGCCTCCCAAGTACTGGGATTAAAGGCACCACTACTACCTGGCCTTTTTGACAACATTAATTTTAATAATTGATTTTATTTAACAAAAGTTTATCATGCACTCAACACAAATAGGGAAATATCTCACTTTTGAGAAATGTACACATCTCTCTTTTTCAAAAATATTTCATCTTGAGAGAAGACACAGTTGCCTTCAAACTCTTCATTACAATTTCAACTAGCCAAATTGCTCAGTTGTCACATAAATAATGCCTCTATAGTCCTGGAGGGCTTCTCTGGCTCTTGCTCGACTTGTCTGCTAGCTGGTCCAAGAGTTTACACACTTAGAAGCCAAACCCAAATTAGACGTAATGGTCCAGCTTCCTATTCTACAGGGTAGATCTAAAGCCCCAGTGGTTTACATAGAAGAAAACACTAGTACTTGTGTTTTCAAGAATATTAAATCAAGTCAGGCTTGCTACAAATCTCCTTGCCTGTCCCTGTCCTCTTTTCTCTTTATCTGAGCCTGTTCTGGGCCCTGGGCAGCTGACTCTTACAGTTTCCAACTGGATTTTGATAATACAAGGCATTGGTGGGGATCTGAAGAGTGGCTGCAGAGAGTTGATGTTGAATGTTCATTGGCTCCTTCCTGCTGACCATCTTAGGTTGGCAATATCTCTACTACATTGGCTTATATGATGTTTCCTCCCAAGCTCCTAACTCTTTCCACCCCAGGTTCTGTAACCCTCCCTTCTGGGCCCATCAGGTCTAGATAAAGATAAATGATTCTGAAAGCTATTCATTCTCATTTGCTTTCCCTAAACTCTGCCCATATCTTCACAAATAGTTTCTTTATGGAGTGTTGGAGCTGAACAACTTCAATGTGCTATCAGTATCACCAGGATCTTGATTGCTTCATACAATAAAAGAGAGGCTGAGCTGCCCAATTTACTCTGCTGACCAGTCACAGTCCTGCAGATATCCTCCCCCCCCCCCCCACACCTGCAGGTGTTTGGAAGAGCTTGTCAGGTGAGGGAGTAAGACAGAGACAGTGACAGTTGGGAACAGATTGTGGGACTAAGGTCTTTTAGATCCCAATAAAGATAAAGGATATGAGGTGAGGATGGGATCGTTATCGGGTGAGTTTTACACATTTCTGACTTTTATGTTTGTTTGCCAAGTGTCGTTTACTTTCATGGTACAGCCATTTTCATGATTAACTGTGGGCACATGACTTACTTGGCATCGCTCTCTGAAACAAATCCATAGAAGACAGTCTTCTTACCTTTGGGTCGTTCCAGACAGCAGGGTTGTGGTGGAGACCCCAAATACTAAGAACCACAGTCATACCTGAGACAGAAGGGAAACAGAGCAAAGGCTGCTGTAGTGTGCTCTCTGTCACTACAGCACTTTTCTTCCAGGAGAAAAGAGCTGACTCCTGCTGAGCTATGTGCCAATACTCCATCAGGGAAGGACAAGGGGGAGATGAACTTGGGTTTAAACTTCAATTTTCAAAGCAGTCATTTATTTAATTCATTATTTTATCCTAAGAAGCTGTTGGTGTCCTACCAAAGCCCTAAACTGTGTTTAAGTTTTCTGCTTTGTTTGGAAATTACTTAAGTATTTGTTAACAGCTAAACAGCACTTCATAGAGACAGTTCTGTTATTCTACCAGTGGCTAATTTCTCTTGGTATTGTTCATTCATAAAAGGTGGAGAATTGGGGGCAAATATTGATATGGTTGGTGATTAAAAAAAAGACAAAGGAGAGGGAACTTGAACATCATTTTCTTATCCAAAATAATTATGGTTTTGTGAACAAGCTTACAGAGGTTGAAGGGTTGCCCTCAGTTCTCCTGCTGACGTGATGCTAAAGCACAGTGGAAGAATGCCTCATGAGATCCTACTGCCACCTATGTGCCCTACCCAGACATGTGCACTTCAAGTACAGGCTCTCTATGAGTTCTAGCTTTGCTTCATGTCTGTTAACCTTCTGTGAATATATGGGATCCCCAATGGGTTTTTGGAGACGTTAGAAATATTGTAGGAGTGCTTGTAAACTGTAGAGTACTAACCACATGTTTGTTAAGATCACATTCCAAGGGGGAAATGAGAAGTATTATTTCCTTCTAAGGCTGATATGGTGAGAGACTCCCCTTCTCACATTAACATAATGATACTCATGTCCTGTAGATCTCACACTCAGTCTCACAAATATTATCATAGAGACAATGTCCCATAATGGATGAAACCCTTGGCTGGGGTTCTTAAAGTAAGGCTGGAACCTAATAGCTCTCCAATTGGCTATGTGACTTAGGAAGGTCAGTGTAGCTCACATATGATTGAGGAATTATCCTCTGAGCTTTCAATAGCTGCTTAATTCCAACCCAGAGATTCCCCAATGCTCTAAATCCTATTATCATCATTGTGACCTTCATGATCTCATGCTTAGGATAAGAATGTGAAGACCTGTAGGCAGTGAGTGTCCATCTGGGAGGGTAAGGGGTTTGCTGAGCTCCCTGGAGATGGATGGGACAGGAGGAATCAAGCGGAGTGTCTCCTTGATGCACATTGTGGTGTATGACATTTCATCCAGCTGTTCCCTGTGAGGACAAAGGAGGGAGGAAGTGACTTAGACTTTAAATCCACTTTTCATTGGTTGTTCTCTATTTGAGTTATTTTCCTGGTAAGCATTACTGTTGGGATAAAGCGATTTTTGTCTAGGTTTGTATAGCACAATGTTAAAGTGTAATCTTTCCTGTTTCCATGTCAAATGAAGTCCTAAAGGTGATAGACACACAGATACCAGATGCCGAATGACAAGATTTCTGAAAAACAGTGTTACAACCCTTAGCTCTTTATGTAAAGCAAGAATGTATAAGGAACAGCTAAAGACTGAAGAAGAGGCTAAAGAAGTTTAAGAGAGAGAAAAATCATTTAAAGAGAATTGTTGAAATGTTGAAATACCTTGGAAAATGGAGTGGAGTGTTACTCATCTTAAAGGCATCTTACTTTGGATCACTTAGAGGATCTGACGTGTGCTCCCTGGAGTTTGGGGAGCACAGAACGAAGGACAAGTGGCTCAGGGCAGATAGACTGGCAGGGAGGAGTAGCAGAAGCAAGGTGGAGCTGCACAGGATGTCTGGTGAATCAGTGAACTGACCGGAGGAGGGAGAGCTGCAGACCAGATGGAGAAGCACTGTGTCCAGAGTTCCCCTGCCTCACGAGTCACTACTAGAAAAGTCCCCAATATGCTTGCAGATGTAACAGTTGAGAGAAAGGAGGAACACAAAGGTATTTGGCAAACCTTTGGCATGTACATGGTAATTCCAGTTGTTCTCCCTCTCATCCTGGATTCAATAATTTCTGACAGGGTCAGAACCTCAGGGTAGGGACAAGCTGGTTAGTCAATAAGAGAAGCCAACAACAAACCCTTCTCACTCTACTGGTTTCCAGGGCCAAGGTGGGAAGGAGGGAGAGGCTCCAAGTGGATGGACATGCGGATGATGACTTGAGATGCCCTGGGTTAGACAGGCTAGTAACTGGCACAAGAATGGCTTGTGATGTAAGTAGACAGGGCTCTATGAGACTCTGTAAGATTTTTGCCTTGGAGATGAAAAGAACGCTTCCCACAGAGTAAGTCTGAAGTGAGACCAGGAAAAGATGAAAGGGTTTGTTTGAATAACAGCAAGTCAAATGAGATCAAGAAATGACTGCATACATTTGGTCATTTTGCCTAATCTCATTTCTCATTCCTTTTCTGACAAATTAATGTAGGTGTTGGCCTTGTGAAAATGTAAAATTTAAGTTCTGTATTCTTTTCCCACCAAGGCCAGGAAATAAAAGGCAATTGTGTTTACTCTGCCACTTACATAATTGAGAAAAACAACTTTGTCCATATCAATGCAAAAGCAAGTAGAATTTTGGTTGTTGTTTTGAGACAGGTTCTCACTACGTAGTCCTCAATGGCCTGGAACTCTCTGAATAGAACAGTCTGGCCCAGAACTTACATACAACTTCCTGAGAAAAGAATTTTAGGGGGCTGGAGAGATGGCTCATTGTTTAAGAGCATTGACTGCTCTTCCGAAGGTCCTGAGTTCAAATCCCAGCAACCGCGTGGTTGCTCACAACCATCTGTAATGACATCTGATGTCCTCTCCTAGTGTGTCTGAAGACAGCTACGGTGTACTTACATATAAAAATAAGTAATAAATAAATCTTTAAAAAATTTTAACACTTTTTAAATTAGGTATTTTCTTCATTTACATTTCAAATGCTATCCCAAAAGTTCCCCAGACCCTCCCCCCCACTCCCCTACCCATCCACTCCCACTTCTTGGCCCTGGCGTTCCCCCATACTGAGACATATAAAGTTTGCAAGACCAAGGGGCCTCTCTTCTCAATGATGGCCGACTAGGCCATCTTCTGATACATATGCAGCTAGAGATACAAGCTCAGGGGGTACTGGTTAGTTCATATTGTTGTTCCAATATGAACATAACCAACATAGAAATATGTTGGTTATGTTCATATGTTAAACCAACATATAAGTGGCCTGACAAGGAGCCAAAGAAATTGCTTAAGGTTTTCTGAATGCCACATGTAAATTTCATTAATGAAAACAGTAGGTATAATATAGAGTTTTTGAACAAAATGTGTTCTGAGACTGGAGATGGTTTATCAGTTAAGAGGGCTTCCTGCTCTTGTCTGGAGATAGCTCATCAGTTAGGAGTGCTTGTTGCTCTTGTCTGGAGATGGCGCATCAGTTAAGAGCGCTTGCTGCTCTTGCAAAGGACTTGTGTTCATTTTCTAGCACTCATGCCAGATGGCTTACAACCACTCCAGATCCAGAGGATCTGACACCTTCTTCTAGACTCAATATCACCTGCACTCATGTGCATAACCCCCGCACACAGACACACATATTTACATAATTATAGAAAAATAAATATTTGGACATGTGGGTTTTTTTTTTTTTGTAGTATTTCCCCCTTTCTTTCCTTAAATGAGAGAATAGTTAACAGATCATCTGGGTGTTTCCCCCTCAACCTGGCTAGGATTCAGTGGCTGTTTTCAAATTTAGACCAATCAAGACTAAGCAAAGTCAACATTAAGTTCCTTCCCTTCCCTTCCCTTCCCTTCCCTTCCCTTCCCTTCCCTTCCCTTCCCTTCCCTTCCCTTCCCTTCCCTTCCCTTCCCTTCCCTTCCCTTCCCTTCCCTTCCCTTCCCTTCCCTTCCCTTCCCTTCCCTTCCCTTCCCTTCCCTTCCCTTCCCTTCCCTTCCCTTCCCTTCCCTTCCCTCCTTTCCCTTTCCCTTTCCCTTTTCTCTCCTCTTCTCTCCTCTCCTCTTCTCTTCTCTTCTCTTCTCTTCTCTTCTCTTCTCTTCTCTTCTCTTCTCTTCTCTTCTCTTCTCTTCTCTTCTCTTCTCTTCTCTTCTCTTCTCTTCTCTTCTCTTCTCTTCTCCTCTCCTCTCCTCTCCTCTCCTCTCCTCTCCTCTCCTCTCCTCTCCTCTCCTCTCCTCTCCTCTCCTCTCCTCTCCTCTCCTCTCCTCTCCTCTCTTCTCTTCTCTTTTCCTCTTTTGTTTTTTTGAGACAGAGTCTCACTATGTAGCTCTGTCTGTCCCGACACTCACCATGTATACCATAGTGATCTCATACTCACAAAGATCTGCCTACCCTGCTGGCGTTAAAGGCATGTAGTACTGTTCCCAGCCTTATTTGTTTCTTAAGTAATTACAACAGACTAGATCAAGCATTGGATTCATGCTGGAAACAGACATACCAGTCTTCTAAGTTTAGTGAATAAATAAAAACAGACTAGTCAGTGAGATGATGGGACAGAAGGCACCCCACTTGGACTGCTCTCTCCTCAGCAACAATAATTTCACAGACCAAAGTGCCTTTGTGAGAGACAATGCTTGATCTGGCCATCTACTGTTTTTGTTTGTTTGTTTGTTTGTTTGTTTGTTTGTTTGTTTTTGAGACAGGGTTTCTCTGTGTAGCCCTGGCTGTCCTGGAACTCACTTTGTAGACCAGGCTGGCCTTGAACTCAGAAATCCTCCTACCTCTGCCTCCTGAGTGCTGGGATTAAAGGCGTGAGCCACCACGCCTGGCGGCCATCTACTGTTAAGCTGTAGTAATACAAAACAAATAGAACAGGTGGAGAGACTGGAACTCTACATCTACAACCGCACCTGCACCTGCACCTACACATGCACTTACACCTACACTTACACCTACATCTGCACCTGCACCTGCACCCGCACCTACACCTGCACCTGCACCTACACCTGCACCTATACCTGCACCTAAACCTATACTTACATCTGCACCTACACCTGCACCTACACCTGCACCTACACTTATTCCTACACATATACTTGTGGACAATGACTCTTCAGCAAAGGTGCCAAGAACACACAATGGGGAAAATATAATATTCAGTTCAGTGACCGATATTGAGAAAGTTAGATATACACATCAAGAATAAAATGAGATTCTTATCCTATATACAAAACTCAACTCCAAATTGAATAAAGATTTAAAAATACTATCTGATTGTAAAACTACTAGAGTAACCAAAGACTGAGAGATGCTTGTTGACATGGGTCATTGTAAAGATATTTTGAGCTCTTCTCTAGAAAGCATAAGCTAGTGTATGCAATGGTGTCAGCGTTTGGAGGCTGATTATGGGATGGATCCCTGGATATGGCAGTCTCTAGATGGTCCATCCTTTTGTCTCAGCTCCAAACTTTGTCTCTGTAACTCCTTCCATGGGTGTTTTGTTCCCAATTCTAAGAAGGGGCAAAGTGTCCACACTTTGGTCTTCATTCCCCCGTAGCTCTAGACTTTAGCTGCATATGTATCAAAAGATGGCCTAGTCTGCCATCACTGGAAAGAGAGGCCCATTGGACATGCAAACTTATATGCATGGGGAACAGGGGAATGCTAGGGCCAAAAAGTGGGCGTGGGTAAGTATGGGGGACTTTTGGGATAGCATTGGAAATGTAAATGAGGAAAATACCTAATAAAAATATTTAAAAAAAAGAAAGTATAAGCAACAAAAACATAAAAGATGAGTTTACATTAAGTGAAAAATCGGGGAAAACATTTGCAAATCACAGGTATAGTAAGGAATTAATATTCAGAATATATAAAGACTTCAATATCTCAAGAAAACACGTAAACTGATTAAAATATATAGGCAATTTCTCAAAAACTGACCTACAAACACTTGACGGGTATGTGAAAAAAATTCTCTACATCCCAAATCATTAGAGAAATAAAAATGAAAGCCAACAGTGAGATATCACTTCACACATGTTAGGTAGAAGAGAGATAAATGTTAGTGAGGGTTGGGAGGAAGTAGGATCTGTGCACAAGGTCGGTGTTAACATGAATCAGTGCAACCCCGTGGAAAGCAGCATGGAAGTGCCTAAAAACTTACAAAAAGAAGTAGCACATGATCCAGGAACTTCATTCGTCAGTATATATCTAAAGGCAGTGAAGTTACTGTATCAAGTGCAGCCTTATTCACAATAGTCCAGATAAGAATCAGCCCGAGGGTCATGATCAGTGGAGTGGATAGAGAACATGTGGTACACACACAACACAATGCTGTGTGCCAGCGAAAAGTGGAAGTGGAGTCAGTTCTCTCTCTGGATTCTGGGGATTAGATTCAGAACAGGCTTCTGTTGCTGAGCTATCTTGCTGGCTCTATGTCCCTGGCATTTTAAAATTTTTTTATTTTTAATTTTTTAAATTTTTTCTTTTTTTCTAGATATTTTCTTCATTTA
Organism: Mus caroli; assembly: GCF_978045245.1. Lineage (NCBI taxonomy): Eukaryota > Metazoa > Chordata > Mammalia > Rodentia > Muridae > Mus > Mus caroli. The sequence continues at coordinate 41,594,261 of NW_028227261.1, read as the reverse complement.
CATTTCAAATGCTATCCCCAAAGTCCCCTATACCCTCCCCCCTTTTTTATTTCTTAATTTTTTTTAGTGTATGCTGGGGATCAAACTCAGGTCCCCATGCTTGTGCTCCAAGTGCTTTAGTGCTAGCTGAGCCATCTCCCCAGGGGAAGGAGAGTCTTCTCTCCTTAGATGACGCTTTGAACTTACGGTAGGAGGTGACTCTTGGTTCCTTACTTTTAAAGTGAAATCTTGTTTACCTTAGAACTTCGAGTTTTGTTTTCTGAGCTGATCTTTGCTTGGGAAATGTTGCTCAGTGGTCTTTAGCATGCTTATCTTCTCTCTCTTTGACTAGGGTAGTTGGAATGACTTCTCAGGGATTTATTGTTTTTTTTTTTTTCAAACAGCGTATCTGAGGGGCATGTCCATTATCTAAAGTTTAGTAACAGCAAGATACATTAAGTCTGGTGAGGTAGAGTAGAGGCTTTCTCCTGGATTACTCTCCTAGACATGTCAGATCCTCAAGGGGCTCTCATCCTTGGTCAGGGTTGGAATCTGTCTTCTAAATCTGGTGGTCAGCAAATCCCTGTCATTGCCCTTACCACAGTACTTTAATTTACAGTATGAAGGTCTCTCTCTTGCCTTAGTCTGCAGATCACCGAGGACAGGGTCTGTACCAAATCTTCGTCATTATTTTAGTGTCTCAGTTTTTAAAATGTCCTCAGTCTTCCTTTTCTCTCTCCCACCTCAAGACAGAGTTTTTCTATGTAACAACTCTGGCTGTCCTAGAATTTGCTTTGTAGACTAGACTGACCTCAAATTCACAGAGATTCCCCCTGCCTCTGCCTCCCAAGTGCTGGGATTAAAGCATGCACCACCTTGCCTGGAAGTCTACATTTTCTAAAACTCAATAATAACTAAGTATACTATTTAATATGTTCAAAGGCCTAAGTCTACCCTATCCTGAAATATGACACTAGTGACAAAGTGATGTGCTAAGGCATCTATAGCCATCTTAATGTTGAACTATTTCTCCAGCTTTCTCAGCACAGGGGTCCTTGTAGAGTCTTGTCTTTGTGGCTCCAAGTGCAAGCCTAAGGTCAGTTCCTCACTTCAAATGTACCAGAGCTTGGGTGAAAGAAACAAGTGCAACACTGTGTAGAAAAAAAAATGAGTGATGGATGGTTTCTGGATAGTGAACTTCTTTTGCAGAAGATTGGGTTAACTCAGGCTCTCTTCAGAAAGACGAGACAAGTGGTCTGCTTCCTCTGCTTTGACATACATATACCTTGGGACACTGTGGTCACTAAGGCACCAGGGTGAGAAATAAACAAAATCCCGAGAAGAGATCCAGGGTGACATGACATACTCAGGGCTGCGGATCTTACCAGGTGATGGAAGACCCATCTCCCAGGATGCTCCTGATCTCTGACCGGCATCTGTCCTGATGCTCAGGGTTTAGAGCCAGGCAGTAAAGGAGCCAGGAGATGCTAGCTGCAGAGGCGTCATGTCCTGCCCACATGAAGGTGTTCACCTCAGCCCGAAGGTCAGCATCTGAGAAGGCTCTGTCATCTTCAGCCTACAACACCCACCAAAGGTTGCTGGATGAAACGTGCATCACAGATATTTGAAGACATCATCAAAATAATAGTTTTACACAATGCTAGAGTTTCAAATAAAGGCATCAATTTTAGTTTACCAACTACATACTATGAGACCTACTTTGCTCATAGCAAAAAGGAGAACCAATGTTACAAAAGAGAAGTAGGCTTTTCGTAAACACTTGGAACATTTCTTCACTCTTCCAGATGTTATCTTTATCCTCAGCATTTGCTTTTCAAGTGCTATCCATGCTTCCAACTTTTCTGTGAGTCTCTAAACTCCAGGTATTGCATAACCTCCAAATAAAAGCAACCAGGTAAGTTAGTATTCACAGACTCCTAGCAGGTCTCAGTCTTTCCACCGAGAGCCAATTGCTCACAGTCGTCTACCGCTAGGATTTAGCTGCAGAGATTTACTCTGTCTTCCTGTCCCGACTCCACTAGCTCATCCACCCTCCCACACAGTTAGCAGCTGTTTGAGCAGGTCTGGACTTTTGGTGCACTTACCTGCGCAGAAAGAACAATATCCAGAAAATTTTGAGACGTTTGAGTGTCATCCTGCTTTACTCGATTCTTGAGGATTTTCTTTCTGTCCTGGATTATCTTTTCTGCACAGAGTAATAGTGTTCATTACCAAAGGGGACAGCTAAGTCAACCAAAGTCAAATACACTATAAAGCAACACAGCACCCACACAAAGTGTCACATCTGCATTCAGAGTCCAGAGTGTGTATACTATATCTAAATACATTAAACTTGTTTGAGTGGTTTATTTTTCTCAATAGACAACCTTTAATAAAAGTTTCAAACAGAAGAGATCAAAAATTAGTTTCTACCACTAGACAAGCAAAATGATTGCAGAGTTAGATGCAAGTGGCCAATCATTTTCTTCCCCAGTCATAAAACTTGTTTACATGGAAATTACCCAATGAGATTGCCAGCAGATAAAACACCCAACATATCAAACTAAAGGAGCTAAAAGCAAGTAAGCAGACAGACAGACAAAAAAAAAAAAAAAAAAAAAGAACATGTAGCAGATGGAACAGGTTACAACCACCTTCTACAAAATTAATTTGTTTCCTGTCTTAATTGAGGTCAATTTTGCTATTTGAATTTACCATTTCATATAAATCTTAAGTAAATTTAGATGGAAGTAAGTAGGATAGTGTGCTTTGATTTTCAAAAACGTTTTCTATACATCATGGGTTTAGCTTCTCATCCGTGTTCATGGAAGCAAAGCTATTTGAAGTCAGCAACCTCAAAAAAAGACATGGAAGTAGGAGGGAGAGTAGTTGGAGGGAGGGGGTTCAGTAAGAGAGGGAGGGGACTAGAGAAAGTAATGTGGGAATGAAGATGATCAAAACTGTACACATGTATGAAATTGTGAACTAAGTTACTGTTGGGGCTGGACCGATAGCTCAGTGGTTAAGAGCACTGGCTACTTTCCCAGAGAACTCAGGTTCGACTCCCAACACTCACTTGGCAAAATTCTAGGCTGGTTTCGAACTCACAGGAACCGACTGCCACAGTCTCCTGAGTGTTGGGATAAAGGGCATGTACCACACCACCACATCCAGCTTTTGTGTGTCTTTTGAATACATATCCACATCTACTCATTCCTCCATGTCTATGCTGTGTAGGCACTGTAGCTTGTAATAATTACTTAATTTACTGCATAAGGAAGCCACATGCAATGTACATTTTGCAATCTTAAATGCTCCCTTGCTATATATGTATTTGTAATAATTGCATACAATAAAATTGCATAATATGTGGATAATGAGGGAGTAAACTTATCTTAAAGGACAGAAGTTGCAGTTATTTGAGCAGTGATCATGTTAAAGCTCCATTAAGAACAAGAGTTCTTTTCTTGCTTACCATGAGACTTATCCTTCTACACATAAGACAGGCATGGTGGTGAATGGATTTGGGCAACCCACACCCAAGATATGTCTGTGTTTTTACCTGTGCATTGATGTATCACTTTGCCTAACTCCTGGAAGCAGTGGCCCTTAGGACTGAGTTTGAAAATTATGTCATGATGATGCCAGAAATTGTACAAGCGAGAAGATATGATTTCACCAAGTTCAAATGTTGCCTTCACATAAGACTCATAGGTGCTGCAAGAAGAACGTGGAACAGTGAGTTAATGATTGACTCAGATCACAGTGAACTTGTTTACTGTCCCATCACTGACCCGTTTATCTGGCAGTTGGTCTCCTGGCCAAAAGCACATTTCATTATTATGTCCAGGGCCATCAAGTTGATGTGTTCAAAAACCTCGATGGTTGTTTCCTGAGTGGTCCACATCTTCTCCCATTTATCCTGCCAGAGGAGGCCAAGATCAATATCATCACCATCATCAAATGGCCTTAACTTGACTGCTTTTTCCCTTATTGTCTCAGGGACAAAATCCCCGACCTGACAGGAACTGAAGGCCAGGAGTAAATCACCCATGTGTTTATTCTGGGCACAAGGAAAGGAAGCACACGCTAGGCCAGTGAGAAGGAGCATGACTCGCACTTCACATCTGGCAAATGGTCTTTCAATAACTGTCTCAGCTCTGCAACAAATGGTACAGAGTTCCACATACCATCTAAGTGAGACTGCAACGTGGAAACCCCGGGGCTTCTTCTACCTTCAACCTCCAACCTGCTAGGTACCCCATCACACCTCTCAACCATCACACCACACCTCAAATCATCTTAGATTCAGCTATGGACAACACCAATAGACATGCTAACATGGAAGGGGATGTCTGAGGCCCCAATTTTAGAGGAGGAGCTACAGGCAAGTAATGACTGAAATTACTGCACAAGAAAGCCACATACAATGTATATTTTGCAATCTTAAATGCCCCTTGCTATCTATCTATCTATCTATCTATCTATCTATCTATCTATCTATCTATCTATCTACCTATCTATTAGTAACAATATATATATGTACATATATATATATTAGTAATAATTTCATATAACCTGGGACAGGGCCAATAAGTCTCCCCCAGGAATGAGCCCCCTAAATAGTTATTCAATACCAAATGGTCAGCTCTGAAAATATATACATACAAGCAACACTAAATGGTTATATTCATATTTGTATATTTATATATACATGGAACAATAATTATTAAAGAAAAAGATAATAGATCTGAGAGGAAACAGGGGATGATAACACGAAAGGAGTTGATGGGAGAAGAAGGAAGAGGAGATGCTATAATTATATTTCACTTAAAAATTTCAAATAAAAACAATAAAAATAATTCTGAGCCAATCATTGGGAACAGAAAGAGGCTTGGAAAAGGAGTTGCTGCAGGGAGCTAGCTCTTACTTTCCCACAGAAAGAGGCCTATTCACACAGCCTGAAGTGTGTGGTCTAACTGCTAAACTGCCCTAAGTGCCCATCCTCCAGTTATAAATGTATTTATCACAACAAACACTTTTGTATAAAAATGTGAATGAATGGAAATGTTTAAATTTAGTTCAACCTATGTTTGTGGAGCAACTATAGGTGTCAGCCTAGGTGCTGAATGTCGAGTACCAACAGGTGACAAATTATGTACTGAAAGCTTGGAGACTGATTACAAAGTAGAATTTGAAAGCCTTTCACTGAAGTGTCTATTATTTGGCCAGAAGGCTGATAGCTAGAGGGGTTAACCTTTTTAAAGGATCAAGCTTTTTTATGAATATATATTAGTTTTACCTATTAATAGAATTCAGGCATTTGAGAAGAGCTGATGAGCCCATGTGCTAGGTTTGGAAGAAATGAGCTTGTGGTGCTCTGGAAGCATTCAGCAGAAGGAGGAAGGATGTGAGCAGGGAAACATGGGCCTGACAAGTGCAGAGGGCAGAAACAAGGGGATGAAATGGTCACTGGTGGAGCTGAATTGTTCCAAACACTGAGCAGCGCTAAGGAAGATGCTATCCTCCACCCTGCTCTCAGTTCCCCTTCCTGCTTTCTTGATCCTGGTGTTCTCCCAGTTTCTGCCTTGAGAACTCCTTCCCACTGATGTCCTACTCCGTTCCTGCAGAAGTTTGGCCCAGCCACAAGCCTGTAACAGCTGTTTCCTGGGAACAGAGTATGGGCTTGCAGATAAGGAGGGAAATTTGGCTTTGTGGTATTTGAAGTTTATGAAGAAACTGTATTAATTGGTTGTCTACTTTTAACATTAAACAAGTGAAACCTCTATGTCAATAGAGCTTTTGATAAAACTCATCTCTAAACCAGAAAGCCATGCAATAGGGGTGCCCCTCAGGGCAGTCCCCTGCCCCTTTGGAAGGTGCTACTCCCCTAAAGATCTTCCACCACTTGTGAGAGGCACTCATGCTTTGCCCAGTCCTTCACACCCATCAGCCAAGTCCATTTCAGCCTCAAACCTTTTCTCACATCACTCTGCCTATGGCTTTCTTGTTCTGCAAACCAGCATTTATTTGTGGTAAATCTGAAATTTGAAGCCAGTTAGCTGCACGTGGATTCCTTACCTGTCTCCCACAGTGCCTAATATGTGAGTCTTACCACCAGAGAGTGTTAGACTATAAGTCAGAGGACCAGCTCGTGTGTTTTAACCACCTGAAGAATCCAGGAAAGGCTTACCTAGACATCCTTACTCACTGGGTACTGCATTCTGATTAGTTTCCAGAAGTCAGCTTTGATTTTTCTCAATCTACTATATAAACTAATACAGTGTTTCACTTACCAGCATCACTTTCACAGAGTGGGCCATCGTGTCCACACACGGTTTTAGCATGTCCTGATGGAATGCAGGAGTTAGGAGGCAGCGGTGTTGGAACCACCTGGGCCCATCCAAATTCAGGAGTCCTCTTCCTTGAGGAAGAAAACGCACATAGCCTCATGCATTTTACTGGGTGAGGAGAGATGAGGAACACAGGTGGCCTGATGTCACTGACTCACAAGCAGACATGAAGTAGTAGTGAATATCAAGAATCTGACATATGGGGACGGTCAGCTCTGATGCTCACACCAGAGTTAATGCATTTAGTGCTGTGAGAAAGTGAAGGCTTTGAGGCCTGAGAAGCCTTAGCTTCACAGTGATGGAGTGTGGTATTCTGCATTGTGTATTCCATGAAGGCACACATACAAGACATTCAACCTTAAGTAAAGACTTTAAGTTTGAATAACATCCTTTAAATTTTTTTATTAGGAGAGATGGCTCAGCAGTTAAGAGCACTCACTGGCTACTCTTCCAGAGGTCCTGAGTTCAATTCTCAGCAATCACATGGTGGCTCATAAGCATCTGTAATGGTGTCTAATGCCCTCTTCTGGTGGATCTTAAGATAGCAACAATGTGTACTCATAGACATAAAATAAATAATTCTTAAAATTTTTTTATTAACATTTTTTCATACAATGTATTTTTATCATAGTTTTGGCTTCCCCAAACTTCTCCTGATCCTCCCTCTCTGACCACTCAACTTCATGTTTTTTCTCCTTTCTCTCAAAAATAGAAAAAACATCAAAAAACAAAGAATCAAAATCAAAATAGACAAACAAGAGGAATTAAATAAGACGAAACCAAACTGAAACAAAGTGCACAATAAACCATGGAGCTATTTTGTGTTGACCAACTACTCCTGAGAGTGGGCCCTGCCCTGTAATGTGGTTGATCCACACAGTGAAACTCCACTGGAAAACGCCGATTATCCATCTCCCAGCAGGTATTAATTGCAAATAATTTCTAGGTTAGAGTGGGACTTTGTGGTCATTTCCCAGTCTCAGTGCTGAGATTTTGTGAATGACATCCCTTTTTGAGTGCTTACAAAATGCCAGGTTTGTGACATCTGGTTTGGTGTTTTTAGAACGCTGGCTGTTGCATAAAGTGCTGGAAATCTGGCATTCACCACTCAGTCATTGGCACTGACTTTCATGATCATTTCAAAGATGGGGAAAATGAGTCTTAGAGAGATTAAATTTCTCCCCTAAGATCATGCTCACGTAGTCTATTGGCATGAATAGCAATGTGTAAATCTAATAGGCTCTGAATCTAGATCCTATACTCTTTCATTTAATTCCTTCCTGGTCTAAAATAAACATCAATGTCATGAAGAAAGAGGCTTAATTTATCTGCTCTCAGGGTGAAGCCAAACTGCCCGTCAGAGAAAAATTTTACTGAAAGGCATATAAAAATAAGAGAACTCTGAAAAGAAAGGAAAAGTATAAGGAAACATGAGAGAAGAGAGGGTTAAATCTTCCTTTAGTGAGGCTAAGACTGAAGAGTTCACACATGTGTTGCCTTGAAAATGGAACTTTGAGGAGAGAAACAGACAAGGGTGCTTTCTGTGACGTTTTTGCTGGGTTGAACCTTGACACTGGGTTGACCTTTAATCGTCTCCTTGATGACTCTCCTCATAGCTCTTATTCGATAGAAATGTCGTGGGTTCATGTGTCATCCACTGTTTTTTTTTTTTTGTTAAATTGAGATAGGGTCTCTCAAGAGCTTGTAATTTACCAATAGGTTAGGTTGGCTGGCCAGCCCAGAGACCTGCCTGTTTCTGTTTCCCCAGGGATTACAAATGCATGCCATTATGACCCTCTATTTTTTTTTAATGTAGGACTGGGGGTTGAATTTGTGTCTCCAGATTCCATTTTCAAACTTTAGAATTAATATTTTTAGGTGGGGATACAGAATACTGGCTTGCATCATGGAATTTTCATATTTACATGTCATTACACTCACTTGACTCCTTCTCCCTCTGCCTCTCCCCCTACTTCCCTTGTGTCCCCTGCCTTCCTCGGGATTGTTCTCTTCCTTCTTCTGCACTCCCCCTCTCTGATTCACATCACGAGTATTTGATGTCCCTTTCTTGATGCTTTTGAGTCTCTTTGGGATGTTCTGCTATGGAAGACTGACTTGGAGTGAGAATGGGCTGCACATACATACCAATGCATGGAGTCATGAGCTGGTGCAGATACTGGGTCTTTGGGTCTGCAGAACCAAGCAGAGGAGACCACATTAGGGAAGGCACTCATGGCTAGTTCAAATTGGGGACTCAGTGCAAACAGTGGGCAGCTCACTTTCTATAGCCTTGGAGGTTGGGAAAACTCGTCTTGATTCAGTTCCAGAGAAGACAAGTCCCAGGACCTAAGCTCATATTCTCTCTGGTTGCTATTCCCTTCAACATGCGGGCTTACTAGGGGATGGACAAGTTTCCAGAATGGGTGTTGGGATAAGTGTGCTTGTTGGAGAACATCAGACAGTGAGGCACAAAGGCTTCTTGATTTTCTTGCGATTAATGTAAATAGTAGAGCTCAAAATGGCGCTTTTAGTTTTGTACTATGAAATAATCTCAATAGGAACCCTATAAATAGATTGAGTGGGTGGATGGAGGGAATAATCTCTCCTCTGTAAAGGAAGAGAACAATCTGGACCATAACCAAGAGTCTGGGCTAGGAAGAGAACGTTCCATCACCCTAGCTTCTGTTCAGAAACAGAAGCAGGTTTCTGATTTCCTCTGGAGACTTAAGCTCATTATGCAGTGTGAATCAGTATTGTTGACTCAAAAGTCCCAAAAGCAAGGAGACAAAGGAAGCCTCTGGCCCTGCTGCTGGAGCAGCTGGGATTTATGGGGTTCTGGAGCCAAAACTAGACAAGGAACTGGGAAGTACATGGGACTTCCCCTGGCCAGGGCAGATCTGTCCCCTCTCCATACTTGCTCAGGCTGTTTTGCAACCCCAGGGCTAATCTTTACTTCAGACTGGACACATATATCATGTGAAGCTCCTAGCAGGATTGGCGCTCAGATTTTCATCTCATTCCTTACCTGTTCTGCTCAGAAATATCTTCGCGTAGTCTGGGTCATAGATGTAGAAAAATGCCTGGAAGGGCCCTACCCAGCAGGGGAAGGCACAGGGGTGCTTTTTGACAATCTCATCAAGCGTCTCCATATTATCCTCCTGAAGAAACTATAGTAAAAAGGTCAGAAGATTAGAGTCAGTGGGGTTTGTCTTGGCTTGTCTTACAGACACAGGGGGTGAGCTCATGGCCCACACTAGGCTGCACAGCAGAAAGACCTGACTCCTTTATATGTAGGGAGGTGAAAGTCTTTCTCTAATATCTCGAAGCTTGGGGATAATGTCCTAAACAAGGCGAGTGTATTTGTTTTTTCAGTATAAATTCCACCATCAGACCAAATCCTTGCCATGTGACATCCTGTGAGTTTTTCCCAGCAGAGGGTAAGTCGATGAAATTTTCCCTCTTCCCCCTCTCCCCCTCTCCCTTCCTCCCTCCCTCTTCCTCTGCCTTTCCTTCTCCCTCCCTCTCCCTCTCTCTCTCCTCCTTCCCTCTCCCTCTCCCCCTCCCTCTCTCTCTCTCTTTCCTTTCCTCCCCCTCCATCTCCCTCTCTCCCCCTCTCTCCCTCTCCCTTCTCTCTTCCTCTCTCTGCCCCCTCTCTCCCTTCTTCACCCCCCCACACTTGCCAAGGAAGTCACAGGCCTAGAGGAGGGGTAGAGTTGCCTGGCTGCCCAGTTTGTTTTCTTATGCTGGAAGCTACTAGAAGCTTTCTGTTGGTAAACTGAACACGACCACTGTCTAGCTCACCATTCCGTCTGCCTTTTCTGTTCTCTAACTACTGATTAGTGATCCTTTCTCATGACATTAACAACGAACATCTCTCTCTACAAACCTGCCAACTCCTTCTACAAAAACATCTAGTTCTTTCCTGCAATAACAAACACTCATTTCTACAGGCTCCTGGAGTTTGAAACAAACATATAGACAAAACTTTCAGCTTCCAGAATTTATTTTATTTCCTTTTGTGGAGATAAGATCTCATAATGTAGCTCAGGTTGTTCTTGAAATCACACCAAATCCTGCCTCAGGCTCCTGAGTGCAGGTTTATAGAAGTGAGCTATCACACATGGTTGACTTCTAGCATTTATAATGCCAAGTACAAATAATACTGCCAGAAAGGGACCTTTGCTTCTCTCTCCTTACTTTCTCTCTCATATATATATATATATATATATGTATGTATATGTGTATGTATATATTTCTCTCATCAATACCTTTCAGGTACAAGATTGTTAGTAGCTTAAGTACTCCCTGTAAATTACCGAAAATAAGATTTCCTTGCATCTAATTGTGGTGTATGAATGTATGGTTGGGATTCCTATACACATTTGAACACAGTCGTGGGTATCTCCACCTTGGAGGAGATCTAAGGCTGTTGGAATTCTTCCTTGTGTGATGGCTTCACACCACTTGCTGTGGTATTATTCTTAGACTCAGAAGAGGTAGAAAATAGCCTTACAAATCTGTGTGTTATCAGTCAACTCATCTCATCCATGAACTGGTCTATGGACCTAAACCTAGGTCTACTAAAAGGTCAAGATCTCAAGAGCTAGGTCCTGCAATGATGCTGATGTTCCCATCCCCAAGCCATCATGACATTTTCTAACAGTGCAAATATTTATTAACTTACAAACAGAGAGCATTTATGGAGGGCCTATAACATACCAGATAATGAATATTCAGAAGCAACTTAAGGGAGGAATTAATTTTGGGTCACAGTGTCTCGGGGTACAGCTCAACACAGCCAGGAAGGCATGGCATTATGTCTCACTGTTTGACAGCAGCAGAAGCTTATGGAGTTTTCAAATCATGGAGAGCCAGGGAACAGAGGCAACAGGACTGGGAGCAGGCTTGGGCTATACGCCCCAAAGGTTCTCCTCCTCCAGTTACTTATGTCTGCCAGCCAACCTCGCCAAACTGCCACTGGCTGGGTGTTAGGTGTTTAGACACATGAGCATAGGAAGACATTTTAGATCTTGACCTCAACGTGAAGCTCAACAGCTCATCATGTTGTGGTGATGGCATGGTCATGATGGAACTTAACACCTTAATTCACTAAGTATCTGACACATGTCAAGCCCTGTGTGAGAGGAACAAGTGGTGTTAGAACTCATGGAATGTAGCCCACTGGTTAGCACAAACATGATGGGTGAGCCTCAGAGAGGCAGAGCCCCAAGGGCTACGTGTCCTGAGGACTTCATGCTGGTGTGGAGCATACCTCTGTTTGTTGGACTCATGGGCTTGATATCCTTCCTAGTCTACGTGTTCTGTGAACATTCTAAGGGGGTTTCTAGCCCCTCATTGGCCAGGATCATTGGTGATCACGAAAATAGTGCTTGATCTCTCTTAGGCATCGCTGATGGAAGAACTTAATAATTCATTCACCATCCTAGGAAAGAATATATATATACATATATATATATACACACACACATATATATCACACATATATTATATATAATATATATAATATATACACATATTATATGTGTTATATATAATATATATGTTATACATATGTTATATATAATATATATGTTATACATATGTTATTTATAATATATATTATATATTTATATACACGTTTTATATATATGTTTTATATATATGTTGTGGTGATGGCAATATATATATTGTTACCAATAACAATACATATATTGTTAACAATGACCACTATACTTAGAAAGAATTTGGAAAAACAAGTTGTTAGTGAAGTTAGATTAAGATGTTTTTGCTAGTGGCTCTGATGTAGAAAATCTTAGGGAGCGATTTCAATTTCAGAAAGCTACACTCTTAATAATTAAGCTAAGGATTTTTTAAGGTCAGGAACAAGAACAATGGCAACTGTGCCTCTTTCGCTAAAGCTGGGCTGTTGGTTAAGATTATGATTGATTGCTTGTACTCCCTTGCCCTCAGCTTCCTGATAGGATTTAATAAGAAAATTGTTAATGAGTAAATGTGCACCCTGAGGATTTAAAGTAGAAGTGACTGTTCTTTAAATAAAGGTCTAGATTTGTGATTTAAAAAAAAATGTATAAGATTATTTTTTCAAGATAAACTTGATCCTTTCTTTGTAACCACAAATTGCAGCCTGCCATTAAGAAAAATTGGCTGAGAAAATTACCTTGCTTGCCCACAGTTTGTATCTCTATAGCAGGTTGCTTAGTTGTGAATGTATGTGGGCTCTTGGGAATAATATTTTAACCTGTACTGTGCAATGTTTTTCATGTAAAGGAACTGGAGAAACATGTTTTTTGTTTTTGTTTTTTTTTTTTTAAATGCTAAAACCAAGAAAGAACCAGGTATCCTGGCACAAATGGGCACTTTAGCTGTGAGCAGCCCTATGAAAAGAGCCAGTACAGGCAAGCAGGAATGCCAAGGCTTGTCAAGAACCATGTGAGGGAATTTGGAGGTGGATTCTGTCCATCCAGTCTTTTTGTTTGTTTGTTTTGTTTGTTTCTTAATTTACTATTTTTGTCTTGTTTTTCTTTTGCAGTTTCAATAACAGAGCCAGGGCCCACCTAGCACATTCTAAGAAATTAGTCTACCATTAAGCCTCAATTAGTATTTTATTATTATTATTACTATTATTATTATTATTAAATCAAGAGGCTGGAGAGATAGTTCAGAAGTTAGGATTAATTGGTTGTTTATGCAGAGAACCTGGGTTCAATTCCCAGGACCCACATGGCAGCTCATAACCAATTTTAACTCCACTTTCAGGGGATCTGATGCTTTCTTCTGGTCTCAGCAGGAACCAGTCATTTACATTGTGCATAGACATATATGTGAACAAACACTCATATACATAAAGTAAATAAATCTAAAAAAATTAATTAACAGAAAACCAATGATCTGTAATGGTTAATTTACAAAATCAACTAAATTCCATTTCATTAATTCTTATATTGAATTTTAGTTTTTCCTTAAGCATTCCAGACACTCTTAATTCAATGTTTTTCATTTCTGATTTTTTTGAGACAGGTCTGTCTGCATAGCCCAATCGGGCCTCTGTCCCAGCCTCCTTAGGGTTGGGATTAGAGGTCTAGGCCACCATCTGAAAGATGTGTTCTTTAAGTACTAGAAAACTATATTTCAAAGCATTTCTCACAGCATGTTCAATGAAAATGAAACTATTTGAAACTGTAATTGATTGTAGATGCTCCCAGGAGAGAAAGCAGTAAGAGTGACTGTGGGTAGCAAGGACCTAAGATGGCCCTTATTCTATCAACTTTGTCAACAAGACAGGCAGCAGTCACTGTCCCCTGCTGTGAAGAGACAGTGACCACATAACTCTTTTTTTTCTCTTTCTTATAAAAGGCGACATTTAATTGGGGCTGACTTATAGGTTCAGAGGTTCAGTCCATTATCATAAAGGCAGGAACATGGCAGCATTCACACAGGCATGGTACAGGAGGAGCTGAGAGTTCTACATCTTCATCTGAAGGCTGCTAGTGGAAGAATGACTTCCAGGCAGTTAGGAGGAGGGTCTTAAAGCCCACACCTACAATGACATCAACCCACCCACAAAACTCTTGTCCCAAAACTTATCCTGTCTACAAGAAAGGCAGGGATTGGGGATGGAGCAGAATCTGAGGGACTGACCAACCAATAACCAGCCTAACTAGAGACCCATCCCATGGGCAAGCACCAATCCTTAACACTATTAATGATACTCTGTTATGATTGCAGTTTAGCATGGCTGTTCTCTGAGAGGCTCCACCCACCAACTGACTCACACAGACGCAGACACCCACAGCCAAACAGTGCATAGAGTTTGGAGATTCTTATGGAAGACTAGGAGGAAGTATTACAGCCCCCAGGAGGATAGGAACTCAACAGGAAGACCAACAGAATCAATTAACCTGGACCCTTGGGGCTCTCAGAGTCTGGACCACCAACTAAAGAACATATCCGGGCTGGACCTAGGCCCTTGCATATATGTATCAAATATGCAGCTTTGCCTTCATATGGGTGCTGGAGTGGGAGCTATCCCAAAAGCTGTTGCCTGTATGTGGGATATGTTCTTCTAGCTGGGCTGCCTAGTCTTTCCCCAGTGAGAGAGGAAAGTATCCTCGCAGAGACTTGAAATGCCAGGGTGGGGTGGGGGAAATACACAGAGCGGCCCCATCCATTCAGAGGAGAAGGGGAAGAGGATAGAAGAATTGTGGGACAGGATGACCGGGGGGGGGGCAGTGAGCTGGATATAAAATGAATAAGTAAAAAGTAAATAAAATACATTAATAATAATAATAATTAATAGTAATAATAAAGAAATGGCCCTTGTTGCCGGGTAATAGTGGTGCATGCCTTTAGTCCCAGCACTTGGGAGGCAGAGAGGTGGATCTCTGATTTGAGGCCAGCCTGGTTTACAAATTTGAGCTCTGGGGAAGCCAGGACTACACAGAGAAACCTTGTTTTGTGTGTGTGGTGTGGAAACAGGGAGAAATGGCTATTGTTAAAGTGTGGTGTGTTTATGTAATATAAGATAATTGGTGGAAGAACAAATGGAGAATAAGACAGAACTTACTGAAACTAAAATGGTGACAGTCAGATTAAAAGTATATTTTTCAGTTGACTCAGTAGCTAAAGGATTTGCTATTAACGTAGATGACCTGAATTTGGTTTCCAGAACCCACATGGCAGTTCACAACCATCCATAACTAGCTCTAAAAGATCTGATGTCCTCTTTCGATCTCTGTGGGTACCAGGCACATACATGGTATATACACACACGTTCAGGCAAGACACTTATACATATAAAATGAAATAAATAAATCTAAAAAATTCAATGATTCATCTTCTGGGTATATGCTCAAAATAAATAATTACTATTTCATTAAGCCATCTGACTTCTATATTCACCACAGCATATATTTCTAATTTATAATGGCTGACTTAGGAGTCAGCCTAAGTGAATACTGCTGGATGAATGAAGGAAGAAAATGCGGTCACTAAGCATGATGGTTCATGACTGTGAGCACTTGGGAGGCAGAGGTAGAAGGATCACTACAAGTTTGAAGACAGCCTGGGCTACATAGTGAGTTCCAGGACAGCCTGGGCTATAGTGATTGACTGCCCACATCAAACCTAAAATACAAACTCCCAATCAAAACATTTTAACAAGGAAAAGAGAGAGAAAAAAGAGAGAGGGAAAGGAAGAAAGAGAAAGAAAGGAAGAAAGAAAGAAAGAACGAAAGAAGGAAAGAAAGGAAGAAAGGAAGAGAGAGAGAAAGAAAAGACAAGAAAGTGTGGTTTATGTGCATCTGAGTGTATCTGAAGGGACCTCGAGTCACCACATGTCACATGGAAATGACACATGGCAGAGATATAATAGTCTAGGAAGCCAAGGAGCAAAATCCCCAGGGCAGACTTTCCAGCCCACCCATTCCTGGAGAGTTTGCGAAGGCGCTTCACAGCTAGTGGTTCTTTCTTTCCCCGGGGATCCTAGGAGGAGGCACACCATCCCTCCAAGCCAGGATTTTCATTTCCTCTTAGTGCTCAAGTCTGTACCTTACTTGGGCCCGTCAGGGAAAAGACTCACTTTCTTTTTGTAGACCTAGGACTTAGCACACACAGCTGCTACTCCCAATGTGTTGACAGAATTTATCAGTCTGGGTAGGAAGTGGATTTGAAAACAGGAGACATGGAACAAGTGATATGGCAAGTGATAGGGCAATCAGTATCAGGAGAGCAATGGGGTGCGGCCCCTCCCGCCTTTACAGGAAGCTTTAAAAAGACATTTTTTTTCCTGGCCTGAATGAACCAAGGGGTCAACTATTGCTATCGCTTTTGAACATTTTCTACAACCAAGTATGAGTTAGAGGAACACACTGAATGTTAAACAATACATGCAGAAGACATACTAAGGCGACCGGAGACTGAGCTGACACCTAGTGCTCTTTTACAATATTCAGGTTTCCCAAATAACCTCCCTCTCTAGTAACCCTTCCCTGGGGGAATGCGAGAGTTCCTAGTATTGCGGAGGAGCTGAGAGCCACCCTACCCTCCTCCATTCCCCAGGCTAGAAGTCCTAGAATAGCTCAGAATGGCACGGGAGGGATGGAAGCAGCGGCTAGGCTACGGGCTTCCTCTGCAGCATCCTGCGGTGCCCCTCCCTCCATCTACCTTCTGGTGTCCCAGGAGCCAGTGGGCGGGAGGCCCTGGGAAGGGGCGCAGGTCGCGCAGCAGACGCTGTCTCCGCAGGTAGAGCTTCATGGCCTGCATCAGCACCAGCGCCAGGCAGAACACCAAAGCAAGGTGCAAGGGCCGCGCCCAACGAGTCTCCAGCCAGGAGGCCTCCATCACTCTGAGCTCGCTTTTCGGCGGGCAGTGGGTGGGTGGAGGATATGGTAGTGGTGGTGGGAAGCTCGTAGCTTTCTCCAGCCGGGAGCTGGCGAGAATCACCCAGCCCCCCTCCCCAGTGAGCCCTGGTGTAACTGAGGTGGGGGAGGGGCAGCTCCTGCCTGGGAAGAAGATGCTGGTCCTTCGGGATTTCCAATCCGCGCTATCCATTCACTGGTGCACGCTTGGATTCAGGCAGACAGACTTCTTTCGCGGAGTGTCTTATTTTAAGTCTGACAGTTTCCAATCGCGGAAGATCTGAATTTAGACTTTGAAATAATGCTCAGGCTGATGTAATTATTTCTCTTCCTTGTCACGAACGAAAATAAACTGCTATGCGGGATGACCTGCTTTCCCACTCTGGAAATCTATGAGCAGCCACAGGAACTAGGTGGGAGCTGAGGAGGGCATGGCCATCATACATGTGCAGTGTGGCCTGCCAAACTGTGCATGTGAAGGTTTTCCCTTGTTCTTCATCCCGAATCCTAGCGTGCACCAAGGTCCACCGTGGCTCCTTTCAAGCTGTGTCAGAGTACCAAACCCCGAGATGAGAAGAGACAGACAGTGGTGCACCACTACAGAGTATTTCTGTTATTCAGGTACAATCAGTCCATTTATTTATGCTAAGGCAGACCTATGGCAGTGCTGGAGTTACAGCCCTGAACAATAGATTAAATCTCAGTTACCAACTCCCTATTTTCTTCCTTGTCAACGTCCCCACTCCTGACTTCTCTGCCCCATCCCAACCTCTGAAGACAGATTTTCTTTTCTTTTTCTTTTTTTTTTTTTTTTTTTTGGTCAGGGAAGCAGTCACCAGAGACTCCAGGGGGAAATGGCTTCATCTGGTTTACATATTGATATTTTACACTTTCTGTAGTGTTAGTAAGACTTTCACCTTCTTTCAGGTTCTTCCTGTGCGGGGGTTCCCTGCCCCCATCATGACATGTCTCTCATAGGGAATACATGGTGAAGGTACTGGAGATTGTGAAGCTCCTTGCTCTATCCTCTGGGTCCTGACTGCTATCAACCTTGTGTCTTATCTACTCTGGTCTCTGGTTCCCTTTGGCTAACTGATAAAAAACAGGGTGAGGGTTTGGGATGTTCCTGTGGCTACTGAGCAAATGGCCTAAGCCAGGACAGGAATGCCGAGGGAAGGATCACTTCTCAGTTTTTAACAAATTTTTAGCCATGCAGTGATGGCGCACGCCTTTAATCCCAGCACTTGGGAGGCAGAGGCAGGCGAATTTCTGAGTTCGAGGCCAGCCTGGTCTACAGAGTGAGTTCCAGGACAGCCAGGGCTACACAGAGAAACCCTGTCTCAAAAAAAAAAAAAAAAAAATTTTTTTTAAATTGGCAATGATTGCCTCACAGTCTTTATTGATCTTGTATGTTTTGCCACTTCAATAAATCCAGCCTTACATATGTGTGTGTGTGTGTGTGTGTGTGTGTGTGTATATATATATATATATATATATATATAGTTACAATGATACTGAAGCTGATCAGGAAATAAATTTCTTCAACTTATGAAGTGAATACAAAAATGTTCTTAAAATTGTTACCCTTTTACAACACTATTGAGAAGTGTATTTTTGCTAACCTGGCCTAAATCTGAGGCTTTTTTTTTTTTTTTGATCTTGCTAATTTATTTGTAGATCACCAAAGAAACACATAAAATAGAGGTCTCTAGGCAAGTGAACTGCCCGGGAAGCTGAACTGGGGAACAGCAGGATTTTCCTGTGCCATAAGTAAACATGACAACTCGGTGACAAAGGCGTTGTCCTACTCCTGGCTGAACCTTGAGGCATGAGGTGTCTAATTAGGAACTCAGCTTTGTAGCCTTTCCTCAGAGTGTCTCCAGAGTGACTCCAGAGAAGGACATTCTGCAACCTGACAGAGAGCCAGGTTGGAATATTTCTTTCTTTCTTTCTTTTTTTTTTTTATTTGATTTTTCTTTTTTTTTTTTAATATTTTTTTTATTATGTATTTTCCTCAATTACATTTCCAATGCTATCCCAAAAGTCCCCCATATCCTCCCCTCCACTCCCCTACCCACCCACTCCCACTTTTTGGCCATGGGGTTCCCCTGTACTGGGGCATATAAAGTTTGTGTGTCCAATGGGCCTCTCTTTCCAGTGAAGGCCGACTAGGCCATCTTTTGATACATATGCAGCTAGAGTCAAGAGCTCCAGGGTACTGGTTAGTTCATAATGTTGTTGCACCTACAGGGTTGCAGATCTCTTTAGCTGCTTGGATACTTTCTCTAGCTCCTCCATTGGGGGCCCTGTGATCCATCCAATAGCTGACTGTGAGCATCCACTTATGTGTTTGCTAGGCCCCAGCCTAGTCTCACAAGAGACAGCTATATCTGGGTCCTTTCAGCAAAATCTTGCTAGTGTATGCAATGGTGTCAGCGTTTGGAGGCTGATAATGGGATGGATCCCTGGATATGGCAGTCTCTAGATGGTCCATACTTTTGTCTCAGCTAAAAAACTTGTCTCTGTAACTCCTTCCATGGGTAATTGTTTCCAATTCTTTTTTTTTTTTTTTGCATTTTAATTCTTTATTAAGCATTAACATAATTTACAAAATAATATCCATAGTAGCTCTTTTTTTTAAATTTTAAAATATATTTTTATTACGTATTTTCCTCAATTACATTTCCAATGCAATCCCAAAAGACCCCCATACCTTCCCCTGCCACTTCCCTACCCACCCATTCCCAATTTTTTGGCCCTGGCGTTCCCCTGTACTGGGGCATATAAAGTTTGTGTGTCCAATGGGCCTCTCTTTCCAGTGATGGCCGACTAGGCCATCTTTTGATACATATGCAGCTAAAGTCAAGAGCTCCGGAATACTGGTTAGTTCATAATGTTGTTCCACCTATAGGGTTGCAGATCCCTTTAGCTCCTTGGGTAATTTCTCTAGCTCCTCCATTGGGAGCCCTGTGATACATCCAATACCTGACTGTGAGCATCCACTTCTGTGTTTGCTAGGCCCCGGCATAGCCTCACTTGAGACAGCTATATCTGGGTCCTTTCAGCAAAATCTTGCTAATGTATGCAATGGTGCCAAGGTTTGGAAGCTGATTATGGGGTGGATCCCTGGATATGGCAGTCTCTAGATGGTCCATCCTTTCGTCACAGCTCCAAACTTTGTCTCTGTAACTCCTTCCATGGGTGTTTTGTTCCCAATTCTAAGAAGGGGCAAAGTGTCCACACTTTGGTCTTCATTCTTCTTGAGTTTCATGCGTTTAGCAAATTGTATCTTCTATCTTGGGTATCCTAAGTTTTGGGCTAATATCCACTTATCAGTGAGTACATATTGTGTGAGTTCCTTTGTGATTGGGTTACGTCACTCAGGTTGATGACCTCCAGGTCCATCCATGTGCCTAGGAATTTCATAAATTCATTCCTTTTAATAGCTGAGTAGTACTCCATTGTGTAAATGTACCACATTTTTTCTATACATTCCTCTGTTGAGGGGCATCTGGGTTCTTTCCAGCTTGTGGCTATTATAAATAAGGTTGCTATGAACATAGTGGACCATGTGTCCTTCTTACCAGTTGGGACATCTTCTAGATATATGCCCAGGAGAGGTATTGCTGGATCCTCTGGTAGTACTATGCCCAATTTTCTGAGGAACTGCCAGACTGATCCAGAGTGGTTGTACAAACTTGCAATCCCACCAACAATGGAGGAGTGTTCTTCTTTCTCTACATCCTCGCCAGCATCTGCTGTCACCTGAATTTTTCATCTTAGACATTCTGACTGGTGTGAGGTGGAATCTCAGGGTTGTTTTGGTTTGCATTTCCCTGAAGATTAAGGATGTTGAACATTTTTTCAGGTGCTTCTCAGCCATTCGGTATTCCTCAGGTGAGAATTCTTTGTTCAGTTCTGTGCCCAATTTTTTAATGGGGTTATTTGATTTTCTGGAGTCTACCTTCTTGAGTTCTTTATATATATTGGATATTAGTCCCCTCTCTGATTTAGGATAGGTAAAAATCCTTTCCCAATCTGTTGGTTGCTTTTTTGTCTTATTGACGGTGTCTTTTGCCTTGCTGAAGCTTGGCAGTTTCATGAGGTCCCATTTGTCAATTCTAGATCTTACAGCACAAGCCATTGCTGTTCTATTCAGGAATTTTTCCCCTGTGCCCATATCTTCGAGGGTTTTCCCCACTTTCTCCTCTATAAGTTTCAGTGTCTCTGTTTTTATATGGAGTTCCTTGATCCACTTAGATTTGACCTTAGTACAAGGAGATAGGAATGGATCAATTCGCATTCTTCTACATGATAACCGATAGTTGTGCCAGCACTATCTGTTGAAAATGCTGTCTTTCTTCCACTGGGTGGTTTTAGCTCCCTTGTCGAAGATCAAGTGACCATAGCTGTGTGGGTTCACTTCTGGGTCTTCAATTCTATTCCATTGGTCCACTTGTCTGTCAGTATACCAGTACCATGCAGTTTTTATCACAATTACTCTGTAGTAAAGCTTTAGGTCAGGCATGGTGATTCCACCAGAGGTTCTTTTATCCTTGAGAAGAGTTTTTGCTATCCTAGGTTTTTTGTTATTCCAGATGAATTTGCAGATTCCTCTTTCTAATTCGTTGAAGAATGGAGTTGGAATTTTGATGGGGATTGCATTGAATCTGCAGATTGCTTTTGGCAAGATAGCCATTTTTACTATATTGATCCTTCCAATCCATGAGCATGGGATATCTTTCCATCTTCTGAGATCTTCTTTAATTTCTTTCTTCAGAGACTTGAAGTTTTTATCATACAGATCTTTCACTTCCTTAGTTAGAGTCATGCCAAGATATTTTATATTATTTGTGACTATTGAGAAGGGTGTTGTTTCCCTAATTTCTTTCGAAGTCTTTCGAATCGGGAGTTGAGTGGGGGTTTCCCCACTAGGTTCTTTCTCTTCCTGGTGTATCTGTCTTTAACATGTCATTCCAAAGATCTAATATTAATATGAATGTCACAATATTAAACACGGCAAAGTTTCAAAGTCCCACAGTCTTTAAAAGGTAAAAAACACCACTTTAAAGTTACATTCTCTTTAAAACACCAAAAGTTTTTTTAAAAATTCAAGCCTCTCTAAATAGGCAAATCTCTAAAGTATCCAAAACCTCTCAAGAGTGGGCTCCTGTGGGGATATGGGGACTGGGAAGCTATCCTGGAGCAA
Source organism: Mus caroli (assembly GCF_978045245.1). Taxonomy (NCBI): domain Eukaryota; kingdom Metazoa; phylum Chordata; class Mammalia; order Rodentia; family Muridae; genus Mus; species Mus caroli. Next base: position 41,572,344 of record NW_028227261.1, on the reverse strand, counting down.
AAGCAAGAGCAAGACTGAGACTTGCCCAAACCCAGAAAGTCTCATCCTGATATGGGCAGGAGTTTGTACTGCTCTCTCCCTGCTCTCACCCTGTGTGCTCTGGAGCACTGCCCCTGCCTCCCACACCTCTGAGGACAATTAAATAATCTATGGCCAGTTTTTAGATTCAACCCCACCCCATTAAAAACCAGTTTCTTGAAATTCCTTCTTATGTAAATGAAGCATTCCCAGGTTTCCACCCTAGCCAATAAATTATTTCTAACTTGGAATTCCCTACCTATCCCCCTAATCTATACAGCCCTTGTTCGCCCAGAATAAAGATGAGCTGTTTCACTGAAACTGACCCTGGGAGTCAATCTGTCTGCCAGTACTCACCTTGTCTGAACTGCTCTCCCCAGCCCCACTCCCATCCCACTTCTGCTTACTTTGCCCTCTGTGGCCAGTGGCCAAAAGCCCAGAAGAAGAAGGGAGGGCCACAGGCTCCTGTAAAATCTGAGTAAGTTACTTTTCTTTTTCTCCAAGAGGGAATAACCAGGGCACAGTCACCATAAAATCAAAGCAAAACCAAACTCCAACAGGTAAATAACTCACTGACCAATGTTCCAATGTGTGGGATTCATTTATGATCCTCTGGGCTCCAAAGGGCTTGGAAAGTTGCACTTTCTATGGCTATGCCATTTACAGCACCCAGCTTGTCTTTTAGACTCAAGTCAACAGAAGCTGTTCTTCTGTTGTCCTTCAGGATTGTCCCATAGTGCTGGTATCTTTAATGTGCTGAAGCCTCTGCTGAAGCTCTGCTGAATCCTTACCAATAGCCTCTCCTGGGACTTCTTCAGTGATTTTGACCCTAACACATGAAACCAAGTCTAATTTCCCTCCATGATCCCTTTTATCCTGGGGTTTCAAGTGCAATTTAGAAGTACCTTAACAATGTTCTCTCCCAACCTCTCTCTCCTGGTGCCAAGCCTCAGGTCCTCTTTATGACCCCTTCATGCCTTCAGCTGGCAGCACAAGGTACAGACTTGGACACCTTTGGACTACAGCTTCTGTGTGCTGACCCTAAAGAAACACTTAACAGAGTAAGTTTTTTAAGATTATAGTATAAATTACAACATTTCTACCTTCCCTTTCCTCCTTTCAAACCTTTCTATAAACCTGTCCCCATTCTCTTTTAAATTTATGACTGTTTTTTTCATTCATCAGTATTATATAAACACACACACACACACACACACACACACACACACACACACACACACACACACACACATCTAAATATAATCTACTTAGCCTGAATAATGTTATCTGTACATATGTTTTCAGTGCTGAAACATTGGAAGTGAACATCCAATTGGTGTATTCTTTCCTGGGGAAGGCCAACCTTCCTACTCCAATTTTCTTTCATTGCTGATAGTTCTTTATGTAGGGTTGAGACCATCTACTTTAGCATGTTCTTTGGTGCAATTCATGTTCAGTTCATCTTTATGTGGTCATGTTGTTGAACCTTATGTATATAGTTTCTGATGTTACTGGGACACAATCTCACACAAACTTCCTACTCTTTGATTTACAATCTTCCTGCCTCCTTGTGGTGGTTTGAATATGCTTGGCCAAGGGAGTGGCACCATTAGGAGGGGTGGCCTTATTAGAGGAGATGTGGCCTTGTTGGAGGAAGTGTACCACTGTAGATGTGGGCTTTGAGATCCTCCTCCTAGCTGCCTGAGGACAGTCAGCTCCTGGCTTCCTTTTGATGAAGATGTAGAACTCACAGCTTCTCCAGCAGCATTCCAGCCTGGATGCTGGTGTCCTTCCTGCCATGATGATAATGGACTGAAACTCTGAACCTATAAGCCAGCCCCAATTAAATGTTGTCCTTATAAGAGTTGCCTTGGTCATGGTGTCTGTTCACAGGCTTAAAACCCAAACTAAGACACTCTCCCAGCTTACCAGTGTTGATTATCCCTGCAAAGCAAAGGTTTCACTTTAGTGGTTCTTCATTTAAAATACTTCACAAACAGACTTATAGAGTCTTTAAGAGACTCAACTTTCGTCTGAAAAGTCTCAAGTCAGGCCTCCATGGTCTGTGCTGCTTTGAACATTTTTTTTTTTTTTTTTTTTTGGTTTTTAGAGACAGGGTTTCTCTGTGTAGCCCTGGCTGTCCTGGAACTCACTTTGTAGACCAGGCTGGCCTCGAACTCAGAAATCCGCCTGCCTCTGCCTCCCGAGTGCTGGGATTAAAGGCGTGGGCCACCACGCCCAGCCTGAACATTATTTTTCAAGTTCCAAAACAGGTCACTGAGCTCTGAGAGCTCAATGGCTTTTCTTATGCAAATTCAAACACCACCACAATCCTCCCTCAAAGAACATGGCCAGGTCTGTAACATCAATATCCCACTTTCTGGAGCTAATTTTGGTTTTAGGGTTTTTATTGGGATAAAACAACATGACCAAAGGCAACTTGGTAAGGACAGGGTTTATTCCATCTTGCAGCTTTTAGGGCATTATCTAGAAAATTTAGGGCAGGAATTCAAGCAAGGAGGGAACCTGGAGGTGAGAATGATGCAGAGGTCATCAGGAATGATATTTACTCACATGCTCCTCCTTGGCCTGCTCAACCTGTATTCTTATAGCACCAGGACCACAGACCTAGGGGCAGTTCCACTCACAATGCTTTGGACACTCCTACATCAATTACTGATTAAGAAAATGTACCATGGTCATTCACACAGGACAGGTTGTTTGGGAGTGTTTTCTCAGTTGAGGTTTTCTCTTCCCAAATGACTTCATCCTGTTTCAAGCTGACACAAAACTAACTAGCACAATCTCCTTCCAAATCTCTCCTCTAGAGATAGAGAAAAGATCATTCTTTAAATAATTCAACAAATTTTACACCATCCTTCACTTTTTTTGTTTTTGAGGCAGGTCCTTTCTACATAGCCCTGCCTGTCTTGAACCTTACTATATAGATCAGGCTAAACTTGATCTCAGTGTGATCATCCTGCCTCTGCCTCCTGAGCGATTAAAGGCATGCCCACATACCCAGCTAAAACTTTTTAATTAAAAAATTTAAAAGAATTCCATACACGAATATTATATTTACATCATCTGCCCTTCTCTCTCTCCCTTCTAATTTTTCCTATGTCCTCACTACTTCCTCTCAAGTTCATGGTCCCTTCTTAGATATTATTTTACCTCTTTAATTTTTAATTTTACACACATACATACATACACACACACATACATACACACACAGACACACACACACAAACACACACAGACACACACAGACACACACACACAGACACATACAGACACACACACACAGACACACACAGACACACACACACACACAGACACACACACCCCTAATGTGTCCATTTAATATTGCTCATATGTTTGTGCTTTGTGCTAACTACTTGAGTTCAAATAACATATCTGGGGTTTTATCATTGGAGAAAACGCATTCTTCCTTTCATAGAAGCTGCTATTTACACGTAGCTCTTCATCTAAGGGTGGGGTCCTGTGAAATTTTTCCTATGCACATTGCCATGTCAGTTGGTGTCATTGTGCAATTTATTTAGGTGATCAAACTGTGGCAATGTCATGGGTGCAGCTCCTTTTTGTTATGCCTCATAGCAGATGTTAGGGTTTTCTCACTTTTATAATTTTTCCATCCTCTCTTCCATGATGTTTCCTGAGCCTTAGGTATGGACATTGTGCTGTAGGTGTATGAACTAGATGTGGATACCCTGCGATCATTTGTGTTCTGCTCTTTGACTAGTCATGGCTTTCTGTAATCGTCTCCATCTGCTGCATAAAGAAGCTTCTTTGAGGGGGAATGAGAGCTACATCTACCTGTAGATATAAGAACAAGTATTTAGAATGCAAATGGTAACTAAACTGGTTTAGGAAAGTGGTAGTAATAGGTCATCCTTCAGAGTCTGTAATGTTGCCAACATGGTTAGTTGCTAAGGTTATAGAGCCAAGCATTAATTTCCTCCTATTGTTTAGGTCTCAAATCCAATTAGATGGTTGTTGATTACCTTCAAGATGTAGGTACCACCATTGCACCCATAGGGCTATCTTACCACACTTATCACTGATGTGGTTTATGGGCTTACAGGTGGTTGGAACTGTTGCTGTCTTGTCTTCCTTGCCATGTTCTTGTACTATGAAAGCTAGTCCTCAGGGAAGAGCTGTTCAGGTCAGTTCTAAATCCTTTAAATCTTGTGTCTGATGTGTGTGGTGTCTTCTGTAATATGATCTTGCCTTAAAGTTTTGGGAGTCAGCTAAGGGCAACAACAATAGTTTGTATTATTCTGGAAGCTTTTCCTCTGATTAGCAATGTAAAAAGATATCCATAGAACATTTCATCCTAAAACAAAAGGATATACCTTCTTCTCATCACTTCATTTGTCCTTCTCCAAAATTGACCACAGTCTCTGGTGAGAAGTCTGGTGTAATTCTAATAGGTCTGCCTCCTTGTATAATTTTGTTGAAAATATTTAGTGGCCCTTTAAGTTGATAATCTTCATTCTCATCTATACCTATTATCCTTAAGTTTCATCTTCTCATTGTGTCCTGGATTTCCTGAATGTTTTGAGTTAGGATCTTTTTGTATTTTGCATTTTCTTTTGTTGTTGTGTCCATGTTTTCTATGGAATCTTCTGCACCTGAGATTCTTTCTTCCATCTCTTGTATTCTGTTGATGATCCTTTTATCTATGGCTCCTGATTTCTTTCCTAAAATTTCTTTAAAATTTCAATATAGCAAAAACTCTTTGAAGTTAAATATTAAGAAAATGCTAATTTCAAGCATAGTGAGAAAAATAATCAACAATATTTCCATGATGTTTGTAGAACATGATTTTTATATTTTTAAGTATTAATATTAAAAAACAGAGTAATTATTTCATTGTTATGTGTTCCCTTTTCATTTCTGATTTTATTAATTTGGATACTGTCTCTGTGTCCTCTGGTTAGTCTGGCTAAGGGTTTATCTATCTTGTTGGTTTTCTCAAAGAACCAGCTCATGGTTTTGTTGATTCTTTGTACAGTTCTTTTGATTTCAACTTGGTCGATTTCAGCCCTCAGTTTGATTATTTCCTGCCATTTACTCCTCTTGGGTGTATTTGCTTCTTTCTGTTCTAGACTTTTCAGGTGTTCTGTCAAGCTGCTAGTATATGATCTCTCCAGTTTCTTTTTCGAGGCACTTAGAGCTATGAGCTTTCCTCTTAGGACTGCTTTCATTGTGTCAATAAGTTTTAGAATGATGTGTCTTCATTTTCATTAAATTCTAAAAAGCCTTTAATTTCTTTCTTTATTTCTTCCTTGACCAGTTATCATTGAGTAGAGCATTGTTCAGCTTCCATGTATATGTTTGCTTTCTGTTGTTTTTGTTGGTAATACCAGCCTTAGTCTATGGTGATCTGATAGGGTGCTTGGGATTCTTTCAATCTTCATGTATCTGTTGAGGCCTGTTTTGTAAACAATTATATGGTCAATTTTGGAGAAGGTACCAAAAGGTATATCCTTTTGTTTTAGGATAAAATATTCTATAGATATCTGTTAGATCCATTTGTTTCACTGTGTCTCTGTTTAGTTTCTGTTTCCATGACTTGTCCATTGGTGAGAGTAGGGTGTTGAAGTCTCCCACTATTATTGTGTGGGGTGCAATGTGTGCTTTGACCTTTAGTAAAGTTTCTTTTTTGAATGTGGGTGCCCTTGCATTTGGAGCATAGATATGCAGAATTGAGAGTTCATCTTGGTAGATTTTTCCTTTAACCAGTATGACGTGTCCTCCCTTATCTTTTTTGATAAATTTTGGTTGAAAGTTGATTTTATTCAATATTAGAATGGTTACTCCAGCTTGTTTCTTGGGATCATTTGCTTGGAAAATTGTTTTCCAGCCTTTTACTCTGATGTAGTGTCTTTCTTTGTCACTGAGGTACATTTTCTGTTGGAAAATGCTGGATTCTGTTTACATATCCAGTCTCTTAGTCTATGTCTTTTTTGGGGGAATTTAGTCCACTGATGTTAAGATATATTAAGGGAAAGTGATTGTTACTTCCTGTTAATTTTGTTATTAGAGATGGAATTATGTTTGTGTGGCCATTTTCTGTTGGGTTTGTTGAAAGATTACTTTCTTGCTTTTTCTAGGGTGTAGTTTCCATCCTTGTGCTGGTGTTTTCCATCTATTATCTTTTGTAGGTCTGGATTTGTGGAAAGATATTTTGTAAATTTGGTTTTATCATGGAATATTTTGGTTTCTCTGTCTATGGTAACTGAGATTTTTGTTGGGTATAGTAGCCTGGGCTGGTACTGTGTTCTCTTAGGGTCTGTATGACATCTGCCCAGGATAGTCTGGCTTTCATAGTCTCTGGTGAGAAGTCTGGTGTAATTCCGATAGTTCTACCTTGATATGTTACTTGACCTTTTTCCCTTACTGCTTTTAATATTCTTTCTTTTTTATTGTGCATTTGGTGTTTTGATTATTATGTGTTGGGAGGAATTTCTTTTCTGGTCCAGTCTATTTGGAATTCTGTAGGCTTCTTGTACGTTCATGGGAATCTCTTTCTTTAGGTTAGGAAAGTTTTCTACTATAATTTTCTTGAAGGTATTTACTGGCCCTTTAATTTGGAAATCTTCACTCTCTTTTATACCTAATTCCTTTCGTTTCAGATTAATTTTCTTGAAGGTATTTACTGGCCCTTTAATTTGGAAATCTTCACTCTCTTTTATACCTATTATCCTTTCATTTCAGATTTTCCTTGTGTCCTGGATTTCCTGGATGTTTTGGATTAGGAGCTTTTTGCTTTTTTCATTTTCTTTGACTTTTGTGTCAATGTTTTCTATGGTATCTTCTGCACCTGAGATTCTGTCTTCTATGTCTTATATTCTGTTGGTGATTCTTGCATCTATGATTCCTGATATCTTTCTTAGGTTTTGTAACTCCAGGGTTGTCTCCATTTGTGATATCGTTAATGTTTCTATTTCCATTTTTAGATCCTGGGTGGTTTTGTTCATTTCCTTTACCCGATGGACTGTGTTTTCCTGTAATTTTTTAAAAGGGATTTTTGTGTTTCCTCTCTAAGGCATTCTAGCTGTTTACCTGTGTTCTTCTGTATTTCTTTAAGGAAGTTATTTATGTCCTTAAAGTCCTCTATACTGTTGTGAGAAGTGATTATAGATCTGAATCTTGCTTTTCCCATGTGATGGTGTATCCAGGACTTGCTATGGCAGGAGAATTGGATTCTAATGTTTCCAAATAACCTTGGTTTCTGTTGCTTCATGTTCTTATACTTGCCTCCTACCATCTGAATATCTCTACTGCTACCTTCCCTCGCTATATCTGACTGGAGCCTGTCCTTCCTGTGATCCTGGTTGTGTCAGAATTCCTCAGAGTTCAGCTGATTCTGTGAGTCTGTGATTCTGGGATGCTGTGATCCTGAGATACTGGATGTGTTAGAGCTCTGGGGAGTTAAGCTACCTCTGGGACTCTGAGATCCTGGTGTGACCAGACTCCTGGGATCCTGGGAACCTGTGATCCTGTGGTCCTGGATGTGTTAGAGCACCTGGGAGTGGAGCTTCTTCTGGTGTTGTGGGACTGGCTCCAGAATTTGTACCCAAGGACTGCTCAGGGCACTGGCTCAGAGAGATTGGAAGGAACTTGTGCCACTGGTCAGGTGGAGTTCCTGGGTGTCTGTGTCCCGCTGGTCCCAGTTACTCCTGGTGTTGGGGCAGATGTTGTGTCCTCCTCACCTCTAATCCTATGATCCCGGGCATGTTAGAGCACTTGGGAGGGGAGCTTCTTCTGGGTGTATTGGGACTGGCTGGGGAGTATGCGCCCAAGGTCTGCTCAGGGTGCTGGCCCAGACCAGAAGGCTGTTTAAAAATTTTTAATTAAAAAGTTTTAGCTGGGTGTGTGGTACATACTTTTAATCATTCAAGAGGAGAGTCAGGAAGATCTCACTGAGTTCAAGGCCAGATTTGTCTATATAGTGAGGTCCAAGGCAGCCAGGACCTACAGAGAAGACCTGTCTCAGAAACACTAAAAAATGGGGAGATGGTGCCAAATTCATTTAATGACTGAAAGAATGAGCTCCCCTCTAGAGATATTTTGGAAGGAGATTGTGCTAGCTAGTTTTGTGTCAACTTGAAAGAAGATGAAGTCCTTTGGGAAGAGGAAACCTCAATTAAGAAAATACCCCCAAAAGCCTGCCCTATGTGAAAACCTGTGGTCCATTTTCTTAATTAGTGACTAATGTAGGAATGTCCAAACATTGTGGGTGAAACTGTCCCTAGGCCTGTGGTCCTGGTGCTATAAGAATACAGGTTGAGCAGGCCAAGGAAGAACATGTGAGTAAATAACATTCTTGATGACTTCTGTATCATTCCTACCTCCAGGTTCCCTCCTTGTTTGAATTCCTGCCCTAAATTTCCTAGATAATACCCTAAAAGTTGTAAGATGGAATAAACCCTTTCCTTACCAAGTTGCCTTTGATCATGTTGTTTTATCACAATAAAAACCCTAAAACCAAAATTAGTACCAGAGAGTAGGTAATGTTAGAGACCTGACCATGTGTTTGAGGGAGGATTGTGGTGGCATTTGAATTTGGATAGGAAAAGTCATTGAGCTTTCAGAGCTCAGTAACCTGGTTTGGAACTTGAAAAATAATGCTCAAAGCAGTGCAGGTCAAGGAGGCCTGACTTGTAAAGATTCAGAGGAAATTTGAGATTCTCTTAAATCCACTGTAAGTGCTGTTTGTAAAGTTTTTTTTTTTGTTTGTTTTTTTGTTGTTGTTATTAAATTAAGAACCACTAAAGTGAAACCTTTGCTTTGAAGGGATAATTGATACTGGTCAGCTGAGACTGAAGAATCAGCTGTTATTAGGAAGAGACCATCATCATTGAGGCAAAATTCTTCTGTCAAATATAAGATGAGTGTCTCAGTTTGTGTTTTACTCTTGTGAGCATACACCATGATCAAAGCAACTCTTATAAAGGGCAACATTTAATTGGGACTGACTTATAGGTTCAGAGGTTCAGTTCATTATCATTATGGCAGAAAGCACAGCAGCATCCCTGCAGGCATGGTGCTAGAGGAGCTGAGAGTTCTTCAACTTCATCCAAAGGCAGCCAGGAACTGACTGTCCTCAAGCAGCTAGGAGGAGCTTCTCAAAGCCCACTCCTATAGTGACACACTTCTTCCAACAAAGTCACAGCTCCTCTAACAAGGCCACACCTCCTAATAGTGCCTCTTCCTTGGCCAAGCATATCCAGACCACTACAATGAGGCAGAAAGATTGTAAAAGAGGAGGACTAGGGAGTTTGCTGTCAGATTGTGTCACCTAGGAACATCAGAATCTATCTATATACATGAGGTTTACCAACATGACCAGCTAAATATGAGGTGAACAAGGATGACTGACACCAATGAACATGTCAAGGTAGATAGCCTCAACCCTCAACTAAGGAAAGTTAGGAGCAGGAAGAATGGCCTTCTCCAGTAAGAGTACACCAACTGGATGTTAAATGCCAAATGTTTAGCCCTGAAAAACATATGGACAAATAACATCATTCAGACTGAGTAGGTTGTATTTCAGTGTGTGTGTGTGTGTTTGTGTGTGTGTGTGTAGGGAGAGAGAGAACCACCAACCAAAGAGTACACTTGGAGAGACCCATGGCTCCAGCCGCATATGTGGACATCAGTGGGAGGAGCGGCCCTTGGGCCTGAGGGGTTTTGATGCCCCATTGTAGGGGAATGCCAGGGCTGGAAAGTGGGAGTGAGTGGGTTGGTTGTGGAGAACCCTCATACAGGCAGGGGGAGGAGGGATGGGATAGGTTGTTTCCAGAGGGGAAACCTGAAAAGGAGATAACATTTGAAATGTACATAAAGAAAATACCCAATAAAAGAAAAAAAAAAAAAAGAAAGACAGTAAAACAAACAAACAAAAAAACCAAAAACCAAAAACCAAAAACCAACAAACAAACAAACAAAAACCCCTACAAACAAACAACCAAAAAAAAACAAAACAAAAAGATAAGTTGGGTTCTGTGAATGCCAGAGCCATAAAAAGTGCAACTTTCCAAGCCCTTTGGAGCCCAGAGGATCATAAATGAATCCCACACATTGGAACATTGGGCACTGAATTATTTACCTGTTGGAGTTTGGTTTTGCTTTGATTTTATGGTGACTGTGCCCTGGTTATTCCCTCTTGAAGAAAAAAAAGTAACTTACTTAGATTTTACAGGAGCCTGTGACCTTCCCTTCTCCCTTGGGGCTGTTGGCCACTAGCCACAGAGGACAAAGAGAGCAGTAACAGGATGGCTGTGGGAGTGGGGATGGGGAGGGTGGTTCAGAAGGTATGAATACTGACAGACAGGTTGACTTCTTGGATCAGCTTCAGTGAAACAGCTCAACTTTATTTTGGGTGAAAAGTCTCTATATGGATTTGGGGAGTGGTTAGGGAATTCCAAGGTGGATATACATTACTGGCAAGGATAGAAGTCTGGAGATGCTTCAGTTACATGAAGAGGAATTCCAAGAACCTAGAGGACAGGTTTTTCATGGTGAGGGTGGGGTGGGGGGGGAGAGGAGAGAGAGAGACAGAGACACAGAGGGAGAGACAGAGACAGACAGAGACAGAGAGAGACAGAGACAGACAGAGATAGAGAGAGACAAAGAGAGACAGAGACAGAAACAGAGAGAGAGAGAGACAGACAGATAGACAAGCTGGCTAATCATGAAGGCCATTGGCTGATCCTTTAAAAAATGCAGGCAGAGGGTAAGAGAGGCTGTTTTCAACAAACTCAATAACACAATCTAACATAGTTGAGCTGATAAGAGGTAGGGAGGGGTACCCAGAGAGCACAGTGCCACACTCCTGACTTCTTTCACCCTGTTCTACCTGAAGGAAGGCATGAAGGGTCATTAAGAAGGGGAGATTTAAGGTTTCCAGAGAAGTTTGGGAGAAAATGATTAAGTTTGCAAGAAAGGACATTAGAAATGATGGGTACTATAGACCTAGGGGAAGAGTTGAATCTGAGCACTGGGTGGAGACAGATGGGGAGGGAGCTTGAAGCTCTCCAGAATGATATCTCATCTGGTTCCCCTCTGATGGTTGTCAATCCTTTGCCTTCATACCACATTACCCCTTGGAAGTGTGCTCTGCCTCTTCCTTGGTTGCTCTGACCACTGGTGTTACTGGGGAAATCTAAAACTCTCAGTGGAAGAAGTGAACACCCAAACATTGAGTGTATGATGGTAAATGTGAGACTGTCCCCTGGACACTTGTCCTCTCCTAACAGATGTCACTCCTCTGAAATCAGTACTGGCTTAGACTTAGTCCTGGGAGTTGGGGAGCTCTTGTCCAGCACAGGAGCAGAGATGAATGTGTGAATGTGGGAAAGACAGTCTTGGTGAGAGAAGGATTCCTTCCCAGCTCTGCACAGAACAGGAGACCATTTTGTTGTTGCTGTTGTTTTGTTTTTGTTTTTCTTTTTAAAAAGATTTATTTATTATTATATGTAAGTATACTGTAGCTGTTTTTAGACACACCAGAAGAGGGTGTCAGGTCTCATTACAGATGGTTGTGAGCCACCATGTGGTTGCTGAAATTTGAACTTAAGACTTTTAGAAGAACAGTCAGTGCTCTTATCCACTGAGCCATCTCACTAGCCCCCTGTTTTGCTTTTTCTGTTTTTCTGTTTGTTTGTTTGTTTTGTTTTGTTTTTATTGGCTTTTAAAATTTAATTTAATTTAATTTAATTTAATTTTTACACAAGAACTGCATTGGGCAGCAAATTGCCATGAATACACTGAAGGTTGCTGTGGCCCTGATCTTGCTCCAATTTGAACGACTGCCAGATCCCACCAGGGTCCCCATCCCTCCTCAACAACTTGTATTAATGTCTGCCACACACTCTGGTCAAGTCTGCTTGACAGGCTGAAAAGTCTGTAAGCACTTATGAGGAAAAGAGTTTCATGGAAACTCACCTCCTGGAGCTTTGGTGTTCTCATTTACCCATATACTCATACCCTATTCCCAAGCTAGTCTGGTGTATGGACCTATGAGCTCTCTTTTAATATTTTATTATAAATGCCTTTTAAGATTAAATTCTGTTATAGTTAAGTCTCCTCACTGTTCTAAGATCCCAGAAGCCTAGGAGCTTGAAATCCGGCAGGAATGCAGAAAGGAAGTTACCTATTCAGTAATTAATTAAGCATTACAAAAGACAGAGCCAGTAGCTCAGAGCTGGTCTACAAAAATATTTACCAAGGACAGTAGCAAATCTCACCCAAACAAGGGAATACCATAATAGAGCTAGGGAATCCCACTGAGATAGAGATCTTCACTACAGCTAGGTATAGCAAGCTTCACATTAGAAGCAAGTTGGTAAATTCTTCTGTAGACCCAGGAAATAGGGGGTTTGGGGTATTGCAGTATTCATAAAAAGGTCTGCTAGGGCAGAACCCCTGGTGGTGGGTTTAACAATAGACTAGTTTACACCTGGCTCCCTTCTTTGCAGCAGAAGCCTGGTCCCCACCTTCTTTTGAGGTATACATTCCTTTTGTATTGCATCACTGTAACTTGGTGGATTGTATTTTGCCTGATTTCTTGTTATTTTTTCGGTATAAAAAGTTTGATGCTCGACCTGACAAAATACATTCAGATTCTACACAATCTCATGTGTTGGTCTGTCTGTCACCCGCTGACACCTTGTCCACCTGCGACTAGACACCCTGTCCATGCAAACAAAGGGACCCAGAGGGTCTGCGGTAAATGTCCAAGAATGCCATCCACCTGCATCTCAGGAAGCTCCAATAGTGCTACTGGGGACAATGATGGGGTCTGAGAGCCGAATGCTTGCCATTCTACTGTCACTGCTCCTGTGCACTGCTTGACTTTGTGCTTCTTGCTTCTTGCTTCTATCAGTCCACCTGGTTGGCCAACTCTGCAGCCATCCTGGTCCAGATCTAGCACTTTGACTCGGTCCACCCCAACATCTACTCCATCTACAAACTGCTGGGGCATGTGTAGGAGTGATTCTGAGAACCAGGTGTCATCACTGGTTAGGGCCAGTTCTAGGTCCCTTGGCTGGGGCCCAGCTTGGAGCTGCTGCAGCTGCAGCCTGGGCTGCTGGCCCTGCTGGGAGAGGGAGGTAGGGTGCAAAGTGGTGCTTCTGCAAGCTTACAAGCACAAAGGTAGAGCCAAATGAGTCTTGGGGAGGCCAACTTTGAGGGTGGGGAGATGTGCAGCAGTCTGGAACTTTCCCAGAACCAAATCCTAGATGCCCCGCCTAGCTGGGAGATCACCCTGACTCTGGGCAACAGCAGGCTATCCAAAAAAAATTTGGAAGGAGCTGTTTCCCTCCCAGCCCAACCACCCAGAATAATGACTCAGTCTCTCCAGTCTCTCTCTCTCTCTCTCTCTCTCTCTCTCTCTCTCTCTCTCTCTCTCCCACACACACACACACACACACACACACACACACACACACACACACACAACCTTTTTCTTACAGATGGGTTTAATTCATTTAGCAATAAAAGGATAGAAGCTTTTCCTTTCTCTATGCAATAAAGATTTTAGCTCATTTTTCATTTAGAGTGAGTAAGTTCTTTCTGCTGGCACTTGGTCTTGTGCTCCATATATAGATAAGTATGGATGTATGTGGATAAATATGTAATTATGAGCTAAGTATGTAGTTGAGTCCTATTGGAATGAATGAAGATATATGAATATGTTATGTGTAAATTTGTATATGAATTTATGTGAGTTTATGTATATTTGCTTGTGTAAAAGTTTTTTCTTCTGCAAGTGTTTCTCTTCTGGTTCAGTGAAAGTTTGTTGTTCCAAACCTCCCTCCGGTCTGACAAGTGACAGACAGGCAAGGCTTCTTGGCATGAGAGAAAACTAGCAACTAATCCTTTACTTAATCCCCCTTTACTACAATTAATCCTTTACTTAATCCCCACTGTTTTAGAATGAGGTGCTAAACCCAGAGATTGTGCCTTAGAAAAATTCAGCCAGCCAAGTCAGCTACCACTGCAAAGTAACTTAGACTTAAGAGACCTCCTCCCAACCCCCTGGCCATGGCTAACTTCAAGAGAAAACATGAAGAACCTCCAGAGCTAGACCCCAGTAATGCTTAGTGGAAGATATTACACTTATTTCCTATAATTTGCTTCCAGATAAAACAATTTAAAAGACTCTTCAGAAGTTAACTACTTTATCCAGTCAATTTGCTAAAAATTCATAAATAAATTGACTTTTTCTAATATTATGAAATGGTGGCTTAAAAAGTAAAAAGGAGGAGCATCGGCAGCACACATCTTGGTTCCGGGACCCAGTCGAGAGTATTCTGCACAGGTGAGAGTACAGAATACAGAAGCTAAAAGCTTCTGGGACAGGCGGGAGCCACAGAGCTTGTAAGGCAGCCCCCTTTTCAAGCCCCAGACAGCTGGCCACTTTCCCAGCCAGGGGAGGGAGGTCTGCCCAGCCCGGGAGAGCTTTGCCTGAGCAGACACCTTGGTTCCGGGACCCCACCGAGTGTATTCTGCACAGCTCCAGAGATTACCAGATGGCGAAAGGCAAACGTAAGAATCCTACTAACAGAAATCAAGACCACTCACCATCATCAGAACACAGCACTCCCACCCCACCTAGTCCTGGGCACCCCAACACAACCGAAAAGCTAGACCCAGATTTAAAAGCATATCTCATGATGATGGTAGAGGACATCAAGAAGGACTTTAATAACTCACTTAAAGAAATACAGGAGAACACTGCTAAAGAGTTACAAGTCCTTAAAAAAATACACAACAGGAAAACACAACCAAACAGGTAGAAGTCCTTAAAGAAAAACAGGAAAACACATCCAAACAGGTGATGGGAATGAACAAAACCATACTAGACCTAAAAAGGGAAGTAGACACAATAAAGAAAACCCAAAATGAGGCAACACTGGAGATAGAAACCCTAGGAAAGAAATCTGGAACCATAGATGCAAGCATCAGCAACAGAATACAAGAGATGGAAGAGAGAATCTCAGGTGCAGAAGACTCCATAGAGAACATCGGCATAACAATCAAAGAAAATACAAAATGCAAAACGATCCTAACTCAAAACATCCAAGAAATACAGGACACAATGAGAAGACCAAACCTACAGATAATAGGAGTGGATGAGAATGAAGATTTTCAACTTAAAGGGTCAGCAAATATCTTCAACAAAATTAGAGAAGAAAACTTCCCAAACCTAAAGAAAGAGATGCCCATGAGCATACAAGAAGCCTACAGAACTCCAAATAGACTGGACCAGAAAAGAAATTCCTTCCGACACATAATAATCAGAACAACAAATGGACTAAATAAAGATAGAATATTAAAAGCAGTAAGGGAGAAAGGTCAAGTAACATATAAAGGCAGGCCTATCAGAATTACACCAGACTTTTCACCAGAGACTATGAAAGCCAGAAGACCCTGGACAGATGTTATACAGACACTGTCCAGGGAACAACATTTGTGTTAAGAGAACACAAATGCTTCAGTGAAGTAGCTGGATATAAAATTAACTCAAACAAGTCAATGGCCTTTCTCTACACAAAGAATAAATAGGCTGAGAAAGAAATTAGGGAAACAACACCCTTCTCAATAGTCACAAATAATATAAAATATCTTGGCGTGACTCTAACTAAGGAAGTGAAAGATCTGTATGATAAGAACTTCAAGTCTCTGAAGAAAGAAATTAAAGAACATCTCAGAAGATGGAAAGATCTCCCATGCTCATGAATTGGCAGGATCAACATTGTAAAAATGGCTATCTTGCCAAAAGCAATCTACAGATTCAATGCAATCCCCATCAAAATTCCAACTCAATTCTTCAACGAATTAGAAAGAGCAAACTGCAAATTCATCTGGAATAACAAAAAACCTAGGATAGCAAAAACTCTTCTCAAGGATAAAAGAACCTCTGGTGGAATCACCATGCCTGATGTAAAGCTTTACTACAGAGCAATTGTGATAAAAACTGAATGGTATTGGTATAGTGACAGACAAGTAGACCAATGGAAAAGAATTGAAGACCCAGAAATGAACTCACCCACCTATGGTCACTTGATCTTCGACAAGGGAGCTAAAACCACCCAGTGGAAGAAAGACAGTATTTTCAACAAATGGTGCTGGCACAACTGGTTGTTATCATGTAGAAGAATGCGAATCTATCCATTCCTATCTCCTTGTACTAAGGTCAAATCTAAGTGGATCAAGGAACTTCACATAAAACCAGAGACACTGAAACTTATAGAGGAGAAAGTGGGGAAAAGCCTTGAAGATATGGGCACAAGGGGAAAATTCCTGAATAGAACAGCAATGGCTTGTGCTGTAAGGTCAAGAATTGACAAGTGGGACCTCATGAAACTGCAAAGCTTCTGCAAGGCAAAAGACACCGTCAATAAGACATAAAGACCACCAACAGATTGGGAAAGGATCTTTACCTATCCTAAATCAGATAGGGGACTAATATCCAATATATATAAAGAACTCAAGAAGGTGGACTCCAGAAAATCAAATAACTCCATTAAAAAATGGGGCTCAGAACTGAACAAAGAATTCTCACCTGAGGAATACCGAATGGCAGAGAAGCACCTGAAAAAATGTTCAACATCCTTAATCATCAGGGAAATGCAAATAAAAACAACCCTGAAATTCCACCTCACACCAGTCAGAATGGCTAAGATCAAAAATTCAGGTGACAGCAGATGCTGGCGAGGATGTGGAGAAAGAGGAACACTCCTCCATTGTTGGTGGGATTGCAAGCTTGTACAACCACTCTGGAAATCAGTCTGGCTGATCATCAGAAAATTGGACATAGTACTACCGGAGGATCCAGCAATACCTCTCCTGGGCATATATCCAGAAGATGTCCCAACCGGTAAGAAGGACACAGGCTCCACTATGTTCATAGCAGCCTTATTTATAATAGCCACAAGCTGGAAAGAACCCAGATGCCCCTCAACAGAGGAATGGATACAGAAAATGTACCAATGGATACATTGGTACATTTACACAATGGAGTACTACTCAGCTATTAAAAAGAATGAATTTATGAAATTCCTAGGTAAATGGATGGACCTGGAGGTCATCAACCTGAGTGAGGTAACACAATCACAAAGGAACTCACACAATATGTACTCACTGATACATGGATCTTAGCCCAAACCTTAGAATACCCAAGATATAAGATACAATTTGCTAAACTCATGAAACTCAAGAAGAATGAAGACCAAAGTGTGGACACTGTGCCCCTTCTTAGAATTGGGAACAAAACACCCATGGAAGGAGTTACAGAGACAAAGTTTGGAGCTGTGACGAAAGGATAGACCATCTAGAGACTGCCATATCCAGGGATCCACCCCATAATCAGCTTCCAAAAGCTGACAACATTGCATACACTAGCAAGATTTTGCTGAAAGGACCCAGATATAGCTGTCTCAAGTGAGGCTATGCCGGGGCCTAGCAAACACAGAAGTGGATGCTCACACTCATCTATTGGTGGATCACAGGGCTCCCAATGGAGGAGCTAGAGAAAGTACCCAAGGAGCTAAAGGGATCTGCAACCCTATAGGTGGAACAACATTATGAACTAACCAGTATCCCGGAGCTCTTGACTCTAACTGCATATGTATCAAAAGATGGCCTAGTCTGCCATCACTGGAAAGAGAGGCCCATTGGACACACAAACTTTATATGCCCCAGTACAGGGGAACGCCAGGGCCAAAAAATTTGGAATAGGTTGTTAGGGAAGTGAGGCGGAGGTTATGGGGGCCTTTTGGGATAGCATTGAAAATGTAATTTTAGAAAATACGTAATAAAAAAATATTAAAAAAAAAAGTAAGAAGGAGTTGCCTCTAGGGAGTGCTCTGACCTTGGGGACTCAGGTGAGATCTCCATTTTCTGTCTGGTGTCTCTCTAAGGCGGCTCCACTCAGGAGAGCGTGGGCTGTAGAAGCAACAGAGCTTCTTGGACCCGGTCCTATGGGCCTTCATCCTCAGCCAGGAGGTGGAGCTGATCCTCAGTCCTCTGTGCACCTTCCCTACCAGAGGAGAGCTTGCCTCCAGGGAGTGCTTTGACCCCGGACTCAGGTCAGATAGCCATTTTATCTTTGGTATCTCTGTAAGGTGGATTAATTCAGGAGAGCATAGGCAATATAGCTTCTAGGACAGGGTCCTATGAGGCTACATCTGCAGCCAGGATGTAGGGCTGTTCTGTAGCTATCTGTGCACAGTGGGTCTTGTCAGGAGAGAGCTTGTCTCCCAGGAGTGCTGACACAGGCTAACAGACTCACAGGAGAAACAAGATCCAGCCAGAGACAGCTAGAACATCTAAAACAAGGCAAACATAAGAATCTTACCAACAGAAACCAAGACTACTTGGCATCTTCATAACACAATACTTCCACCACAGTGAGTCCTAGATACCCCAAGATACCAGCTGTCTTAGTCAGGGTTTCTATTCCTGCACAAACATCATGACCAAGAAGCAAATTGGGGAGGAAAGGGTTTATTTAGCTTACAATTCCATATTGCTGTTTATCACCAAGGAAGTCAGGACTGGAACTCAAACAGGTCAGGAAGCAGGAGCTGATGCAGAGGCCATGGAAGGATGTTCCTTTACTGGCTTGCTTCCCCTGGCTTGCTCAGCCTGCTCTGTTATAGAACCAAGGCTACCAGCCCAGAGATGGTCCCACCCACAAGGGGACCTCCCCCTTGATCACTAATTGAGAAAATGCCTTACAGTGGGATCTCATGCAGGCATTTCCTCAACTGAAGCTCCTTTTTCTGTGATAACTCCAGCTTTGTCAAGTTGACACAAAACTAGCCAGTATTCCAGCAAAGCAAGATTCAGATTAAAAATCATATATCATGATGCTGGTAGAGAATTTTAAGAAGAATATTAATAACTCCCTTAAAGAAGTACAGGAAAACATAGGTAACCAGGTAGAAGTCCTTAAAGAGGAAACACAAAAATCCCTTAAAAATTACAGGAAAACACAATCAAACAGGTGAAGGAATAGAACAAGACCATCCAGGATCTAAAATTGGAACTAGAAACAATAAAGAAATCACAAAGGAAGACAACTCTGGAAATAGAAATCCTAGGAACAAAATCAGGAGCAAGCATCACCAAGAGAATATAAGAGATGGAAGAGAGAATCTCAGGTGCAGAAGATTCCATAGAAAACATGGACACAACAATCAAAGGAAATACAAAATGCAAAAAGATCCTAACTCAAAACATCCAGGAAATCTAGGACACAATGAGAAGACCAAACCTAAGGACAAAAGGTATAGATGAGAATGAAGATTATCAACTTAAAGGATCAGTAAATATCTTCAACAAAATTATAGAAGAAAACTTCCTTAACCTAAAGAACAATGCCCATGAGCCTACAGAATTCCAAAAGGACTGGACCAGAAAAGAAATTCCTCCAGTCACATAATAATCAAAACACCAAATGCATTAAATAAAGATGGAATATTAAAAGCAGTAAGGGGAAAAGTCAAGTAACATATAAAGGCAGACCTATTAGAATTGCACAATATTTCTCACCAGAAACTATGAAAGCCAGAAGGTCCTGGACTGATGACATACAGACCATAGGAGAACACAAATGCCAGCCCAGGCTACTCTACCGAGCCAAACTATCAATTACCATACATGGAGAAACCAAAGTATTCCATGACAAAACAAAATTCACACAGTATCTTTCCATGAATTCAGCCCTTCAAAGGATAATAAAGGGAAAACTCCAACATAAGGAGGGAAACTATGCCCTAGAAAAAGCAAGAAAGTAATCCTTCAACAAACTTAAAAGAAGACAGCCACAAAAACAGAACCCCAACTCTAACAACAAAAATAACAGGAAGCAACAATTACTTTTCCTTAATATCTCTTAATATTAATGTTCTCAATTCCTCAATAAAAAAACATAGACTAACAGACTAGCTTTGTAAACAGGACCCAACATTCTTCTGCATATAGGAAATCTACCTTAGGGACAAAGACAGACACTATCTCGGAGTAAAAGGCTGGAAAACAATTTTCCAAGCAAATGGTCCCAAGAAACAAGCTGAAGTAGCCGTTCTAATATTGAATAAAATCGACTTTCAACATGAAGTTATCAAAAAAGATAAGGAGGGACACTTACTATTTATCACAGATAAAATTTACCAAGGTGAACTCTCAATTCTAAACATTTATGCTCCAAATTCAACAGCATCCAAATTCATTAAATAAACTTTAGTAAAACTCAAAGCACAAATTGTACCTCACACAATAATAGTGGGAGACTTCAACACCCCACTCTCATCAATGGACAGATCCTGGAAACAGAAACTAAACAGAGACACAGCGACACTAACAGAAGTTATGAAACAAATGGATTTAACAGATATCTATAGAACATTTTATCCTAAAAGAGAAGGATACCACTTCTTCTCAGTAAGTCATGGTACCTTCTCCAAAATTGACCATAAATAGGCCTCAACAGATACAAAAATATTGAAATAGTCCCATGCATCATATCAGATCACCACAGATTAAGGCTGATCTTCAATAACATTAATAATAGAAAGCCAACATATATGTAGAAGTGGAACAACACTCTACTCAGTGATAACTTGGTTAAGGAAGAAATAAAGAAAGAAATTAAAGACTGTTTAGAGTTGAATGAAAATGAAGCCACAGCATACCCAAACTTATGGGACACAATGAAAGCAGTCCTGAGAGTAAAAACTCATAGCTCTGAGTGCCTCCAAAAAAAAAAAAAAAAAAAAAAAAAAAAACTAAAAAAAACTGGAGAGAGCATACACTAACGGCTTGACAACACACCTAAAAGCTCTAGAACTAAAGGAAGCAAATTCACCCAAGAGGAGCAGACAGCAGGAAATAGTCAAACTCAGGGCTGAAATCAACCAAGTAGAAACAAAAATAACTATACAAAGAATCAACCAAACCACGAGCTGGTTATTTGAGAAAAATCAACAAGATAGCTAAACCCTTAGCCAGACTAACTAGAGGGCACAGGGACAGTATCCTAATTAACAAAATCAGAAATGAAAAGAGAGACATAACAACAGAACCTGAGGAAGTCCAAAAATCATCAGATCCTACTAAAAAACTCTATACTCCACAAAACTGGAAAATCCCAGTGAAATGGAAAATTTTCTAGACAGATACCAGGTACCAAAGTTAAATCAGGATCAGATTAACTATCTAAACATTCCCATATCCTCTAAAGAAATAGAAACAGTCATTAATAGTCTCCCAACAAAAAAAAGCCCAGGACCAGATGGGTTTAGTGCAGATTTCTGTCAGACCTTCAAAGAAGGCCTAATCCCAATTCTCTTCAAAATATTCCACAAAATAGAAACAGAAGGTACTCTACCCAATTCATTCTATGAAGCCACAATTACTCTGATACCTAAACCACACAAGGATCCACCAAGAAAGAGAACTTCAGACCAATTTCCTTTATTAATATCAATGCAAAAATTCTAAATAAAATTCTTGAAAATCGAATCCAAGAACACATCAAAATGATCATCCATCATGATCAAGTAGGCTTCATCCCAGGGATGCAAGGATGGTTCAATACATTGAAATCCATCAAACCTAATACACTAAATAAACAAACTCAAAGACAAAAATCGCATGATCATCTCGTTAGATACTGAGAAATCATTTGACAAAATCCAATACCCATTCATGATAAAAGTCTTGGAAAAAACAGGAATTCAAGGCCCATATCTAAACATAATAAAAGCAATATACAGCAAACCAGTAGCCAACATCAAACTAAATTGAGAGAAACTTGAAGCATCCAACTAAAATTAGGGACTAGACAAGACTGCTCACTCTCTCCATACCTATGCAATACAGTTTTTGAAATCCTAGCCAAAGCAATTAGACAACAAAAGGAGATCAAGGAGATACAAATTGAAAAGGAAGAAGTCAAAATATCATTATTTGCAGATGATATGATAGTATGTATAAGTGACCGTAAAAATTCCACCAGAGAACTCCTGAAGCTGATAAACACCTTCAGTGAAGTAGCTAGATATAAAATTGACTCAAATCAGTGGCCTTTATCTATACAAAGGATAAACAGGCTGAGAAAAAAACTGGGGAAACAACACCCTTCACAATAGTCACAAATAAAATACCTGGGTTTGACTCTAAGGAAGTGAAAGATCTTACCAAAAGCAATCTACAGATTCAATGTAATCCCCATCAAAATTCCAACTCAAATATTCACAGTTAGAAAGGGAAATTTGCAAATTCATCTGGAATTACAAAAAACCTAGGATAGGAAAACCTATTTTCAACAATAAAAGAACCTCTAGTGGAATCACCATCCCTGACCTCATGCTGTATTACAGAGCAATTGTGATAAAACTGCATGATACTGGTGCAGAAACAGACAGGTAGATCAATGGAATAGAATTGAAGACCCAGAAATGAACCCACACACCTATGGTCACTTGATCTTTGACAAAGGAGCTATAACCATCCAGTGGAAAGACAGATTCTTCAGCAAATGGTGCTGGCACAACAGGTGGTCAGCATGTAGAAAAATGTGAATTGATCCATTCTTATCTTCTTGTATGAAGCTCAAGTCTAAGTGGATAAAGGAACTCCACATAAGACAAGAGACCCTGAAACTTATAGAGGAGGAAGTGAGGAAGAGCCTTGAAGATATGAGCACAGGGGAAAAATTCCTAAACAGAACATCAATGGCTTGTGCTGTAAGATGAAGAATCGACAAATGGGACCTCATAAACTTGCAAAGCTTCTGTAAGGCAAAAGACACTGTCGATAACACAAAAACGCAACCAACAGATTGGGAAAATATCTTTACCAATCCTAAATCCAATAGGGGGTTAATATTCAATATATATAAAGAACTCAATATGTTGGACTCCTGAAAACCAAATAACCCTATTAAAAATGGGGTACAGAGCTAAACAAAAAGTTCTCAACTGAGGAATATTGAATGGCTGAGAAGCACCTGAAAACATGTTCAACATCTTTAGTTATCAGGGAAATGCAAATCAAAACAACCCTGAGATTCCATGTCACAACAGTCAGAATGGCTAAGATAAAAAATTCAGGTGACAGCCGATGTGTAGGAAGCCGTCCCTATCAATCTGCAATCGCCATTACAAGATGGCGCCGGTTTCCGCTGTGGCTACGTGGCCTAACTGGTAAACAAGCAATATGCGCATGTGCAAGAGTGTGTTCGAGCCAAGTCACTGCGGGCGTGCTGAGAGAGCAGCCAATCAGGTGTGGACAAGCTGCACTGAGGTGTATATAAGCAGCGCCTTTTTGGGGTTCGGGGTCTTCCTCTTCATGCTGAAGCTAGCGTAATAAAGAATTGCTGCAGAAGGATCCGGTTGTTCGCGTGTCTGTTCTTGCTTGCGAGACAATAGCATGTGAGACCGATGCTGGTGTGGATGTGGAGAAATAGCAACACTCCTCCATTGCTGGTGGGATTGCAAGGTGGTACAACCCCTCCGGAAAACAGTTTGGCTGTCCCTCAGAAAATTAGCCATAGTACTACTGGAAGATCCAGCAATACCTCTCCTAGGCATCTACCCAGAAGATGCTACAACTTGTAATAAGGACACATGCTCCACTATGTTCATAGTAGCCTTACTTGTAATAGCCAGAAGCTGGAAAGAGCCCAGATGTCCCTCAACAGAAGAATGGATATAGAAAATGTGATACATTTACAAAATGGAGTAATACTCAGCTATTAAAAATGATGAATTGATGAATTTCTTAGGCAAATGGATGTATCTGGAGGATATTATCCTGAGTGAGGTAACCTAATCACAAAAGAACTCACATGATATGCACTCACTGATAAATGGATATTAGCCCAGAAACTCAGAATACCCAAGATACAGTGTGCAAAACACATGAAACTCAAGAAGAAGGAAGACCAAAGTGTGGATAGAAGTATCTTTCCTAGACGGGGGAACAAAATACCCATATAAGGAGACAAAGTTTGGAGCAGAGACTGAAGAGATGACCATTCAGAGACTGCTCACCTGGGGATCCATCCCACAAACAACCACCAAAATCAGACACTATTGCAGATGCCAACAAGATTTTGCTGACAGGAACCTGTGAGGCTCTGCCAGTACTTGGCAAATATAGAAGTGGATGTTCACAGCCATCCACTGGACAGAGCACAGGGTCCCCAATGAAGGAGCTAGAGAAAGTACCCAAGGAGCTGAAGGGGTTTGCAGCCCTATAGGAGGAACAACAACATGAACTAACCAGTACTCCTTGAGCTCCCTGGGACTAAACCACTAAACCACCAATCAAAGAGAGCTCCCTAGGACTCATGTCTCTAGCTGCATATGTAGCAGAGGATGGCTTAGTCAGCAATTAGTAGGGGGAGAAACCCTTGGTCTTGCGAAGATTCTATGTCCCAGTATAGGGGAATGCCAGGGCCAGGAAGTAGGAGTGGGTGGATTGGGGAGCAGGGGGAGGGGAGAGGGGATAGGGGATTTTCAGAGAGGAAACTATGAAAGGGGATAGCATTTGAAATGTAAATAAAGAAAATATCCAATAAAATAATGTGAAGGATGATCCTAAAAGTATAAATAAAGAGAAGAAATAGGGGGAAAATGTAAAAAGGGTTGATGTCCTCAGTCCTGATTTCCCTTGTTATGGTCATAGAAGTCATGATTATAGTAGTGTGGTATGTAACTTGATGCATATAAGGGTTAATCCAGTGACTTATTACAATAGCAATAACTGACAAAACTCACATATCTTCTCACATTATGTATTGATAAATACCACAGATCAGAAAAGTCAGGCAATGTTAACTAAATATGAAGGAGGTAAAAATGTATTTAAAAATGGAAAATAAATACACTGTATTTTCTATCAAAGAATTAAGTAAGACAAAACTTCTTACATGTTGTGAAGAAACTGCTTGGCAAAAAAAGAAAAAAAATCAGATTTCTTCAGGGTCAACATTCCTTGAAATCACTATATTTGTTCAAGGTTGCATTCTTTTCTCAAAAGCTGTACTTTGCTTTTTTAGGTGCACTGTTTTAAACAGCTAACCATATGAGTATAAAGTATAAAGCAAAAGTCTGACTACTCAGAGCGAGGTACAGGATCCCTTTATGTTAGGAACCAGTAGAACTTCAGCTGCTTGTCATTTTTGATTTGACATGGCTGCACAGCCTTCTGTAGAGTAAAGTTTTTGCTGTTTTATTTTATTATTATTATTTTTATTTAAAAATATTTATTTAGCTATTTCTCCCTTATGAATTCAGTTTAATGGATTTCAGTGAATGCACACATAATGTAAACTGCATACAGGTCAATATATGAAACATTTTTTGAACTTTAGAAAGTCTCTGCTGGCCATTTCCAATCATCCCCCTGAATCTACAAAGAGACATATATATATATATATATATATATATATATATATATATATATATTTATAAATTATCATTTACTCACCAAAGACCTTACATACTTTGATAATCAATGTATATTGTAAACATTTTAAATTAAGAAAAACAGCAGGGAATCTAGTTTTCAGGCTAAAATCAACAAATAATTTTTGATAAAGAGAGAAGGCCTTCTCTGTGAATGAATGTTCTTGCACTTTATCTCTTGTTTTTTTTTATTAGATATTTTCTTTATTTACATTTCAAATGCTATAGCGAAAGTTCCCTGTACCCTGCCCTCACTCTGCTCCCCTACCCACCCACTCCCACTTCTTGGCCCTGGCGATCCCCTGTACTGGAGCATATAAAGTTTGCAAGACCAAGGGGCCTCTCTTCCCAATGATGGCTGACTAGGCCATCTTCTGCTACATATGCAGCTAGAGACACGAGTTCTGGAGGTACTGGTTAGTTCATATTGTTGTTCTACCTATAGGGTTCCAGATTCCTTCAGCTCATTGGGTACTTTCTCTAGCTCCTCCATTGGAGGCGCTGTGTTCCATCCAACACATGACTGTAAGCATCCACTTCTGTATTTTCCAGAAACTGGCATAGCCTCACACAAGACAGCTATATCAGGGTCCTTTCAGCGAAATCTTGCTGGCATATGCAATAGTGTCTGGGTTTGGTGGCTGATTATGGGATGGATTCCCAGGTGGGGTAGACTCTGGATGGTCTATCCTTTCATCTTAGCTCCAAACCTTGCCTCTGTAACTCCTTCCATGGGTATGTTGTTTCCTATTCTAAGGAGGACTGAAGTATCCACATGTTGGTCTTCCTTCTTCTTGATTTTCTTGTGTTTTGCAAATTGTATCTTGGGTATTCTAAGTTTCTGGGCTAATATCACTTATCAGTGAGTGCATATCAAGTGACTTCTTTTGTGATTAGGTTACCTCACTCAGGATGATATCCTCCAGATACATCCATTTGCCCAAGAATTTCATAAATTCATTGTTTTTAATAGCTGAGTATTATTCCATTATGTAAATGTATCACATTTTCTGTATTCATTCCTCTATTGAGGGATATCTAGGTTCTTTCCAGCTTCTGGCTATTATAAATAAGGCTGCTATGAACATAGTGGAGCCTGTGTCCTTATTACCAGTTGGAACATCTTCTGGGCATATGCACAGGAGAGGTATTGCTGGATCTTCCAGTAGTACTATGCCCAATTTTCTGAGGAACCACAAGACTGATTTCCAGAGTGGTTGTATAAGCTTGCAATCTCACCAGCAATGGAGGAGTGTTCCTCTTTCTCCACATCCTCACCAGCATCTGCTGTCACCTGAATTTTTGATCTTAGCCATTCAGACTGGTGTGAGGTGGAATCTCAGGGTTGTTTTGATTTGCATTTCCCTGATGATTAAGGATGTTGAACATTTTTTTTTTCAAGTGCTTCTCAGCTATTTGGTATTCCTCAGTTGAGAATTCTTTGTTTAGCTCTGTATCCCATTTTTAATGGGGGTTATTTAAATTTCTGGAGTCCAGTTTCTTGAGTTCTTTGTATATATTGGATATTAGTCCCCTATCAGATTTAGGATTGGTAAAAATTATTTCCCAATCTGTTGGTGTCCTTTTTGTCTTAATGACAGTATCTTTTGCTTTACAGAAGCTTTGCAATCTTTTTTTTTTTTTTTTTTTAATCTAGCAAGATTTCCAGTCTAAGTTCTTTTTTTTTTTTTTTTTATATTTTTATTACATAATTTCCTCAATTACATTTCCAATACTATCCCAAAAGTCCCCCATAGCGCCCCCCACTTCCCTACCCACCCATTCCCATTCTTTTGGCCCTGGCATTCCCCTATATTGGGGCATATAAAGTTTGCAAGTCCAATGGGCCTCTCTTTCCAGTGATGGCCGAATAGGCCATCTTTCGATACATATGCAGCTAGAGGCAAGAGCTCCAGGGTTCCGGTTAGTACATCATGTTGTTCCAACAATAGGGTTGCAGATCCCTTTAGCTCCTTGGGTACTTTCTCTAGCTTCTCCATTGGGAGCCCTGTGATACATCCAATAGCTGACTGTGAACATCCACTCCTGTGTTTGCTAGGCCCCGGCATCGTCTCACAAGAGACAGCTATATTTGGGTCCTTTCAGCAAGATCTTGCTAGTGTATGCAATGGTGTCAGCGTTTAGAAGCTGATTATGGGACGGATCCCTGGATACAGCAGTCTCTAAATGGTCCATCCTTTCATCACAGCTACGAACTTTGTCTCTGTAGCTCCTTCCCTGGGTGTTTTGTTCCCAATTCTAAGAAGGTGCACAGTGTCCACACTTTGGTCTTCATTCTTCTTGAGTTTCATGCGTTTAGCAAATTGTATCTTATATCTTGGGTATCCTAAGTTTTGGGCTAATATCCACTTATCAATGAATACATATTGTGTGAGTTCTTTTGTGATTGTGTTACTTCACTCAAGATGATGCCCTCCAGGTCCATCCATTTGGCTAGGAATTTCATAAATTCATTCTTTTTAATAGCTGAGTAGTACTCCATTGTGTAAATGTACCATAATTTCTGTATCCATTCCTCTGTTGAGGGACATCTGGGTTCTTTCCAGCTTCTGGCTATTATAAATAGGGCTGCTATGAACATAGTGGAGCATGTGTCCTTTTTACCGGTTGGGACATCTTCTGGATATATGCCCAGGAGAGGTATTGCTGGATCCTCCGGTAGTACTATGTCCAATTTTCTGAGGAACCGCCAGACTGATTTCCAGAGTGGTTGTACAAGCTTGCAATCCCACCAACAATGGAGGAGTGTTCCTCTTTCTCCACATCCTCGCCAGCATCTGCTGTCACCTGAATTTTTGATCTTAGCCATTCTGACTGGTGTGAGGTGGAATCTCAGGGTTGTTTTGATTTGCATTTCCCTGATGATTAAGGATGTTGAACATTTTTTCAGGTGCTTCTCTGCCATTCGGTATTCCTCAGGTGAGAATTCTTTGTTCAGTTCTGAGCCCCATTTTTTAATGGGGTTATTTGACTTTCTGGAGTCCACCTTCTTGAGTTCTTTATATATATTGGATATTAGTCCCTTATCTGATTTAGGATAGGTGAAGATCCTTTCCCAATCTGTTGGTGGTTTTTTTGTCTTATTGATGGTGTCTTTAGCCTTGCAGAAGCTTTGTAGTTTCATGAGGTCCCACTTGTCAATTCTCGATCTTACAGCACAAGCCATTACTGTTCTATTCAGGAATTTTTCCCCTGTGCCCATATCTTCAAGGCTTTTCCCCACTTTCTCCTCTATAAGTTTCAGTGTCTCTGGTTTTATGTGAAGTTCCTTGATCCACTTAGACTTGACCTTAGTACAAGGAGATAGGAATGGATCGATTCGCATTCTTCTACATGTTAACAACCAGTTGTGCCAGCACCATTTGTTGAAAATGCTGTCTTTCTTCCACTGGATGTTTTTAGCTCCCTTGTCGAAGATCAAGTGACCATAGGTGTGTGGGTTCATTTCTGGGTCTTCAATTCTATTCCATTGGTCTATTTGTCTGTCACTATACCAGTACCATGCAGTTTTTATCACAATTGCTCTGTAGTAGAGCTTTAGGTCCGGCATGGTGATTCCACCAGAGGTTCTTTTATCCTTGAGAAGAGTTTTTGCTATCCTAGGTTTTTTGTTATTCCAGATGAATTTGCAGATTGCACTTTCTAATTCGTTGAAGAATTGATTTGGAATTTTGATGGGGATTGCATTGAATCTGTAGATTGCTTTTGGCAAGATAGCCATTTTTACAATGTTGATCCTGCCAATCCATGAGCATGGGAGATCTTTCCATCTTCTGAGATCTTCTATAATTTCTTTCTTCAGAGACTTGAAGTTTTTATTATACAGATCTTTCACTTCCTTAGTTAGAGTCACGCCAAGATATTTTATATTATTTGTGACTATTGAGAAGGGTGTTGTTTCCCTAATTTCTTTCTCAGCCTGTTTATTCTTTGTGTAGAGAAAGGCCATTGATTTGTTTGAGTTAATTTTATATCCAGCTACTTCACCGAAGCTGTTTATCAGGCTTAGGAGTTCTCTGGTGGAATTTTTAGGGTCACTTATATATACTATCATATCATCTGCAAAAAGTGATATTTTGACTTCATCTTTTCCAATTTGTATCCCTTTGATCTCCTTTTGTTGTCGAATTGCTCTGGCTAGGACTTCAAGTACAATGTTGAATAGGTATGGAGAAAGTGGACAGCCTTGTCTAGTCCCTGATTTTAGAGGGATTGCTTCAAGCTTCTCACCATTTACTTTGATGTTGGCTACTGGTTTGCTGTAGATTGCTTTTATCATGTTTAGGTATGGGCCTTGAATTCCTGATCTTTCCAAGACTTTTATCATGAATGGGTGTTGGATCTTGTCAAATGCTTTTTCCGCATCTAAGGAGATGACCATGTGGTTTTTGTCTTTGAGTTTGTTTATATACTGGATTACGTTGATGGATTTCCGTATATTGAACCATCCCTGCATCCCTGGGATGAAACCTACTTGGTCAGGATGGATGATTGTTTTGATGTGTTCTTGGATTCGGTTAGCAAGAACTTTATTGAGGATTTTTGCATCAATATTCATAAGGGATATTGGTCTGAAGTATTCTATCTTTGTTGGGTCTTTTTGTGGTTTAGGTATCAGAGTAATTGTGGCTTCATAGAATGAGTTGGGTAGAGTACCTTCTGTTTCTATTTTGTGGAATAGTTTGTGAAGAACTGGGATTAGATCTTCTTTGAAGGTCTGATAGAACTCTGCAGTAAACCCATCTGGTCCTGGGCTTTTTTTAGTTGGGAGACTATTAATGACTGCTTCAATTTCTTTGGGGGATATAGGGCTGTTTAGATCATTAACCTGATCTTGATTCAACTTTGGTACCTGGTATCTGTCTAGGAACTTCTCCATTTCATCCAGGTTCTCCAGTTTTGTTGAGTATAGCCTTTGGTAGAAGGATCTGATGGTGTTTTGGATGTCTTCAGGATCTGTTGTTATGTCTCCTTTTTCATTTCTGATTTTGTTAATTAGGATGCTTTCCCTGTGCCCTCTAGTGAGTCTGGCTAAGGGTTTATCTATCTTGTTGATTTTCTCAAAGAACCAGCTCCTTGATTGGTTGATTCTTTGAATAGTTTTTCTTGTTTCCACTTGGTTGATTTCACCCCTGAGTTTGATTATTTCCTGCCGTCTACTCCTCTTGGGTGAATTTGCTTCCTTTTGTTCTAGTGCTTTTAGGTGTGTTGTCAAGCTGCTAATGTGTGCTCTCTCTAGTTTCCTTTTGGAGGCACTCAGAGCTATGAGTTTTCCTCTTAAAAATGCTTTCATTGCGTCCCATAAGTTTGGGTATGTTGTGGCTTCATTTTCATTGAACTCTAAAAAGTCCTTAATTTCTTTCTTTATTCCTTCCTTGACCAAGGTATCATTGAGAAGAGTGTTGTTCAGTTTCCACGTGAAGGTTGGCTTTCTATTATTTATTTTGTTATTGAAGATCAGCCTTAGTCCATGGTGATCTGATAGGATGCATGGGACAATTTCAATATTTTTATATCTGTTGAGGCCTGTTTTGTGACCAATTATGTGGTCAATTTTGGAGAAGGTACCATGAGGTGCTGAGAAGAAGGTATATCCTTTTGTTTTAGGATAGAATGTTCTGTAGATATCTGCCAGATCCATTTGATTCATAATTTCTCTTAGTTTCACTGTGTCCCTGTTTAGTTTCTGTTTCCATGATCTGTCCTTTGGTGAAAGTGGTGTGTTGAAGTCTCCCACTATTATTGTATGAGGTGCAATGTGTGCTTTGAGATTTACTAAAGTTTCTTTAATGAATGTGGCTGCCTTTGTATTTGGAGCATAGATATTCAGGATTGATAGTTCCTCTTGGAGGATTTTACCTTTGATGAGTATGAAGTGTCCCTCCCTGTCTTTTTTAATGACTTTGGGTTGGAAGTCAATCTTATCAGATATTAGAATGGCTACTCCAGCTTGTTTCTTCATGCCATTTGCTTGGAGAATTGTTTTCCAGCCTTTCATTCTGAGGTAGTGTCTATCCTTTTCTCTGAGATGAGTTTCCTGTAAGCAGCAAAATGTTGGGTCTTGTTTGTGTAGCCAGTTTGTTAGTCTATGTCTTTTTATCGGGGAGTTGAGTCCATTGATATTAAGAGATATTAAGGAAAAGAAATTGGTGTTTCCTGTTATTTTTGATGTTAAAGTTGGCATTTTGTTCTTGTGGCTGTCTTCTTTTAGGTTTGTTGAGGGATTACCTTCTTGTTGTTTCTAGGGCGTGGTTCCTGTCCTTGTAATGGTTTTTTTCTGTTATTATCCTTTGAAGGGCTGGATTCGTGGAGAGATAATGTGTGAATTTGGTTTTGTCGTGGAATACTTTGGTTTCTCCATCTATGTTAATTGAGAGTTTGGCTGGGTATAGTAGCCTGGGCTGGAATTTGTGTTCTTTTAGTGTCTGTATAACATCTGTCCAGGATCTTCTGGCTTTCATAGTCTCTGGTGAAAAGTCTGGTGTAATTCTGATAGGCTTGCCTTTATATGTTACTTGGCCTTTTTCTCTTACTGCTTTTAGTATTCTATCTTTATTTAGAGCATTTGTTGCTCTGATTATTATGTGTCGGGAGGTATTTCTTTTCTGATCCAGTCTATTTGGAGTTCTGTAGGCTTCTTGTATGTTCATGGGCATCTCTTTCTTTAGATTTGGGAAGTTTTCTTCTATAATTTTGTTGAAGATGTTTGCTGGTCCTTTGAGTTGAAAATCTTCATTCTCATCCACTCCTATTATCCGTAGGTTTGGTCTTCTCATTATGTCCTGTATTTCTTGGATGTTTTGAGTTAGGATCTTTTTGCATTTTCCATTTTCCTTGATTGTTGTGCCGATGTTCTCTATGGAATCTTCTGCACCTGAGATTCTCTCTTCCATCTCTTGTATTCTGTTGCTGATGCTCGTATCTATGGTTCCAGATTTCTTTCCTAGGGTTTCTATCTCCAGTGTTGCCTCATTTTGGGTTTTCTTTATTGTGTCTACTTCCCTTTTTAGGTCTAGTATGGTTTTGTTCATTTCCATCATCTGTTTGGATGTGTTTTCCTGTTTTTCTGTAAGGACTTCTACCTGTTTGATTATGTTATCATGTTTTTCTTTAAGGATTTGTAACTCTTTAGCAGTGTTCTCCTGCAATTCTTTAAGGGATTTTTGTGCTTCCTCTTTATTGTCTTCTTCCTTTTTAGCAGTGTTCTCCTGCATTTCTTTAAGTGTGTTATTAACGTCCTTCTTGAAGTCCTCTATCATCATCAGGAGATATGCTTTTAAATCCGTGTCTAGCTTTTCCGGTGTGTTGGGGTGCCCTGGACTGGGTGAAGTGGGGGTGCTGGATTCTGATGATGGTGAGTGGTCTTGGTTTCTGTTAGTAAGATTATTACGTTTACCTTTCGCCATCTGGTAATCTCTGGGGTTAGTTGTTATCGTTGTCACTATTTAAAGATTGGAGCAGAAGCTGTGTTCCACTCACCAGCAGTCTCTAAATCCTGTGGCGGGGGTCGTGGCTAGCTGACGGTACCCCGGTGCTGGTCCAGCCGGAAGAGGCCTGTGGTCCTACTCAGGCCGTTTTTCTGCTTCCCTAACTAATGCAGTCTCTAGTCCCTCGTGCAATTGGATTGGAGCAGAAGCTGTGTTCCACTCTCCAGAAGTCTTAAGATCCTGTGGTGGGTGTTGTGGGTAGCTGGTGAGTGTCAGCCGACCCTGCGCCCCAGCTGCCCGGGTGCTTTTCTGACCGGAAGAGGGTTGTGGCCCTATGTAGGCCGGATTTCTCTCTCCCCAACCAGAGCAGTCTCAGGTCCCGCGTGATTGGACTGGAGCAGAAGCTGTGTTCCACTCACCAGCAGTCCCAAAATCCTGCGGCGGGGGTCGTGGGTAACTGGCGGGTGTCAGGCAACCCTGCGCTCCCGCTACCCTGGCGCTGATCCGGCTGGGTGAGGCCTGTGGCCCTACTCAGGCCAGTTTCTGCTTCCCTAACTAATGCAGTCTCAGGTCCCGCGCAATTGGATTGGAGCAGAAGCTGTGTTCCACTCACCAGCAGTCCCAAAATCCTGCGGCGGGGGTCGTGGGTAGCTGGCGGGTGTCAGGCAACCCTGCGCTCCCGCTACCCCGGCGCTGATCCAGCCGGATGAGGCCTGTGGTCCTACTCAGGCCGGTTTCTGCTTCCCTAACTAATGCAGTCTCAGGTCCCGCGCAATTGGATTGGAGCAGAAGCTGTGCTCCACTCACCAGAAGTCTTAAGATCCTGTGGCGGGTGTTGTGGGCGGTTGGTGAGTGTCAGCAGACCCTGCGCCCCAGCTGCTCAGGTCAGAAGCTTTGCAATCTTATGAGGTCCCATTTGCTGATTCTTGATCTTACAGCACGAGCCATTGCTGTTCTCTTTAGGAATATTTCCCCTGTGCCCATATATTCGAGGCTTTCCCCCACTTTCTCCTCTATAAGTTTCAGTGTCTCTGGTTTTATGTGGAGTTCGTTGATCCTCTTAGACTTGAGCTTAGTACAAGGAGAGAAGAATGGTCAATTTGCATTCTTCTACATAATAACCACCAGGTGTGCCAGCACCATTTGTTGAAAATGCTGTCTTTTTTTCACTGGATCATTTTAGCTCCCTTGTCAAAGATCAAGTGACCATAGGTGTGTGGGTTCATTTCTAGGTCTTCAATTCTATTCCATTGATCTACTTGTGTGTCGCTATACCAATACCATGCAGGTTTTTCTTTTTTTTTTTTAAATCACAATTGCTCTGTAGTACAGCTTGAGGTCAGGTATGGTGATTCACCAGATGTTGTTTTATTGTTGATAATAGTTTTTGCTATCCTAGGTTTTTTGTTATTCCAGATGAATTTGCATATTGCCCTTTCTTTCTTTTCCTTTAGGCTAAACATTATTTATTTTAACAGTGTTTTTTTTTAAATTAGGTGTTTTCTTCACTTACATTTCAAAAGTCCCCCATACTTCCCCCTACCCACCCACTCCCACTTCTCGGCCCTGGTGTTCCCCTGCACTGAGGCTGCGACGAAAGGATGCTGAGACGAAAGGATGGACCATCTAGAGACTGCCAAACCCGAGGATACATCCCATAATCAGTGTCCAAACGCTGACACCATTGCATACACCAGCAAGATTTTGCTGAAAGGACCTTCATATAGCTGTCTCTTGTGAGGCTATTCCGGTGCCTGGAAAACATAGAAGGGGATGCTCACAGTCATATGTTGGATGGAACACAGGGCCCCCAATGGAGGAGCTAGAGAAAGTACTCAAGGAGCTAAAGGGGTCTGCAACCCTATAGGTGGAACAACACTATGAACTAACCAGTACCCCCTGAGCTCATGTCTCTAGCTGCATATGTAGCAGAAGATGGCCTAGTCGGCCATCATTGGGAAGAGAGGTCCCTTGGTCTTGCAAACTTTATATGCCTCAGTACAGGGCAAGTTGCCCTTTCTAACTCAGTGAAGAATTGAGTTGGAAATTTAATGGTGATTGCATTGAATCTGTAGATTGCTTTTGGCAGGATAGCCATTTTGACTCTAGTAATCCTGCAAATTCATGAGCATGGGACATCATTACATCTCCTGAGATCTTCTTCAATTTCTTTCTTAAGAGACTTGAAGTTCTTTTTTTTCTTTCTTTCTTTTTTGTTTTTTTGAGACAGGGTTTCTCTGTATAGCCCTGGCTCTCCTGGAACTCATTTTGTAGACCAGGCTGGCCTCAAACTCAGAAATCAGCTTGCATCTGCTTCCTGAGTGGTGGGATTAAAGGCGAGTGCCACCACTGCCCAGCGACTTGAAGTTCTTATCATAGAGTTATTTCACTTCCTTATCACACAGAGGTATTTTATATTATTTATGACTTGTGAAGGGTGTTGTTTCCAAATTTCTTTCTGAGCCTGTGTTTTCTTTGTGTAGAGAAAGGCCATTCATTTGTTTGAGTTAATTTTATATCCAGCTACTGCACTGAAGCTGTTTATCAGGTTTAGGAGTTCTATGGTAGAACTTTTAGGGTCACTTATATATACTATCATATAATCTGCAAGTAGTGATATTTTGACTTCTTCCTTTTCAATTTGTATCCCCTTGATCTACTTTTGTTGTCTAATTCTCTGGCTAGGACTTCAAGAACTATATTGCATAGGTATGGAGAGAGTGGGCAGCCTTTTCTAGTCCCTGATTTTAGTTGGATTGCTTCGAGTTTCTCTCCATTTAGTTTGATGTTGGCTACTGGTTTGCTGTATATTGCTTTTATTATGCTTAGATATGGGCCTTGAATTCCTGATCTTTCCAAGACTTTTATCATGAAGGGGTGTTGGATTTTGTCAAATGTTTCTCAGCATCTAAGGAGATGATCATGTGATTTTTGTCTTTGAGTTTGTTTATATAGTGGATTATGTTGATGGATTTCCGTATATTAAAACATCCCTGCGTCCCTGGGATAAAGCCTACTTGGTCATGATGGATGATTATTTGATGTGTTCTTGGATTTGGTTTGGGAGAATTTCATTGAGTATTTTTTTTTTTTGCATCAATATTCTTAAGGGAAATTGGTCTGAAGTTTTCTTTCTTTGTTGGGTCTTTGTGTGGTTTAAGTATCAGAGTAATTGTGGTTTCATAGAATGAATTGGGTAGAGTACCTTCTGTTTCTATTTTGTGGAATAGTTTGAGGAGAGTTGGAATTAGGTCTTCTTTGAAGGTCTGATAGAACTCTGCACTAAACCCATCTGGTGCTGGCCTTTTTTTGGTTGGGAGACTATTGATTACTGATTCTATTTCTTTAGGGGAAATGGAACTGTTTAGATCGTTAATCTGATCCTCATTTAACTTTGGTACCAGGTATCTGTCTAGGAAGTTGCCCATTTCATCCAGATTTTCCAGTTTTGTTGAGTATAGTCTTTTGTAGTAGAATATGATGATGTTTTGGATTTCCTCAGGTTCTGTTGTTATGAATCCCTTTTCATTTCTGATTTTGTTAATTAGAATACTATCCATGTGCCCTCTAGTTAGTCTGGCTAAGGGCTTATCTATCTTGTTGATTTTCTCAAACAACCAGCTCCTGGTTTGGTTGATTCTTTAAATAGTTCTTTCTGTTTCCACTTGGTTGATTTCAGCCCTGAGTTTGATTATTTCCTGCTGTCTGCTTCTCTTGGGTGAATTTGCTTTCTTTCCTTCTAGAGCTTCTAGGTGTGCCATCAGGCTGCTAGCATATGCTTTCTTTAGTTTCTTTTTGGAGGCACTCAGGGCTATGACTTTTCCTCTTAGGACTGCCTTCATTGTGTTCCTTAAGTTTGGGTATTTTGTGGCTTCATTTTCATTAAACTCTAAACAGTCTTTAATTTCTTTCTTTATTTCATCCTTGACCAAGGTATCATTGAGTAGAGTGTAGTTCAGTTTCCACGTGAATGTTGGCTCTCTATTATTTATGCTGTTATTGAAGATCAGCCTTAGTCTGTGATGATCTGATAGGATGCATGGGATAATTTCATTATTTTTGTATCTGTTGAGGCCTGTTTTTTGACCGATTATATGCTCAATTATGGAGGAGGTGTCATGAGGTGCTGAGAAGAAGGTATATGCTTTTGTTTTAGGGTAAAATGTTCTGTAGATATCTATTAAATCCATTTGTTTCATAACTTCTGTTAGTGTCCATGTGTCTCTGTTTAGTGTCTGTTTCCAGGATCTGCCCATTTGTATGAGTGGGGTGTTGAAGTCTCCCACTATTATTGTGTGAGGTGCAATGTGTGCTTTGAGCTTTACTAATTCTTTAATGAATGTGGACACCCTTGCATTTAGAGCATAGATATTCAGAATTGAAAGTTCATATTGGTAGATTTTGCCTTTGATGAGTGTGAAGTGTCCCTCATTGTCTTTATTGATAACTTTGGTTGGAAGTTGATTTTATTTGATATTAGAATGGCTAGTCCAGTTTGTTTCTTGGGACCATTTGCTTGGAAAATTGTTTTCTAGCCTTTCACTCTGTGGTAGTGTCTGTCTTTTTCCCTGTGGCGGGTTTCCTGTAAGCAGCAAAATGTTGGGTCTTATTTGTGTAGCCAGTCTATTAGTCTATGTCTTTTTATTGGGTAATTGAGTCCATTGATATTAAGAGAAATTAAAGGAAAGTAATCGGTACTTCCTGTTATTTTTGTTGTTAAAGTTGGGATTCTGTTCTTGTGACTATCTTCTTTCAGATTTGTTGAAGGGTTACCTTCTTGCTTTTTTCTAGGGCATAGTTTCCCTCCTTGTGTTGGTGTTTTCCCTTTATTATCCTTTGAAGGGCTGGATTCGAGGAAAGATATTGTGTGAATTTGGTCTTGTCATGGAATACTTTCGTTTCTCCATCTATGGTAATTGAGAGTTTTGCTGGGTAAAGTAGCCTGAGCTGGCATTTGTATTATTTTAGGGTCTGTATAACATCTGTCCAGGACCTTCTGGCTTTCATAGTCTCTGGTGTGAAGTATGGTGTAATTCTAATAGGCCTACCTTTATATGTTACTTGGCCTTTTTCTCTTACTGCTTTAAATAGTCTATATTTATTTAGTGCATTTGTTGTTCTGATTATTATGTGTTGGGAGGAATTTCTTTTCTGGTTGAGTCTATTTGGAGTTCTGCAGACTTCTTGTATATTCATGGACATCTCTTTCTTTAAGTTAGGGAAGTTTTCTTATATAATTTTGTTGAAGATATTTGCTGGCCCTTTAAGTTGAAAATCCTCATTCTCATCTACTCCTATTATCCATAGGTTTTGTCTTCTCATTGTGTCCTGAATTTCCTGGACGTTTTGAGTTAGGATATTTTTTGCACTTTGCATTTTCTCTGATTGTTGTATCCATGTTCTCTATGGAATCTTCTGTACCTGAGATTCTCTTCTATCTCTTGTATTCTCTTGCTGATGCATCTATGGTTCCCGATTTCTTTCCTAGTGTTTCTGTCTCCAGAGTTTTCTCACTATGGGTTTTCTGTATTGTTTCTACTTCCCTTTTTAGGTCTTGGATGGTTTTGTTCAAATCCGTTGCCTGTTTGGTTGTGTTTTCCTGTAATTCTTTAAGGGATTTTTTTTGTTTCCTCTTTAAGGACTTCTACATGTTTAGCAGTGTTCTTCTGTATTTCTTTAAGTGAGTTATTAATGCCCTTCTTATAGTCCTCTACCAGTATCATGAGATATGATTTTAAATCTGAATCTTGCTTTTCAGGTGTGTTGTGGTATCCAGCCCTGGCTGAGGTAGGAGTGCTGGGTTCTGATGATGGTGAGGGGTCTTGGTTTCTGTTTGTAAGAGTCTTAATTTTGCCTTTGCCATCTGGTAATCTCTGGCATTAGTTATAGTTGTCTCTGCCTGGAGCTTGTTCCTCCTGTGATTCTGTTAGCCTCTTTCATTAGTCCTGGGAGTCCAGCTCTCTCCTGAGTCTCAGTGGTCTGAACACTCTCTGCAGGCAAGCTCTCCTCTTGGAGGGAAGGTGCACAGAGGTCTGGTATTCAGACCTGCCTCCTGGTTGAAGATGAAGGCCCGAAACAGGGCCTGCTCCAGATGTGTTGCCTCTGCAGACTGCATGCTCACCTGCGCAGACTGGTCTCTGAGGGACCAGGGAAACAAGATAGCTCCCTCACCTGCTCTGGTAGTCAGAGCCCTCCTACGTGGCCACCTCTCCTCTGGCTCGCTTTTGCTGTTTTAAACAAAAACTAGGTCCAACCCATTGAAACCTCTATGGAGTGATCCATTCATTGTTATTTCATTTATCCCTACTCAGTAAAGGTATCACAGATAACCCTGTGGATTTATCACAATAGAGCAAAGGTAACACGTAAACTGACCATCTGGAGACCATCCAGAGTAGTCTACACTATCCAGTGTAGTCTATGCTATGGCAGAAGCTTGAGGGTTCAACTATGTGAAGAAATGGAGACTATTCCTGTTGACTTCCTTATGAATGGCTGTATCTTCACCTTCTCATTTCCTCCAGTCGTTGCTGTAGGTCTGACTGCCACAGCCACAGATGACTGTAAATGTGATTTTAAAACAAACAAACAAAACTTTCAGTTGGCACTTTAAAAATCTTTTTTTATATAGGATATTTTTCTGCTATTCATTGTTACTAAGCTTTCTGCCAATTTGTCCTTCCCTCTATGGTTCCAAACTCTCATTCATGTAACCCATGCATGCATCTATATGAGCAAGACAGGCCATGAAATCATGTGGACCTTACCACATCTGCTTTGAATGCTAAGAGAACAATGAACTTGATTGTCCAATGGAATAATTTACTCTGTTGAACTTAATGGTCAGTATACATGCTTCAACTCCCAATAGCCACTTTCTAGAAATGGATGGACTGCTGCAAAGAAGACAGGGCCATAATCATCAGGGCATAGATTGCTGAATCCCTGAAATGATGGAACTATCCTTTGATATATGTACAACTTTGGGCCCTTAGAAACAAGTTCTCGCAAACCTTGTTAAATCCTTCATCTTAGACTGAGTCTATAGCTACCCTTCACCCTGCTCAGAGAATTTAGCAAAGAAACTCTTACACATACTTGTAAATGCCCCTGTGCTGGGGGCTTGCCTGAGTATTATTGGAGTTGTATTCTCAAGGTACATGGATGCTACCCGAGGCACTAAAATATTGAAGTGATTTCAACTCTTGGGGTCCAGAAATTGCCTCACAAACCACACAAACACCAATCTCAGCCAGATAGTTTATTGAACACACACCCCAGGATTAGTCCACCAGGGATATGGTCCAGATTTGGGAACTGAACCATGACCCCAAGTTAAGATACTACAGGGTATTTAATCCCCAAATCCACAAACATCTGTACCAAATTATTTTAACAATCAGGGCTTAGAGATAGGGGGATTTCACAGGAACAAATCTTTGTTGTACACTTACTTATCTTGCTCCCATTGGTTGGGGTATTCAACTGTGGGAGGGGACTTGCTTTGTCTAACATTTATGTCCTAATTTGCCTACTAAGATGTGACTTGTTCATTTATGGCTCAACTTACCAACCAGAATGTCAGTTCCAAGGGAGATCTTGGGAACTTAAATTTTACTCAACTATTACTCAAAATGGAAGTCTTAACCATTACTCAAAATGTTAGTCTTACTCCAAATAGTTTTTAATATTGAGGCAGGTTCTTTCTTATGTTGGGGTCCATCTCAGGGGCAGCTTATACGATAAAAACTTCTACACAGGTGGAGAAATGTTGCTGTGTGGTTGGTTCAGGTCTAAGATTATTGTGGGTAACTATACAAAATAGTTCTAATGACTTTTATTGTGATTGGTCTCCAAGGGCACAGAAAATAACAGAATATGTAATCAATCTTGACATCAGAAAGTTTCCTAGTGGTGGAAGCAGATTCCCCACCCAGGTAGTTACCCTGGTATCTTCCAGTTTCCACCTGTGTCCACCAGGAGCAGGGACATGATCCCACACAATCCCAGCCCGGGTGCAGATCAACTCCCCAGGTATTAAGACACATGCAGCTTCTCAGGTGAGACCTCAAACCCCACCTGGAGACCCAGCATACTGGGACCCCTACAACCAGAGGAAGCAGATTCCCCACTCAGCTAGAGGTCCTGGGCACCTTCAGGTCCCCACCTGTGCAGGCTGGAAGTAGAGCCCTGGCACAGGTCTGATCCCACACAGCCCACACCCCAGTTGCAGCTGGATTCCCCAGGATCAGAGGATCACAAGAGAACAGGAGAACAGGAGAACAGGCTCCAGCCAGAGTCAGGGAGGCCAGATAACAGCAGAGATAACCAAATGTCGAAAGGCAAGTGTAAGAACATAAGCAACAGAAACCAATTTGACTTGGCAACATCAGAACCCAGTTCTCCCACCACAGCAAGTCCTGCATACCCAAACATACCCTTAAAAGAAGATTCAGATCTAAACTCTCATTTCATGAAGACGATAGAGGACTTTAAGAAGGACATAAATAACCCCATTAAAAAATACAGAAGAACACAAACAAGTAGAAGCCCTTAAAGAGGAAATGTATAAATCCCTCAAAGAAGTATAGGAGAACCAAACCATCCAGGATCTAAAAATGGAAGTAAAAGTCATTAAAGAAAACTCAAAGGGAGACAGCCCTGGGGATTGAAAACCTAGGAAAGACATCAGGAGTCACAGATGCAAGCATCACCAACAGAATACAAGAGATAGAAGAGAGAATCTCAGTGGCAGAAGATACAAGACATAGACACAACAGTCAAGGAAAATACAAAAAGCAAAAAGCTCCTATCTCAAAACATTCAAGAAATCCAGGACACAATGAAAAGACCCAATCTGGGAATAATAGGTATAGAAGAGAGTGAAGATACCCAACTCAAAGGGCCAGTAAACATCTTCGACCTAGGATAGTGAAACTATTTTCAACAATAAAAGAACTTCTAGGGGAATCACCATCCTTGACCTCAAGCTGTTACAGAGCAATAGTGATTAAAAAAAAAAAAAAAAAAAAACAACAAAACTGCATGGTATTGGTACAGAGACAGGCAGGAAGATGAGTGGAATAGAATTGAAGACCCAGAAATGAACCCACACACATATGGTCACTTGATATTTGACAAAGGAGCTAAAACCATCCAGTGGAAAAAAGACAGCATTTTTTAACAAATGGTGCTGGTTCAACTGGAGGTCAGCATGTAGAAGAATGCAAATTGATTCATACCTACCTCCTTGCACAAAGCTCAAGTCCAAGTGGATCAAGGACTTCCACATAAAACCAGATACAATGAATCTAATAGAAGAAAAAGTGGGGAAGAGACTTGAATATTTGGGCACAGAGGAAAACTTCCTGAACAAAACACCAATGGCTTATGCTTTAAGAGCAACAATTGACAAATGGAACCTCATAAAATTGAAAAGCTTCTGTAAAGCAAGGGACACTATCAATAGGATAAAACAGCAACCAAGAGATTGGGAAAAGATATTTACCAACCCTACATCTGATAGAGGGCTAATTTCCAAAATATACAAAGAACTCAAGAAAGCAGACTCCAGAGAATCAAATATCCCTATTAAAAAGTTGAGTACATATAAAACCAGATACACTGGATCTAATAGAAGAGAAAGTAGGGAAAAGAACACATGGGCACAGCAGAAAAGTTCCTGAATAGAACACCAATGGCTTATGCTCTAAGATCAAGAATCAATCAATGGGACCTCATAAACTTGTGTGCCTTCAGGCAAAGGATACTGTCAATAGGACAAAACGGCAACCAACAGATTGGGAAAAGATCTTTACCAATCCTACATCCGATAGAGGGCTAATATCCAATATATATAAAGAACTCAAGAAGTTAGACTCCAGCTAACCAAATAACCCTATTAAAAATGGGAAACAGAGCTAAACAGAATTATCAACTGAGGAATACTGAATGGCTGAGAAGCACCTAAAGAAATGTTCAACATCCCTAGTAATCAGGGAAATGCAAATCAAAACAACCCTGAGATTCCATTTCACACCAGTCAGAATGGTTAAGGTCAAAAACTCAGGTGACAGCAGATGCTGGTGAGGATGTGGAGAAAGAGAAACACTCCTCCATTGTTGGTGGGATTGCAAGCTGGTACAACCACTCTGGAAATCAGTCTGGCAGTTCCTCAGAAAACTGGTCATAGTTTTACCTGAGGACACAGCTATTCCACTCCTGGGCATATACCCAGAACATGTAATCAGGACAAATGCTCCACTATGTTTATAGCAGCCATATTTATTATAGCCAGAAACTGAAAAGAACCAGTTTCTGTAGATATCCCTCTGCAGATTAATGGATACAGAAAATGTGGCACA
Source organism: Mus caroli (assembly GCF_978045245.1). Lineage (NCBI taxonomy): Eukaryota > Metazoa > Chordata > Mammalia > Rodentia > Muridae > Mus > Mus caroli. The sequence continues at coordinate 41,528,994 of NW_028227261.1, read as the reverse complement.
GTTACACAATGGAATACAACTCAGCTATTAAAAACAATGACTTCATGAAATTCTTAGGCAAATGGATGGGAACATGAAAGTATTCTGAGTGAGGTGACTCAGTCACAAAAGAACACACACGGTATGTACTCACTGGATATTAGCCGAAAATTTCAGAATACCCAACACTCGATTCACAAAACATATGAAGCCTAAGGAAAAAGGAAGACTAAAATGTGGATGCTTCAGTGCTTCTTAGAAGGGTGAACAAAATACTCAGAGGAGGAAATATGGAGACAAAGTGTGGAGCAGACTGAAGGAAAGGCCATCCAGAGACTGCACCAAACCTGGACACTATGGATGCTGGGAAGTGCTCGCTGATGGAAGCCTGATATGGCTGTCTCCTGAGAAGCTTTGTCAGAGCCAGACAAATACAGAGGTGGATGGATGCTCTCAGCCAACCATTGGACTGAGCACAGAGTCTCCAGTCACAGCAATGAAGATATTTTTTTCTGTGAGCCCTGAAAAAAGTTCCCGTAGCATTCCCGTCTCCTTGATTGTAACAAGTCTTCTTACTATACCACTTCAAACTGTATCTCCATGCATGTTATTTTGTCTGAAATTCCCCTTTTTATAAGGTACTAACACAGTGGATAAAAGTCCACTATGAAGACTCTATATCTTGGTAGTGTCGTTTTTGGAAGTAATAAGGGTTAGATTTCAACACATGCATTTGGTCAGAACAAGATTAACCCATGATTCTAATAACACATAAATCTGTGAAATTTTTATTAGATGTACAGTCCAGCTCTGAACATTGATAAAGCAGATTTCTAAGGGCAGTGAGGCATATCCTGGCCTTTAAGCCATATCCTAGGGTGACAGCAAAAAGAAAAGTTCACTAAAAGAAAAATAGAATGTAGTCATATTGTAATTTCTATACTGCTTGAGAGATTTTGCTGGGATATATAAGCTGTGGGAGAAAAAAAATAAAGTTGCTAGAGTCTGCTCATTGAATTTGCTCCACCTGCCAAAAATGTGTGTATGCACATATATGTAAAGTGGTTAGAGCTTTGTACCACCCACTCAGTGTGTGAATGTATATATGTCTGTCTGTCTGTCTGTCTGTCTGTGTATTGGAAATTGTTTTGCTTCATCCACTGACTGTGTGTGTTTATGAAACTAAACTACAACAGTTCCTCATTAGCAGAATAAAGCTTGAAGCTCTGTGGGATAGATTTAGAACCATGATGCCATCCCAACACATCCTTTCTACTTCAGGCACTGGACTTCAGTGGTTTTATTTCCTTTGGTGATTGTTTCAAGGGGACCAGAAGCTGAAATGGCTGCTGAGATTTGTAAATCCCCAAGTATCTGTCTTCACTAGCCATGAAAGAATAGAATCTTCACGCTGATTATATTATGAAGGTGATGCTAGGGAGAACAGGTGAGGGTGAATCCATTCTCTCAGCTGAGGTAGCTCTTTTCTTTTGAATACATGTTTTAAAATTGAAGAAGGCTGAAACATTGGGAGTTAAAATGTTAAATGTGAATCCTGAGCCATACTCCCACCCTTTCTTAGGCCACAGCCCAGCCTAAAGCCAATAACATTTACTGACTACTGAATAGTTCTGAAAACTGTCTGGCTCAATTTATTTTCTTCCTAAAATTAGATGAACTATAAGGTAAGTTGGATTTGATATTATAATCATTAGTTGTCACAGATCTTTGTCACCACTCATGCTAGAAGCCACAAGCTTATAATTTCTTTGTCTCAACAATTCATAAAAACAGTGTTGAGATCTCAACTACTGATATATGGTGTCAAAGACTAGCTTTGACAGGTCAGGGGAAACTGAGGTAAGGGTGGATGCAGAGTTGGTGATTAATCACTCAGCAGACTTTTTTTCTGAGGGAATAAAGCTTGTTCATTGGGGCCAGCATTCCCTGTGACTCTTTGAACTATTTGGGCCTGGAGAGAAGGGAAATAAAGAACAAAGGGGAGGGGAGAGTCTCACACACATACACACACTCCCCCCCCCACATACTCATACACACACATTCATACTTACACACACAAACACACATACACATATAAACACACACATACACACCTGCTCACACACACATTCATACATACACACACACAAACACACACATACACACAGAGTCAGTGGATGAAGCAAAACAATTTCCAATACACAGACAGACAGACAGACAGACAGACAGACAGACAGACAGACAGACATGTACACATTCACACACTGAGTGGGTGGTACAAAGCTCTAACCACTTTACATATATGTGCATACACACATTTTTGGCAGGTGGAGCAAACTCAATGAGCAGACTCCAGCAACTTTATTTTTTTCTCCCACAGCTTATATATACCAGCAAAATCTCTCAAGCAGTATAGAAATTACAATATGACTACATTCTATTTTTCTTTTAGTGAATGATTATTTTTTTTAAAAAGACAATATGTTTCCACTTGTATTCTCATGCTAATTAGGTTCCCCCAAAACCTGTTTGCAGTGCCTCAGTTGGTTCTGTTGATAAATAGAGATGCCCACAGCCAATGGCTGGGCAGAGAGACAAAGGTGAGACTTTATATTTCCCAGGCAAGGGATAGACGAAGGAGCAGGCAGAAGAGCCACTGGGAAAAGAGGAGAGACACCATGCCTGAGAAGTGCAGAAGACAGATAGCTGTCATGTAGGTGCTAGGGAACTCAGCCAAGAAAGCTGCAAGGTCTGGGTCTGGGGGCAGCCAGGATAAAATATAAGTTTTAGTAAGTAATAACTTGGGAATATCAGAAAGTGGATCAGCTGTGTGGAGGTTAGGAAGTAGTCCATCCATTGAAATGTCTAAGGCATATAAAGATATAAAGGCTGTATGTTTGTGTCTTTCATTTGAGAACCCACAAAATTGGGGCAGGTAGCTAGGAATGCGTTTTGCTTCTGCCAACGGAATCTATCTGAGGAGCATTAGTTGGGTTCAACTATATGTTTCCCCAATTCCTTTCCATGAAAAATATTAATAGTACAGATAAAAAATATTATTCCCAAGAACTCACATACATTCACAGTTAAACAATCTGTTATAGATTAACAAAGTGTAAGCAAGCAAGGTAATTTTCTCAGTCAGATTCTCTTACTGGCAGACAGTAATTTGTGGATACAGAGAAAGAATCAATTACTTTATTATATATCCTAAAAAGTAATCTGATAAAAAAATCTTAGAAGAATCACAGATCTAAACTTTCATATAAAAACCAATCAGTCATTTCTACTTTAAATCCTCAGGGTGCACATCTACTCATTAACAATTTTTTGATTAGATCATATCAGGAAGCTGAGGACAAAAATGCATACAAGAAATCAATTGTCACCTTGACCAACAGCCCAGCTTTAGCAAGGAGTCAGCTAGTGCTGGTCTGGCTACCATTGTTCCTGTTCCCTGATCTTAAAAACAAAACAAAACAAAACAAAACAAAACAAAACAAAACAAAACAAAACAAAGCAAAGCAAAGCAAAGCAAAACAAAACAAAACAAAACAAAACAAAACAAAACAAAACCTGCTTTAACTATTAAGAGTGTGCATTTCTGCAACCAACATATGGGGAAAAGATCTTTACCAATCCTACACCCAATAAAGGGCTAATATCCAATATATATAAAGAACTACTCCAGCTAACCAAATAACCCTATTAAAAATGGGAATCAGAGCTAAACAGAGAATTCTCAATTGAGGAATATCAAAGAAAAATGTTCAACATCCTTAATCATCAGGGAAATGCAAATCAAAACAACCCTGAGATTCTACCTCACACCAGTCAGAATGGTTAAGATCAAAAACTCACGTGATAGCAGATGATGGTGAGGATGTGGAGAAAGAGAAACACTCCTCCATTGCTGGTGGGATTGCAAGGTGGTACAACCCCTCTGGAAGTCAGTTTGGCAGTTCCTCAGAAAAGTGGACATAATACTACCTGAGGACCCAGCTATACTATTCCTGGGCATATGACCAGAAGATGCTCCAACTTGTAACAAGGACACATGCTCTACTATGTTCATAGCAGCCTTATTTATAATAGCCAGAAGCTGGAAAGAACCCTGATGTCCTAAAACAGAGGAATGGATATAGAAAATGTGGTACATTTACACAATGGATTACTACTCAGGTATTAAAAATGATGAATTTATGAAATTCTTAGGCAAATGGATAGAACTACAAAATATCATCCTGAGTGAGGTGACCCAATTGCAAAAGAATGGTATGCACTCACTGATATGAAATATGGAGACAAAGTATGGAGCAGAGACTGAAGGAAAGGCCAACCAGAGACTATCCCACCTGGGGATTCATCCCATATACAGTTACCAAACCCAGGCACTATCGTGGATGCCAAGAAGTGCATGCTGAAGGGGGCCTGATATGGCTGTCTCCTGAGGGGCCTTGCCAGAGCCTTATAAATACGGAGGTAGATGTTCAACCATTGGACTGAGCACAGGATCCCCAATAGAGGAGTTAGAGAAAGGACTGAAGAAGTTGAAGGGGTTTGTAACCTCGTAGGAAGAACAACAACATCAACTAATCAGACCCCCCAGAACTCCCAGAAACTAAGCCATCAACAAAGGAGTACACATGGCTCCAGTTGCTTATGTAGCAGAGGATGCCCTTGTCATGCATCAATGGGAGCAGAGGTCCTTGGTCTTATGAAGGCTCAATAGATGCCCCAGAGTAGAAGAATCAAGGGTGGGGAAGTGGGAGTGGGTGGGTGGGTGGAGGAACACCCTCATAGAAGCAGAGTGTTTCCCAGAGAGGGAAACCAGGAAAGGGGATAACATTTGAAATGTAAATAAAGAAAATATCCAATAAAAAAAAGAGTGTGCCTTTCTGAATTTAAAATGTTCCCTAAGATTTTCTACATCAGAGACATTAGGAAAAATGTCTTAAGCTAACTCACTAACAATTTTTTTTTCCCAAATTCTTTCTAAGGGTAGTAGGCATTACTAACAATCTATATCTCTAAGCTCTTTCCAAGGGTAGTAACTGAATCATTAATCTGCTCCAGCCGCAATGCCTGAGAACGATCAAGCATGATTATTGTGAGTACCAGAGATACTGCCCAGTGAGGGACTGGAAGCTACCTTAGAGTTTTCATACAATTCTTAGATTAAGAGATTTGTGAAAGCATCAAGCAGAGCCATGCTCCACAACAGCATGAAGTCCTCAGGGCATGTAGTCCTCAGGGATCTGCCTCTGTGAGGCTCACTCATCCTGGGATTGTACTAACTGGTGGGCTGAATTCTATGAGTTCTAGAGCTGTTTGTTATTCCTCCTGCACGACCCTTAACAATACAGAGCTTGTCTTTCTGAACTATATAAACTATGCCAACAAAAACAGAGGTCTGGAAGAAGTGGGAAAGGACAAGACACACTGCCAACAGCGACTCATCAAGAATACATGGCCTTACAGACTTTGCCTGAGGAAGCAGCTTCCAGCAACTTTAACTGTGTGCCCTCATTACTGTGGTGGACTGCATCCCCTGACCTGTACACATGGGTGGGAGAACTGGAGCAGCCCACTGGAAGAGACACCGAGTGATAAGCTGATAACCTATTGTCCTTTTCACCTTCTTTCCCTACCCAGGAGTCATGAGGGTGAAGAAGGACATGTGGAAGCCTATGAAGAGCTTGTGGTACAGACATGGGTTCTAGAGGAAAAGTCAATATGCCAACATGGAAAAATACTTCCATCAACTCATTGCTATGTGGGAAGGTATTTGGGGAAATTTTAATGCTTACTCAGCTTGCTTTCTTATTTATTTTTTCTTTTTTGTTTTTGTTTTTCGAGACAGGGTTTCTTTGTATATCCCTGGCTGTCCTGGAACTCACTCTAGACCAGGCTGGCCTCGAACTCAGAAATCTGCCTGCCTCTGCCTCTTAAGTGCTGGGATTAAAGGCATGCGCCACCACACCCGGCCTCAGCTTGCTTTGTTATAGAACCCAGTCCATGGATGGTCCCACCCACAAGGGGCCCTTCCCCCTTGATCACTAATTGAGAAAACGCCTTACAGCTGGATCTCATGGAGGCATTTCCTCAACTGAAGCTCCTTTCTCCGTGATAACTCCAGCTTGTGTCAAGTTGACACAAAACTAGCCAATACACCAGTCATGAACTGTATTTCTTAATTTTACATTTTTCAACTTAATCTTTTCAATGGAAGAGATTTGTCTTCTTAGTATTTCCCTTTCTGCAAATACTGTAAACTACTAGTCATTGGAGTGAAGTTGCTTTTTATAAAACTAAACAAAAATTGACCACAAGCTAAGTATATTCCAGAAAGGACCTGGTCTCCAAGAGATAGCAGCCAAGCAGGACAAAACAAGATACAAATAAGACAAGGAGAAAGACTTTTTCTTAGTCAGGGTTTCTATTCCTGCACAAAACATCATGACCAAGAAACAAATTGGGGAGGAAAGGGTTTATTCAGCTTATACTTTCCACAATGCTGTTCATCACCAAAGGAAGTCAGGACTGGAACTCAAGAAGGTCAGGAAGCAGGAGCTGATGCAGAGGCCATGGAGGGATGCTTGCTTCCCCTGGCTTGCTCAGCTTGCTCTCTTATAGAACCCAAGACTACCAGCCCAGGGATGGCACCACCCATAATGCAATCTCATCCCCCTTGATCACCAACTGAGAAAATGCCCCACAGCTGAATCTCATGGAGGCACTTCCTCAACTGAAGCTCCTTTCTCTGTGATGACTCCAGCCTGTGTCAAGTTGACACACAAAACCAGCCAGTACAATCCTCATACGTGGATCTGGGGGAGAGGGTAGGTAGGGGGATCTGAGAGGAATGAAGGGTGGAGAAACTGGTTGGGATATTTGAGAAAGAACTGTATGAGAGAAGAATATATGTTTCTTTTTTTCTTTTGTGTGTGTGTGTGTGTGTGTGTGTGTGTGTGTAGTAAACCATGTTTTACACATGCTGATTTTGTTGTTCTTTTTTTTAATCTTTATTTTTATTTTATGTGATTGATATTTTGTCTGTATATATGTCTGTGTGAGGGGGTCAGATCCTGAAGTTACAGACTGTTGTGAGCTGCCAGGTGGGTGTTGGTATTTGAACCCAGGTCCTCTGGAAAAAGTAGTCAGTGCATATAATCACTGAACCAATCTCTAACTACAGAAGACTCTATTTTCAATTCTATATATATATATTCTCTAGACTTCATGAAACTTTGTGAAGAAATACTGGCTGTCCCAGTTACCCAACTGTAAACAACTGTTTTTAAACTTATTTTTAAATTGTTTTAAACTTTATATTGATTTTTTTGTTGTTTAGGTATCATGTATAATCTAAAATAATTTAACACTGTGTTTTAAATATCTTGACATGATTCAGTTTTAAAAATGCATCCCCTGAACTGAAAGAAAGATGAAATTTTAAGACCTGTAAGTCATATTAAGTACTCAGAAATTGCTGATTGTTTGTGAGCCTAGAGGCTGCCTGGGGCTGAGAAAAAAGAAAAACAAACCCAGGTATGCCCCGTAGTTAAAACATTCCTGGGAACAGCTTGACCATAACATAAAGAGGAATGTGAGGACATAACAGGGCTATCTAAACTGAGTCAACAACTCACAGAACTCTGACACCCTGCACGTACATGTAATTTTTCTGCTGATGTTTGAATAAGCCAATAGTGTGTCACTATGCTAAATTCCATACCCCTAAGCCCCTTACCCCATAAAAACCCCTAGCTTTTGAGCCTCGTGACCGATATCCATTATTTCCTGTGTGGGATGCATGTTGGTCTGGAGCTCCGTCATTAAACTGCCTCATGTGATTACAGCAAGATGGATTCTCGTGTTTCTTTGGGTGCTCTCTCACTCCTGACACTAGAGTGGGGGTCTTTGAAAGGAGGTCTTACAGAGCCACAGCTGCCAGATTTTTGTAATTCTCCCTCAGGACCTTCAACATCTGTCTCTTCCATACTGTCCATACTCTCCCCTCCCTATCCCCACCATCCCAATGACTCAACATCTATCTCTTCCACACTGTCCCTACTCTCTCCTCCCTATCCCCACCATCCCAATGAACCTGGACTCATGCATGTAATCAATTCTTGCATGGAACGTGATTTGATACTGTTGGAAGGGAAGAAGTGGTTCTGGCACCAGCAGATGTTGACATGAGCCTCCCACTCTGACATCATGGCAGTTTCTGCACAAACAATGTTAGCCCCTCTCCCTCTTTCTTCCACATGCCCACAGTGTAAACTGAAACTTTAGTTTCAGGTAGTCAGCCAAAAGACATGTCCTACATAAAATAACACTCTGAAGGTATAACTATGAGAATAGCTTCCTTTAAAATAGATGAAACAGACATTTCTCAGGCACCAGGCTTTGGACACTTTGCTCATCATCCAGAGAATGTCATGTGAAGTTCAGGTCCGACCTTTCACTTCCAAGTATTTATCACAGTACATAGAGTAATCAGATGCCTGGGGATTCGAACTGTTTGACTCAGGCTGCTCAATCATTTATGGCTTCAGTGGCAGGATAGATATCCAAGAAAGTTTTTTAGTTCTGGTCTTATGGCTGGGGGCTTCTGCACAAATGTAAGTATCCATACTAAGAAATGGACTCCAGGTATACATTCTCAGATGCAAATCCACAATAAAATTGCTCTCCACCATAGAATTCATTTCTGACCTGTCAATTTTGTCTTTTTAGCAGACTTTGATAAATTCTTAAAAAGAGGAATAAAATCAAGTATGGCACTATTTAGGAATGCTTACACAGGGCCATTGCATTTCACTTCCTGAACATGTTTTGGAAGTTACCAGTTTTTCAAATCTAATTTATATTTTTCTGAACCCTGATAAGTGTCTCTAGGAGTTTATTCTTAAAGGCCATAACCAATTCCCCCAAATATGTAAAGCTATATTCAATTTAGTAATGGATTTTCAGAGAAATAGGCATCACAGTACAAATATATCTTCACATTCTTAATTTGATAGGAGGTACACAGGGCTGAGCATATGGAGACAGAGAGAAGGAGACTAGTGTAATTTGCACAGGACCTCTGGGGGAGATGTGAGAAAAACATGTTGCCCTCTCAACATAGGACAATGGGAAAAGATTATTTGATAAGACCCCACCCTGGAGATCTTTCTCCATGTCTCCTTGATGATGCTGAATACCATTATCAAGTGTGCTTTCTGTTACCAGGGCAGTGTCCCATTGGACAGGTCAGTGATTTCTCTGTACATGCAGAAACCTTATTTTTGCCAACTGATGGGCCTCATTAGAAAGACAGGGGTGGGGGCTGGGGGGAAGATACAGGATGTTCATCTCCACAAAAAGCAAGATTCTGACCCCAACCCCAGGCAAGTTCTAACTAAAACCCAGATGTAACACTGTCCCAATCACACACCCCAACCATTAGGAAGGAAGAAACTTGGCTGAGTATGTCACACTTAAAGGGTCTGAGGTTCACAGAACTTAACACAAAATGGATGCGGGCTTCCATTGCTTATCCCACAATACAGGGAAATGCTAGAGTCATTCTCTCCAGTCTTACCTCTCAAACACCAGTCTGTTGTATATCCTCTCCCTCAGAAATTTCCAATCTTACCTCCAAGCTGTTAGTTACCTGAACAGTATAAAGAGTTTCTGCATGATAAATCTCTTTCAGCAAAACTCCTACAAGCTGAGCTCTGATGGCCACAGAGCCAACTGTGCTTGCCAGACTGTTCGTAAATACAGATTTTTTTCTTCTTTCTTTGTCTCATCTCTTTCAACAGGCTCAGCCCAGATGAAATATCCAAGACTGTGCATGTAGAACCAGTTTCTCTTGTTTCCCTGAGAGATTTAGAGTACACTCATCCTGAATAATTACCTAGGAAAAGTATTGGGAGGGTGATGCTAGGATGTCTGGAAGCCTGGGGATAGTTACCCATGACATAAATTAAACAGTGTTGTTTGAAACCCATTTTAAATATCAAGCAAAGCCTACATTGGCCATAGGAAATAGGGAAGAATTGGACCTTTTCTGGATGATGTTTGACATCAATCCTAAATTACCCGTATACCCACATGCTTCCTGAACTAAACAGAATATCCATATTGAGGTTAGGATCTTAGAGGGGTTTTGGAAGGTACATAATTCTTATCCCTGTCTCTAAACCATTTTCCTAGGACAGACTGAGTGATCAAGATGAGGAAGGCTCAGCAGAGTAAAGGATCAATGGGGAAACTCAGAGGAAAGAGGTGCTTAAAGTGCCTGAAGATCTTTCTATTTCCAGGGTGAGTGGGTAGATCTGAGGCTCAAGACTCTACATAAGAGTAAAGTGGGGGTAACAGACTGCTTACCTGATGAGGAATTATGTGTTGAGATGGACAGTTTCATGATGGGGGTTATGACACCACAGCCAGTATTTACTGGATCTTCTATGTATGGATGTTGGAAAAGCAGTCTTGAGAGGGAAGAATCCCTACCCAGCTCTGTACACAAGATGAGACCATTTTGTTGCTGGTTTGTTTGTTCTATTTTTTGTTGGCTCTTCCTTACTCAGGAACTGCATTGAGAAGCAACTTGCCATGAATGTGCTAAAGATGGATGCAGCCCTGACCCTGCTTGGATTTGATTGATTCTGAGTACCTTGGTTTGTGATCATTTTGGAAATTAGGATTCCCCTAAAGATAGTACCAGCCACATGGAAAGTAACAAATGGTTCTCTTCACTGCTGAGCTGTCAGACTAGGAGTCACTGTCATAAAATCCTCAACTGGATCCAAGGTTTTTGAGACCTTTAAACTTGTCCTGTCTCTGTTGGTCTCTTTTTCAGGACCACCTGGACTGCTTATGAATGAGGCTTTCATTAACCTTCCACAGTGGAGAGCCTCCTGCTCATTATTCTTGGATTCCCCTTATGCTTCCCATGCTTTTCAGCTGCCTTTATGACTCTCAGTGAAGTTCAGCTCTCTCTTTATCATACAGTTTATTCTTTGTTCCCTAGTTACCTCATCACTGTGTCACTTGAGGTCTTCTATGCACTGTCTCATCCTGGAAGTTATATTTTACTATTGTCTGAATGTGATAATCCACTGGGATGGCTATTCTTGGTCATCAAGTTGACTACTTCTGGAATGAACTACAATCCAGAAATGGAGGGCATACCTGTGGTCCAGATCTTGAGGCTAGAAGACACATGTTTTTGATCCGGATACTGAAGCATCATGGCCATGAAAAGTCTAGGCCCAGGCAAGGTGGTACATGCCTTTAATCCCAGGAGACAAAGGCAAGCAAATGTTTGAGTTCAAGGTCAGCCTAGGACAGAACAGGTTCCAAGAACAGCTTAGATCCACAAGTAGTGGTACACACCTTTACTCTGGGCCATAACTTCTGCTGAAGGCCTGCCTAAGGACAATGGAAGAAGAAAGACATAGGAACAGAGGTGAGGAGGACACAATATCAGCCCCAACACAGGAAGTAGTTAGAACCTGCCGACCCAGGAACTCCACCTGAACAGTGCCACAGGTTGGTTTCTGTCTGGGCTATTGCCCTGAGCAGTTCTTGGACATGAATGCCACAGCCAGTCTCACAACACCCAAAGGAAGGTACCCTCCCAAGCGCTCTAACATGCCCAGGATAATAGGATTAGAGGTGAGGAGGACACAACATCTGCCCCAACACCAGGAGTAACTGGGACCAGTGGGACACAGGCACCCAGGAGGAACTCCACCTGACCAGTGCAACAGGTTCCTTCCTGTCTGAGCTGGTGCCCTGAGCAAACATTGGATAAGAACTCTGCAGCTAGTCCTACAACACCCAGAGGAAGCTCCACTCTCAGGCACTCTAACATACCCAGGATCTCAGGATCACAGGATCACAGAATCACAGGATCACAGAAACAGCTGAACCCTGTTGAGTTCTGACACAACCAGGAGTACAGAAAGGACAGGTTTCAGTCAAATATATCGAGGGAAGGTAGCACTAGAGATAATCAGATGGTGGGAGGCAAGTATAAGAACATAAGCAACAGAAACCAAGGGTCCTTGGCATCATCAGAACCAAACTCTCCCACCATAGCAAGTCCTGGATACACCATCACACCAGAAAAGTAAGAAATGGATCTAAAGTCACTCTTCATGACAGTGATAGAGGACTTTAAGGACATAAATAACTCCCTTAAAGAAATACAGGAGAACACAGGTAAACATCTAGAAGCCCTTAAAGAGGAAACACAAAAATCCCTTAAAGAATTACAGGAAAACACAATCAAACAGGTGAAGGAAATGAACAAAACCATCCAGGATCTAAATATGGAAATAGAAACAATAAAGAAATCAAAAAGGGAGACAACCCTGGAATTAGAAAACTAGGAAAGAGATCAGGAGTCATAGATACAAGCATCACCAACAGAATGCAAGAGGTAGAAGAGAGAATCTCAGGGGCAGACAATATTATAGAAAACACTGACACAACAGTCAAAGAAAATGAAAATGCAAAAAGCTTCTAACCCAAAACATCCAGGAAATCCAGGACACCATGAGAAGATAAGACTTAAGGATAATAGGTATAGAAGAGAGGGAAGATTTGCAACTTGAAGGGCCAGTAAATATTCTTCAACAAATATAGAAGAAAACTTCCCTAATCTGAAGAAAGAGATGCCCATGAACATTCAAGAAGCCTACAGAACTCTAAATAGACTCAATCAGAAAAGAAATTCCTCATATCACTTAATAATCAAAATACCAAATGCACTAAACAAAGTAAGAATTTTAAAAGCAGTAAGGGCTGACCCGTGCAGGGGTAGCTAGGGCGCAGGGTCGGCTGACACCCGCCAGCTATCCACGACACCCGCCACAGGATTTTGAGACGTCTGGTGAGTGGAACACAGCTTCTGCTCCAGTCCAATCGCACGGGACCCGAGACTGCTTTGGTTGGGGAGGCAGAAAACCGGCCTGAGTAGGGCCACAAGCCTCTTCTGGTCTGACCGACACCAGGGTAGCTTAGGGGGCAGGGTCGGCTGACACTCACCAGCAACCCACAATACTCACCACAGGATCTTGGGACTTCTGGTGAGTGGAACACAGCTTCTGCTCCAATCCAATTGCGCGCGGGACCTGAGACTGCATTAGATAGGGAAGTAGAAAAACAGCCTGGCAGCCGGAGGACAGTGGTCCGCCCTGCATGGGAGCGCCATCTTGGCTTCGGGACTCCGCCAAACCTAGGAACTTCAGGTGAGAGTGTGCACCACAGAGGCAGACAGCTTCTGGGACAGGCGGGAGCCACAGAGCCGCTGAGGCAGCACCCTTTTGGGGCCGCAGACATCCGGCACCCTCCCAGCCGGAGGACAGTGGTCTGCCCTGCATGGGAGCCCTCTGCCTCAGGAGCAGGGAGCGTCATCTTGGATCCAGGACTCCTCCGAACTTAGGAACTTAGTCTGCACAGGTGAGAGTGTGCACCACAGAAGCTGACAGCTTCTGTGACCTGCGAAAGCAACACAGCGTCTGGGAAAGGTCCTGTTTTGGGCCTTCTTCTTCGGCCAGGAGGAGGTCCAAACACCAGATATCTGTACACCTTCCCTTTAAGAGGAGAGCTTGTCAGCAGAGAGTGCTCTAACCACTGAAACTCAGAGGAGAGAGCCTGTCTCCCAGGTCTGCTGATAGACGGTAATCAGAATCACCAGAAGAACAATCTCTAAACAGAGACAACTATAACAACTCCAGAGATTACCAGATGGCGAGAGGTAAACATAAGAATCTTACTAACAGAAACCAAGACCACCCACCATCATCAGAACCCAGCACTCCCACTTCGCCCAGTCCAGGGCACCCCAACACACCTGAAAAGCTAGACCTGGATTTAAAAGCATATCTCATGATGATGGTAGAGGACATCAAGAAGGACTTTAATAACTCACTTAAAGAATTACAGGAGAACATGGCTAAAGAGTTACAAGTCCTTAAAGAAAAACAGGATAAAACAATCAAACAGGTAGAAGTCCTTAAAGAAAAACAGGAAAACACATCCAAACAGATGATGGAAATGAACAAAACCATACTAGACCTAAAAAGGGAAGTAGACACAATAAAGAAAACCCAAAATGAGGCAACACTGGAGATAGAAACACTAGGAAAGAAATCTGGAACCATAGATGCGAGCATCAGCAACAGAATACAAGAGATGGAAGAGAAAATCTCAGGTGCTGAAGATTCCATAGAGAACATCGGCACAACAATCAAGGAAAATGGAAAATGCAAAAAGATCCTAACTCAAAACATCCAGGAAATACAGGACACAATGAGAAGACCAAACCTACAGATAATAGGAGTGGATGAGAATGAAGATTTTCAACTCAAAGGACCAGCAAACATCTTCAACAAAATTATAGAAGAAAACTTCCCAAATCTAAAGAAAGAGATGCCCATGAACATACAAGAAGCCTACAGAACTCCAAATAGACTGGACCAGAAAAGAAATACCTCCCGACACATAATAATCAGAACAACAAATGCACTAAATAAAGAAAGAATACTAAAAGCAGTAAGAGAAAAAGGCCAAGTAACATATAAAGGCAAGCTTATCAGAATTACACCAGATTTTTCACCAGAGACTATGAAAGCCAGAAGATCCTGGACAGATGTTATACAGACACTAAAAGAACACAAATTCCAGCCCAGGCTACTATACCCAGCCAAACTCTCAATTAACATAGATGGAGAAACCAAACTATTCAACAACAAAACCAAATTCACACATTATCTCTCCATGAATCCAGCCCTTCAAAGGATAATAACAGAAAAAAAAAAACAATACAAGGACGGGAACCATGCGCTAGAAACAATAAGAAGGTAATCCCTCAACAAACCTAAAAGAAAACAGCCACAAGAAAAGAATGCCAACTTTAACAACAAAAATAACAGGAAACAACAAGTACTTTTCCTTAATATCTCTTAATATCAATGGACTCAACTCCCCGATAAAAAGACATAGACTAACAAACTGGCTACACAAACAAGACCCAACATTTTGCTGCTTACAGGAAACTCATCTCAGAGAAAAAGATAGACACTACCTCAGAATGAAAGGCTGGAAAACAATTTTCCAAGCAAATGATATGAAGAAACAAGCTGGAGTAGCCATTCTAATATCTGATAAGATTGACTTCCAACCCAAAGTCATCAAAAAAGACAGGGAGGGGCACTTCATACTCATCAAAGGTAAAATCCTCCAAGAGGAACTATCAATCCTGAATATCTATGCTCCAAATACAAAGGCAGCCACATTCATTAAAGAAACTTTAGTAAATCTCAAAGCACACATTGCACCTCATACAATAATAGTGGGAGACTTCAACACACCACTTTCACCAATGGACAGATCATGGAAACAGAAACTAAACAGGGGCACAGTGAAACTAACAGAAGTTATGAATCAAATGGATCTGGCAGATATCTACAGAACATTCTATCCTAAAACAAAAGGATATAACTTCTTCTCAGCACCTCATGGTACCTTCTCCAAAATTGACCACATAATTGGTCACAAAACAGGCCTCAACAGATACAAAAATATTGAAATTGTCCCATGCATCCTATCAGATCACCATGGACTAAGGCTGATCTTCAATAACAAAATAAATAATAGAAAGCCAACATTCACGTGGAAACTGAACAACACTCTTCTCAATGATACCTTGGTCAAGGAAGGAATAAAGAAAGAAATTAAGGACTTTTTTAGAGTTCAATGAAAATGAAGCCACAACATACCCAAACGTATGGGATGCAATGAAAGCATTTCTAAGAGGAAAACTCATAGCTCTGAGTGCCTCCAAAAAGAAACTAGAGAGAGCACACATTAGGAGTTTGACAACACACCTAAAAGCACTAGAACAAAAGGAAGCAAATTCACCCAAGAGGAGTAGACGGCAGGAAATAATCAAACTCAGGGGCGAAATCAACCAAGTGGAAACAAGAAGAACTATTCAAAGAATCAACCAATCAAGGAGCTGGTTCTTTGAGAAAATCAACAAGATAGATAAACCCTTAGCCAGACTCACTAGAGGGCACAGGGAAAGCATCCTAATTAACAAAATCAGAAATGAAAAAGGAGACATAACAACAGATCCTGAAGACATCCAAAACACCATCAGATCCTTCTACCAAAGGCTATACTCAACAAAACTGGAAAACCTGGATGAAATGGAGAAGTTCCTAGACAGATACCAGGTACCAAAGTTGAATCAAGATCAGGTTAATGATCTAAACAGCCCTATATCCCCCCCAAAAATAGAAGCAGTCATTAATAGTCTCCCAACCAAAAAAAGCCCAGGACCAGATGGGTTTAGTGCAGAGTTCTATCAGACCTTCAAAGAAGATCTAATCCCAGTTCTTCACAAACTATTCCACAAAATAGAAACAGAAGGTACTCTACCCAACTCATTCTATGAAGCCACAATTACTCTGATACCTAAATCACAAAAAGACCCAACAATGATAGAAAGCTTTAGACCAATATCCCTTATGAATATTGATGCAAAAATCCTCAATAAAGTTCTTGCTAACCGAATCCAAGAACACATCAAAACAATCATCCATCCTGACCAAGTAGGTTTCATCCCAGGGATGCAGGGATGGTTCAATATACGGAAATCCATCAACGTAATCCAGTATATAAACAAACTCAAAGACAAAAACCACATGGTCATCTCGTTAGATGGGGAAAAAGCATTTGACAAGATCCAACACCCATTCATGATAAAAGTCTTGGAAAGATCAGGAATTCAAGGCTCATACCTAAACATAATAAAAGCAATCTACAGCAAACCAGTAGCCAACATCAAAGTAAATGGTGAGAAGCTTGAAGCAATCCCTCTAAAATCAGGGACTAGACAAGGCTGTCCACTTTCTCCATACCTATTCAACATTGTACTTGAAGTCCTAGCCAGAGCAATTCGACAACAAAAAGAGATCAAAGGGATACAAATTGGAAAAGATGAAGTCAAAATATCACTTTTTGCAGATGATATGATAGTATATATAAGTGACCCTAAAAATTCCACCAGAGAACTCCTAAACCTGATAAACAGCTTCAGTGAAGTAGCTGGATATAAAATTAACTCAAACAAATCAATGGCCTTTCTATACACAAAGAATAAACAGGCTGAGAAAGAAATTAGGGAAACAACACCCTTCTCAATAGTCACAAATAATATAAAATATCTTGGCGTGACTCTAACTAAGGAAGTGAAAGATCTGTATAATAAAAACTCCAAGTCTCTGAAGAAAGAAATTATAGAAGATCTCAGAAGATGGAAAGATCTGCCATGCTCATGGATTGGCAGGATCAACATTGTAAAAATGGCTATCTTGCCAAAAGCAATCTACAGATTCAATGCAATCCCCATCAAAATTCCAACTCAATTCTTCAACGAATTAGAAAGTGCAATCTGCAAATTCATCTGGAATAACAAAAAAACCTAGGATAGGAAAAACTCTTCTCAAGGATAAAAGAACCTCTGGTGGAATCACCATGCCGGACCTAAAGCTTTACTACAGAGCAATTGTGATAAAAACTGCATGGTACTGGTATAGTGACAGACAAATAGACCAATGGAATAGAATTGAAGACCCAGAAATGAACCCACACACCTACAGTCACTTGATACTCGACAAGGGAGCTAAAACCATCCAGTGGAAGAAAGACAGCATTTTCAACAAATGGTGCTGGCACAACTGGTTGTTAACATGTAGAAGAATGTGAATCGACCCATTCCTATCTCCTTGTACTAAGGTCAAGTCTAAGTGGATCAAGGAACTTCACATAAAACCAGAGACACTGAAACTTATAGAGGAGAAAGTGGGGAAAAGCCTTGAAGATATGGGCACAGGGGAAAAATTCTTGAATAGAACAGCAATGAATTGTGCTGTAAGATCGAGAATTGACAAGTGGGACCTCATGAAACTACAAAGCTTCTGCAAGGTAAAAGACACCATCAATAAGACAAAAAACCCACCAACAGATTGGGAAAGGATCTTTACCTATCCTAAATCAGATAAGGGACTAATATCCAATATATATAAAGAACTCAAGAAGGTGGACTCCAGAAAGTCAAATAACCCCATTAAAAAATGGGGCTCAGAACTGAACAAAGAATTCTCACCTGAGGAATATCGAATGGCAGGGAAACACCTGAATAAATGTTCAACATCCTTAATCATCAGGGAAATGCAAATCAAAACAACCCTGAGTTTCCACCTCACACCAGTCAGAATGGCTAAGATCAAAAATTCAGGTGACAGCAGATGCTGGCAAGGACGTGGAGAAAGAGGAACTCTCCTCCATTGTTGGTGGGATTGCAAGCTTGTACAACCACTCTGGAAATCAGTCTGGCGGTTCCTCAGAAAACTGGACATAATACTACCAGAGGATCCAGCAATACCTCTCCTGGGCATATATCCAGAAGATGTCCCAACCGGTAAGAAGGACACAGGCTCCACTATGTTCATAGCAGCCCTATTTATAATAGCCAGAAGCTGGAATGAACCCAGATGCCCCTCAACAGAGGAATGGATACAGAAATTATGGTACATTTACACAATGGAGTACTACTCAGCTATTAAAAAGAATGAATTTATGAAATTCCTAGCCAAATGGATGGACCTGGAGTGCATCATCTTGAGTGAGGTAACACAATCACAAAGGAACTCACACAATATGTATTCACTGATAAGTGGATATTAGCCCAAAACTTAGGATAACCAAGATATAAGATACAATTTGCTAAACGCATGAAACTCAAGAAGAATGAAGACCAAAGTGTGGACAATATGCCCCTTCTTAGAATTGGGAACAAAACACCCAGGGAAGGAGTTACAGAGACAAAGTTTCGAGCTGTGATGAAAGGATGGACCATCTAGAGACTGCCATATCCAGGGATCCATCCCATAATCAGCTTCCAAACGCTGACACCATTGCATACACTAGCAAGATTTTGCTAAAAGGACCCAAATATAGCTGTCTCTTGTGAGACGATGCTGGGGCCTAGCAAACACAGGAGTGGATGCTCACAGTCAGCTATTGGATGTATCACAGGGCTCCCAATGGAGAAGCTAGAGAATGTACTTAAGGAGCTAAAGGTATGTGCAACCCTATAGTTGGAACAACATGATGAACTAACCAGTACCCCGGAGCTCTTGTCTCTAGCTGCATATGTATAGAAAGATGGCCTAGTAGGCCATCACTGGAAAGAGAGGCCCATTGGATTTGCAAACTTTATATGCCCCAATATAGGGGAATGCCAGGGCCAAAAGAATGGGAATGGGTGGGTAGGGAAGTGGGGGGCGGTATGGGGGACTTTTGGGATAGCATTGGAAATGTAATTGAGGAAAATATGTAATAAAAAATATTAAAAAAAAAAGCAGTAAGGGAAAAAGGTCAAGTGACATATAAAGACAGACCTGTTAGAATTACACCAGACTTCTCACCAGAGACTATGAAAGCTAGAAGATCCTGGGCAGATGTCATACAGTCCCTAAGAGAACACAAAGGCCAGCCCAGGCTACTATACCTAGCAAAACTCTCAGTTACTGTAGATGGAGAAATCAAGATATTCTATGACAAAACCAAATTTAGACAATATCTTTTTTCCAGCCATACAAAGGGTAATAGATGGAAAACACCAAACTACACCCTAGAAAAAAGCAAGAAAGTAATCTTTCAACAATCCCAAAAGAAGATAACTACACAAACATAATTCTATCTCTAACAACAAAAATAACAAGAAGCAACAGTCACTTTTCCTTAATATCTCTTAGCATCAATGGACTCAATTCCCCAAAAAAGACACAGAATAATAGACTGGATACATATACAGGACCCAGCATTTTGCTGCATATAGGAAACATACCTCAGTGACAAATATAGACACTACCTCAGAGTAAAAGTTTGGAAAACAATTTTCCAAGCAAATGATCCCAAGAAACAAGCTGAAGTAAACATTCTAATATTGAATAAAATCAACTTTCAACCAAAAGTTATCAAAAAAGATAAGGAAGAACACTTCATTATCTATCAAGGAAAAATCTACCAAGATGTACTTTCAATTCTAAACATCTATGCTCCAAATTCAAGGGCGCCCACATTCATAAAAACTTTACTAAAGCTCAAAGCACACATCACACCCCACACAATGATAGTAGGAGACTTCAACACCCCACTCTCAGCAATGGACAGTCTTGGAAACAGAAACTAAACAGAGACACAGTGAAACTAAGAGAGGTTATGAACCAAATGGATCTAACAGATTTTTATAGAATATTTCATCCTAAAGCAAAAGAATATATCTTCTTCTCAGCACCTCATGGTACCTTCTCCAAAACTGACCATGTAATTGCACACAAAATAGGCCTCACCTCAACAGATACAAGAAGATTGAAATAATCACATGCACCCTATCAGATCAACAAGGACTAAGGCTAGTCTTAAATACAAATAAAAAAATGGAAAGCACACATACACATGGAAACTGAACAACTCTCTATTCAATGACAAGTTGGTCAAGGAAGAAATAAGGAAAGTAATTAAAACACTTTTAGAATTTAGTGAAAATGAAAACACATCATACCAAAACATTTTCTTTCTTTTTTTTTTTTTTTTTTTTTTTTTTTTTTGGTTTTGTAGTAGCCAACTTTATTTAGAGTAGGAAGCAACATATACTTGGAGGATTAAGAAAATACTTATGCATAAAATCCACTTGATTTCAAGCTCTCTACAATGACAAAGGCAAGCTGAGTATGACAAAAACATGTTTTTCCATAGAAGCACACAAAGGATAATTTAAGCATTTAGTTGATTACAATAGTAAGCAGTAACAAGTTATCTCACATAAACCAACTCCTTTCCCTTGAGCTTGGAGGAAGCATGAGCATGAAAAAGGTCATCAAGTGAGGAATGGGGTTGTCATCCCACAGTCACATCTCTGACCCATAATTCTTCCTTGCTGAAAGAATTACAGGGTTGGAAATGGAGAGGAGCCTGAGGAAAAGAAGGTCCAGTGACAGGCCTAAAGTGGGATCCAGTTCAAGGGGAGGTCCCAAGGCCTGACCCTATTACTGAGGCTATGAAGTGCTTTTTAAAAAGGGGGAACTAGCATGACTGCCCTTTGAAAGACCCAACAAGCATCTGAAAGAATCAGATGCAGATATTTGCACCCAGCCAACGGACAGAAGCAGCTGACCCCTGTTGTTGAATTAGGGAAGGCTGAAAGAAGATGAGGAGAAAGGTGATCCTGTTGGAAGACCAGCAGTCTTAACTAACCTGGACCCCTAAGATCTCTCAAACACTGGACCACCAAACAGACAGCATACACCAGTTGATATGAGGCCCCCAACACACAAACAGTAGAGGACTTCTGGGTCTGTGTTCATTCAGAGATTATGCATCCAACCCTCAAGAGACCGGAGGCCCCAGGTAGTTTAGAGGTCGGGTGGGGTGGGGTGGGGTGGGGTATCCATGTGGAGACTGGGTGGGGTGGGAAGGAGGTGTGGGATGGATGCAGGTGGAGGGTGGTTGAGGGGCAGGGAATGGAATATGAGTATCATACCAAAACTTATGGGACACAATGAAAGCAGTGGTAAGAGGAAAACTCATAGATAGCTCTAAGTGCCTCCAAAAAGAAACTGAAGAGGGCTTACTCTAGCAGCTTAACAGCACACCTGAAAGCTCTAGAACAGAAAGAAGCAAATAAACCCAAGAGGAGTAGATGGCAGGAAATATTCAAACTCAGGGGTGAAATCAACCAAATAGAAACAAAAAGAACTATACAACGCATCAATCAAACCAGGAGCTGGTACTTTGAGAAAATCAACAAGATAGATAAACCCTTAGCCAGATTAACCAGAGGGCACAGAGACAGCATTCAAATTAACAAAATCAGAAATGAAAAGGGAGACATAAGAATGAAATATATCTTAAAATAATTCTGTTTGCTGAATATTAACATTTGAAAATATTAAAATAATTTTCTACAAACATCATGGATATTGATATTTTTTCTCACTGAGCTTGAAATTAGCATTTTCTTAATGTTTAACCTCAAAGAGTTTATGCTATTTTAAAATTTAAAAATATACTTACTGACAAAATAATTTCTCTCCTAGAAACAATGATAATCTTTTTTTTTGGAGGGGGGGGTGACACAGGGTTTCTCTGTATAGCCCTGGCTGTCCTGGAACTCACTTTGTAGACCAGGCTGGCCTCGAACTCAGAAATCCACCTGCCTCTGCCTCCCAAGTGCTGGGATTAAAGGAGTGTGCTACCACGCCCGGCTATGATAATCTTTTTTAAGTAAACTTTTTGTTAGACAATGTACACAGATATGTAATGAATTTTAAATACTCTCATTATGTCAGGTAGTATCATATAAGGGCTTTTGAATATATTTCTTAATGATTCATTTTTAATATTTTATCCATTTTTACTATGCTTAATTCCCAAAGAATATTTTGTATGCCTTATAACAACTTAGTATTAAACATTAGATATAGGATCCTCAGTTATGGATAGTATTAAATATTCATTAATGATATTTTTAGGGTATGAAAGGATATAAACATAAAAGTTGAACAAATTTTTATGTATTTTATGATTCTTAAAATACTCAATATTGTTAATGTTTGATATATAAAAATAAAATAAATAAAATAATATAAAAATAAGAAAAAAAAAAGGAAGAAGGAAGGCGTCCTTCTCTGCCTATTTGCGCTTACTTGCCAGCACATCTATTGGAGCTTACATCTTAAGGATTCCAGCTTATACAGAAGGCCAGCTGAAATATTCAGCTTCTTGGGATCGAACAACTACTAGATTCTTGGAGTTCCCATTCACAGATGCATATTGTGGGGTTAGTTGGACTACAGACTGCAAGTCGTTCCAATGCCTTTAGTGAACGCTGACTAATACATCCACCAAGTCTCCAGCCCTTATATTCTGGAACTCATTTTGTAGACCTGGCTGGCCTTAAACTCAGAGACACACTCTCATCTGTCTCCCAAGTGATAGGATTAAAGGCATATGCCACCATACCTGACTGCTAGTCCTCTATTCTTATCAGCAATACACAGAAGTGACTGATGCTGAGGTTACTGTGGATGCACAGTCAACAATATAGTTCTGTTATCTTGCTTCACTGTCTCTATGGAAGCAAGCCCAGAAGCAGAGTTTCTGTGTTTTCCCTACCCAAAAAGCTGTGCCTACCTGAGGTTGGTCAGAAAAGCTAGGAGTTTTACCCTCCATACTTCTCAGTATCCACCAGGATTAAAGTGGTACTAGAATGTTGCTAGAGTAATAGATAATTTATTTCAACTGAAATGGAGATCTAGCAGAGCACTATGTGCTCAAGGTGCTGGACTTGATGCCAAGACTTCTTAAAAAGAAGAAAACAAATAGTAACCAAAAATAACAAACCAGATATAGGGTTTGTGGTTGTTTGAATAAAAATGCCCCCCACGGGCCCATAAGGAGTGCCACTATTAGGAAGTATGACTTAGTTGGAGTAGGTGTGGCCTCATTGGAGGAAGGATGTTATTGGTGATGAGCTTTGAGGTTTCAAGTGCTCAAGCTAAGCCCAAGAGGCACTCTCTTCCTGCCTATCCAGATATAAGTCTCTCAGCTCTCTCTCCATCATCATGCCTGCCCATGTGCTACCATGCAACATGATGACTATGGACTAAATCTCAGAATTGTGAGTCAGCCCCAATTAAATGCTTTCCTTTATAAGAGTTGCTGTGTCATGACAGCAGAATGGGGATGGGAGCAGAGAAGTAACAGTGACACAGTCAGCAGGAACCAGTAGTGAAATGGTAGCAATGACCAGTAGAAACTGCATCTATGATACTGGCAATGACAATAGACTGAAGGACCAAAGGATTTAGACACTCTACACCTAAGTGCTGTGACATCACCCACTGTCAAGGACTGGGAATCCTATCTGTCTAGGCCTACAAAAAAGCTGTAACTCTTATCATGACACTGAGGGTCCTAGCACCTATGGCCTGCCCTAGGACTCTAACATAAGAGAGTGCTAAGATCTCCTGATCATGGATGTCTACTGCTACTGCTGGCTGCTATTAGAAGTTGAAGATTACAAATCTGCTAAGGACAAACAATAGAAGAGCTTTTTATTTTATTTTTTTAAACCTGCCCATAATTTCTAGCTAGTATAGCTAAAGAAACTCAGATTGGTAAGAGGGAGTTGTAACTAAAGTTTGTGATCCCTCTCATTCACACCAAGCAGGTTGGAGAAGTATTCAGGCTGCATTCACATTTATCACAGGACAAGTTAAGGGAATGTTGACAATTTACCCTCAGACATTAGCCTTCTGGAGTCATTTCTGTAGGTATACCTTGGAATCTGGTAATTGTTATAGCTTAAATCATCCCTTCTTGCTGACTGAGCTTCAGTGATGTATGGATTATGTGTGTGATCTTGCTTCAGAACCATGCCTGGTAGCATGGCCATTGTGGGCTACAGCAAGGTCTTCTCACTAAAATATCTTTAGTAGTGTGTTGGCCACTGGCATATTTAGTCCAGAGGATTCTAGGTTGTACACATGATGGGGTGACAGAAGTACAATCTGTAGCATATCCCAGGATGCCACACAGTGGGAGAAAGCATGCAGCCCTCCAAGTTCTGTGTTGGGAGGGACAGAGACACTAAAACATCTGTCAGCCTCTATCAGCACCCTCAGACGAGGTTCCCGTGTGAAGCCATATGGAACTGATCTTGTCCCTCATCTTGAAGATGCAGAACTCCCAACCTAGATGTGGGTCTTGTGTTTTATACTACTGACTCACCAGGGAAGATGTAGTGTTGCACGATATTTGACCACACTGTGAACCCTGAGATTATTTTATTTACCAGGAGGTGGGGAGAGCTGTTTCTAACTGTGGTGTGGTTCAACCCTTGCACACACCTTTAATCCAAAAGCTTTCTGTTTATTGTAAACATGATAAAATTAAGTTAATCACAGGTCAAGAGGTGGAGTTAGCAAGCAGTTAATAGGGGATAAACAAAGGGAAAAACAAACAAACAAACAGAGAGAGTAAGAGGAAGTCTGGAGGATGCATAGAGAGATACAGAAGAAGCAGAAGGGAAGGGACATTCAGTTTGAAGGGGGGTTTTGAGACAGCATAGATAAGGAGAACTTACTTTTGGGAAATCTACTATAAAGGAAGGTCAGCTGAGTACTTTCTTTACCTCTCTGAGCTGGCAGACTTTCAATATAGCATCTGGCTCCCAAGTCTTCATTGGTGAAAATCAAACATTCCAGATTTTGTTAAAAACAACAACATAGCCTTATGTAGTGGTGCATAGCATTTCTAGGTTAATAATCCAAATTATGATTAGATCTGAGACCTGTTCTACCAAGAGAATGCATGCATGGGGCCATAAACATGGACAAACAGCTATGGCTGGGGAGGTCACAAGACCTAGAAGAAATTTACTACTGATGTTTGCTAAATAGGAACACGATTGAACTTCATTCTGAATATGAACATTTAAATCCATAGACACAATCAATAGCACCATCTAGACATTGCCCTTAAAATTTTTTTAAATAAAATGAACTGTTATTAATGTTCCATTCTGTTTTAGTACATTCAAAGTTTTTATGTATCTTTTTATTGTTTGAGAATTTCATACATGCACTTAATGTGTTTTGATCAAATCTATCCCGACTCCCTTCTCTCCAATTCCTCCCATACTTCCAGAACTTTTCCCTCCCAACTCCAATGAGACCTTAGTGCTGCCAGTGTGAGTGTAGCTATAGAGCCATCTGCTAGATCATGGGCATAGACCTATCAGATGCCACACTCCTGAAAAAGAAAACATCTGACTCTCCCTCTCACAGTAGCCATCAATTGACAATTACTCAGATAGTGGAACTTCATAGCCTCCCTCCACATTCATGCTGATATTCTGAATGGCTTGATTGTGTTCAGTTCTTGTGCAAGCAGTCACAGACACTGTGATTTCATGTGTGCAATGGTCCTGCCATATACGGAGAACACTCTAGCACATCACTCATATACCTCTAGTTCTTATACTTTTTCTGCCTCTATTCCAAGGTGATCCCTAGGTCTTGGAATACATACACACACACACACACACACACACACACACACACACACATGCAGGGATGTAGGACTATCTACTAGAGCTTGGGCACTGGATAAAAATCCTAAATTAAGTTGGCTCTGCCTCCCCTACCCACAGAATCCATCAATTGCCAATAGCTTTGAGAGACAAAATTCTTGAGGATGATAGTCATTGATAAGAAGCTTGAAGATAGCTCTTATCAACAGGGACATCTCTAAGGTCTGCCCTACACAGGACAGCAGACAATGTGGACTTCTATTACCTTTCCTCAAGCCTCTGAATAAAATGTTTAAACAAAAGAAGGAGGAGAGGAGGAGGAGGAGAAGGAGGAGGAGGAGAAGCAGCAGCTTGAAGGTAATGATCTCCCATGTCTCTTTTGTGCATTATATCTGTGACTGTGTGTGCACTCATTCAGTTTCATAGTTCTAGCCATACAGTGCATGCCTCCTCATCTTTTGCTATGCCATACATTTTTAAAAACTCATATTTCCCTTAATTCCATAAGGGCATTTCATTCTTCAGTATAGACATACCACATTTAATTATATGTATTTCTGCCATTAACTACAAGGTTATGAGGTCAAGAAAGTTTTGTTAAACAAATGCTATTGAACTGTTGGCAGGATGGCAAACTGGTGCAATCACTCTGAAAAGCAGAGTTAGCAGTAGATCTACCACATAAGCATGTACCACTCCTTGGCATATGTCCAAAGGATTCCATTCTACTCCACAGGTACTTGCTCAGCCATGTCCACTGTCACTCTCTATCTATAATAGTTAAGAAATGGAAACACCCTAACATTCCTAGAAAATGGCAGGGAGAGGAGGAAGGAGGGAAAAATAACACTAAGAATGTTTGAAAAAAGTCACAAGGAAGCATAGTTTTATGTTTACATAAAAAGAAATATATCACATATGTGTTATAATTTCTGCCACTCAGAGTGAAAATGCTCGCTTCAAGAGCCATGGCCAATCTAACAAACACCTTAGTGCCAGATATGGGAAACT
The DNA here is from genome assembly GCF_978045245.1 of Mus caroli. Taxonomy (NCBI): domain Eukaryota; kingdom Metazoa; phylum Chordata; class Mammalia; order Rodentia; family Muridae; genus Mus; species Mus caroli. The sequence continues at coordinate 41,501,825 of NW_028227261.1, read as the reverse complement.
TCTTTTTAGATTGCTAATCAGAGGAGAAGTTTCCAGAATAATACAAGCTATTGTTGTTGCCCTTGGCTGAGTCCCAAAACTTTAAGGCAAGATCATGTTGTGGAAGACACCACACACATCAGACACAAGATTTAGGATTTAGAATTGACCTGGACGGCTCTTCCCTGAGGACTAGCTTTCATAGTACAAGAACATGGCAAGGCAGACAAAGCAGCAACAGTTCCAACCACCTGTAAGCCCCTAAACCACATCAGTGACAAGCATGGTAAGATGTTGGAGACCATACCATGAGAAAGCAAGCTTTTCACAGTCTCCTACCCTGACAAGCCAAATGGCCTTGTGCTGAGGAGTCAGTCATCACTCCCTTCCCCCTGTTCCCTTCCTGGCACCTGAGGCTGTAAAAGCTGAATTATAGTCCCCTCTTCTTTATCTCTTCCTGACTCCCATGGCATCCAAGGACATGAGTTACATGCTGAGCCTGGCCTGACACCCAAGGCTGTTAAGGAGGATCTATATTCCGGAGATAAGACGCAGAGTGCCCGCCACCTGGAGCCTAACTTTGGCCCTCATGTCCCCTGATACCCACTTCTTTGTTCTTTGTTAATTCCCCCTCAACCCCTCCCTATTCCCCTCGATGTATGCTTTTAAAACCCAGCGTTTCAGCCTAATAAACGGAGATCTTGATAGGAATGTTCTACTTGGTCTTCACTCCTCTTTTCTCTCCCATCCCATTTTCTCCTAGGTTTGTGGTCCCCCTCGCACCCACGAATATCTGAGTCCTGCTGGACGGGACAGTAATATAGCCCCATAGGTGCAATGGTGGTACCTACATCTTGAAGGTAATCAACAACCATCTAATTGAATTTGAGACCTAAACAAAAGGAGGAAATTCATGCTTGGCTCTATAACTTCATCAACTAACCATGCTGGCAACATCACAGACTCTGAAGGATAACCTATTACTACCACTTTCCTAAACCAGTTTAGTTACCATTTGCATTTTAAATACTTGTTCTTATATCCACAGGTAGATGTGAAAAAGTATAATGTAAAAACAAAAATTCTAGGCCTTTAGGCCCAGGCTTGAGAATGTGACCTTTGCGACTCAATGCTCCAAGGCATGCTAATCATAAAACAGATAGCGACATTCCTCCACCCATCCACTTCCTGGGTTCAGGAAGTATTCATTCAAAGAAAGTCACCCTGACCCACCCTGACTGTTGCTGGAATACTCTATGCAAAGGTGCTATTGTTAGAGGCTCCTAGAAAACTGTCTTGACTTTCCACTTCCTCGTGACTCTTAACTGGTATTTTTGGTATTTTCCAACAACACCCTCCCTACCTCCTTGAGTTGTGGCTTCTTCCTTTAAATACCCCCTTACCTAGCTACTCAGGGTGCCACAGTCCTCTACCCCTGCATGGTGTATGACCGTGGGCCCGAGAGTGCTCTTGAATTAAAAGTCCTCTTGCAGTTTGCAGCAAGACTGTTTCTCGTGAGTGATTCGGGGTGTCACCTCTCCTGAGTCAGGGAGTCCTTGCGTTGTGGGTCTTTCAGATGTAGCTCTCATTCCCCCTCAAAGAAGCTTCTTTATGCAGCAGATGGAGACCATTACAGAAAGCCATGACTAGTCAAAGAGCAGAACACAAATGATCGCAGGGTATCCACATCCAGTTCATACATCTACAGCACAATGTCCATACCTAAGGCTCAGAAAACATCATGGAAGAGTGAATGGAATGCCGCAGACCCTCTGGGTCCCTTTGTCTGCATTGAATGGGTCTCTAGTTGCAGATGGGCAAGGAGTCTGTGAATGGCAGACAGATGCAACACAAGAGGTTGTGTAGAATCTGATGTAATTTATCAAGTTGAGCATCGAACTTTTTATACAGAAGAATAACAAGAAACCAGGCGAGAGATACATCCACTGAGTTACAGTAAAACAATACAAAAGGAATGTATACATCGAAAGAAGGGGGGGAGGGCAGGCTGCTGCCACTAAGAAGGGAGCCAGGTATAAAGCTAGTCTATTGTTAAGTCCATCACCAGGGGTTCTTAGTAAATGCCTGATTTATGCTGTTTCTTTGGGCCAAGTGAGGAAACCTGTCTCAGGGAGATTCCCTAACTCCTTCATGATAAACCCACCTATTCGGTAGGCCATTGTGAATTCCCTTGTCTGGGTAAGACTGGCTATTGTCTCAAACACTCTGCAGACCAGCCCTGAGCTATTCTGGCTCCCTTCTTTGTAATGCCTAATTAGTTTCACTGTCTCTACTAGAGGTAAATTTGAATGTTACTGAATAGGTAACCTTCTTACTGAATTCCTACTGAATTCCAAGTTTGTCGGCTTCAAGGATTTTCTGGTACCTTGGAACATTGGTGAAGGCTTAGCTATGTCAGAAATTTAATCTTAAAAGGCACTTATAATAAAATAATACTAAAAGAGAGCACGTGGATCCATACACCAGACTAACTTGGGGATAGGGTATGAGTATACGGGTTATGTGAACGCCAAAGTTCCAGGAGGTGAGTTTCTGTGAAACTCTGTCTCATAAGTGCTCCCAGGCCTCTCAGCCGGCTAAGCAAACTTCACTGGAGTGTGCTTAGCAATGGAAAAATTATAAGAGTGGGAAAATCCTAAATCTGCTGTGAGGCATAAGACAAGGGGGCTGCACCCATGGCATTGAAACAGTAGGATCACCTAAATAAATTGCACAATGACACCAACTGACATGGCAATGTGGATAGGAAAAACTTCACAGGAGCCCTTAGATGAAGAGCTACATGTAAGTAGCAGCTTCTATGAGAGGGAGCATGAGTTTCCTCTAAGAACAAGCCCCCAGATATGTTATCTGAACTCAAGTAGTTCGCCCAAAACACATACACATGAGAAATACTAAATGAACTCATTAGGTTCTTTTTTAAATGTCTCTCTCTCTCTCTCTCTCTTCTCTCTCTCTCTCTGTGTATGTGTGTCTGTGTGTAAAATTAAAAATTAATGAACAGGTAAAATAATATCTAAGAAGGGATCATGAATTTGAGAGGAAATAGTGAAGATGTAGGAAGAATTAGAAGGGAGAGAGGGAAAGGCAGATGATGTAAATATAATATTCATGTATGGAATTCTTTTAAATTTTTTAATTAAAAAGTCTTAGCTGGGTATGTGGGCATGCCTTTAATCACTCGGGAGGCAGAGGCAGGATGATCACACTGAGTTCAAGTTTAGCCTGATCTATATAGTAAGGTTCAAGACAGCCAGGGCTATGTAGAAAGGACCTGCCTCAAAAACAAAAAAAGTGAAGGATGGTGTAAAATTTGTTGAATAATTCAAAGAATGATCTCCTCTCTAACTCCAGAGGGGAGATTTGGAAGGAGATTGTGCTAGTTAGTTTTGTGTCAGCTTGAAACAGGATGAAGTCATTTGGGAAGAGAAAACCTCAACTGAGAAAACGCTCCCAAACAACCTGTCCTATGTGAATGACCTTGGTACCTTTTCTTAATCAGTAATTGATGTAGGAGTGTCCAAAGCATTGTGGGTGGAACTGCCCCTAGGTCTGTGGTCCTGGTGCTATAAGAATACAGGTTGAGCAGGCCAAGGAGGAGCATGTGAGTAAATATCATTCCTGATGACCTCTGCATCATTCTCACCTCCAGGTTCCCTCCTTGCTTGAATTCCTGCCCTAAATTTTCTAGATAATGCCCTAAAAGCTGCAAGATGGAATAAACCCTGTCCTTACCAAGTTGCCTTTGGTCATGTTGTTTTATACCAATAAAAACCCTAAAACCAAAATTAGCTCCAGAAAGTGGGATATTGATGTTACAGACCTGGCCATGTTCTTTGAGGGAGGATTGTGGTGGTGTTTGAATTTGCATAAGAAAAGCCATTGAGCTCTCAGAGCTCAGTGACCTGTTTTGGAACTTGAAAAATAATGTTCAAAGCAGCACAGACCATGGAGGCCTGACTTGTGACTTTTCAGAGGAAAGTTGAGTCTCTTAAAGACTCTATAAGGGCTGTTTGTGAAGTATTTTAAATGAAGAACCACTAAAGTGAAACCTTTGCTTTGCAGGGATAATCAACACTGGTAAGCTGGGAGAGTGTCTTAGTTTGGGTTTTAAGCCTGTGAACAGACACCATGACCAAGGCAACTCTTATAAGGACAACATTTAATTGGGGCTGGCTTATAGGTTCAAAGTTTCAGTCCATTATCATCATGGCAGGAAGGACACCAGCATCCAGGCTGGAATGCTGCTGAAGGAGCTGTGAGTTCTACATCTTCATCAAAAGGAAGCCAGGAGCTGAATATCCTCAGGCAGCTAGGAGGAGGGTCTCAAAGCCCACACCTACAGTGGTACACTTTCTCCAACAAGGCCACATCTCCTCTGACAAGGCCATACCTCCTAATTGTACCACTCCCTTGGTCAAGCATATTCAAACCACCACAAGGAGGCAGGAAGATTGTAAATTAAAGAGTAGGAAGTTTGTGTGAGATTGTGTCCCAGTAACATCAGAAACTATATACATAAGGTTCAACAACATGACCACATAAAGATGAACTGAACATGGATGACACCAAAGAACATGCTAAAGTAGATGGTCTCATTCCTACATAAAGAACTATCAGTAATGAAGGAAAGTTGGAGCAGGAAAGGTGGCCTTTCCCAGAAAAGAATACACCAATTGGATATTCACTTCCAATGTTTCAGCACTGAAAACATATGTACAGATAACATTATTCAGGCTAAGTAGATTATATTTAGGGGTCTCTCTCTCTCTCTCTCTCTCTCTCTCTCTCTCTCTCTCTATGTTTATATAATACTGATTAATGAAAAAAGAAGTCATAAATGTAAAAGAGAATGGGGACAGGTTTATAGAAAGGTTTTAAAGGAGGAAAGGGAAGGTAGAAATGTAATTTATACTATAACCTTAAAAAACCTTACTCTGTTAAGTGTTTCTTTAGAGTTAGCACACAGAAGCTGTAGTCCAGAGGTGTCCAAGTCTGTACCTTGTGCTGCCACCTGAACTTGGTATAGTCTCCTAAGTAGTAGTAAATTTGAAGGCATGAAGGAATCATGAAGAGGATCTCCTGGCTTGGCACCAGGAGAGAGAGGTTGGGAGAGAACATTATTAAGGTACTTCTAAATTGCACTTGAAACCCCAGGATAAAAGGGATCATGGAGAGAAATTAGACTTGGTTTCATGTGTTAGGGTCAAAATCACTGAAGAAGTCCCAGGAGAGGCTATTGGTAAGGATTCAGCAGAGCTTCAGCAGAGACTACAGCACATTAAAGATACCAGCACTATGGGACAATCCTGAAGGACAACAGAAGAACAGCTTCTGTTGACTTGAGTCTAAAAGACAAGCTGGGTGCTGTAAATGGCATAGCCATAGAAAGCGCAACTTTCCAAGCCCTTTGGAGCCCAGAGGATCATAAATGAATCCCACACATTGGAACATTGGTCAGTGAGTTATTTACCTGTTGCAGTTTGGTTTTGCTTTGATTTTATGGTGACTGTGCCCTGGTTATTCCCTCTTGGAGAAAAAGAAAAGTAACTTACTTAGATTTTACAGGAGCCTGTGGCCCTCCCTTCTTCTTCTGGGCTCTTGGCCACTGGCCAAAGAGGACAAATTAAGCAGAAGTGGGATGGGAGTTGGGGTGGGAAGAGCAGTTCAGACAAGGTGAGTACTGACAGACAGACTGACTCCCAGGGTCAGTTTCAGTGAAACAGCTCAACTTTATTCTGGGTGAACAATGGCTGTATAGATTAGGGTGCTAGGTAGGGAGTTCCAAGTTAGAAGTAATTTATTGGCTAGGGTGGTAACCTCAGAATGCTTCATTTACATAAGAAGGAATTTCAAGAAACTGGTTTTTAACGGGGTGGGGTGAATCTGGAAACTGGTCTTAGATTACTTGATTGTCCTCAGAAGTGTGGGAGGCAGGGGCAGTGCTCCAGAGCATACAGGGTGAGAGCAGGGAGAGAGCAACCCTAACTCCTGCGAGTCTCAGGATGAGACTTTTGGGGTTTGGGCAAGTCTCAATCTTGATCTTGCTCCGGACAGCTCCCGGTCCCCGGAGTCCACAGTTAATAGGTTTTGGATAGTTGAGAGATTTGATTATTTAGAGAGACTTAAGTTTTGAAAGATGCTTTTGGTGTTTTAAAGAGAATGAACTATAAAGCGGTGTTTTTAAACTTTTAAAGACTGTGGGACTTTGAAACTTTGCAGTGTTTAATATTGTGACAATTATTTCAATGTTAGATCTTTGGGATGACATGTTAAAGACAGATACACCAGGAAGCTCTGCAGCACAACAAAAGTTTCTTTTATTTATTTATGTATTCTTGAATCTTTTTTTACAGTTTTTATTCCTGTCCCAGTTCACCCTCAGATAGTTCCATATCCCACACCTCTTCCCCTACCTTCTCCAAGAGGATGTCCCTACCCCCATACCCCCACAACCTCACTCCACCAGAACTCCCCAGTCCTTGGAGCCTCAAGTCTCTTGAGGATTAGGTGCATCTTCTCTCACTGAGTCAAGATCCGGCAGTCCTCTGTTGTTTATGTGTTGGGGGCATCATATCAGCTGGTATATGTTGCCTGGTTGGTGGCTCAGTGTCAGAGCAATCTAGGGTATCCAGATTAGTTGAGACTGCTGGTCTTCCTATAGAGTCGCCCTCCTACTCAGCTTCTTCTGCTTTTCTCTAATACAAACACAGGGGTTACCAGCTTCTGTCCATTGGTTGGGTATAAATATCTACATCTGACTTTTTTAGCTCTTTGTTGGGCCTTTTGGAGAGCAGTCATGCTAGGCTCCTCTTTGTGAGCACAACATAGTATCATTAATAGTGTCAGGTATTGGGGTCTCCCCTTGAGCTGGATTCCACTTTGGGAATGTCTCTGGACCTTCATTTCCTTAGGTTTCTCTCCATTTCCATCCCTGCAGTTTGTTCAGACAGGAGAAACTGTGTCAGAGTTTTTGAAGGTGGAAATGCAACCCCATCCCTCCACTTGATGCCCTGTCTTTCTATTGGAGGTGGACTCTACAAGTTCCCTCTCCCCACTGTAGGGTATTTCATCTAAGGTCCTATCCTTTGAGTCATGAGAGTTTCTCACCTCTCAGGTCTGCGGAACATTCTAGAGGGTCCCCCTACCTCTTACTTCCTGAGGTGCCCATTTCCATTCTTTCTGTTGGCCCTCGGGGCACCAGTCTTTTTTTCGTACCAATACAAGATCATGTTCCCCTCTTCCCCCTTTTGTACCCTTTCCTACCGAGGTCCCTCCCTCCTGACCCCCAGTACCCACCCCCATGATTGATTTCTTCTTTCTCCCAAGTGGGATTGAGGCATCCTCACTTGGGACCTTTGGCTTCCAACAAATGTTTCTTATGTCATCTTGAACTTTTTTTTTCCAGTGACACTTTTCCTTGCTTTAATTAATTTGTTGCCTTTTTCTGCTTGAGAAATGGCTTTTGATTACAAAATATCAAACTACACTCAAAAGAGTGTATAGAAAAGGCTAGCCATTGGCACAGCCTGGAGAAGCTCACAACCAAGGATAGAGAACAGCAGCAGGTGGCAGAGGTGGGGAATGGTGGAAAGAGATGTCGCGGGAAGCTAACCTATGCAACAGGGTGAATGCTAATGTCAGCACAAGATGACTGGCCACTACCAGGGTAGGTACTGCAGGGTTTGGGTTCATGCTCTACACAACAGTACAACTTCTTCCAGTTAAGAGTCCTTGGCTTAGACCAATTATAGGCTGACTGGACCCATTTATTAGTATTTCAAAATGCTGTTGTAGACCTGATAGATGTACTGAGAGACTTCAGGGGCTCTACACTTCAGCAACAGAGTATAATTGGGGTTTCCTGGGTGGAGCCGCTGCTCTGCCAAAATCCAAATGCCATTAGTGAGCTTCAGGGACTGGTACAGCATGGCCTGCCTTTTCACATTCCTCTTGGCAATAGTGTAAGCATTGTTGTTTGGCAACTTGTTGCAAACTGTCAGCATTTAAATGACATTCCTTAACCTGAAGATAGACTTCATTTTCATTGGGAATATCCTTCCATGTTGCAAGGAAGACCTGGCATTCCATCTTCCACAAAAAGCACATTGAGGGGGATGGGGCAGCTGAAGTAGAAGACATCAATATTGTTTTTAACAGCCACATGCAAGTTATTCAGGGGTTCCATCTTCATGACTGGGCCTAAGGTGTTGAGAGCCAGAGAGACATCAGTGGTCTGGTTTGGCATCAGTGGAGTATGTATGGCCAAGGGAGTGCTCGGGATGACACCAAAGCTATTCTTATTAAACTGGATGGCAAAGTCAGTCATATCCTGCAGAGCTTTGTTGATGAAGTTCATGTCCATATAGATGTGTAAACGTCCCCGAAATCTTCAGCTTTTACCAAAGGTAACCAGCCTGCCTTAGGAGCCACATATCAACCAGGTGCTATGCCTATCCCAGTGGAAAGCTCAAACAGGTCATTCAGACCACTGCTAAACACAGTAGGAGTAGGTGAAGGAGTGAAGTTTGCAGGCATTGATGACAGGATGAAGGACTGTCCTATTGTACAACTTCCTCCAATGCCCCCACCAAGGTCACTGCCAAGCAGGCTATCCCAGTCCTACTCCTGAAAGATCCACTGCTCCCATCAACATGGAGGACACTTGAGGGACATTCACTGGGAAACCCAGGTCAGGATTTAAAATATCCCCCAGAAAGTCACCTTGAGAGGGGATGACCTGAGACTGTTCCTGGTTGGTTGCTGTGGTGGTGCCAACAGCTATCACCTGCCTCAGTGCTCCCATGATGAATTGGCAACTGTTTGGGATGAATCCCATGACTCCCTTCCTCAAAAGCATTTGGAGGATTATGGTACAGAGATTCCAAAGAACCAATGTGGCAGATGAGCTCATCCAAGAGGGTAGGCTCAATGAGGTCTATGTCCTCAGAGATCAATGGCTTTTCAGACAACACCACTTCTTTGGCTGTCACAGGGTCAGTTGAAAGAAGGGGCCAATATATATAACTCCATTCTCGAAGGTCAGGATTATTGGAATCCTGTGTGGCCAGCAAGAAGACGAGCTGTGTTCCTGATGTTTTCTTGAGAAACAGCTTCACTATGGCAGTAAACAGCATGAGCTGCACCTGGGTGCTATCATCATGAAGACCCTGCAGGAAGCTCTCTAGTAATTCATCTGCATCATTGATTCTTTCAGCATATTCTCCTACAATCCAAATCATAGCTGCTCGGGCACCTGGTTCATATAGGGAGTCCAAGTTTTCACAGAGTGTGGCTATAATACTTTCATACTTGTTGAGTTATTTTTGGAAGATGTCCCTGATGATGACTATTGCTTCTTGGGCCACATAGTTTACTTTGGTCTGGATTAAGTCAAGCAATATTCTTCCACAGCATTCTGCAGATTGCTCCACTTTGATGGTACACTGTCCAACGGCCCTGACAGCTTTGTGAACAAAGTCCACATCAACTTCAGTGGCATATTCCTTCAGCTCCACCAGAACCTGAGCAATGTTGGCTTGGGATGCAAGATAAATCATGATGTCTAACTTCTCTAGTTTAACATAGATAAGATCATTGTACTTCACAAAGAAGACCTTGATTTCCTGCTTCAAGATTTCAGGCCTTTTCTAGACAATTAGGTTGATGTTCCTCAGGGTGACCTAATGCATTTCTGGCTCCTCAGACAGCAATGTGACAAGTGGAGGTGCTAACTTCTTTAGCATCATACTGTAGTAGTCAGAGTCCTTGAGCAAGAATTCTAGAAACTTCATTAGGACGTTTACTGCTGAAAGCACCACTGCAGAGCTGGCATAGGATAGCAGAGGTATTACATGCTCACAGATGTTCTCAGCTTCCTGGTCATCTTTATGGTTGTAATTAGACAGGCAGTCCAGGATGAAAATCTGGCCCCATTCAGTGCATTCATTCAGGACTGTGAGCAGCTTATTGATATTCTGAGGGTTCAGATCAAGAAAGTTGCTGTTTGTGTGAGACTCACTGATCTCAGACAATGCTGATAACAGCATTAGCCACCACCATTGGATCTGAATCTGTTATGAGATCCCACAGAGAATCCAGAAATCCCTGATCTTCTACCATCTGGGCATTGATATATGGAGTTTTGCCACACACACTGCTGCCATTTTTTGAACATAGGGGTCTTCATCCTTCAAGCACTTGATGGAGGGGTTCGCAGAGATACTCTGTAATCTTGTCCATGGGGATGCATCCCATGGTTCAACTGTCAAGGCTCGAATCAAAGGATTGAGATCTTCACAATCCTCCACAAAGCTGTTGACAGCCATGATGGCCATGTCTGGCTGACTCTTAGCATAATTCATCAGATAGAGGTACATGATCTTCTTTAGTTCCAGGTTGTCAGTCTGCATACAGTTCACCACATCTGGGAAGAAAGAGCTTACATCCTTCCCCACAGTCATAGCAGCAATTACTTTCTTCACGATGTCCTTCCTCTTTTCTTTCTTTTCATTGTTTAGTTCAGTTTTTACTTCAAAAATTTCTCCCTTCTTATTGGTTGTGAAATACTTGGAATCAGTCGTGTTTCTGGATCTTTAGCATGAACCAGAGGTAAGGGCAGGGTGGCAGCATCTGTCTGAGAACAGAGCTGGGGTGGTGGTATAATGGTTCATCCTGAACTCTTAATAACTCTTTTACTGACAAAAAAAAATCCTTCAGGCAAGGAGATTTTACCAATGAGAACATTTTAAGACTAGAACCATCTATATATAATGAACTTATGAAAACTAGACTATTTATTACATAAGTCCAATATCTGTGACTAATTTTTTGTCCCTGTGACCTTTTCAAGCATATAGAAGGTGCTTATTAAATGTCTCTGAAAAGATAGATAAAGGATATGACAGATTAGGGCCATTACCATTGTCTCATTATATGACAGCTCATAAACTCTAGACTGGAATTCAGGATCTGTTCTCGGTCTTCCCCCTCCCAGAGGTAGGTGGAGCATCTTTCAGATATATCTATAGGATAATAGGAAGATTCAGTGTCTGGGAAGGACAGTCTATGGTCCAGAAGCCACTACACCATGAGTATCTCTGCACTGAGCCCCACCAGATTTCTGGAATGTGTCTCTGGATTCCTCCAAGTGGTCTCCTTGATTGGCCTCCTTCTGCTGCTCTTCAAGGCTGCACAACACTACCTGCGCAGACAATGGCTGCTCAGAGCCCTCCACCAGTTCCCATTGCCACCCTCCCACTGGCTCTTTGGGCATTGCTTTCAGGTAGGAAGGAGTGGAAATGGGAAGGGGGTGAGCTGGGGCTTACACATTCTAGCTTTAAGAATATAGTCATGGAAACTGAGGATGTAGAAACTGAAGATGAAAATATCCTTCACAGTGCACAGCATCAATTCCTTTTGTGTGTTTTGGGAGCACAGATTCCAAGCTCAGGTGTGCTAGTAGAGGACTCTAACAGCAATACATATAAAAGACATAGTCTATTGTTTAACAAGCATGTGGCCTCTGTACAAACCCAGCTTTGCTATCAGCTTCTGCAAATCTCAAATAGTATGGAGCTCAGTTATTTACTTATTTATATGTTTGCTTACAACCCAAAAGAAGCATCCCCTTCTTAGTCCCCCTAAGAGAGTCCCTTCTCTATATCTCCCCTTCCCCTCTGAGAGGGTGGGGCTCCTCCGGAGATCTCCCACTTTAGCTCATCAAGTCTCTGCAGGATTGGGCTTCTCCTGTCCCACTGAGGCCAGACCAGACAAGGCATCCCTGTTGGGAAATGTATTCCACAGTCAGATCACAGCTTTAGAGTCTGCCCCTGTTCTAGTTGTTGGGTGACTCATATGGAGACTGAGCTGAACATTTGCTACGTATGTGTCTGGGGCTCTTGGTTGGTGCTTAGTCTCTGAGTGGAGCTCACTTCTTTTTTAGAAGCCTGTGCCTCAGCTCTGTTCCACAATCCTTCCTTGCTCCTGTCTTGTGACTTCCTAGCCTGGCACTTGCAAATCCAAGGATTTTCCTTTTTGAGTTGCTCTCCAGTTGGAGCACCACCAGTATTCCAAATGTTCTCTAAGTATCAGGTTAATCTTTTAGAGTGTTGAATAATGAGTCACTCAATGTCCAGTCCAGATTCTGCCTCAGTGAAAGCACAACATTGTGGTGGAATCCTTGCCCCATTGGGGTCACTGTCTGTCTGTGCTGAGAACAGACAAGGAGACAGAAGGAGCCAGAGCTCAAGGAGAGAACGAATTCTTCTCTCACGGTTCCTCAGTTTAAGGAGGAAGGACCAATCACATGAACTTTCCCCAAGGTTGGTCACTTAGGGCTGAAACCATAACAATGGCAGGAAAAAATGAGGGAGATAGTAGCCCATTGTCCTTCAACTAAAGACATGGATGTTTGCGTTTCCCCCCATTTAATAGGGTCTGTTTGTCTCCCCGTTTCCCTGTCATGAACTCTGGATTACGAGCTGCATGGAAACACACCATCCATTCCAGGTGTCCCTCTTCCCAGTCTCACACAGCCATAAGACAGCTCAGGAACGAGGGCAGGAGCAGCCTCTGGGCTAGAGGATCAGATCAGAACCCCTATCCTTCTACATCATAAGGTGGTTATTCCAGAGCTAGACCTCTGTTTTCTAGAAGGCCAAATTATGGTCAGCAGGGGGCAACCCACCTCATATGGGAGCTATAAGTATTTGTCACAAAGAAATGGCCAAAGCCTAATTGGAAATGTTTGATTGTGCAAATTTGTTGTGTTAATAGCTTACAGATTAGTTCTTCTTTCTTTCATTTTGTTTTATTTTTCTTCATTCATTCATTCATTCATTCATTCATTCATTCATTTTATATCCCCATCACTGCCTCATTCCCATTCCATCTCCCTGACAGTTTCATTCTTGATTTGAGACCTAACCTATTATTTGACACAATTGTTACCATCTAAATGTACTCCTCTTGGAGCTAGCAGTTGTCAGAAGGCATCAGTAAGACTTCTGTAGTGACATTGCAGTAATACTGATGGTTTATGTAGACACTCACTAGGTGAATAGTTTTTATTTGTATAAATGGTATTTTGGTAATACTGAATGACCTCCCAACTTCTGGTAGTTTATAGCAAATGCATCCCTAAATTCTAACCTTTGTCATTCTGAGGTGTTTATATTCATTACCTCTGTTATTGCATCAAGTTGGGAAGAACCATGACTCATTTGTACACTGGGTAGAAACAGTGGCAGTAAGCTAGAACAGGAGTTGCAGGCAACAGACTGTTCTGTGTGTTGAGATTAGAAAAGGGGAATGTTACTGTGCCAAAAACTTCTTCCCAGGTGTTAGCAGGGTCAAGCTGAGAGACACACAGAGAATTAAATCTTATACCTAGTAATCAAGGCACCTACTGGACAGTCCCTGTGCTGGATTAAAATACAGAGCGATTTCAAGGATGAATGTGATCAGGGAACACAAAGCTGTGTAACCCGAGAAGGATGGTTCTCAAGGCTTGTCAGGAGAGACTAAGCCACATTCCCCTGCTAGAGCACAAATGCAAATGTATTAGCTCTGTGATGGTCCCTTGTTCCTCAGAAGGAACCTGACATAGGTGAGTGCCAGCAGTTATCAGTGAATTCATCTGTGCTGTTCATGTGCTCATCCACTGACTGCACAAGGAACATTTTTGTTCTCTGTCCAGCTCATATGTCTTTCAGTTTCTCTTCCTGCCAACAAGTGAACCCTGAAAAGTTGTCTGCAACTCCCACTATACTCAAATGCCCTAGGGGGGCACAGGGACTAGCTGTTAAAATAGGACTCTGGCAAATTTTGTTATGTATGTCACACAGTCATGACCTAAAAACCATATTGAAGTGTCCTTACAGCAAGAAAAGAAATGTTCTGTCCACCATGTGAACCTGGGCTGCCTGTGGGAAGGAGTGTTCCTACCTATTTATGCCTGTTACTAGCTTATACAACAGGACCTGCTGCACAGTAGGGCCTTAGTCACTACTTAATGGACAGATGAAGGGATGTGCAGATGGAAGGACTAAGCAGCCTGAGGAATTGAGACCTCTCTCTATCCCTTCTGGACCCTGACCGTTTCTTTCTTTGAGTCTACAGGACTCCTCTCAGCTCAACCTCTTTTATTCTTTTTCTTACTGGTTTTAGACAAAGAGTCTATCTCTCTTGCCTCATGCCTACTGAAAATTCACTCATCCACTCTCTGACTCCTACACTCATGTGCTCATGTTTATAGAAATAAAGGATGATTGCTATGGACAAGGCTGAACATTTTGTTGAGAACTCAAGGATGTCAGATTTCAGAGCTACATTTGCCAGCACAGAAGTAATGATGCCCAGGAGTGCGGGAATAGAGGGCAAGGACACTGTGGGATGTCATGTCTGGGTCTAATACAATCACAGGGGCATAACATTCAGCATCAGAATCCTCAATCTTCAGAAAAACAAGGGAAATTGACAGTCCTTCTTACGTGGTCTTGCATGGAGACTTATAGGATTGTACCAGTTGGAATGGGTTGTAACACAAAAGAGCTGGGCAGATAAGACAAAGAAAGGTCTTGTCTCTCACTGTGGAGACTAGAAACTCATGGTCATGAGGATGATGGGGATGGTTTTTCCTCTGGGCTCTAAAGAGATTTTGATTGCAGGCCTGCCTCCTTGGCTTATAAATGGTAATCATCTTATTATGACACTACATATCTATCTCTGTGTTTATTGTTCTGTCCAAAATTCCTCTTTTCCTAAGGACAACAGTATAGTGGGTTAGGTCCATTATCAATGCCTCATTTTGCTTTGGTTCCCTCTTTGAAGACCCTATGACCTGATAGTGTTACATTTTGAGGTTCTAAGGTTTAGCATTTCAATGTAATATTTTGAGCAGAACATGATGAAGACATGAATCTAACAAGAGTAAGTTGATATTAACTTTTGTCTTGTGGAAGCCAGCACTGGGAACTAATCAAGCAAGACTGTAAGGGCAATTCAGAGAGAGCTCTTATGTGGCCCAACATGGAGTCACATTCTTACCTTTATACCATGACCTGGGCAGTCACGATGAGAGTAGACCATGCTGTAGTTCCTCACAGTCAGATACTTAGCACTCTGTGGATAGATCCAGCACCATGTTTCTGTATCTGTCAACTTATGATTTCTACTTCCAGCCTGTTGTTCAAGATGATATCATTTGCTTTGTTTCTCCTGGTGGCAGTTCAAAGTGGACGAGGAGCTGAGATGGATACTAAGATATGTAGAGAAATTCCCAGGTGCATTTCTCCACTGGATATGGGGAAGTCATGTCTTCATCAAGATCTATGACCCTGACTACATGAAAGTGATCCTGGGGAGAGCAGGTGAGAGTAAATCCCATCTCAGCAGACAAAACTCTTCTCTCAAGTACGTTTACAATCTGATAAATGACAGAAGATTGGCAGCTAAAACATGGGAAGTTTCTATCTTATTATTTCCTACTGCTCCAGCCACAGCCCAGCTAAACTCCAATAATACCCACTAAATACTGGATGATTCTAACAGTTGACTAGCTTGAAAATTTGTCGTATTCTAAATTATGTTGCCTGTAATATAAATTGGGTTTGACACATCCCTTTAACAGTCATCCTAGGGCAGAAGACTATGAGCCACTGTAGAATCCACAGAGTTTCTTCCTCTCTTGATACTGACAACCAGATAGGTGTGTCTTAGCAGTTCTGAACAGTCCTGGCTCTCAGTGTGCTAAGATGTGAAGCTTGCATTTCTGATTCCACTTGAGAGTACCAAGAGAAACAGACAGACAGGTATAGTAGGAGAGGACAGGGACTCAGAGATTCACCAAGGATCATGGCCTCAAACACAACTGCTTTATTTGGTGAGGGTCAGTATCCAATCAAAAATCCCCTTCCCCCTTTTTTTTTTCAGACCCAAAGGCTAGCCTCTACAGATTCCTGACCCCTTGGCTTGGTATGTAGCTGTAAACCAGGACTCTGGCCACACTACATCTTCTTTTCTCTCTTCGAAATTTTAAGTGTAGTGGTGCTGGGAATTTAACCTGGGTCCTTGGGAGAAGAGCCATGCTTTTAACTACTGAGCCACCTCGCAGCTCTTCTGACTCTTCCTAGTGCTGATTGGAACTGCTTTATGCTCTGCTACTTCTCTGCAACTCATCTTGGTTTTTCTCTAAAAACTCTTGGACCCACTTTTATTTGGCTGCCTTCTTATGCAGCCTTCAACTCCACTGTTACAAGACTGTTTTTTTATTATTTCAAATGAGCATAAGCAGAATTAGGTTTTGTTGAGGAGTTTCTTCTTTAAAAGTTATATTTTGGATTTTCCACCTTCTCCTGCTTCTCTCCAATCCCAGGCCCTCCTTTTAACCTCCCAGTCTTCCTGTGGCCTCCTTCCACTCTCATGTCCTATGTACCACATTGCTTCTCCTCCTTTCCTCAGTTCCTCTTCTTCCTCTCCTGTGGTCTCTCTTCTAGTTTCAAAGTCTATGGACACTTGCCCCCATGTTCATATGCACATTAAAACACTATAAATTAGAGTCTGCTTGTGACACCTTTTCAGATTTAGTCATATCTGTGCTAATCATATCAAATTTAATGGCCCAATCCTGAAAACTATTACTATTTGCTATACCTATTTAGGATTTTCTTTTTACTCCATTATCTTACTTCAAAACTTACACTATCTGCCTGCCGATTACCCCAACTCTTTCCTCTGGTCCCATTAACCTCTGGAATCACACATATAACCAATTCTTGCCCAGGACATGGTTTGTTCTTTTTGAATGGACATAAGTGGTTCCAGCATCGTCGGATGTTGACACCAGCATTCCACTATGACATCCTCAAGCCCTACGTGGGGATCATGGCAGACTCTGTACAAGTGATGCTGGTGAGTCTTCTCCCTGTCCCTCTGACCCTCTGTCCCTCCCTGCTTCCCCCTTCCCTTTCCCCTTCTCTTTCTCCTCTGTCTCTGTCTCTGTCTCTCTGTCTCTCTGTTTCTCTGTTTCTCTGTCTGTCTGTCTCCCTGTCTCTGTCTCTGATTCTCTCTCTCTCTCTCCCTCAAACACACACACACACACCTTTACACTCAGATTTTATTCTCTAAGTAAACAGTCATAAGACATAAATACAGGGAATATCATTCTGAAGCCATTACTGAGAAAATAATTTCTTCAAAAGCAGATGAGACAGAAGTGTTTCAGGTGTCAGGGTATGTACATAGTTTGCTCATATCCAAGGAGAGAACATCATGTGGGATATAAACCCACTCCCTACTTCCAAGCTGCAGCATATGGACTAGAATAGTAATTTCCCCTAGACATCATGATGGTCCTTCCTTGCTGGTTAGCCAGTGGTAGCTTCAGTGACATGATAGCTATCTCAGGATGACACTTAATCCTTCTCAACCTTGGGATCTACTAGTGCTGTACTGAACAGTGACTAGACTATGAAATATAAGCCAGAACTTCATTCTAACAGGGAAATCTACTGCACTTTCCCTTTCCATAGGAAACAAGATTTCTAACCCCCTCCACTACAGGCCCCAGTGCTTTGTTCTTATCTGAATGACAATTGAAGTGGAAGTGCCATCAGGATGGCCCCATTGAGAATGCATCTGCTGTCCCATTGCCTTTCATTTTCCAAACATGTTTTATGTTTATGTTTGAGAAATGGTCAATGTTTCAAATCTAATTCATCCTTATGAGCATTGAGGGGACTGAGACTTTGTAAAAGCATAAAGGTCATAACTAATTCCAAAATTTAAATACTATCACATGATATTGAGAGAACTATTCAATACAGTAATGGTTTTCTGAGAGAAACAGGCATAGCAGTCCAAATATATCTTCACATTCTTATGATAGGAGGGGTACTTGCAGGTATGTAGAGCTGAGTACTTGTTGTGGAGAGAAGAATCTAGTGTAATTTGCTCAGCACTTCTGGGAGATAAGAAAACCATGTCACACTCCCATCACAGGACAAATGGGAGCAGATTGCTTGTCAAGACACCACTCTAGAGATCTTTCACCCTATCTCCTTGATGATGTTGGACACCATCATGAAGTGTGCCTTCAGTTACCAGGGCAGTGTCCAATTGGACAGGTCAGTGACTACACTGCATGTGCAGGGACCTTATTCTTACCAATTGATGGGCCTCACCAGAGAGACATGTGGGGCTTATAGGATGTTTATCTCCACAAAAAAGCAAGATTCTGTCCCCAGCATCAGGCAAGTTCTAACTACAAAGCAGATCCAACACTGTCCTAGTCATATATGCCATTCACAGGCTACAACAATGAATGGATGTGTGCCTTGCTGTTACTTATTCAACCTTCTTATTAGGAATCCTCACCAAAACTCAATTCTGTTTCCATACCAGATGTTCCTATTACCAGCCTGTTTTGTATCCTCTCCCTCAGGAGTTCTCAGGCCTACCTCCAGGCGGTTAGTGATCTGAACAACCTAGTGACTTCCCGTATGAAGAATGTCTTCCTCCACAATGACATTATCTACAACCTGACTTCCCATAGCCGAAGGACCAACTCTGCCTGTCAGATTGCCCATGAACACACAGGTTTCATTTTTTCTTTTGTCTCAGCTCCTTTAACAGGTTCAGCTTAAATGAACTGCCCGTGACTTCTCAGGTAGGCTCAATGCCTGAAGCATTCAGAAAAGATTTATATGCATTTATCCTGGGTATTTCCCTTGCACCAGACTTGGTAATAGAGATGGGAGAGTATCTGAAAGCCTGGGAGTGATCACCTCTGCCACAATTTTAGCGATGCTGTTTACTGCCCTTTAAAGCAACTCAAGCAGACACTGCATGAGCCATGGTCCAGAGAGGACTACTAAACATCCTTCAGATGGTGTTAGACTTGCGACACTTCTGCCTCTATATGCTTCCTGACCTCTATATAGCACTCAGACTGGGACTGGGGAAGTCGCAGACCTGCTGAGGGTTGTTGTAGTTCTCATCCCTGTCTCTTACCCATTTTCATGGGACAGACCGAGTTGTCAAGCTGAGGAAGGCTCAGCTACAGGACAAGAAATCAATGGAGGATCTCAGAGGAAAGAGATGTTTGGATTTCCTGGACATCCTTCTATTCTCCAGAGTGAGTAGCAAGAGTTGAGTTCTGAGACTCGGCCCAGGATTAAACTAAGTGACAAAGACTGCTTTCTCACCATGGACTCTCCAGATGGACGATGGGAGCAGCTTGTCTGACAAAGCATTGCGTGCTGAGGTCGACTCACTCATGTTTGGGGGTCATGACACACCAGCCAGTGGGATCTCCTTGGTCTTCTATGCTTTGGCCACACATGCCGACCACCAACAGAGATGCAGAGAAGAGGTCCAGAGCCTTCTTGGGGATGGATCCCCCATCACATGGTGAATGGGAACTCAAGAAAAAAACCCACTGTCTTGTAATAGGGAGTCTCTGGTTTTCTCAGGCTCATCTTATTCTTCTGGATGGGCTTCCTTTCAGGGGCCATCTGCACCAGATGCCCTATACCACCATGTGCATCAAGGAGGCCATGAGGCTCTACCCACCAATACCATCTGTTGGCAGAAAGCTCAACACACCTGTCACCTTCCCTGATGGACGCTCCTTACCTAAAGGTATGAGCACTTACCTTCAATGACTTGAGTTTTCTGGGGAGAAAGAAAAGTCAGAACTTTTTGTGTGCTTCTCTAGTTCTGAATTCATTAAGTCTTCTTCTCCTTGTAAGTAAACCTGTGCAGATGTCATGGAAAAAATGACATGAATTTTTGTATTTAATTAGAATCATATTATTAATGTTCAATAACCACACTTTCATGGTTTAGAATCCACACTTTCATGACAACAAGATTCCTTTATTCAGATTCCATGATTTTTTTCCCTCTGAGATATAATCACATTTCTTTATTTATTTTTCTTAATGTGGATAGGTGTTTTTCCTACATGTTATGTCTGAATACGACATGTTTGGAGTGCCAATGGGGACCAGTAGTGATTTTTGGATGTTCTGACACTGAAAATATAAACTGCTGTCAGGTGCCACATGGATGCTGAAAACTGAACCCAAGCTGTTTACTGGAAGAGTAAACAGCACACTTAACCACTGACATTTTTAAAATTCAACATCCTACAATGATCCCTGATAGCACAAAGAGACCTCTTCTTTCTTAGCTGTATACTCCTAAAAGCATTCTTCACACTAGATTGAATATGTGGAATAATTCTATGGTGATTTATCCCTCAGAAAACATATTCATTTATACAGTGATGACTCAAACCTCAAGGTCTTTAACACTCAAAACCAATGGAAGTGAATTCCTGACTAGAGCTATGAAAGTCTCACTTCCAGAAAGCAAAGGATGGAGAGATGAGATAGATATGAGTGTGGTGTGGTTCTTTAGATTGGTTACATCAAGGGAAGGTACCAGAAAGTTCTGTGTTGTTAATTGTATTTTCTCTGGTCTGAGGTATCCTCTGATTGTTGATAGACAGCACAGTCAGTTGTTTTATATTCTCCAGTGCGTGGAAGGCATTTGACAAACCCGAGTGATTACTTAGGAATGACTACTCAATTGGTCTCCAATACTTTCCTACATTTATTCCACATTCATCATCAACTGCTTTCACCTTCCCAACAAGATCATGCTGACCAACCTTAGGATTCATGGAACCAGGTCTTTCTCATATACAAGGACCCTGCTGTCCATCAGACCAGCCATTCATTCCATGTATTTTCTCTCTCCCACCTGCCCCACAGGTATCACAGTACTGCTCCACTTTTATGCTCTTCACCACAACCCAAAAGTGTGGCCAAATCCAGAGGTAGGCATCACTGGAGAACAGAGGGAAACATAGTCCAATTCCAGTGCCTCTTCCTGGTCTCTCCTGAGAATTTTGTCCCTCACAGGCTAAGAACAAAGGTGTAGCCACTGCCTGTTTTGTCCTTGGAACTCTCTCTGCAGGTGTTTGATCCTTCCCGGTTTGCAATGAATTCTGTCCAACACAGTCATGCTTTCCTGCCCTTCTCAGGAGGATCAAGGTAAAGCATTCTGTGTAGGTAATGGAATAGAGGTTAGAATTTATATCCTCTGAGTACACATGTGCACACACTCTTCTCCTTCCCTTTTCTATCCTTTCAACCCCTGAATACTAGATAAAAAGAGAAAGACAGATAGGGAGTAAAGGAAAGAGATGCCTGAATGAAGTCAGGGGTCAGAAATGGACAGCCTTATCATTAGACAATTTCCTGCTGATTAGGGGCATTGAGGTCCTAAGAGTATCTTGAAAGTGTGACCCAGAGAAATGGGTTTTCCCCTGACTCAGTGAGACCACATTTATGTTACATAGAATGAGACACTGACACTTGAATCACACATATCATTCCCTCAGTCTTTCACACCTCTGTAGCTCATTGAACAGTTTTTGGAAACATACTAACTCTTAACACTGCCCTACACTGCCTCACTCCTGTGCCCTTGAATAAAGGACTTACGGACTATTGGATGTCTGAATTAGAGAGAGAGAGTCAGAGAGAGAAACAGAGACAGAGATAGAGACAGACAGACAGACAGACAGACAGACAGACAGAGACAGACAGACAGATCTGGCTGATCATGAAGGCCATTGGATGCAGACAGAAGTTGAGAGAGGATGTTTCAGCAAACTCAATAACACAATCTAATATAGAAAGTAGAGCTGATAAGAGGTAGGTGCCAGGGCCATGAAGTGGGAGGGGTGGGTAGGGGAGCAGGGTGGGAGGGGCGGAGCGGTATAGGGAACTTTCAGGATAACATTTGAAATGTAAATAAAGAAATATCTCATTAAAAAAAAAGAGCTAGGAAGAGGTACCCAGAGAGCACAGTGCCACACTCCTGACTTCTTTGACACTGTTCTACCTGAAGGAAGGCATGAAGGGTCATGAAGAAGGGGAGACTTAAGGATTCCAGAGAAGTTTGGGAGAAAATGTTCAAGTTTGCAAGAAGGGACATTAAATGACAGGTGCTGTTGTGCTAGAGTAAGACTTGAGTCTGAGCACTGGGTGGAGACAGATGGGGAGGCAGCTTGAAGCTCTCCAGACTGGTGTCTTATCTGGTTCCCCTCCGATGGTTGTCAATCCTTTGCCTTCATACCACATTACCCCTTGGAAGTGTGCTCTGCCTCTTCCTTGGTTGCTCTGACCACTGGTGTTACTGGGGGAACCTAAAACTCTCAGTGGAAGAAGTGAACACCCAAACATTGAGTGTATGATGGTAAATGTGAGACTGTCCCCTGGACACTTGTCCTCTCCTAACAGATGTCACTCCTCTGAAATCAGTACTGGTTTAGACTTAGTCCTGGGAGAGGGGGAGCCCTTGTCACAGCACAGGAGCAGAGATGGATGTGTGAATGAGGGAAAGGCAGTCTTGGTGAGAGAAGGATTCCTTCCCAGCTCTGCACAGAACAGGATTCCAGTTTGTTGTTGCTGTTGTTTTGTTTTTCTGGGGTGTTGTTGTTGTTGTTTTTATTGGCTTTTTTTTTAACCCAGGAACTGCATTGGGAAGCAACTTGCCATGAACGCACTGAAGGTCGCTGTGGCCCTAACCCTGCTTCGATTTGAGTTGCTGCCAGATCCCACCAGGGTACCCATCCCTACTCAACAACTCGTATTAAAGTCTAAGAATGGGATCCACCTGCATCTCAGGAAGCTTAAATAGTGCTACTGGGGACAATACAAGGGTCCAAGTGCCTGCTGCCTGCCATTCTATCTGTCACTGCTCCTATGCCCTGCTTGGCTTTCTGCTTCTTGCTTCTATTAGCCCACCTGCCTCTCTTCCCTCCTGTCTGCTTGGGAGTTAACAGGCCTCCTGTTTCTCTGTCCTTTTCTCTGCCTCATCCCTCTTGTTTGTCTGTCTGTGTGTCCTAACGATGGCCTGCCTGCCTCTCTACCTGACTTTCCCCTTCCTATTTGTGTCAACTTCCTACTTTGTTCTTCTGAACTAACGCACTTGTATGACTTCAACAACACAGATTTATAGCTACACTTTTGCAGGTACGACAGATACTTTCCCTGAATGAAAACCAAACCTCACACAAACTCTCAGGAGAAATCCCTTTCTCTAATCTTTCAGCTCTGGAAGCTACCACAAGGTGCCTAGTAGTGATAAATCCCATCATGATTATCAAGAATCATCTCTTAAAACTGACATAAACCAACTGTGGACATTATCCACAGCTAAAACATCTCCAAGAGCAATAGAAGGACTATTTTTATTAGATATTTTCTTTATATACATTTCAAATTTCAAATGCTATCCCGAAAGTTCCCTATACCGTCCTGCGCTCTGCTCCCCTACCCACCCATTCCTGCTTCTTGGCCCTGTACTGGGGCATATAAAGTTTGCAATACTAAGGGGCTTCTCTTCCCAGTGATGGCCGACTAGGCCATCTTCTGCTACATATGCAGCTAGAGACATGAGCTCTGGGGTCCTGGTTAGTTCATATTGTTGTTCCGCCTATAGGGTTGCAGACCCCTTCAGCTCCTTGGGTGCTTTTTCTAGCTTCTCCATTGGGCTCCCTGTGTTCCATCCAATAGCTGACTGTGAGCATCGACTTCTGTATTTGCCAGGCACTGGCATAGCCTCATATGAGACAGCTATACCATGGTCCAGAAGGACTATTTTAATGAATGACAAGTTAAATCAGCCCAGAAATTCTGAACTTCAAAGCAAACATCACATTCTATGCTACTTTAGTTGGCAAGTATCACCATCACCTTGAATCTACTTAAATAAAATGAAGTAAAAACTAAAGTATTTTTAATTACAATTTTATTTTAAAATAAAAATAAAATAAAACTTAGTGCAATTAAAATTAATATTTTTTTCATGTGTGCCCAAACCACTCAAAGATAAGAAGGATAAGAAAGACATGCTTCTTCCAATTGGTCTGTGTAGTATTGAAAATACATGGCTAGCACTTAACCCAGAGAAGATGTAAATAGGACAGGTTAGCTCTTCTTCATAGTCTGTGACTTTTACCCTATAATATAATCAAAGTAAATTGAATAGTCTAAAGGGAAAAAAATAAGTGTTGGCATGCACACAGATACATAGCTCTAAATAAGATGTCTCCAACCAATCTCTCCACTCAGAGCTCAGGGAACCCAGAAGAGCAGGAGGCAGAAGGAGTTGGGGAGATAGGGAAGATAGAGGACACCAGGAGAACAAAGTGCTCTAAAACAAATGAGTCAGCTCATATGAACTCACAGGGACTGGAGCAGCAGTCACAGGGCCTACATGGGTCTGAACCTTTGCATGCATACTATAGCTTTCAGTTTAGAATTCTTATGGGGCTCCTGAATGTAAGAGGGAGAGTGAGTCTCTGATTCTCATGCCTTTTCTTGGGGCTCTTTTATTTTTCTGTTTGAATGGTGTCTTAGTTAGGGTTTCTATTCCTGCACAAACATCATGACAAAGAAGCAAGTTGGGGAGGAAAGGGTTTATTTGGCTTACACTTCCATACTGCTGTTCATCACCTAGGAAGTCAGGACTGGAACTCAAGCAGGTCAAAAAGCAGGAGCTGATGCAGAAACCATGGAGGGATGTTCATTACTGGCTTGCTTCTCCTGGCTTGCTCAGCCTGCTCTCTTTTAGAACCCAAGACTTCTAGCCCAGAGATGGTCCCACTCACAAGGGGTCTTTCCTCCTTGATCACTAAATGAGAAAATACCCCACAGCTGGATCTCATGGAGGCACTTCCCCAACTGAAGCTCCTTTCTCTGTGATAACCCCAGCAGCCTGTGTCAAGTTGACACATAAAACCAGCCAGTACAGTTGACCCCTTGTCAACTTGACACACAAACACACCACTAGTTCTTATTCATCCCCAAGAGCTAAACAACTTTAAAAGTCCTACAGTCTTTACATATTAAAAGTTCAATCCTTTAAAAATATCCAATATCTTTTAAAATCCAAAGTCTTTTTACAATTAAAACTCTCTTAACTGGGATCCACTAAAATATTTTCTTCCTTCAAGAGGAAAAAATATCAGGGCACAGTCACAATCAAAAGCAAAAATTAAACTCCAACTATCCAATGTCTGGGATCCAACTCATGATCTTCTGGCCTCCAAGGGCTTGGGTCACTTCTCCAGCCCTGTTCTTTGTAGCACACAGCTTGTCTTCTAGGCTCCAGATGCCTGTAGTCCACTGCTGCTGCTGTTCCTGGTGGTCATTCATGCTACTGGCATCTCCAAAACACTGCATGACCCCTTCAGTCCTGGGCCATCAATTGCAACTGAGGCTGCACCTTCACCAATGACCTCAATGGCCTCTCACACTGCTGAGACTCAGCTTCTCTGTGTGACCCCTTCATGCCTTCAAAACCATTACCACCTGAGTAACTCTTACACATTACCAAGTCCAGCAACAGTACAAGGTACAAACTTGGCTATCTCTGGAACACAGCCTCTGTGCTCTCAGAAAACACTTCCCAGAAGATGTAACCTCAATGATGCTGGTTTCTTCTTAATCACCGCTACTTTCTTAGCTCCAGCTAACCAGCATCAATAGTCCCAGTAATGAAAAGGTTTCACTTTAGTAGTTCTGGTATCTTGTTAATCACAGCTGATCCTTCAGACCCAGCTAACCAGAACCACAGAATCTTCAAAATCAAAATAACAATGGCCCTGAAAAGAGTCTTTAATCTTCCCTCTGAAATTACACAAGCCAGGCCTCCATCTTCTGCACTGTTCTCAACATTATCTTCCAAGCTCCTACACAACATCCCACAGAGTTCTTAACACAGAATGGATCTTCTGGCCCAAAGTTCCAAAGTCCTTCCACAGTCTTCCCCAAAACATGGTCAGGTTGTCACAGGAATACCCTACTATTCTGGTACCAATTTGTCTTAGTTAGGGTTTCTATTCCTCCACAAACACCATGACAAAGAAGCAAGTTGGGGAAGAAAGGGTTTATTTGGCTTACACTTCCATACTGCTGTTCATCACCAAGGAAATCAGGACTAGAACTCAAGCAGGTCAAAAAGCAGGAGCTGATGCAGAGGCCATGGAGGGATGTTCTTTACTGGCTTGCTTCTCCTGGCTTGCTCAGCCTGCTCTCTTTTAGAACCCAAGACTTCTAGCCCAGAGATGGTCCCACTCACAAGGGGCCTTTCTCCCTTGATCACTAATTGAGAAAATACCCCACAGCTGGATCTCATGGAGGCACTTCCCCAACTGAAGCTCCTTTCTCTGTGATAACCCCAGCAGCCTGTGTCAAGTTGACACATAAAACCAGTCAGTACAAATGGCTTGTCCAACTTTGACACAATTGTTTTCATTTTATCTTACATTTTGTTTTGTGCAAAATAAGTAAGTAAGTAAATAAATAAATAAATAAATAAGGCAGGAGAATCCATGCACAACTTGGCCAACTCTGCTGCCATTCTAGTTCATATCTAGCACTTTGACTCAGTCCACTGCAACATCTACTCCTTCTGCAAGCTGCTTGGGCATGTGGAGAAGGGATTTTGAGAACCAGGTGTCATCACTGGATAGGGCCAGTCCTAGGTCCCTTGGCTGGGGCCCAGCTTGGAGCTGCTGCAGCTGCAGCCTGGGCTACTTGCCCTGCTGGGAGAGGGAGGTAGGGTGCACAGTTGTGCTTCTTCAAGCTACAAGCACAAAGATAGAGCCAAGTGAGTCTTGGGGAGGCCAACTTTGAGGGTGGGGAAGTGTGCAGCAGCCTGGAACTTTCTCAGAACTGACTCCTACCTGGGAGATCATCCTGACTCTGGTTAACAGCAGGATATCAAGAGTAGCAATGATGTATTTTCCTCTCAGCCTCAAGCTCCTGGAATAATGGCTCAATCGCAAAAATATATTTACAAAACCTAAGGCATATAGCTAGGCTCATTCCCTGACTAGCTAATAATTTAAAATAACTCATTTATACTCATCTATTCTCTACTATGTGGCTGGTTACCTCTGCTTAGGTACCATGTGTTTGCCTTCCATGCATTCTCGTCCCATGCCTTGCTTTATCCCAGATTCCTTTCTGCCTACCAGATATCCCATTTTCTATTCTACCCTTTTCTGTAGGGTAAAGGTTTTTTAGTTGACAGGTGATGCATCCATAAAATGCACAGGATAGTATCTCTATAAAGAGACCTGGTAATGGTCTATTATTTAATTTGCATCAGAAACCTAAAGCCTTGAACCAGACCAACAACTCATTGCCATGATCATTTGTGTGTGTGTGTGTGTGTGTGTGTGTGATGCTCTGTAATTTTCAATGCCAATATGACAAAACAAATGTGTAGTGGGAAAGATGAAGGAAAGTAGAGATGGGTGCGGTGGAGAGAGAGAAGGAGCTAGAGAGTCAATGGCAATGACAAGTGTGAGGGAAGGCTGTGGGTTACCACCTAAGGCTATGCAGATGTCCATGGTGATAATGCTGCCTGAAGCCATGATGAATTCATGGTCCAGGCTGCAGCTGGGGTCCATATTAGTGTCCTTCACCCAGAGGCCAAGTTGAAGTCCTTGGCCTTTGCTGCTGCTGAGGGTTATAATGGTTCTGTCATCCATGCTACAACAGAGGGCCATGTTTGTATCCATGCTCTGTACTGCCACCAGAGACCATGCTAATGTCCCTGCTGACCTGAGGCTGGACACCATGTGTATGTCCATGGTCCATGCTGGCACCAGAAACCATGTGGAAGTATGTGATCCATGCTACTGCTGTCTACAAAGGGCAAGGAAGCTGCTTTTAGAGTAGAATCAATGACTGCAGACTCACAGATGAGAAAAAGGGACATTAAAAGCTTCAGTGACACCCTTTATCCTTACCCTACCCCAACCCTCCACATAAAAAGTAACAGCCAAGACAGGAAACCGTCAAATAGAGTTCTTAATATGTGTGATAAGGATGCTGAAATGTAGCTCCACCCTGATATAGCTGTCTCCTGAGAGGCTCTGTCAGAGCCTGGCAAATACAGAGGCAGATGCTCAAAGCCAACCATTGGACTGATCACAGGGTCTCCAATGGAGGAGTTAGAGAAAAGACTGAAGGAGCTGAAGGGGTTTGCAACCTGTAGTAGGAACAACAATATCAACCAACCAGATCCTCCAGTGCTCCTAGGGACTAAATCACCAACCGAAGAGTACACATGGAGGGATCCATGGCTCCAGCTGCATGTGTACCAGAGGATGGCCTTGTCAGACATCAGTGGGAGGAGAGGCCCTTGGTCCTGGGAAGGCTCCATGCCCCAGTGTAGGGGAATGCTAGGGCAGGGAGGCAGGAGTGGTTGGGTGAGTAGGTGAGCACCCTCATAGAATTAGTGGGAGGGAGGATGGGATATGGGGTTCCTGGAGGAGGGACCTGGAAAGGGGATAACATTTGAAATGTAAATAAATAAGATATACAATTAAAAAAGAAAAAGAAAAAAGAAATGTAGTTCCACACTTGATGGCTTCTGGCCAAGTGTGGGTGGAGAAAGTTTTGGTTTCCTTACACAGCTAGCACTGGAAGTTTGAACATACTCCAGTGAGTCAAGTCTATGGGCAACAAAAATTGGACTGACATTGGGTGAGGGAGGTCATAGATTGGGGAAACAAACCTGAGAGGACTTGGAAGTGGGTGTGGTTGGGCTACATGATATGAAATCCCCAAATAATCAAGAACATTTTATCATTTTTTAAAAAAGAATAATTTAGTGTCAGCTAGATGTCTCAGCAGGTAGAAAGGCTTGATACCTGGCCCTGATGACTGGAGTTCCAACCCTTGGCCACAAACATCTGTAATCTCAGCACTGATGGTGGTGGAATGAGCATAAGAGACTCACCCTGAAACAGAACAACAGATATGACAAGGGACCTGATGGAGAAACCCAGTTCCTAGGAAGTCATCCTCTGTGCATGCAAACACATGAATAATAAGAAATAAACATTTAAAACTTCTTAAAATAATGCCCCCTCCCAGTCACTTCCTCCCACAATCATCCCCTTCCCCCTCCTTTTTTCCTCTGAGTAGATGGGTGCCCCCTGGTCATCCTCCTTGCCCTGCCTCATCAAGTCTCTGTCAGGATAGGAACAAGTCTCTGTAGGCTGAGGCATACAGGGAAGCCCAGCTAGAAGAACATATCCCAAAGGCAGTCAACACCTTTTGGATAGCCCCTGCTCCAGTTATTCCAGACCCACATGAAGACTAAGCTACACATCTGCTACATATGTGCAGGGAGATCTAGGTCAAGTACAGTGGTTTTTTTTTTTTTTTTGTTTGTTTTGTTTTGTTTTTTGTTTTTTTTGGTTAGTGGTTCAGTCTCTGAGAGCCCCAAGGGTAGGTTACTTGAACCTGTTGGTCTTCCTGTGGAGTTCCTATCCCCTTAGGAGCCAGTTTCCTTCCTCCTATTCTTCCATAAGCATCCCAAGCTCTGTTTGGCTGTAGATGTCCATATCTTTCTGAGTCAACTGCTGGGTAGAGCTTCTCAGAGGGCAGCCATGCTAGATTCCTATTTGTACACCTAACAGAGTATCATTAAAAGTGTCAAGGATTGCTGCTTCTCATGACATGGTACCATGGGCAGACCCATTTGGGGTCCATCAACCTTGGGAAAAAAAATCAGGGTTCTGGTACTCAGGTGGGCAAAGAGTCGTCGAACAACAGACAAGAACACTAGAGAGCGCTGAATCTGAGTGTAATCTTTCAAAGCAAGCATCAGAATTATATAGTCATTACAGAAGGAAACAGGGAAGTTAGGAGATACATCAGCCAAGATACACTGAGGCCATCTGATGCATAATGACTCTTTAAACAAAACAGAGAAATGTGTACATGAAAACTGGCAGAAACCAGGCAGTGTTTACAACTGAGATGAAAATCAGCCCTATCTTAAGCCAGTTTATTTTTAGAAGCCAGGGGCAAGGGCTTCACACCCTAGGCATAATTCCAATTCTAGTCTATTGTATAATCCACCTTCTCCCTAGGCCATTGTAAATTCCTGTATAAGGGAGTGACTCAGGTGTTAGAAAAATTTACTCTACTTCCTTCTTAAACCACAACCCACCTTCTTTCTAAGATTATATAATGTAGTCTGCCATGCATGAGTGTAATGAGAATTCTAAGTTAGCTTTGTTGAACTTGCCCTGAGATTTCTGACTCTTATCAAATAAACTGCAATGCCTGATTTTTTCACTATCTATCAACACTGGAGGAATTTCTTCTGAATAAGTAACATTCTTATGAAATTCAGAGCCCAAGGTCAGCTCAGTGATTGACTAGGACATTGGGACACTGGTGGAGGCCAGGAAGCAATGTTCAATCTAACTTGGCTATTTGCCAAATCACTCCTTGGAGGTACCTATAATAAAACAATACTGAAAGAAAGCATGCAAAATCCTCCATCGACTATCATAAGGACAAATCTGGACCACATCTGTGTTGTAGGATGCCAAGGAACTCCAGGAGACCAGTTTCCATGAAACTTTTTGCCTCAGGACTGTGGCTATGCTTTTGTTCTTGTCATTCAGACTCCACTGGAGTGGGTGTGGCAACATGGGTCTCAAGTTGGAACAGTTATTGGTTCCCTTTTCCCTCAATCTTTGCTCCATCCCCTGTCCCTACATGTCTTGCAGACAGGATAAATTTTGGGTCAAAAGTTTTGTGAGTGAGTTGGTGTCCTTATTGTTCCATTGAAGGAAGCCTCTTTATGTTTCATATTCCCAGTGCTGTGAGTCACAACAAAGACACATCTATTCATCCTTGTGTACTTCTCTTATTCCAGGTCTCTGTATATTCTTGGAGATGCCCCTTACCTCCCACCCCTATCAGTTGCAGATTTACTTTCATTTTCATGACCATCAGGCTATCCCTTCTGTGCCATCCCCACACCTATTCCTGACCTCCCCATTCTCCTCTCCATTTCCTCTTCCACCCAGTTTCCTCCCTCCATCTACCTCTTATGATTATTTTATTCCCCCTTCTAAGTTAGCTTCAAGCATCCTTGCATGCACCTTCCTTCTTGTTTAGATTCTTTGGGTCCATGGAGAGTAACATAGTACCCGTATTTTATGGCTAATATCCACTTCTAAGTGAGTACAAACCATGCATGTCATTTTGGGGCTGGGTTACCTCACTCAGGATGATATTCTCAAGACCCATTCATTTGCCAGAAAAATTCATGATATCTTTGTTTTTAATAGCTGAATAGTATTTCATTGTGTGAATGTACTACATTTTCTTTACCCATTCTTCAATTTTGGGACATCTAGGTTGTTTCCAGTTCCTGGCTATTACAAATAAAGCTGCTATGACCATAGTGGAGCCAGTTTCTTTGTGGAAAGGTGGAGAATCTTGGGTATACGTCCAAGAATGATATGGCAAGGCCTTGAGGTAGAACCATTTGATGGCCTTGCATTTGGAGTATAGATGTTCAGAATTGAGAGTTCATCTTGGTAGATTTTTCCTTTGAACCAGTATGAAGTGTCTTTCCTTATCTTTTTTGATAAATTTTGATTGAAAGTTGATTTTATTCAATATTAGAATGGTTACCCCAGCTTGTTTCTTGGGACCATTTGCTTGGAAAATTGTTTTCTAGCCTTTTACTCTGAGGTAGTGTCTGTCTTTGTCACTGATGTGCGTTTTCTGTATGCAGCAAAATGTTGGGTTCAGGGTTCTGTTTACATATCCAGTCTCTTATTCTATATCTTTTTGGGGGAATTTAGTCCATTGATGTTAAGGGATATTAAGGGAAAGTGATTTTTACTTAGTGTCATTTTTGTCATAAGAGATGGAATTATGTTTGTGTGGCTATTTTCTTTTGGGTTTGTTGAAAGATTACTTTCTTGCTTTTTCTAGGGTGTAGTTTCCCTCCTTGTGTTGGTGTTTTCCATCTATTATCCTTTGGAGGCCTGGATTTGTGGAAAGATATTTTGTAAATTTGGTTTTATCATGGAATATTTTGGTTTCTCTATTTATGGTAGCTGAGATTTTTGCTGGGTATACTAGCCTGGCCTGACATTGTGTTCTCTTAGAATCTGTAAGACTCTAAGCCCAGGATCTTCTGGCTTTCATAGTCTCTGGTGAGAAGTCTGGTATAATTCTGGTAGTTTTACCTTCATATGGTACTTGACCTTTTCACCTTACTGCTTTTAATTCTTTCTTTGTTTTGTGCATTTGGTGTTTTGATTATTATGTGATGGGAGGAATTTCTCTTTTAGTCTAGTCTAGTCTATTTGGAGTTCTGTAGGCTTCTTGTATTTTCATGGGCATCTCTTTCTTTAAGTTAGGGAAGTTTTCTGCTATGATTTTGTTGAAGGTATTTACTGGCTGTTTAATTTGGAAATCTTCACTCTCTTTTATACCTATTATCCTTAAGTTTCGTCTTTTCATTGTGTCCTGAATTTCATGGATGTTTGGGTTAGGAGCTTTTTGCTTTTTTCATTTTCTTTGACTTTTGTGCCAATGTTTTCTATGGTATCTTCTGCACCTGAGATTCTGTCTTCTATTTCTTATATTCTGTTGGTGATTCTTGCATTTATGACTCCTGATCTCTTTCCTATATTTTCTAACTCCTTTGTGATATCTTTAATGTTTCTATTTCCATTATTAGATCTTGGATGGTTTTGTTCATTCCCTTTACCTGTTTGACTGTGTTCTCCTGTAATTTTTTAAGGGATTTTGGTGTTTCCTCTTTAAGGGCTTCTAGCTGTTTACAGGTGTTCTGCTGTATTTCTTTAAGGGAGTTAATTATGTCTATAAAGTCCTCTATCACTGTAAAGAGAAGTGATTTTAGATCCAAATCTTGCTTTTCCCATGTGATGGTGTGATGGTTTGTATATCCTTGAACCAGGGAGTGGCACCATCTGAAGGTGTGGCCTTGTTGGAATAGGTGTAAGCTAGCCCCAGTTAAATATTGTTTTTTATAAGACTTGTCTTGGTCATGGTATCTGTTCACAGCAGTAAAACCCTAACTGTAAGGAGCCCCCCTCACATTCGCCATTACAAGATGGCGCTGATGGCACTGGCACCCATGTAAACAAACCATCTGTGCATGCGCCAGGGTAGTTTTCCACTCCATGTGCTCTGCCTTCCCCGTGATGACAACTCCAGTCGATGGGCTGCAGCCAATCAGGGAGCAACACGTCCGAGGCGGAGTACAATCCTCCATAAAAGGGATGGGGCTCCGCCATTTTCCTCTCTCTCTCTGTCTCTTCTCCACTGGCTCCTGAAGGGGTAAGCAATAAAGCTTGTGCTGCAGAAGATTCCGGTTGCCCTGAGGGTGTTCTTACCAGGGGGGACAAAAGCGCGGGCAATACCTAACTAAGACAGAAGTTGGTACTGGAAGTGGGGTATTGCTGTGATAGGCCTGACCATGCTTTTATTTGAAAGAATGTGGATTTTTGGACTTTGGATTTGGAACTCAATGGAATGCTTTAAATGGGGCTTAGTGGGTCATCCTAGTAGGAATATGGAAGACTTTGTTGCTGGGAGTAATTTTAACTGTGTTGACCTGGCCCAAGAGATTTCAAAAGAGAAGGATTTCAGTATGTGGCATAAAGACTGTTTTTGTGGTATTTTAGTGAAGAATGTGGTTACTTTTTGCCCTAGTCTGAAAAATCTGTCTGAGGCTAAGGTGAAAAGACTTGGATTAATTGAATTAATTGCATTGACAAAGGAAGTTTCAAAAAAGCCCAGCAGAGACTCTGTTCTCTGGTTAAGTCTCACAAAGAGAAGTTTTAACTTAGAAAGGCCAAATATAAAATATATGGTTTGAGTATTAAAGGCATACCAGGAAGTGAAATGGAGCAAAATCCTGTGTTCTAGGAGATAACAGATTAAGGGAGTGGGACCTTGGGGCAAGATCCTACCCAGCTAAATTAAATCCAGGTATAGTGGCACACACCTTTAATCTCAGGAGACAAGCATGTTGATCTCTGCATTCAAGGTCAATCTACAGAGCAAGATCCAGGATAGCCAAGCTTAGGCAGTGAAGGATTTGGAAAACAGAAAGCCAGTGACAATGTAATAGTACAAGCGGGTCATGTTCTAGTTCCTGCAAGCAGCAGAACTCGGCAGCTTCAGCCATGTGACTCTGGCTCTAGAGTTAAGAATGGAAGGAACTACTGGGACAATTGAAGCTGGTTAGCTGGAGCTAAGAAATTAGCAGTGATTAAGAAGAGACCAGCATCCCTGAGGTGAAATCTTATGGGAATTGTTTTCTGGGAGCACAAAGAAGCTGTGTTCCAGAGATAGCCAAGGTTGTACCTCTTGCTGCAACTGGACTTGGTAATGTGTAAGAATCACCCAGGTGGTACTGGTTTTGAAAGCATGAAGGTGTCATGAAGAACAGCTGAGGCTTGGCACTGTGAAAGGTCATGGAGGCCACTGGAGAAGGTGTAGCCTCAGCTGCAGTTGATGGCCCAGGACTGAAGGGGCCATGCAAAGGAGACAATTGGTGAAGCCTAGTTGGAATGGAATACCCCAGTGTATTGGAGATGTTAGTACCATGGGATGATCACCAAGAACAGCAGCCGTAGTGGAGTGAATCAATCTGAGCTTAGAGTGCTACAGAGGGCAGAGCTGAAGAAGCGATGCCAGCCCTTAGGAGGAGTCTAAAAGATGAAGTGGAATCCCAGACACTGAAACAAGAAGCTGTAACATTGAAATTGCCTTGGAGACTCAAAGATGTTAAAGATGCCAGAGCCATGGGATACATGCTGAGAAAAGCTGCTAACAGGGAATGGAACCAGCCCAGGAGAAAGCAGTTTGTTGCAGTCAACAGAGATGAAAAAGTAGTGGAGATCTGAAGACCGCTTTGACATCAGCCAGGGAGATGCAGAGTTTGGAGTTTGCCCAGCTGGTTTCCTGCCTTGCTTTGGGGATTACAGTTAATGAAATTGAATGAATCTCAGAAGAGACCTTGAACTTTGGACTTTTAACATTGTTGCGACTGCTATAGACTATGAGGACTTAGAAAGTTGGACTAAATGCATTTTGCATTATGCTATGTTTAAGTATGGTCCCCATAGACTCATGTTTTTGAACAAGTCTATGGGGACCAGGGAGTGGAATGTGATGGTTTATATATCCTTGGACCAGGGAGTGGCACCATCTGAAGGTGTGGCCTTGTTGGAATAGGTGTGACCTGGTTGGAATGGGTGCGTCACTCTGGGTGTGGGTATAAGATCCCCACTCTAGTTGCCTGGAAGTCAGTCAGCCTTTGGATGAAGACATAGAACTCTCAGCTCCTCCTGCACCATGCCTGCCTTGATACTGCCATGCTCCCACCTTGATGATAATGGACTGAACCTCTGAACCTGTAAGCCAGACCCAATTAAATGTTGTTTTTTTTTATAAGACTTGCCTTGGTCATGGTGTCTGTTCACAGCGGTAAAACTCTAACTAAGACAGATGGTATATCCAGGACTTGCTATGGTGGGAGAATTAGGTTCCGATTTTGCCAAGTAAACTTGGTTTCTGTTGCTTAGGTTCATTTACTTGCCTCCTACCATCTGATTATCTCTAGTGATACCTTCCCTTGCTATATCTGACTGGAGTCTGTCCTTCCTGCCATCCTGGTTGTTTCAGAATTCATCAGAGTTCAGCTGATCCTGGGATGCTGTGATTCTGGGATGCTGTGATTCTGGGATGCTGTGATTCTGGGATGCTGTGATTCTGGGATGCTGTGATCCTGAGATACTGTTGGTAGAGAGATAGTGAAAGTAATCAGGCAATCCGGCTGGATCAGCGCCGGGGTAGCGGGAGCGCAGGGTTGCCTGACACCCGCCAGCTACCCACGACCCCCGCCGCAGGATTTTGGGACTGCTGGTGAGTGGAACACAGCTTCTGCTCCAATCCAATTGCGCGGGACCTGAGACTGCATTAGTTAGGGAAGCAGAAACCGGCCTGAGTAGGGCCACAGGCCTCATCCGGCCAGATCAGCGCCGGGGTAGAGGGAGCGCAGGGTTGCCTGACACCCGCCAGCTACCCACGACCCCCGCCGCAGGATTTTGGGACTGCTGGTGAGTGGAACACAGCTTCTGCTCCAATCCAATTGCGCGGGACCTGAGACTGCATTAGTTAGGGAAGCAGAAACCGGCCTGAGTAGGACCACAGGCCTCATCCGGCTGGATCAGCACCGGGGTAGCGGGAGCACAGGGTTGCCTGACACCCGCCAGCTACCCACGACCCCCGCCGCAGGATTTTTGGGACTGCTGGTGAGTGGAACACAGCTTCTGCTCCAATCCAATTGCACGCGGGACCAGAGACTACATTAGTTAGGGAAGCAGAAAAACGGCCTGAGTAGGACCACAGGCCTCTTCCGGCTGGACCAGCACCGGGGTACCGTCAGCTACCCACGACCCCCGCCGCAGGATTTAGAGACTGCTGGTGAGTGGAACACAGCTTCTGCTCCAATCTTTAAACAGTGACAACGATAACAACTAACCCCAGAGATTACCAGATGGCGAAAGGTAAACGTAATAATCTTACTAACAGAAACCAAGACCACTCACCATCATCAGAACCCAGCACCCCCACTTCGCCCAGTCCAGGGCACCCCAACACACCGGAAAAGCTAGACACGGATTTAAAAGCATATCTCCTGATGATGATAGAGGACTTCAAGAAGGACTTTAATAACACACTTAAAGAAATGCAGGAGAACACTGCTAAACAGGCAGAAGACAATAAAGAGGAAGCACAAAAATCCCTTAAAGAATTGCAGGAGAACACTGCTAAAGAGTTACAAATCCTTAAAGAAAAACACGATAACATAATCAAACAGGTAGAAGTCCTTACAGAAAAACAGGAAAACACATCCAAACAGATGATGGAAATGAACAAAACCATACTAGACCTAAAAAGGGAAGTAGACACAATAAAGAAAACCCAAAATGAGGCAACACTGGAGATAGAAACCCTAGGAAAGAAATCTGGAACCATAGATACGAGCATCAGCAACAGAATACAAGAGATGGAAGAGAGAATCTCAGGTGCAGAAGATTCCATAGAGAACATCGGCACAACAATCAAGGAAAATGTAAAATGCAAAAAGATCCTAACTCAAAACATCCAGGAAATACAGGACACAATGAGAAGACCAAACCTACGGATAATAGGAGTGGATGAGAATGAAGATTTTCAACTCAAAGGACCAGCAAACATCTTCAACAAAATTATAGAAGAAAACTTCCCAAATCTAAAGAAAGAGATGCCCATGAACATACAAGAAGCCTACAGAACTCCAAATAGACTGGACCAGAAAAGAAATACCTCCCGACACATAATAATCAGAACAACAAATGCTCTAAATAAAGATAGAATACTAAAAGCAGTAAGAGAAAAAGGCCAAGTAACATATAAAGGCAAGCCTATCAGAATTACACCAGATTTTTCACCAGAGACTATGAAAGCCAGAAGATCCTGGACGGATGTTATACAGACACTAAAAGAACACAAATTCCAGCCCAGGCTACTATACCCATCCAAACTCTCAATTAACATAGATGGAGAAACCAAAGTATTCCACGACAAAACCAAATTCACACATTATCTCTCCACGAATCCAGCCCTTCAAAGGATAATAACAGAAAAAAACCAATACAAGGACAGGAACCACGCCCTAGAAACAACAAGAAGGTAATCCCTCAACAAACCTAAAAGAAGACAGCCACAAGAACAAAATGCCAACTTTAACAACAAAAATAACAGGAAACAACAAGTACTTTTCCTTAATATCTCTTAATATCAATGGACTCAACTCCCCGATAAAAAGACATAGACTAACAAACTGGCTACACAAACAAGACCCAACATTTTGCTGCTTACAGGAAACTCATCTCAGAGAAAAGGATAGACTACCTCAGAATGAAAGGCTGGAAAACAATTTTCCAAGCAAATGGCATGAAGAAACAAGCTGGAGTAGCCATTCTAATATCTGATAAGATTGACTTCCAACCCAAAGTCATCAAAAAAGACAGGGAGGGACACATCATACTCATCAAAGGTAAAATCCTCCAAGAGGAACTATCAATCCTGAATATCTATGCTCCAAATACAAAGGCAGCCACATTCATTAAAGAAACTTTAGTAAATCTCAAAGCACACATTGCACCTCATACAATAATAGTGGGAGACTTCAAAACACCACTTTCACCAATGGACAGATCATGGAAACAGAAACTAAACAGGGACACAGTGAAACTAAGAGAAATTATGAATCAAATGGATCTGGCAGATATCTACAGAACATTCTATCCTAAAACAAAAGGATATACCTTCTTCTCAGCACCTCATGGTACCTTCTCCAAAATTGACCACATAATTGGTCACAAAGCAGGCCTCAACAGATATAAAAATATTGAAATTGTCCCATGCATCCTATCAGATCACCATGGACTAAAGCTGATCTTCAATAACAAAATAAATAATAGAAAGCCAACCTTCACGTGGAAACTGAACAACACTCTTCTCAATGATACCTTGGTCAAGGAAGGAATAAAGAAAGAAATTAAGGACTTTTTAGAGTTCAATGAAAATGAAGCCACAACATACCCAAACTTATGGGACGCAATGAAAGCATTTCTAAGAGGAAAACTCATAGCTCTGAGTGCCTCCAAAAGGAAA
Organism: Mus caroli; assembly: GCF_978045245.1. Taxonomy (NCBI): domain Eukaryota; kingdom Metazoa; phylum Chordata; class Mammalia; order Rodentia; family Muridae; genus Mus; species Mus caroli. The sequence continues at coordinate 41,463,204 of NW_028227261.1, read as the reverse complement.
CTAGAGAGAGCACACATTAGCAGCTTGACAACATACCTAAAAGCACTAGAACAAAAGGAAGCAAATTCACCCAAGAGGAGTAGAGGGCAGGAAATAATCAAACTCAGGGGTGAAATCAACCAAGTGGAAACAAGAAAAACTATTCAAAGAATCAACCAATCAAGGAGCTGGTTCTTTGAGAAAATCAACAAGATAGATAAACCCTTAGCCAGACTCACTAGAGGGCACAGGGAAAGCATCCTAATTAACAAAATCAGAAATGAAAAAGGAGACAGACATAACAACAGATCCTGAAGACATCCAAAACACCATCAGATCCTTCTACCAAAGGCTATACTCAACAAAACTGGAGAACCTGGATGAAATGGAGAAGTTCCTAGACAGATACCAGGTACCAAAGTTGAATCAAGATCAGGTTAATGATCTAAACAGCCCTATATCCCCCAAAGAAATAGAAGCAGTCATTAATAGTCTCCCAACTAAAAAAAGCCCAGGACCAGATGGGTTTAGTGCAGAGTTCTATCAGACCTTCAAAGAAGATCTAATCCCAGTTCTTCACAAACTATTCCACAAAATAGAAACAGAAGGTACTCTACCCAACTCATTCTATGAAGCCACAATTACTCTGATACCTAAACCACAAAAAGACCCAACAAAGATAGAAAACTTCAGACCAATATCCCTTATGAATATTGATGCAAAAATCCTCAATAAAGTTCTTGCTAACCGAATCCAAGAACACATCAAAACAATCATCCATCCTGACCAAGTAGGTTTCATCCCAGGGATGCAGGGATGGTTCAATATACGGAAATCCATCAACGTAATCCAGTATATAAACAAACTCAAAGACAAAAACCACATGGTCATCTCGTTAGATGCGGAGAAAGCATTTGACAAGATTCAACACCCATTCATGATAAAAGTCTTGGAAAGATCAGGAATTCAAGGCCCATACCTAAACATGATAAAAGCAATCTACAGCAAACCAGTAGCCAACATCAAAGTAAATGGTGAGAAGCTTGAAGCAATCCCTCTAAAATCAGGGACTAGACAAGGCTGTCCACTTTCTCCATACCTATTCAACATTGTACTTGAAGTCCTAGCCAGAGCAATTCGACAACAAAAGGAGATCAAAGGGATACAAATTGGAAAAGATGAAGTCAAAATATCACTCTTTGCAGATGATATGATAGTATATATAAGTGACCCTAAAAATTCCACCAGAGAACTCCTAAGCCTGATAAACAGCTTCGGTGAAGTAGCTGGATATAAAATTAACTCAAACAAATCAATGGCCTTTCTCTACACAAAGAATAAACAGGCTGAGAAAGAAATTAGGGAAACAACACCCTTCTCAATAGTCACAAATAATATTAAATATCTTGGCGTGACTCTAACTAAGGAAGTGAAAGATCTGTATAATAAAAACTTCAAGTCTCTGAAGAAAGAAATTATAGAAGATCTCAGAAGATGGAAAGATCTCCCATGCTCATGGATTGGCAGGATCAACATTGTAAAAATGGCTATCTTGCCAAAAGCAATCTACAGATTCAATGCAATCCCCATCAAAATTCCAAATCAATTCTTCAACGAATTAGAAAGTGCAATCTGCAAATTCATCTGGAATAACAAAAAACCTAGGATAGCAAAAACTCTTCTCAAGGATAAAAGAACCTCTGGTGGAATCACCATGCCGGACCTAAAGCTCTACTACAGAGCAATTGTGATAAAAACTGCATGGTACTGGTATAGTGACAGACAAATAGACCAATGGAATAGAATTGAGGACCCAGAAATGAACCCACACACCTATGGTCACTTGATCTTCGACAAGGGAGCTAAAAACATCCAGTGGAAGAAAGACAGCATTTTCAACAAATGGTGCTGGCACAACTGGTTGTTAACATGTAGAAGAATGCGAATCGATCCATTCCTATCTCCTTGTACTAAGGTCAAGTCTAAGTGGATCAAGGAACTTCACATAAAACCAGAGACACTGAAACTTATAGAGGAGAAAGTGGGGAAAAGCCTTGAAGATATGGGCACAGGGGAAAATTTCCTGAATAGAACAGTAATGGCTTGTGCTGTAAGATCGAGAATTGACAAGTGGGACCTCATGAAACTGCAAAGCTTCTGCAAGGCTAAAGACACCATCAATAAGACAAAAAAACCACCAACAGATTGGGAAAGGATCTTCACCTATCCTAAATCAGATAAGGGACTAATATCCAATATATATAACGAACTCAAGAAGGTGGACTCCAGAAAGTCAAATAACCCCATTAAAAAATGGGGCTCAGAACTGAACAAAGAATTCTCACCTGAGGAATACCGAATGGCAGAGAAGCACCTGAAAAAATGTTCAACATCCTTAATCATCAGGGAAATGCAAATCAAAACAACCCTGAGATTCCACCTCACACCAGTCAGAATGGCTAAGATCAAAAATTCAGGTGACAGCAGATGCTGGCGAGGATGTGGAGAAAGAGGAACACTCCTCCATTGTTGGTGGGATTGCAAGCTTGTACAACCACTCTGGAAATCAGTCTGGCGGTTCCTCAGAAAATTGGACATAGTACTACCAGAGGATCCAGCAATACCTCTCCTGGGCATATATCCAGAAGATGTCCCAACCGGTAAAAAGGACACATGCTCCACTATGTTCATAGCAGCCCTATTTATAATAGCCAGAAGCTGGAAAGAACCCAGATGTCCCTCAACAGAGGAATGGATACAGAAATTATGGTACATTTACACAATGGAGTACTACTCAGCTATTAAAAAGAATGAATTTATGAAATTCCTAGCCAAATGGATGGACCTGGAGGGCATCATCTTGAGTGAAGTAACACAATCACAAAAGAACTCACACAATATGTATTCATTGATAAGTGGATATTAGCCCAAAACTTAGGATACCCAAGATATAAGATACAATTTGATAAACGCATGAAATTCAAGAAGAATGAAGACCAAAGTGTGGACACTGTGCACTTTCTTAGAATTGGGAACAAAACACCCAGGGAAGGAGTTACAGAGACAAAGTTCGTAGCTGTGATGAAAGGATGGACCATTTAGAGACTGCTGTATCCAGGGATCCGTCCCATAATCAGCTTCTAAACGCTGACACCATTGCGTACACTAGCAAGATTTTGCTGAAAGGACCCAAATATAGCTGTCTCTTGTGAGACGATGCCGGGGCCTAGCAAACACAGGAGTGGATGTTCACAGTCAGCTATTGGATGTATCACAGGGCTCCCAATGGAGAAGCTAGAGAAAGTACCCAAGGAGCTAAAGGGATCTGCAACCCTATTGTTGGAACAACATGATGTACTAACCAGAACCCTGGAGCTCTTGTCTCTAGCTGCATATGTATCGAAAGATGGCCTAGTCGGCCATCAATGGAAAGAGAGGCCCATTGGACTTGCAAACTTTATATGCCCCAATATAGGGGAATGCCAGGGCCAAAAGAATGGGAATGGGTGGGTAGGGAAGTGGGGGGCGCTATGGGGGACTTTTGGGATAGTATTGGAAATGTAATTGAGGAAAATATGTAATAAAAATATTAAAAAAAAAAAAGAAATCAGGCATTGCAGTTTACTTGATAAGAGTCAGAAATCTCACAGCAAGATCAACAAAGCAAACATAGAATTCTCATTACAGTCATTCATGGCAGACAACATTACATAATAGTAGAAAGAAGGTTGATTGTGGTTTAAGAAGGAAGGAGAGTAAATCTCAGTTGTGAACACTGCCTGGTTCTTGCAAGTTTTCATGTACACATTTCTCTGTTTTGTTTAAAGTGTCATTATTCATTGGATGGCTTCAATGTATCCTGGCTGATGTATCTCCTAACTTCCCTGTTACCTTCTGTAATGACTATATAAGTCTGATGCTTGCTTTGAAAGATTACACTCAGATTCAGTACTCTCTAGTGTTCGTGTCTGTTTCTCACTCCACGACTCTTTGCCCACCTGAGTACCAGACCCATGATTTTCCTCCAGGTTGAGGGACCCCAACTGGGTCTATTCATGGCAGATTGCACCTTGAACAGGGACTCAGGACAGGTAAAACTTTTATTCTCCTCCTCCTCCTCCTCCTCCTCCTCCTCCTCCTCCTCCCCCTCCTCCCCCTCCTCCTCCCCCTCCTCCCCCTCCTCCTCCTCCTCCTCCCCCTCCTCCTCCTCCTCCCCCTCCTCCCCCTCCTCCCCCTCCTCCTCCTCCTCCTCCTCCTCCTCCTCCTCCTCCTCCTCCTCCTCCTCCTCCTCCTTCTTCTTCTTCTTCTTCTTCTTCTTCTTCTTCTTCTTCTCTCAGGCTAGGATAGGATTTCATCAGGGTTCTGCAGACCTACTGGTAAAGGATCACCAGTTTGAGGATGACAAGTAAGCATTACCATGGGGCAGTCGAGTCAAAAGGAAAACGGTTGATTCTCTCGGTCTTTAAGCACATGTTGTCTAGTCGGGGCCTAAAAGTCTCAGATAAATCTTTAAAAACAACTGGCTTGGGAAATGTGAGCACCCTGTGCCAAGACCTGATCAGGCCAATCCATAAGACTGGTCCCTACAGGACTACTTTTTTTTTTTTTTTTAAATATGTATTATTTATTTTTTTCATGCTTGCTCTTTTTTTTTTGTTTTGTTTTTTTGGTTTTTTTTTTTGTTTTTTGTTTTTTGTTTTGAGACAGGGTTTCTCTGTGTAGCCCTGGCTTGTCCTGGAACTCACTTTGTAGACCAGGCTGGCCTCGAACTCAGAAATCCGCCTGCCTCTGCCTCCCAAGTGCTGGGATTAAAGGCGTGCGCCACCACGCCCGGCCTACAGGACTACTTTTAAGCATGGTAGGACGCCTCACCAGTTGTAGTGCAAGGAATGGCCTATGCTGCAGTAATGAATGGACAGAAATTCAGTGCCTATGTCAAGAACACCTATGAGAATGAAAATCGTTCTCAGGGGAATGAAGCTTCATGTTTCAGTTGTAGAAAACAGGGACACCTGGGGAAGGATTGTAAAAATCCCTTGGGAAATAAGAATGGCCTCCCTCTAGGTCTCTGCCCATGCTGAGGTAAAGAGAAGCATTGGAGGAATGAATGTAAATCAAAGTTTCATAAAGATGGGACTCTGCTCAATAAAGAAGTGGGTGAAATGAGTGAGACAAAAAACTAGATAAGGGGCAGCCTCTTATCCCCGAGAAAAGGGAGGAATAGATTCAAGAAGATGGTAAAGAATCCTCTCCTCTAAATCTGGAAGTTTTGGAATTTACTATTCATCATTTAACAAGAGCCACTTCAGGGTGTGCAGGTTTAGATTTTAGCAGCTTAACAGATGTTACACTTTCTAGTTGGGATGGTGTACATCTCATCTCCACTTCGGTGTTTGGTACTTTGCCTTCAGGAACTGTGGGCCTCATTATAGGACACAGCTCCAGTTATAAGAAAAACTTTGAGGTGGTCCCTGAGTTGTGGATTCCAATATATTAGGTGAAATTAAAGTTATGGTTTAAGCATCAAATGAGACAGTACAACTTCATAAAGGTCAAAGAATAGCTCAATTCTTACATTACCTTATTTACAACTCCCCAATCTTACATTGTGCCAAAAAATTTGTAGATAAGACTTCATTAGAAGTTAGGAAATCATCCTCAAGCAAATATAATTCATTTTGTGGATGGTGTTCTGTTGGCTGCAGAAAGTGGAGAGTGGGCAGAGCAGGTTTTTCAGATGGCTGTGGAATGTTTGACTAAGTGTGGGCTAATGGTGGCTCCAGAAAAGATGCAACGTGGTATACTTTTGAGTTATTTGGGGCATTTAGTGTATGGAGATTGTGTCCCTTCTCAGAGAGTTGCCCTTCAATTGGATGAATAGGAAACTTTGTATGGTTGCCAGAAGCCATTAAGAAATTTGGTTTTAAATCCTGGTTTGACAAGTTGCCTCTTATAAGCAGGTATAGAGAGAAAAGGGAAGGAAATGAAAGGAAAGGAAAGGAAAAGAAAGGAAAGGGAAGGGAAGGGAAGGGAAGGGAAGAGGAGGGGAGGGGAGGGGAGGGGAGGGGAGGGGAGGGGAGGGGAGGGGAGGGGAGGGAAGGGAAGGGAAGGGAAGGGAAGGGAAGGGAAGGGAAGGGAAGGGAAGGGAAGGGAAGGGAAGGGAAGGGAAGGGAAGGGAAGGGAAGGGAAGGAAAGGAAAGGAAAAGAAAAAGGAAACGAGGAAGGAAAGAGTAAAGAGAAAAGGAAAACAGAAAACAAAACAAAAAAAAGAAATGGAAAGGAAAGAGGAAAAGAATAAAGGAAAAAGGAAAGGAAAGAGGAAAGGAAAATAGATGTATGAATCAACTGTTTTAAAGGTAGTATAATAATGTCTGCAGGAGACTCATAATCTAACATGGACATATGGGAATTCCCAGTCCACTGTCTTTAGGAAATTTGATAGCAGATAATTATACTAAAGAAATATTCATGAATGTCATAGAAAGAGCTCAGCAAAGTCATCAACAACATCATCAGAATGCTTTAGCACTAAAAAGAATGTTGTTTCAAATTACTAGAGAACAGGCTTGACAAATTGTGAAGCAATGTCAGTACTGCCCAGAGGTGTACCATCCTCAAAAGATGTGCTTTAATTCACAGGGCTTAAAGCCACAAGTCTTGTGAAGATGGATGTTAATCACCTTGGGAAGAGGATATGCTTGTGTTTTTCCACAGAATGCAGAATCCCCCATCTAGATCCTGGACAGATTGATCCGACCAGCCCCTCCTCTCTCGCACACAAAGGCACACAGAGACAATGAGAGCTGCTCTGATGGCGACTTGGCAACAACTAAAGAACCTGAGGCAGAGGGGCTGGTACAAAGAACTGGCAAGACACTTTCATCAAAGGCAATGTTTGTGGCTATGCTTGCTTTAACCAATCTTGGAAGATCCTTTCATATTCATTGTAATTCTTGTCAATTAACTAATTGTGTAGATTCAAATTTAGATAAGGAATCTGCTGTTACAATTGTGTTAAAGTACTTGGTTTTCTTCTGTTGCCTGTAGATTTAGGAAGCAATCCTTGGTTTGAAAACCAAAGATTTTATTCAGCTCTGATTTTAGGGATTACTGCTTTAATTAAAAATTTAACTTTTTTTGCATTATCTACCACAGCTTTAGTTCAGCAGCTGCATACTGCTCATTTTGTTAATGATATGCATGGAAATATTTCCATTGCTTTGTCAGAACAACATATGATTCATAAGAAATTATAGGCAAAGATTAATGCTTTAGAGGAAGTAGTTTTAGCCATGGGACAGGATATAGCAAATATTAAGGTTGGGTTAGCTACTAAGTGTCATGCTTCATTTCAGTATATTTGTGTCACACCATTACCTTATAATACAACCATTGATTGGGAAAAGACTAAAGCTCATTTGCAGGGAGTATGGAAGGATATGTTAGAACCTAGTGGGGAAACCCCCACTCAATTCCCGATTCAGTGTGCACCCAAAAAATCACGAAGGACCATCTTGATGTAAATACATGAGGACGTTTAATGACGGAGCTTAGGAACAACATGCATCCCACCCAGGCGATAATGGATGTAGGCCACGAGGCTCAAAAGCTAGGGGTTTTTATGGGGTAAGGGGCTTAGGGGTGTGGAATTCAGCATAGCAACACACTATTGGCTTATTCAATCATCAGCAGAAAAATTACATGTATGTGCAGGGTGTCAGAGTTCTGTGAGTTGTTGACTCAGTTTAGATAGCCCTGTTATGTCTTCACATTCTGCATATCTTATGGTCAAGCTGTTCCCAGGAATGTTTGAACTACGGGGCATACCCAGGTTTGTTTTTCTTTTCTCTGAGCCCCAGGCAGCCTCTAGGCTCACAAACAACTAGCAATTTCTGAGTACTTTATATGACTTACAGGTTTTGAAATTTCATCTTTTGTTCAGATACAGAGATATTTCACATTATATGGAGAAACTGATGGAAGAAATTTCAGATATTAGCAGAAGTCATTTGGATACTTGGAACATTGATGAGTTGACCAGCAATTTGAAAAAAAATCTAAATGCATTGAATCCCTTGGATTGGGTTTAGTATATAATCTTGCTTGCTATTATAATTGGCATTAATTTATTAGTAATTGTTGTGTTTCCACTTATCTTTAGAGTTCTTCGGAGATCCCTAGCCACGGCAATGAGACATTCTGGAACTTCATCTAAAAAATAAAAAGGGAAATCCAACACCCATTCATGATAAAAGTCTTTGAAAGATCAGGAATTCAAAGCCCATACCTAATCATGATAAAAGCAATCTACAGCAAACCAGTAGCCAACATCAAAGTAAATGGTGAGAAGCTGGAAGAAATCCCACTAAAATCAGGGACTAGACAAGGCTGTCCACTCTTTCCCTACCTATTCAACATTGTACTTGTAGTCCTAGCCAGAGCAATTAGAAAACAAAAGGAGATCAAGGGGATACAAACTGGAAAGGAAGAAGTCAAAAGATCACTCTTTGCAGATGATATGATAGTATATATAAGTGACCCTAAAAATTCCACCAGAGAACTCCTAAGCCTGATAAACAGCTTCAATGAAGTAGCTGGATATAAAATTAACTCAAACAAGTCAATGGCCTTTCTGTACACAAAGGATAAACAGGCTGAGAAAGAAATTAGGGAAACAACACACTTCTCTCAATAGTCAAAAATAATATAAAATACCTTGGCATGACTCTAACTAAGGAAGTGAAAGATCTGTATGAAAAGAACTTCAAGACTCTGAAGAAAGAAATTAAAGAAGATCTCAGAAGATGGAAAGATCTCCCATGCTCATGGATTGGCAGGATCAATATAGTAAAAATGGCTATCTTGCCAAAAGCAATCTACAGATTCAATGCAATCCCCATCAAAATTCCAACTCAATTCTTCAACGAATTAGAAAGGGCAATCTGCAATTTCATCTGGAATAACAAAAAACCTAGGATAGCAAAAACTCTTCTTAATGATAAAAGAACCGCTGGTGGAATCACCATGCCTGACCTAAAGCTGTACTACAGAGCAATTGTGATAAAAACTGCACGGTACTGGTATAGCCACAGACAAGTAGACCAATGGAACAGAATAGAAAACCCTGAGATGAACCCACACACCTATGGTCACTTGATCTTTTGCAATGGAGCTAAAACCATCCAGTGGAAAAAAGACAGCATTTTCAACAAATGGTGCTGGCACAACTGGCGTTTATCATGTAGAAGAATGTGAATTGATACATTCCTATCTCCTTGTACTAAGGTCATTTCTAAGTGGATTAAGGAACTCCACATAAAACCAGAGAAACTGAAACTTATAGAGGAGAAAGTAGGGAAAAGCCTCAAAGATATGGGTACAAGTGAAAAATTCCTGAATAGAACAGCAATGGCTTGTACTGTAAGATCGAGAATCAATAAATGGGACTTCATAAACTTGCAAAGTTTCTGCAAGGCAAAAGACACTGTCAATAAGACAAAAAGGTCACAAACAGATTAGGAAAAGATCTTTACCTATCCTAAATCAAATAGCGGACTAATATCCAATATATATAAAGAACTCAAGAAGGTGGACTCCAGAAAATCAAATAACCCCATTAAAAAATGGGGCACAGAACTGAACAAAGAATTCTCACCTGAGGAATACCAAATGGCAGAGAAGCACCTGAAAAAATGTTCAACATCCTTAATCATCAGGGAAATGCAAATCAAAACAACCCTGAGATTCCACCTCACACCAGTCAGAATGGCTAAGATCAAAAATTCAGGTGACAGCAGATGCTGGCGAGGATGTGGAGAAAGAGGAACACTCCTCCATTGTTGGTGGGATTGCAAGCTTGTACAACCACTCTGGAAATCAGTCTGGCGGTTCATCAGAAAATTGGACATAGTACTACCGGAGGATCCTGCAATACCTCTCCTGGGCATATATCCAGAAGATGTCCCAACCGGTAAGAAGGACACATGCTCCACTATGTTCATAGCAGCCCTATTTATAATAGCCAGAAGCTGGAAAGAACCCAGATGTCCCTCAACAGAGGAATGGATACAAAAATGTGGTTCATTTACACAATAGTACTACTCAGCTATTAAAAAGAATGAATTTATGAAATTCCTAGCCAAATGGATGGATCTGGAGGGCATCATTCTGAGTGACATAACACAATCACAAAGGAACTCACACAATATGTACTCACTGATAATTGGATATTAGCCCATAAACTTAGGATACCCAAGATATCAGATACAATTTACTAAATGCATGAAACTCAAGAAGAATGAAGACCAAAATGTGGACACTGTGCCCCTTCTTAGAATTGGGAACAAAACACCCATGGAAGGAGTTACAGAGACAAAGTTTGGAGCTGTGACGAAAGGATGCACCTTCTAGAGTATGCCATATCCAGGAATCAATCCCATAATCTGCTTCCAAACGCTGACACCATTGAATACACTAGCAAGATTTTGCTGAAAGGACCCAGATAGAGCTGTCTCTTGTGAGACTATGCCGGGGCCTAGCAAACACAGAAGTGGATGCTCACAGTCAGCTATTGGATGGATCACAGGGCCCCCAATGGAGGAGCTAGAGAAAGTACCCAAGGAGCTAAAGAGATCTGCAACCCTATAGGTGGAACAACATTATGAACTAACCAGTACCCTGGAGCTCTTGACTCTACCTGCATATGTATCAAAAGATGGCCTAGTCGGCCATCACTGGAAAGAGAGGCCCATTGGACTTGCAAACTTTATATGTCCCAGTACAGGGGAACGTCAGTGCCAAAAAATGGGAGTGGGTGGGTAGGGGAGTGGCGGGGGGGAGGGTATGGGGACCTTTGGGATAGCATTGGAAATATAAATGAGGAAAATACCTAATAAAAATTTAAAAAAAAAAAAAAGGGAAAATGCCACACCCACTCCAGTGGAGTCTGAATGACAAGTCCAAACAAAGGGTGGCCACAGTCCTGAGGCAAAAAGTTTCACAGAAATGGTCTCTGGGAGGTCCTTGGCATCCCATATCATGGATGTGGTCCAGATTTGTCCTTGCGATACTCGGTGGAGAGTTTTGCATGCTTTCTTTCAGTGTTGTTTTATTATAGGTGACCCCAAGGGGTGATTTGGCAAATAGCCAAGTTAGATTGAACATTGCTTCCTGGCCTCCACTAGTGTCCCAATATCCTAGTCAATCATTGAGTTGACCTTGGGCTCTGAATTTCATAAGAATGTTACTTATTCAGAAGAAATGTCTCCGGTGTTGATAGAGAGATAGTGAAAAGAAATCAGGCATTGCAGTTTACTTGATAAGAGTCAGAAATCTCAGGGCAAGTTCAACAAAGCAAACTTAGAATTCTCATTACACTCATGCATGGCTGACTGCATTACATAATCATAGAAAGAAGGTGGGTTGTAGTTTAAGAAGGAAGTAGAGTAAATTATTCTAACAACTGAGTCACTCCCATATACAGGAATTTACAATGGCCTAGGGAGAAGGTGGATTATACAATAGGCTAGAATTGGAATTATGCCTAGGGCGTGAAGCCCTTTCCCCTGGCTTCTAAAAATAAGCTGACTTTAGATAGGGCTGATTTTCATCTCAGTTGTAAACACTGCCTGGTTTCTGCCAGTTTTCATGTACACATTTCTCTGTTTTGTTTAAAGTGTCATTATTCATTGGATGGCCTCAGTGTATCTTGGCTGATGTATCTCCTAACTTCCCTGTTTCCTTCTCTAATGACTATATAAGTCTGATCCTTGCTTTGAAAGATTACACTCAGATTCAGCGCTCTCTAGTGTTCGTGTCTGTCACTCAACGACTCCTTGCCCACCTGAGTACCAGAACCCTGACTTTTCTCCAGATTGAGGGACCCTAAATGTTTCTGCCCATGGTACCATGTCATGAGAAGCAGCAATTTTTGACACTTTTAATGATACTGTGTTAGTTGTACAAATAGGAATATAGCATGGCTGCCCTCTGAGAAGCTCTACCTAGCAGTTGACTCAGACAGATACAGACATACACAGCCAAACAGAGCTTGGGATGCTTATGGAAGAATAGGAGGAAGGAAACTGGCTCCTAAGGGGATAGGAACTCCACAGGAAGACCAACAGGTTCAAGTAACCTACCCTTCGGCCTCTCAGAGACTGAATCATTAATTAAAAAAAAAAAAACCAAAACAAACAAACAAAAAAGCAGTATACTTGGGCTGGATCTAGATCTCCCTGCACAAATGTAGCAGATGTGTAGCTTAGTCTTCATGTCTGTCTGGAACAACTGGAGCAGGGGCTATCCAAAAGGTGTTGAGTGTATTTGGGATATGTTCTTCTAGCTGGGCTTCCCTGTATGCCTCAGCCTACAGAGACTTGTTCCTATCAGACAGAGACTTGATGAGGCAGGGCAAGGAGGATGACCAGGGGACCCCCATCTACTCAGAGGAGAAAAGGAGGGGGAGGGGGATGATTGTGGGAGGAAGTGACTGGGAGGGGGCATTGAGCTGGATGTAACATGAAAATGTACAAAATTATAAAATAATAAATTTTAAAAAATGACCACTAACATAAAGCCTTTGATTTGCCAGGATAATCAACATTGATCAGCTGGGACTGAAGAATCAGCTGTGATTAGGAAGAAACCACCATCATTGTGGCATAATCTTCTGTTAAGCAGAAGATGGGGCAGAAAGGTTTTAAAAGAGGAGGACTAGGGAGTTTGTTATTAGAGTGTATCTCTTATATAACAGAAGCTATAAACATAAAGTTCACCAACATGGTCACATGTTGTGAGCTCAACAAAGACTACATCTAAGAATATGTCAAAGCCACAAGGCCTCAACCCTACATAAAGACTCTAGGCAACTAAGGGGAGCTGGGAGCAGAAGGGGTGCCTTCCACAGGGAAGTGCTTGTTCAATGCCAAATGTTCAGCCCTGAAAGCATATGTAGATATGTACAAATAACATTGTTCAAACTAAGTAGATTATATTTCTCTCTCTCTCTGTCTCTCTCTCTTTGTGTGTGTGTCTGTGTGTGTGTGTGTGTGTGTGATAGTGATTCATGAAAAAGGACATCATGAATTTGAAGGAGAGTGGAAAGAGGTATATAGAAAGGTTTGAGGGAGGAAAGAGAAGGGAGGAATGTAATCATAATCTCAGAAATTAAAAAAAATTAAACCTTTGCTTAAGTGCTTCTTCAGGGTCAGCACACAGAGGCTGTGGTCCAAAGGGGTCCAAGTCTATATCTTGTGCTCCCAGGTGAACTTGTTATTGTATAATAGACTTCTAAGTAGTACTTATTTTGAAGACAGAAGGGGTCATGAAGAGGACCTGAGGCTTGGCACCAAGAGAGGTTAGGAGAGACATTGTTAAGGTACTTCCTGAACTGCACTTGAAACACCGGGATGGAGGGGTCTTGGAGGGAAGTTAAGGCTTGGCTCCATGTGATGGGGTCAAAATCACTGAAGAGAGGCCAGAAGAGGCTATTGGTAAGGTTTTAGCAAAGCTTCAACAGAGACTCCAGCATATTAGAGAAACCAGTACTATTGGACAACCCTGAAGGACAGCAGCATCTATGGAGTGGGAGTGGCTTGAGTCTAAAAGACAAACTGGATGCTGTGAATGGCAGAGGCACAGAAAGTGAAACTTTCCAAGCCCTTTGAAGCCCAGAGGATCATAAATGAATCCTACATATCGGAACATTGGGCCCTGAGTTATTTACACTGGTAGAGTTTGGATTTGTTTTGATTTTTTTAAAAATGACTGTGCCCTAGTTATTTCCCTTTGGAGTAAAATATATATATATACTTATTTTGATTTGACAGGAGCCTGTGGCCCTCTCTTCTCCCTGGGGGCTATTGGGCACTGGCCCAAGAGGGCACCGGAAGAGGAAGGTGGTCAGACAGCACGCATACTGTTAAGCAGATTGACTCCTGGAATCAGCTTCTGTGAGATGGCTCAAATTTATTTGGGATGAGCAAGGGCTATATAGATTTAGGGGAGTGGGTAGGGAATTTCAAGGTGGATATACTTTACTGGCTAGGATGGAAGCCTGGGAATTCTTCATTTACATAAAGAAGGATCCCTAGAACCTGGCAGACAGGTTCTTATTGGAGGTGGAGGCATTGAAACTTTGATCTGGCCATAGATTACTTGACTCCTCAAAGGTGGGAGAGGTAGATGTTCTGTTCCAGAACAGATAGGATGAGATCAGGGAGAGAGAGGCCCTAACTTCTACCACTCTCAGAATGAGATTTGTGGGGTTTGGAGCACCTCTTAGTCTTGCTCTGCCCCAGGCCAGCTCCTCGGTAATGCTTCCCTACAAGAGCCCACAGTTAAGAGGCTTTGGATATTTTAAAGAGGATAAACTTTGGAGTGTTTTTGAACTTCTAAAGACTGTGGGTCTTTGAAAAGTTACAGTATTGTATAATGTGATATTATTATTTACATTAGATCTTGAGGATGAGCAAGAAAGGAAAGATTATGGTTTAACAGTAATGTGTTTGTATGTCAAGATGACAAGGAGTCAGTTGTGCTTGCTAGTTTTGTGTCAATTTGACACAAACTAGAGTCATATGGAAAAGGGAACCTCAATTAAGAAAATGTTCCCACCAAATTGGCCTGTATGAAAACTAGTGGTGTATTTTTCTAATTAGTGATTGAAGTAGGAGGTCTCATTGCCATTGTGAGTGATGATTACCTTGGGTAAGTGAGCCTGATAAGACAGAGAGAACTAATAAAAGCAAGATGCAGATTTTGTCCACAACTTCAGCATTACTTCAAACCTCCAGTTTACACTCCTGCTTGAACTCCTGACCTGCTTTCCTTGAATAATATACTACAACCTGTAAGATGAAATAAACCCTTTCTCCCAAAACTATTTTTGGTCATAGTATTTTATCATAGCCATAGAAATCCTAACTAAGATAGTGATTATTGCATCATCTGTCTTAGTTAGGGTTTTACTGCTGTGAACAGACATCATGACCAACGTACCTCTTTTTTTTTTTAATTTTTAATATTTTTATTACATATTTTCCTCAATTACATTTCCAATGCTATCCCAAAAGTCCCCCATAGCGCCCCCCACTTCCCTACCCACCCATTCCCATTCTTTTGGCCCTGGCATTCCCCTATATTGGGGCATATAAAGTTTGCAAGTCCAATGGGCCTCTCTTTCCATTGATGGCCGACTAGGTCATCTTTCGATACATATGCAGCTAGAGACAAGAGCTCCGGGGTTCTGGTTAGTACATCATGTTGATCCAACCATAGGGTTGCAGATCCCTTTAGCTCCTTGAGTACTTTCTCTAGCTTCTCATTGGGAGCCCTGTGATACATCCAATAGCTGACTGTGAACATCCACTCCTGTGTTTGCTAGGCCCCGGCATCGTCTCACAAGAGACAACTATATTTGGGTCCTTTGAGCAAAATCTTGCTAGAGTATGCAATGGTGTCAGCGTTTAGAAGCTGCTTATGGGATGGATCCCTGGATACGGCAGTCTCTAAATGGTCCATCCTTTCATCACAGCTACGAACTTTGTCTCTGTAACTCCTTCCCTGGGTGTTTTGCTCCCAATTCTAAGAAGGTGCACAGTGTCCACACTTTGGTCTTCATTCTTCTTGAGTTTCATGCGTTTAGCAAATTGTATCTTATATCTTGGGTATCCTAAGTTTTGGGCTAATATCCACTTATCAGTGAATACATATTGTGTGAATTCTTTTGTGATTGTGTTACTTCACTCAAGATGATGCCCTCCAGGTCCATCCATTTGGCTAGGAATTTCATAAATTCATTCTTTTTAATAGCTGAGTAGTAGTCCATTGTGTAAATGTACCATAATTTCTGTATCCATTCCTCTGTTGAGGGACATCTGGGTTCTTTCCAGCTTCTGGCTATTATAAATAGGGCTGCTATGAACATAGTGGAGCATGTGTCCTTTTTACCGGTTGGGACATCTTCTGGATATATGCCCAGGAGAGGTATTGCTGGATCCTCCGGTAGTACTATGTCCAATTTTCTGAGGAACCGCCAGACTGATTTCCAGAGTGGTTGTACAAGCTTGCAATCCCACCAACAATGGAGGAGTGTTCCTCTTTCTCCACATCCTCGCCAGCATCTGCTGTCACCTGAATTTTTGATCTTAGCCATTCTGACTGGTGTGAGGTGGAATCTCAGGGTTGTTTTGATTTGCATTTCCCTGATGATTAAGGATGTTGAACATTTTTTCAGGTGCTTCTCTGCCATTCGGTATTCCTCAGGTGAGAATTCTTTGTTCAGTTCTGAGCCCCATTTTTTAATGGGGTTATTTGACTTTCTGGAGTCCACCTTCTTGAGTTCTTTATATATATTGGATATTAGTCCCTTATCTGATTTAGGATAGGTGAAGATCCTTTCCCAATCTGTTGGTGGTTTTTTTGTCTTATTGATGGTGTCTTTAGCCTTGCAGAAGCTTTGCAGTTTCATGAGGTCCCACTTGTCAATTCTCGATAACAGCACAAGCCATTACTGTTCTATTCAGGAATTTTTCCCCTGTGCCCATATCTTCAAGGCTTTTCCACACTTTCTCCTCTATAAGTTTCAGTGTCTCTGGTTTTATGTGAAGTTCCTTAATCCACTTAGTCTTGACCTTAGTACAAGGAGATAGGAATGGATCGATTCCCATTCTTCTACATGTTAACAAGTTGTGCCAGCACCATTTGTTGAAAATGCTGTCTTTCTTCCACTGGATGTTTTTAGCTCCCTTGTTGAAGATCAAGTGACCGTAGGTGTGTGGGTTCATTTCTGGGTCTTCAATTCTATTCCATTGGTCTATTTGTCTGTCACTATACCAGTACCATGCAGTTTTTATCACAATTGCTCTGTAGTAGAGCTTTAGGTCCGGCATGGTGATTCCACCAGAGGTTCTTTTATCCTTGAGAAGAGTTTTTGCTATCCTAGGTTTTTTGTTATTCCAGATGAATTTGCAGATTGCACTTTCTAATTCGTTGAAGAATTGATTTGGAATTTTGATGGGGATTGCATTGAATCTGTAGATTGCTTTTGGCAAGATAGCCATTTTTACAATGTTGATCCCGCCAATCCATGAGCATGGGAGATCTTTCCATCTTCTGAGATCTTCTATGATTTCTTTCTTCAGAGACTTGAAGTTTTTATTATACAGATCTTTCACTTCCTTAGTTAGAGTCACGCCAAGATATTTTATATTATTTGTGACTATTGAGAAAGGTGTTGTTTCCCTAATTTCTTTCTCAGCCTGTTTATTCTTTGTGTAGAGAAAGGCCATTGATTTGTTTGAGTTAATTTTATATCCAGCTACTTCACCGAAGCTGTTTATCAGGCTTAGGAGTTCTCTGGTGGAATTTTTAGGGTCACTTATATATACTATCATATCATCTGCAAAGAGTGATATTTTGACTTCATCTTTTCCAATTTGTATCCCTTTGATCTCCTTTTGTTGTTGAATTGCTCTGGCTAGGACTTCAAGTACAATGTTGAATAGGTATGGAGAAAGTGGACAGCCTTGTCTAGTCCCTGATTTTAGAGGGATTGCTTCAAGCTTCTCACCATTTACTTTGATGTTGA
The DNA here is from genome assembly GCF_978045245.1 of Mus caroli. NCBI lineage: Eukaryota > Metazoa > Chordata > Mammalia > Rodentia > Muridae > Mus > Mus caroli. The sequence continues at coordinate 41,445,635 of NW_028227261.1, read as the reverse complement.
CTACTGGTTTGCTGTAGATTGCTTTTATCATGTTTAGGTATGGGCCTTGAATTCCTGATCTTTCCAAGACTTTTATCATGAATGGGTGTTGGATCTTGTCAAATGCTTTTTCCGCATCTAACGAGATGACCATGTGGTTTTTGTCTTTGAGTTTGTTTATATACTGGATTACGTTGATGGATTTCCGTATATTGAACCATCCCTGCATCCCTGGGATGAAACCTACTTGGTCAGGATGGATGATTGTTTTGATGTGTTCTTGGATTCGGTTAGCAAGAACTTTATTGAGGATTTTTGCATCAATATTCATAAGGGATATTGGTCTGAAGTTTTCTATCTTTGTTGGGTCTTTTTGTGGTTTAGGTATCAGAGTAATTGTGGCTTCATAGAATGAGTTGGGTAGAGTACCTTCTGTTTCTATTTTGTGGAATAGTTTGTGAAGAACTGGGATTAGATCTTCTTTGAAGGTCTGATAGAACTCTGCACTAAACCCATCTGGTCCTGGGCTTTTTTTAGTTGGGAGACTATTAATGACTGCTTCTATTTCTTTGGGGGATATAGGGCTGTTTAGATCATTAACCTGATCTTGATTCAACTTTGGTACCTGGTATCTGTCTAGGAACTTCTCCATTTCATCCAGGTTCTCCAGTTTTGTTGAGTATAGCCTTTGGTAGAAGGATCTGATGGTATTTTGGATGTCTTCAGGATCTGTTGTTATGTCTGTCTCCTTTTTCATTTCTGATTTTTTAATTAGGATGCTTTCCCTGTGCCCTCTAGTGAGTCTGGCTAAGGGTTTATTTATCTTGTTGATTTTCTCAAAGAACCAGCTCTTTGATTGGTTGATTCTTTGAATAGTTCTTCTTGTTTCCACTTGGTTGATTTCACCCCTAAGTTTGATTATTTCCTGCCCTCTACTCCTCTTGGGTGAATTTGCTTCCTTTTGTTCTAGTGCTTTTAGGTATGTTGTCAAGCTGCTAATGTGTGCTCTCTCTAGTTTCCTTTTGGAGGCACTCAGAGCTATGAGTTTTCCTCTTAGAAATGCTTTCATTGCGTCCCATAAGTTTGGGTATGTTGTGGCTTCATTTTCATTGAACTCTAAAAAGTCCTTAATTTCTTTCTTTATTCCTTCCTTGACCAAGGTATCATTGAAAAGAGTGTTGTTCAGTTTCCACGTGAAGGTTGGCTTTCTATTATTTATTTTGTTATTGAAGATCAGCCTTAGTCCATGGTGATCTGATAGGATGCATGGGACAATTTCAATATTTTTGTATCTGTTGAGGCCTGTTTTGTGACCAATTATGTGGTCAACTTTGGAGAAGGTACCATGAGGTGCTGAGAAGAAGGTATATCCTTTTGTTTTAGGATAGAATGTTCTGTAGATATCTGCCAGATCCATTTGATTCATAATTTCTCTTAGTTTCTCTGTGTCCCTGTTTAGTTTCTGTTTCCATGATCTGTCCATTGGTGAAAGTGGTTTGTTGAAGTCTCCCACTATTATTGTATGAGGTGCAATGTGTGCTTTGAGATTTACTAAAGTTTCTTTAATGAATGTGGCTGCCTTTGTATTTGGAGCATAGATATTCAGGATTGATAGTTCCTCTTGGAGGATTTTACCTTTGATGAGTATGAAGTGTCCCTCCCTGTCTTTTTTAATGACTTTGGGTTGGAAGTCAATCTTATCAGATATTAGAATGGCTACTCCAGCTTGTTTCTTCATACCATTTGCTTGGAAAATTGTTTTCCAGCCTTTCATTCTGAGGTAGTGTCTATCTTTTTCTCTGAGATGAGTTTCCTGTAAGCAGCAAAATGTTGGGTCTTGTTTGTGTAGCCAGTTTGTTAGTCTATGTCTTTTTATCGGGGAGTTGAGTCCATTGATATTAAGAGATATTAAGGAAAAGTAATTGTTGTTTCCTGTTATTTTTGTTGTTAAAGTTGGCATTTTGTTCTTGTGGCTGTCTTCTTTTAGGTTCGTTGAGGGATTACCTTCTTGTTGTTTCTAGGGCGTGGTTCCTGTCCTTGTATTGGTTTTTTTCTGTTATTATCCTTTGAAGGGCTGGATTCGTGGAGAGATAATGTGTGAATTTGGTTTTGTCGTGGAATACTTTGGTTTCTCCATCTATGTTAATTGAGAGTTTGGATGGGTATAGTAGCCTGGGCTGGAATTTGTGTTCTTTTAGTGTCTGTATAACATCCGTCCAGGATCTTCTGGCTTTCATAGTCTCTGGTGAAAAATCTGGTGTAATTCTGATAGGCTTGCCTTTATATGTTACTTGGCCTTTTTCTCTTACTGCTTTTAGTATTCTATCTTTATTTAGAGCATTTGTTGTTCTGATTATTATGTGTCGGGAGGTATTTCTTTTCTGGTCCAGTCTATTTGGAGTTCTGTAGGCTTCTTGTATGTTCATGGGCATCTCTTTCTTTAGATTTGGGAAGTTTTCTTCTATAATTTTGTTGAAGATGTTTGCTGGTCCTTTGAGTTGAAAATCTTCATTCTCATCCACTCCTATTATCCGTAGGTTTGGTCTTCTCATTGTGTCCTGTATTTCCTGGATGTTTTGAGTTAGGATCTTTTTGCATTTTACATTTTCCTTGATTGTTGTGCCGATGTTCTCTATGGAATCTTCTGCACCTGAGATTCTCTCTTCCATCTCTTGTATTCTGTTGCTGATGCTCGTATCTATGGTTCCAGATTTCTTTCCTAGGGTTTCTATCTCCAGTGTTGCCTCATTTTGGGTTTTCTTTATTGTGTCTACTTCCTTTTTTAGGTCTAGTATGGTTTTCTTCATTTCCATCATCTGTTTGGATGTGTTTTCCTGTTTTTCATTAAGGACTTCTACCTGTTTGATTAGGTTATCCTGTTTTTCTTTAAGGATTTGTAACTCTTTAGCAGTGTTCTCCTGCAATTCTTTAAGGGATTTTTGTGCTTCCTCTTTATTGTCTTCTACCTGTTTACCAGTGTTCCTTTGTATTTCTTTAAGTGTGTTATTAAAGTCCTTCTTGAAGTCCTCTACCATCATTAGGAGATATGCTTTTAGATCCGTGTCTAGCTTTTCCGGTGTGTTGGGGTGCCCTGGATTGGGCGAAGTGGGAGTGCTGGGTTCTGATGATGGTGAGTGGTCTTGGTTTCTGTTAGTAAGATTATTACGTTTACCTTTCGCCATCTGGTAATCTCTGGGGTTAGTTGTTGTCGTTGTCACTGTTTAAAGATTGGAGCAGAAGCTGTGTTCCACTCACCAGCAGTCTCAAAATCCTGTGACGGGGGGTCGTGGGTAGCTGGCGGTACCCTGGTGCTGGTCCAGCCAGAAGAGGCCTGTGGTCCTACTCAGGCTGGTTTTCTGCTTCCCTAACTAATGCAGTCTCAGGTCCTGCGCGCAATTGGATTGGAGCAGAAGCTGTGTTCCACTCTCCAGAAGTCTTAAGATCCTGTGGTGGGTGTTGTGGGTAGCTGTCCAGTGTCAGCAGACCCTGCGCCCTAGCTACCCCGGTGCTTTTCTGACTGGAAGAGGCTTGTGGCCCTATGTAGGCCGGATTTCTCTTTCCCCAACCAGAGCAGTCTCAGGTCCCGCGTGATTGGACTGGAGCAGAAGCTGTGTTCCACTCACCAGCAGTCTCAAAATCCTGTGGCGGGGGTCGTGGGTAGCTGGCGGGTGTCAGCCGACCCTGTGCTCTAGCTACCCCAGTGCTGATCCGGCCGGATGAGGCCTGTGACCCTACTCAGGCCGGTTTCTGCTTCCCTAACTAATGCAGTCTCAGGTCCCGCGCGCAATTGGATTGGAGCAGAAGCTGTGTTCCACTCACCAGAAGTCTGAAGATCCTGTGGCGGGTGTTGTGGGTAGCTGGCGAGTGTCAGCCGACCCTGCGTCCTCGCTACCCCGGTGCTTTTCTTCCAATGTACCTCTTAAGGAGTATTCAATTGGGGCTGGCTTACAGGTTCAGAATTTCAGTCCATTATCAAGGCAGGAACATGGCAGCATCACATGATGCAGGAGGAGCTGAGAGTTCTACATCTTCATCTAAAGGCTTCTAGAAGACTGGCTTCCAGGCAGCTAGGCTGAGGGTCTTAAAGCCCATACCCACAGTGACACACCTGCTCCAACAAAGCCACAACTCCTACCTGTGCCACTCTCTGGGCTAAGCATATCAAACCATCATATCCCACTCCCTGGTCCCTATAGGATGATCAAACATGAGTCTCTGGGGGCCATAACTAAACATAGCATAAAGCAAAATACATTTAGTCAAACTTCAAAAGTCCCCATATTCTACAGCAGTCTCAAAATGTTAAAGTTCAGAGTCTCTTTTGGGATTCACCTAATCACTTAACTACAGTCCCCAAAGCAAGACCCATGTCCTCTTGGGCCAGATGGGCAAACTCCAAACTCTGCACCTCCATGTCTGATGTCAAAGTGGTCTTCAGATCTCTAACTCCTTTTATTAATATTTGTTGACTGCAAAAAACTTCTTTCTGCTGGGTCTGTTTCTACTCCCTGTTAGCAGATTTGCTCAGCAGATATCCCACAACCTTGGCATCTCAAACATCTTGGGATCTCCAAGGCAACTTCAATGGTATAACTTCTTGTTCAACATCTGGAATCCACAGATGATCATTTGGGCTCCTCCAAAGGACTTAATCTCCAGCTCTGCCCTAGGTAGCATTCTAAATTCTGGTTGACTCCACTCCACTGCTGCTAATCTTTGTGATCATCTTATGGCACTGGCCTCTCCAATATGATAGGGTCTTCCCCTACAGATAGGCTTCACCAATAGCTGCTCATAGGCTCCCTTCGTGTTGCCAAGCCTCAACTTATTTGTATGACTCCTTCAGCCCTGGGCCATCAATTGCAACTGAGGATGTACTGTAAGACCCTGAGGCCTTACACTGAGTGTGCAACCCCCCAAAACAAAATTTGATGACAGATAGCTGCAATGGCAAGAGGTTTATTGTTCTGATGTGCATGGGGTTGCTCAGCCTCGCAGGGAGAGTCAACCCTGAATTCAAAAAGCACAGCTCTTTTATACTCTTTTTATGGAGGGTTATTATGATTGGTCAGCGAAGCAGCAGTATGTTCTGAACTTATGAGTCAGCTATTAATGTCCCAGCTATTAACATCACGGGGGATTCTAGCGACAAGATCAGGACAGTTTGTGTTTTTTCTCAGAATTCAGTGTGGGGCAGTGTAGGGCATTTTTTTTTTTTTGGAATTGCTAATCTTATTTTGGCAGCTTCAGGCTTCCTCTGGTCATTTTGACTGGTAGTTTGGTAAGTCCCTTCAGAAGAGAAGGGGCTGGGTGGTCTTAGGTTTATTTTGGATTCTACAGTACCTTCACCAATGGCCTTCCCTGGCTTCTCACAGTACCAAGCCTCAGCCACTCTCCATGAGTCCTTCATGCCTTCAAAACCAGAATCTTACCCATTACCTAGTATAGCTGCAGTAGGGGTACAACCTTGGCTATCTCTGGAATACAGCTTCTTTGCACTCTCAAAAATCATTCCCTGAATTCATCTCAGCGATGCTGGTCTTTTCTTAATTACTGCTAATTTCTTAGCTCCAGTTGCTTGCTGGGGTTGGAGCATGGTTCCCCTTATTCTATTACCATCTTTCTTTTTCCCAGCCTAAGTTGGCTGTCATGGAACTTGCTCTGTAAACTTGTTCTGTAGATTGACCTTAAGCTCAGAGATCCACATGGGCTCTGTCTCCTGGGATTAAACGTGTGTACCACCATGCCTGGGCCTAAATTTAGCTATTGGGATCTTGCCTTGAGATCACCGCTCCTTTAATCTCTTAGGATTCAGCTCCATTTCACTTACTGGTACCCTTTTATTACTTGCTACATACTTTATATTTTTTTTCTTTCTAAGCTTGCTATACTTATTCAAAACACTCTTCATGAGACTTAACCAGAGAACAAAGTCTCTGTCCTGCTTTTTTGAGACTTTCTTTGTTAATGCAATTAATATAAAATCTCTTTACCTTAGCCTCATGTAGCCACATTCTTCACCAAAATATCACAAGAACAATCTCTCTTCCACTTATTAAAATTCTTCTACTCTGAAATCTCTAGAACCAGGCTTTCAGAGTTCAAATCACCCTCAGCAACAAAACCTACCATATTTCTATTAAGATGTCCCATTAAGCCTCACTTAAAGCATTCCACTGCTTTCCAAATCTAAAGTCCCAAAAGCCATATTTTTCCACATAAAAACTTAGGATACCCAATATATAAGATACAATTTGCTAAATGCATGAAACTCAAGAAGAATGAAGACCAAAGTGGGGACACTGTACCCCTTCTTAGAATTGGGAACAAAACACTCATGGAAGGAGTTACAGAGACAAAGTTTGGAGCTGTGACGAAAGAATGGACCATCTAGAGACTGCCATATCCAGGGATCCACCCCATAATCAGCTTCCAAATGCTGACACCATTGTATACACTAGCAAGATTTTGCTGAAAGGACCCAGATAGAGCTGTCTCTTGTGAGACTATGCTGGGGCCTAGCAAACACAGAAGTGGATGCTCACAGTCAGGTATTGGATGGATCACAGGGCTCCCAATGGAGGAGCTAGAGAAAGTACCCAAGGAGCTAAAGGGATCTGCAACCCTATAGGTGGAACAACATTATGAACTAACCAGTACCCCGGAGCTCTTGACTCTGGCTGCATATGTATCAAAAGATGGCCTAGTCGGCCATCACTGGAAAGAGAGTCCCATTGGACACACAAACTGTATATGCCCCATTACAGGGGAACGCCAGGGCCAAAAAATGGGAATGGGTGGGGAGGGAAGTGGGGGGGGAGGGTATGGGGGTCTTTTGGGATAGCATTGGAAATGTAATTGAGGAAAATACGTAATAAAAAATATTTTAAAAAAAGCATGGTCAGTCCTATCACAGCATTATCTCAGTCCTTGGTACCAATAAGACTACACCTCCTAATAGTGCTACTCTCTGGGCCAAGCATATACAAGCCAGCACACTATCTTATAAAAAGGATCTGAATTCAGAGAGGAGAAGTTCATGCGTGTCTACAGATATAGTGGGGATGATTTGAGTCTTGAGTTTCCTGAATTCAATGCTAGTACTCCATCTACCAGAATAGACACTCCAGGTCATAACTCAGCAGTAGATATAGCAAGACTCAGAGGATATGTCAAAGACAGCTACACTGGAAAGCTCTGCAGCCCAACAAAGTTTTCTTATATCATCTTGAACTCTTAACAACATTTTCTTGAGAAAAAAAATTCCCTCTAGCAAGGAGTTTTTTATCAATGAGAAAATTTTAATACTAACCAGCTACATATACTAAACTTATTGTAAACTGGACTATAAATTGCATAAATCCAAGGTCTATGACTTTTTTTTTGTCCCTGTGAACTAGTCACCATCATTTTCAGCATATAGAAGGTACTCGTTAAATTTCTGGGGAAAAGTGGAGAAGGAAAATGACAGCATTTGGGACATTACCACTGTCTCATTATTTGCCAGTTCATCAGCTCAGAATTCTGATTCAGTTTCTGCTCAGTCTTCTCCCTCCCATATGTATATAGCACACAGGAAAGATGTGCAATGGCCAACCAATGACTGGCCCAACTGGAGACCAATCTTATGGGAGTCAGTCCCTGATTCTATTAATGATACTCTGCAATGCTTGCAGACAGGAGGCTAGTGTAACTGTCTTCTGAGAGGTTCCATACTTCAGGTGAACATTATACCCATAGCTAACCATTAGATTAAAGGACAGCAATCTACCCACAACACCTTCCCAAAATGCTTACAAGTGTTGAGGAACAAAAATGGATATGAGAGAGAGAGAGAGAGAGAGAGAGAGAGAGAGAGAGAGAGAGAGAGAGAGAGAGAGAAAGAGAGAGAATATGGACAACCATTGACTGGCTCACCCAGTTTTTAATTAGATAAATTTTATTTAAGCATCAGCTGCTCATAACCCTCTTGGTCAGATTGGAGATTGTTGCGCTGACTGAAGCTGGGAGAAGGTTTTTAAAGTCAGAAACCAGAATCACACAAATACTTTATTACTGAAGATATGTGCTTCAGAGGGTGTGAGAAATGTGCCATATCTTTTTCTGGAGGCAATTAGGCAAGTTTATAGAAGCCAAATAAGCAACTAGTTAACAATCTCACAACAGTTCCATGTTCTTAAGAAAGAGCAAAGGGAAGGTTTAGCGGCCAGCATTTCAGAAATAGTATAACAGTCAACATACTGGAATTGTTTTAATAGATTCAAGTTGCTGACAGGGTGTATTGGGGGGTATGGGCTAGCCTTGGACCTCTAAGATGGTTGCTTTTTTCAGAATAGAGTCACTTTAGACACTCTAAGAAAGCCCTGGAGCTGTGACACTAATGATAGTGGCTACAGAACTCCACACCTACTGGAACTCTACAAGAACTTTAACACTTGTCTAGGGCTAAGGGTTCTAGTACCAGGGACCCACACATCCACAGTGTCAGCAGAGTGCCACCTGATTCTCAAACTGTTTGTTCCCCAGTTTTGCTGACAGCAGTTGAGGGTAAAAATCTGTCAAAGAAAAGACCAGTGCGGCCAGAGTATCTCTTCACCATCCTGTGATTATTACCTAGGCAAAGCAAACAAACCCAGCCCCTCTGGTGAGAAGGAGCTTATTGAGAGTCCTCTCAACTCATGCCAAACCTGTTGGAGGTGTTGGAGAATTATGCAAGTTGCATCCACATTCCTCACCTGCTCTATTAAAGAATGTTGACCATGTACCCTGAGATGTTTGTCCTCTAAAGTAGCTTTACAGATGTCCCTGGGCATGTGACAATTGCCATATCTCACACAATCCCTTCCTGCTGACTGAGCTTCGATGGTGTATGGATTGTGTGTGTGGATGCCGGTGGTGTGTGGAGTGTGTATGTGGAGATACATTTGTTTCAGAACCACACTTGGTAGCATGGTCATTGTGGGCTACAGCAAGCTCTCCTCACTGAAATATATTCAGTAGTGTGTTGGCTACCAGTATATTTAGTCCAGAGGACACTAGTGTGTACACATGGCAGTGTGACAAAAATATAAGCTGTAGCATATCCCAGGAATGCCACACAGTGGGAGAAAAAAAGCAAGCCCCCACCTTCTGTGTTGGAAGGGATGGGGACACCAAAACATTTGTCAGCCTCTGTCAACACTCTCAGACTTGGCTCCCTTGTGAAACAATATAGAACTGGTCTTGTCCATATCACACACAGAGAGAAACAACAAACACTCTCCCAGTGTTCATAGTCTATGATCCTGATGCTCAGGGCCTTGTGTTGGACATTCCTCCCACTGTGACTGTCTGTTATGACTATCTCCTGTCCTGTCAATATGTCAGGGGACCTATCTTATGATTAATCCTTGTCTCTGATTCCCAGAATAGTTTGGTTCCTAACAAGAAAACTCACTTCCAGATATTGCCTGGTTATAGCACTCTGGAGTTTTTATTACAACACCAAGCACATTTTATCTAAAGTTGGTTTTCAGGGCATGAACTAGTTAAGTTCCTGCAAATTAAAGTCATTGTGTTAATAAATTGCTTTCTCTCTTGAAGTGGAAACGTATGGGTTCTTTGGAAAGTCTGGTGGATGATGTTTTGCTAGTAAAACATATGAAGGAATTTTTAGCCAAAATGGACACAGGTTAAAAACTAAGGCAGACTCATGAAGGAACATTTAGCTGAAGCAGACACAGGAGAAAGAATGTTTTGCTAAAGCAAGCTCATGAAAGGACACATGAGGAAGGATTCTTTGCTAACAACATGTATGTGTTGGTCAGCCTCGTGCTGCGTAGTTGAGCTGCATTTGTCATGACTCCATAGAGAGATATGCACCAAAAGATTTCTGGTGATGTGCTGCAGTTTCTTGCTGTTTCCTCTGATTCAGGCTGATTGGCAAAGTGATGTCAGCTTGTAGCAGCCCACAGCTACATGAACTGGGTTCCTGAAGGAAAGCTGGGGCTGTATGGAAGAAATTGCAAGAGAAATAATGAGCCAAGACACAGTTTTCTGATTAAGGCCCAAAGTTTACATAAGAGTCTGAGCTTATATAGGGGGCATCCAATCCCCCACCATGCCATGATCTCTTTTAGTCAGGATAGTGTCAGAACAGGTTCAGCCTCTCAGCAGGTAGTGGCATCTTGGAGGAAACAGAAGATGTGACAAAACAATAGACATAGACTAAGTCAGAAGACCCTGCCCTAGGTGGGCTGGCTGACAGTGGCAGAGCAGGTCTGAGCCAGCCTGCTCAAGACAGACTCATTGTTGAGGCAACACAGGAGCTGAGACAAGACATGTGGAGGATATGTGATGTTTAGAGGGTATAAATAGGACTTGATAGACAATGACAGAGGCTGAGCTAGGCTTGCTTATAGAGCTAGCTGTATAATGCTTGTAGGTCTCGAGTCTTCACTGACCTTAGCTGTGCTGAGAGAGCCACAGCCTCTTGCCTGGTGTGTGAGCCTCATAGAAAGTTAAACAAACTGCCTTAAGCCAAACCAGAGATATTTAAATTGCAGGGTAGTAAGTGATATAAAAGTAAGAGTCCATTTTTACAATATCTTCCTGTGGAACAGGCCTTAATTCCAATAGGGAAGTGATGTACCCATAACATTCCTGCCATAATGCACCCATGGGCATTTCTTGCCACACCAGGCATTACTGCAGTTCACAGGGTTCACAGCTGGGCAATCAATCCATTGATGGTTCTGTCCTTTCCCAACAATCTGCATAGACCTTCCGGTCCAATGGAAACTAATAAGCACCGAGGAAGCTTCCTGATCAGTACATATTGGATTTCTCTCTGTGCCATGATTAATGTGTGTGGTGTCTTCAATAATAAGGTCTTTCTATCAAATTCTGGTAGCCAACCAAGGACAGTGTCAATAGGTTGTATTGTTTGGGGATGTGTCTCTATGACATCTCTGTCCAGAAACTTGAAGAGAAGTATCACACTCTTGGCTTTTTATTTGGCAATCTATAGCATCTGGAATGAGAATAAGCACCTATGTAAGGTAGCTCCAGTTAAACACACACACACACACACACACAGAGAGAGAGAGAGACAGACAGACAGAGAGACAGACAGACAGAGACAGAAAGAGAGACAGAGACAGAGATAGAGAGAGAAGTGAGAGAAAATATAGGTTTCAATATGGCTTTTTCAAACATCATTAGAATAATTATTCTTCCCCCAATACCCATCTCTGCCTATCCTCCACCCTTAGCCTCATTCTCCAGTACTATTCCTCCCACTTCATATCACCAGTGTTCTATTCCTCCTCCCTGAGGATCTTTCCTTTAGGGGGCTCTCCTTTTTCATCTATTATCCTGTTTTAGTTTCCTGGATTCTACAATTGCTCCAAAATAAACATGTAAATATAAAGATTCAATATAAAGACTCTTCATAAGAGTCTAGCATTGAATCATTACACGTAATATTTGTCTCTCTAGGTTTAGTTAACGCATTCTTTATAATATTTTCATCTCTATTCTCTTATCTGCAAATTTCATTTTTTTAAAAGCTGAATAAAATTCCATTGTATATAGGCACTACACTTTAATTATCTACTTATCAGTTAATAGACATTTGGCTGTTTCCTGCTCTAGCCATTGTTACTAGAACTGCTATAGCACAGCATGGTGATGTGCCCAGGCAGAAATGCCCTGGCCACCAAGAGCATATCAGATTCACCAGAGCAGGAAGTGTTCCTGCTGATTTGTGTTTATGTAACCAGCTTCTCGAGGCCTCAGTGAATGTTTGCAGAGTGAATAAATACATTGATGTGATTAAGAAAGAAGAGACTCAGAGTCCCAAGAGACCAGTCCCTGTTCTGGACCTTGCTTATGTATCCTGGCTCTTTCCTGTCCTTGAGTTTTATGGGACTTTCCCCCATCCACAGTATTCTTTTGCTCTCTTCTGGATTTTTAAAAAATAGCTCATGATTATATGTGCTTATGTGTAACAAAAATATTAATGAAGACTCATTCACTCACTTTCCCATAGTGAACTCCTTCCCTTATCTTTAAAAGTAAAACTTGAATTCTGCAAGCCATGCTGCATGGTAGGCTCTGAAAAATCCTCAACTGACAGATTTTGAAGGAATGTTTTCCAGCACGGCATAAAGACTTACTTGGAAGCTATTAGAATCCAAAGAGAAGGACACCAAGAGGTGAGCAGGGTTGGTGTGTGGCCTGTGTGTGTGGATGCACACTGGCTTCAGAGGCATGCCTGGTAGCATGGTCACTGTGGGCTACAGCCAGCTCTTTTCACTGAGATACCTTCAGTAGGGTGCTGGCCACCAGTATGTTTAGTCCAGAGGACTCTAGTTTGTACACATGGTGGAATACATTTGGTGTTAATAAATTACATGAGCATATTTAACCATGGTGAGCTGGATTTCACTAACAACCTTTTGCTAAACACAGCATTGCTTACAACATTGTAAAATTGTACCAGTCCATGGGGCTGACACACTGACGAGCCATAGATTAAGCAACAGGAATTTCTGGTTCCTCAGTGTGGACACTAGAAGTTCCAGGCCACCTGATTATGCAGGTGGTTTCTTTTATAGGCTCTGAGGAGGTATCTGTTGTAGACCTATCATTGTAGTTTGTAAATGGCTATCATCTTAATATATACACCACCTCACATATTGTCTGTATGCATGTTATTGTGTATACAACTCCTCCTTTCATGAAGATATCATCTTAGTGAGTTACAGTCCACCCTTATCTGTCTCTGATTCTGTTGCCTGCCATTGGATCCCTTTCTTCTAACTGAACTACCTTGTTGGGTCTTAGTGGGAGAGGATGAACTTAGTCCTGCTGCCATTTAATTTCCCAGGGCAGGCTGGTACCCAAGGGGAATTTCTCCTTCTCTCAGGAGAAGGGGAGGAGGCAATGAGAGGAGGGATTTGTGAGGGTGGGAGTGGAAGGAGAAGAAAGATTGAGGATTGTGACCTGGATAGAATGTGAATAAATAACTTAATGGAGAAAAAAAAGTCTGCCCTCTTGATATAACTTTATGTTGATTACCTCTATAAAGTCTCTACCCTGTATTAATGTGACATTCTGAAGTATTAAGTGCCATTATCTTAATGTGTCAATTTAGAGGGATATATATATATCTTCCTAATTAACCCCCTACTGTAATATAAACATATATGTGCAAAAGTTTTATAGCTTATATAGTCCATTCCTGGACACTAATCAGATATTTACTATGTGTAAACTTCTAAGGAGATTTCCTGAGCAAAGATCCATTGGTGGCCCAACAAAAAATAATAATCTGATATAAGCTCAGATCCTGGGGACATAGCAGGAGTCTGCACTACATCACATCCTCACAGACAGTGATTCTCTGAGCTAATAGATCTAGTGCCATAGTCCTGTTACCTGTTTAACCTGTCACTCCTACTTGAAGGACAAAACTGAAAAGAAAGATTATATATATATAAATTATTTATTTATTTATTTATTTATTTATTTATTTATTTTACCCAGTGTCAGGTCCCAAAGGACTGAGAACTATACCAGACTATACCAGATCCTGAAAGCCTGTCTATTCTAGTTATAGGGATAAACCATATTGTTAGTCTACGACCCTGATTGAGTGACATTGATATTGGGGAGAGTAGGTGAGAGTGAATACCAGCTACAGGGACTCTTCTCATTTGAATATATGCCTTAAAATCTGAACACTGCCAAGAGTAGTAGTTAAAAACTTGAGTGCTAACCTCCAAATTGCTCGTCACTCCCCCAAAGCTACAACCTTGCTAAGGCCAATAAATAATATTTATGGAATATATATTATGGCTATGTGGATCTGAATCAATTTCCTCCTTCCTATCTTAAATGAGGTGATCTGTTACCCAAATCACTCAAAATAAGAAAGAAATACATCATATTCACACTGACTGGTGTGTGAAACCTCTAATCATTTGCTGTTCCAGGTCATGAATGCATGGTTTACCTCGCTTAGTAGAAGCTAGAAGTTGGTCTTACTGCTTATCATTAAGGACACTGCCGCAGACCCTTTTGGTCCCTTGTCTGCTTAGAACGGTGCAGGTGGACAAGGAGTCGGTGATGGACGACAGACAGATGAAACACAAGAGATTGTGTAGAATCTGAATGTATTGTCACAAAGTGAACACCAGTCTTATATAATACAGAAAATAAAGGGGGTAGGATGTCACAGCAGGCAAAGTACATTGAAGTTACCTGACACAAAACAAAGGAATGACTTCAAAAGTACTTACAGGAACCAGGTAATATTTACATTAAAATAAAACCGCCCTGCTTAGGGTCAGCTAATGAGAGCTGAGGATTTCACACCCTAGTCACAATTTGTGCTACTCCTTTGAGCCTTGTGAAAGCTAGCACCAGGGGGTTCTGCTCTAGCAGACCTTTTCATGAATAATGCAATACCACAACCCCCCTATTTCCTAGGTGCTGATAAATTCTTGTATGAGTGTAACTTGGCTGTTCTTTTAAGTATCTGTGGAGAATCTCCATTTGTCAGAAGAATTCACCAACTTGCTTCTAATATGCAGTGTAGCCTGCTATACCTGGCTGTTGTGAAGATTCCTGTCTCAGTGGGATTCCCTAACTTTTACATGGTAAACCCACCTATTAGCTAGGCCATTGTGTATTCCCTTGTTTGGGTAAGACTGGCTACTGTCCCAAGTAAACACTCTGCAGACAAGCTCTGAGATATTCCAGCTTCGTCCTTTGTAATGCCTAATCAGTTTTACCTTCTCTACCAGAAGTAAATTTGAATGTTACTGAATAGGTAACCTTCTGACTGAATTCCTACTGAATTCCAACTTTGTTGGCTCCAGGATTTTCTGGGACCTTGGAACACTGGCGAAGGCTTAGCTATGTCAGAATTCAATCTTAAAAGGCACTTATAATAAAATAATACTAAAAGAGAGCACATGGATCCATACACCAGACTAACGCGGGGATAGGGTATGAGTATATGGCCTATGAGAACTCCAAGGTTCCAGAACGTGAGTTTTTCTGAAACTCTTTGCCTTGTGAGTGCTCCCAGACCTCTCAGCCTGCCAATCAAACTTCACTGGAGCGTGCGTAGCAGGACACAGTGTATGTATGTCAACTAGTCCTCATTGTATTCTGGGACATTTGTGTTTCGGTGCACTGAGTCTGTTTTCCTGAGTCAATGTGTCTATAGGGACAGAAACACAGGGATGGTGAGCAGTGAGAGGTGGCATGGCACAGTCTTCCACAGTTACCCTGAATTCACAGCTGCCCATGGCCTCAACTGGGCCATCAGCTGTGATTAATGTCAGTTTCCTGTGAAGCATTTCCTTTCTTCCTCTCTTTCTGGCCCCACATTGGATAACACCTGTAGGTTCTTGTTTTCCTGGATTGGTATGTGTGGTGGTTTCAAAGAGAATAACCTCCATTGTCTAATATGTTTAAATGTTTGGTCCCATTAAAACCGGTTGGGAAAGATTAGGAGTGTGGCCTTGTGGAAGTAGATGTGGTCTTTTTGTAGAAAGTGTGTCACTGAAGGTGGGCTTTGAGGTTTCAAAAGTCCATGCCAGGTGCTCTCTCTCTCTCTCTCTCTCCTCCTCCTCCTCCTCCTCCTCCTCTTCTTACTCCTCTTCATCCCATTCTACTTCTTCTTCTCCCCTTCATCATCATCCCACAGCCTGTCTGTGACTCAGCACCATTCCCGCTAACCTGCAGCCACACCTCTGGCCACCGTGATTATAACCTTCTGAAAATGTAAGCAAGTCCACAATTAAAAACTTTCTTTGTATGTTGCCTTAGTCATGGTGTTTTGTCACAGCAATAGTTTTGGCACAGCAGCAGAACAACTAAAGCAGTTTGTTTGTCCATATATGTTTATTTCTCAGCTGGGGTAACAAGATACATCTGGTAGAATTTTGGGGGTCACTTAAGTATATGATCATATCATCTGCAAATAGTGATATTTTGACTTCTTCCACTGCATGATAGTGGTACAGCGACAGACAGGTAGATCAATGGAATAGAATTGAAGACCCAGAAATGAATCCACACATCTATGGTCACCTGATCTTTGAAAAGGGAGCTAAAATCATCCAGTAGAAAAAAGAGCGTTTTCAACAAATGGTGCTGGCACAACTGGCAGTTATCATGTAGAAGAATGTGAATTGATCCATTCTTATCTTCATGTACAAAGCTCAAGTCTAATTGGATCAAAGAACTCCCCATAAAACCAGAGACACTGAAATTTATAGAGGAGAAAGTGAAGAAAACCCTCAAAGATATGGGCACAGGGGAAAAAATTCCTAAACAGAAGAGCCATAGCTTGTGCTGTAAGATCGAGAATCGACAAATGGGACCTCATAAAATTGCAAAGCTTCTGTAGGGCAAAAGGTACTGTCAATAAGACAAAAAGGCCACCAACAGATTGGGAAAGAATTTTTACCAATCCTAAATCTGATAGGGGGTTAATATCCAATATATACAAAGAGCTCAAGAAGCTGAACTCCAGAAATTCAAATAATCCCATTAAAAATGTGGTACAGAGCTAAACAAAAGAATTCTCAACCGAGGACTACTGAAGGGCTGAGAAGCACTTGAAAAAATGTTCAACATCCTTAATCATCAGGGAAATGCAAATCAAAACAACCCTGAGATTCTACCTCAAACGAGTCAGAATGGCTAGGATCAAAAATTCAGGTGACAGCAGATGCTGGAGAGGATGTGGAGAAAGAGGACACTCCTCCATTGCTGGTGGGATTGCAAGCTTGTACAACCACTCTGGAAATCAGTTTGGCGGTTCATCAGAAAACTGGACATAGTACTACCAGAGGATCCAGCAATACCTCTCCTGGGCATATACCTAGAAGATGCTCCAACTGGTAATAAGGACACATGCTTGACTATGTTCATAGCAGCCCTATTTATAATAGCCAGAAGCTGGAAAGAACCCAGATGTCCCTCAATAGAAGAATTAATTCAGATATGAAGAGTTAAAGGTCTTGTTTCTGTGCCAAGTCCTGTGCTAAAAGTTAAAACGGAAGTCTATCTTCCAGTAGTTTAATGACAAAAACAAAATTGTGTCTTGTATTGTAAGAATCAAGTACCTGCACTTGGGACAGACAACATCTTTTCTTCATTCTTGCACTCCTTCATTTACTGAGTGGTTTGTGAAATGTTCCAGTTCCTGGCACTGTCCTGGGCCTGAACTATGGCATGTTCTTGAAGAAAACTCCAATAATACTAAAGAGGGCAAGTGCCTCTTTATACATACAGGCTCCAAGTGCCTGCTGCTTGCCATTCTGTCTTCCCATCATTTGCTCCCATCCCTTGCCAGTGTGTCCTCATCCTCGCTTTGGCTTGCTCACTGGTACTTCCTTCTACCACCCTTCTGTGGATTCTCCCATATCCCTCCCTCTACAGTCCCCACTTGCTAGTCTTTCCAGCTATCTCCTACCTGCTTGCGTGCCAATGTCCTCCTCACTTCTGACCACCTCTCTCTCCCCCACCACCTGCTCCCTTGTCTTTCCCTCTCTGTTTTTAGGTGGCCATCCCAGTTTGCTATTATGAACTAACGCCGCTTTCATGGAGTAAACAACATGTACTTAGTCTTCCATATTTGCAGGTTGGATGTTTACATTAGTTTTCCCTGAATAAAAAGTATGTTTTTCTTCAGGAGTTCTCAGGATAAACCACTCTCTCCCATCTTCTAGCTCCTACGGCTTTGTGCTCAAGGCAAAGTAGGTTAGGCCCACCAAGAGTCATCTCTTGTAACTGAAGTCAACTAATTATAGTCATTATTCACAGCAGAACTAAACTAGTTTTTAACTGAATGGTTGGGTAATTCACCACGGTCATGGTGAACTTAAAAGCTAAGCATGATATTTCACACTTATTAACTTGGTATGATTCATCCCTTTGAAACTACTTAATCTGCAAACATAGATTTGGTGGATACCCAACCAGCTTGAGGTTATTTTTGACATCAGAAATACAGCAGACACACTTCTTCCAACTGTGGTATATAACACTAAAAACACACTAACTTTACTGCCAAAATAATGCAAAAGTCATGTCATGGTCCCTCTTCTCCTTGGTGTTCTGTGACCTTCATATTGTGATATGAAAGAAATTAACATATCTTAATTTATATGCTAATGATATTGAGTGGAAGAACAAATGTTAGTATACATGACCATATTTCCAAGAATATGAAATGACTGGCCTTTATACACTTGTTTTTTCTACTGGTCACAAGGTTACAGTAGTATTTAGAACCATTACTTTCACTATCTGCTCCATGCTCCCTTTGATTTTAGAAGGTTCCTCAGTAGGTTGTCTTGTCTTTGCATAATGGAATAACCCAAACCTTCATCCTCTGAAGGACTGGGTTGCTCAAAATCCTGCTTGAGTTGGGTTTTTGTTTTTTTCAACTTTCTTTAGAGGAAGGGTATGTTAAAGGATAGAAGATGCTCAATGATGATTCTGTGCTCCAGACATTCTTTCCCTTCCTTCTTTGTAAGGACTTTACCAAGGTCATCCTGAAAAAATCAGAATCAATTATTAAGCAAAATAGTAGTTCTCTTTGACTCCAGCGCACAAGTGCCCTAAATGCCGGGTACTGGTCTTAATATCAGGGTCAATAAAATAGTGGTTGGAATTAAATGGAAGTTTTTCTCCCATTTGACCCTTTAGGCCATTTGCCAACATGAATTTTGGACAGGGAGACATTTTATTTTTTGTTCAGCTGCTAAGGGTAGCAGGAAGTATATGCCATTCTTATTTCTATCCCTTGCTTTCTGTACCCAGGATGCCTGGTTGTGGGGAAAATAGTGACATACTGGACATTGAGTTTTTTTTTATTTTTTATAAAATATATTTTGGTTATATTAATTCCTAAGTACACATCAGTTCCAAAGAACATTCCAGGTGAAAAATTCCTGAACAAAACACCAATGGTTTGTGCTGTAAGATCAAGAATCAACAAATGGGACCTCATAAAATTGCAAAGCTTCTGTAAGGCAAAGGACACCATCAATAAGACAAAAAGACAACCAACAGATTGCGAAAAGATCTTTACCAATCCTAATTCAGATAGGGGGCTAATATCCAATATACATAAAGAACTCAAGAAGTTGGACCCCAGAAAACCAAATAAACCTATTAAAAATGGGGTACAGTGCTAAACAAAGAATTCTCACCCGAGGAATACCAAGTGGCTGAGAAACACCTAAAGAAATGTTCAATATCCTTAGTTATCAGGAAAATGCAAATCAAAACAACCCTGAGATTCCACCTCACACCAGTCAGAATGGCTAAGATCAAAAACTCAGGTGACAGCAGATGCTGGCAAGGATGTGAAGAAAGAGGAACACTTCTCCATTGCTGGTGGCATTGAAAACTGGACAAAGTACTACTGGAGGATCCAGCAATACCACTCCTAGGCATATATGCAGAAGATGCTCCAACATATAATAAGGACACATGCTCCACTATGCTCATAGCAGCCTCATTTATGATAGCCAGAAGCTGGAAAGAATCCAGATGTCCCTCAACAGGGAATGGATAAAAAAAATGTGGTACGTTTACACAATGGAATACTACTCAGCTATTAAAAAGAATGAATTTATGAAATTCTTAGGCAGATGGATGGATCTGGAGGATATCATCCTGAGTGAGGTAACCCAATCACAAAAGAACATACATGGTATACATTCACTGATAAGTGGATATTAGCCTAAAAGTTCAAAATACCCAAGAAACAATTTGCAAAACATGAAAAACTCAAGAAGAAGGAAAACCAAAGTGTGAATACTTCGATTCTTCTTAGAAGGGGGAACAAAATGTCCATGGAAGATGTTACAGAGACAAAGTGTGGAGCAGATACTGAAGGAATGACCATCCAGAGATTGCCTACCTGGGGATCCATCCCATATACAACCACCAAACCCAGACACTATTGTGGATGCCAACAAGAGGTTGCAGACAGGACCCTGATACAGCTCTCTTCTGAGAGTCTCTGCCAGTGCCTGACAAATACAAAAGTGGATGCTCACAGCTATCCATTGGATGGTGTACAGGGTCTCCAATGAAGGATCTAGAGAAAGTACCCAAGGAGCTGAAGGGGTTTGCAATCCCATAGGAAAAACAACAATATGAACTAACCAGTACCCCCAGAGATCCCTGGGACTATACCACCAACCAAAGAAAACACATGGTGGGACTTCTGGCTATAGCTGCATGTGTAGCAGAGGATGGCCTAGTCAGTCATCAATGAGAGGAGAGGCCCTTGGTCCTGTGAATGTTCTATGTCCCAGTATAGGGGAATGCCAGGCCCAGGAAGCAGGAGTGTGTGGGTTGGTGAGCAGGGGGATGGGGTAAAGGGTAGGGGGGCGGTTGGAGGGAAAACCAAGAAAGGGGATAACATTTGAAATGTAAATAAGGAAAATATCTAAGAAAAAAGAAAGAAAGTTAGAGAAGTGAAGGAAAAAAAAAAAGAACATTGCCCTCCAGCTAGTAGTATATATCAAAAACTGTTCAAAAGTTATTTCTCTGATTGTGAGACTCAAAGCTGAGAAAGATATACTCGATAATCAGCAAAGGAGAAAAGACTCAACAGACATCAAAGAACTGATATTGGCAGTCATGGTCATTGGATTTTCCCCTACATAGGAGAATATTAATTTGAACTCAGTCCAAGTTCAAGCTTCATTACTTCCCAGTCAGTTTTCCCACTTTAATAGAGGACACCCCGTGAGTTCAGGAGATGAATTGGTATTATAATTAAGACGTAGGGGACAGGTGTTCTCATTTCAGCACAGCACAGAAGGCAACAGGTGGCTTGCTGTGGTGGGAGAACTGGATTCTGATGGTGCCAAGTGGCATTGGTTTCTGCTGCTTATATTCTTGAGCTTGCCTCTTGCCATCTGGTTATCTCTGGTGTTGACTGGCCTTGCTGTCTCTGACTGGAGCCTGCCCCTACTGTGAGCCTGTGAGCCTGATTGTGACTGGCAGGGCATGGTGATGGTGGCTGGAGCATAGAATCTGCCCCCAGGTGCAGCTGTGGACTGGAAGCTTAGTTTAGGTTTTATACCCAAAGCTAAAGATCAGAGCCATTAGCACCAAACAAGAGAGAACATACTGGCTGAATGTAGTAGCGCTCACATTTGATCCCAGCACTGAGGAGGCAGATCTAGAAGGACCTCTGTGAGTTTGAGGCCAACCTGGTCTACAGAGTGAGTTCTAGGACACTCAGGGGTAAACAGTGAGACCCAGTCTCAAACAAACAAAAAAACAAATAAACAAACAAACAAACAAACAACAGCAACCCCACACACACCAAAGAGTGCTCCTTTATTTCATTATGTAACTAATTATTTTCTTTAAAACTGTCCATTTTGGCAGAAACAATGGAAACAGGCAACCTTGGGAGGTTGGTGGTGGAGGATCCTCTAGAATTTACCAGAGACCTAGGAGGTGAGAGACTCTCAGGACTCAAATGGAGGGAACTTGGATGAAGTGCTCTACAGTGGGGAGGGGGAACTTGTACAGTTTACCTCCAATGGAGGGACAGGACATCAAGTAGAGGGATGGGGTTGCCATCCCACAGTCAAAAACTCTGTCACAGAATTGTTTCTGTCTGAAGGAACTGCAGGGACAAAAATGGAGATGAGCATGAGAGAAAGGAAGTCCAGTGACAGGACTAAGTGGGGATCCAGCTCAAGTGGAGGCCCAGGGCCCTGATGAGGTTACTGATGCTGTGGAGAACTTGCAGACAGGAGCCTAGCATTGCTGCCTTCTGAGAGGGCCAACAAGCAGCTGAAAGAGTCAGATGCAGATATTTTCACCCAAGCATTGGACAGAAGCCAGAAAGCCCTGTGGTTGAATTGGGGAAAAGGTAGGAGCTGAGGAGGAAAGTGGCCCCATGGGAAGACCAGCAGTCTTAACTGACCTTGACACCCAAGATCTCTCAGACACTGAACCACCAACCAGGCAACATACAACAGCTGATATGAGGCCCCTGACACATACATGTACAGCAGAGGACTGCTGGATCTGGGTTCAGTCAGAGAAGATGTACCTAACCCTCAAGAGACTTGAGGCCCCAGGACTTGAGTGGAGAGGCCTGGTGGGATGAGGTGGGGTGGGTATATCCTCTTGGAGATGGGGATGGGGCAGGGAGGAGGTATGGGATGGGGAGCAGTCAGGAGCAGACCAGGGGGGAGATGAAGTCTGGGCTGTAAAAAAAAGATTAAAGAATAAAAATAAGCCGGGCGTAATGGCACACACCTTTAAGCACTCGGGAGGCAGAGGCAGGTGGATTTCTGAGTTCAAGGCCAGCCTGGTCTACAAAGTGAGTTCCAGGACAGTCAGGGCTATACAGAGAAACCCTGCCTCAAAAAACCAAAAAACAACAACAAAAAAAGAATAAAAATAAATAAGTTTATTTTTAAAAATGTTTATTTTATTCGTGTTATCTGCCCATTCTCATACAATTACTTTGTGGTTTAGGAGAAAAATCAGTATGTTTAGTGGTTTCAAAACGCAGAAATATTAATGTGTGTAGATTTTTTTTTCTTTAAAAAGGTCACATAAGCTTTATTTATTTATTTATTTATTTATTATTTATTTATTTATTTTTGCCTGGTTGGGTGGTTCAGTGTCTGAGAGTCTGGGTCAGTTGAGACCGCTGGTCTTCCCATGGGGCTGCCCTCCTCCTCAGCTTCTTTCAGCTTTTCCCCAATTCGATCACAGGGGTCCCCGGCTTCTGTCATTGGTTGGGTATAAATATCTGTATTTTTTCTTTGACACTAAGTTTTTAAATTTCTCCTAGGCATTTCTGTTAATGCTATTAATAATTTCACAGGTAAATAATTACATTAAGTTCTCTGTCTATGTAGTTTCTACAAGGGACTTGTTCATTTTGGAATAACAAAAATCAAAATGTAACTAAAATTTTTAAAATAAAGGGTTTATCTGAGATATTTGGCTTTTGGAGAGCCATAAGTGTAACCGAGTAATATAAAACTGCACTGGGATCAAATTCAACTTTTCCAAGCTCGAAAGAACACACTGATGTGATCTATCTACAGGAAAAAAGCCTTAATTGCTAACCTGGGAACAGGCTGACCCTAAGCTGTTAAATTTTTCCTAGGCATTTATGTTAATGCTATTAATCCTACCTTTGGCAAATAAAATAAATCAGGAAGCACATTTATTTCTTTTTAAACGGTAGTTTCTGAAACTGAACTTGGACATGCTTAGCCTTAAGCTTTAGACATTTCATTTCCGTCTTTCTCCAAATTAGTCAATATTTATTAGTCATCATAGAAGCCACAGACCTGTACACCATTCTATACAATACATAAGGACATATGATGGTAGCTACAATTTTAATAATATGTAAGTTCATAGCCTATACACAATTCTACACTCCACTTTAATTTTTTAACTTTATGTGTATAAATATTTTGACTGCATGTGTGTATGTGCCAGAAGAGAGCATCAAATTTCTTAGATCTGAAGTTATAGATGGTAATGAGCTGCTATGTGGGTACTGGGAATCCAACCCAGGTTCACTGGAAGAGCAGCCAGTGCTCTTAACCACCGAGCCATCTCTCCATCCCCTCACAATCCCCTACACCCTGTTTTATTTTTATTTTTGTAAGGTTTCCTAAAGTCCTCCAGAATTCTCAGTGAACATTGGGTTCACTGACTACACATACACAAGGCTTGACATATATCTCCTCATACAAGCTGATCTGGATTATGAGAGAGCAACTTTTGTGCCAATGTGTAGGGTAAATAACGTACCATATCTTCTTGCCACTTGAAACACCAAAAAAGTATAATTGACATAGAATGATCCTGTTATAATCAGAGCTTCTACATGGACCAATTGCTCAGCCTAGTGCTTGTTTTTTCCACATTAATGGTTAACATTAATTCTTTTTTTTTTTTTTGACCCAGAATGCCTGGCTACAAATCTTGTTATCTGAAACATCCCTAGGTTTACTTCAGATTGAGATGTTTAATTTTTTAGGTTGTTTTGTAGGATAGTTAGGAGAGAAAATAAGTACTGATGGTAACTTTAAACAAAATATGGTCAGCTCATGTATGCCATTATAAGTCTGAATTTGAAAAACTCAAGATGAAAAATTGGGGGTATTGAGTGAATTCAGATGTATATAGTTGCATGTCTTTTGACCCAGTTCAGAATTCAAAGAAGAGAGAAGACAACTGTGAGTCATAAGGCAATGAAGAATGTGTGTTAAGAAAAAGTATTTGGGAAGGTGAGAAAGCAGGGCAAGCGGTGGCCTCAGGAGAGATGGCTTTTGTAGAACTCTTTCTGAAGTGTCTTTTGCTTTTGAACTTTCCTGGTTAATCTTACAAAATTATGTTAACAGTCCACCATATGCTTTTGTTTTTCCCTTCTATGGTAGACATTTGTGGTGGTTTAAATGATTAATGTCCTCCATAGGCTCAGATTTTTTGAAAAAGTGGTTTGTGCTTGGTGGTGTGGTTTGGGGAGGTGGTGAAGCCTTTTGGGGGGAAATGTATCACTCATAGTGGAATTTGAGAATTCAGAGCTTCACCCCACTTCTCACCCTCTCAGCTTTATGCTTGTAGCTGAAGATATGAATTCTCTGATTCTTGCTCTATCCACCATGCTTCCCTGCCATGACAGACATGAATCTCTCTGGAAACCTAAGTGCAAATGAATTCCATGGAATGAGTTACAGAGACAAAGTTTGGAGCTGAGATGAAAGGATGGACCATCTAGAAACTGCCATATTCGGGGATCCATCCCATAATCAGCTTCCAAACGCTGACACCATTGCATACACTAGCAAGATTTTGCTGAAAGGACCCAGATATAGCTGTCTCTTGTGAGGCTATGCCGGGGCCTGGCAAACACAGAAGTGGATGCTCACAGTCAGCTATTGGATGGATCACAGGGCCCCCAATGGAGGAGCTAGAGAAAGTACCCAAGGAGCTAAAGGGATCTGCAACCCTATAGGTGGAACAACAATATGAACTAACCAGTACCCCGGAGCTCTTGACTCTAGCTGCATATGTATCAGAAGATGGCCTAGTCGGCCATCAGTGGAAAGAGAGGCTCACTGGACACACAAACTTTATATGCCCCAGTACAGGGGAACGCCAGGGCCAAGAAGTGGGAGTGGGTTGGTGGGAGAGTGGGTGGGGGAACGTGTGGGGGACTTTTGGGATAGCATTGCAAATGTAAATGAAATAAATACCTAATAAAAAAGTTGTCTTGGTCACTATATTTTATCATAGCAGCAGAAAATAACTAACACAAGGTTTCATTCCTCTAACACGACCTTAGTTAATTTTATTGCAGCAATACTGTTTTCTGCCATTGATCACAAGACTGTCAGTTCAATAAATATTTGTGGAATTTGCTTAACAGTAGGAAGAAAACCACAGCATATCTTATTAGATATCTAGAAAGGGATTAAGATCTTGTGTTAACAAAAGAAGACACTGAGCTCCAGGAAGTAACATTGCTGTCTGCGTATGTAGTGAAGCTGACATTGGTTTTAAACATCCCGAATCGAAGTTCAATGAATGCATCTTTCACCAGCACAATCACTGTAAGTCATGATTGGATGGTGAATGCAACAAGAATGGGGGGTATGTCAGAGGGTCCTGGTAGAGACAGCTTGGACTTCCTGTAGGAAATCCTACCACATGCGTTCAATGAGTTTTTGAGTTTTTCCCACCTAAACCCTCAATTTACCTATTTATCATAATTTTTCATCCCTAAAATCTTAGAAACAGTACAAAATCCACTTCTAACAAACTTTTAATAAACTAAATCTTGAACTCCTTGAATTCATCTTCTGCCAGCTCTTTTTGTAAATATTCAAATATTTACACAAATATTTGTGAATTCTGTGGATAAATTGACACTTACCACTGTCACCTAATATGTCTTTAATATCATTGCTCCACAAAGGAGGCTGTTCAGGTTCATCAACCCTAATCTTGAAATCAAGCTCTGCTCACACCCCTCTCCCTCCCCCAAGTAGGTGGGGCAAACCCTCCTGGGGTTTGCAGACAGGAGGGTGTTCAGTTAAAGTGAAGGAGAGTTGGTGATCCAGAAGCTGTTGTATCATGAGTGCCTCTGCTCTGAGCTCCATCAGATTCCCAGGAAGCATCTATGAGTTCCTTCAAGTAGCCTCTGTGCTCAGCCTGCTCCTGCTGCTCTTCAAGACAGCCCAGCTCTACCTGCACAGGCAATGGCTACTCAGCAGTACTCAGCAGTTCCCATCCCCACCTTCTCACTGGCTCTTTGGACACAAGGTAGGAAGGAAAGAGATGGGTGGGTGGGAGAGCAGGGAAGATGAGGCGTTTAGAGAATAAGCATCAAGCTTACAAAACAGGGCTTGTTATAAAACAAGCACAGGTTCTTCATGGGACAGAAGGCTCAGGATGGAATACATCTCAGGCTGGGATCACTCCAGCAACAGGGACTCAACAGATCAAAAGAGCCTGGTCTTGCTATTGGCAGCTAAGAGCTGCTCATTTATGCAGATCTGTCATCTGTTTTAAGAGCCCCAGACTCAGGAGCTTGTGGTTGGTCCTACCCAAGCCTTTCCATTTCCAGGCTGAGCAACACCTACAGCCTCACCTGTTCTAAATAAGCTAGGCTTCTCAGAGGTTCCCTGCCCCCATTTCTCTACCATCTTCTTCCCCTGGCACAGAGCTCATCTGAGAACATGGCTACAAGTGTGGTAGAATCTGTCCTGTGTATGGTAACAACAGGCAGGAATCACAGGAGGTGCCTAGTGCCCTAAAGGGACTCACTTTCCTATTGGGTTAAAAGACTAACCCTATATGTTTACTTAGACTGAAAAAAAGTTGCCTCAGTAAATGATTTATAGGCTGAAATCCTGAGGGTCAAAAAAGTGGTTTTTCAGATGTGAGAGACCATTGCTAGAGATGCACTGTTATTCAAAGTCTGTTGATTTATGGGTCCTCCTCCTGCATAACCTGTAGTGTGTGCTCCATGTTGCTAAGTGCACTGTATACCTCAGGGCCCAACCAAGATCCTGACACAATTGTACAGTCTCCAGAAATGTAAGAAAAAAGCAGCCTAGGGGCTGGGGAGGGCTTAAAGTGTCACCTCTGAGGGGATGGAGACAGACCTAGGTCAAAGGTTGCAGAGAGGAGCACATGACAAGGGTTACACATTGACCACATTTTAAAGGAGATACGAGTATGTGGAATTTGAGCCATAGCTGAGGTTCTGGGGCCAGATTCTGGGAAATACAGCTTCACCTAACAGGACCACAGCATAAGGTCATATCAGTTCCTAGAAGAGGGCAAAGGTTTGGATGACACCATAGATAGGCCATCAAGCTCTGCTCCAGTCCTAGGTTCTGTTAAGTCATCTTCACTGTATCCCTGTGGTTGTTCTTCCCTTTATTTAGAACCAATAACTAAAACAAAAGAGTGTTCAAATCTTACTCTGGAGGTTTTGTTTGTTTGGTTTTTGTTTTGTTTTGTTACACAGTAATGTCTAGCAAGGTAGCCCAGGCTGACCTTGAACTCACTATGTAGCCTATATTGGCCTTGTACCAGCAGCGATCTTCAGGCTTCATCCCCCCAAGTGTGTGTTAGGATTACATATATAAATCACCACATGTGGCATGAAGTATTGTCAGTGATTCATTTTTCTACTGATATCAGATCTTAAAGGACCAGGACCTTCAAGATATTCTAACTAGGATTAAGAATTTCCCAAGTGCTTGTCCACAGTGGCTCTGGGGAAGCAAAGTGCGCATTCAAGTGTATGACCCTGACTACATGAAGCTGATTCTGGGGAGATCAGGTGAGAGTGAAACGCCCTCACCCACCATTGTGGATTTTCTATTCTGGGTTTATGCCTGAGTCCATGAAGTTACAGGAAGACGTGATGGTTCAGTTACTAATGCCAAAATAGTACTGTTCATTTTTTCCTAGCATATGCTCAGCAATATTTATTTAATACTTGTTTGTACTTACTACTGTAACCTTAAAAGAGTAGTATGAGTTCATTTCATTTACCTTTTTAGAACTAAATGGGGGTGATCAGTTATATAAAAGTAAATTTCATATGTATAGTTACTTGAGTTTGAAACTTCTAATGGTTTCTGTTCTGTATTATAGATAACCAAGCCACTGCAGTAAAACCAACCACAAGGCTTTTATTCTTCAGAGTGGAGGACATAATATAATCTATGTTGCTTGCTAATTTATCACTCTAAACCTGAGGATGACTAGCTCCTGGTGCAGGGAGGTTGTATTCCTAAGCCAAACTGTCAAGGTGGATAGAAGGGGATGGAAGACAATGGGAGCTAGCAGGAGACAAACTGTCAAGGGACAGTTATTAAGATTTCATCTCTCTCTCTGATCTTATCTGCAATCACCTTTGTTTCTAATTAATGCCTCCCCTTTTTTTTCAGACCCAAAAGCTAATGGTTCCTACAGATTTCTAGCTCCCTGGATTGGTATGTACAGCCATATAAGTGTCAATTGTGGTCACTCTCCACTTGAGTTTGTCAAGATTGTTACCTTGACTCACTGAGCAATGGGAACAATCTTCAAGATGTAATGTTGCATTTAACCTAGTTTCTCTTCTTACCAGACATTAACCTCCTCCGTGTGTGTCTGTGTCTCCTATTTACAAACATTCTCAGCCTGACATATATGTCCTTCCCTCACTATTTTGAATCTTTATCCTGTAGCTTTCATGGTCTCATCATATGTACCAGGCCAACTGGGGAAAACATGTTGTAAAATATTAGGCTTTTTCCATTTTTCTTTCTGTTTCTGCAAGATCTTCAATGTTTGACTCTCCAAACTACCCCCAGTCTTCAAATCCCATTGTTCATACACTAATTTCACACAGCCATCTCTGTACAGGGTATGGTTTGCTTATGCTGGATGGACAGACATGGTTTCAGCACCGACGAATGTTGACCCCAGCTTTCCACTATGACATTCTGAAGCCTTATACGGAAATCATGGCAGACTCTGTTCGTGTAATGCTGGTGAGTCTTGTGTGTGTGTGTCCCCTCTCTCTCTTTGTCTTTCACTCTGATGCCTACAACCCATTCACAACACAAACTCAGATTCTACTCTTAACAATAAAAACCATCAAACACAGTCACATGGAATAACAATCCATAATGTGAAATAGGTTCCACAAAAGTCAATGCCACAGAGAACTGTATGGGGTGGGAGGGAAATGGGGTAAGGGGAGAGGAGGGGGGAGGAGAGGAGAGGAGGGGAGAGGAAGGGAGGGGAGAGGAGAGGAGAGGAGAGGAGAGGAGAGGAGAGGAGAGGAGAGGAGAGGAGAGGAGAGGAGAGGAGAGGAGAGGAGAGGAGAGGAGAGGAGAGGAGAGGAGAGGAGAGGAGAGGAGAGGAGAGGAGAGGAGAGAATCATAGTGTATACATGGCCAAGTCTAACAGCATGCTTGATAAATGGTGAATCTTGCCAGACAACAATGCTAGCTGCTTCTCTCCTGATATGTCTTGGGTATGGCAGTTTCAGTGACCAGGGCTACTCCCCAAAATGTCACTCTGTTCTGGGTCTCAGAGCTTCTACATAATTGAAAGATACTCACAGTGAAATGCACAGCAGAGCCATATTCACACAGACAAATGTGATGTACCACCATACCTCTCATGACTCTAATTTCTGATTTTATAGTGTTCATTAAACTTTTGATGAATGAGAAAGAGTTAAAGATCAAAATTATACCCATTAGAAACACATGGGCAGGCCCATGGGCTTTCCTTTCATTAACTATTTTATTCTCATACTTGAGTTTCCATTAGTTCTTTCAAGTTTCATTCATCTACCAGAAATATGAAGAGTTCTCTTATGTACCTTTCATCAACTAAAAAGTTATAACTGATTTACAAAATTCAAAGTGAAGATATGTTTAATTTTAATTTTTCCCCTGAGAAATGGGTATGAGTTATTTATTCATGCTTAATTTTCTAAAAGATGTCTGTACTAGTCACTTCTTATTGATATGATTTTAGACCTGAGAAGAGGTGCCAAAGTGGAGAAAGCATGAGTTGTTGTATCATGATCCCAAATAGGAAGAGAGAAAGAGGAAGACCAACACTGCCTTGACTTTCTCTTTTTCCCTTTCTATTTAGTCTAGAACCCTGGCCCAGGAAGTTGTTGTGTTGCCATTTAAAGAAATTCTTACTCCCTAAGTTGATTCTACTAATGCCTACACAGAGACACTCAAAGGTGTGCCTCAGTCCTTTCTTTTCTTTCTTTTTTTTTGGTTGGGAGGGCTAAAGTGTATTTATTTATTATTATAATTTTATTATTTAAAGCAATGATTATTTGTTTTATCATCTGAAGAATTTATTCGAAATAGCAGCAGAGAAATTGTCTTCATGCTGCCACACACAGACACAAACACAGATATAGCACAATATCCAGATTTAGCCCAAGCACATTCCTTTTGAGGCTCATTTATATATCTCCCTATGCCATAGCATATCATTTAAATAATGGGTATTTTCAATGCTAATTCCTTTGTTGACTTTCTCAAAATGTTCTGCATATATCTTCAAGACTCCAATACATACAGCATATTTCTTTCCTTCTGACACATTTGTAACAATAGTATCTTCTGCAGCAGGGTAAAGCTTAGACCCAGATGTTAACCCTGGAAACATGATATTTGATCCACTAAGAACAAGTTTAGTGCCTCTTTTATTAATCCACTGTTGTGATAAGATAAAAGAATCTGAAATCATCCTAAGGTTGGATTTAAAA
The DNA here is from genome assembly GCF_978045245.1 of Mus caroli. Classification (NCBI taxonomy): domain Eukaryota; kingdom Metazoa; phylum Chordata; class Mammalia; order Rodentia; family Muridae; genus Mus; species Mus caroli. The sequence goes on along the minus strand of NW_028227261.1, from coordinate 41,414,818 downwards.
AAGTCCCTTCTCTTTGTCTAAAAGACAGTAGTAATTCTCCATTTACTGTAAAGATTTCTGTGTTTTCATAGTTTTTGAAAATGAACCAGGAAGGGGACAATGATAGGGGAGGGCCTGAAACATAAAGGAAATTGAATTAGGAAGAGTCCAGCACAATGAAAGACATCATTGACAGTTGGAGTTGTGTCATTCTTAAAGCAATCCTTAAATTTAAGTATGTTTTAATCATATTCTTCCCGTCCTCCAAGTCCTTTTAGATCCTCTCCCTGTCCCTAACTACTCATCTTCAAGTTATTTTTCAAAATCAAACAAAAACTTTTTATAACATCAAACCCCCAAACCAAGAAAACAAAATAACCCCCAAAGCCCCATCAAATTGTAACCAAGTAAAGGCATACACACACATACACCACACACACACACACACACACACACACACACACACACACACACAATGGAGCCTGTTATATGTTGGTCAAATATTTCTAACCATAAGACCTACCATGGAGTAGTTGATATACCCAGTGTCACTTGATTAGGGAAAACTATTTTCCCTCTCTCAGTAGTCAAAAATGACAGTTAAATGACAGTTGTTAACCTTTACTCTACTGTCTAGGATTTCATTCATTCATTCATCCAATTTTTTAAAAAATATAACAGAATAAAATAAGATAAAGCAAAAACTAGCTGCATATGTATCAGAAGATAACCTAGTCGGTCATCAGTGGAAAGAAAGGCCCATTGGTCTTGCAAACTTTATATGCCTCAGTACAGGGCCAAGAAGTGGGAGTGGGGAGAGGGGAGTTGGGGGAGAGGGGAGTGGGGAGTGGGGGGAGTGTTTGGGGGACTTTTGGGGTATCATTGGAAATGTAAATGAAGAAAATACCTAATTAAAAATTAATATAAAAAAGAAAAATAAAGAAATCAAGAAATCACAAAGGGAGACTACCCTGGATATAGAAAACCTAGAAAAGAGATCAGGAGTCATAGACACAAGCATCACCAAAAAACAAAAAACAAAAAACAAAACAAAACAAAACAAACAACCAAAAAAGATAAAGCAAAAACTATAACATGGAATGTGGACAAAACAAACCAACAGAAGAGAAAGTGCCCAAGAGAAAGCACAGGATCTATCTGTTCCCTTTAATCCTTTACTCTATATCTACCCTCTGTAGTTCTATGGGTTGTAGATTGATTATCATTGACTTCACAACTGATATACACACATAAGAAAATACATATGTTTGTCTTCTTGGTAGTTCCATCCATTTGCCTGAAAACTTCATGGTGTCATTATTTTAGTGGCTGAGTAATACTTCATTGTGTAAATGTACATTTTAATCATCCATTCTGTTGAAAGACATCTAGATTGTTTCCAAATTCTGGCTATTATGAATAGAGCAGCAATGAACATGGTTAAGCAAATGTCTCTGTGGAAGGATGAAGCATTCTTTGGGTATATGCCTAAGAGTGCAATATCTGGATCTTGAGGTAGATCAATTCCTATCTTCTTGAGGAACTATCACACTGCTTTCCATAGTGGCTTTACAAGTTTGTACTCCCACCAGCAATGGATGACTCTTCCCCTTATTCCACATCATTATCAGCATGAGTTGACACTTGTTTTTTGGTCTAAGACATTCTTTTTTTTATTAGATATTTTCTTTATTTGCATTTCAAATGTTATCCCCTTTCCTGGTCTCCCCTCCAAAAACCCCCTATCCTCTTCCCCTCCTCCTGATCACCAACCCACCCACTCCTGCTTCCCTCTCATGGCATGCCCCTACACTGGGGTATCAAGCCTTCTCAAGACCAAGGACCTCTCCTCCCACTGATGTCCAACAAGGCCATCCTCTGCTACATATACAGCTGGAGCCATGGGTCCTTCCATGTGTACATTTTGGGTGGTGGTTTTGTCCCAGGGAGCTCTGGGGGTGCTGGGTGGTTCATATTGTTGTTCCTCCTATGGGGCTGCAAGCTCCTTTAGCTCCTTTGGTCCTTTCTCCAGCTTCTCCTTTGGGAACCTTGTGCTCAGTCCAATGATTGCTGAGAGCATCCACCTCTGTATTTGTTAGGCACTGGCAGAGACTCTCAGGAGACAGCTATATCAGGCTCCTGTCAGCAAGCACTTGTGGGCATCTGCCATAGTGTCTGGGTTTGGTGACTGTATATGGGATGGATCCTTACAGGTATAAGATGGAATCTCAAAGTAGATTTGATTTGCATTTCTTTGATGGCTAAGGATGTTGGACATTTCTTTAAATGTTTCTCAGCCATTTGAGTTTTCTTTATTGAGATTTTTTTTCAGGTATGTACCCATTTTAATTGGGTTATTCACTTTTTGACACCTAGCTTCTTAAGTTCTTCGTATATTTTAAGTATTAGGTCTCTATTTGATGTATAGTTAGTAAGAATCTTTTCCCATTCTGTACACTACCATCTTATCCAAATGATGGTGTCCTTTGCCATGCAGCAGCTTCTCAGGTTCATGAGGTCTCATTTATTAATTGTTGATTTTAGTGCCTGTGCTAAGAGTGCTCTGATCAGAGAACCTTTTCCTGTGCCAATAAATTCAAGGCTATTTCCCATTTTCTATTCTATAAAATACAGTGTGATTGTTTTTATGTTGAGATCTTTGATACACTTGAAGTTGAGTTTTGTGTAAGGTGGTAAGTATGGATCTATTTGGATTCTTCTACATGTAGCCATCCAGTTTGTCCAGCACCATTTGTTGAAGGTGCTGTCTTTGTTCTGGTGTGTGTTTCTGGCATATATATAGGAAAAGTCAGGTGTTCGTAGGTATGTGGATCTCTGTTCATGTCTTTTTTTTCCTTTGATTTAAGTTTTATTGCATTATGGTGAGAAAAGATACATAATTTCAATTTATCTGGATTTGTTAACATTTAAATACTTTGAGTAAATAGACTTACATTACATTCTTCTTTCCTTTTTGTACCCCAACTCCTCCCAGAGAGCCCCCACTTCAAAACCTGCAATATCTTTCGTTTTTTATCAGTCTGTAAAATTTATAAAATATTGTATCAATAAAAATGAGTATTATAAAACTTGCTTGATATAAAGCAACAATCAATTGAACAGTTTTATGTAGATGTTTGTCTATAGCAATACTGAAAATACATATGTTTTATTCAATGTAAATTTCAAATAGCTCCAATTATATTAACTGTATATTTTAAAATAATATATCACTATTAGTTTTTTAATGAACATAGATAAAATCTTTTTGTTTATTGGTTTGTTTTGTTTTTAGTAGAGCTTAAAATCTTGGCTCTTACTGTGGTACAAACACAGAATAAGAACAGCTTTTGGACAACGGAGTTCATAGGCTATACTGGAATGTCTCTTACATCACCAAAGGATTTTACCTCCATAGTAGATAAGCTAAGAGTTGACAGCTCTGCTGCACCAAAGAATGAACTGTAGGCATGATTTTTGGACACAGATTTCCTGCTATGGTGAAAGATATTTGACTTAAGTGATTGTTGTTATTCTCAGCCCACAAGGAACAGGTTACATTCATTTCAGAAATAGTGTGTGTATTAAGATGGTCTATCCATGAAGTCATTCATCAATTGTTTCAATGAACAATGGTTCTGCTTGGAGGGTAGTACAGACATTAGGTGATGGTAAGGTTCTGTTTCATTGGCTGTGATGATTTTGAAAAGTATTCATCTCAGAATAAGAGTAGCTTATAAGGTCCTCTTCTTCAAAATTGATACAATAATTATAAACTTCAAGCAAAGCATTCTGTCTCATTCTTTGATGTTCTCTTACAAGTCCCCTCCCAAATTAATTGCCCACATTTCTATTGGCTGTATAAATAAATTTGAAATACATTAGCTGTCCTGAAAACCATAGTATAGTGTAAAAATATCAAATAAAAAATCCTACCAATAGAGAGGCTGAATAGGAGAAGCATGATTTCAAGACCATTATGTGGCACACAGCAAGACCCTGTCACGAACAAACAAGCAGAAAATGGATATGGATTGCACAATACTGGACATATTTCTCCCATTACCAAATTAGAGAGACCACTGGATGACAATCAACAAATTTCTAATTCCTCATATTTTTGAATTTCAATTGATTAGGATATGTTGGTAATATTAATTTTCATATTAAGGAAAAGTGATTGTTACTTCCTGATATTTTTCTTGTTAGAGGTGGAATTATGTTTGTGTGGGTTGGTTGAAAGATTACTTTCTTGCTTTTTCTAGGGTGTAGTTTCACTCCTTGTGTTGGTATTTTCTATCTCTTATTCTTTGTAGGGCTGGATTTGTGGAAAGATATTGTGTAAATTTGGTTTTGTCATGGAATATCTTGTTTTCTCAATATATAGTGATTGAGAGTTTTCTGGGTATAGTAGCCTGGGTTGGATTTTGTATTCTCTTAGGATCTGTATGACATCTGCCCAGGATCTTCTAGCTTTCATAATCTCTGGTAAGAAGTCTGGTATAAATTTGATAGGTCTGTCCTCATATGTTCCTTGACCTTTTTCCCTTGCTGCTTTTAAAATTCTTGCTTTGTTTAGTTCATTTGGTGTTTTGATTATTATGTGACAGGAGGAACTTCGGTTTTTGTTGAGTCTATTTAGAGTTCTGCAGACTTCTTGTATGTTCATGGGCATCATTTGCTTTAGGTTAGGGAAGTTTTCTTCTATAATTTTGTTGAAGATATTTACTGGCCCTTTAGTTGGGAATCTTCACTCTCTTCTATACCAATTATCCTTAGGTTTGGTCTTTTCATTCTGTCCTGGATTTTCTGGATGTTTTGGGTTTGGAGCTTTTTGCTTTTTGCATTTTCTTCTACTGTTGTGTCAATATTTTCTATGGTATCTTCTGCCCCGAGATTCTCTCTTCTGTCTCTTGTATTCTACTTGTGGTGCTTGCATCTATGACTCCTGATCTCTTTCCTACGTTTTCTAACTCCAGAGTTGTCTCCCTTTGTGATTTCTTTATTGTTTTTAGTTCCATTTTTAGATCCTGGATGGTTTTGTTACTTTCCTTCCCCTTTTGGATTGTGTTTTACTGTAACTCTTTAAGACATTTGTATGTTTCCTCTTTAAGGGCTTCTAGCTGTTTACCCGTGTTACTCCCAGTGTTTGGGACAGATGTTGTGTCCTCCTCACCTCCTTAACTCTTATCCTGGGTATGTTGGAGCTCCTGGGAGTGGAGCTGTCTCTGAGTGTTGTGGGGCTGGCTCTTATATTCATGTCTTCAATTTTATTTCTTTTATCAATGTTCCTGTTTTTGTGCCAGTATCATGCTTGGTATTTTGAACTACAGTCCTTATATTATTCATAGTTGGTTTAGCTATCCGTGTCTTGTGTGTGTAGGTGTGTGTGTGTGTGTGTGTGTGTGTGAGAGAGAGAGAGAGAGAGAGAGAGAGAGAGAGAGAGAGAGAGAGAGAGATGATTTTTGTATATGTGTATGTTTTCATATAAAGCTGAGAATTGTCTTTAGTATCAGTGAAGTATTGAAGTTTTGACAGGGATCGCATTGCCTCTGTAGATAGGTTTTGGTAGAATGTCCACTTCTACTACTTTAATCCTACTGAACAATGAGCATGAGACACCTTCCACCCCCTGATAGCTTCTTCAATTTCTTTCTTCAGTGATTTAAAGTTTGTATCATACAAGTCCTTCTGGATTAGAGATACTTAAAGATATTTTTTATTGTTATTTGAGGCTACAGTAAAAGGTGTTGTTTCCAAGATTTCTTCCTTAGACTGTCTGTCTCTTGTATTTAGCAGGGTTACTGATTTTTGTGAGTTGGTTTTGTATCCTGCTACTTTATCGAAAGTGTTTATTGTCTGTAGGAGTTTCCTGGTGGAAATTTTTGAGTCACTTATAAATACTATCATATCATCTTTAAATAAAGATGTTTTGACTTCTTCCCTTCCTATTTGTATCTCCTTGATACACTTTAGTTCTGTTATTGCTCTAGCAAAGACTTCAAGTACTATATTAAATAGGTATGAAGAGAGTAGACAACATAAACTTGTTCCTAATTTTAATGGAATTGCTTTGAGTTTTTCTCCACTTAAGTTGATGTTGTCTATGGGCTTGCTGTAAACTGCCTATATTGTGTTGAGCTATGTCCCTTGTATATCCCTAATCTCTTCAGGACATTTATTATGAAATGATGTTGAATTTTGTCAATGACCTTTTCTGAATCTAATGAGATGATTACATGGGTTTTGCCTTTTAGTCTGTTTACATTATGGATTTTATTGACAGATTTTCATATGCTAAACCATCCCTACCTCTCTGGGATAAAGCCTACTTGATCATTGTGAAATCTTTTTTTTTTTTTTGTATGTGCTTGGATTCAGTCAAAAGTATTTTATTGAGTTTTTTTTTTTTTTCATCTATAAGGGAAATTGGTCTATAATTCCAGTTCCTTCTTGGGTCATTATGTGATTTAGGTATCAGGGTAAATAATTGTGGCCTCATAAAATGAACTCAGCAAAGTTCCTTCTGTTTCTGTTTTGTGGTATGATTTCAGGAATATTGGCATTAACTCTTCTTTGAAAGTCTGGTAGAATTCTGTGCTAAATCTAGCCCTGGGAATTTGTTTGTTTGCTTTTTTTTTTTTGAGGTAGGGAGACTTGTACTGACTTATATTTCAGTAAGGGTTGTATTTCTATTTAAATTGCTTATCTGGCTTTGATTTAACTTTGGTAAATAGTAAGTACTGAGACAGATATCCATTTCTTTTAAATTTTCCAATCGAGTGAAGCACAGGTGTTTTTTGTTTATTTCTTAAAAAGTATTTTCATATGAATATCTGGGGCCTCCTTGAAATCTGTTGCTATGTCTACTTTTTCATTTCTATTTTCATTCGTTTGCATCCTCTCTCTCTCTCTCTCTCTCTCTCTCTCTCTCTCTCTCTCTCTCTCTCTCTTTCGGCCGTCTTAGTTAATTTGGATAAGGGTTTGTCAATCTTATTGATTTTCTAAAAGAACCAACTCTTTTTTTTCCTGATCCTCTGTATGTTTTTGTTTGTTTCTACTTTATTTTTTTCAGCTCTGAGTTTATTTCTTACTGCCTACTGCTTTGGGTGTCATTTCTTCTTTTTGTCCTAAATTTTTCTGATGTGTTGTTAAGTTGCTAGTATGGAATCTTAATAATTTTTTATTGTAACCTTACCCACGTAGCACTGCTTTATTGTGTTCCATACATTTGGGTCTATTGTGTGTTCATTTTCATTCAACTCTATAAAGACTTTGATTTCTTTCTTAATTTCTGTCTTGACCTATTTTTTTGTCATTCAGTGGGTTATTCAGCTTCTATGAGTTTGTAAATTTTCTGTGTTTCTATTGTTGGTGATATACAGTTTAGCCTATGGTGATCAGATAGGATGCAGGGTATTATTTAAATTTTCTTGCATCTTTTGGGACTTGTTTTGTATCCAAATGTATGACCAGTTTTGAAGAAAGTTTGATGAGGTGTTAAGAAGAAAGTCATTCTTTTGGTTTTAGGCAAAATGTTCTGTAAATATGTGGGGTCCATTTGGTTTATAACGTCAGTGCCAGCATTTCTCTGTTTAGTTTTTGTGTGGAAGATTGGTGAGGGTAGGGTATTAAAGTCTCCCACTATCAATGTGGTAGTATCAATATGTGATTTAAGCTGTAGTAATTTTTTTTTATACACATGAGTGCTCTTGTGTTTGGGGCATAGATGTTAAGAATTATAATGTCATCTTTGTGGATTTTTTTCCTTTGATGAGTACATAGTGTCCTTCCCTAGCTCTTCTAATAACTTTTTATTTGACATTTATTTTGGCAGACCACACCACCTTGTTTCTTAGGTGCATTGGCTTGAAATAACTTTTTTCCCAGCCATTTACCCTGACGTGTTGTTACTATTTGTTTCTTGGATACAGTAGAAGTATGGATCCTGTTTCCACATCCACTCTTTTAGTCCTTTTATTGAGGAATTCAGATAGTTGATGTTGAGAAATATCAATGACCAGTGATATTTGAATCTTGTCATTTTGGTTTTGTTGCTGGTGGTGGTGGTGGTGGTAGTGTGTGTGTGTTTGAAATAGAGAGAGGTGGGGAAGGAGAGAGAGAGAGAGAGAGAGAGAGAGAGAGAGAGAGAGAGAGAGAGAGAGAGAGAGAGAGAGAGAGAGAGCATGTTTCCCCTTTATTACTTTGTTGGTTTGAGATCATTTATTCCCTGTGTTTTCTTTGATGTAGTTAACCTCTTAGTTTGGAGTTTACTTTCTAGCATCTTCTCTAGGACTAGATTTGTAGAAGGATACTGATTTAAATTTGTTTTTACCATGGAATATCCTATTTTTTTCCATCTGTAGTTATTGAAAATTTTGCTGGGTATAGTAGTCTGAGCTGACATTTATGGTCTTTTATAGTCTGCAGGACATTTATTCAGGCCCTTCTGGCTTTTGGAGTTTTCATTGAGAAGTCAATCCTCTTGCAGCTGTTAATATTTTTCTTTTGTTCTGTACATTCAGTGTTTTGATTATTGTGCTGAGGGAACTTTCTTTTCTGGTTCAGTGTATTTGGGGTTCTGTATGCTTTTTATACTTTGATAGACATCTCCATTTTTGGTTAGGGAAATTTTCTTCTATGATTTTGTTGAAAATATTGTCTGACTTTGACCTGAGCTTTTTCTCCTTCCTCTGTTCCTATTATTCTTAGATTTGGTCTTTTTGTGGTATCATAGATTCCTTGGATGTTTTGTGCCAGGAATTTTTTTAGATTTAACATTTTCTGTGACTGATGTATTAATTCAATCTATGTATCTTCAGTGTCTGAGATTCTCTTTTCCATTTCATGTATTCTGTTGGTGATTCTTGCCTCTCTGTTACCTGTTGGAGTTCCTAAATTTTCTATTTACAGATTTCCCTCAATTTTCTTTATTGATTCTATTTTCACTTTCAGGACTTGAGTGGTTTTGTTCATTTTCTTCCACTTATTGCTGTGCTTTCATAGATTTATTTAAGGAGTTTATTTGTTTCCTCTTTAAGGACCTCTATTGAATTCATAAAGGGTGTTTTAAGGTCTTTCACTTGAACTTTAACTATATTGGAATACTCAGGACCAGCTGTGGCAGTGTTTCAGGACATATTGTCCTGGCTGTTATTGTTTGTGGTTTTATGCTAGCAGGTAGAAATCTGAGATTGAAAGATTATAATTCTAGGTGATGATAACTGATCTTGTCTTTGTTGAATAGGTTCCTCAGTTTCTGTTTCCTCTCTGGTTTTTAGGAGAAAGTTGGGGCTGTGTTTTGCCTGTTAGAAAGTCTTTTGAGGTCCTGATAGGTATGGGCACTGGGGGTTGCAGGAAAAATGTGTTTCTGAGTATTGGGACCTGAGACTTAGAAATAGAGATGGGCTTGAAGAGCTTTACAAGATGGAGGAAAGCAGGGTGTTCCATCAGGATGTGAGCAGAAAGGGACCGGCAACAGCAGAATTCTGAAAGAAGCGCAGCATGAGACTAGGCGATTGGACTTAGAGGAAAATGAGGAAGTGAAGATCTGCAGAGGAAAGTAAACATATGCAATTAGCCTACCTACTTCCCTGATCAGAACATCCTGTGTTCACAGGGAGTCCCTCTGGAGTTTCTTAATTTAACTAAGTTGACAATGAAAATCAGCCTTCACAACATCTGATATGGGGAGTCATAAAATCATATCTAGAGATGAAGGAAATGAGTCTGTTCTAGTTAGCACTAGCCTTCTGGGAGACTTGGATTCAGTTCTCTACTTCTATTACAGGATAAATGGGAACAGATTGTTGGCCAGGATTCCACCCTGGAGATCTTTCAACACATCACCTTGATGACCTTGGACACCATCATGAAGTGTGCCTTCAGCCATGAGGGCAGTGTCCAGTTGGACAGGTCAGGAATATCCCTGAACTATAGACTCTTTGGTCTTGCAAACTGATGTGGCCTCACTTGAGAAGTAGATGGAACAGCTTAGATACTACTGTCCACAAACACAAGATTCTCTATTCTGTCGCTGATATACTGCAGATTTCCACATAGATGTAAGCCTGAATACGAAGCCATCTTCTAAAGACATGGTGGTTGCAGGAGTTTAAAGAAAGAAACAACATACATCCTAGAATCATCTCTGTCCAAATTAAGGAAATTACCACTCTGTCTGTGGGTCATATCACCTCATCACTGTACTGTTCCTTTGTATTCACAGAAAATACAAGTCCTATATCCAGGCAGTTGAGGACCTGAACAATCTCGTTTTTCTCCGTGTGCAAAACATCTTTCACCAGAATGACATAATCTACAGAGTGTCCTCTAATGGCTGCTGGGCCAACAGTGCCTGCCAACTTGCCCATGATCACACAGGTTCTGTCTGTTTCTTTTCTCTCCCCTCTTTTACCAAGGTCAACCTAAAGAGGCTAACCATAATTCTGAGGCAGAGCCAAGTCCTTTGGTCCTCTGAAGGATGTAAAATGAATTCATGTTGGGTACTTTCCTGGTACAAAAAAGCTAAGATGTAGGATACTGGATGATGTGTAGTAGATACCTGGACCATCACATTGGTGATATTAAATGAAATCACCCCAGCAGGATCCAAAATGAACTTCTCCAGTTGTTATCTCTAGGGGCAGCCTGATCTCTATCAGGTATGCTGGCTTCTCACATCTTACCCAGCTATCTTACCTTGATTATATACATCCTGGCCTCTAGTAGGAGTAGAGGTTGGGAAAGAGGGTATATGGGCCTCGTAGGAGTTGTGCTTTCATCTTTGCCTGGTAAGTATTATCCTTTGACAGACCAAGTGATCAAATCAAGGAGGAGTCAACTTCAGGATAAGGAAGAGTTTGAAAAGGTTAAGAAGAAAAGACGATTGGATTTCCTGGACATCCTCCTGTTTGCCAGAGTGAGTGTATGAAACCAGATGAGAGACTTGAGGCTTGACTTAGAATCAGAGCATAAGAAACAAACATTACTCTCTCATCTGTGGTCTTATCCAGATGGAAAATGGAAGAAGCTTATCTGATAAGGACCTTCGTGCTGAAGTGGATACTTTCATGTTTGAGGGCCATGACACCACAGCTAGTGGTATCTCCTGGATCTTCTATGCTTTGGCCACAAATCCTGAACATCAAGAGAGATGCAGGAAGGAGATCCAAAGTCTCCTAGGAGATGGGGCTTCTATCACCTGGTGAGTGGGTGCTCAAGATAGATGAGATTTCTGTCTTCTGGTAATGGGAAGCTCCTGGCTGTCCCAGCTCTGTGTGACTTTTGGATGGGCCTCATTTCAGGAACGACCTGGACAAGATGTCCTATACTACCATGTGCATCAAGGAGGCCCTGAGGATCTACCCACCTGTACCAAGTGTGAGCAGAGAGCTCAGCTCACCTGTCACCTTTCCGGATGGACGTTCTTTACCCAAAGGTATGAACTCCCAAGAACAATTCAGCAGGGATAAAGAAGAATGGGAATGCTATGGTTCTGCAGTTTTGAACTAGTGAAATCTCTTATAGATTTTCCATGCCTTATCAGTAGTGATGAAAGGATTTTTACTTTAAGTTAGAATGTAGTGTATGAAGTGCTTTGCATACAGTTAGACTTCAGAAAAAAATTCAGAAAAATGCCAACCTCTATATTGAACTTCAGACTTTAGGCATTAGTTGCTAAATTATTACATGACATAAAAGAGATCTAGGTAAGTGTTAGGAAGATATGTTTCTTTCTATGGATGAAGGGAAATGAGGAAGTTTAGGGGCTTCCATGTCATGGATGAAACATTCCACTATCTGAGGATCCCTCAAATTGATGGGCAAGTTCAGCTGACAACGATATCTTAGTTACAGATCATGGTAGGAAAATATTCACATAATCATCATTGGGCATGATTTCCTCTTGTGCCACAGTGAAGCAGTGTGGAGAAGAAAAGATAATAAGTCTTGCTGAGGCTCCAGAATCTCATATAAAAATGGGTATACATACAATAATTGCTTTTGGAAGCTGCCTGTGAATGTTGAATGTGGCCTACTTCATGAGAGATATTTCATGAAAAAGAGAGTTATTATTTCACTTAATATAATAGTGATTCTCAAATGCTTTCTTGTTCTCACACCTAGATTCATGATTTTAAGCAAGTAACACACACTCAGTGCTTCACCAAGCCCACTCTACTTTTCTGTGATTAACATGATGACTCCAGCATGCAGACCATTTGTGTGTGCATATTCTCTGAAGAATATGGGAACTAGTGCCCTACCCATTGGCTAACCAGTCATGCTTTGTACCACTCACCCCACAGGTATAAATGTCATGCTCTCCTTTTATGGCCTTCATCACAACCCAACTGTGTGGCCAAATCCAGAGGTAAAATGGGTGATGGGAGAAGGTCAGGGGAAGATATCTCAGGACCAACACTTCCTCCCACTCTCACTCCTGGACATTTTGTCCCTTCATGAGTTGGAAGCAGGAGTTTGACTCCTACCTTCCCTGAATCTGGTATTCACACTGCAGGTGTTTGATCCTTCTCGATTTGCACCAGGGTCTTCCCGACACAGCCACTCATTCCTACCCTTCTCAGGAGGAGCAAGGTGAGTGTAATGAATGGAGAAAAGAGTCGTCTCTGGGTACATATCTAGTATCTCTGATTCCGTAGTTCCTATGTGACATCTTCATGTGTTTGTAAGTGGGAGGCATTTTCTGTGTCCCCCTCCAAAGGGTTGGTATTTAAGGGTGTAACTGGGCGGGGGGGGAGGGGTTGGCAGACAACTCTTCCCCAAGGCCAGATAAGTTTGTGTCAGTGTGTGTTTCCAATTCCAGTATATGTTGACATTTTCATTCATTTGTAGAATATGAATCTTCATACTTAGGTTTTCTCATTTAAACTGGCTCTTAGGCATTTGTTCCCCTCATCTGTTAGATATCTTAAATGATTGATGGATGTCTCCATCACTCTCAACCCTTCCTACCACTTCTGTTTAATTCATTAATCAGTCACAACAATGAATATAAAAATATTTTTGTGTTGTTATAATTGTGTTGAAGTCACGTATGGAAAATTGAGAGCTCTCTGTGGTAGGGTAGACACCAATGAGTCTTCTTCTATATAGTTTTTATTTCTAGTCCAACAAAATTGCTACTGCATATTAAGATGTCTAGTTTCCCAAAGAACAAAATTAGGAGAGATGTTTACACTTCAGAGCTGTGATCCACTTACCAGTTTTGAAAAATGGGGAGAGTACATTAGACATGACCTATCTATAATATGTACTATTTGTACACTAACAAACATTCCTGAAATGGCTGTTGAGCAAGAACATTACAGTGCAGAGAGCTGTTATGAAATGTGTAAAGGCTGGAGGACTCTGTCATCTTGTGGAATGTGAATTGCCACAGAAGTAATGAAGAAAAAGAAGGCTTTCTTTGTCCACAGTTCTGTGACATTCTACCATGCCTAATCAATTATCACAGAACAGGCTGTAAGCTTATTGTTTATCAAAGATAAGTTTACTACTGGTGAACACTCCACTTAGGGCTCAGTTAAAAATCATGATGAAATCATTGACAAATGAAAGAGAATCAGGTAGTTCAATTGCCATAAAAAATTTTACTTTTTGTGTACAATAATTCATTTTTTAAAATTAGTAAAATCCAAACATTAGTAAAATCCAAAGTATTTACTGAGTTCTTTTTTCTCTGGCCCAAGGCCTGTGCTGTGACAAAAGTGCAGAAAGCTGGTCGACAGAATCAGCCACACCTGTATGAAACAGACATCTTTCTCCTTTGATATTTTCCATTACTCACTAGGGAGTTAGTAGAATGATCAACATTCCTGTCACTGTCCTAAGCCTGGACTGAGCTGTGGCCTCCAATGAAGCACACCAATAGCATACCTGGGCAGAAGGATGAGGACTAGCCGCTCATTATTCTGAGCCTTGAGTATGAGGAGGGAGAGACAGAAATAGAGAGAGAGGCAGAGAGGGAGAGAGACAGAGGCAGGGGTGGAGAGTTTCTCCTTGGCCTCAACATTTGCTGAAATAAATAGGGGCTGGAAAGGTAGAAGGTGAGGAGGCAATAACTTATAGGGGGTGTGGCTGCAGCTGAGCCATCTAGACACTATCCTATGAGTTTGGAACAATAGGAGGGTCAATATGAAGAGAGGGAATTGGGGAGACATACAGGACATTCCTGGAATAGAATTAAAGGCCTATGGGTGCTCATGGACTGAGCATGAACTGGTCTCTCGCCACTGAGTGGGAGGCAGAGAAGCAGGAGCTTGAGGATTTCCAACCTGGTATATTTTCCAGGAACCTCTCCATAAGTATATGACTCCTATGTTAGAACCATATTTACTTTGCCCCAAAGACAATGATTGCTAAGAGTGTGATCCATTCATCTCCATGTTGCCCTGACCAGAAAAATCCCCACTGGTGGATCAGAAACTCTTACTATGGAGAGTCAACTAGCCAAAGACTGATACTAAAAGGGCTGGTCTAATTGACTGATTCCTCGTCTCTCAAAGCAGGATTAGAGCCAGTTTCAGAAAAGAGGGGTATTTGTAAAGGATTAAGACAGCAAGAAAGGACAAGAATGACAGGAGCCTAGCATAACTATCCTCTGAGAGATTCCACCCAGCAGCTTGCTAAAACAGATGCAGAGACTCACAATCAAACATTGGATGGAGCTTGACTGAGGGCTCCAAAGGGCATAGGAACTCCACAGGAAGATCAGCAGAGTCAACTAAGCTAGACCCTTGGGGGCTCTCAGAAACTGAACCACCAACCAAAGAGCATACACAGGCTGGAATAAGAAATGCACATGCACACACACACACACACACACACACACACACACACACACACACACAAGGCAGATGTGCAGCTTTGTCTTCATGTGGGTCCCGCAACAAATGAGCAGGTGTTATTCCTAAAGCTGTTGTCTGTCTGTGAATTATGTTCCCCTCATTGGGCAGCCTGGCCTGGCCTCAGTGGAAGAGGATATGCTTAATCCTACAGATACTTGATGTGCCAGAGTGGGGGGGGGATACTAGAAGGGGGAGCTCAAACCTCTCAGAGAAGGGGAAGTGGGGTGGAGAAAGGGACTGTGTGAGGAGGAACAGGGATGGTGGCAGTGTATTTGGTGGTTATATGCAAGAATTTGGAGAGAGGATAGGAAATGGAGAAAGGTTGTAATTATATTATAATCCCCAAAATAAAAAATACAAAGAAAAAAACCAAGACATCAAGAATTAAGGCCCAAGGTAGAGGTATACATGTGTGACTTGTAAGGCAAGGGGTTTAGGCTGAGTCCTATGAAAGAGTGCCCTAGATGTCCAGCTCTATGCTAGAGCACAGAGGACAATGGCTACACAGCTCACAATAAAACCCGAGGCCTCTAATTTCATTGTACCTTTCTGACCCAGGAACTGCATTGGGAAACAGTTTGCAATGAATGAGCTGAAGGTAGCTGTGGCCCTGACCCTGCTCCGCTTTGAGCTGCTGCCAGATCCCACCAGAGTCCCAATCCCCATACCAAGAATTGTGTTGAAGTCCAAGAATGGGATCCATTTGCATCTCAAAAAGCTCCAATAATCTTCACAGGACAAGAGAGCTCAAATGGCATGCTGCCTGCCATTCTGTCTTTCTGTCACTCACTCTTTTCCCCAGTCCTTCTGCTCACATCTCATTCTTTCTTCTCACCTTGTTCACCTCCACCCACCTTCTGCTGGGCTTCCAGTCTCCTTGCCTGTCAGTCTTTCTCAACTTCTTCTGATATCCCTACTTGCTTTTCTCTCTACCTGTCCCTAACCTGACTGCATGTTTGACCTTTGACCTTAATGATCTCCCTAACTTGCACCCTGCCTTTCTCTTCTGTGTATTTCCTTCTCTTCTACTGCTTGTCTATCCTTAAATTGGGCTTTATTCTGATGTCATAATTAATTAAAAGATAAGTGTGTGCTCCTATGACTCTAGATATCAAGTGTTTTTCATGATTTCACTGGAATGAAGCTGAGGTCATTGCAGTGCCATCACTCCTTGGTTATTGCTGTGCTTCTTTTTACCTTTCCATCACCTGTAGCTGCATTCCTTGCTTTCAAGAGCCCTACTAAGTGTTAAGATCTGTGAGACAACCATCTCACCAGCAAGAACGATGCCACAATAGGATGCTTCTGCACACGTTTATTGGGAGAGCATTGACTGTGTAGGTGAAAAACTCCGAGCCCTGGGCCTCTCACTCTTATATACTATCAGTTCCCATCCACTCACAGCAGGCCACATCACCTCACCAGGTACGCAGCTTCAGCTAATCAGGGCAGCAGGGGCATATCTCCACCAAAATGGCTTCGCCAGTAACCTGGTACACCTGTGCAGCTCTCACGATGTTTGTGGCTTATATGAGGAAGTCAGGTGCAAGTCATACGACTTAGCTGCAGTCCTTGGCACCTTTGGGACTGCCGCCACACCCGCTCCCCACAATGATCTAACACCATTGTTAAGTATCTCTTCTTCTGTCTCCAGATCATTTCTCCATCTTTCCAATGTGTATGCTTGTTTTGTGCCTAAAGGGGTAATTCTGGTCCTGTTCTTAGTTCTATCAAGATTAGGACATGCATATCTAAAAGAGCCAATTTTCAACCAACCTAACACAGACCTTCCCTGACTGTCACCTCATCTATCCATATAAATCTCCCCTTCAAATTCTCCAACTATCAGCTTACATTTTAAGAGTCTTGCCATCTTCCCCACAATAAATTTCATAATGTGGCATGTTGTTCCTATACTCTTTGTATAGAGAGAGACTAATGGGATAAGAGACTTTAGGAGGCTAGAAATGACTATGCTCTTTAGTATTATGGATCCCCTCTAGTCTGGCAATAAGGATTCCACATGTTCCACTAGGCTTTACCCATGTGACGTTTGATAACTACACTCATACAACTGTAAGATTCGTATGTAAGTGACCTTAGACAACATGGTCTTGTTTGAGAGGTCAGAGAAAGAAACACACTTCCTATGAAAAAATAATCAAGAAATGAGGAACTAAAGTAGAGTAGAGGGAACTTGGCAGCCAGTCTTTCAACCCCCAGAGAAAGCTCCACTCCCAGGTGCTCTAGCACACCCAGGATCTTAGGATCAGGGGTGAGGAGGACACAACACCTGTTCCAACATCACTGGGAGTAACTGGAACCAGCATGATCCAGGGACACAGGAACCCAGGCTGACCAGTGGCTCAGTTCCCTTCTGGCCTGCTTCAGTTTACCTTGGGTACGAACTCGGCAGCCAGTCTCACAGCCCCCAGATGAAGATCTAATCCTAGGCACTCTAGCACATCCAGGACCACAGGATCCCAGGATCCCAGGAACTTGGTCACACCAGGATCTCAGGATCTCAAAGGCAACTTGACTCCCCAAGAGGAATTCTGACACACCCAGAATCTCAGAATCACAGGTTCCTGGAATCACAAAATCACACAGACAACTGGACTCTGAGGAGTTCTGACTCAACCACGATTACAGGAAGGACAGGATCCAGTCAGATATATCGAGGGCAGAGAACACTGAAGATAATCAAATGGCAGGAGGCAAGTGTAAGAACATAAGCAACAGAAACCAAGGTTACCTAGCATCATCAGAACCCAATTCTCCCAACATAGCAAGTGCTGGATACACCATCACACGGGAAAAGCAAGACTCAGATCTAAAGTCACTCCTCATGACAGTGATTGAGGACTTTAAGAAGAACATAAATAACTCTCTTAAAGAAACAGAGAAGAACACAGGTAAACAGAGGCCCTTAAAGAGGAAACAAACAAACAAAAATACCTTAAAGAATAGGAGGAAGGGGCACCTTCCCTGCCAGAGGAGGGTCAGCCTCCAGGGAGGGATCTGACCTCGAGACCAGATGAATACACCATCTTGTATATGAGCACACAGACTGCAGAAGCAACAGATCTTTGATAGGGTCCATTCAGGCCTTCATCTTCAGCCAGGAGGCAGAGCTGAGACCCAGGCCTCTGGGCACCTTTCCCAGCAGAGGAGGGGCAGCCTCAATAGAGGGCACTGACCCTAGCACTCGGCAGGAAACAAAGTTGAACCCCAGACCTTTGGGAACTTCCCCACCAGAGGAAATTAGGCCTCCTGATAGGGCTTTGATCCCAGGACCAGGTGACTGGCCATTGTATCCCCATCTCTCTCAGAGACCAGTCCTCACAGGAGTGCGTGCAGGGTGCAAAAGCAACATAGCTTCTTATTCAGGGTCCCTTCGGGCCTATACCTTCAGCCAGGGGTTGGAGCTGAGCTCCAGAACTCTCTGCACCTTCCCTGCAAGAGGAGAGCTTGCCTGCAGAGAGCGCTCTGACCACTGAGACTCAAGAGAGAGTGGGACTCCTAGGAGTGCTGAAAGAGGCTAACAGAATCGTAGGAGGAGCAAGCTTCATCCAGAGACAGCTAGAACAACTAACACCCGAGATTACCAGATAGCAAAAGGAAAATGTAAGAATCTTACTAACAGAAACCAAGACCACTCGTCCCACCACAGCAAGTCCTGGATACCCCAACATACCCAATAGGTAAGATTTGGATTTAAAATCATATCTCGACTCGCCAGCTACCCACAACACCCGCCACAGGATCTTAAGACTTCTGGTGAGTGGAACACAGCTTCTGCTCCAATCCAATTGCGCGCGGGACCTGAGACTGCATTAGTTAGGGAAGCAGAAACAGGCCTGAGTAGGGCCACAGGCCTCATCCGGCCTGATCAGCGCCTGGGTAGCTAGAGCGCAGGGTTGCCTGACACCCGCCAGCTACCCACGACCCCCACCACAGGATTTTGGGACTGCTGGTGAGTGGAACACAGCTTCTGCTCCAGTCCAATCACGCGGGACCTGAGACTGCTCTGGTTGGGGAGAGAGAAATCCAGCCTACATAGGGCCACAAGCCTCTTCCAGTCAGAAAAGCACCAGGGCAGCTAGGGCGCAGGGTCGGCTGACACTCGCCAGCTACCCACAACACCCGCCACAGGATCTTAAGACTTCTGGTGAGTGGAACACAGCTTCTGCTCCAATCCAATTGCGCGCGGGACCAGAGACTGCATTAGTTAGGGAAGCAGAAAACCGGCCTGAGTAGGACCACAGGCCTCTTCCGGCTGGACCAGCACCGGGGTACCGCCAGCTACCCACGACCCCCGCCACAGGATCTTGAGACTGCTGGTGAGTGGAACACAGCTTCTGCTCCAATCTTTAAACAGAGACAACGATAACAACTAACCCCAGAGATTACCAGATGGCGAAAGGTAAACATAATAATCTTACTAACAGAAACCAAGACCACTCACCATCATCAGAACCCAGCACCCCCACTTCGCCCAGTCCAGAGCACCCCAGCACACCAGAAAAGCTAGACACGGATCTAAAAGCATATCTCATGATGATGGTAGAGGACATCAAGAAGGACTTTAATAACTCACTTAAAGAATTACAGGAGAACATGGCTAAAGAGTTACAAGTCCTTAAAGAAAAACAGGATAACAAAATCAAACAGGTAGAATTCCTTAAAGAAAAACAGGATAACACAATCAAACAGGTAGAAGTCCTTAAAGAAAAACAGGAAAACACATCCAAACAGATGATGGAAATGAACAAAACCATACTAGACCTAAAAAGGGAAGTAGACACAATAAAGAAAACCCCAAATGAGGCAACACTGGAGATAGAAACCCTAGGAAAGAAATCTGGAACCATAGATACCAGCATCAGCAACAGAATACAAGAGATGGAAGAGAGAATCTCAGGTGCAGAAGATTCCATAGAGAACATGGGCACAACAATCAAGGAAAATGGAAAATGCAAAAAGATCCTAACTCAAAACATCCAGGAAATACAGGACACAATGAGAAGACCAAACCTACGGATAATAGGAGTGGATGAGAATGAAGATTTTCAACTCAAAGGACCAGCAAACATCTTCAACAAAATTATAGAAGAAAACTTCCCAAATCTAAAGAAAGAGATGCCCATGAACATACAAGAAGCCTACAGAACTCCAAATAGACTGGACCAGAAAAGAAATACCTCCCGACACATAATAATCAGAACAACAAATGCTCTAAATAAAGATAGAATACTAAAAGCAGTAAGAGAAAAAGGCCAAGTAACATATAAAGGCAAGCCTATCAGAATTACACCAGATTTTTCACCAGAGACTATGAAAGTCAGAAGATCCAGGACGGATGTTATACAGACACTAAAAGAAAACAAATTCCAGCCCAGGCTACTATACCCAGCCAAACTCTCAATTAACATAGATGGAGAAACCAAAGTATTCCATGACAAAACCAAATTCACACATTATCTCTCCATGAATCCAGCCCTTCAAAGGATAATAACAGAAAAAAACCAATACAAGGACAGGAACCACGCCCTAGAAACAACAAGAAGGTAATCCCTCAACAAACCTAAAAGAAGACAGCCACAAGAAGAGAATGCCAACTTTAACAACAAAAATAACAGGAAACAACAATTACTTTTCCTTAATATCTCTTAATATCAATGGACTCAACTCCCCGATAAAAAGACATAGACTAACAAACTGGCTACACAAACAAGACCCAACATTTTGCTGCTTACAGGAAACTCATCTCAGAGAAAAAGATAGACACTACCTCAGAATGAAAGGCTGGAAAACAATTTTCCAAGCAAATGGTATGAAGAAACAAGCTGGAGTAGCCATTCTAATATCTGATAAGATTGACTTCCAACCCAAAGTCATTAAAAAAGACAGGGAGGGACACTTCATACTCATCAAAGGTAAAATCCTCCAAGAGGAACTATCAATCCTGAATATCTATGCTCCAAATACAAAGGCAGCCACATTCATTAAAGAAACTTTAGTAAAGCTCAAAGCACACATTGCACCTCATACAATAATAGTGGGAGACTTCAACACACCACTTTCACCAATGGACAGATCATGGAAACAGAAACTAAACAGGGACACAGTGAAACTAAGAGAAGTTATGAATCAAATGGATCTGGCAGATATCTACAGAACATTCTATCCTAAAACAAAAGGATATACCTTCTTCTCAGCACCTCATGGTACCTTCTCCAAAATTGACCACATAATTGGTCACAAAACAGGCCTCAACAGATACAACAATATTGAAATTGTCCCATGCATCCTATCAGATCACCATGGACTAAGGCTGATCTTCAATAACAAAATAAATAATAGAAAGCCAACCTTCACATGCAAACTGAACAACACTCTTCTCAATGATACCTTGGTCAAGGAAGGAATAAAGAAAGAAATTAAGGACTTTTTAGAGTTCAATGAAAATGAAGCCACAACATACACAAACTTATGGGACGCAATGAAAGCATTTCTAAGAGGAAAACTCATAGCTCTGAGTGCCTCCAAAAGGAAACTAGAGAGAGCACACATTAGAAGCTTGACAACATACCTAAAAGCACTAGAACAAAAGGAAGCAAATTCACCCAAGAGGAGTAGACGGCAGGAAATAATCAAACTCAGGGGCGAAATCAACCAAGTGGAAACAAGAAAAACTATTCAAAGAATCAACCAATCAAGGAGCTGGTTCTTTGAGAAAATCAACAAGATAGACAAACCCTTAGCCAGACTCACTAGAGGGCACAGGGAAAGCATCCTAATTAACAAAATCAGAAATGAAAAAGGAGACATAACAACAGATCCTGAAGACATCCAAAACACCATCAGATCCTTCTACCAAAGGCTATACTCAACAAAACTGGAGAACCTGGATGAAATGGAGAAGTTCCTAGACAGATACCAGGCACCAAAGTTGAATCAAGATCAGGTTAATGATCTAAACAGCCCTATATCCCCCAAAGAAATAGAAGCAGTCATTAATAGTCTCCCAACTAAAAAAATCCCAGGACCAGATGGGTTTAGTGCAGAGTTCTATCAGACCTTCAAAGAAGATCTAATCCCAGTTCTTCACAAACTATTCCACAAAATAGAAACAGAAGGTACTCTACCCAACTCATTCTATGAAGCCACAATTACTCTGATACCTAAACCACAAAAAGACCCAACAAAGATAGAAAACTTCAGACCAATATCCCTTATGAATATTGATGCAAAAATCCTCAATAAAGTTCTTGCTAACCGAATCCAAGAACACATCAAAACAACCATCCATCCTGACCAAGTAGGTTTCATCCCAGGGATGCAGGGATGGTTCAATATACGGAAATCCATCAACGTAATCCAGTATATAAACAAACTCAAAGACAAAAACCACATGGTCATCTCCTTAGATGCAGAAAAAGCATTTGACAAGATCCAACACCCATTCATGATAAAAGTCTTGGAAAGATCAGGAATTCAAGGCCCATACCTAAACATGATAAAAGCAATATACAGCAAACCAGTAGCCAACATCAAAGTAAATGGTCAGAAGCTTGAAGCAATCCCTCTAAAATCAGGGACTAGACAAGGCTGTCCACTTTCTCCATACCTATTCAACATTGTACTTGAAGTCCTAGCCAGAGCAATTCGACAACAAAAGGAGATCAAAGGGATACAAATTGGAAAAAATGAAGTCAAAATATCACTCTTTGCAGATGATATGATAGTATATATAAGTGACCCTAAAAATTCCACCAGAGCACTCCTAAGCCTGATAAACAGCTTCGGTGAAGTAGCTGGATATAAAATTAACTCAAACAAATCAATGGCCTTTCTCTACACAAAGAATAAACAGGCTGAGAAAGAAATTAGGGAAACAACACCCTTCTCAATAGTCACAAATAATATAAAATATCTTGGCGTGACTCTAACTAAGGAAGTGAAAGATCTGTATAATAAAAACTTCAAGTCTCTGAAGAAAGAAATTCTAGAAGATCTCAGAAGATGGAAAGATCTCCCATGCTCATGGATTGGCAGGATCAACATTGTAAAAATGGCTATCTTGCCAAAAGCAATCTACAGATTCAATGCAATCCCCATCAAAATTCCAAATCAATTCTTCAACGAATTAGAAAGTGCAATCTGCAAATTCATCTGGAATAACAAAAAACCTAGGATAGCAAAAACTCTTCTCAAGGATAAAAGAACCTCTGGTGGAATCACCATGCCGGACCTAAAGCTCTACTACAGAGCAATTGTGATAAAAACTGCATGGTACTGGTATAGTGACAGACAAATAGACCAATGGAACAGAATTGAAGACCCAGAAATGAACCCACACACCTATGGTCACTTGATCTTCGACAAGGGAGCTAAAAACATCCAGTGGAAGAAAGACAGCATTTTCAACAAATGGTGCTGGCACAACTGGTTGTTAACATGTAGAAGAATGCGAATCGATCCATTCCTATCTCCTTGTACTAAGTGGATCTAAGTGGATCAAGGAACTTCACATAAAACCAGAGACACTGAAACTTATAGAGGAGAAAGTGGGGAAAATCCTTGAAGATATGGGCACAGGGGAAAAATTCCTGAATAGAACAGTAATGGCTTGAGCTGTAAGATTGAGAATTGACAAGTGGGACCTCATGAAACTGCAAAGTTTCTGCAAGGCAAAAGACACCATCAATAAGACAAAAAAACCACCAACAGATTGGGAAAGGATCTTCACCTATCCTAAATCAGATAAGGGACTAATATCCAATATATATAAAGAACTCAAGAAGGTGGACTCCAGAAAGTCAAATAACCCCAATAGAAAATGGGGCTCAGAACTGAACAAAGAATTCCCACCTGAGGAATACCGAATGGCAGGGAAACACCTGAAAAAATGTTCAACATCCTTAATCATCAGAGAAATGCAAATCAAAACAACCCTGAGATTCTACCTCACACCAGTCAGAATGGCTAAGATCAAAAATTCAGGTGACAGCAGATGCTGGCGAGGATGTGGAGAAAGAGGAACACTCCTCCATTGTTGGTAGGATTGCAAGCTTGTACAACCACTCTGGAAATCAGTCTGGCGGTTCCTCAGAAAATTGGACATAGTACTACCGGAGGATCCAGCAATACCTCTCCTGGGCATATATCCAGAAGATGTCCCAACCGGTAAAAAGGACACATGCTCCACTATGTTCATAGCAGCCCTATTTATAATAGCCAGAAGCTGGAAAGAACCCAGATGTCCCTCAACAGAGGAATGGATACAGAAATTATGGTACATTTACACAATGGAGTACTACTCAGCTATTAAAAAGAATGAATTTATGAAATTCCTAGCCAAATGGATGGACCTGGAGGGCATCATCTTGAGTGAAATAACACAATCACAAAAGAACTCACACAATATGTATTCACTGATAAGTGGATATTAGCCCAAAACTTAGGATACCCAAGATATAAGATACAATTTGATAAACGCATGAAACTCAAGAAGAATGAAGACCAAAGTGTGGACACTGTGCACCTTCTTAGAATTGGGAACAAAACACCCAGGGAAGGAGTTACAGAGACAAAGTTCGTAGCTGTGATGAAAGGATGGACCATTTAGAGACTGCCATATCCAGGGATCCATCCCATAATCAGCTTCTAAACGCTGACACCATTGCATACACTAGCGAGATTTTGCTGAAAGGACCCAAATATAGCTGTCTCTTGTGAGACGATGCCGGGGCCTAGCAAACACAGGAGTGGATGTTCACAGTCAGCTATTGGATGTATCACAGGGCTCCCAATGGAGAAGCTAGAGAAAGTACCCAAGGAGCTAAAGGGATCGGCAACCCTATTGTTGGAACAACATGATGTACTAACCAGAACCCCGGAGCTCTTGTCTCTAGCTGCATATGTATCGAAAGATGGCCTAGTCGGCCATCAATGGAAAGAGAGGCCCATTGGACTTGCAAACTTTATATGCCCCAATATAGGGGAATGCCAGGGCCAAAAGAATGGGAATGGGTGGGTAGGGAAGTGGGGGGCGCTATGGGGGCTTTTGGGATAGCATTGGAAATGTAATTGAGGAAAATATGTAATAAAAATAAAAAAAAAATTACAAAAAAAAAAAAAAAGAAATTCCTAACAAATGGATGGACCTGGAGTGCATCATCTTGAGTGAGGTAACACAATCACAAAGGAACTCACACAATATGTATTCACTGATAAGTGGATATTAGCCCAAAACTTAGGATACCCAAGATATAAGATACAATTTGCTAAACGCATGAAACTCAAGAAGAATGAAGACCAAAATGTGGACAATATGCCCCTTCTTAGAATTGGGAACAAAACACCCATGGAAGGAGTTACAGAGACAAAGTTTGGAGCTGTGACGAAAGGATGCACCTTCTAGAGACTGCCGTATCCAGGGATCCATCCCATAATCAGCTTCTAAACGCTGACACCATTGCATACACTAGCAAGATTTTGCTGAAAGGACCCAAATATAGCTGTCTCTTGTGAGACTATGCCGGGGCCTAGCAAACACAGGAGTGGATGCTCACAGTCAGCTATTGGATGTATCACAGGGCTCCCAATGGAGAAGCTAGAGAAAGTACCCAAGGAGCTAAAGGGATCTGCAACCCTATAGTTGGAACAACATGATGAACTAACCAGTACCCCGGAGCTCTTGTCTCTAGCTGCATATGTATCGAAAGATGGCCTAGTCGGCCATCACTGGAAAGAGACGCCCATTGGACTTGCAAACTTTATATGCCCCAATATAGGGGAATGCCAGGGCCAAAAGAATGGGAATGGGTGGGTAGGGAACTGGGGGGTGGTATGGGGGACCTTTGGGATAGCATTGGAAATGTAATTGAGGAAAATATGTAATAAAAATATTAAATATTAAAAAAAGATATGAAATTGCAGTTGAAAACAAAACAAAAAAAAAGAAATAATATTGCATAATCCAGGTATCATGCACACTCACACCAGCATTATAAAGGACTAAGGACTGATTGAAAGTCGAGAAATAAAGCTTGATTTAGGACTGGATTGTGATACTTGTGACTAGTTACCTATGTTCTCCATTAGCCAAATAGCAACGAAGAAAACACACTTCTTGTTTTAGTATACTTTCCAATCCAGGGAGCAAGGAATTGATAAAGTCCAGAAGCCTTTGGATCTGAAATGTAGGACGGGTCTTGAGGTCCAGATGGGAGATGGTGTTCAAACTGAAAGCTTTACTTTAGTTTTTCAGAAATTTAAAACTTATTTATTATTTGCAGTGCACCTACTACAGTGTCTGTGTGGAGGTCAGAAGGTAACTTTGTGGAGTTGGTTCATTCACCCCATTTTCAATATGGGTCTCAAGGATTAAAATTAGGTCATTGGGCTTGGGCAGCAAACTCCTGTACCAGTCCATCGATTTCAGCAACCACAACATTAGTTTTCTGTTGATTTCATGCTGCTGCCTTTTCACTCAAACTACCTCCCATTCCTTTCTGTTTTTGTGTTGCCAGTTAGCTGGACTTAGGAAAACAAACTTCAATGTACCAGCAGCTGAACGTCTCTGTCATTATGATGTTTGGGAAATTTGTAAAACATATCAACTCAATATGATTTAAGAGCAACAGAAAAAACAGAAGAGAGAGAGAGAGAGAGAGAGAGAGAGAGAGAGAGAGAGAGAAAATTTAAGCCTTGTGCAGCTATTTTATGTGATGAGAACTATGTAAGTATTTGCTAACCATATGTTGGTCTCTGGACAGAAAGAATGGTAGGTATTATTTAGACATTGATGGCTGAAGTGTCACTCTTTTCTAAAATTATACAGACTTGGGTCTTGAATTTTGGGTGGCAGATATGCTACAGCTGTAATGAGTTTGGACTCTCACCTGATCTCCCCAGAACCACCTTCACATAGTCAGGGTCATAAAGCAGGACTCATATATTGCTCCCGGAGAGACACTGTAAGCATGCACTTGGGAATTTCTTTACCCATATAAGAATCTGCTGGAGCTCCTTGTCCTTTGGGAACAGAACATCAAAGAAAAGTTGAATTCACGAAGGTATTTTTGACATCTAGTACTTCGTGTGGTATGGAAGATTCAGGATCACCACAGGGGCATAGCTCTGTCATGTTCAAGAAAGGGTAGAAATTTGTGTTGGTTTGATAATCTGTCTTTTTTTCTTCTATTCAGACCATTGCTGTGTCCCAGGACTTGTCCTGGCCAGATCCTGGAGGTTTTTTTAGATGAAGCTAAAGCTCCTTAGAGAATCTACTGAGGTAAGAACTTCTGTTTTCTGTAGTAACTCTGAATTTTGCTCTTCTTAAATGTGGCTAGTGTGTGAGCCCTCAGTGAGTGACTCTTCATGCAGACCCTTACCAAACTACATTATACTGAGAGTTAGTTAGTAGCACAGTCAGCCATTCTTACTGCTTACATACACTTGAGGATGGGAATGGCAAATGAATCCAGCCAGTTTCACTTGCCCATAGAACTTTCTGTCTTGTAAGAGGCTTTCTTTCTAGATGGAATGTTTTACCTCTAGAAAGCCCTGCATTGTAATCAGACATTTCTCTCCAAAATGGGCAGTTTCAATCTCAGAGGAAATTGATATACAGCATAGAAATCATCACTTCTACAATTTCTCTCAGAGAACAACCTAGATTAGTTGTTTCTCTGTAGCTGACACCACATTTTCCCATGCCTTTCTACAGCCTGAGATTTGAGTCTATTGTCATAATGTTTTCTTTTAAAAAGAAATCATGCTCCACATGACTAAGGTGAGCCCACTCTTAGAATTAAACCCAGCGTTCCTCAGAAACTACATGCTTATCACTCAGCAGACTGGCATGTATACTAATGCTAAACTCTCATAGCTTCAGCTTTTCACACTCTTCCACCCTCTCCCTTCTTCCTACCTTCAGATGCCCCCAAAGCCAATGAGAAGGCATGCCTGGGAAATGCCTTGAGCAGCCACTGCCTTAGTAAGTAGAATTGGACTGCATTGAACAGCACCAGAAATAGACAGAGCAGGAAGGCCCCTTGGAAGAACCCAGAGATACCATCCAAGTATCTTGTAGGGCTAAATAAAAAAAAAAACCATGGTTAGTAGTTTCTGGATCACTAGTGTCACTAAATGTTTAGAACACCCTCATTTAAGTCAGAAGAAGTTAGACTCACCTACTAGTGGGAGGGGGAATGGAGAAGACAGACAGAGACTGACCTCAGAATCTAAAGTTTATTAATCTGCAACATCAGCTTTGGTAAACAGTAAAAATAAAACTCTAGTATCTAGTCTATATGTATACCAACTCCCATTTCTCTGAACTACTCACAACTATTTATTGAGCACATATTGCATGTTATGTATATCCTTGCTGATGAGGTAGAGTCATGGACTAGACATTAACCTGGATATTAAGGAATTCACATTCTAATTTACCAAACATGTAATAGGTGTAGCTGCTTGTACTATTTTCCTAATTTCAGGGTGAAATGATGACAATGGTAATTGGTGGTTCAGATGAATGTAATTGCTGAGAGTTTCTACCCATAGTCATCTTTGCATCTGGACTCCAAATCCAGCTGTTTTTTCCATTTTATCTGAGGCTTGTCACAGTCACACTCCAGATTGATCCAGGATGGATGTGCCAGCAGGTGGAACAGTGCAGTTGCATTCAGATGGCTCAAGACTCAATCAGCCTCACCACATACGCAGCCTGTTACAGACTCTTTCTGTGCCTCACTATCTTGACTGAATAGAATAAAAAGACCTTTCTTTCTAAATACTTAAATTGCCCATTACCTATTCAGTCATTCATTAATTTAAGAATATTTCTTGAACTCACATAGGGAAAACTCTAATAAAGAAATCAGTCCAATTATATATACTATGCCTTGCCTGAAAAATTTAATGTCCACACAGAATAGATAAAGAGAAAGTTAAAAAAAATGAGGTGTTGAAGAATTACTAGCCAATCAACTGAAAAGTGCTGACTGAGATGGTTTCCAACTATCTCATTTATTTGTGGATTTTATGGAGATATTATTTAAACAGAGAAAGAATGTTTTGGTTGTGAGTCTATCCATTAACATGAAGATGGATAGCTAGGAAGGCCCTGAGGATCTAGGAGAGGTTGGAGGAGGGAAAGAATATGATCAAAATATATTGCATGAAAAAATTTAAAAATAAATTTAAAACATGACAAAATTTATAGAAAGGAAGAAAAACAAAGAAATTAAGGGGCAGAAATAAGCCTTTCTCTGGAATCTTTACCCTCACCTGGGTCATGATTATGTTCCCTAAATTAATCCTCGTTGTGAAGACCACAAAGAGGCATACACAAAAGGTATTTTAACAAGAATCTCTAGAAAGCCAGCCCATTCACTCTGCCAGGAATGTGTGTTTGCCCCTCACTTGGTCCTTTATCATCCAAACATTTTCTTTAACACCCACTACTTCATCTTCCACTGTGACACAACACGCATAACCCACTACTTTTTCTTTCTTTCCACAATTCTGAGCTTTTGTCAAAACCAAAACCGAGAGGGACATGTAACTATTCATGCTCCGTATGTCTGACCTTTTAGCCCACTTTGTGGTAATTTTACAACTTCAAATATTTGTTGGATGAGTAAATGATTGAAAGATCCAGTCATGCTGTGAATATTTGATCCTGTCCCAAGAAACGGAACAGGTCATCTTGTACCCTTTCTCCTTCCCTACTTGGATCCTCTCCCACTTTCAGAGTGGGAGACAGTAGTGGAAAGAACTTTAGCGTCAAAGACTACTGCTGAATTTTAGTTTTGACTGTTTCCTTCTCTGAATCTGAGTTCTTTTTGTTTGACACATATTATGGTAAACATGAACACAGAGCAGGTAGGTACTTGACCTACTTTCTCTCATAACTCTCCAAAAGTATGTTGTTTTTAAAAAGTCAAGGAATGAAACCAGAGACTTAATATTGTTTTTTGCTACAGCACATTCTACAGTAGTTCTACCATATAGTTAAGAGCACTGGTTGCCCTCCAGGGCACCTATGTTCTATTTCCAGCACCCATATGGTGGGCATCTCATAAACAACCATGTGTAACTCCAATTCCATGGGATTTGACACCTTTTCAATTCCTCTGCTGTCACTACATGCATGAGGTACACAGACATATACCTATGGAAGTAAAATACCTAGGCACATTAAGTTAATTTTTGTTTGTAAATTAGGGGAATCTTCAGGAAAATGGATGACCAGAGGTAAGTCCCTTCTTCATTCTAATTTTAAAAAATGAAAGACAAACATATCTTCAGATAAATTGCTAAACACTGAGGCACCAAATTTCATAAAATAATAATATTAGATTCAATACCAAAGATTTGCTCCAATAGAATAATAGTGGGTGTTTTTAACACCCTACTCTCACCGATATGCATGTCATTCCCAATAAACACACACACACACACACACACACACACACACACACACACACACACACACATACACACACACACACAACCAGACATACAACCAGACAGACAGACAGAGTCCTGAAGTTATATGACACCATAAACCAAATGGACCTAGTGGACATTTATATTCCACCCAAACTCTTCAAACCACCACAGCTGTTTCCAAAGCCCTACAGAGTTGTTTACTGCACTCTCTCACTGCTCTTTTGTTTTGTTTTGTTTTGTTTGTTTGCTTTTTGTTTTTCGAGACAGGGTTTCTCTGTATAGCCCTGGCTGTCCTGGAACTCACTCTGTAGACAAGGTTGGCCTCAAACTCAGAAATCTGCCTGCCTCTGCCTGTCACTGCTCTTGAGAAACAAACTCCAACTAAAGCATTAGCCACCTAATGGGACATGATCTGGGAAATCTTGGAAAGAAAGCTTTTGCTTTTATAAAAATATGATTTTTATATTCCATTCATTTGTTGTCTAAATGTGTTTATTTATTTCCCACTTGATGGTAGTATTTTTATTCTTAGATCACCCCCCTCCAACCCTGTGTTTTCTTCCTTATGCCACCCTTACATTTAGTTGTATGCTGGCTTTACCTTATTGGATTGGGTTTTTAAATTAAAAGTTCATTTATTTCATTTGATGTGTATGAATGTTTTGCCTGCACTTATGTCTGTGTACCATGTGCATACCTGGTACCTATGAATGTTAGAAAGGGGTGACAGAATCTCCTTGATTTGGAGTTACAAATAACCATGAGCCACCATGTGGGTGCTGGGAATCAAACCTAGGTTCTCATCAAGAGCAGCACGTGCTCTGAACTGTGGATCCATCTCTCTAACCCTCTCACGTTTTTTAAAAATAATACTAGTGTTTTTACTTTTTATTTCCCTTCTTACATTTATCTGTTTTGGGTTTTTAATTTTTCTTTAGGAGGGTAGGATTTTTTTCCCCTCTCTCTCATTTTTTTTCTAGTCTCCTGTCCTGTCCTTCCCTCTGTCACATCCTTTCTCCTTCCTCTTTTCCTTTCTTTTATCTAACTTTGCTCTCCTCTATTTCCCTTCTCCAGTCTCCTTCCTTTTATCTATTGGTTTATTGTTTCTACAGTTAATATAATTATAAATTTATACACTAACAATTGTTAATCTTTACTGGATATTTTCTTTATTTATATTTCAAATATTATCGCCTTTCTCTATTTCCCTTCTTCCCTGAAATGACCTATCCCATCCTCCCTAGCCCTGATTCTATGAGGGTGTTCCTTCACTCACCCACCCACTCCTGGCTCCCAGCCCTCAATTCCCTACACTGGGGCATCTATTGAGCCTTCATCGAACCAAGGACCTCTCCTCCCATTGATGCATGACAAGGCCATCCTCTGCTACATATGCAGCTGGAGGTGTACTCCTTGCTTAATGTCTTAATTCCTGGAAGCTCTGGAGAGTCTGGTGAGTTGATATTGTTGTTCTTCCTATGGGGTTGCAAACGCCTTCAACTCCTTCAGTCCTTTCTCTAACTCATTTATTGGGGACCTGCCACTCAGTCCAATGGTTGGCTGTGAGCATTTGCCTCTGTATTTGTAAGGCTCTGGCAAGGCCTCTCAGGAGACAGCCATATCAGGCTAATGTCAGCATGCACTTCTTGGCATCCACAATAATGTCTAGGTTTGGTAACTGTATGTGGGATGAATCCCCAGGTGGGACGGTCTCTGGATGGCCTTTCCATCAGTCTCTGTTTTACACTTTATCTCCATATTTGCTCCTGTGAGTATTTTGTTTGCTTTCTAAGAAGAACTGAAGCACCCGCACTTTGGTCTTCCTTCTTATTGAGCTTCATGTGGTTAGTGAATTGTATCTTGGGTATTCCAAGACTTTGTGCTAATCTCCACTTAACAGTGAGTGTATACCCTGTGTGTTCTTTGTGATTGGGTTACCTCACTCAAGATGGTATTTTCTAGTTTTATCCATTTGCCTAAGAATTTCATGTAATCATTGTTTTTAATAGCTGAGTAGTACTCCATTGTGTAAATGTACCACATTCTCTGTATCCATTCCTCTGTTGAGGGACATCTGGATTCTTTCCAGATTCTGGATATTATAAATGAGACTACTATGAATATAGTGGAACATGTGTCCTTATTACATGTTGGAGCATCTTCTGGGTATATGCCCAGGAGTGATAAGGCTGGGCCCTCAGGCAGTATTATGTCCAGTTTTCTGAGGAACAGCCAGACTGATTGCCAGAGTGGTTGTACCAGCTTGCAATCCCAACAGCAATGCAGGAGTGTTCCTCTTTCTCCACATCCTCCTCAGCATCTGCTGACACCTGAGTTTTTCATTTTAGCCATAGTGTGAGGTAGAATTTTAGGGTTGTTTTGATTTGCATTTCCCTGATAACTAAGGATGCTGAACATTTCGTTAGGTGCTTCTCTGTCATTCGATATTCCTCAGTTGAAACATCTTTGTTTAGCTCTGTACCCCATTTTTAATAGAGTTATTTGGTTCTCTGGAGTCAAACTTCTTTTTTTGTTTTTGTTTTTTCAAGACAGGGGTTCTCTGTGTAGCCCTGACTGTCCTGGAACTCCCTCTGTAGAATAGGTTGACCTCGAACTCAGAAATCTACATGCCTATGCCTCCTAAGTGCTGGGATTAAAGGCATGCACCACCACTGCCCTGTGGAGTCTAACTTCTTGAGCTCTTTGTATATATTGGATATTAGCCCTCTATTGGATGTAGGATTAGTAAAGATCTTTTCCTAATCTGTTGGATGCCTTTTTGTCTTATTGACAGTGTCCTTTGCCTTACAGAAGCTTGGCAATTTTATGAGGTCCCATTTATTGATTCTTGATCTTAGAGCATGAGCCATTGGTGTTCTATTCAGGAATTTCCCCGGGCATCCATGTGTTCGAGGCTCTTACGCACTTTCTCCTCTACAAGTTTCAGTGTCTCTGGTTTTATGTGGACATCCTTGATCCATTTGGACTTGAGCTTTGTACAAGGAGATAATAATGTTTCGATTTGCATTCTTCTACACACTAACCACCAGTTGAACCAGCACCATTTGTTGAAGAGGCTGCCTTTTTTCCACTGGATGGTTTTAGCTCCTTTGTCAAATATCAAGTGATCATGTGTATGTGGGTTCACTTCTGGGTCTTCAATTCTATTCCATTGATCTTCCTGCTTGTCTCTGTACCAATACCATGTACTTTTTTTTTTTATCATTATTGCTCTATAAAACAGATTAAGGTCAGGTATGGTGATTCCCCCAGGTGTTCTTTATTGTTGAGGATAGTTTTCACTATCTTGAGTTTTTTGTTATTCCAGCTGAATTTGCAAATTGCTCTTTCTAACTCTATAAAGAATTGATTTGGAATTTTGAAGGGGATTGCATTGAATCTGTAGATTGCTTTCTGCAAGATGGCCATTTTTACTATACTAATTCTGCCAATCCATGAGCACAGAAGATTTATCCATCTTCTGAGATCTCTGATTTCTTTCTTCAGACACTTGAAGTTCTTGTCATACAGATTTTTCACTTGCTTGGTTAAAGTCATACCCATGTAATATTTGTGTTTATTGTGAAGGGTGTCATTTCCCTAATTTCTTTTTTATTTATTTATTTTTTTGTTTTTTGTTTTTTTGGTGTTGTGGAGTTTTTTTGTTTTTGTTTTTGTTTTTTTTGTTTTGTTTTGTTTTGTTTTGTTTTTTCGAGACAGGGTTTCTCTGTGTAGCCCTGGCTGTCCTGGAACTCACTCTGTACACCAGGCAGGCTTCGAACTCAGAAATTCACCCGCCTCTGCCTCCCAAGTGCTGGGATTAATGGCTTGTGCCACCATGCCCAGCATTTCCCTAATTTCTTTCTCAACCTGTTTATCCTTTGAGTAGAGGAAGGCTACTGATTTGTTTGACTTAATTTTGTATCCAAACACTTTGCTAAAGTTGTTTATCAGGTTTAGGAGTTCTCTGTTGGATTTTTTGGGGTCACTTAAGTATATGATCATATCATCTGCCAATAGTGATATTTTGCCTTCTTCCACTTCATGGTACTGGTACAATGACAGACAGGTAGATCAATGGAATAGAATTGAAGACCCAGAAATGAGCCCACACACCTATGGTCACTTGATCTTTGACAATGGAGCTACAGCCATCTAGTGGAAAAAAGACAGCATTTTCAACAAATGGTGCTGGGACAACTGGCAGTTATCATGTAGAAGAATGTGAATTGATCCATTCCTATCTCCGTGTACAAAGCTCAAGTCTAAGTGGATCAAGGAACTTCCTCTCCAATTTGTATTCCTTTGACCTCCTTTTGTTGTCTAATTTCTCTAGGTAGAACTTCAGGTAGTATATTGAATAGATAGGGAGAAAGCGGGCAGCCTTGTCTAGTTCCTGAATTTAGTAGGATTGCTTCAAATTTCTCTCCATTTAGTTTGATGTTGGCTACTGGTTTGCTATATACTTCTTTTACTATGTTTAGGTAGGGGCTTTGAATTCCAGATAATTCCAAGACTGTTAACATGAAGGGATACTAAATTTTGTCAAATGGTTTTTCAGCATCTAATGAGATGATCATGTGGTTTTTTTTCTTTACGTTTGTTTATGAAGTGGATTATATTGATGGATTTCCGTATTGAACCACCATGCATCCCTGGGATGAAGCCTACTTGATTGTGGTGAATGATCACTTTGATATGTTCTTGTTTTCGGTTGGCAAGAATTTTGAGTATTTTTGCATCAGTGTTCATAAGGGAGATTGTTCTGAAGTTCCCTTTCATTTTTTTGTCTTTGTGTGGTTTAGATATAAGTGTATTTGTGGATTCATAGAATGAATTGGGTAGGATTCCTTCTGTTTCTATTTTATATACTAGTTTGAAAAGTATTGGTATTAGGTCTTCTTTAAAGGTCTGATAGAATTATCCACTAAACCCATCGGTCCTGGGCATTTTTTGGGTGGGAGACTATTAATGACTGCTTCTATTTCTTTAGGGGTTTTATGAGACTGTTCAGATGGTTTATATGATCCTGTTTTAACTTTGGCACCTTGTATGTGTCTAGAAAATTGTCTATTTCATCCAGGCTTTCTTATTTTGTTGAGTATAAATTCTTGTAGAAGAATCTCATGATTTTTTTAATTTCCGCTGTTTCTGTAGTTAAGTCTCCCTTTTCATTTCTGATTTTACTAATTTGGATACTGTCTCTGTGCCCTCTGGTTAGTCTAGCTAGGGGTTTATCTATCTTGTTGATTTTCTCAAAGAACAAGCCCCTGATTTTGTTGAGTCTTTGTATAGTTTATTTGGTTTCTATTTGGTTGGTTTCAGCCCTGAATTTGATTATTTCCTGCCATCTAATCCTCTTGGGTATATTTACTTCTTTTTGTTCTAGAGCTTTCAGGTGTTCTGTCAACCGGTTAGTGTAAGCTCTCTCTAGTTTCTTTTTGAACACACTTAGAGCTATGAGTTTTTCTCTTACCACTGCTTTCATTGTGTCCCATAAGTTTTGGTGTGATATGTCTTCATATTCATTAAATTGCAAAAAGTCTTTAATTTCTTTCTTTCTTTCTTCCTTGACCAAGTTATCATTGAGTAGAGCATTGCTCAGCTTCCATGTGTATGCATGTTTTCCATTGTTTTTTGTTGGAATGTAAGACCAGCCTTAGTCCATGGTGATCTGATCGGGTGCATGGGATTATTTCATACATCTGTTAAGGCCAATTTTGTGACAAATTATATGTTCAATTTTGGAGAAGTTACCATGAGGTGCTGAGAAGAAGATATATTATTTTGCTTTAGAATGAAATGTTTCAAATACATACATACATACATACATACATACATACATACATACACACACAGACACACACACATACACACACACACACACACACACACACACACACACACATAATCAGTAGTTAGATCCATTTGGTTCATTACTTCTGTTAGTTTCACTGTGTCACTCTTTAGTAGTTTCTTTTTCCATGATCTGTCTATTGCTGAGAATGGGGTGATAAAGTCTCCCACTATTATTGTGTGGGGTGCAATGTGTGCTTTGACCTTTAGTAAAGTTTCTTACATGAATGTGGGTGCCCTTGCATTTGGAGCATAAATGTTCAGAATTGAGAGTTCATCTTGGTAGATTTTTTTCCTTTAAGCAGTATATAAGTGTCCTTCCTTACCTTTTTTGATAACTTTTGGTTGAAAGTCAATTTTATTTGATATTAGAATGGCTACTCTGGCTTGTTTCTTAGGACCATTTGCTTGGAAAATTGTTTTCCAGCCTTTTACTCTGAGATAGTGTCTGTCTTTGTCACTGAGGCATCTTTCCTGTATGCAGCAAAATGTTGGGTCCGGTGTATATATCCAGTCTGTTAGTCTATTTCGTTTTATTGGGTAATTGAGTCCATTGATATTAACTGATATTAAGAAAAAGTGATTGTTACTTCCTGTTATTTTTGTTATTATAGGTGGAATTATGTTTGTGTGGCTATCTTCTTTTGGGTTTGTTGAAAGATTACTTTCTTGCTTCTTCTAGGGTGTAGTTTCCCTCTTTCTACTGGTGTTTTCTATCTATTATCTTCTCAGGACCTTCTGGCTTTCATAGTCTCTGTTGAGAAGTCTAGTGTAATTCTGATAGGTCTGCTTTTATATGGTACTTGAATTTTTCCCCTTACTGCTTTTAATATTCTATCTTTATTTAGTGCATTTTGATGTTTTGATTATTATATGACAGGAGATATTTCTTTTCTGGTCCAGGCTATTTGGAGTTCTGTAGGTTTCTTGCATCTCTTTCTTTAGGTTGGGGAAGTTTCCTTCTATAATTTTGTTGAAGATATTTACTGGCTCTTTAAGTTGGGAATCTTCACTCTCTTCTATACCTATTATCTTTAGGTTTGGTCTTCTCATTGTGTCCTGGTTTTCCTAGATATTTTGGGTTAGGAGCTTTTTTCTTTTTTTTTTTTTTTTTTTTTTTTTTTTTTTTTTTACTTTCACTGTTGTGTCAATGTTTTCTATGGTATCATCTGCACCTGAGATTCTCTCTTCTCTCACTTATATTCTATTGTTGATGCTTGCATCTATGACTCCTGATCTCTTTCCTATGTTTTCTAACTCTAGGGTTATCTCCCTTTGTGATTTAATTATTATTTTTTCTTTCCATTTTTAGATCCTGGATGGTTCTGTTCATTCCCTTTATCTGTTTGACTTATGTTTTCCTGCAATTCTTTAAGGGATTTTTGTGTTTCCTCTTTAAGGGCTTCTAGCTGTTTTCCTGTGTTCTCCTGTATTTCTTTAAGAGAGTTATTTGTGTCCTTCTTAAAGTCCTGTATTACTGTCATGAGAAGTGATTTTAGATCCGAGTCTTTCTTTTCCAGTTCTGATAGTGTATCCAGGACTTGCTATAATGGGAAAATTAGGTTCTGATGATGCCAAGTAAACTTGGTTTCTGTTGCTTATGTTCTTATTCTTGCCTCCCACCATTTGATTATCTCTAGTGCTACCTGCCCTTCATGTATCTGACTGGAGCCTGTCCTTCGTGGGCTCCTGGTTGTGTCAGAACTCCTCAGAGTCCATCTTTCTCTGGGATCCTGTGATTCTGGGATCCTGGGATCCTGAGATCCTGGGTGTGTCAGAGTTCCTATGGGTCAAACTACCCCTGCTACCCTGAGATCCTGGTTTGACCAAGCTCCTGGGATCCTGGGATTCTGTGATCCTGGGTATATTAGAGTGCCTGGGAGTGGAGCTTACTCTAGGTGTTGTGAGACTGTCTGAGGAGTTTGCACGCAAGGTAAACCAGTGCAGGCCAGGCCACTGGTTAGGTTGGGTTCCTGTGTCCTTGGATTCCTCTGGTCCCAGTTACTCCTGGTGGTGTTGGAACAGATGTTGTGTCCTCCTCACCTCAACCCTATGATCCTGTGCCTGTTAGAGTACCTGGGAGTGGAGCTTCCTCTGGGTGTTGTGGGACTGGCAGTAGTCTGGGCACCTGTTATCTTTGTAGCACATTCTATATTACTGGTACTGTCAGACCTCATGGTCATCAGTCTTCACCTGATTTTAAGTGTCTTCTGCACAGTTTGGTGTTGTTGCTGACAAAGAAGCTTGTTTTATTCTCACTGAGGGATTATTGTGGTATTAGAAGCTGACCTTTCAAAAACAAGATTTTCAGTGTGAAGATCCCATTTCAAATAGGAGAAATACTCAAACTAACAGATGTGAAAAACATAGCAAAGAAGTGCTAGGAACACGTAAAAGCAAGACAGCATGTCTCCTCCTCAACCATTAAACTCAGATACTGAAATAAGTAAATGTTAAGTGATGAGTCAAACGTTTTCTAGAAAAATATGACTGTGACCAGAAAGAGTATACAGGGAAGCAGAGGCAGAGAAATTTAATCCATGACTTCATGACCTGAGAGAAACAGCAAAAAACAAAAAGCAAAACCAAAACAAAAATAACAACAAACAAACAAACAAACAAAGCCTAAGGTAGTTCATGACCATGAAGCTAGTACTGTAGAAGATACTTGAAAATATTATACATAGGGAAGAAATAAAAACAGTTGGTACCCAACACAGTAAAACAACCAACTCTTGATCTGAATAGTGATAAAAGTAAAGAACAGTAATACAACCAATCAAAAAACAGACAACTGGGGCTGGAGAGATGGCTCAATGGTTAAGAGCACTGACTGGTCTTCCTGAGGTCCTGAGATCAATTCCTTTCAACCACATGATGGCTCACAACCATCTTTAATGGGATCTGATGCTCTCTTCTGGTGTATTTGAAGACAGCAGCAGTGTACTCACATAAATAATAAATGAACCTTTAAAAAAAATCAACTAAACTTCAGAAATCAGTAAATATCTCTCAGTAATAATTTCAAGTGTAAGTGGTCTTGATTCACTAATAAAGAAATGCAAACTAATTGATATAATTTTAAAAACTAAATACAACAATCTTCTTCAAGAAACACACATTGTTGTTCATAGCACTATAGTCTGGAATCAAAAAATAGAAAAAAAAATCTATCACTAAATGGAAACTGAGAAACAAGCTGGTGTGTAGTTATTTTGATATCTGATGAAGGAAACTTCAGAAATTAATGAGAGAGAAGAGATAATGAAGGCAACTAATGTTTGTAGAGAGAATAACTGACCAAAACGGGATAATTATAAATAAATATGGAGCAAATGCTTAGGCATTAAATCTCATAAAACAAACAATAATGTACATAAAATGTCAGATAAATCATGATACAATATTATTCAGAAATCTCAGTACCAACTCTATACAAGCATAAGTCATCCAAACAATAAAGAAATCAAAGTTAATGTACACCGTAAAGCAAATGGACTTAGTGGGTACATACAGAACATTCTAAACAACAAACACACAATACACATTTTTCTTTTTTTTTTATTAGGTACTTTCTTCATTCACATCTCCAGTGCTATCCCAAAAGTCCCCCACACCCCCATTAGATTTGACCTTAGTACAGGCAGGCAGAATTCTGTAAGTTCAAGGCCAGTCAGAGTTCAGCAGTAAGACTGGGTGGGGGGGTTGGCAGAGAGAACAGGAGAGTGAGGAGAAGGGAGAAAGGGAGAGAAAAAGAGAAAGGGAGGGAGAGGGAGAGGGAGAGGGAGAGGGAGAGGGAGAGGGAGAGGGAGAGGGAGAGGGAGAGGGAGAGGGAGAGGGAGAGGGAGAGGGAGAGGGAGAGAGAGAGAGAGAGAGAGAGAGAGAGAGAGAGAGAGAGCCCAAATTAGACATAGAGACTAAAGGTGGGGGAGTTACAATTGATTCCATATAAAGATTCATTCAAGAATAATTTGAAAGCATGTAACTTTTTGGTAAAATAAAAGCACAACTTTAGTAAATAGTTATTTTAGACAATTTGGACATCAATATAATTAAACTTGTAAAAAAAAAAAACATTATAAAAAGGTTGGATGGACTTTTCAGATTTCCAAATCAGAGTCAACTGCACATTTACACAGAATTGTCTTTACATGAAGCCCAAAGGGAACAGCATAAAAATGAGTGTTTCTGTAGCCCCTTAAGTTTTGCCAACCAACAGTTTGTTTTGAAAAGCAGCTGCAGGTTTGTTAGTCAAGGTCTGAGGCAGTAGAAGAGTCAAATGTGTCATGAATTCACTTGTATGTAACTTCATGCCTGAATATCAGCCACTCTGGAGGAGGTGGAGTCTTAATGTGCTTGTTCTCAGCTTGAAGGTCTTCAGGTCTGGCATTTGTGCCCAACAGACTGTGCAAATATATATTAAGGTTTTGGCAGCCTGCAGAATTTTGGTCTTTGTTTCTTTTGTCCAGCCTGCTTTTAGGCAATGTTTTGCTGAGTTTGAATCTTCTGGTGTCTATAAACTGACCGGTCTGGCATCAGGAAATGAAGGCCTGAGCCCTTGCACCACTAAGGGCCTCCAACATCTGCCAAGGAAAGAGTGGGTAGACCTGGGAGTACAACCCACGTATTGCATGCCACCATGCCTAAAGTTCTCTTTTTTTATCATGCAATCCATATTTATTATTTCAATATTTTTTATTCACTTTACATCCTGATCACAGATCACCCATCTTCCTTTCCTCCCAGGCCCACACTTACAAATTCCTTTCCTAAATTGGTCCCTTAATTTCTCCTCAGAGAAGGGGGAGCCTCATCTTGGGTATCATCCCACCATTGGACATCTAGTCACAGTGGGATTAGGAACGTCCCCTACCACTGACTCTGAATCAGGCAGTCCAAATAAGGGGAAGGGGATCCAATGGAGAGCAACGTGGACCTAGACAGGCCAGTTCCACTTGCCAAGGGTCTCACATGAAGACCAAGCTGCACATTTTCTACAAATATGTAGGGAGCCTAGGTCCAGAACTTGCTTGCCCTCTGGTTGGTGGACCACTCTCTGTGAGCCTCCTTGGGCCCAGGTTAGTTGACTCTGTAGGTCTTGTGGTGTCCTTGACCCCCCCCCCCCCCCAGCTTGCTCAGTTCTATCCCTGTCTCTTCCACCCGAGTCCCCGAAATCCACCTGCTGTTTGACTGTGGAACTCTGCATCTGCCTCCACTTGCTGATAAAGCCACTCAGAAAACAGTTATGTGAGTTCCTGAATGCAAGCATACATAGCATAGTATCATATATTCTTTAGAATATATTCTTTAAGAACAAAAACAGAAGAAAACAACAAAGGTAGGGAGAGAAATGCAAGCTTGTGATCCCAACCTTTCAGGAGGCTAAAAAAATAGGATCAATAGTTCAAGAGCATCATTAAAAAGTCTGACTTCAAGGGCAGCCTGGGTAATTTGATAAAACTCAGCCTCAAAGTCAAAAGTCAAAAGAAGACTGGAAATGTAGCTAAGTGGTAAAGTACTTACCTAGCATTGGTGAGGCCCTGGACTCAACCCTACTACTTCAAAAGGCATAAATGAAAATAAAATAGAAAGCAAATGTGGGGTAATCCCCACCCCACAGGAGTATGCTATTCAGGATGCCATTGTGGGGAGATGCTAAACCATTAAGTGTATTAAAAAATATCGATTTATTTTTTAAATGATAGTATCACAAACAAAAGCACCCCTGTTTAAGATGGATATCCAACCATTTCAAAGTCTTCCTTAGGTTTGGGACTGATGTTAAGTAATAGAGCATTTGCTTAATATACTCAAGGCCAACATTCAATACCCAGTTCTTCCCACCCCCAAAATAGTTTACTCAGCTCCACTTCACCTTTTGCCAAATCAGTCAATATATTGGATATCATTAATGGGCATTAGTAGATTTCTTATCCATTCTGCAGAAAGTGTACAGAGATGAACTATCTGGGCAGCAGTTAAAAGGGAAACTTGTTTTGTTAATAAATCTTGATGCTAACCAGACTTTTTTTAAGTTATGCTGATAATTTACATGTGACTACATAGTATGCTTTCTTGTAAATTTGGCTTATACACTTCCAAGTCACTCATGGGAATCATTGAGAAGACAACACAGCCAGCATCTAGTCACAGGTTGTCCATACACCCTACGAGAGCTTCCTGAAAACTTTGTGCCAACACAGATCATCTCTGACATCTTCTGCTCTGTGGGAATATTAGGGGAAACATGAAATGGCTTCTGAGAAATTCATGGGCTGCCATGTGGACAAGAGGCTCTGCCTAACCACCATCTTCGTTACATCCATAGCTAGCCACAAAGTCCCACAAACAGACTACCTGGGTTAGAATCTAGCCTGTACCTCTAACCAGTGAGGTGATCCTGTGAAAACAAATAATTTATTATACTTAGTATTTTGCAAGGAAATATGTGAAACTTTTTATTCAATACTTGATCCTGTAACTTACTAAATAAATGCTCACTCTGACCAAATAGGTGGCCCAATAGGAAAGAACACCTTGGAGTTTTTTTTTCTTTTCTTTTTTTAATTTTCTTTTTCTCATCATTTTGATAATTTTATACATGAGTACTGTACGTATATCATTTACATACCTCCTGCTCCCTATTCAATTCCTCCCATGTCCCATCTCTCAGTCTCTGTCAAATTCAAGATATTCTTTCATTATATATGTGGTATGAAGATTCATTTAGGGCTGATGACTTGACCTATCAAGGGTATCATCCCCAGATAAAGCTAATTTTCCCCTTCTCATTTGTTGCCTAAGGCTCTTTACCAAGAGATGAATTCTTCTGACATTTTCCCTATTGATGTTTACATATTAACTGATTAAGCAGGACTTATTTAGGTAACTACATTGTTGAGATTTCATAACTACAACTCCCCTGCCATGTCTAAAAGACTTTCTAACCACAGGTTTCATGGTCTTCTGACTCTTACAATCTTTTCACCACCACAGCTATGATGGTCCCTAAGCCTCAGGTAAGCTTGTGTTGCAGATGCACTAACTGTCACTGAGCACCCTGAGCTCACTTATTCTCTGCACTTTGACCAGAGC
This sequence comes from Mus caroli, assembly GCF_978045245.1. Lineage (NCBI taxonomy): Eukaryota > Metazoa > Chordata > Mammalia > Rodentia > Muridae > Mus > Mus caroli. The sequence continues at coordinate 41,371,541 of NW_028227261.1, read as the reverse complement.
ATCTGCCTGTTGTGAGGAGCTAGAGGAGTAGGAAGAAGAGGAGGAGAAAGAGAAAGAAGTTGTTTCTTTAATGAGGGATGGGAGTGACATTTGTCAGTGGGTATAAGATTAACTATTCAGAATACAGTTAGAAATTATATGGGCTTAGGAAAGTGGATGTAATAAGTTCTCGCCAAAGATGACACCAAAAGACTTGGTAACATGGAAGGAGAAAAGCTCATAAGGACATGCATAGGCATACAGGAAGCTAAGGAATACTGAGAGCAAGGGAAATGGTCTTCTCCAGGGAAGAGTACATTTGATTATCCAATAACAAATAGTAAACTCACAAAACATACAAGTAACATTATATGAACTGATCAGGTTGTATTTCTGTATTAGGCACACACATACACACAGAGAGAGAGAGAGAGAGAGAGAGAGAGAGAGAGAGAGAGAGAGAGAGAGAGAGAGAGAGAGAGAGAGAGAAAGAGAAAGAGAGAGAGAGAGAGTTAAAAACCACAGAAAACAGAAACCATGAGCTAGAAAGAAAGTAAGAGAATTTGTGGGAAGGAGGAAAGGAAAGGGGGAAAGTGTAAATTATAATTTCAAAAAATAAAAATAGACTATGTATATGAGCAAAAATTTCCAAAAAGAACAAATAAAAAGGGCAAGAAGATACTGTCAAAGTGTTCAACATTGCTAATTTTGAGATATCATCTTATGCCAGACAGAATAACTAAGATCAAGGAAACAACTGTCAACAAATTCTAGCAAAGATATAAAGAAAAGGGTCAACCCCTGGCAGGTTGACTATGTCCCAGCAAATGGCCACACACACAGGAGTATATGTATTACACTAACTGGACTTGATTGGTTTAGGGTCACAAGAAGAAGACAAGGAATTCAGTCTATAGGGAAATGGAGTAGAGATCTAGAAGGAACTGTGAGAGCATGAATGTAATCAAAACATGTTGTATAACATTTTCAAAGAATTTTTTTTTTTTTTTGGTTTTTCGAGACAGGGTTTCTCTGTGTAACCCTGGCTCTCCTGGAACTCACTCTGTAGACCAGGCTGGCCTTGAACTCAGAAATCTGCCTGCCTCTGCCTCCCGAGTGCTGGGATTAAAGCCGTGAGTCACCATGCCCGGCAAAGATTCTTTTTTTTTTTTTTTAAATTTAATATTTTTTATTACATATTTTCCTCAATTACATTTCCAATGCAATCCCAAAAGTCCCCCATACCCCCCCTTCCCTACCCACCCATTCCCATTCTGTTGGCCCTGGCATTCCCGTATATTGGGGCATATAAAGTTTGCAAGTCCAATGGGCCTCTCTTTCCAGTGATGGCTGACTAGGCCGTCTTTCGATACATATGCAGCTAGAGACAAGAGCTCCGGGGTACTGGTTAGTTCATCATGTTGTTCCAACTGTAGGGTTGCAGATCCCTTTAGCTCCTTGGGTACTTTCTCTAGCTTCTCCATTGGGAGCCCTGTGATACATTCAATAGCTGACTGTGAGCATCCACTTCGGTGTTTGCTAGGCCCCGGCATAGTCTCACAAGAGACAGCTATATTTGGGTCCTTTCAGCAAAATCTTGCTAGTGTATGCAATGGTGTCAGAGTTTGGAAACTGATTATGGGATGGATCCCTGGATATGGCTGTCTCTAGATGGTCCATCCTTTCATTACAGCTCCAAACTTTGTCTCTGTAACTCCTTCCATGGGTGTTTTGTTCCCAATTCTAAGAAGGGGCATAGTGTCCACACTTTGGTCTTCATTCTTCTTGAGTTTCATGCGTTTAGCAAATTGTATCTTATATCTTGGGTATCCTAAGTTTTGGGCTAATATCCACTTATCAGTGAATACATAGTGTGTGAGTTCCTTTGTGATTGTGTTACCTCACTCAATGATGCCCTCCAGGTCCATCCATTTGGCTAGGAATTTCATAAATTCATTCTTTTTAATAGCTGAGTAGTACTCCATTGTGTAAATGTACCATAATTTCTGTATCCATTCCTCTGTTGAGGGGCATCTGGGTTCTTTCCAGCTTCTGAATATTATAAATAAGGCTGCTATGAACATAGTGGAGCATGTGTCCTTCTTACCGGTTGGAACATCTTCTGGATATATGCCCAGGAGAGGTATTGCTGGATCCTCCGGTAGTACTGTGTCCAATTTTCTGAGGAACCGCCAGACTGATTTCCAGAGTGGTTGTACAAGCTTGCAATCCCACCAACAATGGAGGAGAGTTCCTCTTTCTCCACATCCTCGCCAGCATCTGCTGACACCTGAATTTTTGATCTTAGCCATTCTGACTGGTGTGAGGTGGAATCTCAGGGTTGTTTTGAGTTGCATTTTCCTGATGATTAAGGATGTTGAACATTTTTTCAGGTGCTGCTCTGCCATTCGGTATTCCTCAGGTGAGAATTCTTTGTTCAGTTCTGAGCCCCATTTTTTAATGGGGTTATTTGATTTTCTGGAGTCCACCTTCTTGAGTTCCTTATATATATTGGATATTAGGCCCTTATCTGATTTATGATAGGTAAAGATCCTTTCCCAATCTGTTGGTGGTTTTTTGTCTTATTGATGGTGTCTTTTGCCTTGCAGAAGCTTTGAAGTTTCATGAGGTCCCACTTGTCAATTCTCGATCTTACAGCGCAAGCCATTGCTGTTCTTTTTTTTTTTAATATTTTTATTACATATTTTCCTCAATTACATTTCCAATACTATCCCAAAAGTCCCCCATAGCGCCCCCCACTTCCCTACCCACCCATTCCCATTCTTTTGGCCCTGGCATTCCCCTATATTGGGGCATATAAAGTTTGCAAGTCCAATGGGCCTCTCTTTCCATTGATGGCCGACTAGGCCATCTTTCGATACATATGCAGCTAGAGACAAGAGCTCCAGGGTTCTGGTTAGTACATCATGTTGTTCCAACAATAGGGTTGCAGATCCCTTTAGCTCCTTGGGTACTTTCTCTAGCTTCTCCATTGGGAGCCCTGTGATACATCCAATAGCTGACTGTGAACATCCACTCCTGTGTTTGCTAGGCCCTGGCATCGTCTCACAAGAGACAGCTATATTTGGGTCCTTTCAGCAAAATCTTGCTAGTGTATGCAATGGTGTCAGCGTATAGAAGCTGATTATGGGACGGATCCCTGGATACAGCAGTCTCTAAATGGTCCATCCTTTCATCACAGCTACGAACTTTGTCTCTGTAACTCCTTCCCTGGGTGTTTTGTTCCCAATTCTAAGAAGGTGCACAGTGTCCACACTTTGGTCTTCATTCTTCTTGAGTTTCATGTGTTTATCAAATTGTATCTTATATCTTGGGTATCCTAAGTTTTGGGCTAATATCCACTTATCAATGAATACATATTGTGTGAGTTCTTTTGTGATTGTGTTACTTCACTCAAGATGATGCCCTCCAGCTCCATCCATTTGGCTAGGAATTTCATAAATTCATTCTTTTTAATAGCTGAGTAGTACTCCATTGTGTAAATGTACCATAATTTCTGTATCCATTCCTCTGTTGAGGGACATCTGGGTTCTTTCCAGCTTCTGGCTATTATAAATAGGGCTGCTATGAACATAGTGGAGCATGTGTCCTTCTTACCGGTTGGAACATCTTCTGGATATATGCCCAGGAGAGGTATTGCTGGATCCTCCGGTAGTACTGTGTCCAATTTTCTGAGGAACCGCCAGACTGATTTCCAGAGTGGTTGTACAAGCTTGCAATCCCATCAACAATGGAGGAGAGTTCCTCTTTCTCCACATCCTCGCCAGCATCTGCTGACACCTGAATTTTTGATCTTAGCCATTCTGACTGGTGTGAGGTGGAATCTCAGGGTTGTTTTGAGTTGCATTTTCCTGATGATTAAGGATGTTGAACATTTTTTCAGGTGCTGCTCTGCCATTCGGTATTCCTCAGGTGAGAATTCTTTGTTCAGTTCTGAGCCCCATTTTTTAATGGGGTTATTTGATTTTCTGGAGTCCACCTTCTTGAGTTCCTTATATATATTGGATATTAGGCCCTTATCTGATTTATGATAGGTAAAGATCCTTTCCCAATCTGTTGGTGGTTTTTTGTCTTATTGATGGTGTCTTTTGCCTTGCAGAAGCTTTGCAGTTTCATGAGGTCTCACTTGTCAATTCTCGATCTTACAGCGCAAGCCATTGCTGTTCTTTTTTTTTTTTAATATTTTTATTACATATTTTCCTCAATTACATTTCCAATACTATCCCAAAAGTCCCCCATAGCGCCCCCCACTTCCCTACCCACCCATTCCCATTCTTTTGGCCCTGGCATTCCCCTATATTGGGGCATATAAAGTTTGCAAGTCCAATGGGCCTCTCTTTCCATTGATGGCCGACTAGGCCATCTTTCGATACATATGCAGCTAGAGACAAGAGCTCCAGGGTTCTGGTTAGTACATCATGTTGTTCCAACAATAGGGTTGCAGATCCCTTTAGCTCCTTGGGTACTTTCTCTAGCTTCTCCATTGGGAGCCCTGTGATACATCCAATAGCTGACTGTGAACATCCACTCCTGTGTTTGCTAGGCCCTGGCATCGTCTCACAAGAGACAGCTATATTTGGGTCCTTTCAGCAAAATCTTGCTAGTGTATGCAATGGTGTCAGCGTATAGAAGCTGATTATGGGACGGATCCCTGGATACAGCAGTCTCTAAATGGTCCATCCTTTCATCACAGCTACGAACTTTGTCTCTGTAACTCCTTCCCTGGGTGTTTTGTTCCCAATTCTAAGAAGGTGCACAGTGTCCACACTTTGGTCTTCATTCTTCTTGAGTTTCATGTGTTTATCAAATTGTATCTTATATCTTGGGTATCCTAAGTTTTGGGCTAATATCCACTTATCAATGAATACATATTGTGTGAGTTCTTTTGTGATTGTGTTACTTCACTCAAGATGATGCCCTCCAGCTCCATCCATTTGGCTAGGAATTTCATAAATTCATTCTTTTTAATAGCTGAGTAGTACTCCATTGTGTAAATGTACCATAATTTCTGTATCCATTCCTCTGTTGAGGGACATCTGGGTTCTTTCCAGCTTCTGGCTATTATAAATAGGGCTGCTATGAACATAGTGGAGCATGTGTCCTTCTTACCGGTTGGAACATCTTCTGGATATATGCCCAGGAGAGGTATTGCTGGATCCTCCGGTAGTACTGTGTCCAATTTTCTGAGGAACCGCCAGACTGATTTCCAGAGTGGTTGTACAAGCTTGCAATCCCATCAACAATGGAGGAGAGTTCCTCTTTCTCCACATCCTCGCCAGCATCTGCTGACACCTGAATTTTTGATCTTAGCCATTCTGACTGGTGTGAGGTGGAATCTCAGGGTTGTTTTGAGTTGCATTTTCCTGATGATTAAGGATGTTGAACATTTTTTCAGGTGCTGCTCTGCCATTCGGTATTCCTCAGGTGAGAATTCTTTGTTCAGTTCTGAGCCCCATTTTTTAATGGGGTTATTTGATTTTCTGGAGTCCACCTTCTTGAGTTCCTTATATATATTGGATATTAGGCCCTTATCTGATTTATGATAGGTAAAGATCCTTTCCCAATCTGTTGGTGGTTTTTTGTCTTATTGATGGTGTCTTTTGCCTTGCAGAAGCTTTGAAGTTTCATGAGGTCCCACTTGTCAATTCTCGATCTTACAGCGCAAGCCATTGCTGTTCTTTTTTTTTTTAATATTTTTATTACATATTTTCCTCAATTACATTTCCAATACTATCCCAAAAGTCCCCCATAGCGCCCCCCACTTCCCTACCCACCCATTCCCATTCTTTTGGCCCTGGCATTCCCCTATATTGGGGCATATAAAGTTTGCAAGTCCAATGGGCCTCTCTTTCCATTGATGGCCGACTAGGCCATCTTTTGATACATATGCAGCTAGAGACAAGAGCTCCAGGGTTCTGGTTAGTACATCATGTTGTTCCAACAATAGGGTTGCAGATCCCTTTAGCTCCTTGGGTACTTTCTCTAGCTTCTCCATTGGGAGCCCTGTGATACATCCAATAGCTGACTGTGAACATCCACTCCTGTGTTTGCTAGGCCCCGGCATCGTCTCACAAGAGACAGCTATATTTGGGTCCTTTCAGCAAAATCTTGCTAGTGTATGCAATGGTGTCAGCGTATAGAAGCTGATTATGGGACGGATCCCTGGATACAGCAGTCTCTAAATGGTCCATCCTTTCATCACAGCTACGAACTTTGTCTCTGTAACTCCTTCCCTGGGTGTTTTGTTCCCAATTCTAAGAAGGTGCACAGTGTCCACACTTTGGTCTTCATTCTTCTTGAGTTTCATGTGTTTATCAAATTGTATCTTATACCTTGGGTATCCTAAGTTTTGGGCTAATATCCACTTATCAATGAATACATATTGTGTGAGTTCTTTTGTGATTGTGTTACTTCACTCAAGATGATGCCCTCCAGGTCCATCCATTTGGCTAGGAATTTCATAAATTCATTCTTTTTAATAGCTGAGTAGTACTCCATTGTGTAAATGTACCATAATTTCTGTATCCATTCCTCTGTTGAGGGACATCTGGGTTCTTTCCAGCTTCTGGCTATTATAAATAGGGCTGCTATGAACATAGTGGAGCATGTGTCCTTTTTACCGGTTGGGACATCTTCTGGATATATGCCCAGGAGAGGTATTGCTGGATCCTCCGGTAGTACTATGTCCAATTTTCTGAGGAACCGCCAGACTGATTTCCAGAGTGGTTGTACAAGCTTGCAATCCCACCAACAATGGAGGAGTGTTCCTCTTTCTCCACATCCTCGCCAGCATCTGCTGTCACCTGAATTTTTGATCTTAGCCATTCTGACTGGTGTGAGGTGGAATCTCAGGGTTGTTTTGATTTGCATTTCCCTGATGATTAAGGATGTTGAACATTTTTTCAGGTGCTTCTCTGCCATTCGGTATTCCTCAGGTGAGAATTCTTTGTTCAGTTCTGAGCCCCGTTTTTTAATGGGGTTATTTGACTTTCTGGAGTCCACCTTCTTGAGTTCTTTATATATATTGGATATTAGTCCCTTATCTGATTTAGGATAGGTGAAGATCCTTTCCCAATCTGTTGGTGGTTTTTTTGTCTTATTGATGGTGTCTTTAGCCTTGCAGAAGCTTTGTAGTTTCATGAGGTCCCACTTGTCAATTCTCGATCTTACAGCACAAGCCATTACTGTTCTATTCAGGAATTTTTCCCCTGTGCCCATATCTTCAAGGCTTTTCCCCACTTTCTCCTCTATAAGTTTCAGTGTCTCTGGTTTTATGTGAAGTTCCTTGATCCACTTAGACTTGACCTTAGTACAAGGAGATAGGAATGGATCGATTCGCATTCTTCTACATGTTAACAACCAGTTGTGCCAGCACCATTTGTTGAAAATGCTGTCTTTCTTCCACTGGATGTTTTTAGCTCCCTTGTCGAAGATCAAGTGACCGTAGGCGTGTGGGTTCATTTCTGGGTCTTCAATTCTATTCCATTGGTCTATTTGTCTGTCACTATACCAGTACCATGCAGTTTTTATCACAATTGCTCTGTAGTAGAGCTTTAGGTCCGGCATGGTGATTCCACCAGAGGTTCTTTTATCCTTGAGAAGAGTTTTTGCTATCCTAGGTTTTTTGTTATTCCAGATGAATTTGCAGATTGCACTTTCTAATTCGTTGAAGAATTGATTTGGAATTTTGATGGGGATTGCATTGAATCTGTAGATTGCTTTTGGCAAGATAGCCATTTTTACAATGTTGATCCTGCCAATCCATGAGCATGGGAGATCTTTCCATCTTCTGAGATCTTCTATAATTTCTTTCTTCAGAGACTTGAAGTTTTTATTATACAGATCTTTCACTTCCTTAGTTAGAGTCACGCCAAGATATTTTATATTATTTGTGACTATTGAGAAGGGTGTTGTTTCCCTAATTTCTTTCTCAGCCTGTTTATTCTTTGTGTAGAGAAAGGCCATTGATTTGTTTGAGTTAATTTTATATCCAGCTACTTCACCGAAGCTGTTTATCAGGCTTAGGAGTTCTCTGGTGGAATTTTTAGGGTCACTTATATATACTATCATATCATCTGCAAAAAGTGATATTTTGACTTCATCTTTTCCAATTTGTATCCCTTTGATCTCCTTTTGTTGTCGAATTGCTCTGGCTAGGACTTCAAGTACAATGTTGAATAGGTATGGAGAAAGTGGACAGCCTTGTCTAGTCCCTGATTTTAGAGGGATTGCTTCAAGCTTCTCACCATTTACTTTGATGTTGGCTACTGGTTTGCTGTAGATTGCTTTTATCATGTTTAGGTATGGGCCTTGAATTCCTGATCTTTCCAAGACTTTTATCATGAATGGGTGTTGGATCTTGTCAAATGCTTTTTCCGCATCTAAGGAGATGACCATGTGGTTTTTGTCTTTGAGTTTGTTTATATACTGGATTACGTTGATGGATTTCCGTATATTGAACCATCCCTGCATCCCTGGGATGAAACCTACTTGGTCAGGATGGATGGTTGTTTTGATGTGTTCTTGGATTCGGTTAGCAAGAACTTTATTGAGGATTTTTGCATCAATATTCATAAGGGATATTGGTCTGAAGTTTTCTATCTTTGTTGGGTCTTTTTGTGGTTTAGGTATCAGAGTAATTGTGGCTTCATAGAATGAGTTGGGTAGAGTACCTTCTGTTTCTATTTTGTGGAATAGTTTGTGAAGAACTGGGATTAGATCTTCTTTGAAGGTCTGATAGAACTCTGCACTAAACCCATCTGGTCCTGGGCTTTTTTTTAGTTGGGAGACTATTAATGACTGCTTCTATTTCTTTGGGGGATATAGGGCTGTTTAGATCATTAACCTGATCTTGATTCAACTTTGGTACCTGGTATCTGTCTAGGAACTTCTCCATTTCATCCAGGTTCTCCAGTTTTGTTGAGTATAGCCTTTGGTAGAAGGATCTGATGGTGTTTTGGATGTCTTCAGGATCTGTTGTTATGTCTCCTTTTTCATTTCTGATTTTGTTAATTAGGATGCTTTCCCTGTACCCTCTAGTGAGTCTGGCTAAGGGTTTATCTATCTTGTTGATTTTCTCAAAGAACCAGCTCCTTGATTGGTTGATTCTTTGAATAGTTTTTCTTGTTTCCACTTGGTTGATTTCACCCCTGAGTTTGATTATTTCCTGCCCTCTACTCCTCTTGGGTGAATTTGCTTCCTTTTGTTCTAGTGCTTTTAGGTGTGTTGTCAAGCTGCTAATGTGTGCTCTCTCTAGTTTCCTTTTGGAGGCACTCAGAGCTATGAGTTTTCCTCTTAGAAATGCTTTCATTGTGTCCCATAAGTTTGGGTATGTTGTGGCTTCATTTTCATTGAACTCTAAAAAGTCCTTAATTTCTTTCTTTATTCCTTCCTTGACCAAGGTATCATTGAGAAGAGTGTTGTTCAGTTTCCACGTGAAGGTTGGCTTTCTATTATTATTTTGTTATTGAAGATCAGCCTTAGTCCATGGTGATCTGATAGGATGCATGGGAAAATTTCAATATTTTTATATCTGTTGAGGCCTGCTTTGTGACCAATTATGTGGTCAATTTTGGAGAAGGTACCATGAGGTGCTGAGAAGAAGGTATATCCTTTTGTTTTAGGATAGAATGTTCTGTAGATATCTGCCAGATCCATTTGATTCATAATTTCTCATAGTTTCACTGTGTCCCTGTTTAGTTTCTGTTTCCATGATCTGTCCATTGGTGAAAGTGGTGTGTTGAAGTCTCCCACTATTATTGTATGAGGTGTAATGTGTGCTTTGAGCTTTACTAATGTTTCTTTAATGAATGTGGCTGCCTTTGTATTTGGAGCATAGATATTCAGGATTGATAGTTCCTCTTGGAGGATTTTACCTTTGATGAGTATGAAGTGTCCCTCCCTGTCTTTTTTAATGACTTTGGGTTGGAACTCAATCTTATCAGATATTAGAATGGCTACTCCAGCTTGTTTCTTCAGACCATTTGCTTGGAAAATTGTTTTCCAGCCTTCCATTCTGAGGTAGTGTCTATCCTTTTCTCTGAGATGAGTTTCCTGTAAGCAGCAAAATGTTGGGTCTTGTTTGTGTAGCCAGTTTGTTAGTCTATGTCTTTTTATCGGGGAGTTGAGTCCATTGATATTAAGAGATATTAAGGAAAAGTAATTGTTGTTTCCTGTTATTTTTGTTGTTAAAGTTGGCATTTTGTTCTTGTGGCTGTCTTCTTTTAGGTTTGTTGAGGGATTACCTTCTTGTTGTTTCTAGGGCGTGGTTCCTGTCCTTGTATTGGTTTTTTTCTGTTATTATCCTTTGAAGGGCTGGATTCGTGGAGAGATAATGTGTGAATTTGGTTTTGTCGTGGAATACTTTGGTTTCTCCATCTATGTTAATTGAGAGTTTGGCTGGGTATAGTAGCCTGGGCTGGAATTTGTGTTCTTTTAGTGTCTGTATAACATCCGTCCAGGATCTTCTGGCTTTCATAGTCTCTGGTGAAAAATCTGGTGTAATTCTGATAGGCTTGCCTTTATATGTTACTTGGCCTTTTTCTCTTACTGCTTTTAGTATTCTATCTTTATTTAGAGCATTTGTTGCTCTGATTATTATGTGTCAGGAGGTATTTCTTTTCTGGTCCAGTCTATTTGGAGTTCTGTAGGCTTCTTGTATGTTCATGGGCATCTCTTTCTTTAGATTTGGGAAGTTTTCTTCTATAATTTTGTTGAAGATGTTTGCTGGTCCTTTGAGTTGAAAATCTTCATTCTCATCCACTCCTATTATCCGTAGGTTTGGTCTTCTCATTGTGTCCTGTATTTCTTGGATGTTTTGAGTTAGGATCTTTTTGCATTTTACATTTTCCTTGATTGTTGTGCCGATGTTCTCTATGGAATCTTCTGCACCTGAGATTCTCTCTTCCATCTCTTGTATTCTGTTGCTGATGCTCGTATCTATGGTTCCAGATTTCTTTCCTAGGGTTTCTATCTCCAGTGTTGCCTCATTTTGGGTTTTCTTTATTGTGTCTACTTCCCTTTTTAGGTCTAGTATGGTTTTGTTCATTTCCATCATCTGTTTGGATGTGTTTTCCTGTTTTTCTGTAAGGACTTCTACCTGTTTGATTATGTTATCGTGTTTTTCTTTAAGGATTTGTAACTCTTTAGCAGTGTTCTCCTGCAATTCTTTAAGGGATTTTTGTGCTTCCTCTTTATTGTCTTCTGCCTGTTTAGCAGTGTTCTCCTGCATTTCTTTAAGTGTGTTATTAAAGTCCTTCTTGAAGTCCTCTATCATCATCAGGAGATATGCTTTTAAATCCGTGTCTAGCTTTTCCGGTGTGTTGGGGTGCCCTGGACTGGGCGAAGTGGGGGTGCTGGGTTCTGATGATGGTGAGTGGTCTTGGTTTCTGTTAGTAAGATTATTACGTTTACCTTTCGCCATCTGGTAATCTCTGGGGTTAGTTGTTATCGTTGTCACTGTTTAAAGATTGGAGCAGAAGCTGTGTTCCACTCACCAGCAGTCTCTAAATCCTGCGGCGGGGGTCGTGGGTAGCTGACAGTACCCCGGTGCTGGTCCAGCCGGAAGAGGCCTGTGGTCCTACTCAGGCCGTTTTTCTGCTTCCCTAACTAATGCAGTCTCTGGTCCCGCGCGCAATTGGATTGGGGCAGAAGCTGTGTTCCAGTCTCCAGAAGTCTTAAGATCCTGTGGTGGGTGTTGTGGGTAGCTGGTGAGTGTCAGCCGACCCTGCGCCCCAGCTGCCCCGGTGCTTTTCTGACCGGAAGAGGGTTGTGGCCCTATGTAGGCCGGATTTCTCTCTCCCCAACCAGAGCAGTCTCAGGTCCCGCGTGATTGGACTGGAGCAGAAGCTGTGTTCCACTCACCAGCAGTCCCAAAATCCTGTGGGGGGGGTCGTGGGTAGCTGGCGGGTGTCAGGCAACCCTGCGCTCCCGCTACCCTGGCGCTGATCCGGCCGGATGAGGCCTGTGGCCCTACTCAGGCCGGCTTCTGCTTCCCTAACTAATGCAGTCTCAGGTCCCGCGCAATTGGATTGGAGCAGAAGCTGTGTTCCACTCACCAGCAGTCCCCAATCCTGCGGCGGGGGTCGTGGGTAGCTGGCGGGTGTCAGGCAACCCTGCGCTCCCGCTACCCCGGCGCTGATCCAGCCGGATGAGGCCTGTGTTCCTACTCAGGCCGGTTTCTGCTTCCCTAACTAATGCAGTCTCAGGTCCCGAGCCCCGGCAAAGATTCTTAACAGTAACTGACAAGCAAATTTAAATTCTGAAATTCTTTACAATATGTTCCTTCATTTTAGGGGTAAAAAAAATGGGTTATTGGGTAAAGAAGTGAAAGGGCACAGTCTAAAAGTCCTAGGTCGGGGGAGAAGAGTACAATGTGGATAGAAAAAGTAAGCATGAAACTGGGGTAAAGTTCACTTTGATGGAGTGTTAGTTATTCCATTTCCCTTTGCTCTAGTTTTTGACAGAGCATAAGGATTTGGGAGAAAAAGAAAAGACCTTTGGCCCTAGGAGTTGAGAAATAAATCCCTTGTTATTAGAAAAGCAGAGGAGAAGCCTTTGAGAGCATGTCAGCAAATTCTGGGGGAGGCTGCCTTCTAGTCCAATAGGGAAGGTTAAAATACCACCATGGACTCTCAATGATTGTTTTCCTTTGAACACTATTACTTGGACTCTATCAGCTTCTTATCACTGAAATAAGGGCAAGGGTAAAAACAATCATATTTATTGGATATTTGGTAAACTAGACTGAGTTCTTTTAAGTCAAGGTTTGAGTCTATTTTTCTTGCTTCTGTGCACGCCCCTTACCACCCTGTCTGGCACACAGCAGGTAGTCAGTGGAGTGAAACCAACAAAATAGGTGATTAGAATTATCTGTCCTGATTCCATCCATAACAAGGTCGAAAACCAAGAAAAAGCAAGTATTATTCCACTAACAAATATTACACAGAGCCCAGAGACCCAGAATGTCTTTGTAAAGAGGGTAATAGAGCACAGAACATGTACTGTTAAAGTTACCCAAATGAGATCAAGCTGTAGGGAATGTATATGTCTTGGTGTCCAGCAGTTTCTGTTTGAACCACAGGCAACTAAAATATGTGCCCTTAGAGAAGTGCAAGCCCAGTTTGCAGCACTGTCAGGTAATCTTATCCCTGCAGCAATAACTCAGGCCACCACTCAAGCTTCTCCTGCACAACACTGTCTTGAGGTCCACCCTTCACCCAGCATCCCATGATGAATCCTGCCAGCACCAATAAACCTCCTAATTTTCCACAAAGCATCCATACAGCTCTGAGCATCTCAGCTTACCAAGGCCATAGGAAACAGCTGAGAGACCCTTCCCCCAATCAGAAGCTCTCAGGGTAATTGGGCAGCCTACCCTGATCAATTCAGTGAGTGAAGTCCCCATGAAGATCGTGTGCAGCCAATGAACACTATCTGGTCTCCTACCTGAGACTACTATGTATACCTCAGTCCAGGCATGATGCTGAGACTATGATGAGGAGTAGCAAAACCCTGAATAAATGGACTCTTGAGAGAATGTGTGCTGTTGACATGGGTGTGACCTTATCAAGGATCCTACACTCAAAACCATAAGAATACGATACAGCTTTACTTCCTGGTATGAGGGCAGTAGGGATAGCAAAGCTGTATACAGATGTTGATAGTGTGTGCAGAAAGTGTCCACCATAGCCTTCTCCCCATGGAGAGCCTGAAGAGCTCTCCCCTATAGAAACTGCACCTACCATGGTTAACTAACCCTACCCCCTTGATTCATGTGCGCAAAAACCCCTCCTCTCTGTGTAAATAAACACAGTGAGCCTGGGGAGAAAAGCTTCAGCCTCTCTATCAGAGACCCCAGTCCACTCAAGCCCAGCTCTTTCTGGATGTCTGTTCCCTTCTATGCATGTGTTTGTCATTTCCTCATTCCCTTGCCACTCCAGTCAGGTCTGTCCTGTACAAGGACTGAGTAGAAACTAAGGAATACCCAATTCCTGGGGCCAGGCTGATCAGAACATCCAGAGGCCTGGCAGTGGTGTCACATGCCTTTACTCCCAGCTTTCACAGGACAGAGGCAGGAAAGTCTATATGAGTTTGAGGTGAGCCTGCTACACAAAGCGTTTCAAAGAGAAGGAGAAGGAAATGAGGAGGAGAAGGAGAAGAAGAAAAGGAAAGAAGAGGAAAAGAAAGAGGAAAAGTCAAGGAGGAGGTGGTCCTTCCTCTGCATCCTCTTCCCTGGAGGGTCTCTGAAACTGACTAGCACCCTTTCCTGCTTGGACTGTGGCAAAGCAGGCATGCATTGCTTTCCTGGGTCCATCAGATCAGCCCTACCTAGTGAAAGCAACAGAGACGAAAATTTGACCTCCTCATCCTCATACAGAAGAGCATGCATTGTGCTCAGTGGTACAAAAAGGCTAGCTTCCTACGGAGAGTCTCAACAATAGCCCTTAAATACCTGAGGGTCAAGCCACTGAAACACTCACACAAGTAACTGAAGACGCTGCATGGGAACCATAAAACTGGAATTAAGATCACTGTAACCACACTACCAACACCTTGCACAACTCCAGGACAAAGTACCTTGCTGGGGGAAAAAGCTATCCTATAAAAGTAGCAAAGGCAAGTGACATGGATCTGGATAAATGCACAGCTAACATAATAAAAATATATTTCTAGTAAGTGCCACAGAACAAAAAATATCAATAGGTTGCCATCAAGAAAATAAAGCTTGACATGATGAATTTAAGGAAACCTGACAAGATGTGGAAGAATACACGCTTTGTTAAAAACAAACGAAAAGTATCACTTGAATGAGAAACTCAGAAAAAGAAATACAGACCATAAAAGAGAAGCCACAGAGGATTTAATAAATCAATTAAAGATACAGTTGAGTTGCAGTAACAAATTATATCACACAGAAGGAAGAATCCTGAGCTTGAAGACAGGTTTTTGAGATGACCTAGCCAGACAAAAGAAAAAGAAATAGGATAAAGGTAAAGACTAAAGTCTATATGACCAACAAGATATGATTAAGTGAAAAATTATCACATTATAGGAGTTACCAAATGAAAAGAAACCTGTTTCATGAGGGTTGATGAGGTGGCTTGGTGGTTAGAGGTGCTTGCTCCCAAGTTTCATCTGGACCAAGACCTGAGTTCCATGTCTGGAACCTACATGATAGGAGAAAACTGACTCCTGCAAATTGTCCTCTGACCTCCACACATATGCCATTCATGTAGCACATGCATACAAGTATATCATAAGTAATCACATAAACAAATAAATCTGTACTAGTTTGAATATGCTTGGCCCAGGGAATGGCACTATTTGGAGGTGGGGCTTGTTGCAAGAAGTGGGACACTGTAAGCACTGGTCTTTATGACCCTCATCCTAGCTGCCTGGAAGCCAGTCTTCTTCTGTTTGCCTTCAGAACAATATGTTCAACTCTCAGCTTTTCCTGTATCATGCCTGCCTGGATGCTGACATGTTCCTGCCTTGATGATAATAAACTGAATTTCTAAACATGTAAGCCAGGCCTAATAAAATTTTGTCCTTGTAAGAGTTGCCTTGGTCATGGTGTTTGTTTACAGCACTAAAACCCTAAATAAGAAAAGCTATTTAGCTAAATAATAGCTGAAAGCTTTCCAGTATTTATTGAGAAATACATGGGCACCCAAGTACAGTAAATTCAAAGGGCCCATTTAGATTCAATTGATTTGGTCCTGTTGAAGATACACTATATTCTAGCTCTCAAAAGTCCAAGACAAGAAATTCTAAAACCAAGAGAAGTATTCCAAGTCCCATATAAGCAAGGCCTTGGTAGACTAACACTAGAGTCTGCAGAAAAACGTTTCAAAAGTGAATTAAACTCTCCAAGTAAAAGAGTTAGGTTGGCTGAATAGATTTTTTTAATGAAATTCAACTGTATGCTATATATATATTAAAAAAAAATCCCACAAGAAGTTGACGAGGAATGGAAAGAAACCTGTTACCTCCCCAAAAGCAAAACAAGCATGAGAACCCTTGGCATTTCAAGGCCTGGACTGCCCACGAGACTGATCTGCCTACATGGATAAGAGCAGCAGTGCCTACATGTTCTCCAGTCTGAATCAGTAACCACTTACCAACCATTTGGCATGGACAATTCAAAAGAAACTATTAGATACTTGGTCTGCCATGGAAACCCAAGGACCTCCCCCAAACAGCAAATAAAGCCACAAACTTAAGCTATGGAGTTTGGGAAAGAGCCAGTGTGTGCGGATCCCCTTATCACACAGACTTCAACAAGATATCTATTTTTATATGACAACCTTGTTTGATATTTAATAATTTAATAAAACTGTGCAAGAAAAGATTAAAAATAAGTGGATTAATGTTTAAGGAAATTATAATTGTTCTGCTTAATTTATGTGTGCAGTACCCAGGTGTTGAAATATCACTCTGTACCCATAAGTTTAGACAGCAAATACAATGAAAAGGGAAATAAAAGGGAAACAAGTCAATATTCTTGACTCATACAACGAGAGGAAAGTGGGCACAGGTAGGCACTGGCAGCTGGAAAAAAAATGTTGACTCTGATTCCTAAGGTTAATGATTCCTGTTATTTATATTTAACCAACTGAACTTTGAGATCAAGATTGGTCAGCCTCACCATTCTCCCACAGGTAGGCGGGCAATCCTTACAGGATTTAGGCAGGAGGTAGAAAGGATTAGTGAGAGTGAGGACAGCAACAGAAGAGTGGCTGAACTATGAGTGTCTCTGCTCTAAGCCCGACCCAATTTGCAGGCAGCCTCTCTGGATTCCTCCAAGTGGCCTCTGTGCTCTGTCTGCTCCTGCTGCTGGTGAAAGCTGTCCAGTTCTACCTGCACAGGCAATGGCTACTCAAGGCTCTCCAGCAGTTCCCATCACCTCCCTTTCACTGGTTCTTTGGGCATGAGGTATGAAGGAAAGGAAGGATGGGTGGGAGAGCAGGGAAGATGGGTGTCTCAGAGACCAGCCATCAAATTCACAGGGCAAAGCCTGATATATAAAGAGTCCAAGTGTCTCATAAGATGCCCAGCTCAGGCTGAGGCATGTCATCCTAACAATAGGGTTACTATCTGGCTGTTGCTCAACTCTATACTGATAGTCTTGCACTTTGAAAGCTTTGGTTGGTCCTACCTAGTCTCCTCCTCCTCTTCTGGCTGAGTACCTTTAATATCTCTTCTGTTCTCAGACAACTTTTAAGTAGTTCCTTGACAAGTTACTTATGGCTATTCTCTCCCAAGCTCTGTGTTTGCCTGGGAATGCAGACATCAGAGAGATGGAAACCTTGCCCCCAGGAGTTCTTTGTGTAACAATGGTGCACATCTTAGAAATTATCAGGCACAGAAAGGGTTCACACTGCTGGGATGAGTCAGTGGCTGACCCAGACTAGAATTTTCAGGATGGGTGAATTACAAATTGAAATTCCATAGTCATGGCACATTAAAGGGAAAGGGTGGGTAGCACCCTCATATGAGAACAATAATGTTAGTATTTCCACAGGGCTATGTGGCTCGTCTTCCTCTTTCCACACACCCTGCAATGTAAGATACTTGGATTCAAGCACAGCATCACTTCCTTGTCCCACAGGGTTCAGCTAAAGAGCCTGGCACAGGTGTATGAAATTACCCAGAAAGGCAACTGGGAAGGGACTGAACTGACCCATTGCATTTTCACCCCAGGAAATAAAGTACAGGGCTAAATAGGAGGATACATGGAAAGGTGCACAACAAAGGATTGTGCAATAGATGCTCTTAGAAAGACATGGGTATGCCGTGTTCTCTGAAGATCTGATGATCTGACACTGTGATTCCTCTGAGGAACACAGCTCCATCCAACAGAACTCTCAAATCCAGCTCAGAACCCGTACCCATATAGTAAAGCTATGAGTGATAGCACAGAGAGTTCATCGAACTGCCCCACCTTCCTGGCAACTTCAAAAAAACAGAGCTATGTTCCTGTGCTTGCTCTACTCTTGTCTCCAGTCCAAAAACTAGGCAAGAGTCCCACCACCTTATCTTTCCTTCAACAGCAGTTCAAAGGTGACCAAGAACTACAGGAAATTGTGTCATGCATAGAGGAATTCCCAAGTGCCTTTCCTAGATGGTTCTGGGGGAGCAACGCCTACTTAACTGTCTATGACCCTGACTACATGAAAGTGATTCTGGGGCGATCAGGTGAGCATGACATGCTGTTGTGAAGAGATAAGCACTTTCCTCTTTGTTACTTGCCCTGTCAAATTCTGGTAGAGTATGACCCTACACACTCTACCATTCTCTCAGGCTACAACCTAGCATGTGGCCAACAACACACAGTACTGAAAACCAAATCCCTTAGCCTAATGTCTTTATCTTTGTTTGTTATTTAATCAAATTAAGATGTTAAGTCTTGTTAATTGTTCCAGGTTTGAAATATCTAATTGTTTCCTTCCAGGACACATAGGATAACTAAGCCACCACACACACACACACAAATCCTCCCTTCCTAAGCCTGACTGTTAAGACAGAGCTTCAGGGGGATATGAGAAAATGGACAGTGACTTTAGACAGTTTGCCAACAGACAGTTTCTATGGGTATCATAGAAACCCATGGCTTCAACCACAGTTACCTTGGGGTTGCCTTATTTATGCCTTTTCTTTTTAAGTCATTGTTTCCCTTTCAGATCCGAAGGCTAATGGTGCCTACAGATTGCTAGCTCCTTGGATTGGTATGTATGTATAAACTGGAAATGTGTTGTACTTCTAATTAGCTTTTCCAAGTGTTGTGTCTCTGGTTCACAGAGAATGAAATGTGACAGACTACCACTGTCATGGTCTACCCCCAAAGCTCTACTCTGACTCTTCACTTCGCCAAACAGTCCTATATGAACATCAATTTGATCTACCTTCCTCTTTGGCAATTTTTATCTCACAGCTGTCATAATCACAGCATGTGACACTAGCTGGGAAATCCACCTTCTTTGATGTACCATTCTTCAGAGTTTTCTTTAACAGTTCCACTTTGTAGCTCCTTGCCCCAATTTATCTAATGGTCTCTCTGATTTGTTTTTTGTTTTTTTTGTTTGTTTTTGTTTTTATGGTATTTTAGGTATTTTTGGATTTTCAAGACAGGGTTTGTCTGTAGAGCCCTGGCTGTCCTAGATCTCACTCTGTAGACCAGGCTGGCCTTGAACTCAGAAATCCACCTGCCTCTGCCTCCCAAGTGCTGGCATTAAAGGCATGTTCCACCAGTGAGCGGCTGGTCTCTCTGATTTGATCTCACATACACAAACACCTCTCTCTGGCCCAGGGTATGGTTTGCTCTTGTTGAATGGACAGCCATGGTTCCAGCACAGAAGGATGCTAACCCCAGCCTTCCACTATGACATTCTGAAACCCTATGTGAAAAACATGGCCGACTCCATTCGATTGATGCTAGTGAGTTTATTTTACCTTATTCTCCTACACCCCACAGCTCTGCTGTCCTTTCTACATCAACTGCTTCTTCTTCTTCTACTACTACTGCCACAGCTGCCAGATCTGCTGCTGCTGCTTCTCCTCTTCCTCTTCCTCCTTTTCCTCCTCAAACTCTTCCTCCTTTCTTGTCTTCTTATTGCTTATATTCTCTTCTCTCTTTCTCTCTCAATCTCTCTCTTCACCTACTCAGTGCATGCATCAACAAGCTTCACATATATATTCTACTACGTTCTTCAAATGTAGTTGGAAGAGAAAATTACCAGCTGCTAGGATATGGTAATGCTTGCTCATTGCCAAAGGCAAAGAGCATCAGAGTACTCTTCTCCCTCTTCAAATCTTCAACTTCAGAGAGACTTCTCAGGATAATACTTAGTTGTGGTTTCCTTTGGGTCTCAGTGTTTCTGCCCAGACTTGAGTGACTCATCAGGGAGATGGACTCCAGATCCACATTGTCATAGCAAACCTTCCATACCACCACCTTTCAATGGGACTCTGGATTATGCCTTTTTAGCTAATTGAAGCTAGCTTACAGTTCAGAAGTTTAGTTCATTACCATCACAGTGGAAGTCACAGTAGAACATATGTATACATGATATGCTGGAGAGGTAGCTGAGAATTCTACATCCTGATCCAAAGGCAGCAGAAAGAGAGTGAGACATTAGGTGTGCCTTGAGCATCTGAGTTCTCAAAGCCTACCTCCAATGACCACTTCCTCCAGCAAAGCCACACATATTTTAACAGGGCCACACCTCTGAGTGGAACTTTGGGGAACATTTTCATTCAAACCATCAACCACATTCCACTCCCTGATCCCCCTCCCCGCGTGGGCTTGTAGTCATATCCTAATGCAGAAATACATTCAGTCCAACTCCAAAATTCCCCCTAGTATATCATACCACTGTTCCAAAGTCCAAAGTCTAAGAGACTCATGCAGTCTAACTTTAATCCCCTGTAAAATCAAAATGAAATGGCATATCATATACTCCTGACAGGTACAGGATGTATTTTACAATTCCAAACAATTGAAAAGCAAGCATAGTAAAGGAATACTGAACCAAAACAAGACTGAAAACAAGTTGGTAAACTCCAAAATCTGCATTTCAATATCTTATATCAAAGTGCTCTTGAAATATCTGACTTGTTTCAGTGTTGTTGGCTTGTTCCAGTCCCTGTTAGCAGCCCTGCTCAGCAGATAGCCCACAGATCTAACATCTCCAACATCTTGGGGTTCTAAGGCAATTGAGGCTACATCTTCACAAATTCACACAATAGCCTCTTTAATTCTCTATATAAGGACACACAAGACATGCCTGGCCTCAGCAGATTTCCTTAGTTATGGAGAGAAATTCCATAATCCCTTTCTTCTTTCCTTGACTCTAAAGACAGAACCATGTGGCCAAACTGCTAAGTTCTGATGCTTGATAGGCCTGGACATGGACCCCTCATTAAATTACATTTCACCAGCTGAATTTGATGGTTTTCTTTACTGCCTAAGCTTGGCTGTCCTAAAACTCAATCTGTATACCAGGCTGGTCTCAAACTTAGAGATTCATCAACCTCTGCATTCTGAATGTTTGGATCAAAGGTATGCACCTCCAGACCTAGCCCTAGGCTTTTCTTTAATTCTTTTCACCTTTCTTTAATGTCTTTTTACAAAATGGAAGTTTATCTGGGTGGGGTTATGATTTGAGGGCACTACTTCCTTTATTCCACTTAGCATCAATTTTTTTTAATTGGTTTATCTCTTTCAACACAGGCCTTAGCTACATTTCTACTCTCTGGTGCCTTCTTTCTCCTCAACGTGTACATTTTGTATTTTTTTTTCTTGCTCAGGTTGCTCCTTTTCATTATAGATCTGCATAAGAGTAAATACTAATAACCATATGACAGAATTCATACTAAGCTATTTTAAGATATCCTTTACCAATGCAATTAATCCAAAACTCTTCGCTTTAGCCTTAGGCAGACTTTTTTTGAACAAGGGATAAAAGCAGCCACATTCTTTGCCAAAATATCACAATAAGAGTCCCAAGGCCATATACTAAAATTCTTCTCCTCTGAAACCTCTTGAGCCAGGACCCCACAATTCAAATCTTTCTCAGCACCACTGTCCTTCTACTAGAATATGACCCATTAAACCCCACTTAAACATTCAACTGCTTGCAAATTTCCAAAGTCCATATTAGTCCACACAAAGAATGGTCAGGTCTATCATAGTTACACCCTACTCCTGGTACCAACTTCTGTCTTAATTAGAGGTCACATTACTGTGAAAAGGTACCAGAAAACATGTAATTGGGCCAGCTTACAGTTTAGAGTTTTAGTCTATTGTCATCCTGGGAAGCATGGGTGCACATAGGCATACACGATGCTAGCTAGGTAGCTGAAAGTTTTACATCAGATCCAAAAGCAGGCAGAAGAGAGTGAAACACTGTGCATAACTTGAGCATCTGAGAACAAAAAGCCTGCCCCCCAGTGATCACCTCCTCCAACAAGGACATACCTACTCCAACAAGTCCACACCTCCTAATAGTGCCACTCCCTGTGGACATATGGAGGCTATTTTCATTCAAATCACTACATGAACCAATTGTTCTCAGCAAGCTTTTGATGAATACATAGTAACTGGGGTCACTGGAGACCCCCATTAAAAATGCCATCCTGGCTACTCATGATTTTTGTGCTCTAAACATAGAAGCGCTGCTGTTAGCTCAGGCTGAGCTCAGCTTACCATACACTGATATATTCTCCCTTTTACTCCTGAAAACAGCGTTGCTTATCAGATAAGACATCTTAACTAATTATAAACATGTGAAACTTGCTTTCTTTCTTATGAGTTTCTATATTTAATTTTGAAGTAATTTACAATAACATAAGTGTCCTTTCACATAGATTTGTTTTGCAATCTGTAAAATATCTGTTATCTAAATTGAAAGACTTAGAAGACAGTATATTAAAGTATAGGGAAAGAATTCAGTCAACTGAACACATGTCTTCTGGAGAAATTAAGTCAATGTTTCTCTCCCACTACAGGACAAATGGGAACGGCTGGCTGATCAGGACTCCTCTATAGAGATCTTTCAACATATCTCCTTAATGACCCTAGACACTGTCATGAAATGTGCCTTCAGCCACAAGGGCAGTGTTCAGGTAGATGGGTGAGTGACAAGCCTTGAACTTCAGGACCTTTGTCTTACCAACTGATATGGACTATTCTGTGATGCAAGTGGGATATCTAGGACACACAATAAAGAGTATTACCCCAGCCTCTGTTTAATATCTGACCCAATCCAATCTTAACTCCACCATAGACCAGGGATCCCTAGCTGGGGTGGATTCCTATACACTCATGCCACCTTTTAATGACTTGAAATTTACAAGGGTTATAAGACAGAGTTAATGTGTTCCTCAATGTTGTCTGTTCCTACCATATAGAAATCTCCCAGAGTCCATTCTATCTATGGGTCAAATCTCTCTACAGTCTAATCTGTTCTTTATCTTCTTCTTCAGAAATTACAAGACCTACCTCCAGGCCATTGGGGACTTGAATAACCTATTCCACTCCCGTGTGAGGAATATCTTTCATCAGAATGATACCATCTACAAACTTTCTTCCAATGGCCGCTTGTCCAAACAAGCTTGTCAACTTGCCCATGATCACACAGGTTCTGTTTGTACATTCTGTCTCCCTCATTTCCTAGGATCAGCTCAAAGGGATTATTGATGATTTCTGAGGCATATCCAGACCCTTCAGTACACTCTCATTTAGGACCTGGATCACATACATACTTGATACTTTTACACTGACAGTGTTGGGAGTTGGAACATCAGAATTCTAGGTACTCCGTGAGTGTCATCATATTGATAATGTGTAGTGAGACTTGACCCAGCAAGTCAAGCAGAGCTTCCATTGCCCATGGTGCTAAAAGAGGTCTGACCTACATCAGATGTCACCAGTCTTCTAACACTGCCCACTCCTTACTCACTGACCTATGTAGAGCACATAGCTTCAGGCAAGGAGACACATGAAGCTACATGGGGCTACTATAGCTCTCAGGTCTGTGTGATAATTGATGTTCTGGAATAGATGGAGTGATCAAGCTAAGAAAGGATGAGCTGCAGGATGAGGGAGAACTGGAAAAGATCAAGAAGAAGAGGCGTTTGGATTTTCTGGATATCCTCTTATTTGCCAGAGTGAGTATGTTCAGCTGAGTCCTGAGAGTCTTCCTGGGAACACACAAGGAACAAGCATAGCTCTGACGATGCCTTTTGCTTCCCTGAGATGGAAAATGGGGACAGCATGTCTGACAAGGACCTACGTGCTGAGGTGGACACATTCATGTTCGAGGGCCATGACACCACAGCCAGTGGAGTCTCCTGGATCTTCTATGCTCTGGCCACACACCCTGAGCACCAACAGAGATGCAGAGAGGAAGTTCAGAGCCTCCTAGGGGATGGATCCTCTATCACCTGGTAAGAGTCCAAGAAGTAGAAATGCCCTTATTCTTTAGGTAGGGAGGAGCCCCTGGTCTCCAGTCTACCTGACCTTAAGGATTGAATTTATTTCAGGGATCACCTAGACCAGATTCCCTATACCACAATGTGTATCAAGGAGGCCCTAAGGCTCTACCCACCTGTCCCAGGCATTGTCAGAGAACTCAGTACATCTGTCACCTTCCCTGATGGACGCTCTTTACCCAAAGGTATGAATTGCCCAAGCCCTTCATTCCAGAGATAATTGATGGTCAGTAATCTATGTCCTTCACCTGTTCTGAATCTCTGAGTGCCTGTTTCCTTTTCAGTAAATGCTTCTTACTTATAAAGTACAATAATAAGCCTAAATGACCTACTATACAGTTAAATGATCTCCCTTTCAACTGTTCTGCATCAATACCATTGCAAGCATCTCTTCTTTTATCAGCAAACACTCATTTTTCATTTGAATCTATTGTCTCACCATGGTGAATCCATTCTAATTTGGGAACAGTGACATTCTTCAATTTTTATACTCCAGACTCAATTCCAGATGCTAACACTGTATAATTCAAGGCTACACTTATTCTTCAGATGTCCTCACTGTCACATGTGCGTTTTCATGTTGGGGCTGTAAACACAGGCATATGTTTGTACACACAAGTGGGAACCAGAGAATCAATGTTAGTTATCATTCCACAGGTAATGTCCAGGAGCCTTGGACTGGCCTGCAAGTCACCTATTAGGCTAGGCTGGCCAGTGAGTGGAAGGAACCTGCCTGTCCCCACCTCACCAGCATTGAGATAACTAGCATGTGCCACCACACAGCTTTTTTTAAAATTAGATATATTCTTTATTCACATTTCAAATGTTATCCCCTTTCCTAGTTTACCCTCTGAAAATCCCCTATCCCTTCCCCTCCTCGCCCTGCTCCCCAACTCACCCACTCCCATTCCTGGTTCTGGCATTCCCCTGTACTGGGGCATAGAGCCTTCACAGGACCTAGAGCCTCTCCTCCCATTGATGACTGACTAGGCCATCCTCTGCTACATATATAGCTAGTGATACAAGTTGCACCATGTGTTTTCTTTGATTGATGGTATAGTTCCAAGGAGCTCTGGACTGTACTGGTTAGTTCATTTTGATGTTCTTCCTATGGGGCTTCAGTCCCTTTCAGCATCCTGGGTATTTCTCTGGCTCCTTTATTGGGGACTTTGTTCTCTATCCAATGGATGACTGTGAGCATCACCTTCTCTATATGCCTGGTACTGGCAGAGCCTCGCAGAGACAGCTATATCAGGCTCCTCTCAGCAGGCTCTTGATGACATCTGAATAGTGACTGTGTTTGGTGGTTATTTATGCGATGGACCGCCAAGTGGGTCAGTCTATGGATGGTCGTTTCTTCATGATCTGCTCCGAACTTTTTCTCTGTAACTCCTTCCATGGGTATTTTGTTCCCCATTCTAAGAAGGAATAAAGTATCCACACTTTTGTCCTCCTTCTTCTTCAGTTTCATGCTCACAGATTTTTTTATATGGGTTCTGCAGATCCAGCTTAGGTCTTTCTCTCAATCCCCAATAGTCACATATTTTTATCATCCTCTACATTTGATATAATATGTAGGTTTCTTATATAAAGAACTACTATTTATATATGGATGAGCAAATACAATGTGACTCTAGACTCTTGCCGAGTTTAAATTATTGATTACTCTCCATACAGAAAATGACCTGATGCCCAACTAGCAGCCCTAATTCTTTACCCAAATAGTGAATACAGGGTTTTTTAAAGCTTATTGAACTAATAGTTTTACATTATACATGCATAGAACACACACAGAGAGAGGGGGTAGGGACAAATTTAAACAATATAGAATGGGCTTTTTTTCTTGCAGAACTCCTTGGAATCTTCAATTTGTCTATCTGGATGTCTGTGAAGGAAAGAATGAAGGAGTTTCCTCACTCCCTGATGACTGACTTCTTTGTCTCTAGCATATGATAGAAGTGGAACCCCACAGCTGTTTTCTGCTGACCTTTTGCTGTGGCTTGGTATTTGTTCCCTCAAAAACTCATACATTTATGTAATTTCCAGAGTCACACGTTAATGGAGTTGGGAGGGTGAAAGCTTTGTTAATTTATGTTGATCTTGGTGGTGCTGTAAATTGTACAGAAGGATTCTTGGTTGCTAAGCATGTGCCCTAGGACTGACCTACTTATCCCAACCCAAGATGGATAAACTTAGCTTGACTATGTTTAGAGGTAGATCCACTAGGTAGTGGATGGATTAGATTAGGGTTGGTCTCTCATTGTTCTATATAGTGGATTCAGAAACAGAAAGAGAGAGACCACAAAGAGATTTACAGCTGTCCTCACCATGATAGGATGAAACCAAGGGGAGGGAGCGGTTTGAACTTTCAACTCCAAATCTGTGACTAGATAAGCATCTTTTATTTACAAAGTAGTGTGTGTGTGGGGGGGTGAAAATTCTTCTCAAGGAAACCTTTGAATATGTTATTTTTACTTTATCTATCAAGTACTATTCACTGGGATGTACAGGATAAAGAACCAGTCAGGGTCTAGGAAGATGTGTTCCTTTTATGACACAAAGCAAGTGAAAGAGATCAATGAATTCCATGTGAGTCATATGTGATTCCATCTCTGAGAAGCACTAGGGTTGATGGCAAAGATGAACTGATCAACAGATACAAGACCCCTGCAATGTCAGGAAAGTAACCCTTCTCTCAGCTCATTATGTCAAAACCCTAGGACTGCCACTTCCTGCTTTGGTGATATGTAATCCCTCTCTGAAACTTTAGTACCTATCTTAGTTAGGGTTTCACTGCTGTGAACAGACACCATGATCAAGGCAAGTTTTATAAAAAACAACATTTAACTGGGGCTAGCTTACAGGTTCAGAGGTTCAGTCCATTATCATCAAGGTGTGAGCATGGCAGCATCCAGGCTTTCATGGAGCAGGCAGAGCTGAGAGTTCTATGTCTTCATCCAAAGGCTGCTAGTGGAAGACTGACCTCCAGGCAACTGGGGTGAGCGTCTTAAGCCTACACCCACAGTGACACATCTACTCAAACCAGGTCACATCTATTCCAACAAGGCCACACTTCCAAATGGTGCCATACCCTGATCCAAGAATAAACCATCACAGTACCTCACCTGAAAAACCAGAATAAACCAACTCAATGTCAGAACTTAATATACATCTTTAGTGGAAATCCTTCATCAAATTTAAGTTCTAATGATATTTATTCCAAAAACTCAGGTTCATCTTTCTTTTTTTTTTTTTGTGGGTTTTTTTAACCTTTATTATTTATTTCGTGGTGTGTGTGTGTGTGTGTGTGTGTGTGTGTGTGTGTGTGTGTGTGTAGATGTGTATATGCTGTGTTGCCTGTGTGGAAACAGAGGCTAGCCTCCACTGTTTTGTGCTCTCCTTCCTTTACATGATTATTGAACCCAGGACCTCAGGCTTGGTGGCAACTATCTTGCAGGCCCTGAATAGCACTTTCTGGGGAAATCTGACTCCTGTGGCATCAGATCACTGAGGGAAAACAAGGTTAAATAATATTTAGCATGCCTCTGGTGTAGAGTCCGGCCCTTTTCCATTCATGGGAATGGCCTTTGATCCCAGTAAGGGGAGGAGAGTGGGTGGTGAGCTACAAGCCACCTAAGAGCCTGCGCCTGTGAACTGCTGTGAGGTCACACAGCTTGCACATTCCTGGGTACTTGGATCTCTATGTCCACCCCAGATACACGGAGGGAAGAAGAAACTGCCAATGAATGTGAGTGGCCTAATTCCCACTTGGGTAAAGTACACAGAGACCAGCTTACAAAAGCAGAGTGAAGTCAGACTCATTTGCATGGGTGGCTGGGATTGGTATATCATTGTTTTCTCCCTTGCCTGCTCCCCCTCCTCCCTCTCCTCTCCCTCCTCTTCCCTTCCTCCCCCTCCCCCTCCTCCTCCTTGGCTCCTCCTTCCTTCCCCCTCTCTCCTTTCTGCCTTCAATTTCTTTTTTTTTTTAATATTTTTATTACATATTTTCCTCAATTACATTTCCAATACTATCCCAAAAGTCCCCCATAGCGCCCCCCACTTCCCTACCCACCCATTCCCATTCTTTTGGCCCTGGCATTCCCCTATATTGGGGCATATAAAGTTTGCAAGTCCAATGGGCCTCTCTTTCCATTGATGGCCGACTAGGCCATCTTTCGATACATATGCAGCTAGAGACAAGAGCTCCAGGGTTCTGGTTAGTACATCATGTTGTTCCAACAATAGGGTTGCAGATCCCTTTAGCTCCTTGGGTACTTTCTCTAGCTTCTCCATTGGGAGCCCTGTGATACATCCAATAGCTGACTGTGAACATCCACTCCTGTGTTTGCTAGGCCCCGGCATAGTCTCACAAGAGACAGCTATATTTGGGTCCTTTCAGCAAGATCTTGCTAGTGTATGCAATGGTGTCAGCGTTTAGAAGCTGATTATGGGACGGATCCCTGGATACAGCAGTCTCTAAATGGTCCATCCTTTCATCACAGCTACGAACTTTGTCTCTGTAACTCCTTCCCTGGGTGTTTTGTTCCCAATTCTAAGAAGGTGCACAGTGTCCACACTTTGGTCTTCATTCTTCTTGAGTTTCATGCGTTTATCAAATTGTATCTTATATCTTGGGTATCCTAAGTTTTGGGCTAATATCCACTTATCAATGAATACATATTGTGTGAGTTCTTTTGTGATTGTGTTACTTCACTCAAGATGATGCCCTCCAGGTCCATCCATTTGGCTAGGAATTTCATAAATTCATTCTTTTTAATAGCTGAGTAGTACTCCATTGTGTAAATGTACCATAATTTCTGTATCCATTCCTCTGTTGAGGGACATCTGGGTTCTTTCCAGCTTCTGGCTATTATAAATAGGGCTGCTATGAACATAGTGGAGCATGTGTCCTTTTTACCGGTTGGGACAACTTCTGGATATATGCCCAGGAGAGGTATTGCTGGATCCTCCAGTAATACTATGTCCAATTTTCTGAGGAACCGCCAGACTGATTTCCAGAGTGGTTGTACAAGCTTGCAATCCCACCAACAATGGAGGAGTGTTCCTCTTTCTCCACATCCTCGCCAGCATCTGCTGTCACCTGAATTTTTGATCTTAGCCATTCTGAGTGGTGTGAGGTGGAATCTCAGGGTTGTTTTTATTTGCATTTCCCTGATGATTAAGGATGTTGAACATTTTTTCAGGTGCTTCTCTGCCATTCGGTATTCCTCAGGTGAGAATTCTTTGTTCAGTTCTGAGCCCCATTTTTTAATGGGGTTATTTGACTTTCTGGAGTCCACCTTCTTGAGTTCTTTATATATATTGGATATTAGTCCCTTATCTGATTTAGGATAGGTGAAGATCCTTTCCCAATCTGTTGGTGGTTTTTTTTGTCTTATTGATGGTGTCTTTAGCCTTGCAGAAGCTTTGTAGTTTCATGAGGTCCCACTTGTCAATTCTCGATCTTACAGCACAAGCCATTACTGTTCTATTCAGGAATTTTTCCCCTGTGCCCATATCTTCAAGGCTTTTCCCCACTTTCTCCTCTATAAGTTTCAGTGTCTCTGGTTTTATGTGAAGTTCCTTGATCCACTTAGACTTGACCTTAGTACAAGGAGATAGGAATGGATCGATTCGCATTCTTCTACATGTTAACAACCAGTTGTGCCAGCACCATTTGTTGAAAATGCTGTCTTTCTTCCACTGGATGTTTTTAGCTCCCTTGTCGAAGATCAAGTGACCATAGGTGTGTGGGTTCATTTCTGGGTCTTCAATTCTATTCCATTGGTCTATTTGTCTGTCACTATACCAGTACCATGCAGTTTTTATCACAATTGCTCTGTAGTAGAGCTTTAGGTCCGGCATGGTGATTCCACCAGAGGTTCTTTTCTCCTTGAGAAGAGTTTTTGCTATCCTAGGTTTTTTGTTATTCCAGATGAATTTGCAGATTGCACTTTCTAATTCGTTGAAGAATTGATTTGGAATTTTGATGGGGATTGCATTGAATCTGTAGATTGCTTTTGGCAAGATAGCCATTTTTACAATGTTGATCCTGCCAATCCATGAGCATGGGAGATCTTTCCATCTTCTGAGATCTTCTAGAATTTCTTTCTTCAGAGACTTGAAGTTTTTATTATACAGATCTTTCACTTCCTTAGTTAGAGTCACGCCAAGATATTTTATATTCTTTGTGACTATTGAGAAGGGTGTTGTTTCCCTAATTTCTTTCTCAGCCTGTTTATTCTTTGTGTAGAGAAAGGCCATTGATTTGTTTGAGTTAATTTTATATCCAGCTACTTCACCGAAGCTGTTTATCAGGCTTAGGAGTTCTCTGGTGGAATTTATAGGGTCACTTATATAAACTATCATATCATCTGCAAAAAGTGATATTTTGACTTCATCTTTTCCAATTTGTATCCCTTTGATCTCCTTTTGTTGTCGAATTGCTCTGGCTAGGACTTCAAGTACAATGTTGAATAGGTATGGAGAAAGTGGACAGCCTTGTCTAGTCCCTGATTTTAGAGGGATTGCTTCAAGCTTCTCACCATTTACTTTGATGTTGGCTACTGGTTTGCTGTAGATTGCTTTTATCATGTTTAGGTATGGGCCTTGAATTCCTGATCTTTCCAAGACTTTTATCATGAATGGGTGTTGGATCTTGTCAAATGCTTTTTCCGCATCTAAGGAGATGACCATGTGGTTTTTGTCTTTGAGTTTGTTTATATACTGGATTACGTTGATGGATTTCCGTATATTGAACCATCCCTGCATCCCTGGGATGAAACCTACTTGGTCAGGATGGATGATTGTTTTGATGTGTTCTTGGATTCAGTTAGCAAGAACTTTATTGAGGATTTTTGCGTCAATATTCATAAGGGATATTGGTCTGAAGTTTTCTATCTTTGTTGGGTCTTTTTGTGGTTTAGGTATCAGAGTAATTGTGGCTTCATAGAATGAGTTGGGTAGAGTACCTTCTGTTTCTATTTTGTGGAATAGTTTGTGAAGAACTGGGATTAGATCTTCTTTGAAGGTCTGATAGAACTCTGCACTAAACCCATCTGGTCCTGGGCTTTTTTTAGTTGGGAGACTATTAATGACTGCTTCTATTTCTTTGGGGGATATAGGGCTGTTTAGATCATTAACCTGATCTTGATTCAACTTTGGTACCTGGTATCTGTCTAGGAACTTCTCCATTTCATCCAGGTTCTCCAGTTTTGTTGAGTATAGCCTTTGGTAGAAGGATCTGATGGTGTTTTGGATGTCTTCAGGATCTGTTGTTATGTCTCCTTTTTCATTTCTGATTTTGTGAATTAGGATGCTTTCCCTGGGCCCTCTAGTGAGTCTGGCTAAGGGTTTATCTATCTTGTTGATTTTCTCAAAGAACCAGCTCCTTGATTGGTTGATTCTTTGAATAGTTTTTCTTGTTTCCACTTGGTTGATTTCACCCCTGAGTTTGATTATTTCCTGCCGTCTACTCCTCTTGGGTGAATTTGCTTCCTTTTGTTCTAGTGCTTTTAGGTGTGTTGTCAAGGTGCTAATGTGTGCTCTCTCTAGTTTCCTTTTGGAGGCACTCAGAGCTATGAGTTTTCCTCTTAAAAATGCTTTCATTGCGTCCCATAAGTTTGGGTATGTTGTGGCTTCATTTTCATTGAACTCTAAAAAGTCCTTAATTTCTTTCTTTATTCCTTCCTTGACCAAGGTATCATTGAGAAGAGTGTTGTTCAGTTTCCACGTGAAGGTTGGCTTTCTATTATTTATTTTGTTATTGAAGATCAGCCTTAGTCCATGGTGATCTGATAGGATGCATGGGACAATTTCAATATTTTTATATATGTTGAGGCCTGTTTTGTGACCAATTATGTGGTCAATTTTGGAGAAGGTACCATGAGGTGCTGAGAAGAAGGTATATCCTTTTGTTTTAGGATAGAATGTTCTGTAGATATCTGCCAGATCCATTTGATTCATAATTTCTCTTAGTTTCTCTGTGTCCCTGTTTAGTTTCTGTTTCCATGATCTGTCCATTGGTGAAAGTGGTGTGTTGAAGTCTCCCACTATTATTGTATGAGGTGCAATGTGTGCTTTGAGCTTTACTAAAGTTTCTTTAATGAATGTGGCTGCCTTTGTATTTGGAGCATAGATATTCAGGATTGATAGTTCCTCTTGGAGGATTTTACCTTTGATGAGTATGAAGTGTCCCTCCCTGTCTTTTTTAATGACTTTGGGTTGGAACTCAATCTTATCAGATATTAGAATGGCTACTCCAGCTTGTTTCTTCATGCCATTTGCTTGGAAAATTGTTTTCCAGCCTTTCATTCTGAGGTAGTGTCTATCCTTTTCTCTGAGATGAGTTTCCTGTAAGCAGCAAAATGTTGGGTCTTGTTTGTGTAGCCAGTTTGTTAGTCTATGTCTTTTTATCGGGGAGTTGAGTCCATTGATATTAAGAGATATTAAGGAAAAGTAATTGGTGTTTCCTGTTATTTTTGATGTTAAAGTTGACATTTTGTTCTTGTGGCTGTCTTCTTTTAGGTTTGTTGAGGGATTACCTTCTTGTTGTTTCTAGGGCGTGGTTCCTGTCCTTGTATTGGTTTTTTTCTGTTATTATCCTTTGAAGGGCTGGATTCGTGGAGAGATAATGTGTGAATTTGGTTTTGTCGTGGAATACTTTGGTTTCTCCATCTATGTTAATTGAGAGTTTGGCTGGGTATAGTAGCCTGGGCTGGAATTTGTGTTCTTTTAGTGTCTGTATAACATCTGTCCAGGATCTTCTGGCTTTCATAGTCTCTGGTGAAAAGTTTGGTGTAATTCTGATAGGCTTGCCTTTATATGTTACTTGGCCTTTTTCTCTTACTGCTTTTAGTATTCTATCTTTATTTAGAGCATTTGTTGCTCTGATTATTATGTGTCGGGAGGTATTTCTTTTCTGGTCCAGTCTATTTGGAGTTCTGTAGGCTTCTTGTATGTTCATGGGCATCTCTTTCTTTAGATTTGGGAAGTTTTCTTCTATAATTTTGTTGAAGATGTTTGCTGGTCCTTTGAGTTGAAAATCTTCATTCTCATCCACTCCTATTATCCGTAGGTTTGGTCTTCTCATTATGTCCTGTATTTCTTGGATGTTTTGAGTAGGATCTTTTTGCATTTTACATTTTCTTTGATTGTTGTGCCGATGTTCTCTATGGAATCTTCTGCACCTGAGATTCTCTCTTCCATCTCTTGTATTCTGTTGCTGATGCTCGTATCTATGGTTCCAGATTTCTTTCCTAGGGTTTCTATCTCCAGTGTTGCCTCATTTTGGGTTTTCTTTATTGTGTCTACTTCCCTTTTTAGGTCTAGTATGGTTTTGTTCATTTCCATCATCTGTTTGGATGTGTTTTCCTGTTTTTCTGTAAGGACTTCTACCTGTTTGATTATGTTATCATGTTTTTCTTTAAGGATTTGTAACTCTTTAGCAGTGTTCTCCTGCAATTCTTTAAGGGATTTTTGTGCTTCCTCTTTATTGTCTTCTGCCTTTTTAGCAGTGTTCTCCTGCATATCTTTAAGTGTGTTATTAAAGTCCTTCTTGAAGTCCTCTATCATCATCAGGAGATATGCTTTTAAATCCGTGTCTAGCTTTTCCGGTGTGTTGGGGTGCCCTGGACTGGGCGAAGTGGGGGTGCTGGGTTCTGATGATGGTGAGTGGTCTTGGTTTCTGTTAGTAAGATTATTACGTTTACCTTTCGCCATCTGGTAATCTCTGGGGTTAGTTGTTATCATTGTCACTATTTAAAGATTGGAGCAGAAGCTGTGTTCCACTCACCAGCAGTCTCTAAATCCTGCGGCGGGGGTAGTGGGTAGCTGACGGTACCCCGGTGCTGGTCCAGCCGGAAGAGGCCTGTGGTCCTACTCAGGCCGTTTTTCTGCTTCCCTAACTAATGCAGTCTCTGGTCCCGCGTGCAATTGGATTGGAGCAGAAGCTGTGTTCCACTCTCCAGAAGTCTTAAGATCCTGTGGTGGGTGTTGTGGGTAGCTGGTGAGTGTCAGCCGACCCTGCGCCCCAGTTGCCCAGGTGCTTTTCTGACCGGAAGAGGGTTGTGGCCCTATGTAGGCCGGATTTCTCTCTCCCCAACCAGAGCAGTCTCAGGTCCCGCGTGATTGGACTGGAGCAGACGCTGTGTTCCACTCACCAGCAGTCCCAAAATCCTGTGGGGGGGGTCGTGGGTAGCTGGCGAGTGTCAGGCAACCCTGCGCTCCCGCTACCCTGGCGCTGATCCGGCTGGGTGAGGCCTGTGGCCCTACTCAGGCCAGTTTCTGCTTCCCTAACTAATGCAGTCTCAGGTCCCGCGCAATTGGATTGGAGCAGAAGCTGTGTTCCACTCTCCAGAAGTCTTAAGATCCTGTGGTGGGTGTTGTGGGTAGCTGGTGAGTGTCAGCCGACCCTGCGCCCCAGCTGCCCCGGTGCTTTTCTGACCGGAAGAGGGTTGTGGCCCTATGTAGGCCGGATTTCTCTCTCCCCAACCAGAGCAGTCTCAGGTCCCGCGTGATTGGACTGGAGCAGAAGCTGTGTTCCACTCACCAGCAGTCCCAAAATCCTGCGGCGGGGGTCGTGGGTAGCTGGCGGGTGTCAGGCAACCCTGTGCTCCCGCTACCCTGGCGCTGATCCAGCCGGATGAGGCCTGTGGTCCTACTCAGGCCGGTTTCTGCTTCCCTAACTAATGCAGTCTCAGGTCCCGCGCAATTGGATTGGAGCAGAAGCTGTGTTCCACTCACCAGCAGTCCCAAAATCCTGTGGCGGGGGTCGTGGGTAGCTGGCGGGTGTCAGGCAACCCTGCGCTCCCGCTACCCCGGCGCTGATCCAGCCGGATGAGGCCTGTGGTCCTACTCAGGCCGGTTTCTGCTTCCCTAACTAATGCAGTCTCAGGTCCCGCACAATTGGATTGGAGCAGAAGCTGTGCTCCACTCACCAGAAGTCTTAAGATCCTGTGGCGGGTGTTGTGGGCAGCTGGCGAGTGTCAGCAGACCCTGCGCCCCAGCTGCCCAGGTGCTTTTCTGACCGGAAGAGGGTTGTCCAGGTTCATCTTTCTTGCTTCTCTCTCTTACACTCCATTTTTTATACTCCTCACTGGTGCCTCAAGTTTTTTCCCAACTCATGCACATGTGCAGAAAGTGATGTTCTATAGCACCCAAGTATCTTGTGCGGGCATATCATCCCTTGCTGTCTCATGAACCAAGGAGTTACCCCTGGGTGTAACCCATCTTCTCACATATTCGTATCTTCCCCTACAGGTGTCCAGGTCACACTCTTCATTTATGGTCTCCACCACAACCCGAAGGTGTGGCCAAACCCAGAGGTAGGAGTCCCCCACAGAGGGCAGAGAAGTTGGTCTCAAGACCAATATATACCTCCTATTGTTCCCACCTCTGGGCATATTGTCCCCTTGTGGGTTGCCATTGACCTCTACCTGTTCTAACTGAGGTGCTGTCTCCCTGCAGTTGTTTGACCCTTCCAGGTTTGCACCAGACACTCCCCGACACAGCCATTCATTCCTGCCCTTCTCAGGAGGAGCCAGGTGAGACATCTTGTATATGATGATGGAATATACTGTGGAGAATATTTGCAGCATACCTTGTTTTTGGTCTCCTGCATATATGACATCCCCAGGTACATCCTGATAGGTGGCTATGGGAGGGGGAGGAGCTTCTTGAGGATGTTTCTGTGCACTAAAGGAGTGTAGCACATCAGGACACACTATGAATACATCAATCAATTGGTCAAACAAATTTATGTCAGTGGTTGCCATTCACTTGCATGTGTTCTGATATTTTCCTCTCCTTAAGGGCAGGACTTTACATTGATTTTATTTTAAGTGATTTTAACTTTAGGTGTCCACCTTGTCTAATTTTAGGGCACTTTAAAAAAGTGTCTTTTCCATACCTCAACTTGACCCATCACCATTCCTAGGTAGTTCTTTATTTCGGAATCATTGTGCAAGTAATTCATTTGCTTGCATGCCTGCCTGCCAATAACATGCAAGCAACTATCCAATGAGATATGTGAAGTGTTACAGTGGTTCATTTGAGGCAGCTGTTCAATGAGATACGTAGAGTGTTACAGTGGGTCATTTGAGGCAAGGTTCATACCAGGATATGCTGATCCCACGTTTGCACTCTTTCCTAACAGAATTTTTGAATCGATGTTGATACTCACATCTCTTGCAGTTGCCCAATGACCAAAACTTGACAGATAATGTATATTCCTCAAATTTACAAGTAGAGGCTATGTAGTCTAATTTCAGACAAAAGGCGTTATAGAGGAGGAGATTAGTCTGCTTTTAAGTAAATCCTCTGTTTTACATATAACATAGCAGTTTTTAATGTCTCTAGTGAGTTGAAATAGCTCCTGAACTGGACAAAGACTTTCTGATGCCTTCTAGGGAAATTGTCCCTTGGGACCTGACTCACTGTAAGCTTTCAAAGGTGGTACAGAAGAAGGTTTCATGAATTCATGAAGTGGCAAATCAGCTGTCACAGAACAGGTTATAAGTAAGTTGTTCTTTGAAGCACAGGCTATGCACACACACTTGGTGTACTTCAGGATTGAATGCTCTGCTTGCCACTCACTGCAAGCCATGTCTCTGCCACTAGAAGACAGGAGAGTATTGGGCAACTCAGCTTAAGTTGGAACAAACCATGCTTCTGCTGATGCTTTCTAAGACAGAGTCTCAGGCTTGTCTGGAGCTCATGGTCTCTCTCCCTCTACTTCCCAAGTACTGGGATTCAGTCATAGGTTTCCACAGCTTGCTTTAATCTGAAGGTAATTAATTTTTGTTGTATTTCATTATATATTTTTCATTCCTTAAATTCAAATAAATTAAATTTTAAGAACCAAGAAAAAATAATTATTTCAAATGTAAAATAAAGTTTAAACCACTCCTATGTGTCAGGTGAAATGCTACATAAAAACATAGGAATAGTGATACTATCCCTTCCTGCCTCTAAGAGTTCAAAACTGTCATCTACAAAGAAAAATATATCTGCAATTAAAATATATTCATCCTCCATTCTTTCACTTGCCCACTTAGCAGGTTGCAGAACATTCCATGTTCCTGTCATCATCCCATGCCCTGATTGTGGCATGCCCTTGAATATGGCACTTAGGAGGAACAGGGACAGTCATGAAACACTAAGAGCCAGCTAGCTACTCATTGAGCTGAGCTTTGGAAATATGAAGCCTAGGGGTGGGGTGGGGGAGTGGAGGCAGAGGAGACATGCTCAAACACCACAACAGTTTGATCTTAAGTAGGAAGTGGGAGAGGCAGGAAAGAGATGAGAGCAACAGCCAGAAGAGGATAGAGCTGCAGCTAGGAATTTGTTGTTTTGGTATGAATTGTTTAATTTTCTTTTTACTTATTCACTTTATATCCCACTCACTGACTCCCTTCCAGTCATCCCTCCCACAATTCTTCCCCCTTCCCCCTTCCCCCTTCCCCCTTCCCCTCACATCTGAGCAGGTGGGGGTCGCCCTGAGTAGCCCCCCTCAACTCTGGCACTTCAAGTCTCTGTGAAACTAAGCACTTCCTCTCCCACTGAGGCCAGACAAAGCAGGCCAGCTAGAAGAACATATCTCACATACAGGCAATGGCAAAGCTCATCAAGAAGAAAGGCCCAAATGACAGAGAATTTTACTTAGAAGGAGGAATAAAATAGTCATAAGAAGCAGATGGAGGGGGGAACTAGGAGGGAGGATGAAGAGGGTAAAAAGGGTTGAGGATCAGGTGTGGAGAAGAACTAGCCATCAGGAGAGATGGCTAGTTGGCCATGAAAATGAATGGGTATTTGAAACTGATTTGGGTGAGGAGGTAGGGGGCATCTCCACAATGAGACATAGACCTGGGACACAGGAAGAGCCCAAGAATCAATGGGAATGACCTTATCTGTGACTCACTACACTGGGGATATGTAACCTGAAGAGGCAACTAGGCACTGAACACAGCCTTACCTTGATGAGGTATAGAGGGTGAGCTCAGAAGGAGGGTCAGGGAGACCAAAGAAGACCAGGAAAGGAAACTGAAGAAGGAATTGCAAACATTTCTAAAGTAGAGTTAGAAGTCTATAGATGATGCTGGATTAAGGAGGTGGGCTACCCTAATTAGGAAGCAGATGGGGCAGCCACTTGAAGATCCTCAACACAGTCTTCCTGTAGGAACTTTTCTACTGATAATCTGATTCCACTCTGTGGAAGCTATGTGCTAGATCTCCCTGAATGGAGTAAACTAAGCAAGGATTAACATATTAAATTATCCATAAGTTTGACCTCTAGTCCTTAAAATGCTGGCCTAACAGATTTCATATCACTAAAAGAAGTAGGGTCAAAGTGGCCTTGAAAAATGTTGAGGCTATGTCAAAAATTCAGGAGAGCCAAGACCTAGGGTGAAAGTATGTATGACCTGTAGTCACAGCTGTTAGACTGAACCTGTGACAGTAGGCCCTGAATGTTGTTCTGGGTTGTTTCAAGAGTCAACCCTTAAAAGAGGTGAGAGGCTAATGAGTTGTATTGTCCCTTTCTGACCCAGGAACTGCATTGGGAAACAATTTGCTATGAGTGAGATGAAGGTGATTGTGGCCCTGACACTGCTCCGCTTCGAGCTACTGCCAGATCCTACCAGGGTCCCCATGCCCTTAGCCCGACTTGTGCTGAAGTCCAAAAATGGGATCTACCTACATCTCAAGAAACTCCACTGATTCTGGTAAGGACAAGGACAGACTCTATAAACATGCTGCTTGACATCTTGTCCTGTCACCATCTTCCTCTGTCTGCTCATCTTTCTTCACACCTATTTGTTCCATGCCTACTACTCTCTCTCTCTCTCTCTCTCTCTCTCTCTCTCTCTCTCTCTCTCTCTCTCTCTCTCTCACACACACACACACACACACACACACACACACACACACACACACACATATACATACATACATACACCTTGCTCTAGATTACCCATTTGTCTTTCTGTCTCCTGCTATCCACATCTGACTGTGCACCTGATCATGAACCTCCTCTCTCCTCCAGCCTTCTCTCCTTGCCTCTTCACTTCCCACCATCTTATTTTTCCCTACATGACTTCTTCATTTTACCAATAATCAATTGTCACAACCTTGGTAGCCTGAAATAATTGAAAGCTATTATCTTACAGTTTTGGAGCTCCAATGCCTGAGATGAGTTTCACTGGCAGAAAGCTAAGTTGTTGGTGTGACCAACCTTCTTCAGAAGAGGACTCCAGAGAGTCCTCTCCTCTGTTCAGTACAGATCATCATTCCTTGACACTGGAATATTCCCTTGCTTCAAAGCCAGCACCCTCCTCATCCCCTCTCTTCTAATGTCCTTCCCTTTCACAAACGCTTATGACAACATCAAGATCCCTAAAAGCTCCAAGATAGTTTTCCCATCTAAATGTATCTTATTCAACCTAACCTACTAAGTTCCTTTTGAATTATGAGGAATTATTCAATATGTACCATGGGCTCGAAAACCCAAGGCCTGAACATCATTGTGAAGCCATTATTCAGCCTAGTATCATTTTCACATGACAGTTACCTAATGCGTTCATGTAAATCTACCCTGCATAGTCTCTCTCTACCTGACTAATCCTCACACAAGTTTGTCCATCTTCCCTCCTTTCTGCAATAAAGTTCGCAGTGTCATACACAGCATTTGTCTTCTCGTGATGGATCTGAACACAGGTTCCCATATTGCTTGAAACTGTTCCTGGATCAGGATCCATGATGGGTTCTCTGCCTTCCCTGGTCTGCCATGTTTAATTTGCAAGGATAATCAACACTGATCAGTTGGGAATGAAGAATCAGCTCTGATTAGTAAGGAACCATCATCATTGTGACAAAATCTTCTGTTAAGCAGAATATGGGGCAGAAAGGTTGTAAAATTGGAGGACTAGGGAGTTTGCTATGAGAGTTTATCTCTTATATAAAGAAGCTATAAACATAAAAGTTCACCAACATGGCCACATAAATGTGAGCTCAACAAAGATTACATCTAAGAACATGTCAAAGCCACAAGACCTCAACCCTACATAAAGACTCTAGGCAACTAAGGGGAGCTGGGAGCAGAACGGGTGCCTTCCACAGGGAAGAGTACACCAAGTGGTTGTCCAGTGCCAAATGTTCAGCCCTGAAAACAAATGTACATATGTACAAATAACATTGTTCAAACTAAGTAGATTATATTTCTCTCTCTCTCTCTCTCTCTCTCTCTCTCTCTCTCTCTCTCTCTCTCTCTCTCTCTCTCTCTCTCTCTCTTTGTGGTGTGTGTGTGTGTGTGTGTGTGTGTGTGTGTGTGTGTGTGATAGTGATTCATGAAAAAGGACATCATGAATTTGAAGGAGAGTGGAAAGAGGTATATAGAAAGGTTTGAGGGAGGAAAGGGAAGGGAGGAATGTTGTAATCATAATCTCAAACATTAACAAAAATTAAACCTTCGGTTAAGTGTTTCTTCAGGGTCAGCACACAGAGGCTGTGGTCCAAAGGGGTCCAAGTCTATATCTTGTGCTCCCAGGTGAACGTGTATTGTATAATAGACACCTAAGTAGTACTTATTTTGAAGACAAGAAGGGGTCATGAAGAGGACCTGAGGCTTGGCACCAAGAGAGGTTAGGAGAGACATTGTTAAGGTACCTCCTCAATTGCACTTGAAACCCCAGGATGGAGGGGTCATGGAGGGAAGTTAAGGCTTGGCTCCATGTGATGGGGTCAAAATCACTGAAGAGAGGCCAGAAGAGGCTATTGGTAAGTTTTAGCAAAACTTCAACAGAGACTCCAGCATATTGGAGATACCAGTACTATTGGACAACCCTGAAGGACAGCAGCATCTATGGAGTGGGAGTGGCTTGAGTCTAAAAGACAAACTGGATGCTGTGAATGGCAGAGGCATAGAAAGTGAAACTTTCCAAGCTCTTTGAAGCCCAGATGATCATAAATGAATCCCACATATCGGAACATTGGGCCCTGAGTTATTTACACTGTTAGAGTTTGGGTTTGTTTTGATTATTTTTCTAATGACTGTGCCCTAGTTATTTCCTTTTGGAGTAAAATATATATACTTATTTTGATTTGACAGGAGCCTGTGGCTCTCCCTTCTCCCTGGGGGCTATTGGGCACTGGCCCAAGAGGGCACCAGAAGAGGAAGGTGGTTCGGTCAGCATGCATACTATTAAGCAGATTGACTCCTGGGATCAGCTTCTGTGAGATGGCTCAAATTTATTTGGGATGAGCAAGGGCTATATAGATTTAGGGGAGTGGGTAGGGAATTCCAAGGTGGATATACTTTACTGGCTAGGATGGAAGCCTGGGAATTCTTCATTCACATAAAGAAAAATCCCTAGAACCTGGCAGACAGGTTCTTATTGGAGGTGGAGGCATTGAACCTTTGATCTGGCCATAGATTACTTGACTCCTCAAAGGTGAGAGAGGTAGATGTCCTGTTCCAAAACAGATAGGCTGATATCAGGGAGAGAGGGGCCCTAACTCCTACCACTTTCAGAATGAGATTTGTGGGGTTTGGGGCACCTCTTAGTCTTGATCTGCCCCAGGCCAGCTCCTCGGTAGTGCTTCCCTACAAGAGCCCACAGTTAAGAGGCTTTGGATATTTTAAAGAGAATAAACTTTAGAGTGTTTTTGAACTTCTAAAGACCGTGGATCTTTGAAAAGTTACAGTATTGTATAATGTGATATTATTATTAACATTAGATCTTGAGGGTGAGCAAGAAAGGAAAGATTATGGTTTAACAGTAATGTGTTTGTATGTCAAGAAGTCAATTGTGCTTGCTAGTTTTGTGTCAGTTTGACACAAACTAGAGTCATTTGGAAAAGGGAACCACAATTAAGAAAATGTTCCCACCAAATTGGCCTGTATGAAAACTAGTGGTGTATTTTCCTAATTAGTGATTGAAGTAGGAGGTCTCATGCCATTGTGAGTGATGATTACCTTGGGTAAGTGAGCCTGATAAGACACAGAGAACTAATAAAAGCAAGATCCAGCA
Source organism: Mus caroli (assembly GCF_978045245.1). Lineage (NCBI taxonomy): Eukaryota > Metazoa > Chordata > Mammalia > Rodentia > Muridae > Mus > Mus caroli. Next base: position 41,329,524 of record NW_028227261.1, on the reverse strand, counting down.
TTTCTCCACAACTTCAGCATTACTTCACACCTCCAGTTTACACTCCTGCTTGAACTCCTGACCTGCTTTCCTTGGATAATATACTACAACCTGTAAGATGAAATAAACCCTTTCTCCCCAAACTATTTTTGGTCATAGTATTTTATCATAGTCATAGAAATCCTAACTAAAATAGTGATTATTGCACCATCTGTCTTAGTTAGGGTTTTACTGCTGTGAACAGACATCATGACCAAGATACCTCTTAAGGAACATTTAATTGGGGCTGGCTTACAGGTTCAGAATTTCAGTCCATTATCAAGGCAGGAACATGGCAGCATCACATGATGCAGGAGGAGCTGATAGTTCTACATCTTCATCTAAAGGCTTCTAGAAGACTGGCTTCCAGGCAGCTAGGCTGAGGGTCGTAAGGCCCACACCCACAGTGACACACCTGTTCCAACAAAGCCACAACTCCTAACCGTCCCACTCTCTGGGTTAAGCATATCAAACCATCATAATCCACTCCCTGGTCCCTATAGGATGGTCAAACATGAGTCTATGGGGGCCATACCTAAACATAGCATAATGCAAAATACATTTAGTCCAACTTCAAAAGTCCCCATATTCTACAGCAGTCCCAAAATGTTAAAGTTCAGAGTCTCTTTTGGGATTCACCTAATCACTTAACGACAGTCCCCAAAGCAAGACCCATGTCTTCTTGGGCCAGATGGGCAAACTCCAAACTCTGCACCTCCATGTCTGATGTCAAAGTGGTCTTCAGATCTCCAACTCCTTTTTTTATATTTGTTGTTTCTTACTGCTGGGTCTGGTTCTACTCCCTGTTATCAGGTTTTCTCAGCATATCTCCCACAACCCTGGCATCTCAAACATCTTGGGATCTCCAAGGCAACTTCAAAGGTATAACTTCTTGTTCCAACATCTGGAATCCACAGATAATCATCTGGGCTCCTCCAAAGGACTTGATCTTCAGCTCTGCCCTAGGTAGCATTCTAAATTCTGGTTGACTCCACTCCACTGCTGCTATTCTTCGTGATCATCTTATGGCACTGGCCTCGCCAATTCTTTTTTTTTTTTTTTAATTTTTAATATTTTTATTACATATTTTCCTCAATTACATTTCCAATGCTATCCCAAAAGTCCCCCATAGCGCCCCCCACTTCCCTACCCACCCATTCCCATTCTTTTGGCCCTGGCATTCCTCTATATTGGGGCATATAAAGTTTGCAAGTCCAATGGGCCTCTCTTTCCATTGATGGCCGACTAGGTCATCTTTCCATACATATGCAGCTAGAGACAAGAGCTCCGAGGTTCTGGTTAGTACATCATGTTGTTCCAACAATAGGGTTGCAGATCCCTTTAGCTCCTTGGGTACTTTCTCTAGCTTCTCCATTGGGGGAGCCCTGTGATACATCCAATAGCTGACTGTGAACATCCACTCCTGTGTTTGCTAGGCCCCGGCATCGTCTCACAAGAGACAGCTATGTTTGGGTCCTTTCAGCAAAATCTTGCTAGTATATGCAATGGTGTCAGCGTTTAGAAGCTGATTATGGGATGGATCCCTGGATACGGCAGTCTCTAGAAGGTGCATCCTTTCGTCACAGCTCCAAACTTTGTCTCTGTAACTCCTTCCATGGGTGTTTTGTTCCCAATTCTAAGAAGGTGCACAGTGTCCACACTTTGGTCTTCATTCTTCTTGAGTTTCATGCGTTTAGCAAATTGTATCTTATATCTTGGGTATCCTAAGTTTTGGGCTAATATCCACTTATCAGTGAATACATATTGTGTGAGTTCCTTTGTGATTGTGTTACTTCACTCAAGATGATGCCCTCCAGGTCCATCCATTTGGCTAGGAATTTCATAAATTCATTCTTTTTAATAGCTGAGTAGTACTCCATTGTGTAAATGTACCATAATTTCTGTATCCATTCCTCTGTTGAGGGACATCTGGGTTCTTTCCAGCTTCTGGCTATTATAAATAGGGCTGCTATGAACATAGTGGAGCATGTGTCCTTTTTACCTGTTGGGACATCTTCAGGATATATGCCCAGGAGAGGTATTGCTGGATCCTCCGGTAGTACTATGTCCAATTTTCTGAGGAACCGCCAGACTGATTTCCAGAGTGGTTGTACAAGCTTGCAATCCCACCAACAATGGAGGAGTGTTCCTCTTTCTCCACATCCTCGCCAGCATCTGCTGTCACCTGAATTTTTGATCTTAGCCATTCTGAGTGGTGTGAGGTGGAATCTCAGGGTTGTTTTGAGTTGCATTTCCCTGATGATTAAGGATGTTGAACATTTTTTCAGGTGCTTCTCTGCCATTCGGTATTCCTCAGGTGAGAATTCTTTGTTCAGTTCTGAGCCCCATTTTTTAATGGGGTTATTTGACTTTCTGGAGTCCATCTTCTTGATTTCTTTATATATATTGGATATTAGACCCTTATCTGATTTAGGATAGGTGAAGATCCTTTCCCAATCTGTTGGTGGTTTTTTTGTCTTATTGATGGTGTCTTTAGCCTTGCAGAAGCTTTGTAGTTTCATGAGGTCCCACTTGTCAATTCTCGATCTTACAGCACAAGCCATTACTGTTCTATTCAGGAATTTTTCCCCTGTGCCCATATCTTCAAGGCTTTTCCCCACTTTCTCCTCTATAAGTTTCAGTGTCTCTGGTTTTATGTGAAGTTCCTTGATCCACTTAGACTTGACCTTAGTACAAGGAGATAGGAATGGATCGATTCACATTCTTCTACATGTTAACAACCAGTTGTGCCAGCACCATTTGTTGAAAATGCTGTCTTTCTTCCACTGGATGTTTTTAGCTCCCTTGTCGAAGATCAAGTGACCATAGGTGTGTGGGTTCATTTCTGGGTCTTCAATTCTATTCCATTGGTCTATTTGTCTGTCACTATACCAGTACCATGCAGTTTTTATCACAATTGCTCTGTAGTAAAGCTTTAGGTCCGGCATGGTGATTCCACCAGAGGTTCTTTTATCCTTGAGAAGAGTTTTTGCTATCCTAGGTTTTTTGTTATTCCAGATGAATTTGCAGATTGCACTTATAATTCGTTGAAGAATTGATTTGGAATTTTCATGGGGATTGCATTGAATCTGTAGATTGCTTTTGGCAAGATAGCCATTTTTACAATGTTGATCCTGCCAATCCATGAGCATGGGAGATCTTTCCATCTTCTGAGATCTTCTGTAATTTCTTTCTTCAGAGACTTGAAGTTTTTATTATACAGATCTTTCACTTCCTTAGTTAGAGTCATGCCAAGATATTTAATATTATTTGTGACTATTGAGAAGGGTGTTGTTTCCCTAATTTCTTTCTCAGCCTGTTTATTCTTTGTGTAGCGAAAGGCCATTGATTTGTTTGAGTTAATTTTATATCCAGCTACTTCACCGAAGCTGTTTATCAGGTTTAGGAGTTCTCTGGTGGAAATTTTAGGGTCACTTATATATACTATCATATCATCTGCAAAAAGTGATATTTTGACTTCATCTTTTCCAATTTGTATCCCTTTGATCTCCTTTTGTTGTCAAATTGCTCTGGCTAGGACTTCAAGTACAATGTTGAATAGGTATGGAGAAAGTGGACAGCCTTGTCTAGTCCCTGATTTTAGAGGGATTGCTTCAAGCTTTTGACCATTTACTTTGATGTTGGCTACTGGTTTGCTGTAGATTGCTTTTATCATGTTTAGGTATGGGCCTTGAATTCCTGACCTTTCCAAGACTTTTATCATGAATGGGTGTTGGATCTTGTCAAATGCTTTTTCCGCATCTAAGGAGATGACCATGTGGTTTTTGTCTTTGAGTTTGTTTATATACTGGATTACGTTGATGGATTTCCGAATATTGAACCATCCCTGCATCCCTGGGATGAAACCTACTTGGTCAGGATGGATGATTGTTTTGATGTGTTCTTGGATTCGGTTAGCAAGAACTTTATTGAGGATTTTTGCATCAATATTCATAAGGGATATTGGTCTGAAGTTTTCTATCTTTGTTGGGTCTTTTTGTGGTTTAGGTATCAGAGTAATTGTGGTTTCATAGAATGAGTTGGGTAGAGTACCTTCTGTTTCTATTTTGTGGAATAGTTTGTGAAGAACTGGGATTAGATCTTCTTTGAAGGTCTGATAGAACTCTGCACTAAACCCATCTGGTCCTGGGCTTTTTTTAGTTGGGAGACTATTAATGACTGCTTCTATTTCTTTGGGGGATATAGGGCTGTTTAGATCATTAACCTGATCTTGATTCATCTTTGGTACCTGGTATCTGTCTAGGAACTTCTTCATTTCATCGAGGTTCTCCAGTTTTGTTGAGTATAGCCTTTGGTAGAAGGATCTGATGGTGTTTTGGATGTCTTCAGGATCTGTTGTTATGTCTCCTTTTTCATTTCTGATTTTGTTAATTAGGATGCTTTCCCTGTGCCCTCTAGTGAGTCTGGCTAAGGGTTTATCTATCTTGTTGATTTTCTCAAAGAACCAGCTCCTTGATTGGTTGATTCTTTGAATAGTTTTTCTTGTTTCCACTTGGTTGATTTCGCCCCTGAGTTTGATTATTTCCTGCCGTCTACTCCTCTTGGGTGAATTTGCTTCCTTTTGTTCTAGTGCGTTTAGGTATGTTGTCAAGCTGCTAATGTGTGCTCTCTCTAGTTTCCTTTTGGAGGCACTCAGAGCTATGAGTTTTCCTCTTAGAAATGCTTTCATTGCGTCCCATAAGTTTGGGTATGTTGTGGCTTCATTTTCATTGAACTCTAAAAAGTCCTTAATTTCTTTCTTTATTCCTTCCTTGACCAAGGTATCATTGAGAAGAGTGTTGTTCAGTTTCCACGTGAAGGTTGGCTTTCTATTATTTATTTTGTTATTGAAGATCAGCCTTAGTCCATGGTGATCTGATAGGATGCATGGGACAATTTCAATATTTTTGTATCTGTTGAGGCCTGTTTTGTGACCAATTTTGTGGTCAATTTTGGAGAAGGTACCATGAGGTGCTGAGAAGAAGGTATATCCTTTTGTTTTAGGATAGAATGTTCTGTAGATATCTGCCAGATCCATTTGATTCATAATTTCTCTTAGTTTCTCTGTGTCCCTGTTTAGTTTCTGTTTCCATGATCTGTCCATTGGTGAAAGTGGTGTGTTGAAGTCTCCCACTATTATTGTATGAGGTGCAATGTGTGCTTTGAGCTTTACTAAAGTTTCTTTAATGAATGTGGCTGCCTTTGTATTTGGAGCATAGATATTCAGGATTGATAGTTCCTCTTGGAGGATTTTACCTTTGATGAGTATGAAGTGTCCCTCCCTGTCTTTTTTAATGACTTTGGGTTGGAAGTCAATCTTATCAGATATTAGAATGGCTACTCCAGCTTGTTTCTTCATACCATTTGCTTGGAAAATTTTTTTCCTGCCTTTCATTCTGAGGTAGTGTCTATCTTTTTCTCTGAGATGAGTTTCCTGTAAGCTGCAAAATGTTGGGTCTTGTTTGTGTAGCCAGTTTGTTAGTCTATGTCTTTTTATCGGGGAGTTGAGTCCATTGATATTAAGAGATATTAAGGAAAAGTAATTGTTGTTTCCTGTTATTTTTGTTGTTAAAGTTGGCATTCTGTTCTTGTGGCTGTCTTCTTTTAGGTTTGTTGAGGGATTACCTTTTTGTTGTTTCTAGGGCGTGGTTCCTGTCCTTGTATTGGTTTTTTTCTGTTATTATCCTTTGAAGGGCTGGATTCGTGGAGAGATAATGTGTGAATTTGGTTTTGTCGTGGAATACTTTGGTTTCTCCATCTATGTTAATTGAGAGTTTGGCTGGGTATAGTAGCCTGGGCTGGAATTTGTGTTCTCTTAGTTTCTGTATAACATCCGTCCAGGATCTTCTGGCTTTCATAGTCTCTGGTGAAAAATCTGGTGTAATTCTGATAGGCTTGCCTTTATATGTTACTTGGCCTTTTTCTCTTACTGCTTTTAGTATTCTATCTTTATTTAGAGCATTTGTTGTTCTGATTATTATGTGTCGGGAGGTATTTCTTTTCTGGTCCAGTCTATTTGGAGTTCTGTAGGCTTCTTGTATGTTCATGGGCATCTCTTTCTTTAGATTTGGGTAGTTTTCTTCTATAATTTTGTTGAAGATGTTTGCTGGTCCTTTGAGTTGAAAATCTTCATTCTCATCCACTCCTATTATCCGTAGGTTTGGTCTTCTCATTGTGTCCTGTATTTCTTGGATGTTTTGAGTTAGGATCTTTTTGCATTTTACATTTTCCTTGATTGTTGTGCCGATGTTCTCTATGGAATCTTCTGCACCTGAGATTCTCTCTTCCATCTCTTGTATTCTGTTGCTGATGCTGGTATCTATGGTTCCAGATTTCTTTCCTAGGGTTTCTATCTCCAGTGTTGCCTCATTTTGGGTTTTCTTTATTGTGTCTACTTCCCTTTTTAGGTCTAGTATGGTTTTGTTCATTTCCATCATCTGTTTGGATGTGTTTTCCTGTTTTTCCTTAAGGACTTCTACCTGTTTGATTAGGTTATCTTGTTTTTCTTTAAGGATTTGTAACTCTTTAGCAGTGTTCTCCTGCAATTCTTTAAGGGATTTTTGTGCTTCCTCTTTATTTTCTTCTACCTGTTTACCAGTGTTCCTTTGTATTTCTTTAAGTGTGTTATTAAAGTCCTTCTTGAAGTCCTCTACCATCATCAGGAGATATGCTTTTAGATCCGTGTCTAGCTTTTCCGGTGTGTTGGGGTGCCCTGGACTGGGCGAAGTGGGAGTGCTGGGTTCTGATGATGGTGAGTGGTCTTGGTTTCTGTTAGTAAGATTATTACGTTTACCTTTCGCCATCTGGTAATCTCTGGGATTAGTTGTTGTTGTTGTCACTGTTTAAAGATTGGAGCAGAGGCTGTGTTCCACTCACCAGCAGTCTCAAAATCCTGTGGTGGGGGTCGTGGGTAGCTGGCAGTACCCCGGTGCTGGTCCAGCCGGAAGAGGCCTGTGGTCCTACTCAGGCCGGTTTTCTGCTTCCCTAACTAATGCAGTCTCAGGTCCCGCGCGCAATTGGATTGGAGCAGAAGCTGTGTTCCACTCACCAGAAGTCTTAAGATCCTGTGGTGGGTGTCGTGGGTAGCTGGCGAGTGTCAGCCGACCCTGCGCCCTCTCGCCAATTCTTTAGGGTCTTCCCCTACAGATAGTCTTCACCAATAGTTGCTCATAGGCTCCCTTCGTGGTGCCAAGCATCAACTTATTTGTATGACTCCTTCAGCCCTGGGCCATCAATTGCAACTGAGGATGTACTGTAAGACCCTAAGGCCTTACACTGAGTGTGCAACCCCCAAAAACAAAATATGATGACAGATAGCTGCAATGGCAAGAGGTTTATTGTTCTGATGTGCATGGGGTTGCTCAGCCTCGCAGGGAGAGTCAACCCTGAATTCAAAAAGCACAGCTCTTTTATACTCTTTTTATGGTGGGTTATTATGATTGGTCAGCGAAGCAGCAGTATGTTTTGAACTTATGAGTCAGCTATTAATGTCACAGCTATTAACATCACGGGGGATTCTAGCGACAAGATCAGGACAGTTTGTGTTTTTTCTCAGAATTCAGTGTGGGGCAGTGTAGGGCTTTTTTTTTTTTTTTTTTTTTTTTTTTTTTTTTTTTTTTTTGGAACTGCTAATCTTGTTTTGGCAGCTTCAGGCCTCCTCTGGTCATTTTGACTAGTAGTTTGGTAAGTCCCTTCAGAAGGGAAGTTTGGAAAGTCCCTTCAGAAGAGAAGGGCCTGGGTGGTCTTAGGTTTATTTTGGATTCTACAGTACCTTCACCAATGGCCTTCCCTGGCTTCTCACAGTACCAAGCCTCAGCCGCTCTCCATGAGCCCTTCATGCCTTCAAAACCAGAATCCTACCCATTACCTAGTATAGCTGCAGTAGGGGTACAACCTTGGCTATCTCTGGAATACAGCTTCTTTGCCCTCTCAAAAATGATTCCCTGAATTCATCTCAGCGATGCTGGTCTTTTCTTAATTACTGCTAATTTCTTAGCTCCAGTTGCTTGCTGGGGTTGGAGCATGGTTCCCCTTATTCTATTACCATCTTTCTTTTTCCCAGCATCCTCATTGACTAAGTTGGCTGTCATGGAACTTGCTCTGTAAACTTGTTCTGTAGATTGACCTTAAGCTCAGAGATCCACATGGGCTCTGTCTCCTGGGATTAAACGTGTGTACCACCATGCCTGGGCCTAAATTTAGCTGTTGGGATCTTGCCTTGATCTCTTAGGATTCAGCTCCATTTCACTTCCTGGTACCCTTTTATTACTTGCTACATATTTTATATTTTTTTTTTCTTTCTAAGCTTGCTACACTTATTCAATACACTTTTCATGAGACTTAACCAGAGAACAAAGTCTCTGTTCTGCTTTTTTGAGACTTCCTTTGTCAATGCAATTGATATAAATCTGTTTACCTTAGCCTCAGGTAGCCACATTCTTCACCAAAATATCACAAGAACAATCTCTCTGCCACATATTAAAATTCTTCTACTCTGAAATCTCTAGAACCAGGCTTTCAGAGTTCAAATCATCCTCAGCAACAGAACCTACCATATTTATATTAAGATGGCCCATTAAGCCTCACTTAAAGCATTCCACTGCTTTCCAAATCCAATATCCCAAAAGCCATATTCTTCCACACAAAAGCATGGTCAGGCCTATCACAACACTATCTCAGTCCTTGGTACCAATAAAACCACACCTCCTTTAATTTTCTTTTTTAATATTTTAATAGGTATTTTCCTCATTTACATTTCCAATGCTATCCCAAAGGTCCCCCATACCCTCCCCCCCACTCCCCTACCCACCTACTCCCACTTTTTTGGCCCTGGCATTACCATGTACTGGGGCATATAAAGTTTGCATGGCCAATGGGTCTCTCCACTGGTGGCCGACTAGGCCATCTTTTGATACATATGCAGCTAGAGACAAGAGCTGCAGGGTACTGGTTAGTTCATATTGTTGTTCCACCTATAGGTTGCAGATCCCTTTATCTCCTTGGGTACTTTACCTAGCTCCTCCATTGGAGACCCTGTGATCCATCCAGTAGCTGACTGAGCATCCACTTATGTGTTTGCTAGGCCCCAGCATAGTCTCACAAGAGACAGCTATATCAGGGTCCTTTCAGCAAAATCTTGCTAGTGTATGCAATGGTGTCAGCATTTGGGAGCTGATTATGGGATGGAACCCTGGATATGGCAGTCTCTAGATGGTCCATCCTTTTGCCTCAGCTCCAAATTTTGTCTCTGTAACTCCTTCCATGGGTCTTTTGTTCCCAATTCTATGAAGGGGCAAAGTGTCCACACGTTGGTCTTCGTTCTTCTTGAGTTTCATGTGTTTCACAAATTGTATCTTATATCTTAGGTATTCTAAGTTTCTGGGCTAATATCCACTTATCAGTGAGTACATATCATGTGAGTTCTTTTGTGATTGTGTTACCTCACTCAGGATGATGCCCTCCAGGTCCATCCATTTGCCTAGGAATTTCATAAATTCATTCTTTTTAATAGCTGAGTAGTCCTCCATTGCGTAAATGTACTACATTTTTTGTATCAATTCCTCTGTTCAGGGGCATCTGGGTTCTTTCCAGCTTCTGGCTATTATAATAAGGCTGCTATGAACATAGTGGAGCATGTGTCCTTACTGGTTGGGACATCTTCTGGATATATGCCCAGGAGAGGTATTGCTGGATCCTCTGGTAGTACTATGTCCAATTTTCTGAGGAAACACCAGACTGATTTCCAGAGTGGTTATACAACCTTGCAATCCCACCAACAATGGAGGAGTGTTCCCCTTTCTCCACATCCTTGCCAGCATCTGCTGTCACATGACTTTTTGATCTTAGCCATTCTGACTGGTGTGAAGTGGAATCTTAGGGTTGTTTTGATTTGCATTTCCCTGATGATCAAGGATGCTGAAGATTTTTTTCAGGTGCTTCTCAGCTATTCGGTATTCCTCAGGTTAGAATTCTTTGTTTAGCTCTGAGCCCTATTTTTTAATGGGGTTATTTGATTTTCTGGAGTCCACCTTCTTGAGTTCTTTATATATATTGGATATTAGTCCCCTATCTGATTTAGGATAGGTGAAGATCCTTTCCCAATCTGTTGGTGGCTTTTTTATCTCATTCACGATGTATTTTCCCTTACAGGAGGTTTGCAGTTTTATGAGGTTCCATTTGTCAATTCTCGATCTTACAGCACAAGCCATTTCTGTTCTATTCAGGAATTTTTCCCCTGTGCCAATATCTTCGAGGCTTTTCCCCACTTTCTCCTCTATAAATTTCAGTGTCTCTAGTTTTATGTGGAGTTCCTTGATCCACTTAGATATGACCTTAGTACAAGGAGCTAGGACTGGATCAATGGAAGAGAGAGAGAGAAAGAGAGAGAGAGAGAGAGAGAGAGAGAATGGCCAACCATTGACTGGCTCACCCAGTTTTTATTAGATAATTTTTATTTAAGCAGCAGCTGACCATAACCCTCTTGGTCAACTGGGAGAAGGTTTTTAAAGGCAGAAGCCAGAATCACACAAATACTTTATTCCTGAAGATATGTGCTTCCGAGGGTATGAGAAATATGCCATATCTTTTGCAGGAGGCAATTAGGCCAGTTTATAGAAGCCAATTAAGCAACTAGTTAACAATCTCACAACAGTACCATGTTCTTAAGAAAGAGCAAAGGGAAGGTTTAGTGGCCAGCATTTCAGAAATAGCATAATAATCAACATACTGGAATTCTTTTAATAGATTCAAGTTGCTGACAGGGTGTGTTGGGGAGGTATGGGCTAGCCTTGGACCTCTAAGATGATTGCTTTTGTCAGAATGGAGTCACTTTAGACACTCTAAGTAAGCCCTGGAGCTGTGACACTAATGATAGTGGCTACAGAACTCCACACCTACTGGAACTATACAAGAACTTTAACACTTGTCTAGGGCTAAGGGTTCTAGTACCTAGGACCCACACGTACACAGTGTCAGCAGAGTGCCACCTGATTCTCAAACTGTTTGTTCCCCAGTTTTGCTGACAGCAGTTGAGGGTAAAAATCTGTCAAAGAAAAGACCAGTGCTGCCAGAGTATCTCTTCACCATCCTGTGATTATTACCTAGGCAAAGCAAACAAACCCAGCCCCTCTTGTGAGAAAGAGCTTATTGAGAGTCCTCTCAACTCATGCCAAACCTGTTGGAGGTGTTGGAGAATTATGCAAGTTGCATCCACATTCCTCACCTGCTCTATTAAAGAATGTTGACCATGTAACCTGAGACTTTTGCCCTCTAAAGTAGCTTTACAGATGTCCCTGGGCATGTGACAATTGCCATATCTCACACAATCCCTTCCTGCTGACTGAGCTTCGATGGTGTATGGATTATGTGTGTGGATGCCGGTGGTGAGTGGAGTGTGTATGTGGAGATACATATGTTTCAGAACCACGCTTGGTAGCATGGTCATTGTGGGCTACAGCAAGCTCTCCTCACTGAAATATATTCAGTAGTGTGTTGGCCACCAGTATATTTAGTCCAGAGGACACTAGTGTGTACACATGGTAGTGTGACAAAAATATAAGCTGTAGCATATCCCAGGAGTGCCACACAGTGGGAGAAAGAAAGCAAGCCCCCACCTTCTGTGTTGGAAGGTCAGGGACACCAAAACATTTGTCAGCCTCTGTCAACACTCTCAGGCTTGGCACCCTTGTGAAAGAATATGGAACTGGTCTTGTCCATATCACACACAGAGAGAAATAACAAACACTCTCCCAGTGTTCACAGTCTATGATCCTGATGCTCAGGGCATTGTGTTGGACATTCCTCCCACTGTGACTGTCTGTTATGACTATCTCCTGTCCTGTCAATATGTCAGGGGACCTATCTTATGATTAATCCTTGTCTCTGATTCCCAGAATAGTTTGGTTCCTAACAAGAAAACTCACTTCCAGATATTGCCTGGTTATAGCACTCTGGAGTTTTTATTACAACACCAAGCACATTTTATTTAAAGCTGGTTTTCAGGGCATGAACTAGTTAAGTTCCTGAAAAATTAAAGTCATTGTGTCAATAAATTGTTTCTCTCTTGAAGTGGAAACTTATGGGTTCTTTGGAAAGTCTGGTGGATGGTGTTTTGCTAGTCAAACATGTGAAGGAATGTTTAGCCAAAATGGACACAGGTAAAAACTAAGGCAGACTCATGAAGGAACATTTAGCTGAAGCAGACATAGGAGAAAGGATGTTTTGCTAAAGCAAGCTCATGAAAGGACACATGAGGAAAGATTCTTTGCTAACAACATGCATGTGTTGGTCAGCCTTGTGCTGCGTAGTTGAGTTCCATTTGTCATGACTCCATAGAGAGATATGCACCAAAAAACTTCTGGTGATGTGCTGCAGTTTCTTGCTGTTTCCTCTGATTCAGGCTGATAGGCAAAGTGATGTCAGCTTGTAGCAGCCCACAGCTACATGAACTGGGTTCCTGAAGGAAAGCTGGGGCTGTATGGAAGAAATTGCAAGAGAAATAATGAGCCAAAACAAAGTTTTCTGATTAAGGCCCAAAGTTTACTTAAGAGTCTGAGCTTATATAGGGGGGATCCCATCCTCCACCATGCCATGATCTCTTTTAGTCAGGATAATGTCAGAACAGGTTCAGCCTCTCAGCAGGTAGTGTCATCTTGGAGGAAACAGAAGATGTGACAAAACAATAGACATAGACTAAGTCAGAAGACTCTGCCCTAGGTGGGCTGGCTGACAGTGGCAGAGCAGGTCTGAGCCAGCCTGCTCAAGACAGACTCATTGTTGAGGCAACACAGGAGCTGAGACAAGACATGTGGAGGATATGTGATGTTTAGAGGGTATAAATAGGACTTGACAGACAATGACAGAGGCTGAGCTAGGCTTGCTTATAGAGCTAGCTGTATAATGTTTGTGGGTCTCGAGTCTTCACTGACCTTAGCTGTGCTGAGAGAGCCACAGCCTCTTGCCTGCTGTGTGAGCCTCATAGAAAGTTAAACAAACTGCCTTAAGCCAAACCAGAGATATTTAAATTGCAGGATAGTAAGTGATATAAAAGTAAGAGTCCATTTTTACAGTATCTTCCTGTGGAACAGGCCTTAATTCCAATAGGGAAGTGATGAGTTGTACCCATAACATTCCTGCCATAATGCACCCATGGGCATTTCTTGCCACACCAGGCGTTACTGCAGTTCACAGGGTTCACAGCTGGGCAATCAATCCATTGATGGCTCTGTCCTTTCCCAACAACCTGCGGTCCAATGGAAACTAATAAGCACCGAGGAAGCTTCCTTATCAGTACATATTGGATTTCTCTCTGTGCCATGATTAATGTGTGTGGTGTCTTCAATAATAATTTTGGTCAATAATAATAAGGTCTTTTTATCAAGTTCTGGAAGGCAACCAAGGACAGTGTCAATGGCTTGTATTGTTTGGTGATGTGTCTCTATGACATCTCTGTCCAGAAACTTGAAGAGAAGTATCAAACTCTTGGCTTTTTATTTGGCAATCTATAGCATCTGGAATGAGAATAAACACCTATGTAAGGTAGCTCCAGGAAAATACAGAGAGAGAGAGAGACAGACAGACAGACAGACAGACAGACAGAGAGCAAGAAGAGAGAGAAAATATAGGTTTCAATATGGCTTTTTCAAACATCATTAGAATAATTATTCTTCCCCCAATGCCTATCTCTGCCTATCCTCCATCCTTAGCCTCATTCTCCAGTACTATTCCTCCCACTTCATATCACCAGTGTTCTATTCCTCCTCCCTGAGGATCTTTCCTTTAGGGGGCTTTCCTTTTTCATCTATTATCCTGTTTTAGTTTCCTGGATTCTACAATTGCTACAAAATAAACATGCAAATATAAAGATTCAATGCTAGACTCTTCATAAGAGTAAAAACATGTATTATTTGACTCTCTAGGTTTAGTTAACGCATTCTTTATAACGTTTTCATCTCTATTCACCTATCTGTAAATTTCATTTTATATTAAAAGCAGAATAAAATTCCATTGTATATAGGTACTACACTTTAATTATCCACTTATCAGTTAATAGACATTTGGCTGTTTCCTGCTCTAGCCATTGTTACTAGAACTGCTATAGCACAGCATGGTGATGTGCCCAGGCAGAAATGCCCTGGCCACCAAGAGCATATCAGATTCACCAGAGCAGGAAGTGTTCCTGCTGATTTGTGTTTATGTAACCAGCTTCTCGAGGCCTCAGTGAATGTTTGCAGAGTGAATAAATACATTGATGTGATTAAGAAAGAAGAGACTCAGAGTCCCAAGAGACCAGTCCCTGTTCTGGACCTTGCTTACTTATCCTGGCTCTGTCCTTTCCTTGGGTTTTATGGGGCTTTCCCCCATCCACAGTATTTTGCTCTCTTCTGGATTTTTTAAAAAAAATAGCTCATGATTACACATGCTTATGTGTAACAAAAATATTAATGAAGACTCATTCACTCACTTTCCCATAGTGAACTCCTTCCCTTATCTTTAAAAATAAAACTTGAATTCTGCAAGCCATGCTGCATGGTAGGCTCTAAAAAATCCTCAACTGACAGATGTTGAAGCAACCATGGTGAGCTGGATTTCACTAACAACTTTTCGCTAAGCACAGCATTGCTTACAGCATTGTAAAATTGTACCAGTCCGTGGGGCTGCCACACTGACAAGCCATAGATTAAGCAACAGGAATTTCTGGTTCCTCAGTGTGGACACTAGAAGTTCCAGGTCATTTGATTATGCAGGTGGTTTCTTTTATAGGCTCTGAGGAGGTGTCTGTTGTAGACCTATCATTGTAGTTTGTAAATGGCCATCATCTTAATATATACACCACCTCACATATTTTCTGTATGCATGTTATTGTGTATACAACTCCTCCTTTCATGAAGATATCATCTTAGTGAGTTAGAGTCCACCCTTATCTGTCTACGATTCTGTTGCCTGCCATTGGATCCCTTTCTTCTAGCTGAACTGCCTTGTTGGGTCTTAGTGGGAGAGGATGAACTTAGTCCTGCTGCCCTTTAATGTCCCAGGGCAGGCTGGTCCCCAAGGGGAAATTCTCCTTCTCTCAGGAGAAGGGGAGGAAACAATGAGAGGAGGGATTTGTGAGGGTGGGAGTGGAAGGAGAAGAAAGATTGAGGATTGTGACCTGGATATAAAGTGAATAAATAACTTAATAAAGAAAAAAATGTCTGCCCTCTTGATATAACTTTATGTTGATTACCTCTATAAAGTCTCTACCCTGTATTAATGTGACATTCTGAGGTATTAAGTGCCATTATCTTAATGTGTCAATTTAGAGGGATACATATATCTTCCTAATTAACCCCCTACTGTAATATAAACATATATGTGCAAAAGTTTTATAGCTTATATAGTCCATTCCTGGACACTAATCAGATATTTACTATGTGTAAACTTCTAAGGAGATTTCCTGAGCAAAGATCCATTGGTGGCCCAACAAAAAACAGGTACTGATGTAAGCTCAGATCCTGGAGACATAGCAGGAGTCTGCACTACATCACATCCTCACAGACAGTGAGTCTCTGAGCTACATGGATAGATCTAGTACTATAGTCCAAGTACCTGTTTAACCTGCCAGTCCTACTTGAAGAACATAACTTAAAAGAAAGATTTTATATATTTTTTTTCCAGTGACAGCTCCCAAAGGACTGAGAACTCTACCAGATCCTGAAAGCCTGTCTATTCTAGTTATAGGGGATAAACCTTATTGTTAGTCTACGACCCTGATTGAGTGACATTGATACTGGGAATAGCAGGTGAGAGTGAATACCAGCTACAGGGACTCTTCTCATTTGAATATATGCATTAAAATCTGAACACTGACAAGTGTAGTAGTTAAAATCTTGAGTGCTAACCTCCACCTTGCTCATCACTCCCCCAAAGCTACAACCTTACTAAGGCCAATAAATAATACTTATGGAATATATATTATGGCTATGTGGATCTGAATCAATTTCCTCCTTCCTATCTTAAATGAGGTGATCTGTTACCCAAATCACTCCAAATAAGAAAGAAATGCATCATATTCACACTGACTGGTGTGTGAAACCTCTAATTATTTGCTGTTCCAGGTCATGAATGCAAGGTTTACCTCGCTTAGTAGAAGCTAGAAGTATGTCTTACTGCTTATCATTAAGGACACTGCTGCAGACCCTTTTGGTCCCTTGTCTGTTTAGAACGGGTCTCTAGTTGCAGGTGGACAAGGACTTGGCGAATGAATGACAGATGAAACACAGGAGATTGTGTAGAATCTGAATGTATTGTCACAAAGTGAACACCAGTCTTATATAATACAGAAAATAAAGGGGATAGGATGTCACAGCAGGCAAAGTACATTGAAGTTACCTGACACAAAACAAAGAAATGACTTCAAAAGGACTTACAGGAACCAGGTAATATTTACAGTAAAGATAAACCCACCCTTCCTAGGGTCAGCTAATGACAGCTGAGGATTTCACACCCTAGTCACAATTTGTGCTAGTCCTCTGAGCCTTGTGAAAGCTAGCACCAGGTGCTTCTGCTCTAGCAGACCTTCTCATGAATAATGCAATACCACAACCCCCCTATTTCCTAGGCCTTGGTAAATTCTTGTATGAGTGTAACTTGGCTGTTCTTTTAAGTATCTGTAGAGAATCTCCATTTGTCAGAAGAATTGCTTCTAATATGCAATGTAGCCTGCTCTACCTGGCTGTAGTGAAGATTCCTGTCTCAGTGGGATTCCCTAACTTTTACATGGTAAACCCACCTATTAGGTAGGCCATTTTGTATTCCCTTGTTTGGGTAAGACTGGCTACTATCCCAAGTAAACACTCTGCAGACCAGCTCTGAGATATTCCAGCTTCGTTCCTTGTAATGCCTAATCAGTTTCACCTTCTCTACTAGAAGTAAATTTGAATGTTACTGAATAGGTAACCTTCTGACTGAATTCCTACTGAATTCCAACTTTGTTGGCTCAAGGATTTTCTGGGACTTTGGAACACTGGCAAAGGCTTAGCTATGTCAGAATTCAATCTTAAAAGGCACTTATAATAAAATAATACTAAAAGAGAGCACATGGGCTCTTCCGGTCAGAAAAGCACCGGGGCAGCTGGGGCGCAGGGTCAGCTGACACACGCCAGCTACCCACAACACCCGCCACAGGATCTTAAGACTTCTGGTGAGTGGAGCACAGCTTCTGCTCCAATCCAATTGCGCGGGACCTGAGACTGCATTAGTTAGGGAAGCAGAAACCGGCCTGAGTAGGACCACAGGCCTCATCCGGCCAGATCAGCGCCGGGGTAGCAGGAGCGCAGGGTTGCCTGACACCCGCCAGCTACCCATGACCCCCGCCGCAGGATTTTGGGACTGCTGGTGAGTGGAACACAGCTTCTGCTCCAATCCAATTGCGCGGGACCTGAGACTGCATTAGTTAGGGAAGCAGAAACCGGCCCGAGTAGGGCCACAGGCCTCATCCGGCCGGATCAGCGCCGGGGTAGCGGGAGCGCAGGGTTGCCTGACACCCGCCAGCTACCCACGACCCCCGCCGCAGGATTTTGGGACTGCTGGTGAGTGGAACACAGCTTCTGCTCCAGTCCAATCACACGGGACCTGAGACTGCTCTGGTTGGGGAGAGAGAAATCCGGCCTACATAGGGCCACAACCCTCTTCCGGTCAGAAAAGCACCGGGGCAGCTGGGGCGCAGGGTCGGCTGACACTCACCAGCTACCCACAACACCCGCCACAGGATCTTAAGACTTCTGGAGAGTGGAACACAGCTTCTGCTCCAATCCAATTGCACGCGGGACCAGAGACTGCATTAGTTAGGGAAGCAGAAAACCGGCCTGAGTAGGACCACAGGCCTCTTCCGGCTGGAACAGCACCGGGGTACCGTCAGCTACCCACGACCCCCGCCGCAGGATTTAGAGACTGCTGGTGAGTGGAACACAGCTTCTGCTCCAATCTTTAAACAGTGACAATGATAACAACTAACCCCAGAGATTACCAGATGGCGAAAGGTAAACGTAATAATCTTACTAACAAAAACCAAGACCACTCACCATCATCAGAACCCAGCACCCCCACTTCGCCCAGTCCAGGGCACCCCAACACACCGGAAAAGCTAGACACGGATTTAAAAGCATATCTCCTGATGATGATAGAGGACTTCAAGAAGGACTTTAATAACACACTTAAAGAAATAGAGGAGAACACTGCTAAACAGGCAGAAGACAATAAAGAGGAAGCACAAAAATCCCTTAAAGAATGGCAGGAGAACAATGCTAAAGAGTTACAAATCCTTAAAGAAAAACAGGATAACATAATCAAACAGGTAGAAGTCCTTAAGGAAAAACAGGAAAACACATCCAAACAGATGATGGAAATGAACAAAACCATACTAGACCTAAAAAGGGAAGTAGACACAATAAAGAAAACCCAAAATGAGGCAACACTGGAGATAGAAACCCTAGGAAAGAAATCTGGAACCATAGATACCAGCATCAGCAACAGAATACAGGAGATGGAAGAGAGAATCTCAGGTGCAGAAGATTCCATAGAGAACATCGGCACAACAATCAAGGAAAATGTAAAATGCAAAAAGATCCTAACTCAAAACATCCAAGAAATACAGGACACAATGAGAAGACCAAACCTACAGATAATAGGAGTGGATGAGAATGAAGATTTTCAACTCAAAGGACCAGCAAACATCTTCAACAAAATTATAGAAGAAAACTTCCCAAATCTAAAGAAAGAGATGCCCATGAACATACAAGAAGCCTACAGAACTCCAAATAGACTGGACCAGAAAAGAAATACCTCCCGACACATTATAATCAGAACAACAATTGCTCTAAATAAAGATAGAATACTAAAAGCAGTAAGAGAAAAAGGCCAAGTAACATATAAAGGCAAGCCTATCAGAATTACACCAGATTTTTCACCAGAGACTATGAAAGCCAGAAGATCCTGGACGGATGTTATACAGAAACTAAGAGAACACAAATTCCAGCCCAGGCTACTATACCCAGCCAAACTCTCAATTAACATAGATGGAGAAACCAAAGTATTCCACGACAAAACCAAATTCACACATTATCTCTCCACGAATCCAGTCCTTCAAAGGATAATAACAGAAAAAAACCAATACAAGGACAGGAACCACGCCCTAGAAACAACAAGAAGGTAATCCCTCAACAAACCTAAAAGAAGACAGCCACAAGAACAAAATGCCAACTTTAACAACAAAAATAACAGGAAACAACAATTACTTTTCCTTAATATCTCTTAATATCAATGGACTCAACTCCCCGATAAAAAGACATAGACTAACAAACTGGCTACACAAACAAGACCCAACATTTTGCTGCTTACAGGAAACTCATCTCAGAGAAAAGGATAGACACTATCTCAGAATGAAAGGCTGGAAAACAATTTTCCAAGCAAATGGCATGAAGAAACAAGCTGGAGTAGCCATTCTAATATCTGATAAGATTGACTTCCAACCCAAAGTCATTAAAAAAGACAGGGAGGGACACTTCATACTCATCAAAGGTAAAATCCTCCAAGAGGAACTATCAATCCTGAATATCTATGCTCCAAATACAAAGGCAGCCACATTCATTAAAGAAACTTTAGTAAATCTCAAAGCACACATTGCACCTCATACAATAATAGTGGGAGACTTCAACACACCACTTTCACCAATGGACAGATCATGGAAACAGAAACTAAACAGGGACACAGTGAAACTAAGAGAAATTATGAATCAAATGGATCTGGCAGATATCTACAGAACATTCTATCCTAAAACAAAAGGATATACCTTCTTCTCAGCACCTCATGGTACCTTCTCCAAAATTGACCACATAATTGGTCACAAAGCAGGCCTCAACAGATATAAAAATATTGAAATTGTCCCATGCATCCTATCAGATCACCATGGACTAAGGCTGATCTTCAATAACAAAATAAATAATAGAAAGCCAACCTTCACGTGGAAACTGAACAACACTCTTCTCAATGATACCTTGGTCAAGGAAGGAATAAAGAAAGAAATTAAGGACTTTTTAGAGTTCAATGAAAATGAAGCCACAACATACCCAAACATATGGGACGCAATGAAAGCATTTCTAAGAGGAAAACTCATAGCTCTGAGTGCCTCCAAAAGGAAACTAGAGAGAGCACACATTAGCAGCTTGACAACACACCTAAAAGCACTAGAACAAAAGGAAGCAAATTCACCCAAGAGGAGTAGAGGGCAGGAAATAATCAAACTCAGGGGTGAAATCAACCAAGTGGAAACAAGAAAAACTATTCAAAGAATCAACCAATCAAGGAGCTGGTTCTTTGAGAAAATCAACAAGATAGATAAACCCTTAGCCAGACTCACTAGAGGGCACAGGGAAAGCATCCTAATTAACAAAATCAGAAATGAAAAAGGAGACATAACAACAGATCCTGAAGACATCCAAAACACCATCAGATCCTTCTACCAAAGGCTATACTCAACAAAACTGGAGAACCTGGATGAAATGGAGAAGTTCCTAGACAGATACCAGGTACCAAAGTTGAATCAAGATCAGGTTAATGATCTAAACAGCCCTATATCCCCCAAAGAAATAGAAGCAGTCATTAATAGTCTCCCAACTAAAAAAAGCCCAGGACCAGATGGGTTTAGTGCAGAGTTCTATCAGACCTTCAAAGAAGATCTAATCCCAGTTCTTCACAAACTATTCCACAAAATAGAAACAGAAGGTACTCTACCCAACTCATTCTATGAAGCCACAATTACTCTGATACCTAAACCACAAAAAGACCCAACAAAGATAGAAAACTTCAGACCAATATCCCTTATGAATATTGATGCAAAAATCCTCAATAAAGTTCTTGCTAACCGAATCCAAGAACACATCAAAACAATCATCCATCCTGACCAAGTAGGTTTCATCCCAGGGATGCAGGGATGGTTCAATATACGGAAATCCATCAACGTAATCCAGTATATAAACAAACTCAAAGAAAAAAACCACATGGTCATCTCGTTAGATGCGGAAAAAGCATTTGACAAGATCCAACACCCATTCATGATAAAAGTCTTGGAAAGATCAGGAATTCAAGGCCCATACCTAAACATGATAAAAGCAATCTACAGCAAACCAGTAGCCAACATCAAAGTAAATGGTCAAAAGCTTGAAGCAATCCCTCTAAAATCAGGGACTAGACAAGGCTGTCCACTTTCTCCATACCTATTCAACATTGTACTTGAAGTCCTAGCCAGAGCAATTCGACAACAAAAGGAGATCAAAGGGATACAAATTGGAAAAGATGAAGTCAAAATATCACTTTTTGCAGTTGATATGATAGTATATATAAGTGACCCTAAAAATTCCACCAGAGAACTCCTAAGCCTGATAAACAGCTTCGGTGAAGTAGCTGGATATAAAATTAACTCAAACAAATCAATGGCCTTTCGCTACACAAAGAATAAACAGGCTGAGAAAGAAATTAGGGAAACAACACCCTTCTCAATAGTCACAAAGAATATAAAATATCTTGGCGTGACTCTAACTAAGGAAGTGAAAGATCTGTATAATAAAAACTTCAAGTCCCTGAAGAAAGAAATTATAGAAGATCTCAGAAGATGGAAAGATCTCCCATGCTCATGGATTGGCAGGATCAACATTGTAAAAATGGCTATCTTGCCAAAAGCAATCTACAGATTCAATGCAATCCCCATCAAAATTCCAAATCAATTCTTCAACGAATTAGAAAGTGCAATCTGCAAATTCATCTGGAATAACAAAAAACCTAGGATAGCAAAAACTCTTCTCAAGGATAAAAGAACCTCTGGTGGAATCACCATGCCGGACCTAAAGCTCTACTACAGAGCAATTGTGATAAAAACTGCATGGTACTGGTATAGTGACAGACAAATAGACCAATGGAATAGAATTGAAGACCCAGAAATGAACCCACACACCTATGGTTACTTGATCTTCGACAAGGGAGCTAAAAACATCCAGTGGAAGAAAGACAGCATTTTCAACAAATGGTGCTGGCACAACTGGTTGTTAACATGTAGAAGAATGCGAATCGATCCATTCCTATCTCCTTGTACTAAGGTCAAGTCTAAGTGGATCAAGGAACTTCACATAAAACCAGAGACACTGAAACTTATAGAGGAGAAAGTGGGGAAAAGCCTTGAAGATATGGGCACAGGGGAAAAATTCCTGAATAGAACAGTAATGGCTTGTGCTGTAAGATCAAGAATTGACAAGTGGGACCTCATGAAACTACAAAGCTTCTGCAAGGCTAAAGACACCATCAATAAGACAAAAAAACCACCAACAGATTGGGAAAGGATCTTCACCTATCCTAAATCAGATAAGGGACTAGTATCCAATATATATAAAGAACTCAAGAAGGTGGACTCCAGAAAGTCAAATAACCCCATTAAAAAATGGGGCTCAGAACTGAACAAAGAATTCTCACCTGAGGAATACCGAATGGCAGAGAAACACCTGAAAAAATGTTCAACATCCTTAATCATCAGGGAAATGCAAATCAAAACAACCCTGAGATTCCACCTCACACCAGTCAGAATGGCTAAGATCAAAAATTCAGGTGACAGCAGATGCTGGCGAGGATGTGGAGAAAGAGGAACACTCCTCCATTGTTGGTGGGATTGCAAGCTTGTACAACCACTCTGGAAATCAGTCTGGCGGTTCCTCAGAAAATTGGACATAGTACTACCGGAGGATCCAGCAATACCTCTCCTGGGCATATATCCAGAAGATGTCCCAACCGGTAAAAAGGACACATGCTCCACTATGTTCATAGCAGCCCTATTTATAATAGCCAGAAGCTGGAAAGAACCCAGATGTCCCTCAACAGAGGAATGGATACAGAAATTATGGTACATTTACACAATGGAGTACTACTCAGCTATTAAAAAGAATGAATTTATGAAATTCCTAGCCAAATGGATGGACCTGGAGGGCATCATCTTGAGTGAAGTAACACAATCACAAAAGAACTCATACAATATGTATTCATTGATAAGTGGATATTAGCCCAAAACTTAGGATACCCAAGATATAAGATACAATTTGATAAACGCATGAAACTCAAGAAGAATGAAGACCAAAGTGTGGACACTGTGCACCTTCTTAGAATTGGGAACAAAACACCCAGGGAAGGAGTTACAGAGACAAAGTTCGTAGCTGTGATGAAAGGATGGACCATTTAGAGACTGCTGTATCCAGGGATCCGTCCCATAATCAGCTTCTAAACGCTGACACCATTGCATACACTAGCAAGATTTTGCTGAAAGGACCCAAATATAGCTGTCTCTTGTGAGATGATGCCGGGGCCTAGCAAACACAGGAGTGGATATTCACAGTCAGCTATTGGATGTATCACAGGGCTCCCAATGGAGAAGCTAGAGAAAGTACCCAAGGAGCTAAAGGGATCTGCAACCCTATTGTTGGAACAACATGATGTACTAACCAGAACCCCGGAGCTCTTGTCTCTAGCTGCATATGTATCGAAAGATGGCCTAGTCGGCCATCATTGGAAAGAGAAGCCCATTGGACTTGCAAACTTTATATGCCCCAATATAGGGGAATGCCAGGGCCAAAAGAATGGGAATGGGTGGGTAGGGAAGTGGGGGGCGCTATGGGGGACTTTAGGGATAGCATTGGAAATGTAATTGAGGAAAATATGTAATAAAAATATTAAAAATCAAAAAAAAAGAGAGCACATGGATCCATACACCAGACTAACGCGGGGATAGGGTATGAGTATATGGGTTATGAGAATGCCAAGGTTCCAGGAGGTGAGTTTCTCTGAAACTCTTTGCCTCGTGAGTGCTCCCAGGCCTCTCAGCCTGCCAAGAAAACTTCACTAGAGCGTGCATAGCAGGACACAGTGTATGTATGTCAACTAGTCTTCATTGTATTCTGGGACCTTTGTATTTCGGTGCACTGAGTCTGTTTTCCTGAGCCAAGGTGTCTATAGGGACAGAAACACAGGGATGGTGAGCAGTGAGTGGTGGCATGGCACAGTCTGCCATAGTTACCCTGAATTCACAGCTGCCCATGGCCTCAACTGGGCCATCAGCTGTGGTTAATGTCAGTTTCCTGTGAAGCATTTCCTTTCTTCCTCTCTTTCTGGCCCCACATTGCATAATACCTGTAGGTTCTTGTTTTCCTGGATTGGTATGTGTGGTGGTTTCAAAGAGAATAACCTCCATAGGCTAATATGTTTGAATATTTGGTCCCCTTGGAACTGGTTGGGAAAGATTAGGAGTGTGGCCTTCTGGAAGTAGATTTGGTCTTTTTGTAGAAAGTATGTCACTGAAGGTGGGCTTTGAGGTTTGAGGTGACTCAGCACCATTCCCGCTGACCTGCTGCCACACCCCTGGCCACCATGATTATAACCTTCTGAAAATGTAAGCAAGTCCCCAGTTAAACACTTTCTTTGTATGTTGCCTTGGTCATGGTGTTTTATCACAGCAATAGTTTTGGCACAGCAGCAGAACAACTAAAGCAGTTTGTTTGTCCAAACATGTTTATTTCTCAGCTAGGGATAACAAGATACATCTGGTGGAATTTTTGGGGTCACTTAAGTACATGATCATATCATCTGCAAATAGTGATATTTTGACTTCTTCCACTGCATGATAGTGCTACAGCAACAGAAAGGTAGATCAATGGAATAGAATTGAAGACCCAGAAATGAACCCACACACCTATGGTCACCTGATCTCTTACAAGGGATCTAAAACCATCCAGTAGAAAAAAAAGATAGCATTTTCAACAAATGGTGCTGGCACAACTGTCAGTTATCATGTAGAAGAATGCGAATTGATCCATTCTTATCTTCTTGTACAAAGCTCAAGTCTAAGTGAATCAAGGAACTACACATAAAACCAGAGACACTGAAATTTATAGAGGAGAAAGTGAAGAAAACCCTCAAAGATATGGGCACAGGGGAAAAATTCCTAAACAGAACAGCAATAGCCTGTGCTGTAAGATCTAGAATTGAAAAATGGGACCTCATAAAATTGCAAAGCTTCTGTAGGCCAAAAGTTACTGTCAATAAGACAAAAAGGCCACCAACAGATTGGGAAAGAATTTTTACCAATCCTAAATCTGAGAGGGGACTAATATCCAATGTATACAAAGAGCTCAAGAAGCTGAACTCCAGAAATTCAAATAACCCCATTAAAAATGAGGTACAGAGCTAAACGAAGAATTCTCACCTGAGGAATACTGAATGGCTGAGAAGTACCTGAAAAAAAATGTTCAGCATCCTTAATCATCAGGGAAATGCAAATCAAAACAACCCTGAGATTCCATCTCACAGCAGTCAGAATGGCTAAGATCAAATATTCAGGTGACAGCAGATGCTGGAGAGGATGTGGAGAAAGAAGAACACTCCTCCATTGCTGGTGGGATTGCAAGCTTCTACAACCACTCGAAATCAGTCTGGCGGTTCATCAGAAAACTGGACATAGTACTACTGGAAGATCCAGCAATACCTCTCCTGGTCATATACCCAGAAGATGCTCCAACTGGTAATAAGGACACATGCTCGACTATTCATAGCAGCCCTATTCATAATAGCCAGAAACTGGAACGAACCTAGATGTCCCTCAACAGAGGAATGGATACAGAAAATGTGATACATTTACACAATGAAGAAATACTCAGCTATTAAAAACAATGAATTTATGAAATTCTTGGGCATATGGATGTATCTGGAGGATATCATCCTGAGTGAGGTAACCCAATCTCAAAAGAAGTCACTTGATATGCACTCAGTGATAAGTGGATATTAGCCCAGAAACCTAGAATACCCAAGATAAAACCTCCAAAACACAAGAAAATCGAGAAGGAAGACCAACTCATGGATACTTTATTCCTCCCTAGAATAGGGAATAAAATATCCATGGAAGGAGTTGCAGAGACAAAGTTTGGAGCTAAGATGAAAGGATGGACCATCCAGAGACTGGGGTCCATCCCATAATCAGCCAGTAAACACAGACACTATTGCATAAGCCAGCAAGATTTTGCTGAAAGAACCATGATATAGCTGTCTCCTGGGAGGCTTTGCCAGTGCCTGGCAAATACAGACTGTATCCTCACAGTCATCTATAGGATGGAACACAGGGCCCCCAATGTAGGAGCTAGAGAAAGTTTCCAAGGAGCTGAAGGGTTCTGCAACCCTATAGGTCGATCAACAATAGGAACTAATCAGTACCCCCCAGGACTCGTGTCTCTAGCTGCATATATAGCAGAAAATGGCCTAGTTGGCCATCATTAGGAAGAGAAGCCCCTTGGTCTAGCAAACTTTATATGCCCCAGTACGGGGGAAAGCCAGGGCCAAGAAGTTTTAAGTGAGTGGGTAGGGGAGCAGGGCAGGGGGAGGGTATAGGGGACTTTTGGGATAGCATTTGAAATGTAAATGAAGAAAATATCTAATAAAAATTAAAAAAAAAAAACCTTTCTTCTTAACAGGAGGAAGGGTTATGGCTTCTAAGGGAATAGGAACTACACTGGAAGATCAATAGGGTCAACTAACCTGGACCCTGCGGCTCTCAGTGACTGAAACGCCAACCAAAGCACATTCTTGGGTTGTACCTAAGTCTCTCTGCACATATGTAGCAGATGTGCAGCTTGGTCTTCATGTGGGTCTGGTGCAGCTGGAGCAGGGGCTATCACAAAAGCTATTGCCTGTATATAGAATATGTTCTTCTAGTTGGGCTGCCTTGAGGATGCACTTAGTTTGTCAAGGTGAGGGGATACCCAGGGGCCCCCACCTACTTAGAGGAGAAGGGGATAGGGGAAGGATTGTGGTAGTGACTGGGAGAGGGAAGTGAAAAGGACTTAAAGTGAATAAGTAAATACACACACACACACACACCACATTAAAAAAAAAACAACATTTCTTCCTAAAATTACTTAATCAAATCAGGAATTCTATTAAATCATTAATTTATTTAAGTAGTATTAATTAATGAAAGTTCATCTATATGCTGATTTGCAGGAAATCTGCCCAATAGGGTGGGATGATGTCCAGGAATCATTAGACTTTCTAATTGTGACAGGAAAGGCACATCAGTAGTAAGAAGCAATCCTGAGACAAAAACTTCTGAAGGCCTTGCAATTCAGACTTTACCCATCATAGTCATTTCCAGAAAACTTACTTATTTGTCTTTAGCCTTTCCTAGATGGCTCCTGATAATCCTTACAATCTCAGGAAGTAAGGCACTTACCACCACTGCTAATGATGATTTGAATTCAAGCTACTTCCCCTGATGATCTACAAGTTCTCTTCTTACTTTCCTCATATGCTATAGTAAGTCACACACACACACACACACACACAAACACACACACAAAGTAAATAAATAAATATTTTTTAAGTCAGTGGAACAGAGGCAAGTCGTATAGCAGAATCAAACTACATGGAAGACCAAAATGCCCACCCCATGGCATATAACCCCACGGTGGCTGGAAGAAAGATACCCAAATGCTTGCCATGGGCCTGCTGTCGGCATCACTATGATGAGCAAATATGTGATGGAGAGATGGAAAGATGGAGTGTGAGGTGGAGAGATGGGAGAGAAAGCAACGCTGAATGGTTGGTGCACTGTGGAGAGAGGTGGAACTGGGAGATGCTATAGTGGTGAGGAACAGGTAGAAATGAACAACTTGCACAACCACCTGAGTTCACGGTGATGTCTGAGCCCAGATGAGCCTAGGCTGCTGCCAAGGGCCATGTGCAGCCAAGATCTGTACTGATGTCTGTGGTCTGTGTTGCCACTGAAGGACATCTTGGTGTCAGTGGTCTGAACTGCTACCTGAGATCATGTTAATGGCAGGAGGCCACATTGATATTGGTGGCCAAACTGGTCTAAGTGGCTTATGCTGCCACCTGAGTTCATGGTGACGTCTTAGCCCAATCTGCCACTGAAGGTCATGTCTGGGTCTGTAGTCCTGATATAACTGAGGTCTATGTCAATGTCCTTGGCTCAAGTTAACATCAAAGACCATGTAAATGTCAGTGGTCTGGATGTCTGAGGGCCATGCTGCCATTGGGAACATACTGATCTGAGTAGCCTGAGCTGCCACCTGAAGCCATGGGGACATTGGGCCTGTGACACCAGAGGCTGTGTCTGGGTCTGTAGTCATATCACAGCTAGGGTTTGTGTTAAGGTCCAAGGACCATGTTACCACCAGAGGCCATGAGAATGTCCTTGGTCTGGGCTGATGCCTAAGGTAATGTTAAAGTCCAAGCACTGTGTTGAGCTGTCCCTGTCCTTCACCTGGGCATCATGGGAGAGCTGGCTATGGTGGTATGGACATGGGAGAGCTGGCCTTGAAGGAATGAGTATGAGAGAGCTGGCCCTGTCCCTTACCAGTTGCAACACTTGGGAGAGCTTGGCCAGCACAGTAGAGCTGGCACTCATGGCACTGGTGACATGGGCTTAGGAGAGCTGACATGATGACCAACTCACCTTCCACGCAGTCCCAGATCCATGGCTCTGAGTTGGCCCACCCCAACATCCACCCCATCTATGAACTGTTGGGGCATGTTAAAGGGCTGGCCCTGTAGATCTAAAGTTGTAAGATCTCTATGACACAGGACAACAACAGGATATTTGGGAGGTGTCCTAGTGAGGATCCAGTATTGATAGAATTGCAGAAGCCAGAGACCTTGAACCATATCAATGACTCACTGCAATGAATATTTGCAAGTAAAGCTGTTTGAGCAAGGGGATATACTATGGGACACACTATGACACACTGCAGCTACCATGGTGAGATGTTTTGTTTTCTTTGGTGGGGAGGAGTTTACAAGAGTGGAGAAAGGATATGAAGCAGTGGGGAGATGAGTGGGACTGGTGTGTACAAAGAATCAATAAAAAGTTAAAAAATTAAAAAACAAACCAAAACTAACCAAAACAAAACAAAAACCCACATTGAGTTTATTTACCAAGGGAAAGAACATCCAAGTGGATAAGGTATGTTCCACTTTTACGTTTCCAGCAATATTTACAGGAGATGTAATACCACCAGACAAAATGACTACCTATGTCTATGTGGCTTAAGCAATAGCAGCTTCAGTGGCCAAAGATATACTTCCTGGTGTGTTACTCAATCAGAATCTGCCCTTGGTCCAAGGTTTCTGTATGGACACATGATATCCATGCAGTGAAATACACACCAACTCTATTATTCACAGCCAAACTGGATATCTCCTTTCATCTGACTCTGAGTTTTTAAGATTTATTTTTATTATTTTTAATTATGTAGGTATGTAAGTTTGCATGTGCATACTCATGAGTGCAGATACCTATGGAAACCAGAAACATCAGATCCCCCTGGATCTGTAGTTACAAGGGATTGCGAGCCTCTCGATGTGGGTGCTGGGAACTGAACTTGGGTCCTCTGGAAGAGTAGTAAGCACTCTTAGAGATTAGACCATCTCTAGCACCTACTTTGATTTTCTTCCCAGCACATGTTTTGCAAATGCTTGCCCAATGAAAAATAAATGGGTGTTGCTCTCTGAAGTCATGTTCAGCCAGTATAAGTTTATAAGGTTCTGTTCCCTCAGATTAGGTTCTCTCTGTCTGTTTAGCTATACTCAACTGTCAAACAACAAAAGTGACCCTGATCTCCTCCCTCCAAGAAAAACAAACTCCAGTGTTTTTTGAGCTTACAAAATATATTTCATAATAATGTAAGTTCAAAGCAATGACTAGCTGAAAAAACCTGTTCAACTAGAGAATGTAAGTTTGTGAGAAAACAGTATTACTTTTCAAGTGCCTCCCTTAAGCCTATTATAAGTCTGTTTTATGAAGTGAGGAATCCTGCAAGAATATGGGGACACCCAGAAGTGAGCAGAGTCTTTTTTTTTTTTTTAAAGATTTTATTTATTATATGTCACACTTCAGACACTCCAGAAGAGGGCGCCAGATCTCGTTGCGGATGGTTGTGAGCCACCATGTGGTTGCTGGGATTTGAACTCTGGACCTTCGGAAGAGCAGTCGGGTGCTCTTACCCACTGAGCCATCTCACCAGCCCCATGAGCAGAGTCTTAATAGCCCAGGACTTCTAGGGCAAGTAAAATCTCAATGTCCTTCTACCACAGAACAAATGGGAATAGAACATCAGTGACTCTCTGGAGATTTTCCAGTGTGCCAGTTTGATAACCTGGGCCACCATCATAATGTGTGCCTTCAGTTACCAAGACAATGTTCATTTGAACAGGTCAGTGACTTACATTAAGTGGGTGAGGAAACTTGAGCGCTCATCTCCATAAAGCATTTGATTTGATTCCAGCACCAGCTTAAGCTCTTATTCCAGACTAGACCCAGCCATGCTTAAGGTACACACCCCTGATTACTAGCACAGGTGGAAGCCTAGATGTTTGTGTCATTTCCTCATAATCTGAAGGGTTGGTGGTGGTCATTGAGCTGTAACACAGAACTGATGTCTACTTTGCTGGTATATGTCTCTAGCATGCAAGGAATCTCCACCAAGAATCCACACTGTCTGTAAATAAGACCATTTCTTCCCCAGTTTTTTGTAAATCTACCTCAGGAGTTCCCAGATCTATATCAACGTGGTTGGGATCCTGAATAATCTAAGGAATGCCTTTCTTTAGAGTGACATATAGGATGCTTGCTGGTGGCCACAGAACCAACCATGCCTTCCTGGTCGCCCATAAACATTCAGATTTTGTTTCCACTGTCTGTTTCATTTCTTTAAAAATAAAGCTAAAGTGGTCTGTCCTTCTGGTGTCTATCTGGTACCAATGTTTTTGACAGACTAAGTGATCAACTTGAAAAGACTCAGCTACAGGATGGAGGGTGTTGTCACTGGAGAAGATCAAGATAAGACACTTAATTCCCAGGACACCCTTCTGCTTGACAGAGTGAGAGTATGAGGGAGAGGCTTGAGACTGGGTTTCTTTTCTGATTACCTTCCATGCCTAAGTGTTCATTCTTAAAGTTTAAAAAAGGATTTATTTATTTATTTATTTATTTATTTATTTATTTATTTAATGCATATAAGTACACTGCCTTCATATGGTTGTTGGGAATTGAATTTTTAGGACCATTGCCTGATCCAGTCAACTCCACTCACTCAGTCACTTGCTCTGGCCCAAAGATTTATTTATTATTATATATATGTACATTGCAGCTTACTTCAGATGCACCAGAAGAGGGCATCAGATTTCATTACGGGTGGTTGTTAGTCACCATGTGGTTGCTGGAATTTGAACTCAGGACCTTGGGAAGAGTGCTCTTACCCGCTGAGCCATCTCACCAGCCCCCTAAGTGTTCATTCTGATGCTTTGAAATGTTGCAGTAAGCATGACAGGAAACTGGACATCAATGTGCATCTTCATCACCCCCAGCCCCCACATCTGCACTTTCTCAGGATAGGATTACTGACTGAACATTGATGCTAACATTCTATTTACAGTTTTTCCATTTATATAAATTAGACAGATGAGGCAAGTTTTGTACTTCCCACCATATAGTGCAAATTCAGGCAAATAAAGTGACATTAGAAAGGGGATCAGTAAACCTCCTCTGAGGAAACCCATTATTTATTATTTGAAGCATAGCATTTGTAAAGTCCTAACAGGTACACTTTAAATTTACCCAAAGGTTCTAGAGACAAACAACTTCAAAGAGCTGCTGGGGATTATTTTGCCAAGAACTTCTTTTATATTACTGACAAGGATGGTGAGATTTTTATCATGTAAATTCCTTAAACACTGAATCTACTTCAATAAACCAAATTTTAAGGCAATTCTTCATTCCTTTTTAAAAAAAATATTGGAGATTTTATGTATGTTTCAAATGTTATCCCCTCCTCACCCCTGTTTCTATTAGGGTGTTCCCCTACCCACCTCACTTCCCTCACATACTCCCACACTGGGGCATCAAGCTTCCCATAACCAAAAGTCTTTACTCCCATTGATGTCAGATAAGGCCATCCTCAGCTACATATGCAGCTGGAACCATGGGTCCCTCCATGTGTACTCCTTGGTTGGTGGTTTAACCCTTGGGAACTCTGGGACAGGAGGTCTGGTTAGTTGATATTTTTGTTCTTCCTATGGGGTTGCAAACCTGAAGGGTCAGATACTTCAGTGCTTTCTCTAACTCCCCCACTGGGAAGCCTACACTGAGTCCAGTGGTTGACTTTGAGCATCTGCCTCTGTATTTGGAAGGCTCTGGCAGAGCCTCTCAGGAGATAGCTGTATCAGGCTCCTGTCAGCAAGTACTTCTTGGAATCCACAATAGAATCTGAGTTTGGTGACAGTATATGGGATGGATCCCCAGGTGGGGCAGTCTTTGGATGGCCTTTCCTTCAGTCTCTGCTCCACACTTTGTCTCTGTATTTCCTCCCATGCATATTTTGTTACCCCTTCTAAAAAGGACAGAAAAACCCACACTTTGGTCTTCATTTTTATTGCGCTTCATGTGATCTGTGAATTGTAGCTTGGGCATTCCAAGCTTTTGGGCTAATATCCACTTATCAGTGAGTACATACTATGTGTGTTCTTTTGTTACCTCATCCAGGATGATATTTTCTAGTTTCATCCATTTGCCTAAAAATTTCATGAATTCATTTTTTAAAAATAGCTGAGTAGTACTCCATTGTGTACATGTACCACATTCTCTATATCAACTCCTCTGTTGAAGGACATCTGGGTTCTTTCCAACTTCTGGATATTATATATAGGGCTGCTATGAACATAGCAGAACATGTGTCCTTGTTATATGTTGGAGAATCTTTTGGGCATATGCCCAGGAGTGGTATAGCTGGATCCTCAGGTTCAATTTTCTGAGGAACCGCCAGACTGATTTCGAGAGTGATTGCACCAGCTTGCAATCCCACCAGCAATGAAGGAATGTTCCTTTCTCCACATCCTTGCCAGCATCTGCTGTCACCTGAGTTTTTGATCTTAGCCATTCTAACTGGTATGAGGTGGAATCTCAGGGCTGTTTTAATTTGCATTTCCCTGATGACTAAGGATGTTGAAGGTTTCTTTAGGTACTCTTGGCCATTTGATATTCCTCATTTGAGAATTCTTTGTTTAGCTCTATACCCCATTTTTAAATAGGGTTGTTTATTTCTCTGGGGTCTAACTCATGACCTCAAGCTGTATTACAGAGCAATGATGATAAAAACTGCATTGTATTGGTACAGAGATAGGCAAGTAGATTAATGAAATAGAATTGAAGACCCAGAAATGAACCTACACACATATGGTCACTTGACATTTGACAAAGGATCTAAAATCAGCCAGTGAAAAAAAGACAGCATTTTCAACAAATGGTGCTGGTTTACCTGGAGGTCAGCATGTACAATAATGCAAATTGACCCAGTCTTTTCTCCATGTACAAAGTTCAAGTCCAAGTAGGTCAAGGACCTCCACATAAAACTAAATACACTGAAACTAATAGAGGAGACAGTGGAGAGGGCCTCCAACACATGGGCACAGAGAAAAATTTCCTGAACAGAACACCAAAGGCTCATGCTCTAAGATCAAGAATCAACAAATGAGACCTCATAGAATTGCACAGCTTCTGTAAAGGAAAGACAGTGTCAATAGGACAAAACAGCAACCAACAGATTGGGAAAAGATCTTTAGCAATTCTTCATTTCTAAAGAGGTTCCTAGATTTGGTCTACCCAAGGGCTGAGTACTTCCTCCTAGGCAATAACTTTGAATACATTTGCTAAAACCGGAGAGCAGTGAGGTGCAAGGAAATCTGCTCTGTGGAAGGACCAACAAGTACTTTCAGTACCTTGCAATATAGTTTGTTTTGTAACTTAATTCAGATATGAAGAGTTAGAGGTCTTGTGTCTGTGCCAAGTCCTGTGCTAAAAGTTAAAATGGAAATCTATCTTCCAGTAGTTCACTGACAAAAACAAAATTGTCTCTTCTATTGTAAGAATCAAGTACCTGCACTTGGGACAGACAACATCTGTCCTTCATTCTTGTACTCCTTCATTTACTGAGTGGTTTGTGAAATGTTCCAGTTCCTGGCACTGTCCTGGGCCTGAATTATGGCATGTTCTTGAAGAAAACTCCAATAATACTAAAGAGAGCAAGTGCCTCTTTATACATACAGGCTCCAAGTGCCTGCTGCTTGCCATTCTGTCTTCCCATCATTTGCTCCCATCCCTTGCCAGTGTGTCCTCATCCTCGCTTTGGCTTGCTCACTGGTACTTCCTTCTACCACCCTTCTGTGGATTCTCCCATATCCCTACTTCTACATTCCCCACTTGCTTGTCTTTCCAGCTATCTCCTACTTGCTTGCGTGCCAATGTCCTCCTCACTTCTGACCACCTCTCTCCCCACCACCTGCCTGCCCTGCTCCCTTGTCTTTCCCTCTCTGTTTTTAGGTGGCCATCCCAGTTTGCTATTATGAACTAACGCCTTTTTCATGGAGTAAACAACATGTACTTAGTCTTCCATATTTGCAGGTCGGATGTTTACATTAGTTTTCCCTGAATAAAAAGTACGTTTTTCTTCAGGAGTTCTCAGGATAAATCACTCTCTCCCATCTTCTAGCTCCTACGGCTTTGTGCTCAAGGCAAAGTAGGTTAGACCCACCAAGAGTCATCTCTTGTAACTGAAGTCAACTAATTATAGTCATTATTCACAGCAGAACTAAACTAGTTTTTAACTGAATGGTTGGGTAATTCACCACGGTCATGGTGAACTTAAAAGCTAAGCATGATATTTCACACTTATTAACTTGGTATGATTCATCCCTTTGAAACTACTTAATCTGCAAACATAGATTTGGTGGATACCCAACCAGCTTGAGGTTATTTTTGACATCAGAAATACAGCAGACACACTTCTTCCAACTGTGGTATATAACACTAAAAACACACTAACTTTACTGCCAAAATAATGCAAAAGTCATGTCATGGTCCCTCTTCTCCTTGGTGTTCTGTGACTTTCATATTGTGATATGAAAGAAATTAACATATCTTAACATATGCAAATGATGTTGAGTGGAGGAACAAATGTTAGTATACATGACCATATTTTCAAGAATATGAAATTACTGACCTTTACACACTTGTTTTTTTCTACTGGTCACAAGGTTACAGTAGTATTTAGAACCATTGACTTTAACTATCTGCTCCATGCTCCCTTTGATTTTAGAAGGTTCCTCAGTAGGTTGTCTTGTCTTTGCATAATGGAATAACCCAAACCTTCATCCTCTGAAAGTCTGGGTTGCTCAAAATCATGCTTGAATTGGGTTGTTGTCTTTTTCACCTTTCTTTAGAGGAAGGGTGTGTTAAAGGATAGAAGATGCTCAATGATGATTCTGTGTTCCAGACATTCTTTCCCTTCCTTCTTTGGTAAGAACTTTACCAAGATCATCCTGAAAAAATCAGAATCAATTATCAAGCAATATAGTAGTTCTCTTTGATTCAGGGGCACAAGTGCCCTAAATGCCAGGTACTGGTCTTAACATCAAGGTCAATAAAATAGTGGTTGGAATTGAGTGGAAGTTTTTCTCCCATTTGATCTTTTAGGCCATTTGCCAACATGATTTTTGGACAGGGAAACATTTTACTTTTTGTTATTCTGCTAAGGGTAGCAGGAAGCATATGCCATTCTTATTTCTATCCCTTTATTTCTGTTCCCAGGATGCCTGGTTGTGGGGAAAATAGTGACATAGTGGACATTGATGTTTTTATTTTTAAGCAGTATATTTTGATTATATTAATTTCTAAGTACACATCAGTTCCGAAGAACATTGCTCTTCCACAGGTGAAAAATTCTTGAACAAAACACCAATGGTTTGTGCTGTAATATCAAGAATCAACAAGTGGGACCTCATAAAATTGCAAAGCTTCTGTAAGGCAAAGGACACTGTCAATAAGACAAAAAGGCAACCAACAGATTATGAAAAGATCTTTACCAATCCTAAATCTAATAGGGGGCTAACATCCAATATATATAAAGAACTCAAGAAGTTGGATTCCAGAAAACCAAATAAATCTATTAAAAAATGGGGTACAGAGCTAAACAAAGAATTCTCAACTAAGGAATACTAAGTGGCTGAGAAGCACCTAAAGAAATGTTCAACATCCTTAGTTATCAGGAAAATGCAAATCAAAACAGCCCTGAGGTTCCATCTCACACCAGTCAGAATGGCTAAGATAAAAAACTCAGGTGACTGGGACTATACCACCAACCGAAGAAAACACATGGTGGGACTTCTGGCTCTAGCTGCATATGTAGTAGAGGATGGCCTAGTCAGTCATCAGTGAGAGGAGAGACCCTTGGTCCTGTGAATGTTCTTTGCCCCAGTATAGGGGAATGCCAGGCACAGGAAGCAGGAGTGTGTGTGTTGGTGAGGGGGAGAGGGTAAAGGGTAGGAGGGTTTGGAAGGAAAACCAAGAAAGGGGATAACATTTGAAATGTAAATAAGAAAAATATCTAAGAAAAAAAGAAGAAAAAAGTTAGAGAAGTGGAGAAGAAAAAAGAAAAAAAAAGAATATTACTGTCCAGCTAGTACTATATATCAAAAACTGTTCAATAGTTATTTCTCTGATTGTGAGGCTCACAGCTAAGAAAGATATACCTGATAATCAGCAAAGGAGAAAAGACTCAAGAGACATCAAAGGACTGATATTGGCAGTTATAGTCATTGGATTTTCCCCTACATAGGAGAATGTTAATTTGAACTCAGTCCAAGTTCAAGCTTCATTACTTCCCAGTCAGTTTTCTCACATTAATAGATGACACCCTGTAAGGTCAGGAGATGAACTGGTATTATAATTAAGACATAGGGGACAGGTGTTCTCATTTCAGCACAGCACAGAAGGCAACAGTTGGCTTGCTGCGGTGGGAGAACTGGATTCTGATGGTGCCAAGTGGCATTGGTTTCTGATGCTTATATTCTTGAGCTTGCCTCTTGCCATCTGGTTATCTCTGGTGTTAACTGGCCTTGCTGTCTCTGACTGGAGACTGCCCCTTCTGTGAGCCTGTGAGCCTGATTGTGACTGGCAGGGCATGGTGATGGTGGCTGTAGCACAGGATCTTCCCCCAGGTGCAGCTGTGGACTGGAAGCTTAGTTTAGGTTTTATACCCAAAGCTAAAGATCAGAGCCATTAGCACCAAACAAGAGAGAACATACTGGCTGAATGTAGTGGTGCTCACTTTTGATTCCAGCACTGAGGAGGCAGATCCAGAAGGACCTCTGTGAGTTTGAGGCCAACCTGGTCTACAGAGTGAGTTCTAGAACACTCAGGGCTACACAGTGAGACCCAGTCTTAAACAAACAAATAAATAAACAAACAAAAAAACAAAAGCAACCCCACACACACTAAAGAGTGCTCTTTCATTTCATTATGTAATTAATTTTCTTTAAAAATGTCCGTTTTGGAAGAAACAATGGAAACAGGCAACCTTGGGAGGTTGGAGGTAGAGGATGCTCTAGAATGTACCAGAGACCTAGGAGGTGAGAGACTCTCAGGACTCAAATGGAGGGAACTTGGATGAAGTGCTCTACAGTGGGGAGGGGGAACTTGTACAGTTTACCTCCAATGGAGGGACAGGACATCAAGTAGAGGGATGGGGTTGCCATCCCACAGTCAAAAACTCTGTCACAGAATTGTTTCTGTCTGAAAGAACTGCAGGGACAAAAATGGAGAAGAGCACGAGAGAAAGGAGGTCCAGTGACAGGCCCAAGTGGGAATCCAGCTCAAGTGGAGGCCCAAGGCCCTGACGAGGTTACTAATGCTATGGAGAACTTGCAGACAGGAGCCTAGCATTGCTGCCTTCTGAGAGGGCCAACAAGCAGCTGAAAGAGTCAGATGCAGATATTTTCACCCAAGCAATGGACAAAAGCTGGAGAACCCTGGGGTTGAGTTGGGGAAAAGCTGGAAGCTGAGGAGGAAAGTGGCCCCATGGGAAGACCAGCTGACTTAACTGACCTTGACTCCCAAGATCTCTCAGACACTGAACCACCAACCAGGAAACATACACCAGCTGATGTGAGGCCCCTGACACATACATGTACAGCAGAGGACTGCTGGGTCTGGGTTCAGTCAGAGAAGATGTACCTAACCCTCAAGAGACTTGAGGCCCCAGGACTTGAGTGGAGAGGCCTGGTGGGATGAGGTGGGGTGGGGATATCCTCTTGGAGGTATGGGATGGGGAGCAGTCAGAAGCAAACCAGGAGGGAGATAAAGTCTGGACTGTAAAAAAGGATTAAAGGATAAAAATAAGCCGAGCACGGTGGTACACACCTTTAATTCCAACATTCAGGAGGCAGAGGCAGGTTGATTTCTGAGTTCAAGGCCAGCCTGGTCTATAAAGTGAGTTCCAGGACAGCCAGGGCTATACAGAGAAACCCTATCTCAAAAAACCAAAAAAAAAAAAAAGAATAAAAATAAATAAGTTTATTTTTAAAAATGTTCATTTTATTCGTGTTACCTGCCCATTCTTGTACAATTACTTTGTGGTTTAGGAGAAAAGTCAGTATATTTAGTTGTTTCAAAATGCAGAAATATTAATGTGTGTAGATTTTTTTTTCTTTAAAAAATTGGACATAGTACTACCGGAGGATCCAGCAATACCTCTCCTGGGCATATATCCAGAAGATGTCCCAACTGGTAAGAAAGACACATGCTCCACTATGTTCATAGCAGCCTTATTTATAATAGCCAGAAGCTGTAAAAAAATCCAGGTGTCTCTCAACAGAGGAATGGATACAGAAAATGTGGTACGTTTACACAATGGAATACTACTCAGCTATTAAAAAGAATGAATTTATGAAATTCCTAGGCAAATGGATGGACCTGGAGGGCATCATCCTGAGTGAGGTAACCCAATCACAAAAGAACTCACATGATATGTACTCACTGCTAAGTGGATATTAGCCCGGAAACTTAGAATACCCAAGATACAAGATACAATTTGCAAACACATGAAACTCAAGAAGAACGAAGACCAAAGTGTGGAAACTTTGCCACTTCTTAGAATTGGTAACAAAGCACCCATGGAAGGAGTTACAGAGACAAAGTTTGGAGCTGTGACGAAAGGATGGACCATCTAGAGACTGCCATAACCGGGGATGCATCTCATAATCAGCCTCCAAACGCTGACACCATTGCATACATTAGCAAGATTTTGCTGAAAGGACCCAGATATAGTTGTCTCTTGTGAGGCTAAGCTGGGGCCTAGCAAACACAGAAGGGGATGCTCACAGTCAGCTATTGAATGGATCACAGGGCCCCCAATGGAGGAGCTAGAGAAAGTACCCAAGGAGCTAAAGGGGTCTGCAACCCTATAGGTAGAACAACAATATAAACTAACCAGTACCCCCCCGCCTCCAGAGCTTGTGTCTCTAGCTGCATATGTATCAGAAGATGGCATAGTCCGCCATCATTGGAAAGAGAGGCCAATTGGTCTTGCAAACTTTAGATGCTTCAGTACAGGGGAACGCCAGGGCCAAGAAGTGAGAGTGGGTGGGTAGGGGAGTCAGGGGGAGGGTATGGGGGACTTTTGGGATAGCACTGGAAATGTAAATGAGGAAAATACCTAATAATTTTTTTAAAAAGGTCACATGAGATTTATTTATTTATTTATTCATTTTTTTGCCTGGTTGGTGGTTCAGTGTCTGAGAGATCTCAGGAGTCTGGGTCAGTTGAGACCACTGGTCTTCCCATGGGGCCGCCCTCCTCCTCAGCTTCTTCCAGCTTTTCCCCAATTCGATCACAGGGGTCCCCAGCTTCTGTCATTGGTTGGGTATAAATATCTGTATTTTTTTCTTTGACACTAAACTGTTAGATTTCTCCTAGGCATTTCTGTTAATGTTATTAATAATTTCACAGGTACATAATTACATTAAGTTCTCTGTTTATGTAGTTTCTACCAGGGACTTGTTCATTTTGGAATAACAAATATGACCCTACCTTTGCCTTTGGCAAATAAAATAAATCAGGAAGCACATTTATTTCCTTTTAAATGGTAGTTTCTGAAACTGAACTCGGACATGCTCAGCCTTAAGCTTTATACATTTCATTTCCGTCTTTCTCCAAATTAGTCATTATTTATAAATCATCATAGAAGCCACAGACCTGTACACTATTCTATACAATACATAAGGACATATGATGGTAGCTACAATTTTAATAATATGTAAGTTCATAGCCTATACACAATTCTACACTCCACTTTATTTTTTTTTATTTTGTGTATAAATATTTTGACTGCATGTGTGTATGTGCCAGAAGAGAGCATCAAATTTCTTAGATCTGAAGTTACAGATGGTAATGAGCTGCCATGTAGGTACTGGGAATCCAACCCAGGTCCACTGGAAGAACAGCCAGTGCTCTTAACCACCGAACCATCTCTCCATCCCCTCACAATCCCCTACACGCTGTTTTTATTTTTATTGTTGTAAGGTTTCCTAAAGTCCTCCAGAATTCTCAGTGAACATTGGGTTCACTGACTACACATACATAGCCACAAGGCTTGCCATATATCTTCTCATACAAGCTTTTATGGATAGTCAGAGAGCAACTTTTATGCCATATCTTCTTGCCACTTGAAACACCGAAAAAGTATAATTGACATAGAATGATCCTGTTATAATCAGAGCTTCTACATGGACCAATTGCTCAGCCTAGTGCTTGCTTTTTCCACATTAATGGTTAACATTAATTCTTTTTTTTTTTGACCCAGAATGCCTGGCTGCAAATCTTATTATCTGAAACATCCCTAGGTTTACTTCAGATTGAGATGTTTAATTTTTTTAGGTTGTTTTGTAGGATAGTTAGGAAAGAAAATAAATACTGATGGTTACTTTAAACAAAATATGTTCAGCTCATGTATGCCATTATAAGTCTGAGTTTGAAAAACTCAAGATGAAATATTGGGGGTATTGAGTGAATTCAGATGTGTATATTGCATGTGTTCTGACCCAGTTCAGAATTCAAAGAAGAGAGAAGACAACTGTGAGACATAAGGCAATGAAGAATGTGTGTTAGGAAAAAGTATTTGGGAAGGTGAGAAAGCAGGGCAAGCGGTGGCCTCAGGAGAGATGGCTGTTGTAGAACTCTTTCTGAAGTGTCTTTTGCTTTTGAACTTTCCTGGTTAATCTTAGAAAATTATGTTAACAGTCCACCATGTGCTTTTGTTTTTCCCTTCTATGGTAGACATTTGTGGTGGTTTAAATGATAAATGTTCTCCATAGGCTCAGATTTTTTGAAAAAGTGGTTTATGCTTGGTGGTGTGGTTTGGGGAGGTGGTGAAGCCTTTTGGGGGGAAATGTATCACTCATAGTGGAATTTGAGAATTCAGAGTTTCACCCCACTTCCCCCCTCTCAGCTTTATGCTTGTAGTTGAAAATATGTATTCTCTGATTCTTGCTCTATCCACCATGCTTCCCTGCCATGATAGACATGAATCTCTCTGGAACCAAAGTGCAAATGAATTCTTTTTCTATAAATTGTCTTGGTCACTATATTTTATCATAGCAGCAGAAAATAACTAACACAACGTTTCATTCCTCTAACACGACCTTAGTAAATTTTATTGCAGCAATACTGTTTTCTGCCATTGATCGCAAGACTGTCAGTTCAATAAATATTTGTGGAATTTGCTTAACAGTAGGAAGAAAACCACAGCATATCTTATTAGATATCTAGAAAGGGATTAAGATCTTGTGTTAACAAAAGAAGACACTGAGCTCCGGGAAGTAACATTGCTGTCTGCGTATGTAGTGAAGCTGACATTGGTTTTAAGCTTTCTGAATTCAGGTTCAATGCATCTTTCACCAGCACAATCACTGTAAGTCATGATTGGATGGTGAATGCAACATGAATGGAGGGTATGTCAGAGGGTCCTGGTAGAGACAGCTTGGACTTCCTGTAGGAAATCCTACCACATGCGTTCAATGAGTTTTTGAGTTTTCCCCACCTAAACCCTCAATTTACCTATTTATCATAGTTTTCATCCCTAAAATCTTAGAAACAGTACAAAATCCACTTATAACAAACTTTTAATAAAATAAACCCTGAACTCCTTGAATTCATCTTCTGCCAGCTCTTTCTGTAAATACTTCAAATATTTACACAAATATTTGTGAACTGTGTGGATAAAGTGACACTTACCACTGTCACCTAATATGTCTTTCATATCATTGCTCCCCAAAGGAGGCTCTTCAGGTTCATCAACCCTGGTCTTGAAATCAAGCTCTGCTCACACCCTTCTCCCTCCCCCAAGTAGGTGGGGCAAACCCTCCTGGGGTTTGCAGACAGGAGGGTGTTCAGTGAAAGTGAAGGAGAGTTGGTGATCCAGAAGTTGTTGTATAATGAGTGCCTCTGCTCTGAGCTCCATCAGATTCCCAGGAAGCATCTATGAGTTCCTTCAAGTAGCCTCTGTGTTCAGCCTGCTCCTGCTGCTCTTCAAGACAGCCCAGCTCTACCTGCACAGGCAATGGCTACTCAGCAGTACTCAGCAGTTCCCATCCCCACCTTCTCACTGGCTCTTTGGACACAAGGTAGGAAGGAAAGAGATGGGTGGGTGGGAGAGCAGGGAAGATGAGGCGTTCAGAGAATAAGCATCAAACTTACAAAACAGAGCTTGTTATAAAACAGGCACAGGTTCTTCCTGGGACAGCAGGCTCAGGATAGGATATATCTCAGGCTGGGCTCACTCCAGCAACAGGGACTCACAGATCAAAATAACCTGCCTGGTCTTGCTATTGGCAGTTAAGAGCTGCTCATTTGTGCAGATCTGTCATCTGTTCTAAAAAGAGCCCCAGACTCAGGAGCTTGTGGTTGGTCCTACCCAAGCCTTTTTATTTCCAGGCTGAGCAACACCTACAGCCTCACCTGTTCTAAATAAGCTAGGCTTCTTGAGGTTCCTTGCCCCCATTTCTCTACCATCCTCTTCCCCTGGCATAGAGCTTGTCTGAGAACATGGCTACAAGTGTGGTAGAATCTGTCCTGTGTATGGTAACAACAGGCAGGAATCACAGGAGGTGCCTAGTGCCCTAAACGGACTCACTTTACTATTGGGTAAAAAGACTAACCCTATATGTTTACTTAGACTGAAAAAAAGTTGCCTCAGTAAATGATTTATAGGCTGAAATCCTGAGGGTCAAAAAAGTGGTTTTTCAGGTGAGGGACCATTGCTAGAGATGCACTGTTATTCAAAGTCTGTTGATTTATGGGACCTCCTCCTGCATACCCTGTAGTGTGTGCTCCATGTTGCTAAGTGCACTGTATACCTCAGTGCTCAACCAAGATCCTGACACAATTGTACAGTCTCCAGAAATGTAAGAAGAAAGCAGCCTAGGGGCTGGGTAGGGCTTAAAGTGTCACCTCTGAGGGGATGGAGACAGAACTAGGTCAAAGGTTGCAGAGAGGAGCACATGAAAAGGGTTACATATTGACCACATTTAAAAGGAGATACGAGTATGTGGAATTTGAGCCATAGCTGAGGTTCGGGGCCAGATTCTGGGAAATACAGCTTCATCTAACAGGGCCACAGCATATGGTCATATCAGTTCCTAGAAGAGGGCAAAGGTTTGGATGACACCATAGATAGGCCATCAAGCTCTGCTCCAGTCCTAGGTTCTGTTAAGCCATCTTCACTGTGTCCCTGTGGTTGTTCTTCCCTTTATTTAGAACCAATAACTAAAACAAAAGGATTTTCAAATTTTACAGTGGAGGTTTTGTTTGTTTGGGTTTTTTTTGTTTTGTTTTGTTTTGTTACACAGCAATGTCTTGCAAGGTAGCCCAGGCTGGCTTTGAACTCACTATGTAGCCTATATTGGCCTTGTACCAGCAGAGATCTTCAGGCTTCATCCCCCCAAGTGTGTGTTAGGATTACATATATAAATCACCACATGTGGCATGAAGTATTGTCAGTGATTCATTTTTCTACTGATATCAGATCTTAAAGGACCAGGATCTTCAAGATATTCTAACTAGGATTAAGAATTTCCCAAGTGCTTGTCCACAGTGGCTCTGGGGAAGCAAAATGCGCATTCAAGTGTATGACCCTGACTACATGAAGCTGATTCTGGGGAGATCAGGTGAGAGTGAAACGCCCTCACCCACCATTGTGGATTTTCTATTCTGGGTTTATGCCTGAGTCCATGAAATTACAGGAAGAAGTGATGGTTCAGTTACTAATGCCAAAACAGTACCTTTCATTTTTCCTAGCATATGCTCAGCAATATTTATTTAATACTTGTTTGTACTTACTACTGTAACCTTAAAAGAGTAGTATGAGTTCATT
This sequence comes from Mus caroli, assembly GCF_978045245.1. Lineage (NCBI taxonomy): Eukaryota > Metazoa > Chordata > Mammalia > Rodentia > Muridae > Mus > Mus caroli. The sequence goes on along the minus strand of NW_028227261.1, from coordinate 41,285,179 downwards.
TCATTTACATTTTAGAACTAAATGGGGGTGATCAGTTATATAAAAGTAAATTTCATATGTATAGTTACTTGAGTTTGAATCTTCTAATTGTTTCTGTTCTGTATCATAGATAACCAAGCCACTGCAGTAAAACCAACCACAAGGCTTTTATTCTTCAGAGTGGAGGACATAATATAATCTATGTTGCTTGCTACTTTACCACTCTAATCCTGGGGATGAATAGCTCCTGGTGCAGGATGGTTGTATTCCTAAGCCAAACTGTCAAGGTGGATAGAAGGGGATGGGAGACAATGGGAACTAGCAGGAGGCAAAGGACAGTTATCAAGATTTCATCTCTCTCTCTCTCTCTCTCTCTGATCTTATCTGCAGTCATCTTGTTTCTAATTAATGCCTCCCCTTTTTTTCAGACCCAAAAGCTCATGGTTCCTACAGATTTCTAGCTCCCTGGATTGGTATGTACAGCCATATAAGTATCAATTGTGGTCACTCTCCACTTGAGTTTGTCAAGATTGTTACCTTGACTCACTGAGCAATGGGAACAATCTTCAAGATGTAATGTTGCATTTAACCTAGTTTCTCTTCTTACCAGATGTTAACCTCCTCCTTGTGTGTCTGTGTCTCCTATTTACAAACATTCTCAGCCTGACATGTATGTCCTTCCCTCACTAATTTGAATCTTTATCCTGTAGCTTTCATGGTCTCATCATATGTACCAGGCCAACCGGGGAAAACATGTTGTAAAATATTAGGCTTTTTCCATTTGTCTTCCTGTTCTTCCAAGATCTTCAATGTTTGACTCTCCAAACTACCCCCAGTCTTCAAACCCCATTGTTCATACACTCATTTCACACAGCCATCTCTGCACAGGGTATGGTTTGCTTCTGCTGGATGGACAGACATGGTTTCAGCACCGACGAATGTTGACCCCAGCTTTCCACTATGACATTCTGAAGCCGTATACGGAAATCATGGCAGACTCTGTTCGTGTAATGCTGGTGAGTCTTGTGTGTGTGTGTGTGTGTGTGTGTGTCCCCTCTTTCTTTGTCTTTCACTCTGATGCCTACAACCCATTCACAACACAAACTCAGATTCTACTCTTTACAATAAAAACCATCAGACACAGTCACATGGAATAACAATCCATAATGTGAAATAAGTTTCACAATAGTCAATGCTACAGAGAAGAACAGTGTGGGGTGGGAGGGAAATGGGGTAAGGGAAAAGGAGGGGAGGGGAGGGGAGGGGAGGGGAGGGGAGGGGAGGGGAGGGGAGGGGAGGGGAGGGGAGGGGAGGGGAGGGGAGGGGAGGGGAGGGGAGGGGAGGGGAGGGGAGGGGAGGGGAGGGGAGGAGAGGGGAGGAGAGGAGAGGAGAGGAGAGGAGAGGAGAGGAGAGGAGAGGAGAGGAGAGGAGAGGAGAGGAGAGGAGAGGAGAGGAGAGGAGAGGAGAGGAGAGGAGAGGAGAGGAGAGGAGAGGAGAGGAGAGGAGAGGAGAGGAGAGGAGAGGAGAGGAGAGGAGAGGAGAGGAGAGGAGAGGAGGAGAAAAGAGAAATCATAGTGTGTACATGTCCAAGTCTAACAGCATGCTTGATAAATGGTGAATCTTGCCAGACAACAATGCTAGCTGTCTCTCTCCTGGTATGTCTTGGGTATGGCAGTTTCAGTGACCAGGGCTACTCCCCAAAATGTCACTCTATTCTGGGTCTCAGAGCTTCTACATAATTGAAAGATACTCACAGTGAAATGCACACCAGAGCCATATTCACACAGACAAATGTGATGTACCACCATACCTCTCATGACTCTAATTTCTGACTTTATAGTGTTCATTAAACTTTTGATGAATGAGAAAGAGTTAAAGATCAAAATTATACCCATTAGAAACACATGGGCAGGCCCATGGACTTTCCTTTCATTAACTATTTTATTCTCATATTTGAGTTTCTATTAGTTCTTTCAAGTTTCATTCATCTAGCAGAAATATGAAGAGTTCTCTTATGTACCTTTCATCAACTAAAAAGTTATAACTGATTTATAAAATTCAAAGTGAAGATATGTTTAATTTCAATTTTTCCCCCTGAAAAATGGGTATGAGTTATTTATTTACACTTAATTTTCTAAAAGATGTCTGTACTAGTCATTTCTTGTAGATGTGTTTTTAGACCTGAGAAGAGGTGCCAAAGTGGAGAAAGCATGAGGAGTTGTTTCATGATCCCAACCAGGAAGACAGAAAGAGGAAGACCAACACTGCCTTGACTTTCTCTTTTTCCCTTTCTATTTAGTCTAGAACCCTGGCCCAGAGAAGTGTTGTGTTCCCATTCAAAGAAGTTCTTACTCCCTAAGTTGATTCTACTTTTCTTTTCTTTCTTTCTTTCTTTCTTTCTTTCTTTCTTTCTTTCTTTCTTTCTTTCTTTCTTTCTTTCTGTCTGTCTGTCTGTCTGTCTGTCTGTCTTTTTTTTTTTGAGGGGAGGCTAAAGTGTGTTTATTTATTATTATAATTTTATTACTTAAAGCAATGATTATTTGTTTTATCATCTGAAGAATTTATTGAACATAGGGGCAGAGGCATTGTCTTCATGCTGCCACACACAGACACAAACACAGATATAGCACAATATCCAGATTTAGCCCAAGCACATTCCTTTTGAGGCTCATTTATATATCTTCCTATGCCATAGCATATCATTTAAATAATGGATATTTTCAATGCTAATTCCTTTGTTGACTTTCTCAAAATGTTCTGCATATATCTTCAGGACTCCAATACGTACAGCATGTTTCTTTCCTTCTGACACGTTTGCAACAATAGTATCTTCTGCAGCAGGGTAAAGCTTGGACCCAGATGTTAACCCTGGAAACATGATATTTGATTCACTAAGTAAAAGTTAATGACTCTTTTATTAATCCACTGTTGTGATAAGATAAAAGAATATGAAGTCATCCTAAGGTTGGATTTTAAAAAGTCCCTTCTCTTTTTCTAAAAGACAGTAATTCTCTATTTACTGTAAAGATTTCTGTGTTTTCATAGTTTTTGAAAATGAACCAGGATGAAGGGAACAATGATAGGGGAGGGCCTGAAACATGAAGGAAATTGAATTAGGAAGAGTCCAGCACAATGAAAGACAGCATTGACAGTTGGAGTTGTGTCGTTCTTAAAGCAATCCTTAAATTTAAGTATGTTTTAATCATATTCTTCCCCTCCTCCAAGTCCTTTTAGATCCTCTCCCTGTCCCTACCCACTCAACTTCAAGTTATTTTTCAAAATCAAACAAAAACCTGTTATAAATCAAACCCCCAAACAAAGGAAACAAAATAACCCCTCAAAACCGCATCAAACTGTAACCAAGTAAAGGCATACATACACATACACCACACACACACACACACACACACACACACACACACACACACACACACCATGGAGCCTGTCATATGTTGGTCAAATACTCCTAAACGTAAGACCTACAATGGAGTAATTGATATACCCAGTGTCACTTGATTAGGGAAAACTATTTTCCCTCTCTCAGTAGGCAAAAATGACAGTTGTTAACTTTTACACTACTGTCTAGGATTTCATTCATTCATTCATTCATCCAATTTTTAAAAAAATATAACAGAATAAAATAAGATAAAGCAAAACTATAACATGGAATGTGGACAAAACAAACCAACAGAAGAGAAAGTGCCCAAGAGAAGGCACAAGATTTATCTGTTCCCTTTTGTCATTTACTCTATATTTAACCTCTGTAGTTCTATGGGTTGTAGATTGATTATCATTGACTTCACAACTGATATACACACATAAGAAAATACATATGTTTGTCTTCTTGGTTGTTCCATCCATTTGCCTGAAAACTTCATGGTGTCATTATTTTAGTGATTGAGTAATACTTCATTGTGTAAATGTACATTCTAATCATCCATTCTTCTGTTGAAAGGTTTCTAGATTGTTTCCAAATTCTGGCTATTATGAATAGAGCAGCAATGAACATGGTTAAGCAAGTGTCTCTGTGGTAGGATGAAGCATTCTTTGGGTATATGCCTAAGAGTGCAATACCTGGATCTTGAGGTAGATCAATTCCTATCTTCCTGAGGAACTATCACACTGCTTTCCATAGTGGCTTTACAAGTTTGTGCTCCCACCAGCAATGGATGACTGTTCCCCTTATTACACATCATTAGCAAGCAGCATGAGTTGACACTTGTTTTTTGGTCTAAGCCATTCTTTTTTTTTATTAGATATTTTCTTTATTTGCATTTCAAATGTTATCCCCTTTCCTGGTTTCCCCTCCAAAAACCCTCTATCCTCTTCCCCTCGAACTGCTCACCAACCCACCCACTCCTGCTTCCCTCTCATGGCATGTACCTACACTGGGGTATCAAGCCTTCTCAAGACCAAGGGCCTCTCCTCCCACTGATGTCCAACAAGGCCATTCTCTGCTACATATACAGCTGGAGCCATGGGTCCCTCCATGTGTACTTTTTGCGTGGTGATTTTGTCACAGGGAGCTCTGGGGGTACTGGGTGGTTCATATTGTTGTTCCTCCTATGGGGCTGCAAGCTCCTTTAGCTCCTTTGGTCCTTTCTCCAGCTCCTCCTCTGGGAACCTTGTGCTCAGTCCAATGGTTGCTGAGAGTATCCACCTCTGTATTTGTTAGGCACTGGCAGAGACTTTCAGGAGACAGCTATATCAGGCTCCTGTCAGCAAGCACTTGTGGGCATCTGCCATAGTGTCTGGGTTTGGTGACTGTATATGGGATGGATCCTTACAGGTATAAGATGGAATCTCATAGTAGATTTGATTTGCATTTCTTTGATGACTAAGGATGTTGGACATTTCTTTAAATGTTTCTCAGCCATTTGAGTTTTCTTTATTGAGATTTTTTCAGGTATGTACCCATTTTAATTGGGTTATTCACTTTTTGACACCTAGCTTCTTAAGTTCTTCATATATTTTAAGTATTAGCTCCCTATTTGATGTATAGTTAGTAAGAATCTTTTCCCATTCTGTACACTACCATCTTATCCAAATGATGGTGTCCTTTGCCATGCAGCAGCTTCTCAGGTTCATGAAGTCTCATTTATTAATTGTTGATCTTAGTACCTGTGCTGAGTGCTCTGATCAGAGAACCTCTTCCTGTGCCAATAAATTCAAGGCTATTTCCCATTTTCTATTCTATAAAATACAGTGTGATTGTTTTTATCTTGAGATCTTTGATACACTTGAAGTTGAGTTTTGTGTAAGGTGGTAAGTATGGATCTATTTGGATTCTTCTACATGTAGCCATCCAGTTTGTCCAGTACCATTTGTTGAAGGTGCTGTCTTCGTTCTGGTGTGTGTTTCTGGCATATATATAGGAAAAGTCAGGTGTTCATAGGTATGTGGATCTCTGTTCATGTCTTTTTTTCCTTTGATTTAAGTTTTATTGCATTGTGGTGAGAAAAGATACATAATTTCTATTTATCTGGATTTGTTAACATTTAAATACATACTTTGAGTAAATAGACTTACATCACATTCTTCTTTCTCTTTTGTACCCCAACTCCTCCCAGAGAGCCCTCCCTTCAAAACCTGCAATATCTTTCATTTTTTTATCAAAGTCTGTAAAATTTATAAAATATTGTATCAATGAAAATGAGTATTATAAAACTTGTTTGATATAAAGCAACAATCAATTGAACAGTCTTATGTAGATGTTTGTCTATAGCAATACTGAAAATACATATGTTTTATTCAAGTAAATTTCAAATAGCTCCAATTTTATTAACTGTATATTTTAAAATAATATATCACTATAAGTTTTTTAATGAACATAAACAGATAAAATCTTTTTGTTTATTGGTTTGTTTTGTTTTTAGTAGAGCTTAAAATCTTGGCTCTTACTGTGGTACAAACACAAAATAAGAACAGTTTTTGGACAGTGGAGTTCATAGGCTATACTGGAATATCTCTTACATCACCGAAGGATTTTACCTTCATAGTAGATAAGCTAAGAGTTGACAGTCCTGCTGCACCAAAGAATGAACTGTAAGCATGATTTTTGGATACAGATTTCCTGCTACGGTGAAAGATATTTGACTATCTTTTGTCATTCTCAGCCCACAGGGAACAGGTTACATTCATTTCAGAAATAGTGTGTATATTAACATGGTTTATGCATGAAGTCATTCATCAATTGTTTCAATGAACGATGGTTCTGCTTGGAGGGTAGCACAGATGTTAGGTGATGGTAAGGTTCTGTTTCAATGGCTGTGATGATTTTGAAAAGCATTCATCTCAGAATAAGAGTAACTTATAAGGTCCTCTTCTTCAAAATTGATACAATAATTATAAACTTCAAGCAAAGCATTCTGTCTCATTCTTTGATGTTCTCTTACAAGTCACCTCCCAAATTAATTGCCCACATTTCTATTGGCTGTATAAATAAATTTGAAATACATAAGCTGTCCTGAAAACCATAGTATAGTGTAAAAACATCAAATAAACAATCCTACTAATAGAGAGGCTGAATAGGAGAAGCATGACTACAAGATCATTATGTGGCACACAGCATGACCCTGTCAGGAACAAACAAGCAGAAAATGTATATGGATTTTACAATACTGGACATATTTCTCCCATTACCAAATTAGAGAGACCACTGGATGACAGCCAACAAATTTCTAATTCCTCATATTTTCGAATTTCAATTGATTAGGATATGTTGGTAATATTAATTTTCATATTAAGAGATATTAAGGAAAAGTGATTGTTACTTCTTGATTTTTTTTGTTAGAGGTGGAATTAAGTTTGTGTGGGTTGGTTGAAAGATTACTTTCTTGCTTTTTCTACGGTGTAGTTTCACTCCTTGTGTTGGTATTTTTTATCTCTTGTTCTTTGTAGGGCTGGATTTGTGGAAAGATATTGTGTAAATTTGGTTTTGTCATGGAATATTTGTTTTCTCCATCTATAGTGATTGAGAGTTTTGCTGGGTATAGTAGCCTGGGTTGGACTTTGTGTTCTCTTAGGATCTGTATGACAACGTCCCACGATCTTCTAGCTTTCATAGTCTCTGGTAAGAAGTCTGGTATAAATCTGTTGGTCTGTCCTTATATGTTCCTTGACCTTTTTCCTTTTAAAATACTTGCTTTGTTTAGTACATTTGGTGTTTTGATTATTACGTGACAGGAGGAACTTTGTTTTTTGTTGAGTCTATTTAGAGTTCTGCAGCCTTCTTGTATGTTCATGGGCATCATTTGCTTTAGGTTAGGGAAGTTTTCTTCTATAATTTTGTTGAAGATATTTACTGGCCCTTTAAGTTGGGAATCTTCACTCTCTTCTATACCAATTATCCTTAGGTTTGGTCTTTTCATTTTGTCCTGGATTTTCTGGATGTTTTGGGTTAGGAGCTTTTTGCTTTTTGCATTTTCTTTTACTGTTGTGTCAATATTTTCTATGGCATCTTCTGCCCCGAGATTCTCTCTTCTGTCTCTTGTATTCTGCTTGTGATGCTTGCATCTATGAGTCCTGATCTCTTTCCTAGGTTTTCTAACTCCAGGGTTGTCTCCCTTTGTGATTTCTTTATTGTTTTTAGTTCCATTTTTAGATCCTGGATGGTTTTGTTCCTTTCCTTCGCCTTTTTGATTGTGTTTTACTGTAACTCTTTAAGAGATTTGTGTTTCCTCTTTAAGGGCTTCTAGCTGTTTACCTGTGTTACTCCCACTGTTTGGGACAGATGTTGTGTCCTCCTCACCTCCTCACCTCTTATCCTGGGTGTGTTGGAGCTCCTGGTAGTGGAGCTGCCTCTGAGCATTGTGGGGTGGCTCTTATATTCATGTCTTCAATTTTATTTCTTTTATCAATGTTCCTGTTTTGGTGCCAGTATCATGCTTGGTATTTTGAACTACAGTCCTTATATGATTCATAGGTGGTTTAGCTATCCTTGTCTTGTGTGTGTAAGTGTGTGTGTGTGTGTGTGTGTGTGTGTGTGTGAGAGAGAGAGAGAGAGAGAGAGAGAGAGAGAGAGAGAGAGAGAGGATGTTTGTATATGTGCATGTTTTTATATGAAGCTGAGAATTGTCTTTTCAGTGAAGTATTGTATTGAAGTTTTGACAGGGATCACATTGCCTCTGTAGATAGGTTTTGGTAGAATATCCACTTCTACTACTTTAATCATACTGAACCATGAGCATGAGACACCTTCTAGCCCCTGATATCTTCTTTAATTTCTTTCTTCAGTGATTTAAAGTTTGTATCATACAAGTCCTTCTGGATGACAGATACTTAAAGATATTTTTTATCATTATTTGAGGCTACAGTAAAAGGTGTTGTTTCCAAGATTTTTTCCTTAGACTGTCTGTCTCTTGTATTTAGCAGGGTTACTGATTTTTTGTGAGTTGGTTTTGTATCCTGCTATTTTACCGAAAGTGTTTATTGGCTGTAGGAGTTTCCTGTGGAAATTTTTGAGTCACTTATAAATACTATCATATCATCTTTAAATGAAGATATTTTGACTTCTTCCCTTCTTATTTGTATCTCCTTGATACACTTTAGTTCTCTTATTGCTCTAGCAAAAACTTCAAGTACTATATTGAATAGGTATGAAAAGCGTGGACAACATAAACTTGTTCCTAATTTTAATGGAATTGCTTTGAGTTTTTCCCCACTTAAGTTGATATTGTCTATGGGCTTGTTGTAAAGTGCCTATATTGTGTTGAGCTATGTCCCTTAGATATCCCTAATCTCTTCAGGACATTTATTATGAAACAATGTTGAATTTTGTCAATGACCCATTCTGAATCTAATGAGATGATTACGTGTGTTTGCCTTTCAGTCTGTTTACATTATGGATTTTATTGACAGATTTTCATGTGCTAAACCATCCCTACATCTCTGGGATGAAGCCTACTTGATCATTGTGAAACGGTTTTTTTGTATGTGCTTGGATTCAGTCACAAGTATTTTATTGAATATTTTTTTCATCTATAAGGGAAATTGGTCTATAATCGCCCTTTCCTTCTTGAGTCATTATGTGATTTAGGTGTCAGGGTAAATAATTGTGGCCTCATAAAATGAACTCAGCAAAATTCCTTCTGTTTCTGTTTTGTGGCATGATTTGAGGAATATTGGCATTAACTCTTCTTTGAAAGTCTGGTAGAATTCTGTGCTAAATCTAGCCCTGGGCATTTGTTTGTTTGTTTGTTTGTTTGTTTGTTGTTTTTTATTTTTGAGGTAGGGAGACTTGTACTGACATATTTCAGTAAGGGTTGTAGTTATATTTAAATTGCTTATCTGGCTTTGATTTAACTTTGGTGAGTAGTAAATAATGAGACAGATATCCATTTCTTTAAATTTTTCCAATCAAGTGAAGCACAGGTGTTTTTGTTCATTTTTTGTTTATTTTTTAAAAAGTATTTTCATATAAATATCTGGGGCCTCCTTGAAATCTGTGGTTATGTCTACTTTTTCATTTCTATTTTCATTTATTTGCATCCTCTCTCTCTCTCTCTCTCTCTCTCTCTCTCTCTCTCTCTCTCTCAGCTATCTTAGTTAATTTGGATAAGGGTTTGTCAATCTTATTGATTTTCTAAAAGAACCAACTCTTTTTTTCCTGATCTCTCGATCTGTTTGTTTGTTTCTTCTTTATTGATTTCAGCTCTGAGTTTATTTCTTACTGCCTACAGCTTTGGGTGTCATTTTTTCTTTTTGTCCTAAAATTTTCTAATGTGTTGTTAAGTTGCTAGTATGGGATCTTTCTAATTTTTTAGTGTAAACTTACCCACGTAGCACTGCTTTATTTTGTTCCATACATTTTGCTCTATTGTATGTTCATTTTCATTCAACTCTAGAAAGACTTTGATTTCTTTCTAATTTCTGTCTTGACCTATTTTTTGTGAGTGGGTTATTCAGCTTCTATGAGTTTGTAATTTTTCTGTGTTTCTATTGTTGGTGATATACAGCTTTAGCTTATGGTGATCAGATAGGATGCAGGGTATTATTTAAATTTTCTTGCATCTTTTGGGACTTGTTTTGTATCCAAATGTATGGCCAGTTTTGAAGAAAGTTAGATGAGGTGTTAAGAAGAAGGTCATTCTTTTGGTTTTAGGCAAAATGTTCTGTAAATATGTGGGGTCCATTTGGTTTATAATGTCAGTGCCAGCATTTCTCTGTTTAGTTTTTGTGTGGATGATTGGTGAGGGTAGGGTATTAAAGTCTCCCACTATCAATGTGGTAGTCTCAATATGTGATTTAAGCTGTAGTAATTTTTTCTTATACACATGAGTGCTCTTGTGTTTGTGGCATAGATGTTAAGAATTATAATGTCATCTTTGTTGATTTTTCCGTTGATGAGTACATAGTGTCCTTCCCTAGCTCATCTAATAAATTTTGTTTGACATTTATTTTGGCAGATAAAAAAATGACCACATCACCTTGTTTCTTAGGTGCATTGGCTTGGAATAACTTTTTTTTCCCTATCCATTTACCCTGACATAATGTTACTATTTGTTTCTTGGATTCAGCAGAAGTATGGATCCTCTTTCCACATACACTCTTTTAGTCCTTTTATTGAGGAATTCAGATAGTTGATGTTGAGAAATATCAATGACCAGTGATATTTGAATCCTGTCATTTTGGTGTTGTTGCTGTTGGTAGTGGTGTGTGTGTGTGTGTGTGTGTGTGTGTGTGTGTGTGTGTGTGTGTTTGAAAGAGAGAGAGAGAGAGAGAGAGAGAGAGAGAGAGAGAGAGATGTTTCCCTTTTATTACTTTGTTGGTTTGAGAGTATTTACTCCCTGTATTTTCTTTGATGTAGATAACCTCTTAGTTTGGAGTTTACTTTCTAGCATCTTCTGTAGGGCTAGATTTTAGAAAGATACTGATTTAAATTTGTTTTTACCATGCGATATCTTATTTTTCATCTGTAGTTATTGAAAAATTTGCTGGGTACAGTAGTCTGAGCTGACATTTATGGTCTTTTATAGTCTGCAGGACATTTATTCAGGCCCTTCTGAAGTCAACCCTCTTGCAGCTGTTAATATTTTTTTCTTTTTTCTGTACATTCAGTGTTTTGATTATTGTGCTGAGGGGACTTTCTTTTCTGGTTCAATGTATTTGGGGTTCTGTATGCTTTTTATACTTTGATAGACATCTCCATTTTTGGTTAGGGAAATTTTCTTCTATGATTTTGTTGAAAATATTGTCTGACTTTGACCTGAGTTTTTTCTCCTTCCTCTGTCCCTATTATTATTAGATTTGGTCTTTTGTGGTATCATAGATTCCTTGGATGTTTTGTACCAGGAATTTTTTAGATTCAACATTTTCTGTGACTGATGTATTAATTTCATCTATGTATCTTCAGTGTCTGAGATTCTCTTTTCCATTTCATGTATTCTGTTGGTGATTCTTGCCTCCCTGTTACCTGTTGGAGTTCCTAAATTTTCTATTTACAGATTTCCCTAAGTTTTCTTTATTGATTCTATTTTCACTTTCAGGACTTGAGTGGTTTTGTTCATTTTATTCCACTTATTGCTGTGCTCTCATAGATTTATTTAAGGAGTTTATATGTTTTCTTTTTAAGGACCTCTATTGGATTCATAAAGGGTGTTTTAAGGTCTTTCACTTGAACTTTAACTATATTGGAATACTCAGGACCAGCTGTGGCAGAGTTTCAGGACATATTGTCCTGGCTGTTATTGTTTGTGGTTTTATGCTGGCAGCTAGAAATCTGAGATTGGAGAGATTATAATTCTAGGTGGTGATAACTGATCTTGTCTTTGTTGAATAGGTTCCTCAGTTTCTGTTTTCTATCTGGTTTTTAGGAGAAAGTTGGGGCTGTGTTTTGTCTGTTAAAAAATCTTTTGAGGTCCTGATAGGTATGGGCACTGGGGGTTGCAGGAAAAATGTGTTTCTGAGTATTGGGACCTGAGACTTAGAAATAGAGATGAGCTTGAAGGGCTTTACAAGATGGAGGAAAGCAGGGTGTTCCACCAGGATGTGAGCAGAAAGGGACAGGCAACAGCAGAATTCTGAAAGAAGCTCAGCATGAGACTAGGGGATTGGACTTAGAGGAAAGGAGGAAGTGAAGATTTGCAGAGGAAAGTAAACATATGCAATTAGCCTACCTACTTCCCTGATCAGAACATCCTGTGTTCACAGGGAGTCCCTCTGGAGTTTCTTAATTTAACTAAGTTGACAATGAAAATCAGCCTTCACAACATCTGATATGGGGAGTCATAAAATCATATCTAGAGATGAAGGAAATGAGTCTGTTCTAGTTAGCACTAGCCTTCTGGGAGACTTGGATTCAGTTCTCTACTTCTATTACAGGATAAATGGGAACAGATTGTTGGCCAGGATTCCACCCTGGAGATCTTTCAACACATCACCTTGATGACCTTGGACACCATCATGAAGTGTGCCTTCAGCCACGAGGGCAGTGTCCAGTTGGACAGGTCAGGAATATCCCTGAACTATAGACTCTTTGGTCTTGCACACTGATGTGGCCTCACTTGAGAAGTAGATGGAACAGCTTAGATACTACTGTCCACAAACACAAGATTCTCTATTCTGTCGCAGATATACTGCAGATTTCCACATAGATGGAAGCCTGAATACGAAGCCATCTTCTAAAGACATGGTGGTTGCAGGAGTTTAAAGAAAGAAACAACATACATCCTAGAATCATCTCTGTCCAAATTAAGGAAATTACCACTCTGTCTGTGGGTCATATCTCCTCATCACTGTTCTGTTCCTTTGTATTCACAGAAAATACAAGTCCTATATCCAGGCAGTTGACGACCTGAACAATCTCTTTTTTCTCCGTGTGCGGAACATCTTTCACCAGAATGACATCATCTACAGAGTTTCCTCTAATGGCTGCTGGGCCAACAGTGCCTGCCAACTTGCCCATGATCACACAGGTTCTGTCTGTTTCTTTTCTCTCCCCTCTTACCAAGGTCAGCCTAAAGAGGCCAACCATAATTCTGAGGCAGAGCCAAGTCCTTTGGTCCTCTGAAGGATGTAAGATGAATTCATGTTGGGTACTTTCCTAGTACAAAGAAGCTAAGATGTAGGATATTGGATGATGTGTAGTAGTTACCTGTGCCATCACATTGGTGATATTAAATGAAATCATCCCAGCAGGATCCAAAAGGATCTTCTCCAGTTGTAATCTCTAGGCGCAGCCTGATCTCTGTCAGGTATGCTGGCTTCTCACATCTTACCCAGCTATCTTACCTTGATGATATACATCCTGGCCTCTAGTAGGAGTAGAGGTTGGGAAAGAGGGTATATGGGCCTCTTAGGAGTTGTGCTTTCATCTTTTCCTGGTAACTATTATCCTTTGACAGATCAAGTGATCAAATCAAGGAGGAGTCAACTTCAGGATGAGGAAGAGTTGGAAAAGGTTAAGAAGAAAAGACGATTGGATTTCCTGGACATCCTCCTGTTTGCAAGAGTGAGTGTATGAAACCAGATGAGAGACTTGAGGCTTGACCTAGAATCAGAGCATAAGAAACAAACATTACTCTCTCATCTGTGGTCTTATCCAGATGGAAAATGGAAGAAGCTTATCTGATAAGGACCTTCGTGCTGAAGTGGATACTTTCATGTTTGAGGGCCATGACACCACAGCTAGTGGTATCTCCTGGATCTTCTATGCTTTGGCCACAAATACTGAACATCAAGAGAGATGCAGGAAGGAGATCCAAAGTCTCCTAGGAGATGGGGCTTCTATCACCTGGTGAGTGGATGCTCAAGATGGATGAGATTTCTGTTTTTTGGTAATGGGAAGCTCCTGGCTGTCCCAGCTCTGTGTGACTTTTGGATGGGCCTCATTTCAGGAATGACCTGGACAAGATGCCCTATACTACCATGTGCATCAAGGAGGCCCTGAGGATCTACCCACCTGTACCAAGTGTGAGCAGAGAGCTCAGCTCACCTGTCACCTTTCCGGATGGACGTTCTTTACCCAAAGGTATGAACTCCCCAGACCAATTCAGCAGGGGCAAAGAAGAATGGGAATGCTATGGTTCTTCTGCAGTTTTAAACTAGTGAAATCTCTTATAGATTTTCCATGCCTTATCAGTAGTGATGAAAGGATTTTTACTTTAAGTTAGAATGTAGTGTATGAAGTGCTTTGCATACAGTTAGACTTCAGAAAAAAATCTTAGAAAAATGCCAACCTCTATATTGAACTTCAGACTTTAGGCATTAGTTGCCAAATTATTACATGACATAAAAGAGATCTAGGTAAGTGTTAGGAAGATATGTTTCTTTTTATGGATGAAGGGAAATGAAAAAGTTTAGGGGTTCCCATGCCATGGATGAAACATATTCCACTGTCTGAGGATCCCTCAAATTGATGGTCAAGTTTAGCTGACAACAAGATCTTAGTTACATATCGTGGTAGAAAAATATTCACATAATCATCATTGGGCATGATTTCCTCTTGTGCCACAGTGAAGTGTGTGAAGAAGAAAAGATAATAAGTCTTGCTGAGGCTCCAGAATCTCATATAAAAATGGGTATACATACAATAGTTGCTTTTGGAAGCTGCCTGTGAATGTTGAATGTGGCCTAAGTTCATGAAAGATATTTCATGAAAAAGAGAGTTATCATTTCACTTAATATAATAGTGATTCTCAACTGCTTTCTTGTTCTCACACCTAGAATCATGATTTTAGGCAAGTTACTCACACTCAGTGCTTCAACAAGCCCACTCTACTTCTCTGTGATTTAAATGATGACTCCAGCCTGCAAACCATTTGTGTGTGCATATTCTCTGAAGAATATGGGAACTAGTGCCCTACCCATTGGCATAACCAGTCATGCTTTGTACCACTCACCCCACAGGTATCCATGTCATGCTCTCCCTTTATGGCCTTCATCACAACCCAACTGTGTGGCCAAATCCAGAGGTAAAATGGGTGATGGGAGAAGGTCAGGGGAAGATATCTCGGGAACAACACTTCCTCCCACTCTCACTCTTGGACATTTTGTCCCTTCATGAGTTGGAAGCAGGAGTTTGACTCCTACCTTCCCTGAATCTGGTATTCACACTGCAGGTGTTTGATCCTTCTCGATTTGCACCAGGGTCTTCCCGACACAGCCACTCATTCCTACCCTTCTCAGGAGGAGCAAGGTGAGTGTAATGAATGGAGAAAAGAGTAGTCTCTGGGTACATATCCAGTATCTCTGATTCCATAGTTCCTATGTGACATCTTCATGTGTTTGTAAGTGTGAGGCATTTTCTGTGTCCCCCAAAAGGGTTGGTATTTAAGGGTGCAACTTTGGGGGGGGGCAGGTTTGGCAGACTACTCTTCCCAAAGGCAATGTAAGTTTGTGTCAGTATGTGTTTCCAACTTCACTGTATGTTGACACTTTCATTCATTTCTAGAATATGAATATTCATACTTAGGTTTTCTCATGTAAACTGGCTCTTAGGCATTTGTTCCCCTCATCTGTTATATATGTTAAAGGATTGATGGATGTCTCCATCACTCTCAACCCTTCCTACCACTTATGTTTAATTTATCAATCAGTCACAACAATGAATATAAAAATATTTTTGTGTTGTTATAATTGTGTTGAAGTCATGTATGGAAAATTGAGAGCCCTCTGTGGTAGGGTAGACACCAATGAGTCTTCTTCTATATAGTTTTTATTTCTAGTCCAACAAAATTTCTACTGCATATTAAGATGTCTAATTTCCCAAAGAAAAAAATTAGGAGAGAAGATTACACTGCAGAGCTGTGATCCACTTACCAGTTTTGAAAAATGGGGAGACTACATTAGACATAACCTATCTATAACATGTACTTTGTGTACACTAACAAACATTCCTGAAATGGCTGTTGAGCTAGAACATTACAGTGCAGAGAGCTGTTATGAAATGTGTAAAGGCTGAAGAACTCTGTCATCTTGTGGAATGTGAATTGCCACAGAAGTAATGAAGAAAAAGAAGGCTTTCTTTGTCCACAATTCTGTGACATTCTACCATGCCTAATCAATTATCACAGAACAGGCTGTAAGCATATTGTTTATCAAAAATAAGTTTACTACTGGTGAACACTTCCCCTTAGTGCTCAGTTAAAAATCATGATAAAATCATTGACAAATGAAAGAGAATCAGGTAGTTCAATTGCCATAAAAATTTTTACTTTTTGTGTACTCTAATTCATTTTTTAAAATTAGTAAAATCCAAACAAAAGTATTTACTGAAGTTCTTTTTCTCTGACCCAAGGCCTATGCTGTGACAAAAATGTAGAAACATAGGGTCCTGCCTTCAGTTTAGCAGCAAGGACAGAAAGCGCATGTACAGAATCAGCCACACCTGTACGAAACAGACATCATTTCTTTCTTCTTTGATAGTTTCCATTACTCACTGAGAAGTTAGTAAAATGAACAACATTCCTGTCACTGTCCTAAGCCCTGGACTGAGCTGTGGCTTCCAATGAAGCACACCAAAGGCATGCCTGAGCAGAAGGATGAGGACTAGCTGCTCATTATATTGAGCCTTGAATATGGAGAGGGAGAGACAGAGATAGAGAGAGGGACAGAGAGGGAGAGAGACAGAGGCAGGGGTGGAGAGTTTCTCTTTGGCCTCAACATTTGCTGAAATAAATAGGAGCTGGAAAGGTAGAAGGTGGGGAGGCAATAACTTACAGGGGGTGTGGCTGCAGCTGAGCCATCTAGACACTATCCTATGCGTTTGGAACAATAGGAGGGTCAATATGAAGAGAGCGAATTGGGGAGAACCAGTAAAGTCCAGACAGAAACTGAGGGCAACATACAGGAATAGTCCTGGAATAGAATTAAAGACCTATGGGTGCTTGTGGACTGAGCATGAACTAGTGTATCACCACTGAATGGGAGGCAGAGAAACAGGAGCTTGAGGATCTCCAACCTGGTATATTTTCCAGGAACCTCTCCATAAGTATCTGACTCATATGTTAGAACCATATTTACTTTGCCCCAAAGACAATGATTTCTAAGAGTGTGATCCATTCATCTCCATGTTGCCCTGACCAGAAAAATCCCCACTGGTGGATTAGAAACTCTTACTATGTAGAGTCAACTAGCCAAAGACTGATACTAAAAGAGCTGGTCTAATTGGCAGACTCCTTTTCTCTCAAAGCAGGATTAGAACCAGTTTCAGAAAAGAGGGGTATTTGTAAAGGATTAAGACAGCAAGAAAGGACATGACATGAGCCTAGCATGCATGACAGGAGCCTAGCATAACTATCCTCTGAGAGATTCCACCCAGCAGCTTGCTAAAACAGATGCAGAGACTCACAATCAAACATTGGATGGAGCTTGACTGAGGGCTCCAAAGGGCATAGGAACTCCACAGGAAGATCAGCAGAGTCAACTAACCTAGACCCTTGGGGGCTCTCAGAAACTGAACCACCAACCAAAGAGCATACACAGGCTGGAATAAGAAATGCACATGCACACACACACACACACACACACACACACACACACACACACACACACACACACACAAGGCATATGTGCAGCTTTGTCTTCATGTGGGTCCTGCAACAACTGAGCAGGGGTTATTCCTAAAGCTGTGGCCTGTCTGTGAATTATGTTTCCCTCATTGGGCTGCCTGGCCTGGCCTCAGTGGAAGAGGATATGCTTAATCCTACAGATACTTGATGTGCCAGAGTCTGGGGGGGCATAGCAGAAGGGGGAGCTCAAACCTCTCAGAGAAGGGGAAGGGGGATGGAGAAAAGGACTGTGTGAGGAGGAACAGGGATGGTAGCAGTGGGTTAGGTGGTTATATGCAAGAATTTGTAGAGAAGATAGGAAATGGAGAAAGGTTGTAATTATATTATAATCCCCAAAATAAAAAATACAAAGAAAAAAACAGGACATCAAGAATTAAGGCCCAAGGTAGAGGTATACATGTGTGACTTGTAAGGCAAGGGGGTCAGGCTGAGTCCTATGAAAGAGTTCCCTAGGTGTACAGCTCTATGCTAGAGCACAGAGGACAATGCCTACACAGCTCACAATAAAACTCGAGGCCACTAATTTTATCATACCTTTCTGACCCAGGAACTGCATTGGGAAACAGTTTGCGATGAATGAGATGAAGGTAGCTGTGGCTCTGACCCTGCTCCGCTTTGAGCTGCTGCCAGATCCCACCAGAATCCCAATCCCCATACCAAGAATTGTGTTGAAGTCCAAGAATGGGATCCACTTGCATCTCAAAAAGCTCCAGTAATCTTCACAGGACAAGACACTCAAATGGCATGCTGCCTGCCATTCTGTCTTTCTGTCACTCACTCTTTTCCCCAGTCCTTCTGCTCACATCTCATTCTTTCTTCTCACCTTGTTCACCTCCACCCACCTTCTGCTGGGCTTCCAGTCTCCTTGACTGTCAGTCTTTCTCAACTTCTTCTGGGATCCCTACTTGCTTTTCTATCTTCCTGTCCCTAACCTGACTGCATGTTTGACCTTTGATCTTAATGATCTCCCTAACTTGCACCCTGCCTTTCTCTTCCATGTATTTCCTTCTCTTCTATTGCTTGTCTATCCTTAACTTGGGCTTTATTCTGATGTCATAATTAATTAAAAGATAAGTGTGTGCTCTTATGACTCTAGATATCAAGTGTTTTTCATGATTTCACTGGAATGAAGCTGAGGTCATTGCAGTGCCATCACTCCTTGGTTATCGCTGTGCCTCTTTTTACTTTTCCGTTACCTATATCTGCATTCCTTGGTTTCAAGAGCCCTCCTAAGTGATAAAATCCAACACCATTGTTAAAGCATCTCTTCTTCTGTCTCCAGATCATTTCTCCATCTTTCCAATGTGTATGCTTGTTTTGTGCCTAAAGGGGTAATACTGGTCCTGTTCTTAGTTCTATCAAGATTAGGACATGAATATCTGAAAGAGCCAATTTTCAACCAACCTAACACAGACCTTCCCTGACTGTCACTTCATCTATCCATATAAATCTCCCCTTCAAATTCTCCACCTATCAGCTTACATTTTAAGAGTCTTGCCATCTTCCCCACAATAAAGTTCATAATGTGGCATGTTGTTCCTATACTCTTTGTATAGAGAGAGACTAATGGGATAAGAGACTTTAGGAGGCTAGAAACGACTATGCTCTTTAGTATTATGGATCCCCTCTAGTCTGGCAATAAGAATTCCACATGTTCTACGAGGCTTCACCCATGTGACGTTTGATAACTACACTCATACAACTGTAAGATTCGTATGTAACTGACCTTAGACAACATGGTCTTGTCTGAGAGGTCAGAGAAAGAAACACACTTCCTATGAAAACATAATCAGGAAATGAGGAACTAAAGTAGAGTAGAGGGAACTTGGCAGCCAGTCCTTCAAACCCCAGAGAAAGCTCCACTCCCATGTGCTCTAGCACACCCAGGATCTTAGGATCAGGGGTGAGGAGGACACAACACCTGTTCCAACATCACTGGGAGTAACTGGAACCAGCATGATCCAGGGACACAGGAACCCAGGCTGACCAGTGGCTCAGGTCCCTTCTAGCCTGCTTCAGTTTACCTTGGGTACAAACTGGGCAGCCAGTCTCACAGCCCCCAGAAGAAGATCTAATCCTAGGTGCTCTAGTACAACCAGGACCACAGGATCCCGGGAACTTGGTCACACCAGGATCTCAGGATCTCAAAGGCAACTTGACTCCCCAACAGGAATTCTGACACATCCAGAATCTCAGAATCACAGGACTCAGAAGCAACAGATCTTCTTTGATAGGGTTCCTTCAGTCCTTCATCTTCAGCTAGGAGGCAGAGCTGAGACCAGGCCTCTGGGCACCTTCCTTGGCAGAGGAGGGTCAGCTTCCAGGGAGGGCACTGAATCTGGCACTCGGCAGGAATCAGAGCTGAGACCCAGACCTCTGTGCACCTTTCCCACCAGAGGAAAGTAGGCCTCCAGATAGGGCTTTGATCCCAGGACCAGGTGAGAAGGCCATTGTATCCCCGTCTTTCTCAGAAACCAGTCCTTGCAGGAGTGTGTGCAGGGTGCAAAAGCAACATAGCTTCTCCTTCAGGGTCCCTTCCGTCCTACACCTTCAGCCAGGAGTTGGAGCTGAGCTCCAGACCTCTCTGCATCTTCCCTGCAAGAGGCAAGCATGCCTGCAGAGACTCAGGAGAGAGTTGGACTCCCAGGAGTGCTGAAAGAGGCTAACAGAATCATAGGAGGAACAAACTCTATCCAGAGACAGCTAGAACAACTAACACCAGAGATTACCACAAAGCAAAATGCAAATGTAAGAATCTTACTAACAGAAACCAAGACCACGGCATCATCAGAACCCAGTACACCCACCACAGTGAGTCCTGGATACCCCAACACACCCAATAGGTAAGATTTGGATTTAAAATCATATCTCATGATGCTGGTAGAGGATTTTAAGAAGGGCATTAATAACTCACTTAAAGAAATACAGGAGAACACTGCTAAACAGGTAGAAGTCCTTAAAGGAGAACAACAACAACAAAAAAAAAACATAAAGAATTAAAGGAAAACAATGCTAAACAGTTACAAGTCCTTAAAGAGGAAACACAAAAATCCCTTAAAGAATTACAAGAAAACACAACCAAACAGGTGATGGAAATGAACAAAACCATCCAAGATCTACAAATGGAAGTAGAAACAACAAAGAAACCCGAAAGGGAGACAACTCTGGAGATAGAAACCCTAGGAAAGAAATCAGGAACCATAGATACAAGCATCAGCAACAGAATACAAGAGATGGAAGAGAGAATCTCAGGTGCAGAAGATTCCAAGGAGAACATGGACTCAACAATCAAAGAAATGCAAAAAGCAAAAAGATCCTAACTCAAAGCATCCAGGAAATCCAGGACACAATGAGAAGACTAAACCTACTGATAATAGGAGTAGATGAGAATGAAAATTTTCAACTTAAAGGGCCAGCAAATATCTTCAGCAAAATTATAGAGGAAAACTTCCCTAACCTAAAGAAAGAGATGCCCACAAACATACAAGAAACCTGCAGAACTCCAAATAGGCTTGACCAGAAAAGAAATTCCTCCCAACACATAATAATCAAAACAACAAATGCACTAAATAAAGATAGAATATTAAAAGCAGTAAGGAAAAAATGTCAAGTAACATATAAAGGCAGACCTATCAGAATTATACCAGACTTCTCACCAGAGACTATGAAAGCCAGAAGATCCTTGGCAGATGTCATACAGATTCTAAGAAAACACAAATGCCAGCCCAGGCCACTATAGCAAGAAAAACTCTCAATCACCATAGATGGAGAAAACAAGATATTCCATGACAAAACCAAATTTACACAATATCTTTCCACAAATCCAGCCCTACAAAGGATAATAGATGGAAAACACCAACACAAGGAGGGAAACTACACCCTAGAAAAGGCAAGAAAGTAGTCTTTTAACCAACCCACACAAACATAATTCCACCTATAACAAGAAAATTAACAGGAAGTAACAATCACTTTTCCTTAATATCTCTTAATATGAAAATTAATATTACCAACATATCCTAATAAATTGAAATTAAAACTATAAATAATTAGAAATTATTATTGCTAGGTTTGTTTATTTGATGTTTTAAAACTATACTATGGTTTTCAGAGCAGCTTACATATTTCAAAATTATTTATTCAGCCAAAAGAAACATAGGCAATTAATTTGGGAGGTGACTTGTAAGAGACTAGCAAAGAGTGAGATTTAAGGCCTTGCTAAATATTTATAATTATTGTATCAATTTTGGAGAAGAGGAACTTATATGTTACTCTTATTCTGAGATGAATGCTTTTCAAAATCATTCACAGCCAATGAACCAGATCCTTACCCTCATGTAACATCTGTGTCACCCTCAAAGCAAAATCATCATTCACTTAAACAGTTGATGAATGACTTCATGGATAGACCATCTTAATACACACACTATTTCTTAAATGAATGTGGGCTGAGAATGACAACAATCACTCAAGTCAAATAGCTTTCATGGTAGCAGGAAATATGTATCCAAAAATCTTGCCTACAATTCATTCTTTGGCGCAGCAGAACTATCAAGTCTTAGCTTATCTACTATGGAGGTAAAATCCTTTGGTGATGTAAGAAACATTCTAGTATAGCCTTATTACAATGAACTCCATTGTCCAAAAACTGTTCTTATTTTGTGTTTGTACCACAGTAAGAGCCAAGAGTTTAAGCTCTACTAAAAATACAACAAACAAATAAACAAAGAAAAAGACTGTATCTATTTATGTTCGTTAAAAAACTAATAGTGATATATTATTTTACAATATCATACAGTTAATATATTCAGAGTTATTTGAAATTTATATTGAGAAAAACGAATGTATTTTCAGTATTGCTATAGACAAACCTCTACATAAGACCATTCAATTGATTGTTGTTTTATATAAAAAACTTCAATAATACTCATTTTATTGGTACAATATTTTAGAAATTTTAAAGAACATAATAAAAAATGAAAGGTATTGCAGGTTTTGAAGGGAGATCTCAGAAGATGGAAAGATCTCCCAAGCTCATTGATTGGCAGGATCAACATTGTAAAAATGGCTATCTTGCCAAAAGCAATCTACAGATTCAATGCAATCCCCATCAAAATTCCAACTCAATTCTTCAACGAATTAGAAAGTGCAATCTGCAAATTCATCTGGAATAACAAAAAACCTAGGATAGCAAAAACTCTTCTCAAGGATAAAAGAACCTCTGGTGGAATCACCATGCTTTACTACAGAGCAATTGTGATAAAAAAAACTGCATGGTACTGGTATAGTGACAGACAAGTAGACCAATGGAATAGAATTGAAGACCCAGAAATGAACCCACACACCTACGGTCACTTGATCTTTGACAAGGGAGCTAAAACCATCCAGTGGAAGAAAGACAGCATTTTCAACAAATGGTGCTGGCACAACTGGTTGTTAACATGTAGAAGAATGCAAATCGATCCATTCCTATCTCCTTGTACTAAGGTCAAGTCTAAGTGGATCAAGGAACTTCACATAAAACCAGAGACACTGAAACTTATAGAGGAGAAAGTGGGGAAAAGCCTAGAAGATATGGGCACAGGGGAAAAATTCTTGAATAGAACAGCAATGGCTTGCGCTGTAAGCTCGAGAATTGACAAGTGGGACCTCATGAAACTGCAAAGCTTCTGCAAGGCAAAAGACACCATCAATAAGTCAAAAAAAACCACCAACAGATTGGGAAAGGATCTTTACCTATCCTAAATCAGATAAGGGACTAATATCCAATATATATAAAGAACTCAAGAAGGTGGACTCCAGAAAATCAAATAACCCCATGAAAAAATGGGGCTCAGAACTGAACAAAGAATTCTCACCTGAGGAATACCGAATGGCAGAGAAGCACCTGAAAAAATGTTCAACATTCTTAATCATCAGGGAAATGCAAATCAAAACAACCCTGAGATTCCACCTCACACCAGTCAGAATGGCTAAAATCAAAAATTCAGGTGACAGCAGATGCTGGTGAGGATGTGGGGAAAGAGGAACACTCTTCCATTGTTGGTGGGATTACAAGCTTGTACAACCACTCTGGAAATCAGTCTGGCGGTTCCTTAGAAAATTGGACATAGTACTACCGGAGGATCCAGCAATACCTCTCCTGGGCATATATCCAGAAGATGTCCCAACCGGTAAGAAGGACACATGCTCCACTATGTTCATAGCAGCCTTATTTATAATAGCCAGAAGCTAGAAAGAACCCAGATGCCCCTCAACAGGGAATGGATACAGAAATTATGGTACATTTACACAATGGAGTACTACTCAGCTATTAAAAAGAATGAATTTATGAAATTCCTAGCCAAATGGATGGACCTGGAGGTCATCATTTTGAGTGAGGTAACACAATCACAAAGGAACTCACACAATATGTATTCACTGATAAGTGGATATTAGCCCAAAACTTAGGATACCCAAGATATAAGATACAATTTGCTAAACGCCTGAAACTCAAGAAGAATGAAGACCAAAGTGTGGACACTATGCCCCTTCTTAGAATTGGGAACAAAACACCCATGGAAGGAGTTACAGAGACAAAGTTTGGAGCTGTGATGAAAGGGTGGTCCATCTAGAGACTGCCATATCCAGTGATCCATCCCATAATCAGCTTTCAAACGCTGACACCATTGCATACACTAGCAAGATTTTGCTGAAAGGACCCAAATATAGCTGTCTCTTGTGAGACTATGCCGGGGCCTAGCAAACCCAGAAGTGGATGCTCACAGTCAGCTATTGGATGTATCACAGGGCTCCCAATGGAGAAGCTAGAGAAAGTACCCAAGGAGCTAAAGGGATCTGCAACCCTTTAGTTGGAACAACATGATGAACTAACCAGTACCCCGGAGCTCTTGTCTCTAGCTGCATATGTATCGAAAGATGGCCTAGTCGGCCATTACTGGAAAGAGAGGCCCATTGGACTTGCAAACTTTATATGCCTCAGTATATAGGAACGCCAGGGCCAAGAAGTGGGAGTGGGTGGGTAGGGTAGTGGGGGGGTATGGGGGACTTTTGGGATAGCATTGGAAATGTAATTGAGGAAAATATGTAATAAAAAATATTAAAAATTTTAAAAAAAGACTTTTTAGAGTTTAATGAAAATGAAGCCACAACATACCCAAACCTATGGGACACAATGAAAGCATTTCTAAGAGGGAAACTCATAGCTCTGAGTGCCTCCAAAAAGAAACTGGAGAAAGCACACACTAGCAGCTTGACAACTCATCTAAAAGCTCTAGAAAAAAAGGAAGAAAATTTACCCAAGAGGAGTAGACAGCAGGAAATAATCAAACTCAGGGGTAAAATCATCCAAGTGGAAACAAGAAGAACTATTCAAAGAGTTAACCAAACGCAGAGTTGGTTCTTTGAGAAAATCAACAAGATAGATAAACCCTTAGCTAGACTCACTAGAGGGTACAGTGACAACATCCTAATTAACAAAATCAGAAATGAAAAGGGAGACATAACAACAGATCCTGAAGAAATCCAAAACACCATCAGATCCTTCTACAAAAGGCTATACTCAACAAAACTGGAAAACCTGGACGAAATGGAAAAATTTCTGCTGTCCTTTCTACATCATCTGCTTCTTCTGCTACTACTACTGCCACAGCTGCCAGAGCTGCTGCTGCTTCTACTCTTCCTCCTCCTCCTCCTCCTCCTCCTCTTACTCCTTTTCCTCCTCAAACTCTTCCTCCTTTCTTCTCTTCTTATTGCTTATATTCTCTTCTCCCTTTCTCTCTCAATCTCTCTCTTTACCTACTCAGTGTATACATCAACAAGTATCACATATATATTCTACTATGTTCTTCAAATATAGTTTGAACAGAAAATTTCCAGGTACTAGGATATGGTCATACTTGCTCATTGCCCAAGGCAAAGAGCATCAGGGTACTGTTCTCCCTCTTCAAAGCTTCACCTTCAGAGAGACTTCTCAGGATAATACTTAGTTGGGGTTACAATTGGGTCTCAGTGCTTCTGCACAGACTTGAGTAACTCATCACGGTGATGGAATCCAGATCCACATAGTTATAGCCAAACCTATAATACCACCACCTTTCAACATGACTCTGGATTATGACAGTTTTAGTTAATTGAAGCTAGCTTACAGTTCAGAAGTTTAGTCCATTACCATCATTGTGGAAAGCACAGTAGAACACAGATATACATTGATATGCTGGAGAGGTAGCTGAGAATTCTATATCCTGATCCAAATGCAGCAGATTTAGAGTGAGAAATTAGGTGTGCCTTGAGCATCTGAGTTCTCAAAGCCTACCTCCAATGACCACTTCCTCCAACAAAGCCACACATACTTTAAGAAGGCCACACCTCCTAATGGAACATAGGGGACCATTTTCATTCAAACTACCAACCACATTCCACTCCCTGACCACCCCCATAGGCTAGTAGTCATATCCTAATGCAGAAATACATTCAGTCCAACTCCCAAATTTCCCATAGTCTATCATAGCACTGTTCCAAAGTCCAAAGTCTAAGAGACTCATGCAATCTAACTTTAATCCCCTGTAAAAATCAAAATGAAAATGCATATCACATATTCCTGATATGTACAGGATATATTTTACAATTCCAAACAGTTGAAAAGGGAGCATTGTAAAGAAATACTGAACCAAAACAAGACTGAAAACAAATTGGCAAACTCCAAAATCTGCATTTCAATATCTTATGTCAAAGTGCTCTTGAAATCTCAACTTCTTTCAGTGTTGTTGGCTTGTTCCGCTCCTTGTTAGCAGCCCTGCTCAGCAGATAGTCCACAGCTCTAACATCTTTAACATCTTGGCGTTCTAAGGCAATCAAGGCTTCATCTTCACAGATTCACACAATAGCCTCTTTAATTATCTATATAAGGACAGACAAGACATATGCCTGTCCTCAGCAGCTTTCCTTAGTTATGGAGGGAAATTCCATAATCCCTTGCTTCTTTCCTTGACTCTAAAGAACCATGTGGCAATACTGCTAAGTTCTGATGCTTGCTAGGCCTGGACATGGGCCCCTCATTAAATTACATTTTCACCAGCTAGTTGTGATGGTTTCCTTTACTGCCTAAGCTTGGCTGTCCTAAAACTCAATCTGTAAACCAGGCTGGTCTCAAACTTAGACATTCATCAACCTCTGCATTCTGAATTATTGGATCAAAGGTATGCACCTCCAGACCGGGCCCTAGGCTTTTCTTTAATTCTTTTCACCTTTCTTTAATTTCTTTTACAAAATGGAAGTTTATCTAGGTGGAGTTCTGGTGTGAGGTCACCACTTTCTTTATTCCACTTACTATCAAGCTTCCTTTAATCTGTTTATCTCCTTCAACACAGGCCTTAGCTAAATTTCTACTTTCTGATGCCTGCTTTCTCCTCAAAGTATACATTTTGTATTTTTTTTTCTTGCTCAGTTTGTTCCTTTTCATTATAGATCTGCATAAGAGTGAATAACAATAACCATATGACAGAATTCATACTAAGCTATTTAAGTAATCCTTTACCAATGCAATTAATCCAAAACTCTTTACTTTAGCCTTAGGCAGACTGTTTGAAAAAGGGATAAAAGCAGCCACATTCTTTGCCAAAATATCACAATAACAGTCCCAACGCCATATACTAAAATTCTTCTCCTATGAAACATCTTGAGCCAGAACCCCACAATTCAAATCATCCTCAGCACCACTGTCCTTCTACTAGAATATGGCCCATTAAACCCCACTTAAAGCGTTCAACTGCTTTCAAATTTCCAAAGTCCATATTACTCCAAACAAAGGATGGTTAGGTCTATCATAGAAACACCCTACTCCTGGCACCAACTTCTGTCTTAATTAGGGTCACATTTCTGTGAAGAGATACCAGAAAACATTTAATTGGGGCCAGTTTACAGTTTAGAATTTTAGTCCATTTTCATCATGGGAAGCATGGTGGCACACAAGCATACACAATGCTAGAGAGGTAGGTGAAAGTTTTACATCAGATCCAAAAGCAGCTGGGAGAGAGTGAAACACTGTGCATAACTTGAGCATCTGAGAACACAAAGCCTGCCCCTCAGTGACCACCTCCTCGAACAAGGCCACACCTATTCCAACAAGTCCACACCTCCTAATAATGCCACTCCTAGGGAACATATGGAGGCTATTTTCATTCAAACCACTACAATGAATCAATTGTTCTCAGCAACCTTTTGATGAACACATAGTAACTGGGGTCCATTAGAAATGCCATCTTGGCTACTTGGGGTTTTAATGCTCTATACATTGAAGTCCTGCTGTTATCTCAGGCTGAGTTCTGCTTTCCATACACTGATGTATCATCTTTTTTATCCCCTAAAAACAGCTTTGTTTATCAGTTAAGACATCGTAAATAATTGTAAACATGTGAAACTTTCTTCCTTTCTTATGAGTTTCTATTTTTAATTTTGAAGTAATTTACAATAATATAAGTGTCCTTTCACAAAGATTTCTTTTGCAATCTGTAAAATATCTGTTATCTAAATTGAAAGACTTAGAATACAGTATCTTAAAACATAGGGAAGAATTCAGTCAATTGAACACATGTCTTCTAAGGAAATTAAATCAATGTTCCTCTCCCACTGCAGAAAAAATGGGAATGGCTGGCTGGTCAGGACTCCTCTATAGAGATTTTTCAACACATCTCCTTAATGAGCGTAGACACTGTCATGAAGTGTGCCTTCAGCCACAAGGGCAGTGTTCAGGTGGATGGGTGAGTGTACAAGCCTTGAACTTCAGGGCCTTTGTCTTACCAACTGATATGGACTTTTCTGTGATGCAAGTGGGACATCTATGATACTCAATAAAGAGTATTACCCCAGGCTCCATTCAATCTCTGACACAATCCGATCTTAACTCAACCATAGACCACTGATCCCTAGCTGGGTTGGATGCCTAGACATTCATGCCACCTTTTACTGACCTGAAAATTACAAGGGTTATAAGACACAGTTAGCATGTTCCTCAATGTTGTCAGTGCCTACCATATAGAAATCTCAGAGTCCATTCATTCTGCAGGTCAAATCACTCTACACTCTAATCTGTTCTTTATCTTCTTCAGATATTACAAGACCTACCTCCAGGCCATTGGGTACTTGAATAACCTATTTCACTCCCATGTGACGAATATCTTTCATCAGAATAATACAATCTACAAACTTTCTTCCAATGGCCGCTTATCCAACCAAGCTTGTCAACTTGCCCATGATCACACAGGTTCTGTTTGCACATTCTGTCTCCCTCATTTCCTAGGATCAGCTCAAAGGGATTATTGATGATTTCTGAGGCACATCCAGACACTTCAGTGCACTCCCCTTTAAGAACTGGATCACATACATGCTTGATACTTTAACACTGACAGTGTTGGGAGTTGGAACATCAGAATGCTAGGTACTCCATGAGTGTCATCATATTGATAATGTGTAGTGAGACTTGACCCAGCAAGTCAAGCAGAGCTTCCATTACCCATGGTGCTAAAAGAGTTCTGACCTACATCAGATGTCACCAGTCTTATAACACTGCCCATTCCTTACGTGCTGACCTAAATAGAGGACATAGCTTCAGGCAAGGAGACACATGAAGCTACATAGGGCTACTTTAGCTCTCAGGTCTGTGTGATAATTGATGTTCTGGAATAGATGCAGTGATCAAGCTGAGAAAGGATGAGCTGCAGGATGAGGGAGAACTGGAAAAGATCAAGAAGAAGAGACCTTTGGATTTTCTGGATATCCTCTTATTTGCCAGAGTGAGTATGTTCAGCTAAGTCCTGAGAGTCTTCCTTGGAACAAACAAGGAACAAGCATAGCTCTGACAATGCCTGTTGCTTCCCTGAGATGGAGAATGGGGACTGCATGTCTGACAAGGACCTACATGCTGAGGTGGACACATTCATGTTCAAGGGCCATGACACCACAGCCAGTGGAGTCTCCTGGATCTTCTATGCTCTGGCCACACACCCTGAGCACCAACAGAAATGCAGAGAGGAAGTTCAGAGCCTCCTGGGGGATGGATCCTCTATCACCTGGTAAGAGTTCAAGAAGTAGAAATGCCCTTATTCTTTGGGTAGGGAGGAGCCCCTGGTCTCCAGTCTCCCTGATCTAAGGATGAACTTTATTTCAGGGGTCACCTAGACCAGATTCCCTACACCATAATGTGAATCAAGGAGGCCCTAGGGCTCTACCCACCTGTCCCAGGCATTGTCGGAGAACTCAGTACATCTGTCACCTTCCCTGATGGGCGCTCTTTACCCAAAGGTATGAATTTCCCAGGCCCTTCATTGCAGAGATAATGGATGGTCAATAGTCTATGTCCTTCACCAGTTCTGAATCTTTGAGTGCGCATTTCCTTTTCAGTAAATAAATGCTTCTTACTTATAAAGTACAGTAATACACTAAATTACTTCCTATATACATAAATGATCTTCAGTTCTGCTGCTCTGCATGAATAACATTGCAAGCATCTCTTCTTTTATCCGCAAACATTCATTCTTCATTTGAATCTATGGTCTCACCATGGTGCATCCATTCTAATTTGGGAACAGTGACATTCTTCAATTTTTATACTCCAGACTCAATTCCAGATGCCAACACCATATAATTCAAGGCTACACTTATTCTTCAGATGTCCTCACTGTCACATGTGTGTTTTCATGTTGGGGCTGGAAATACAGGCATATGTTTGTACATACAAGTGGGAACCAGAGAATCAACGTTAGTTGTCATTCCACAGGTAATGTCCAGGAGTCTTGCACTGGCCTGCAAGTCACCTATTAGGGTAGGCTGGCCAGTGAGTTGAAGGACCCTGCCTGTCCCCACCTCACCAGCATTGAGATATCAAGCGTGAGCCACAACACACAACTTTTTTATTAGATATTTCCTTTATTCACATTTCAAATGTTATCCCCATTCCTTGTTTACCCTCCAAAAATCTCCTAGCCCTTCTCCCCTCCCCCTGCTCCCCAACCCACCCACACCCTTTCCTGGTTCTGACATTCCCCTGTACTGGGGCATAGAGCCTTCACAGGACCTAGTGCCTCTCCTCCCATTGATGACTGACTAGGCCATCCTTTGCTACATATATAGCTAGAGATACAATTTGCAACATGTGTTTTCTTTGATTGCTGGTATAGTTTCAAGGAGCTCTTTGGGGTACTGGTTAGTTCATATTGATGTTCCTCCTATGGGGCTTCATCCCTTTCAGGTCCCCATGTAGCTTTATGTGTCTCCTTGCCTGAAGCTATGTGCTCTATATAGGTCAGCAAGTAAGGAATGGGCAGTGTTAGAAGACTGGTAACATCTGATGTAGGTATCTCTCTGGCTCCTTTATTGGGGACTTTGTTCTCCATCCAATGGATGAATGTGAGCATCCACTTCTGTATTTGCCTGGCACTGGCAGAGCCTTGAAGGAGGCAGCTATATCAGGCTCCTCTCAGCAGGCTCTTGTTGCCATCTGCCTAGTGACTGGTTTTGGTGGTGGCCAAACCCAGAGGTAGGAGGCCCCCAAGGAGGGCAGAGAAGTTTGTCTCAAGCCCAATACCTCCTATTGTTCCCACCTCTGGGCATATTGTACCTTGTGGGTTGCAATTGATCTCTACCTGTTCTGACTGAGGTGCTGTCTCCCTGCAGTTGTTTGACCCTTCCAGGTTTGCACCAGACTCTCCCCGACACAGCCACTCATTCCTGCCCTTCTCAGGAGGAGCCAGGTGAGATCCTGTGTATGATGATGGAATATACTGTGGAGAATATTTGCAGCATACCTTGTTTTTGGTCTCCTGCATATATGACATCTCCAGGTATATCCTGATTGGTGGCTATGGGAGGGGGAGGAGCTTCTTGAGGATGTGTCTGTGCACTAAAGGAGGGTAGCACTTCAGGACACACTATGAAGACATGAAACAAACAAATTTATGTCAGTGGTTGCCATTCACTTCCATATGTTCTGATATTTTCCTCACACTAAGGGCAGGACTTTACATTTTTTTAAGTGATTTTAACTTTAGGTGTCAAATTTTAGGGCTCTTAAAAAGCATGTCTTTTCCACACCTCAACCTGACCTATCAACATTCCTAGGTAGTTCTTTATTCTGGAATCATTGTGCAAGAGGTTCATTTGCTTGCATGTCTGCCTGCCAATGGCATGCAAGCAACTGTCCAATGAGATACGTGAAGTGTTATAGTGGGTCATTTCAGGCAAGGTTCATACCAGGATATGCTGACCCTACTTTGTACTCTTTCCTAACAGAATTTCTGAGTCGATGTTGATACTCACATCTCTCTTGCAGTTGCCCAATGGCCAAAACTTGACAGATAATGTATGTTCCTCAAATTTACAATTAGAGGCTATGTAGTCTAACTTCAGACAAAAGACATTAAAAAGGTGGAGTGTAGTTTGCTTTAAGTAAATCCTCTGTTTTACATTTAACATAGCATTTTTTAAATGTCTCTAGTGAGTTGAAATAGCTCCTGAACTGGACAAAGACTTTCTGATGGTTTCTAGGGAAATTGTCCCTTGGGACCTGACTCACTGTAATCTTTCAAAGGTGATACAGAAGAAGGGTTTCTTGAATTCATGAAGTGGCAAATCAGCTGTCACAGAACAGGCTATAAGTAAGTTGTTCTTTCAAGCACAGGCTATGCACACACACATATGGTGTACTTCAGGATTGAATGCTCTGCTTGCCACTCACTGCAAGCCATGTCTCTGCCACTAGAAGACAGGAGAGTATTGGGCAACTCAGCTTAAGTTGGAATGAATCATGTTGCTGCAGGTGCTTTCTAAGTCTCAGGCTTGTCTGGAGCTCATGGTCTCTCTCCCTCTACTTCCCAAGTACTGGGATTCAGTCACAGGCTCCAACAGCTTGCTTTGATCTGAAGGTTTTTAATTTTTATTGTATTTCATTCTATTTTTTTCATTCTTTAAATTCAAATGAATTAAATTTTAAGAACCAAGAAAAAATTATTATTTTAAATGTAAAATAAAGTTTAAACAACTCCTATGTTTCAGGTGCTATGCTACATAAAAACATAGGAATAGTGATAATATCCAATCCTGCCTCCAAGAATTCAAAACTGTCATATACAAAGACAAATACATCTGCAATTAAAATGTATTTATCCTCCATTCTTTCACTTGCCCACTTAGCAGTTTGCAGAACATTCCATGTTCCTGCCATCATCATCCCATGCCCTGATTGTGGCATGTCCTTGTATATGGCACTGATGGTGCTTTAGGTGCTTAGGAGGAACAGGGACAGTCATCAAAAAAATAAGAGCCAGCTGCTCATTGACCTGAGCTTTGGAAATATGAAGCCTAGGGGTGGGGTGGGGGAGTGGAGGTAGAGGAGACATGCTCAAACACCACAACAGCTTGTTCTTAAGTAGGAAGTGGCAGAGACAGGAAAGAGATAAGAGCAACAGCCAGAAGAGGATAGAGCTGCAGCTAGGCATTTGTTGTTTTGGTTTGGATTGTTTAATTTTCCTTTTACTTATTCACTTTATATCCCACTCACTGACTCCCTTCCAGTCATCCCTCACACAATTCTTCCCCATTTCCCCTTCCCCCTTCCTCCTTTCCCCTTCCCCTCACAGCTGAGCAGGAGGGGGTCCTGCTGAGTATCCCCCCTCAACTCTGGCACTTCAAGTCTCTGTGAAACTAAGCACATCCACTTCCACTGAGGCCAGACAAAGCAGGCCAGCTAGAAGAACATATCTCATATACAGGCAACGGCAAAGCTCATCAAGAAGAAAGGCCCAGATGACAAAGAATTTTACTTAGAAGGGGGAATAAAATAGTCATAAGAAGAAGATGGAGGGAGGGAAATAGGAGGGAGGATGGGGAGGGTAAAAGGGGCTCAGGATCAGGTGTGGAGAAGAACTAGCCATCGGGAGAGATGAATAGTTGGCCATGAAAATGAATGGATATTTGAAACTAACTTGGATGGGGAGGTAGGGGGCATCTCCAGGATGAGACAGTGACCTGGGATACAGGAAGAGCCCAAGCATCAATGGGAATGACGTTATCTGTGACTCACTACACTGGGGATATGTAACCTAAAGAGGCAACTAGGCATGAACACGGCCTTACCTGGTGGAGATATAGAGGGTGAGCAGGGAAGGAGGGTCAGGGAGACCAAAGAAGACCAGGAAAGGAAACTGAAGAAGGAATTGTGAACATTTCTAAAGTAGAGTTGAAGTCTATAGATGATGATGGATTAGGGAGGTGGCCTACCCTAAGTAGGAGGCAGATGGGGCAGCCACTTGAGAATTCTCAACACAGTCTTCCTGTAGGAACTTTTCTACTGATAATCTGAGTGGAAGCTATGTGCTAGATCTCCCTGAATGGAGTAAACTATGAAATGATTAACATATTAAAGTATCCATAAGTTTGACCTTTAGTCCTTAAAATGCTGGCCTACCAGATTTCATACAACTAAAAGAAGTAGGGTCAAAGTGGCCTTGAAAAAATGTTGAGGCTATGTCAAAAATTGAGGAGAGCCAAGACCTAGGGTGAAAGTATGTATGACCTGTAGTCACAGCTGTTAGACTGAACCTGTAACAATAGGCCCTGAATGTTGTTCTGGGCTGTTTCAAGAGTCAACCCTTACAAGAGGTGAGAGGCTAATGAGTTGTATTGTCCCTTTCTGCCTCAGGAACTGCATTGGGAAACAATTTGCTATGAGTGAGATGAAGGTGATTGTGGCCCTGACACTACTCCGCTTTAAGCTACTGCCAGATCCTACCAGGGTCCCCATGCCCTTAGCCCGACTTGTGCTGAAGTCCAAAAATGGGATCTACCTACATCTCAAGAAGCTCCACTGATTCTGGTAAGGACAAGGACAGACTCTATAAACATGCTGCCTGACACCTTGTCCTGTCATCATCTTGCTCTCTGTCTGTGCATCTTTCTTCACACCTATTTGTTCCCTGCCTCCTGTGCTCTCTCTCTCTCTCTCTCTCTCTCTCTCTCTCTCTCTCTCTCTCTCTCTCTCTCTCTCTCTCTCTCTCTCTCTCTCTCTCTGACACACACACACACATATGCACACACACCTTGTTCTAGATTCTCCATTTGTCTTTCTGTCTCCTGCTATCCACATCTGACTGTGCACCTGATCATGAACCTCCTCTCTCCTCCAGCCTTCTCTCCTTGCCTCTCACTTCCCACCATCTTATTTTTTCCTACATGACTTCTTCATTTTACAAATAATCAATTGTCACAACCTTGGTGGTCTGAAATAATTGAAAGTTATTATCTTACAGTTGTGGAGCTCCAATGTCTGAGATGAGTTTCACTGGCAGAAAGCTAAGTTGTTGGTGTGACCAACCTTCTTCAGAAGAGGACTCCAGAGAGTCCTCTCCTCCTCTGTTCAGTACAGATCATCATTCCTTGGCACTGGAATATTCCCCTGCTTCAAAGCCAGCACCCTCCTCATCCCCTCTCTTCTAATGTCCTTCCCTTTTACAAACACTTATGACAACATCAAGATCCCTAAAAGCTCCAAGATAGTTTTCCCATCTAAATGTATCTTATTCAACCTAACCTACTAAGTTCCTTTTGAATTATGAGGAATTATTCAATATGTACCATGGGCTTGAAAACCCAAGGCCTGAACATCATTGTGAAGCCATTATTCAGCCTAGTATCATTTTCACATGACAGTTACCTAATGCATTCATGTAAATCTACCCTGCATAGTCTCTCTCTACCTGATTAATCCTCACACAAGTTTCTCCATCTTCCCTCCTTTCTTCAATAAAGTTTGCAGTGTAATGAACAGCATTTGTCTTCTCTTGATGGATCTGAACACAGGTTCCCATGTTGCTTGAAACTGTTCCTGGATCAGGATCCATGATGAGTTCTCTGCCTTCCCTGATCTGCCATATTCTGCTTCCTGGGGTGGGTTTCTTGTGGAGCCACTGATGCCACCAGGAATCCTTCCTATTCTCCTAACCTACCAGTGTGCTGAGCTAGTGCAGGCTAATTCTTAGGAAGGCAGGAGAGGACAGACTGGATACTCAGAACCTGACTAAATGGGGAGTCAAGGCAGGAATAAGAGCAAAATGGTCAGACAATGCAAAAAGCTTCATGTTAGCCATGTTGAGAGAACACAGAAAAGGAAGAGCCCAGAACCCTGGGTGACCAGCCAAGGTCTAATCATAGGATTCCAAATGGGTCAAATGTATAACCAGAAAGTGGCTCTTTTGCCTAAAAGTAATGAGCAAGACTAGCTCAGTTCACTGTCTTGTACATTCCCCTTCATGATACACACAAAGAGACATTACACATCCATAACATATTTCACCCACACATGTGCATGACCAAGACCAATGGATCCTCATGCTATGTTTGAAAAATAATAAAAATGAAGCAGTGGTCATCTGTAATGGCCACCAGTTCCAGTGTCCACACTCTCTCCCCAGGAGGTCCTAATACACACACACACACACACACACACACGCACACACACACATGCACACACACACGCATGCACAGGCACATGCATGCACACAAACAAACACACCATGCACGTATACACATGCATATGCACACACACATTAGAGTTCTTGGATTTATCCAAAGACTCATGAAGAGCTGATATTAATGATGGTGTCTTGATCAAAAGACACCAGAGTCAGGAAGCCTCAGCTCAAGTTCCTTCTAGATCAGTGGCCCTCAAGTTCCTTCCTTATTGTTAAAATTCAGTCACAGCTTCCTCATATCAGAGAGGGGGTACAACCATCCTGTCTATACTACTGAGTAACAAAGTGCTGAAGTTATAAATGTAACAGTTTAGACTAAGGTACCACTGGGGGACACATGATGGTTATGACTGGACAATCACCACCAACATGATAAATGTTGAAATATTACTACATTTTTATCAGAGAACTGTCGGTTAAAATGGGGTTCTGGGTCCAGCCTACCACAGGGCTACGGTTGCTCATGGAGTCAGACATGGAGAGTTTGACTTCACACACCCCACACAACCACTGGGTGGGCATCAGGCTGTGAGAAGCTGCAGGACTCAACTCCAGGGGTGGGAAAGCACAGTCTGGCGTCCCCGCAGAACTTCCATGAGCTTACTCATAGGTTCTTGGGACACACATGGCCAGGGACAGCAGGTTCT
The DNA here is from genome assembly GCF_978045245.1 of Mus caroli. NCBI lineage: Eukaryota > Metazoa > Chordata > Mammalia > Rodentia > Muridae > Mus > Mus caroli. Next base: position 41,248,528 of record NW_028227261.1, on the reverse strand, counting down.
AGCTCTTGGACACCGCAAACACTTCTGGATGCTGATAAAAAGCTGAGAACTGAGTGTGGGCCCGTGGGACTGACTGGCCTGGAGCTAAAGGAAAAAGGGCAAGGGGAAGCACTCCAGCTGGGTCATAAGGACGAGAGTCCTTCGTTTGTCCAGCAGCGGCTTGGATGGTGGAAGCCATGTCTGAGTGCACAGGGAGGCCTCCCGAGGAAGATTACATGCATGCTCTTTAGAGGAAGACCTGCTCTGTTGCTCCAGCACAGAGAATTCCTATGAGAAGAGGCAGTTCATGCTTTTAAAGCATTTTCTGTCATGAAAACAGAAGAGCTAAGAGGGTAGTAGAGGCAGAGAAAGACAGAGAGAGGGAGAAAGTAGAGAAGCCATGACCACGTGAAGAGAGGAGGGAAGGGAATGTGGAGAGAGGTGGAGCAAGAGGGAAGAGAGAGAGGCAAGAATAAGAGAATATGAGTAAGAGAGGGAGGAGGGGGCAAACAGCCCCTTTTATAGCAGACCAGGCCTACCTGGCTGTTGCCAGGTAACTGTGGGGGTGGAGTCCAGACAAACTACCAGGGGTTTGGGGCATTGTCCTACATGACTTATGGCCATAGAATTATGGAGAGCTGGAGCTTCAAGTCAGGAGCCTGGTGTCTGGGGGCGTGGGCAACTTCTTTCCATCCCTTTCAGAGTTATCTGCTGGGTCTCTGGGATTTAAACCTAGCTCAAACAGGAAACAGGCTGCCTTTCATGGTCCCACAGAGAACCGTTTATCTGTGTGCTAGGACAAAAGGGCAAGTTAGTTACATTAAGGCTTATAGCTAATAGGCACAATATAATGGGACCTTTACAACCCAGCTTCTAGTGAACAGGGATGGCTTTAGAGGAGTTATAAAGTATCTTAGGGAAGATTTTCCAAGCTGTGGCTTTCTTCCAATCAGAAAAGAATTGGTATTAGGAAAGGTATATGGCACATTTCCCAAGATGCCCTAGAGCAGTAGTTCTCAAACTTCCTAGTGCTTTGGCCTTTTAATACAGTTCCTCGTGTTGTGGTGACCCCTCCCCAGTCATAAAATTAATTCATTGCTACTTCATAAATGTAATTTTGCTACTGTAATGAATCATAATATAAAATCTGAATTTTCTGATTAGTGTTGGTGGCCCCTGTAAAAGGATCATTCCTATCAAAGGGGTCGTGATCCATGGGTGGAGAACCATTGCCCTAAAATCTTTACCAAGTCTCAGGGATAGAATTCCTGGCTCCTATTTCTAATCCTAGCTTCTGGTGCCCTTCTTTCCATATGGGGTTAATTCCAAGATTTGATCCTCCTAGTGCAGTGATCTTGGACCTTGACCCCTAGTGACATAGTACCACGATAGTTGTACCTCTAAATAGCATGTAGCCTGAGTCTTTTGCATCTTCATTCCTTGCCTTATAGAAAAGAGTTTCCTTTTTCCTGGGAAGTCCCCTTTAATGTTATTGTATCACCTTCCCAAGAGATACTGTGACTGCCCAAAGTCCTATATAACTGTGAAACACCAAAACCAAGAAGTACCACAGAGACACATCCCAAGACAGACATCACGCCAGTAAAAACATATTTCATATTCTTTGATTTCGGTGGTGGGTGTTTGCTTTTTAAAGTATTATTTATTTTGTACAGATTTAGTTTAAGCAATTTTCCTTATGTCTATTATATCCCAAATGCACATTTGAAATGGTTAAATAAATGCAGTTATGAGAAATAAATGAAGTTTCTCAAGGCAGCCAAACGTTCAGCTAATGTTTGTGGAGTGAAGGAATGAGATCTAGAGCCCAGGCTTTGTATCGTTTCACACACATGTTTACAAGAGAATGTCTTCCAGGATACTCTCAATGTGCATGCTTTTGTCTCCCAAGCCCCACACAGGCAAGGATCCACAATGACTCCATATCCATGCTCTCCTAAGACCTACTTTCCAGACCCAGGGTCCAATGGCTTCAGGTAGAGGTGGATGCCATTTTTGGAGCCCAAGATCAGCTGGGGGACCTTAATGGGGATCTTTGAGGGATCTGGAGAGAATTCAAAGTGCAGCAAACAGAGGGCTATGACCACCTTCATCTCATTCATGGCAAACTGCTGCCAAATGCAATTCCTGCAACAAACAACACAGAGAAGCATCAAGCTGTTGGCTAACCAGAATGACAGAGCTTACTGTTCTTAGAGGCCCACAAAAAACAATAACGAGTTTTGGACACGCAATGGCAGGTTGATTTGTTGATGTGGGCTTTAAGAACACAAATCTTAGAAGCATGGTAAAAAGCCCCATTGGGAAGCTTAACATTGGGAGCTCTGGCTTGCAGTCTCTCAGAGAATGAAAACAGCTGTCCCCCCTATTTCCTAGGAACAGGGAAAAAATAGCAAAAGGGCCCCCTTGTTACACAGCACTCCAAGGTGATGCTACACCTAAAGCTGGATATCAACAACAGAAAGCTTACAAACTCTTAGAAACTGGACAACACACTGCTGAATGAAAAGTGGTCCATGATAGAAAGTAGAGACTTGAATGAATTCTAGAATTGAATATAAAAATCTAGACTAGAAGGAAAATGAATTCAGAATATACCTGAACATATGGGACACAATGAAGGCCATTCTAAAAGGCAAGTTCATAGCACTAAGTGCAGATTTTTTTTAAAAAAATGAATAGATTTCATACTACAACTTAACAGCACACATGAAAGTTCTAGGATGAAACAAAGAATTACACTTTTCAAAAGCTGTAAAAGGCAGGAAATAATCAAACTCATGGCTTAAATTAACAAAATAGAAACAAATAAACAAAAAACAGCAAGAATTATTGAAACAGAGTTGGCTCTTTGAGAAGATCAGTAAAATTTGATAAGCTCTTACAGCAGTGGTTCTCAACCTTCCTAATGCTTTGTTCCTTTAATACAGTTCTTCATGTTTTGGTGACCCCAACCATAAATTATTTCATTGATACTTCATAACTGTAATTTTTCTACCATTATGATTTGTAATGTAAATATCTGATACATAACCTCTGTGAACAGGTTGTTTAATTCCCAAAAGGGAATCCAGCTCCAAGCACCTAAGTGAGACCTGACATTGTCCTCAGTGATGAGGGTCTAAACAGGTGTGAAAATGTAAATAAATTTGGAAGTGTAAAGTATTTTATGATACTCTGAAACATAGGCTACCTTCAAATCTCCAGTAGGGCACGTATGGTGGCTTCCCAGAACCAAATTCTGTAAACAGAAAGAACCAGGTCTCCTGGTAGAGACAAGCATGAAGCTACCTCAATGCTTGGATGCAACCACAGCTTACAGCAGAGAGAGGGAGGCAAAGCAGGCCTTTGGCACCATTGCTACAGGCATAAGGATGACAGGGCCTCAGGGACTCTCTTTCTAGGAGAGCACCCCTTGCAGAGAGCACCTAGGGCAAATGGGGATGGGGGTGGGACTGGTCTGACAGCCCACAGTGCTAGGAGCCTGCCACTGGGAGGGAACTCACCAGCATCACACGTGTGAACTCAGCAAATATGGCCACATAGGGCTTCAGCATATCATAATGGAAGCCAGGTATGACACCTTGTGGTGAGTTAACAATTTTGGCCCTTCCAGAACCAGTAGGAATTTTCCTGAGAAGGGAGGAGAGATGGAGGCTGTGGAGTCGAGACAATCCTACTCTACTCCTGAGAGCTAAGATCAATCACAGCTTCTAAAAATCCCAAGCCTGGAACACTACATGGATGGGGGACAGGAACTATAAGACCCAGCAGAGACTCTGGTCCTCACCCCAGTCTGCTAGTATCCAACATGGAGAAGGTAGCAGATCTTAACTAAGTCAATAATCTAGGATTGTTGCCTCCCTGTTAACCAGCCCTTTCTTAGCTCCCAGGAAATTGCCATTGGCTTTGGTTTTGGTTTTGGTTTTGGTTTTGGTTTTGGTTTTGGTTTTGGTTTTGGTTTTGGTTTTGTTGTTTTGTTTTTTAAAAGAACTTGGGAGACATATATGACCTTGGTCAAGAAGGCAGAGTGAACTCTAGAGAGATGTGTCAAGAGTCCTTAATGCTCTTACACAAGACCTGGCTCAGTTCCCAGCACATACACAATACCTCCCAACCACATTTAAGTCCAATTCTAGGGCATTCAACCTGGCCCCACAGGTACCTATCCATAAGTGCCCTACATCCACAGAAACATACACACAAATAAATAGAAGTTTAAAAAGAATACAGCCAAGTATGGTATTACATACCAGTAATCCCAGCACTCAGGAGTCAGAAGCAGGTGGATCTTTGTGAGTTCAAAGCCAGTCTGTTCTACATAGACCAGCTAAGGCAACATAGTAAGACCTTGTCTCAAAATTAAGTAATAAATCACTCACTTAAAAGAAGATGACTCAAAGGCTCCCACTATCTTCAACATCAGTCTACATACTAACAGCTAAACTTGACCCATCTTCCCTGCCCAGCCTCATCTACTAATAAAAGTCTGCATTCTACTCAAGTCTCTCAGATACCTTGCAGCCTCCATGGCCCTACTATCATTAGACCTTTTCTCAGACCCTTCTTCTGGAAAGCACTGCCATTATGATATCCTACAGGATCAACTCTAGGGTTGCCCCCTCTAGGAAGCCACTCTTCAAGCACACATTGCCTTGCCTCTACATGGAAGGAAAGTGGAATGTCCAGCAAGGATATCCTCTGACAGGTAGAAGGTCTTTTATTGCTCCCCCACCTCCCCAAAGAGACAATAATTTAGGACAGAGAGTCTAATGGAGGGGTGACCACTGTGGCAGGGCAGGATTCTGGTCACTTAGCACAAGGGAGGGAGGAGAAGGAACAGAAAGATAGATGCTTACTTACTGATCCACTGGAGGAAGAAGTCATAAACATATGCAGCCTTCGGGTCTGCAGGACAAGGGGACATCAGTCAAGGAGAAATAGGACATTCTCAAATGTGGAATAGTGATAAATTAGGTAGGGACGTGGTCATTCTTTTCCCAGAGTCTAGACACAAGCCCTGACCTCTCCCAACTTCATCCCTGGGGCCATGATTCCCAGGAAACCCCACCCTCTCTCTAGGGCACCTTACCCCCTCGGCTGTATACAGCTTTAGCATAGTCAGGCTCATAGATGTTCAGGAAAACAACAAATTGTCCAAGCCAGTGTTAGTGGGCATACGGAAACTGTTCGGTCCATGTTACCACCTTGTCCAGGTCTCCTAACTTCTGGATGTGAAACAATAACAGAAGACAAGGACTACACAGGAGCCCAGAGTTCCCAGCAGATACCAGGTTTCTGGGCAGAGAAGGAAGGATACTGTACAGACCCCTGAAACCTACTTCCATCCTCCTGTTTCATGTATATACCTAATACCCTCTCCAGTCCCAGAACTGCTGCTCAAAATGCAGGAATCCTTGTCTCACCCAAGCCACTCCCCTCCAAGACCCAGAAGATTATCCTACCACCAGCTGTGCCTTCTCTGCAGGTCTGGCCCATGTTCTACAGAGTTTGCTGTAATCTCCATGCAGAATCAACTTTCTGAATCCTTAATTCCACCCAAAAGGTTGCCTTATGTGTGTAATGGCAAGGAGCAAAAGTGATAAAAATCATCTTTACCTATAGATAAAAGGAACACACTTGCCACCTTCCTCCTTTCTGGCTGGCATCCCTGAACTTCTCCCTTCTGCCCTGTCTCTCTTTTCTGTCTGCACTTGAAGTGACCGAGGTAACACCATCTTGTTCTGACTTCATTTTGTATCTACTTAGATAATTCTCAACACTCTACCCTCCCAATAGCCATGTGTGTATTGGCAAGGCATTTCTGTGACTCCAAACATGACCCAGATGTATTAACCAAAATAATTGTCATGTTATGTCTAAATAACTAAATAATGTTACAAGATTACTCTGACACTGTTGCGGCCTGCCCGCAGTCCACAACACGAACGGTTCAACTGAGAATGGCAGTTCGAGCTGAAAAGAGAGGAATCTAGACGGGGCGGAAGAATGAATGGAGCTAAGACAAGATCCTGATCAAAGCTCAATTTTACTATTTTCAGACACTCAGTTATAAAGGAAGGGGGAGGGAACCCAATTTCCCGCCAAGTAACTCAGGGTCCAGTAGCAGGACGAACACGTGTGTGCCTCCAGGCAGCAAAGGCAGGGTCCAGCAGTAGGCGTGGCAGGACGAATGAGCAGGTAGCTCCACCCTTGAGCAAGCAGGTTCCAGGCTGGGGGAAGGGAGGCCACATGACCCTTAACTAGCATTGATGTAATTGTGGGTTTTCTTTTTAGAAGTGCTGTACCCCTGAATTTTGGCACCAAGAAGCTCTGAAGCATTAACCTAATATTGCTTTCCACTCAAAATTAAAAAACTCTGATACACTTAATTGGATTAATTACTCTTAATTAATTACTTAATTTGATTAAATCCTCTTAATTGGATACTCTTGAATGGGTTGTTCCCCAGCTTGGGGTTCCTTACATTCTGCTCCTGTCTTTCCCAGCTCCAGGCAGCATTCCTGTGCCCATCTGTAGCATCCCAACCACAGACATGAGACCTTGGCCTCATTCACAGACTGCCATGGCCTCCCTTGAAACAGCCTTCTCCTATGAGCCCTGATTGTCCCCAGGAGCCCATAAGAGTGGAGTCATGGCTTTTGGTGTGGAGGTCCCAGGTGCAAGAGAGTGGGAGAGCTAAACATGCCTCCAGCCATGGAAGCACTGAGTAGCATAGCTAGAGTGCTAGAGAGTTCACCCTTGAAGGTACAGGTAAGAGAGAACTGGGTAGCTAACCAGCTCAGCTACCAACCAGGCCCAGATCCAGGCTTTGAGTTGACCCACCCCAAAATCTATGTTATCTATAAACTATTTGGGTGCATAGAAGCTGCAAATACAAAGCTATAACACAAGGCAACAACAGGATAGCTAGGAGGAGTCCTGGTGGAGATCCAATATTGATGGTGTCACAGAAGCCAGAGATCCCAAGCCAAACCGATGAATCATTGCAATGAACATTTGTAAGTAAAGCTGTAAGGACAGAAGGATAAACTGTGGCACACACTGTGACATACTATAGCTTCTACAATGAGATGTTTTCTATCCATTGTTTTGTTTGTTTGTTTTTGTTTGTGTTTTTTGCAGAGTGGGGGGAGGTTAAAAGTGTGGAGTGTTAATAGAAGGGGACTGGAAGATGAGTGGGACGGGGGTACATGACTTGGAGTTCACAAAGAATCAATAAAAAATTTTTTAAGAAAAAAGAAAAGGAAATGAAAGCAGAAGTTGCCAGAACTTATGGGCTAAGGCAATTCTAAGGGGAAAGTTTATAGCTATGAGTACTTACATTTAAAATAAATGAAAAATCTCAAATGATGCATCTAAAAGTCTAAGAAACCCGAGAGTAATTCAGATCCACAAGCAATGGACAGCAAGAAATAATAAATCACCGGACAGAAGTCAGTAAAATTGAGACTAAAAGTATGGTACATATAATCAAACAAAGGTGATTATTCAGAAAAATAAAGGATAACAAACTTTCACTAAAACAAGTCAAAAGAAAGAAAAAGCAGAGGCAGGCAGAACTCTGTAAGTTCAAGGCCAGCCAGGGCTCAGCAGTAAGACTAGGGGGGTTGGCAGAGAGAACAAGAGAGAGAGGGGGAGGGGGAAGGGAGAGAAAAAAGAGAGGGAGGGAGGGAGGGAGGGAGAGAGAGAGAGAGAGAGAGAGAGAGAGAGAGAGAGAGAGAGAGAGAGAGAGAGAGAGAGAGCAAATTAAACATAGAGACTAAAGGTGTGGGACTTACAATTGATTCAAGAATAATTTGAAAGCATGTAACTGTTTTGGTAAAATCAAAGCACTACTTTAGTAAATAATTATTTTAGACAATTTGGACATCAATATAATTAAAATTGTAAAAAAACATTATAACAAGAGTGGATTGACTTTTCAGATTTCCAAATTAGAGTCAACTGCACATTTACACAGAATTGTCTTCACATGAAGTCCAAAGGGAAAAGCATAAAAATGAGTGGTTCTGTAGCCCCTTTAGTTTTGCCAACCAACAGTTTGTTTTGAAAAGCAGCTGCAGGTTTGTTACTCAAGGTCTGAGGCAGTAGAAGAGTCAAATGTGTCATGAATTCACTTGTAAGTAACTTTATGCCTGAACATCAGCCACTCTGCTGGAGGTGGGGTCGTATTGTGCTTGGTCTCAGCTTGAAGGTCTTCGGGTCTGGCATTTGTGCCCAACAGACTGTGCAAATATATATTAAGGTTTTGGTAGCCTGAAGTCTTTTGGTCTTTGTTTCTTTTGTCCAGCCTGCTTTTAGGCAATGTTTTGCTGAGATTGAATCTTCTGGTGTCTATAAACGGACGGGTCTGGCGTCAGGAAATGAAAGGTTGAGCCCTTGCACCACTAAGGGACTCCACCATCTGCCAAGGAAAGAGTGGGCAGACCTGGGAGTACAACACACAGTATGGCATGCCACCATGCCTAAAGTTCTCTTTTTTATCATGCAATTGATATTTCTATTTCAATATTTTTTATTCACTTTACGTCCTGATCACAGACCACCCACCACCTTTCCTCCCAGTCCCACACTTACAAATTCCTTCCCTAAATTGTTCCCTTCCTTTCTGCTCAGAGAAGGGGAAGCCTAGTCTTGGGTATCATCCCACCATCTGACATCTAGTCACAATGGGACTAGGCACATCCCCTACCACTGAGGCTGAACAAGGCAGTTCAAGTAAGGGGAAGGGTATCCAATGGCAAGCAATATGAACTTAGATAGACCAGTTCCACTTGCCAGGGGTCTCACATGAAGACCATGCTGGGCATTTTCTACAAATATGTAGGGAGCCTAGGTCCAGAACTTGCTTGCTCCCTGGTTGGTGGACCACTCTCTGTGAGCCTCCTTGGGCCCAGGTTAGTTAACTCTGTAGGTCTTGTGGTGTCCTTGACCGCTCCAGCTTGCTAAGTTTTATCCCTGTCTCTTCCACCAGGGTCCCCAAGATCCACCTGATGTTTGACTTGGGACTCTGCATCTGCCTCCACTTGCTGCTGGATCAAGCCACTCAGGAAACAGTTATGTGAGGTTCCTGACAGCAAACACAGTAGAGTATCATATATTCTTTAGAATATATATTCTTTAAGAACAAAACCAGAAGAAAACAACAAAGATAGGGAGAGAAACACAGGCTTTTGATCCCAACCTTTCAGGAGGCTAAACAAAGAGGATCAAAAGATCAAAAACATTCTGGAAGGGTCTGGCTTCAAAGGCAGCCTGGGTAATTTGATGAAACTCAGCCTCAAAATCCAAAGTCAAAAGAAGATTGTAAATGTAGCTAAGTGGTAAAGCACTTGCCAAGCATTGGTGAGGCTATGGACGCTACGCACACTACTTAGAAAAACACATAAATAAAAATAAAATAGAAAGCAAATGTGGGGTAATCCCCACCCTGCAGGAGTATGCTATTCAGGATGCCATTGTGGGAATATGCTAAACCATTAAGTGTACAAAAAATATTGATTTATTTTTTGAATGATGGTATCACAAACAAAAGCTCCCCTGTTTAAGATGGATATCCAACCATTTCAAAGTCTTACTTAGGATTGGGGCTGTAGTTAAGTAATAGAGCATTGCTTAATATACTCAAGGCCAACATTCAATACCCAGTACTTCTCACCCTCAAAATAGTGTACTCAGCTCCCCTTCACCTTTTGCCAAATCAGTCAATATATTGGATATCAGTAATAGGCATTAGTACATCTCTTATCCATTCTGCAGAAAGTGTCCAGATATAAATTTCAATTTACAACTCTCAGTATCATTACGTGAACTGTCTGGACAGCAGTTAACTGGGAAACATCTTTTGTTAATAAATCTGATGCTAACAGGACAATTTTTTAAGTTAAGCTAATAATTTACATGTGCCTACATAGTATGCTTTCATGTAAATTTGACTTATATACTTCCTTTTCATTTCTGATTTGGTTAATTAGGATACTGTCCCCTTGCCCTCTAGTTAGTCTGGCTAAGGGTTTATCTATCTTGTTGATTTTCTCAAAGAACCAGCTCCTGGTTTGGTTGATTCTTTGAATAGTTCTTTTTGTTTCCACATAGTTGATTAGAGCCCTGAGTTTGATTATTTCCTGCCATCTACTCCTCTTGGGTGAATTTGCTTCCTTTAGTTCTAGAGCTTCTAGGTGTGCTGTCAGTCTGCTAGTGTATGCTCTCTCTAGTTTCTTTTGGGAGGCACTCAGGGCTATGAGTTTTCCTCTTAGGACTGCCTTCATTGTGTCCTATAAGTTTGGGTATGTTGTGGCTTCATTTTCATTAAACTCTAAAAAGTCTTTATTCTCTGTCTTTATCACTGAGTAGAGTGTTGTTAGCTTCCACATGAATGTTGGCTTTCTATTATTTATGTTGTTATTGAAGATCAGCCTTAGTCCGTAGTGATATGATAGGAGGCATGGGATAATTTCAATATTTTTGTATCTTTTGAGGCCTGTTTTTTGACCAGTTATATGGTCAAATTTTGAGAAGATGCCATGAGCTGCTGAGAAGAAGGAATATTGTTTTGTTTTAGGGTAAAAGGTTTTGTAGATATCTGTTAAATCCATTTCTTTCATACCTTCTGTTAGTTTCAATGTGTCTCTGTTTAGTTTCTGTTTCCAGGATCTGTCCAATGATAACAGTGGGGGTGTTGAAGTCTCCCACTATTATTGTGTGAGGTGCAATGTGTGCTTGGAGCTTTACTAAAGTTTCCTTATGAATGTGCCTGCCCTTGCATTTTGAAGTGAAGTTCACAAGAATCAATACAAATTTTTAAAGAATAAAAGAAATAGAAATGAAAGTAGAAGTTGCCAGAGCTTTTGGGCTAAGGCAATTTTAAGGGGAAAATTTTTAACTATGAGTGCTTACATTTAAAATAAATGAAAAATCTCAGATATTTTAGATATTCAGAATTGAGAGATCATCTTGGAAGATTTTACCTTTAATGAATATGTAGTGCCCTTCCTTGTTTGTTTTTTTATAACTTTTGGTTGGAAATCGATTTTATTCAATAATAGAATGGCTACTCCAGCTTGTTTCTTGTGATGATTTACTTGGAAAATTGTTTTCCAGCCTTTCATTCTGAGGTAGTGTCTTTTTCCCTGAGATGTGTTTCCTGTAAGCAGCAAAATGTTGGGTCCTATTTGTGTAGCCAGTCTGTTAGTCTACGTTTTTTTATTGGGGAGTTGAGTCCATTGATATTAAGAGATATTAAGAAAAAGTAATTGTTGCTTCCTATTATTTTTGTTGTTGAATTTGGCATTCTGTTCTTGTGGCTGTCTTCTTTTAGGTTTGTTAAAGGATTACTTTCTTGCTTTTTCTAGGACATGGTTTCTGTCCTTGTATTGTTTTTTTTTTTCTGTTATTTATCCTTTGAAGGGCAGGATTCATGGAAAGGTAATGTGTAAACTTGGTTCTGTCGTGGAATACTTTCCTTTCTCCATCTAAGGTAATTGAAAGTTTGGCTGGGTATAGAAGCCTGGACTGGCATTTGTGTTCTCTTAGTGTCTGTATAACATCTGTCCAGGATCTTCTGGCTTTTATAATCTCTGGTGAAAAATCTGGTGTAAATCTGATAGGCTTGCCTTTATATGTTACTTGACCTTTTTTCCCTTACTGCTTTTAATATTCTATCTTTATTTAGTGCATTTGTTCTTCTGATTATTATGTGTCCGAAGGAATTTCTTTTCAGGTCCAGTCAATTTGGAGTTCTGTAGACTTCTTGTATGTTCATGGGAATCTCTTTCTTTAGGTTTGGGAAGTTTTCTTAAATAATTTTGTTGAAGATATTTGCTGTTCCTTTGAGTTGAAAATCTTCATTCTCATCTACTCCTATTATCCGTAGGTTTGGTCTTCTCATTGTGTCCTGGATTTCCTTGATGTTTTGCATTAGGATCTTTTTGGATTTTCCATTTACTTTGATTGTTGTTTCCATGTTCCCTATGGAATCTTCTTCACCTGAGATTCTCTAATCCATCTCTTGTATTCTGTTGCTGATGCTCGCATTTGTGTTTCCTGATTTCTCTCCTAGAGTTTCTATCTCCAGAGTTATTTCCCTTTGGATTTTCTTTATTGTTTCTACTTCCATTTTTAGATCTTGGATAGTTTTGTTCAATTCCATCACTGTTTGGTTGTGTTTTTCTGTAATTCTATAAGGGTTTTTGTGTTGCCTCTTTAAGGACTTCACCTGTTTAACAATGTTTTCCTATAATACTTTAAGAACTTCTAGTCACAGGCTGACCATACACCCTACATGAGCTCCCTGGAAACTTTGTGCCAACACAGATCATCTCTGACATCTTCTGCTCTGTTGAATATTAAGGGAAACATAAACTGGTTTCTGAGAAGTTCATGGGCTGCCATATGGACCAGAGACTCAGCCTAACGACCATCTTCTTTGCATCCATAACTAGCCAGAAAGTCCCAAAAACAGACTGCCTTTTTTAGAATCTAGGCTGTACCTCTAGCCAGTGAGGTGATCCTGTGAAAACAAATAATTTATTATATGTAGTATTTAATAAGGAAGTATGTGAAAATTTTTATTCAGTACTTGATCCTGTAATTTACTTAATCAATAAATGCTCAGTCTGACCACATCATGGGCTTAACTGGAAATTGTTTTGTTTTGTTTTTTTAATTTTCTTGTTTTCATCTTTTTGATAATTTTATACATGAGTTCTGTACTTACATCGTTTTCTCCATCATGTTTGCATAGTAACTGATTAAGCAGGACTTATTTAGGTAACTACATTGTTGATATTTCACAGCTACAACTCCCCTGCCAAGTCTAAAAGACTTTCTAACCACAGGTTTCATGGTGTTCTGACTCTTACAATCTTTTCACTACCACATCTATGACGGACCCTAAGCCTCAGGTAAGCTTGTGTTGCAGATGCACTAACTGTCACTGAGCACCCTGAGCTCACTTATTCTCTGCACTTTGACCAGATCATCTGCCTGTTGTGAGGAGCTAGAGGAGTAGGAAGAAGAGGAGGAGGAAGAGAAAGAAGTTGTTTCTTTAATGAGGGATGGGAGTGGCATTTGTAGGTGGGTATAAGATTAACTATTTAGAATACAGTTAGAAATTATATGGGTTTGGGAAAATGGAAGTAATAAGTTCTCTCCAAAGATGACACCAAAAGGCTGACTAACATGGAAGGAGGAAAGCTCATAAGGACATGCATGGGCATACAGGAAGCTAAGGAATACTGAGAACATGGGAAATGCTCTACTCCAGGGAAGAGTACATTTGATCATCCAATTACAAATAGTAAACTACCAAAACATACAAGTAACATTATATAAACTGGACAAGTTGTATTTCTGTATTAGGCACACACAGACACACACACACACACACACACACACACACACACACAGTTAAAAACCACAGAAAAAAGAAGCCATGAGCTTGAAAGAAAGTAAGAGAAGTTGTGTGAAGGAGGAAAGGAAAGGGGAAAGGTGTAAATTATAATTCCAAAAAATAAAAATAGACTATGTATATTAGCAAAATTTCTAAAAATAACAAATAAAAAGATCAAGAATACACTGTCAAAGTGTTCAACATTGCTAATTTTGAGATATCATCTTATGCCAGACAGAATAACTAAGATCAAGGAAACAACTGTCAACAAATTCTAGCAAAGATATAAAGAAAAGGGTCAACCCCTGGCAGGTTGACTATGTCCCAGTGAATGTCCACACAGGAGTATATATATATTGCAAAAAACTGGACTTGATAGGTTTAGGGCCACAAGAAGAAGACAATGAATTCAGTCTATAGGGAAATGGAGTAGAGATCTAGGAGGAACTGTGAGGGCATGAATGTAATCAAACATGTTGTATAACATTTTCAAAGATTCTTAACATTAACTGACAAGCAGATTTAAATTCTAAAATTCTTTACAGTATGTTCCTTCATTTTAGGGGTGAAAAAATGGGTTCTTGGGTAAAGAAGGAAAAGGCCACAGTCTAAAAGTCCAAGGTCAGAGGAGAAGAGTACAATGTGGATAGAAACAGTAAGCATGAAACTAGGGTAACATTCAGTGAGATGGAGTGTAAGTTATTCCATTCCCCTTTGCTCTAGTTTTTGACAGCATAGGATTTGGGAGAAAAAGAAAAGACCTTTGGAGCTAGGAGTTGAGAAATAAATCCCTTGTTATTAGAAAAGCAGAGGAGAAGCCTTTGAGGGCATGTCAGCAGATTCTGGGGGAGGCAGATTTCTAGTCCAATAGGGAAGGTTACAATACCACCATGGACTCTCAATGATTGTTTTCCTTTGAACAATATTACTGGGCTGTCTGTTATCAGTATCTTATCACTGAAATAAGGGCAAGGCTTTATAAAGGAGGGGGAGGCCCATTCCCACCAATTCATCCTTGGAGCCCAGCTGCAGGTGACCAAGTGCAGGATACAATGTAGTCTCTGGAATAGTTAGGCCGACTCCCAGCAGGTAGCAGCAGCGACAGTGGATGAACAATAGAGTGATCTAGGGAGGCATGCTCCACTCTAGGTAATCTCCTAGTGGCAGCAAAATCGAGGTCTGGTTCATAGAGCTTCAGGTTGCAGGGGGAGGTTACAATTTCCTCCCTGTTATTAATATTTAAAAAAAAAAAAGCTAGACGGAAGCACAAAATTTATTTATGCTCTGTAGTTCTGCCTGATGCCTGATTTCTTTGGGCATAGTGAAGAGACCTGTCTCAGTGGGATTCCCTAACTTTTCTCATGGTAAACCCTTGTTTGGTTAAGACTGGCTACTGTCCTTAATGAACACTCTGCAGACCAGCCCTGAGCTGCTGGCTCCATCTTTTGTAATGCTTAATTAGTTACTGAATAGGTAACTTCCTTACTGAATTCCTACTGAATTCCATGTTGTTGGCTTCAAAGTCTTTCTAGAAACTTGGAACACTGGCGAAGACTTATCTATGTCAGAATTCAATCTTAAAAGGCACTTATAATAAGATAATACTAAAAGAGAGCATGTGGATCCATACACCAGACTAATGCAGGGATAGGTAAGAATATATAGGTTATAAGAACGCCAAAGTTCCAGGAGGTGAGTTTCAGTGAAACTCTTTGCCTCTTGAGTGCTCTCAGGCCTCTATGCCTGTCAAGCAAACTTCACTGGAGTGTACATAGCATTCTCTCTCTCTCTCTCTCTCTCTCTCTCTCTCTCTCTCTCTCTCTCTCTCTCTCTCTCTCTCTCTCTCTCATATCTCTGCCGAAGTTCCAGAGTGTCCCACCTCGTTGTAGCTACAGATCTCAGGAGTGCTCTAAAAATGAGTGGAAACACAATGATTTACTAATAAAATAATGCCAATAATAACAGCAAGTAGGATAATATATTGAACACAATCCAGGGGATTTAATGCACTTAGGTTATTTTTTAAATCTCTGGCCAATTCATCAATGTTCCAAGTGTCCAAGTGACTATTCCTAATATCTGAAATTTCTGCATTTCTAGCCTTATTATATGCTATGCCCTGCCCTATTATTAAGATTACTACTTCTAAGATATTAACCATTGCCTCCAATCTTTTACCTGGCTCTGTGTTGTATTATTAATAAACCACAGCCTCTTGGCATGTACCTCTGTCTAGATTGATTTGATCCCGAGATCTGGGTGCCCATCTTAGACTGTCTGGCCCTCATAGCAAACCTTAATCCCAAATCAGACCAAAAGCCACAATATGTACAAGAATGCTTCTTGAATGAAGATTAATATCTGCCACCTGCTCTGATGGAGGTGGGGATTTATGCCTGCTGAAGTCAGGCTGAAGGGCATTAACTGACCTGCTTGAAAAACAAAGTTGAGACAGTGAAAAGCCCATACAAAACCTTCTTTTGGGGAAGTCTAGATACTCCATTCAATTGCAAATTAGCAACAATCAAGCTTAGACTTACAGCTCACAGTGTGGGGGAGCTGGCCTTGAGAATTGCAGAAAATCTGCAATCTTTCTGGGAGAGGAGGCTGTGCTCTAATTTAACTTTGTTAAGTAATTAAGAATATTTTGCTATCTTCCCTGGGATTCTCTAATACTGGAATTATTACTAGACCAGTCCAACATTGAGTCAGAATAACTGGTCACATCGAAGGAAAGAGAAGAATCACCATATCTCTTTTTATATGACTAATCTTTCTAAGTCAGATTACACAGTCTCTGATGTTCTTTTGACCATAAGGTTAAAAGGCTTGAAGCAAGGCAGCTTTGCTTGACCAAACTGGAAAAATGGCAAGCAAGGATGGGTCAAAACATGCACCCCATTCAGCTTTCTTGTCACTACAGTCAGGGCACTGAGCGAATTCACCTGTCATCTTGTCACATGAATTAGCCATCATGTTTCTGTAGCGTTCTGTGAAGAAAACCTATGCTTCTCCTTTTCCTAATAAGGTAGCTGTTCAGGATCAAGCCATATGCCAGTAAGTAGATCCTTTTAAGATACTATAAGGCATTTATTAAATTCTTTGACATCCAATTTTCAAAATTCTAAAAAAAAAGTATGAGTTAAATAATGTGCATGGGGATATATTAAATAATATGCACAGGGATATAATTTCCCCCTTCTTTGACTTTTTAGAAGCTAAAGTTTTAAAGTTCCACAATAACTTCTCCTTGAGAATTAATAATTTGTTGACAAAACATCTTAAATACTTGACTGTTATAGTCAGTATTAACGTAACATGGGCAGTGACTAATTGCACTTTCAATTGTTTCTCTTGAAGAGCGGTTGTAACTAGAGAGCTTGAAAAGTTATTAATAGTCACATGTGTATAATTTATTTACTTATTAACTCAGAAATGAAAGCATTTATTTGCAGCAATTTATTAAGTATAAGTCCTCAAGAATTAACACTATTATGTGGAAACAAGTAGGAACTGAGGACACTAAGAGCAAAAAGAAATTTTTTGCAATTTGACATGCACATTTTCCAAGAATACCAAAATATTATCTTAAACCATAACTGTTTTGAATATATGAAGAATGAGATTATATATCCAATCCATCTTATATGTAGGACCTATAGACTGCCTGAGATGTAAATCCAGCATTTTTTCTTATGAGTTGTATATGCATAAGCAATTCCAAATTTGAGAATTAATAGCATCTGAGGGACAAACAATCTTAAGCAATTGTGAGCTCTGAGATATAATATTGACTCCTAATATACAAATCAAGGTTTGATTGTTCAGCATTTTAAAACACCATCCATAGCACACAGCTTAATTGTCTGTGCTGAAACAGGAGGAAACTCAAAAGAATAAACATGTGATCTCATTTACATCTACTTATTTACCATAGAGGGGTTGTTTTTAAACACAGCAATTGGGATGCATGCATGCATGAATTTATAGAAGATGCAAAAGCATGCATAAAAACAATTTTTAGCTTATCTTTGGGATATTGATTGTCAATTTTATTTAAAATGATGGTGTGCAATAGATCAATTATTAATATCTGTAATAAACAATTCATTTGCTGTTTTGAACATGGAACAGACAGTCAGGTTTTTAAGACACAATTTTTGTTATAGGTTGTCCAAAATACACGAATATATCTGACAAGTCTTTATTAGCAACACAGTAGTTTTAATAGGATGCTGAAATTGTGCTTTGAGATGAGCGACACTTTGGCCTTGCCCACCCTCGGCCTTCCTCTCAGGCAGAAGAGGCTGAAGATGGCCCAATCTGTTGTAGGCCAGAAAGCCCAAACGAGGGCAGCAGAGCACCCCAAGTCTTAGCGAGGAAAATACTAGCGAGGAAAATAAGGCTTCCCAAGCGGGGACAGGTGGAAGCTCATGGGGTAATGGCAAGCGTGGCCCTCCCCTGAGTTCACTACAAAGCCGCCTGCTTTCTGGCAGCCTCCCACACCACTACAGCACAGGGAAAGTTGCATGCCCCAAGGCCCTGCCCCGCAGCAGCCAGCAGCGTCATGAGACGCCAGCCAGTCATGAGAAAAATGACTTTACAATAATGTTTTCTCTTACCAAAGAATTGCTGTGGGCACAGCTAATATTTAATTACCATTGATTATAATTAAAAGCAATTATGAAAGCTTTCTTTATTTTCTGTAAAACCTTCTGTAGTAAACTAAAACCCTAAGCATTAAAAAGATATTGCCTCTGAATATTTTCTGGAGCAACAGCTACTCCCCAGAACTTAAAAGCTCCTTGTGTGAGAGCAAGGATTTAAAGTAAATTTCCCTTGAGAGGCATTAGCTGATAAAATATTTTCCACTTAGAAAACAATATACACTGAAAGATTCAAACTCTTAGCTTCTTGATTACAGCTCACTAGAAGCACACCCATTACAATTTATCCAGATGCAAAAGAAAAAACAAACTTTTAAATCTATAATAACATTATATAAAGTAGGCAAGTTATATCGCAATGTCCTGATAAATTCTACAGCCTGATTGCCCTTTTTTTTATAAACTTAGAATTTAAACTTTATTTAGAATAACATCTGCAAAGGTGCTCTTATAGGTAAAAGGAATTCTCTCCTGAAGGCAGGGATGGGGGTGGTTCTCAGAACTTCCCTAGTCACAGTTTGCAAAACAAAGGAGATTTCATGCCAACTTCCTGGAGGCTGCTCTGAACTTGCATTAACTTGAACATAAGAAAAATTTTTCTAACCCGAGCATTTTGGCTGTCCTGTAATGAGGACAGATTTTGGGGGAACAATTTGACTGTCTGTTTATGCTTTTAATTTTTGGACAGTCTTTCTTAAGATTACTTATAGTTAACCTTCTGTTACCAATGTTATAATTATTAACTCCTAACCAGTAACTTATGAGCTGATACCTGTATGAAGACAGGCAGACCACATTACCAGTAAAACAACAAATGAAATGGCTACACTTAGATTAATCAGAGAATTTTAATTTTTCTAGCTATAATTATAAAATAAAAAGCACTTTGTCATTAGCTAAACGCAATAATCACGATTGCAGAGAATTGTCCTAGGAAAAAACAATCTATCAGCTTTTTCGCACCAAAACCATGAGGCTGCAGACTCCCTTTTTTAAAAAACAGTTTTTGCAGCAGGGGCCCTTCTTCTGTGCCTGATCCTGACTAATGCATGTGGCCACTCTCTTGTTAAACCAGCAGATAAAGTTTTAGCCACCTTCATTTTCCAACAAGAAACACAGGACATTCAATCATTCTGATGACTAGACACGAACACACATGAATTGAACACGTGAACCAGACTTTAGACGTTAGACAACACAAAGAGAGCAAGGAAGTTCTGCTGTAAGGGCTAGAGAGAAAAAGTCAGGGCGTGCCCTAACATTTCTCTCTGCCTCTGGGACATTTTCCTCTAGCCTGATGCAGTTTCTGACTGCAGCCAATCCGCCTGATTACTTAATCCCTTATATTAAACCCTTTTATTTCTCTCGCCTAAAAAGCAGCTTTTGTAAGCTGCGGTCGGCTGCCTGTTACGTTACTAGATCCTGATATCACTGCTGAACCTAAGCAGATCCAGTGTGGGTCACTGCTGTCCTATCTCAGACTGTACCATACCTTAGCAAACTTTTGCCCGTCGCTTCTCCATGTTCTGGTACGAATTTTCTATCTGTGGAGCTCCATACAAGCAGTGTTTCTTCCAGTGTCTTCTGCCATTCCCAGGTCTCACGTTGGTTCGCCAAATTGGGGCCAGCCTGTGGCTGTCATGACTGGGTTTTAGCCTGGGAGGCATCCTGGAGCTGAAAGAGAAGAGGGAACCTAGGCGGGTTGAGAAATAATGGAACCAAGACAACTAGTCTGTTCAAGGTTCTAATGTTTAATGAAGGGGGGAGGCCCATTCCCACCAATTTTTCCTTGGAACCCAGCTGCAGGTGACCACATGCAGGATACAATGTAGTCTCTGGAATAATTAGGCCGTCTCACAGCAGGTAGCAGCAGCAACAGTGGCTGAACAATAGAGTGATCTAGGGAGGATTCCTCCACCATAGGTAATCTCCTTAGTGGCAGCAAAGTCGAGGTCTGGTTCAGTGAGCTTCAGGTTGCAGGGGGAGTTACAACTACCAAAACACTGGCACAACTCCAGGACAAAGTACCTTGCTGGGGAAAAAGCTATCCTATAAAAGCAGCAAAGGCAAGTGACATGGATCCGAATAAACGCACAGCTAACATAATAAAAATATATTTCTAGTAAGTGCCACAGAACAAAAAACGATCAGTGGATTGCCATCAAAAAAAGCAAAGCTCAACATGATGATTTTAAGGAAACCTGACAAGATGTGGAAGAATACATGCTTCCTTAAAAACAAAACAAACAAAAAGTATCACTTGAACGAGAAACTCAGAAAAAGAAATACAGATCATAAAAAAGTAGCCACAGAGGATTTAATAGATCAACTAAAGACACAGTTGAGTCCCAGTAACAGATTATATCACACAAAAGTAAGAATCCTGAGCTTGAAGACAAACTTTTGAAATAACCCAGCTAGACAGAAAAAGAAAAATAAGTAGGAAAAAGACAAAAACTAAAGTCTATAAAAACAATAAGATATGATTAAGTGAAAAATGAGCACATTATAGAAGTTACAAAATGAAAAGACACCTGTTTCAAGTGGGTTGATGAGGTGGATTGGTGGTTAAAAGTGCTTGCTACCAAGTTTCATCTGGACCAAGACCTGAGTTCCATGTCTGGAACCTACATGATAGAAGAAAACTGAGTCCTGTAAATTGTCCTCTGACCTCCACACATATGCCATTCATATGGCACATGCATACAAGTAAATCATAAGTAAACACATAGACAAATAAAGCTGTACTAGTTTGAATATGCTTGGCCCAGGGAATGGCACTATTTGGAGGTGTGGCCTTATTGCAAGAAGTGTGCCACTGTGGGCATGGTCTTTATGGCCCTCATCCTACCTTCCTGGAAGCTAGTCTTCTTCTGTTTGCCTTCAGAACAAGAAGTTGAACTCTCAGCTCCTCCTTTACCATGCTTGCCCAGATACTGCCATGTTCCCTCCCTGATGATAATGTACTGAACCAATTAATTTAGTTCTTGTAAGAGTTGCCTTGGTTATGGTGTTTGTTCACAGCAGTAAAACCATAAAAAAGAAAAGTTATTTAGCTAAATAATAGCTGAAAGCTTTCCAGTAGTTATTGAGAAATACAAGAGCACCCAAGTACAGTAAATCAAAGGGCCCCATTTGGATTCAATTGATTAGTCCTGTTGAAGACTCATTATAAAAAGCTCTCACAGGTCCAAGACAAGAAATTCTAAAACCAAGAGAAGTATGCCAAGTCCTATATAAGCAAAGCCTTGGTAGACTAACATTAGAGTCTACAGCAGAAACTTTTCAAAAATGGATCAAACTCTCCAAGTAAAAGAGTTAAGCTGGATGAATAGATTTTTGTAATGAAATTCAACTGTCGGCTATCTACAAAAAACAAAAACAAAAACAAAAACAAAAAAAATCTAACAAGAAAGTGCCAAGGAATGGAAAGAAATCCGTTAGCTCCCCGAAGCAAAACAAGCACAAGAACCCTTGGCATACCAAGGCATGGAATGCCCCTAAGAATGGCCAACCTAGATGGAAGAGAGCAGTAGTGCCTAGTTGTTCTCCAGTCTGAATCAGCAACCATACACCATCCATTTGGCATAGACTATTCAAAAGAAATTATTAGATATTGGATCTGCCATGGAAACCCAAGAACCTCACAAAAACAACCAATGAAGCTATGGAGCTTGAGAAAGAGCGAGTTTGTGAGGACCCCCATATCACACGGGACTTCAACAAGATATTTTTTTTTCCTTTGTAGATTGCTATTTTTACTGTTTCAGTTTAGACCCTGTACTTTCTTTTTTTTTAATTTTTAACATTTTTTATTACATGTTTTCCTCAATTACATTTCCAATGCTATCCCAACACTCCCCCATACCGCCCCCCACTTCCCTAACAACCCATTCCCATTCTTTTGGCCCTGGCATTCCCCTATCTTGGGACCTATAAAGTTTGCAAGTCCAATGGGACTCTCTTTCCAGTGATGGCCCACTAGGCCATCTTTCGATACATATGCAGCTAGAGACAAGAGCTCCGGGGTACTGGTTAGTTCATCATGTTGTTCCAACTATAGGTTGCAGATCCCTTTAGCTCCTTGGGTACTTTCTCTAGCTTCTCCATTGGGAGCCCTGTGATACATCCAATAGCTGACTGTGAGCATCCACTCCTGTGTTTGCTAGACCCCGGCATAGTCTCAAAAGAGACTATATTTGGGTCCTTTCAGCAAAATCTTGCTAGTGTATGCAATGCTGTCAGCATTTGGAAGCTGATTATGGGAAGGATCCCTGGATATGGCAGTCTCTAGATGGTCCATCCTTTCATCACAGCTCGAAACTTTGTCTCTGTAACTCCTTCCATGGGTGTTTTGTTCCCAATTCTAAGAAGGTGCACAGTGTCCACACTTTGGTCTTCATTCTTCTTGAGTTTCATGCGTTTAGCAAATTGTATCTTATATATTGGGTATCCTAAGTTTTGGGCTAATATCCACTTATCAGTGAATACATGTTGTGTGAGTTCCTTTGTGATTGTGTTACCTCACTCAAGATGATGCCCTCCAGGTCCATCCATTTGGCTAGGAATTTCATAAATTCATTCTTTTTAATAGCTGAGTAGTACTCCATTGTGTAAATGTACCATAATTTCTGTATCCATTCCTCTGTTGAGGGACATCTGGGTTCTTTCCAGCTTCTGGCTATTATAAATAGGGCTGCTATGAACATAGTGGAGCATGTGTCCTAATTACCGGTTGGGACATCTTCTGGATATATGCCCAGGAGAGGTATTACTGGATCCTCCGGTAGTACTATGTCCAATTTTCTGAGGAACCGCCAGACTGATTTCCAGAGTGGTTGTACAAGCTTGCAATCCCACCAACAATGGAGGAGTGTGCCTCTTTCTCCACATCCTCACCAGCATCTGCTGTCACCTGAATTTTTGATCTTAGCCATTCTGAGTGGTGTGAGGTGGAATCTCAGGGTTGTTTTGATTTGCATTTCCCTGATGATTAAGGATGTTGAACATTTTTTCAGGTGCTTCTCTGCCATTCGGTATTCCTCAGGTGAGAATTCTTTGTTCAGTTCTGAGCCCCATTTTTAATGGGGTTTTTTGACTTTCTGGAGTCCACCTTCTTGAGTTCTTTATATATATTGGATATTAGTCCCTTATCTGATTTAGGATAGGTAAAGATTCTTTCCCAATCTGTTGGTGGTTTTTTTGTCTTATTGATGGTGTCTTTTGCCTTGCAGAAGCTTTGCAGTTTGATGAGGTCCCACTTGTCAATTCTCGATCTTACAGCACAAGCCATTGCTGTTCTATTCAAGAATTTTTCCCCTGTGCCCATATCTTCAAGGCTTTTCCCCACTTTCTCCTCTATAAGTTTCAGTGTCTCTGGTTTTATGTGAAGTTCCTTGATCCACTTAGACTTGACCTTAGTACAAGGAGATAGGAATGGATCGATTTGCATTCTTCTACATGTTAACAACCAGTTGTGCCAGCACCATTTGTTGAAAATGCTGTCTTTCTTCCACTGGATGGTTTTAGCTCCCTTGTCGAAGATCAAGTGACCGTAGGTGTGTGGGTTCATTTCTGGGTCTTCAATTCTATTCCATTGGTCTATTTGTCTGTCACTATACCAGTACCATGCCGTTTTTATCACAATTTCTCTGTAGTAAAGCTTTAGGTCTGGCATGGTGATTCCACCAGAGGTTGTTTTATCCTTGAGAAGAGTTTTTGCTATCCTAGGTTTGTTGTTATTCCAGATGAACTTGCAGATTGCACTGTCTAATTCGTTGAAGAATTGAGTTGGAATTTTGATGGGGATTGCATTGAATCTGTAGATTGCTTTTGGCAAGATAGCCATTTTTACAATGTTGATCCTGCCAATCCATGAGCTTGGGAGATCTTTCCATCTTCTGAGATGTTCTATAATTTCTTTCTTCAGAGACTTGAAGTTTTTATTATACAGATCTTTCACTTCCTTAGTTAGAGTCATGCCAAGATATTTTATATTATTTGTGACTATTTAGAAAGGTGTTGTTTCCCTAATTTCTTTCTCAACCTGTTTATTCTTTGTGTAGAGAAAGGCCATTGATTTTTTTGAGTTAATTTTATATCCAGCTACTTCACTGAAGCTGTTTATCAGGTTTAGGAGTTCTCTGGTGGAATTTTTAGGGTCACTTATATATACTATCATATCATCTGCAAAAAGTGATATTTTGACTTCATCTTTCCAATTTGTATCCCTTTGATCTCCTTTTGTTGTCGAATTGCTCTGGCTAGGATTTCAAGTACAATGTTGAATAGGTATGGAGAAAGTGGACAGCCTTGTCTAGTCCCTGATTTTAGAGGGATTGTTTCAAGCTTCTCACCATTTACTTTGATGTTGGCTACTGGTTTGCTGTAGATTGCTTTTATCATGTTTAGGTATGGGCCTTGAATTCCTGATCTTTCCAAGACTTTTATCATGAATGGGTGTTGGATCTTGTCAAAAGCTTTTTCCCCATCTAACGAGATGATCATGTGGTTTTTGTCTTTGAGTTTGTTTATATACTGGATTACGTTGATGGATTTCCGTATATTGAACCATCCCTGAATCCCTGGGATGAAACCTACTTGGTCAGGATGGATGATTGTTTTGATGTGTTCTTGGATTTGGTTAGCAAGAACTTTATTGAGAATTTTTGCATCAATATTCATAAGGGATATTGGTCTGAAATTTTCTACCTTTGTTGGGTCTTTTTGTGGTTTAGGTATCAGAGTAATTGTGGCTTCATAGAATGAGTTGGGTAGAGTACCTTCTGTTTCTATTTTGTGGAATAGTTTGTGAAGAACTGGGATTAGATCTTCTTTGAAGGTCTGATAGAACTCTTCACTAAACCCATCTGGTCCTGGGCTTTTTTTGGTTGGGAGACTATTAATGACTGCTTTTATTTCTTTGGGGGACATAGGGCTGTTTAGATCATTAACCTGATCTTGATTCAACTTTGGTACCTGGTATCTGTCTAGGAACTTCTCCATTTCATCCAGGTTCTCCAGTTTTGTTGAGTATAGCCTTTGGTAGAAGGATCTGATGGTGTTTTGGATGTCTTCAGGATCTGTTGTTATGTCTCATTTTTCATTTCTGATTTTGTTAATTAGAATGCTTTCCCTGTGCCCTCTAGTGAGTCTGGCTAAGGGTTTATCTATCTTGTTGATTTTCTCAAAGAACCAGCTCCTTGATTGGTTGATTCTTTGAATAGTTCTTGTTTCCACTTGGTTGATTTCGCCCCTGAGTTTGATTATTTCCTGCCTTCTACTCCTCTTGGGTGAATTTGCTTCCTTTTGTTCTAGTGCTTTTAGGTGTGTTGTCAAGGTGTTAATGTGTGCTCTCTCTAGTTTCTTTTTGGAGGCACTCAGAGGTATGAGTTTTCCTCTTAGAAATGCTTTCATTGTGTCCCATAAGTTTGGGTATGTTGTGGCTTCATTTTCATTGAACTCTAAAAAGTCCTTAATTTCTTTCTTTATTCCTTCCTTGACCAAGGTATCATTGAGAAGAGTGTTGTTCAGTTTCCACGTGAATGTTGGCTTTCTATTATTTATTTTGTTATTGAAGATCAGCCTTAATCCATGGTGATCTGATAGGATGCATGGGACAATTTCAATACTTTTGTATCTGTTGAGGCCTGTTTTGTGACCAATTATGTGGTCAGTTTTGGAGAATGTACCATGAGGTGCTGAGAAGAAGGTATATCCTTTTGTTTTAGGATAGAATGTTCTGTAGATATCTGCCAGATCCATTTGATTCATTACTTCTGTTAGTTTCACTGTGCCCCTGTTTAGTTTCTGTTTCCATGATCTGTCCATTGGTGAAAGTGGTGTGTTGAAGTCTCCCACTATTATTGTATGAGGTGCAATGTGTGCTTTGAGATTTACTAAAGTTTCTTTAATGAATGTGGCTGCCTTTGTATTTGGAGCATAGATATTCAGGATTGATAGTTCCTCTTGGAGGATTTTACCTTTGATGAGTATGAAGTGCCCCTCCCTGTCTTTTTTGATGACTTTGGGTTGGAAGTCAACCTTATCAGATATTAGAATGGCTACTCCAGCTTGTTTCTTCATACCATTTGCTTGGAAAATTGTTTTCCAGCCTTTCATTCTGAGGTAGTGTCTATCCTTTTCTCTGAGATGAGTTTCCTGTAAGCAGCAAAATGTTGAGTCTTGTTTGTGTAGCCAGTTTGTTAGTCTATGTCTTTTTATCGGGGAGTTGAGTCCATTGATATTAAGAGATATTAGGGAAAAGTAATTGTTGTTTCCTGTTACTTTTGTTGTTAAATTTGGCATTCTGTTCTTGTGGCTGTCTTCTTTTAGGTTTGTTGAGGGATTACCTTCTTGTTTTTTCTAGGGCGTAGTTCCCGCCCTTGTATTGGTTTTTTTCTGTTATTATCCTTTGAAGGGCTGGATTCGTGGAGAGATAATGTGTGAATTTGGTTTTCTAGTGGAATACTTTGGTTTCTTCATCTCTGTTAATTGAGAGTTTGGCTGGGTATAGTAGCCTGGGCTGGAATTTGTGTTCTTTTAGTGTCTGTATAACATCTGTCCAGGATCTTCTGGCTTTCATAGTCTCTGGTGAAAAATCTGGTGTAATTCTGATAGGCTTGCCTTTATATATTACTTGACCATTTTCTCTTACTGCTTTTAGTATTCTATCTTTATTTAGTGCATTTGTTGTTCTGATTATTATGTGTCGGGAGGTAATTCTTTTCAGGTCCAGTCTATTTGGAGTTCTGTAGACTTCTTGTATGTTCATGGGCATCTCTTTCTTTAGATTTGGGAAGTTTTCTTCTATAATTTTGTTGAAGATGTTTGCTGGTCCTTTGAGTTGAAAATCTTCATTCTCATCCACTCCTATTATCCGTAGGTTTGGTCTTCTCATTGTGTCCTGTATTTCCTGGATGTTTTGAATTAGGATCTTTTTGCATTTTCCATTTTCCTTGATTGTTGTGCCGATGTTCTCTATGGAATCTTCTGCACCTGAGATTCTCTCTTCCATCTCTTGTATTCTGTTGCTGATGCTCGCATCTATGGTTCCAGATTTCTTTCCTAGGGTTTCTATCTCCAGTGTTGCCTCATTTTGGGTTTTCTTTATTGTGTCTACTTCCCTTTTTAGGTCTAGTATGGTTTTGTTCATTTCCATCATCTGATTGGATGTGTTTTCCTGTTTCTCTTTAAGAACTTCTACCAGTTTGGTTGTGTTTTCCTGTTTTTCTTTAAGGACTTGTAACTCTTTAGCCATGTTCTCCTGTAGTTCTTTAAAGTCCTTCTTGATCTCCTCTACCATCATCATGAGATATGCTTTTAAATCCAGGTCTAGCTTTTCAGGTGTGTTGGGGTGCCCTGGACTGGGCGAAGTGGGAGTGCTGGGTTCTGATGATGGTGAGTGGTCTTGGTTTCTGTTAGTAAGATTCTTACATTTACCATCACCATCTGGTAATCTCTGGAGTTGTTATAGTTGTCTCTGTTTAGAGATTGTTCTTCTGGTGATTCTGATTACCTTCTATCAGCAGACCTGGGAGACAGGCTCTCTCCTCTGAGTTTCAGTGGTTAGAGCACTCTCTGCTGACAAGCTCTCCTCTTAAAGGGAAGGTGTACAGATATCTGGTGTTTGGACCTCCTCCTGGTCGAAGAAGAAGGCCCAAAACAGGACCTTTCCCAGATGCTGTGTTGCTTTGGCAGGTCACAGAAGCTGTCAGCTTCTGTGGTGCATACTCTCACCTGTGCAGACTAAGTTCCTAAGTTCGGTGGAGTCCTGGATCCAAGATGGTGCTCCCTGCTCCTGAGGCAGAGGGCTCCCGTGCAGGGCAGACCACTGTCTTCTGGCTGGGAGGGTGCCGGATGTCTGCGGCCCCAAAAGGGTGCTGCCTCAGAGGCTCTGTGGCTCCCACCTGTCCCAGAAGCTGTCTGCCTCTGTGGTGCTCACTCTCACCTGAGCAGACTAAGTTCCTAAGTTCGGCGGAGTCCCGGAGCCAAGATGGCACTCCCGTGCAGGGCGCACCACTGTCCTTCGGCTGGGAGGGTGCCGGATGTCTGCGGCCCCAAAAGGGTGCTGCCTCAGTGGCTCTGTCGCTCCCGCCTGTCCCAGAAGCTGTCTGCCTCTGTGGTGCTCACTCTCACCTGAGCAGACTAAGATCCTAAGTTCGGCGGAGTCCCGAAGCCAAGATGGCACTCCCGTGCAGGGCGCACCACTGTCCTCTGGCTGGGAGGGTGTCGGAGTCCCGGAGCCAAGATGGCACTCCCGTGCAGGGCGCACCACTGTCCTCCGGCTGGGAGGGTGCCGGATGTCGATATTTATTTTTAAATTACACCCTTGTTTGATGTTTAATAATTAAATAAAACTTGGCAAGAAAAGATTAAAAAATAAGTGAATTAATATTTAAGGAAATAATAATTATTCTGCTTAGCTTATGTGTGCAGTATCCACGAGTTGAAATATCACACTGCATCCATAAGTGTAGACAGCAAATACAATGAAAAGGAAAATAAAAGGGAAAAAAGTCACTGTTCTTAACTCCCACAAAGACAGGAAAGTGGGCAGAGGTAGGCATTGGCAGCTGGAAAAATAAATTGTGTCTCTGATTCCCAAGGTAAATCATTCCTGTTATTTATATTTAACCAACTGAACTTTGAGATCAAGATTGATCAGCCTCACCATTCTCCCTCCCACAGGTAGGCGGGCAATCCTTACAGGATTTAGGCAGGAGGTAGAAAGGATTGGTGAGAGTGAGGACAGCAACAAAGGAGTGGCTGAACTATGAGTGTCTCTGCTCTAAGCCCGACCCAATTTGCAGGCAGCCTCTCTGGATTCCTACAAGTGGCCTCTGTGATCGGTCTGCTCCTACTGCTGGTGAAAGCTGTCCAGTTCTACCTGCACAGGCAATGGCTACTCAAGGCTCTCCAGCAGTTCCCAACACCACCCTTTCACTGGTTCTTTGGGCATGAGGTATGAAGGAAAGGGAAAGATGGGTGGGAGACAGGGAAGATGTGTGTCTCAGAGACCAGCCATCAAATTCACAGGGCAAAGCATGATATATAAAGAGTCCAAGTGCCTCATAAGATGCCCAGCTCAGGCTGAGGAACATCATCCTAACAAAAGGGTTACTATCTGGCTGTTGCTCAATTCTATACTGATAGTCTTGCACTTTGAAAGCTTTAATTGGTCCTACCTAGTCTCCTCCTCTTCTGGCTGAGCACCTTTAATGTCTCTGCTGTACTCAAACAACTTTTAAGTAGTTCCTTGACAAGTTACTTATGGTTACTCTCTCCCAAGCTCTGGGCTTGCATGGGAATGCAGACATCAGAGAGGTGGAAACATTGCCCCCAGGAGTTCTTGGTGTAACAATGGTGCACATCTTAGAAATTATCAGGCACAGGAAGGGTTTACAATACTGGGATGAGTGAGTGGCTGACCCAGATTAGAATTTTCAGGATGGGTGAATTATAAATTAAAATTCCAAAGTAATGGCACATTAAAGGGAAAGGGTGGGTAGGACACTCATATGAAAACACTAATATTAGTATTTCCACAGGGCCATTTGGCTCTTCTTTCTCTTTCCACACACTGCAATATAAGCTCTTTCGATTCAAGCACGGCATCACGTTCTTCTCCCACAGGGTTCAGCTCAAGAGCCTGGCACAGGTTCGTTAAATTACCCAGAAAGGCAACTTGGAAGGGACAGTACTGACCCATTGCACTATCACCTCAGGAAATAAAGTACGGAGCCAAATAGGAGGATACATGGAAAGATGCCCAACAAAGAATTGTGCTGTAGATGATCTTAGAAAGACATGGGTATGCCGTGTTCTGTGCAGATATGAGGATCTGACCCTGTGATTCCTCTGAGGATCATAGCTGCATCCAACAGGACTTTCAAATCCAGCTCAGGACCTGTACCCATATAACAAAGCTAAGAGTGATAGCTCACATAGTTCATCGAACGGCCTCACCTTCCTGGCAACTTCATTAAAAACCAGAGCTGTGTTCCTGTGCTTGCTCTACACTTGTCTCCAGTCCAAAAACTAAACAAGAGTCCCACTACATTATCTTTCCTTCAACAGAAGTTCAAAGGTGACCAAGAACTACAGGAAATTGTCTCATGCATAGAAAACTTCCCAAGTGCCTTTCCTAGATGGTTCTGGCGGAGCAAGGCCTACTTAACTGTCTATGACCCTGACTACATGAAAGTGATTCTGGGGTGATCAGGTGAGCATAACATGCTGTTGTGAAGAGATAAGCACTTTCCTCTTTGGTACTTACCCTGTCAAATTCTGGAAGAGTGTGACCCTACACACTCTACCATTCTCTCAGGCTACAACCTAGCATGTGGCCAACAACACACAGTACTGAAAACCAAATCCTTTATCTTTTTTTGTTATTTAATCAAATTAAGATGGTAGGTCTTGTTAATTGTTCCAGGTTTGAAATCTCTAATTGTTTCCTGCCAGGACTCATAGGATAACTAAGCCAGCACCACACACACACACACACACACACACACACACACACACACACAAATCCTCCCTTCCTAAGCCTGACTGTTAGGACAGAGCTTGAGGGGGATATGAGAAAATGGACAGTGACATTAGACAGTTTACAAACGGACAGTTTCTATGGGTATCATAGAAACCCATGGCTTCAACCACAGTTACCGTGCGGCTGCCTTTTTTATCCCTTTTCTTGTTATGTCATTGTTTCCCTTTCAGATCCAAAGACTCATGGTGCCTATAGATTTCTAGCTCCTTGGATTGGTATGTATGTCTTAACTGGAAATATGGTCTACATCTAATTAGCTTTTCAAGTGTTTTGTCTTTGGTTCATGGAGAATGAAATATAACAGACTACCACTGTCATGGTCTACCCTCAAAGCTCTACTCTGACCCTTCATTTCGCCAAACAGTCCTATATGAACATAAATTTGATCTAACTTCCCCTTTGGCAATTTTTATCTCACAGCTGTCATAATCACAGCAAGTGACACTAGCTGGGAAATTCACAATATGAACTGTACCATTCTTCAGAGTTGTCTCTAACAGTTCCACTTCGTAGCTCCTTGACCCAAATTATCTAATGGTCTCTCTGATTTGTTTTTTGTTTCCTTGTTTATTTTTGGTTTTGTTTTTATGGTTTTTTAGGTATTTTTGGTTTTTCAGGACAGGATTTGTCTGTAGAGCCCTGGCGGTCCTATATATCACTCTGTAGACCAGGTTGGCCTCAAACGCAGAAATCCACCTGCCTCAGCCTCCCAAGTGCTGGGATTAAAGACATGTGCCACCACTGCTCAGCTGATCTCTCTGATTTGATCCCATGTAAAACACACACATCTCTCTGGACCAGGGTATGGTTTGCTCCTGTTGAACGGACAGCCATGGTTCCAGCACCTGAAGATGCTAACTCCAGCCTTCCACTATGAAATTCTGAAAACCTATGTTAAAAACATGGCTGACTCCATTCGATTGATGCTAGTGAGTTCATTTTAGCTTATTCTCCTACACCCCACATCTCTGCTGTCCTTTCTCCATAAACTGCTTCTTCTGCTTCTACTACTGCCACAGCTGCCAGATCTGCTGCTGCTTCTGCTCTTCCTCTTCCTCTTCCTCTTCCTCTTTCTCTTCTTCCTCCTCCTTCTCCTTTTCCTCCTCAAACTCCTCCTCCTTTCTTCTCTCCTTATTGCTTATATTCTCTTCTCTCTTTCTCTCTCAATCTTTCTCTTCACCTACTCAGTGTATACATCAACAAGTATCACATATATATTCTACTATTTCTTCAAATATAGTTTGAACAGAAAATTTCCAGGTACTAGGATATGGTCATGCTTGCTCATTGCCCAAGGCAAAGAGCATCAGGGTACTCTTCTGCCTCTTTAAATCTTGAACATCAGAGAGACTTCTCAGGATAATACTTAGTTGTGGTTTCCCTTGGGTCTCAGTGCTTCTGCACAGACTTGAGTGACTCATCAGGGAGATGGACTCCAGATCCACATTGTCATAGCCAAACCTACCATACCACCACCTTTCAATAGGACTCTGGATTATGCCTGTTTTAGCTAATTGAAGCTAGCTTACAATGCAGAAGTTTAGTCCTTTACCATCATAGTGGAAAGCACACTAGAACATAAGTATATATTGATAAGCTGAAGAGGTAGCTGAGAATTCTATATCCTGATCCAAATGCAGCAGAAAGAGATTGAGACATTAGGTATGCCTTGAGCATCTGAGTTCTCAAAGCCTACCTCCAATGACCACTTCCTCCAACAAAGCCACACATACTTTAACAAGGCCACATCTCCTATTGGAACTTTGGGGAACATTTTCATTCAATCCATCAACCACATTCCACTCCCTGACCACACCCCCATAGGCTAGTAGTCATATCCTAATGCAGAAATACATTCAGTCCAACTCCAAAATTCCCCATAGTCTATCATAGCACTGTTCCAAAGAACAAAGTCTAAGAGACTCATGCAGTCTAATTTTAATCCCCTGTAAAATCAAAATGAAAAGGCATATCATACACTCCTGACATGTACAGGATATATATTACAATTTCAAACAATTGAGAAGGGAGCATTGTAAAGAAATACTGAACAAAAGCAAGACTGAAAACAAGTTGGCAAACTCCAAAATCTGCATTTCAATATCTTATGTCAAAGTGCTCTTGAAATCTTCAACTTCTTTCATTGTTATTGGCTTGGTCCCCTCCATGTTAGCAGCGCTGAGGAGCAGATAGACCACAGCCCTAACATCTCCAACATCTTGGCGTTCTAAGGCAATTAAGGCTTCATCTTCACAGATTCACATAATAGACTCTTAAATTCTCTATATAAGGACACACAAGACATATGACTGGCCTCAGCAGCTTTCCTTAGTCATGGAGGGAAATTCCATATTCCCTTGCTTCTTTCCTAGACTCTAAGACAGAACCATGTGGCCATATGCTAAGTTCTGATGCTTGCTAGGCCTGGACATGGACCCCTCATTAAATTACATTTTCATCGGCGGGTTTTGATGGTTTCCTTTACTGCCTAAGCTTGGCTGTCCTAAAACTCAATCTGTATACCAGGCTGGTCTCAAACTTAGAGATTCATCAACCTCTGCATTCTGAATGTTTGGATCAAAGGTATGCACCTCCAGACCAGGCCCTAGGCTTTTCTTTAATTCTTTTTCACCTTTCTTTAATTTCTTTTAACAAAATGGAAGTTTATCTGGGTGGGGTTCTGGTGTGAGGTCGCCACTTCTTTTTCCACTTAGCATCAAGCTTTCTTTAATCTGTTTATCCCCTTCAACACAGGCTTTAGCTACATTTCTACTTTCTGGTGCCTCCTTTCTCCTCAAAATATACATTTTGTATTTATTTTTCTTACTCAGTTTCCTCCTTTTCATTATAGATCTGCATAAGAGTGAATACTAATAACCATATGACAGAATTCATACTAAACTATTTTAAGATATCCTTTACCAATGCAATTAATCGAAAACTCTTCACTTTAGCCTTAGGCAGAATTTTTTGTTTTTTTTTTTTTTTTTTGGTTTTTCAAGACAGGGTTTCTCTGTGTAGTCCTGGCTGTCCTGGAACTCACTCTGTAGACCAGGCTGGCCTCGAACTCAGAAATCCGCCTGCCTCTGCCTCCCAAGTGCTGGGATTAAAGGCGTGCGCCACCACGCCCGGCCAGAATTTTTGACGAGGAAAAAAAGCAACTACATTCTTTGCCAAAATATCACAATAACAGTCCCAAGGCCATATATTAAATTCTTCTCCTCTGAAACATCTTGAGCCAATATCCTGCAATTCATATCGTTCTTAGCACCACTGTCGTTCTACCAGAATATGGCCCATTAAACCCCACTTAAAGCATGCAACTGCTTTCAAATTTCCAAAGAAAATATTACTCCAAACAAAGAATGGTCAGGTCTATTATAGCAATACCCTACTCCTGGTACCAACTTCTGTCTTAATTGGGGTCACATTGCTGTGAATAGATACCATAAAACATTTAATTGGGTCAGCTTACGGATTAGACTTTTACTCCATTATCATCATGGGAAGCATGGTGGCACACAGGCATCCATGATGCTAGAGAGGTAGCTGAGAGTTTTACATCAGATCCAAAAGCAGCAAGAAGAGAGTGAAACACTGAGCATAACTTGAACATCTGATAACAGGAAGCCTGCCCCAGTGACCACCTCCTCCAACAAGGCCACAGCTACCCCAACAAGTCCACAACTACTAATAGTGCCACTCCCGGTGGACATATGGAGGCTATTGTCATTCAAACAACTACAATGATTCAATTCTTCTCAGCAAGATTTTGATGAATACATAGTAACTGGGGTCACTGGAGAACCCCATTAGAATTGCTATCCAGGCTACTTGGGGTTTTTATACTCTATACATAGAAGTACTGCTGTTATCTCAGGCTGAGCTCAGCTTCCCATAAACTAATGTATCAACATTTTTATCCCCTAAAAACAGTGTTGTTTATCAGATAAGACATATTAACTAATTGTAAACATGTGAAACTTGCTTCCTTTCTTATGAGTTTCTATATTTAATTTTGAAATAATTTACAATAAGTGTCCTTTCACAAAGATTTCTTTTTCATTCTTTTGTTTCTGTAAAACATTTGTTATCTAAATTGAAGGACTTAGAACACAGTATCTAAAAATATAGGGAAAGAATTAAGTCAATTGAAGTCTTCTGGAGAAATTAAGTCAATGTTTCTCTCCCACTGCAGGACAAATGGGAACGGCTGGCAAGTCACGAATCCTCAATAGAGATTTTTCAACACATCTCCTTAATGACCCTAGACACTGTCATGAAGTGTGCCTTCAGCCACAAGGGCAGTGTTCAAGTGAATGGGTGAGTGACAAGCCTTGAACTTCAGGGCCTTTGTCTTACCAACTGATACGGACTACTCTGTGATGCATGTGGGACATCTAGGATACTCAAAAAAGAGTATTACCGCAGCCTCCATTCAATCTCTGATCCAACCCAACCTTAACCATAGAACAGTGATCCCTAGCTGAGGTGGATGCCTAGACACTCCTGCCACCTTACACTGACTTGAAAATTACAAGAGTTATAAGACAGAGTTAGTGTGTTCCTCAACGTTGTCTATTCCTACCATATAGAAATCTCCTGGAGTCCATTCTATCTGCGGGTCAAATCTCTCTACAGTCTAATCTGTTCTTTATCTTCTTCTTCAGAAATTACAAGACCTACCTCCAGGCCATTGGTAACTTGAATAACCTAGTTCACTCTCGTGTGAGGAATATCTTTCATCAGAATGATACCATCTACAAACTTTCTTCCAATGGCCACTTGGCCAAACAAGCTTGTCAACTTGCCCATGATCACACAGGTTCTGTTTGCACATTCTGTCCCCCTCATTTCCTAGGATCAGCTCAAAGGGATTATTGATGATTTCTGAGGCACATCCAGACCCTTCAGTGCACTCCCCTTTAGGAACCAGATCACATATATACTTGATACTTTTGCACTGACAGTGTTGGGAGTTGGAACATCAGAATGCTAGGTACTACGTGAGTCTCATCATATTGATAATGTGTAGTGAGACTTGACCGAGCAAGTCAAGCAGAGCTTCCATTGCCCGTGGTGCTAAAAGAGGTCTGACCTACATCAGATGTCACCAGTCCTCTAACACTGCCCAGTCCTTAATCGCTGACCAATATAGAGCACATAGCTTCAGGCAAGGAGACACATGAAGCTACATGGGGCTACCATAGCTCTCAGGTTTGTGTGATGATTGATGTTCTGGAATTTATGGAGTGATCAAACTGAGAAAGGATCAGCTGCAAGATAGGGGAGAGCTGGTAAAGGTCAAGAAGAAAAGACGTTTGGATTTTCTGGATATCCTCTTATTTGCCAGAGTGAGTATTTTTCAGCAAAGTCCTGAGATTCTTCCTGGAAACACAAAAGAAACAAGCATAGCTCTGACAATGCCTGTTGCTTCCCTGAGATCAAGAATGGGGACAGCATGTTAGACAAGGACCTACATGCTGAGGTGGACACATTCATATTCGAGGGCCATGACACCACAGCCAGTGGAGTCTCCTGGATCTTCTATGTTCTGGCCACACACCCTGAGCACCAACAGAGATGCAGAGAGGAAGTTCAGAGCCTTCTGGCGGATGGATCCTCTATCACCTGGTAAGAGTTCAATAAGTAGAAATGCCCTTATTCTTTGGGTAGGAAGGAGTCCCTGGTCTCCAGTGTACCTGATCTTAAGGATGGACTTTATTTCAGGGATCACCGAGACCAGATTCCCTATACCACAATGTGCATCAAGGAGGCCATAAGGCTCTACACACCTGTCCCAGGCATTGTCAGAGAACTTAGTACATCTGTCACCTTCCCTGATGGACGTTCTTTACCCAAAGTTATGAATTTCCTCGGCTCTTTATTGCACAGATAATGGATAGTCAATAGTCTATGTCCTTCACCAGTTCTGAATCTCTGAGTTCTGTGGGAAGCCACATATGCCATTACAAGATGGCACTGGCTACTGCTGGCCACCACCCATAAGTTTGGGTAAACAACTAGTGTGTGCTTGTGCAGTAGAGTGTTTTGCCGAGTCACTGCCTAGCCTGAGGCATGCAAATGAGGTACTGAAAGCATAACCAATCGGGTGTAGTCATGCCTCTCCTAGGCCTATATAAGCAGCGCCAGTTCTGGGGCTCAGGGTCTTTTCGCCTCTGCAATCAAGATCTCCCAATAAACGTGTGCAGAAGGATCCTGTTGTGGCGTCTTTCTTGCTGGCAAGTCAGGCGCTAACAAGTGGTGCCGAAACCCGGGACGAGACATCTTCAGGCATGAAGAAGACCCCCTGTTACAGGGAGGATTCAGAACTGCAACACGGGGAGGAGAATTGTTCCCGCAATAAAGGCTGTTGAGAAGGTTTTGACTTCGTAGATTCAGAACTCTTCAGCTGGTGAACGGTGGTACCGGTAAGTAAAAAGAAATTTATGTAAGTCTCTGAGAGATATGCTTTCCTACGGAATAGATCCGGTAATTGTTGCTGGGGTTGTGCTGCTTGTTTTCTTTCTTTCCCTGATATTGTGTTATTGTCTTAATTTTCATCACCCTGGACACAAGTGTATCTGCTGGGAATAGCTTGGCAGATACATAAGATCCTAAAGCGAGTGTAGATAAACTCGTGAGTCGATCTTGGGACTAAGAATTGCATGTAGATAAGTGAGTGTCTCAAGGACACTTTAGTCCAGGACGACCATGGGTACTGGCCAGTCTCTGCCATTAGTAGGTCCAGTGCACGCCTTGCTTAAAGAACGAGGTTTAAAGATTTCTGAAAGTACAGTGAGAGGGTTCTTAAGAGATAGACAGACTTGCTCCTTGGTTTGCCCCCACTGGGTCGCTGATGCTACCTAGTTGGGAAAAGTTAGGGAGAGATATAGCAAGAGAAGAAGCTGAAGAGAAAGTGAAAGCAGGAACAAGACCATTATGGAAGTTGATAAAGGCTTGTATCCAGGACAAGAAATGTGAACCAGCTGAAGGAAGGGCAGTGACTTTTGCAGGAGCACCAGGAAAGCATGTCAGAAACAGAGAGAAATGAAAAGGAAGGAGGGTGCAGGAAAAAAAAGTAAAGGAAGAGATATAAAAAGAGAAAAGGAAAAGAAACCAAAATATAGAGATTCAAAAGATAATATAAAGAATGAAGATCAAAAACTTAAGTCAATTTACCCTCCTCTCGAGGACTTTCAGTTATTAGAATTATCAGCAGGGGAGGAGGAAGATTTGGAGGAGGCTGCTGCAGAGTATGAGGTGGAAAGATATGGTCCAATAGGGAGGAGTCTCAGTGCTCCCCCACCACCTCCGCCTTATACAGATAAGAAAACAATTGGCAATGGCCACTCTTTTTGCATCCCTAGAGGGTTGTGTAAAATATGTCAGGCTTTTCCTGTTTTCCAGGATCAAGCTCAACAGTGATATTATGAGCCAATATCGCATAAACAAGTGAAAGACTTAGCAGAGTAAGTAAGGACCTATGGAGTCAATGCCTCTTTTACTCAGTCCCAAATTGATAGACTGGCTCACCACGCCACGATTCCTTTTGATTGAATGAGTGTGGTAAAAGCATGTCTTACTATGGGACAGTATCTAGACTGGAAGTCTATATGGCATGATCTGTGTTTGAGTCAGGCCCATGCTAATGCTACTGCAGGGCAACCAGCATGGAGCTTTGAAATGCTTACAGGTCAGGGTTAATGGACAAACAATCAATTAGAATACCCAGTGCAGGTCATATGCAAAAGCAGTGTTTAAAGGGTAAAAAGAGTAGGCTTGAGAATAAATATTATCTCTATAATATTAATAATAAATATTTCATATCATTTATGCTATATTAATATAATATTTAATAGTAACATATTTAATAAATATTAAAATAAAACTATTTGAAAATATAAATAAATAAATAAATAAATATAAATAAATAATAATATTATCTCTATAATAATAAATATTATCTCTGATTCTGTTTATGTGGTTAATGCTGTATTAGGATTAGAGACCGCTGGAAATTTTAAGCAGTCTAATCCAGTATCTGAAATTTTGATGAAAATACAGGATTGTATTTTGATGTGTGAGCATCCCTTTTATAGTCTACATATTAGAGCACATACATCATTACCTGGACCTATGGTTAAGGGAAATGCAATTGCTGAATTCTATAGAAGGTGCTAAGAACTTAAGGTGCATTAGAACTTCTTCTAATGAAGTTCTATAGAAGGTGCTAAGAATTTTCATCAACTTTATCATGTTCCTGCTTCTACTTTGCAACAGAAGTTTAAGCTCACATGAACAGAAGCTCAAGATATTGTCCTACAGTGTGGTAAATGTATAGAATTTATTAATGCACCTTCCATGGACATTAATCCTCCCAGATTGTGACCCCTAGATGTTTGGCAGATGGACGTCACGCATATCCCAGCTTTTGGTAAATTACAATATATACATGTGTCCATCGATACCAGTTCTTGTGTCCTACATGCCTCTCCCTTGACAGGGGAAAAGGCAGTTCATGTCATATCCCACTGCTTAGAGGCTTGGGCTGCATGGGGCAAGCCCCTGCTGCTAAAAACAGATAATGGTCCTGCATATACCTCTTCTAAATTTAGTCAATTTTGCAAACAAATGCAAGTGAAACATATTAATCGATTGCCCTATAATCCACAGGGCCAAGGCATCATTGAAAGAGCCCATCGTACTTTGAAACAATATTTGCAAAAACAAAAAGGGGGGATAGAGGCTATGATGCCAAAGATGGCTCTATCCCTTACAATATTTACTCTTAATTTTTTTAAATTGGATGATGCTGGAAGATCACCAGCCGAAAGGCACAGCCAGTGGCCTCAACTGCCCAATGAAATGGTCAAATGGAAAAATGTCCTTGATAACAAATGGTATGGACCGGATCCCATATTAATCAGATCCAGGGGAGCTATTTGTGGTTTTCCACAGGGTGAAGATAATCCACTTTGGGTTCCGACGCGAATGACAAGAGCCATGAAAGATCAAGATGAATCCCAAGATGATCCTGTTATTCTTACTCCTTATGATTGAGACAGGGATAAGTATACCTTTGTGGGCCATAGTGAGATCATGACCAGTACCCTTACCAGTACATTCCAATTCCTCTACCTTGCCTTTGCTTTTGCAACTGAATGTTTTTTGGATGTGCCTTGTACACGACAAACTCCTCAAGAGCCACGGGTGTATAATAGTACGGGTTTTCATTTAAATTATACACTATGCTTTGTGCATAATGTGGATAAACCTTTTACACCCTGTATGTTTTTAAAGAAAAAGGTTGTCTCTATTTGGGCAGATCCCATTAGCCAAAATAAAATGAGCTCTGGAGTGTTATTTAATGCTTTAACACAAGTAGTTCAAGGAGCACAATCAGGCTCAAGTGATGTTGGAAATAATGTAACTTCACCTATAAACATCACCACTATTATGATAAAGGGAAATGTGACTATTCCCAAAAGATCATGATGGCCTGTTGGCAATGCTACTGCTATACGCAGCATGCCCTGGTGTCATCCAGACCTTGCATTTCCTATAGTTTTTTCACCTTGTCAATCAAAAATTTTTCCTCAGAAAGAAATAGCAAAGGGTTTTGTTTTGTCACCTCCATTGGATTTTGCCATAATGAATGATAAAGGAGATGCTACAGGGAAAGAAAATATTTGGCCATATTACCAATGGATTTTAAGTAATGAGGCAGGTGCTAGTACCAGATTGTCAGCCTTTGCATTGCTGACTGGAACCTTTCATGAGATATTGAATGTTTCTGCCACACTTTCCAATACCTCTGCTCATTTAGATAATGTGACATCTAATAGAGTTATCAGAAATATGACTACTTCTCCAGTAGAAGTTTGTGTCAATCCTCCATTTTTCTTTATATTGGCTGAATTTCAAAATAATACAGAATGGTTAGATTGTACAAATGTCACTTGTTTTTTGATGCAATGCTGGAATGGAACCAATTTCTTAGCCTTAGTGGTACATCAACCAACCTTTGTCCCTGTGCCTGTTGAGGCAGATCCAGAGAAGTTCCCAATTATGAGTCTTGTGCAGCAAAAGAGAGATTTTGGAATCACAGCTGCCATTGTTACTGCCATTGTGGTGTCTGCAGCGTCAGCAATTACCGCAGGAATTGCTATGGCCAATCAAGTTAATACTGCTGACACCATAAATCAGGTAACAGAAAAAATGTCTGAGGCATTGCTTACCCCGCGAAGGGTGGATTCTCATATCGCCTCAGGGTTAATGTTAGTGAATCAATGAGTGGATATTTTACAACATAACATGGAACAGATGATGGATGTCATACAAATGAGTTGTGTGGCATCAACTCCACATGTGTGCATTACTCCCATTAGGTATATTAATGATTCTTTTATTAAAAGTACAGAGTTATCGAATTATCTGAAGGGGAACTGGTCGCAGGAGCTGAAAAGGTTGCAGACGAAGCTGCAGATACAGATCCTGAACCTTAATGGAACCAGAGTGGAACCAGTGACCCTTGGAGACTTTACCTCTTGGCTTACCTCTGCATTTTCTTACTTTAAGGAATGGGTGGGAGTGATTTTGTTTGGTGCTGTCATATGCTGTGGACTGGTATTCATGCTTTGGTTGGTTTGCAAATTCAGAACCCAACAAAAACGTGACAAGGTGATTATAACTCAGGCACTTTTAGCCATTGAAAATGGCGCCTCCCCTGAAGTTTGGTTATCTATGCTCAAGAATTAGTTGGCATCTGAGTCCTCTGCTATGGCACCCCACAGATTTATGGATCCATTGCACTGGGATGAGAAAGACTCAACAATCATTGATCAGCCCAGGCGCATCGCTGAGGTTTCCTCACTGCAAGTGATAGGGTGATCATGATTTCCCCAATAATTCATTCCCTTAAAACTTGGCTGGCCTCTTTTGTAGAGTTCAGCCTAGATCATTTAACAGTTGATGTCACACAGCGTCACGGTACCCAAAGATGGGCAACTTTCCTCATGAACAGACCAACTTAAGACACAGGGCCTGGTGGTGTTAAGGTTATCCTATGACAGGTAAGGCTGTGACACTAGAGGAATGACCTAAAACAGGAGCCGCAGCGGATGGACATAACTGCACAGGCCTAGCCCAGCATCATTTTATTAAAATTAAAAGGGGGAGATGTGGGAAGCCACATACGCCATTACAAGATGGCGCTGGCTACCGCTGGCCACCACCCATAAGTTTGGGTAAACAACTAGTGTGCACATATGCAGTAGAGTTTTTTATCGAGACACTGCCTGGCCTGAGGCATGCAAATGAGGTACTGAAAGCATAACCAATCGGGTGTAGACACACCTCTCCTAGGCCTATATAAGCAGCGCCATTTCTGGGGCTCAGGGTCTTTTCTTCTCTGCAATCAAACTCTCCCAATAAACATGTACAGAAGGATCCTGTTGTGGTGTCTTTCTTGCAGGTGAGTCAGGCACTCACAGAGTTCCCGTTTCCTTTTCAGTGAAAAAATGCTTCTTACTTATAAAGTACAATAATAGGCTTAAATGACTTTCCATACACTTAAATGATCTCCAGTTCTGCTGCTTTGCATGAATAACATTGCAAGCATCTCTTTTTTTATCAGCAAACATTCATTCTTCATTTGAATCTATGGTCTCACCATGGTGCATCCATTCTAATTTGGGAGCAGTGACATTCTTCAATTTTTATACTCCAGACTAAATGCCAGATGCCAACACGGTATAATTCAAGACTACACTTATTCTTCAGATGTCCTCACTGTCACATGTGCGTTTTCATGTTGGGCCTGGAAACACAGGCATGTGTTTGTACATACAAGTGGGAACCAGAGGATCAACGTTGGTTGTCATTCCACAGGTAATTTCCAGGAATCTTGCACTGGCCTGGAAGTCACCTAATAGGCTAGGCTGGCCAGTGAGTGGAAGGAACCTGCCTGTCCCCACCTCACCAGCACTGAGATAATAAGCATGTGCCACCACACACAACTTTTTTTTTATTAGATATTTTCTTTATTCACATTTCAGATGTTATCCCTTTTTCTAGTTTAGCCTCTGAAAATCCCCTAGCACTTCCCCCTTCCCCTTCTATCCCAACCAACCCACACCCATTCCTGTTTCTGCCATTCCCCTGTACTGGGGCATAGAGCCTTCACAGGACCTAGAGCCTCTCCCCCAAAGATGACTGACTGACTAGGCCATCCTCTGCTACATATATAGCTAGAGATACAAGTTGCACCATGTGTTTTCTTTTATTGGTGGTATAATTCCAAGGAGCTCTGGGGTGGGGGGGGGGTACTGGTTAGTTCATATTGATGTTCCTCCTATGGGGCTTCAGTCCCTTTCAGCTCCCTGGGTATTTCTCTGGCTCCTTTGTTGGGGACTTTGTTCACCGTCCAATGAATGATTATGAGAATCCACTTCTGTATTTGCTTGGAACTGGCAGGAGACAGCTATATCAGGCTCCTCTCAGGAGGCTCTTGTTGGCATCTGCCTAGTGACTGGGTTTGGTGGTTTGTTATGGGACGGATCCCCAAGTGGGGCAGTCTCTGGATGGTCGTTCCTTCAGGATTTGCTCTGAACTTTTTCTCTGTAACTCCTTCCATGGGTATTTTGTTCCCCATTCTAAGAAGGAAGGAAGTGTATCCACACTTTGGTCTTCCTACTTCTTGACGTTCATGCACACACAGCTTTTTTGTATGGGTTCTGCAGATCGAGCTTAGGTCTTTCTCTCAATCCCCAATAGTCACGTATTTTTATCATCCTCTACATTTGATATAATATGTAGACTTTTTTATAAATAACTACTATTTATTTATAGATGAGCAACTACAATGTGACTCTAGACTCTTGCCGAGATCAAATTATTGGTTACTCTCCATAACCTGATAGTTTGATGTCATCAAATACAGAAAATGTCATGATGCCCTACTAGCAGCCCTAATTCTTTACTAAAATGGAGAATACAGGATTTTTTAAGCTTATTCCACTAATAGTTTTACATTATACATGCATAGAACACACACACAAACACAGAGGGGGGAGGGAGTTTTTCAAATAAAAAGAGCAAATAAGACAAATTTAAACAAAAAAGGATGAGGTTTTTTTCTTGCAGAACTCCTTGGAATCTTCAATTTGTCTATCTGGATGTCTGTGAAGGAAAGAATGAAGGAGTTTCCTCACTCCCTGATGACTGACTTCTTTGTCTCTAGCATATGATAGAAGTGGAACCCCACAGCTGCTTTCTGCTGACCTTTTGCTGTGGCTTAGTATTTGTTCCCTGCCAAACTCATACAGCTATGTAATTTCCAGAGTCACACGTTAATGGAGTTGGGAGGGTGAAAGCTTTTGTTAATATATGTTGATCTTGGTAGTGCTGTAAATTGTACAGAACGATTCTTGTTTACTAAGCATGTGCCCGAGGACTAACCTATTTATCTCAACCTGAGATGGATAAACTTAGCTTGACTATGTTTAGAGGTAGATCCACTAGGTAGTGGATCAATTAGATTAGGGTTTGTCTCACATTGTTCTATACAGTGGCTTTAGAAAGAGAAAGAGACCTTGAAGAGATATATACCTGTCCTGACCACGATAATATGCAACCAAGGGGAGGGAACTGTTTGAACTTTCAACTCCAAATCTGTGAGATTAATAAGCTTCTTTTCTTTACAAAGTTGTGTGTGTGTGTGTGTGTGTGTGAAAATTTTTCTCAAAGAAACCTTTGAATATGTTATTTTTACTTTATCTCTCAAATACTATTCACTAGGATGTACAGGATAAAGAACCAGACAGGGGCTAGGAAGATGTCTTTCTTTTATGAGACAAAGCAAGTGAAAGAGATGAATGAATCCCATCTGAGACATGTGATTCCTTCTCTGAGAAGCACAAGGGTTGTCAGCAAAGATGAACTGATCAGCAGATACAAGACCCCTGCAATGTCAGGAAAGTAACCCTTGTCTCAGTTCCTCATGTCAAAACCCTAGGACTGTCACATCCTGCTTTGGTGATATGTAACTCCTCTCTGAAACTTTAGTACCTGTCTTAGTTAAGGTTTTACTGCTGTTAACAGACACCATGAACAAGGCAAATCTTATTAAAAAAAAAAAAACAACAACAACAACATTTAACTGGGACTACCTTACAGGTTCAGAGGTTCAGTCCATTATCATCAAGGTGGGAGCATGGCAGTAATCAGGCTGTCATGGCACAGGCAGAGCTGAGAGTTCTATGTCTTCATCCAAAGGCTTCTACTGCAAGACTGACTTCCAGGCAACAGGGGTGAGA
This sequence comes from Mus caroli, assembly GCF_978045245.1. NCBI lineage: Eukaryota > Metazoa > Chordata > Mammalia > Rodentia > Muridae > Mus > Mus caroli. Next base: position 41,203,576 of record NW_028227261.1, on the reverse strand, counting down.
ATATTAACCCCACACCCACAGTGGCACATCTCCTCCAACCAGGTCACACCTATTCCAACAAGGCCACACTTCCAAATGGTGCCACTCCCTGGTCCAAGAATATACTAACTATCACAGTACCTTACCTGAAAAACCAGAATAAATCAACTCAATGTCAGAACTTAATATACATTTTTAGTGGAAATCCTTCATCAAATTTAAGTTCTAATGTTATTTATTCCCAAAACTCAGTTTCATCTTTCTTGCTTCTCTCTCTTACACTCCATTTTTTATATTCCTCTCTTGTGTCTCAAGTTCTTTCCCAACACATGCACATGTGCAGAAAGTGATATTCTATAGCACCCAAGTATCTTGTGTGGGCATATTATCCCTTGCTGTCTCAGGAACCAAGGAGTTACCCCTGGGTGTAACCCATCTTCTCTCATATTCGTATCTGCCCCTACAGGTGTCCAGGTCACACTCTCCATTTATGGTCTCCACCACAACCCGAAGGTGTGGCCAAAGCCAGAGGTAGGAGACCCCCAAGGAGGGCAGAGAAGTTGGTCTCAAGACCAATAAATACCTCCTATTGTTCCCACCTCTGGGCATATTATCCCCTTGTGGGTTGCAATTGACCTCTACATGTTCTGACTGAGGAGCTGTCTCCCTGCAGGTGTTTGACCCTTCAGGTTTGCACCAGACTCTCCCTGACACAGCCACTCATTCCTGCCCTTATCAGGAGGAGCCAGATGAGACATCCTGTGTATGATGATGGAATATACTGTGGAAAATATATGCAGCATTACTCGTTTTTGGTCTCCTGCATATGTGACATCCCCAGGTACATCCTGATTGGTGGCTATGGGAGGGGGGAGGAGCTTCTTGAGGATGTGTCTGTGCACTAAAGGAGGGTAGCACTTCAGGACACATTATGAAGACATCAATCCATTGGTCAAACAAACTTATGTCAGTGGATGCCACACACTTGCATGTGTTCTGATATTTTCCTCACTTTAAGGGCAGGAGTTTACATTGTTTGTTTGTTTTGTAAGTGATTTTTAACTTTAGGTGTCCAGCTTGTCAAATGCAGGACTCTTAAAAAGCGTGACTTATCCAGACCTCGACCTGACCCATCACCATTGCTAGATAGTTCTTTATTCTGGAATCATTGTGCAAGTATTTAACTTTAACTTTAGGTGTCCAGCTTGTCAAATGCAGGACTCTTAAAAAGCGTGACTTATCCAGACCTCGACCTGACCCATCACCATTGCTAGATAGTTCTTTATTCTGGAATCATTGTGCAAGTATTTCGTTTCCTTGCATGTCTGTCTGCCAATGACATGCAAGCAACTGTCCAATGAGATATGTGAAGTGTTACAGTGGGTCATTTGAGGCAAGGTTCATACCAGGATATGCTGATCCAACCTTTGCACTCTTTCTTAACAGAATTTTTGAATCGATGTTGATACTCACATCTCTCTTGCAGTTGCCCAATGGCCAAAACTTGACAGATAATGTATGTTCCTCAAATTTACAATTATAGGCTATGTAGTCTAACTTCAGACAAAAGGCGTTAAAAGATGGAGAGTTTTAAGTAAATCCTCTGTTTTACATATAACATAGCATTTTTAAGGTCTCTAGTGAGTTGAAATAGCTCCTGAACTGGACAAAGACGTTCTGATGGTGTCTAGGGAAATTGTCCCTTGGGACCTGACTCACTGTAATCTTTCAAAGGTGGTACAGAAGAAGGGTTTCATGAATTCATGAAGTGGCAAATCAGATTACACAGAACAGGCTATAAGTAAGTTGTTCTTTCAAGCACGGGCTATGCACACACACTTGGTGTACTTCAGGATTGAATGCTCTGCTTGCCACTCACTGCAATCCATGTCTCTGCCACTAGAAGCCAGGAGAGTATTGGGAAACTCAGCTTAAGTTGGAACAAACAACGCTGCTGCAGGTGCTTTCAAAGACAGAGTCTCATGCTTGTTTGGAGCTCATGGTCTCTCTCCCTCTACTTCCCAAGAACTAGGATTCAGTCACAGGCTGACTGGATGATGCTGGATAAAGGAGGTGGGCTGCCCTAAGTAGGAGGCAGATGGGGCAGCCACTTGAAGATCCTCAACACAGTCTTCATGTAGGAACTTTTCTACTGATAATCTGATTCCACTCTATGGAAGCTATGTGCTAGATATCCCTGAATGGAGTAAACTAAGCAATGATTAACATATTAAATTATCGATAAGTTTGACCTCTAGTCCTTAAAATGCTGGCCTAACAGATTCATACCACTAAAAGAAGTAGGGTCAAAGTGGCCTTGAAAAATGTTGAGGCTATGTCAAAAATTCAGGAGAGTCAAGACCTAGGGTGAAAGTAGGTATGACCTGTAGTCAAAGCTGTTAGACTGAACCTGTGACAGTAGGCCCTGAATGTTGTTCTGGGCTGTTTCAAGAGTCAACCCTTACAAGAGGTGAGAGGCTAATGAGTTGTATTGTCCCTTTCTGACCCAGGAACTGCATTGGGAAACAATTTGCTATGAGTGAGCTGAAGGTGATTGTGGCCCTGACACTACTCCGCTTCAAGCTACTGCCAGATCCTACCAGGGTCCCCATGCCCTTAGCCCGACTTGTGCTGAAGTCCAAAAATGGGATCTACCTACATCTCAAGAAGCTCCACTGATTCTGGTAAGGACAAGAACAGATTCTATAAACATGCTGCCTGACATCTTGTCCTGTCACCATCTTGCTCTCTGTCTGTGTATCTTTCTTCACACCTATTTGTTCCCTGCCTCCTGTGCTCTCTCTCTCTCTCTCTCTCTCTCTCTCTCTCTCTCTCTCTCTCTCTCTCTCTCTCTCTCTCTCTCTCTCTCTCTCTCTCTCTCATGCATGCACAAACATACACACACACATGCACACACCTTTCTCTAGATTCCCCATTTTTCTTTCTGTCTCCTGCTACCCACATCTGACTGTGCACCTGATCATGAACCTCCTATCTCCTCCAGCCTTCTCTCCTTGCCTCTCACTTCCCACCATCTCATTTTTCCCTACATGACTTCTTCATTTTACCAATAATCAATTGTCACAACCTTGGTGGTCTGAAATAATTGAAAGTTATTATCTTACAGTTGTGGAGCTCCAATGCCTGAGATGAGTTTCACTGGCAGAAAGCTAAGTTGTTGGTGTGACCAACCTTCTTCAGAAGAGTACTCCAGAGAGTCCTCTCCTCCTCTGTTCAGTATAGATCATCGTTTCTTGGCACTGGAATATTCCCCTGCTTCAAAGCCAGCACCCACCTCATCCCCTCTCTTCTAATGTCCATCCCTTTTACAAATGCTTATGACATTATCAAGATCCCTAAAAGCTCCAAGATAGTTTTCCCATCTAAATGTATCTTATTCAATCTAACCTACTAAGTTCCTTTTGAATTATGAGGAATTATTCAATATGTACCATGGGCTCCAAATCCCAAGGCCTGAACATCATTGTGAAGACATTATTCAGCCTAGTATCATTTTCACATGACAGTTACCTAATGCATTCATCTAAATCTACCCTGCATGGTCTCTCTCTACCTAATTAATCCTCACACAAGTTTCTCCATCTTCCCTCCTTTCTGCAATAAAGTTCTCAGTATAATGCACAGCATTTGTCTTATCTTGATGGATCTGAACACAGGTTCCCATGTTGCTTTAAACTGTTCCTGGATCCGGAATCATGATGAGTTCTCTGCCATCCCTGATCTGCCATGTTCTGCTTCCTGGGGCGGGTTTCTTGTGGAGCCACTGAAGCCACCAGGACTCCTACCTATACTCCTAACCTACCAGCGTGCTGACCTAATGCACACTGATTCTTAAGAAGGTAGGAGAGGACAGACTGGATACTCAGTACCTGACTAAACAGAGAACTAAGGCAGGAATAAGAGCAAAATGGTCAGGCAATGCAAAGAGCTTCATGTTAGCCATGTTGAGAGAACACAGAAAAGTAAGAGCCCAGAACCCTGGGTTACCAGCCAAGGTCTAACCATAGGATTCCAATTGAGTCGAATGTGTAACCAGAAAGTGGCTCTTTTGCCTAAAAGTAATGAGCAAGACTAGCTCAGTTCACCGTCTTGTACATTCCCCTCCATGATACACACAAAGAGACATTACACACCCATAACATATTTCACCCACACATGTTCATGACCAAGACCAATGGAGCCTCATGCTGTGTTTGAAAAAATCATAAAAATGAAGCAGTGGTCATCTGAAATGGCCACCAGTTCCAGTGTCCACTCTATCTCCCCAGGAGGTCCTAATACACACACACACACACACACACACACCATGCACATATATACATGCACATGCACACACACACATTAGAGTTCTTGGATTTATCCAACCACTCATGAAGCTGATATTAATGATGGTGTCTTGATCAAAAGACACCAGAGTCAGGAAGTCTAAGGCTCAAGTTCCTTCTAGATCTGAGGCCCTCAAGTTCCTTCCTTATTATTAAAATTTAGTCACAGCTTCCTCAAATCAGAGAGGGGCTACCACCATCCTGTCTATACTACTGAGTAACAAAGTGCTGAAGATATAAATGTAACAGTTTAGACTCAGTTACCACCTGGAGACACATGATGGTTATGACTGGACAATCACCACCAACATGATAAATGTTGAAATATTACTACATTTGTTCAGAGAACTGTGGGTTAAAATGGGGTTCTGTGTCCAGCCCACCACAGGGCTAGGGTTGCTCATGGAGTCAGACATGGGGAGTTTGACTTCACACACCCCACACAACCACTGGGTCGGTGTTGGGCTGTGAGAAGCTGCAGGCCCCAACTCCAGGGGTAGAGAAGCACAGTCTGGGGTCCCCGCAGAACTTCCATGAGCTGACTCATAGGTTCTTGGGACACACAGTGGCCAGGGACAGGAGGTTCTAGCTCTTGGACACCGCAAACACTTCTGGATGCTGATAAAAAGCTGAGAACTGAGTGTGAGCCGTAGGGCTGACTGGCCTGGAGCTAAAGGAAAAAGGGCAAGGGGAAGCACTCCAGCTGGATCATAAGAACAAGAGTCCTTGGTTTGTCCAGGGATAGCTTGGTTGGTGGAAGCCATATCTGTGAGCATAGGGAGGCCTCCCGAGGAAGATTACATGCATGCTCTTTAGAGGAAGTCCTGCTTTGTTACTCCAGCACATAGGACCCCAAAGAGAAGAGTCAGGTCTGGTTTTAAAGCATTTTCTGTCATGAAGACAGGGTAGCTAAGAGGATAGTAGCAGCTGAGAAAGGCAGAGAGAGGGAGAAAGTAGAGAAGCCATGTCCACGTGAAGAGAGGGGGAAGGGATTGTAGAGAGAGGGGGAGCAAGAGGGAAGAGAGAGAAGCAGGAGTAGAAAATACGAGTAAGAGGGGGGAGGGGGCAAGCAGCCCCTTTTATAGTGGACCAGGCCTACTTGGCTATTGCCAGGTAACTGTGAGGGTGGAGTCCAGAGAAATTACCAGGGGTTTGGGGTATTGATCTACATGAGTGATGACCACAGAATTATGGAGAGCTGGAGCCTCAAGTCAGGAGCCTGGTGTCTGGGGTCGTGGGCAACTTCCTTCCATCCCCTGCAAACTTATCTCCTGGGTCTCTGGGGCTTAAACCTAGCTCAACCAGGAAACAGGCTATCTTTCATGGTCCCACAGAGAACAGTTTATCTGTGTGCTAGGACAAAAGGGCAAGTTAGTTGCCTTAAGGCTTATAGCTAATAGGCACAATATAATGGAACCTTTACAACCCAGCTTCTAGTGAGCAGGGATGGCTTTAGAGGAGTTAGAAAGTATCTTAGGGCAGATTTTCCAAGCTGTGGCCTTCTTTCAATCAGAAAAGAATTGGTATTAGGAAAGGTATATGGCACATTTCCCAAGATGCCCTAGAGCCTTAGTTCTCAACCTTCCTAGTGCTTTGACCTTTTAATACAGTTCCTCATGTTGTGGTGACCTCTCCCCAGCCATAAAATAAATTCATTCCTACTTCATAAATGTAATTTTGCTACTGTAATGAATCATAATGTAAAATCTGTGTTTTCTGATTAGTGTTGGTGGAACCTGTAAAAGGATCATTCCTATCAAAGGGGTCGTGACCCATGGGTGGAGAACCATTGCCCTAAAAACGTTACCAACTCTCAGGGATAGAATTCCTGGCTCCTATTTCTGATAGTAGGTTCTGGTTCCCTTCTTTCCATATGGAGATAATTCCAAGATTTGATCCTCCTAGTGTAGTGATCTTATACTTTGACCCCTAGTGACATTGGTACCCATAGCCATCAAGAAGCTGCTGCAGCAACTGCCAGGGCAGGACCTCTAAATCACATATAGCCCCAACCTGAACTTTACCCCAAAAGTCCTTTGCATCTTCATGCATGGTATTATAGAAAAGAGTTTCCTTTTTCCTGGGAAGTCCCCTTTAATGTTATTGCATCACCTTCCCAAGAGATACTGTGACTGCCCAGAGCCCTATATGCCTGTGAAACACCAACACCAAGAAGTACCACAGAGATACATCCCAAGAACGACATCACATCAATAAAAACATATTTCATATTCTTTGACTTCGGTGGTGGGTGTTTGCTTTTTAAAGTATTATTTATTTTGTACAGATTTAGTTTAAGCAATTTTCCTTATGTCTACTATATCCCAAATGCACACTGAGATGGTTAAATAAATGCAGTTATGAGAAATAAATAAAGTTTCTCAGGGCAGCAAATGTTTGTGGAGTGAAGGAATGAATTCTAGAGCCCAGGCATTGAATCATTCCACACACGTGTTTAGAAGAGAATGTCTTCCAGGATACTCTCAATGTGCATGCTTTTGTCTCCCAAGCCCCACACAGGCAGGGATCCACAATGAGTCCATATCCTTGCTCTCCTAAGACTTACTTTCCAAACCCAGGGCCCAGTGGCTTCAGGTAGAGGTGGATGCCATCTTTGTAGCCCAAGATCAACTGGGGGACCTTAATGGGGTCTTTGAGGGATCTGGAGGGATTTCAAAGCACAGCAAACAGAGGGCTGTGACCACCTTCATCTCGTTCATGGCAAACTGCTACCCAATGCAATTCCTGCAACAAACAACACGGAGAAGCATCAAGCTGTTAGCTAACCAAAGTGACAGAGGTTAGTGTTCTTAGAGGCCCACAAAAAACAATGACAAGTTTGGACACACAAGGGCTGGTTGATTTGTTGATGTGGGCTTTAAAAACACAAATCTTAGGAGGATGGTAAAAAGCCCCAGTGGGTAGCTTCACATTGGGAGCTCTGGCTTGCAGTCTCTCACAGAATGAAACAGCTGTCCCGGCGGAAGCCACAGAGCTTCTGAGGCAGCCCCCTTTTCGGGCTCCAGACATCCGGGCACCTTCCCGGCCAGAGAACAGGCATCTGCCCACCCCAGGAGGAATTTGCCTCAGCATCAGCGGGAGACATCTTTGTTCGGGTACTCCACCAAAAGTAGTCTGCACAGGTGAGAGTGTGGACTACAGAAGCTAACAGCTTCTGTGACAGGCCAAAGCAACACACCTTCTGGGACAGGTCCTGTTTTGCGCCTTCATCTTTGGCCAGGAGGAAGGTCCGAATGCCAGATATGGTGTGCACCTTCCCTGTAAGAGGAGAGCTTGCGTGCAGAGAGTGCTCTGACCATTGAAACTCAGAGAAGAGAGCTAGTCTCTCAGGTCTGCTGATAGAGGCTAACAAAATCAGGAGAGGAACAATTTCTAACCAGAGACAATTATAACAACTAACTCCAGAGATTATCAGATGGCAAAAGGTAAATGTAAGAATCTTACTAACAGAAACCAAGACCACTCACCATCATCAGAACCCATCACTCCCACTTCACCCAATCCAGGGCACCCCAAGACACCCGAAAAGCTAGACCCGGATTTAAAGGCATATCTCATGATGATGGTAGAGGACATCAAGAAGGACTTTAATAACTCACTTAAAGAAATACAGGAGAACACTGATAAACAGGTAGAAGACCTTAAAGAGGAAGCACAAAATTCCCTTAAAGAATTGCAGGAAAACACAACAAAACAGGTGATGGAATTGAATAAAACCATCCAAGAAATAAAAAGGGAAGTAGACACAATAAAGAAAACCCAAAGTGAGGCAACGCTGGAGATAGAAACTCTAGGAAAGAAATCTGGAACCATAGATGCAAGCATCAGCAAAAGAATACAAGAGATGGAAGAGAGAGCCTCAGGTGCAGAAGATTCCATAGAAAACATCTGCACAACAGTCAAAGAAAATGCAAAATGCAAAAAGATCCTAACTCAAAACATCCAGGAAATACAGGACACAATGAGAAGACCAAACCTACAGAAAATAGTAGTAGATGAGAATGAAGATTTTCAACTCAAAGGACCAACAAATTCCACAAAATTATAGAAGAAAACTTCCCAAACCTAAAGAATGAGATGTCCATAAACATACAAGAAGCCTACAGAACTCCAAATAGACTGGACCAGAAAAGAAATTCCTCCCGACACATAATAATCAGAACAACAAATGCACTAAATAAAGATAGAATATTAAAAGCAGTAAGGGAAAAAGGTCAAGTAACATATAAAGGCAAGCCTATCAGAATTACACCAGATTTTTCATCAGAGATTATGAATGCCAGAAGAGCCTGGACAGATGTTATAAAGACACTAAGAGAACACAAATGCCAGCCCAGACTACTATACCTAGCCAAACTTTAAATTACCTTAGATGGAGAAACGAAAGTATTCCACGACAGAACCAAGTTCACACAATATCTTTCCACGAATCCAGCCCTTCAAAGGATAATAACAGAAAAAAATCCAATACAAGGTTGGAAACCATGTCCTAGAAAAAGCAAGAAGGTAATCCCTCAACAAACCTAAAAGAAGACAGCCACAAGAACAGAATGCCAAATTTAACAACTAGAATAGCAAGCAACAATTTCTTTTCCTTAATATCTCTTAATATCAATGGACTCAACTCCCCAATGAAAAGACATATACTAACAGACTAGCTACACAAACAGGACCCAATATTTTGCTGCTTACAAGAAACTCATCTCAGAGAAAAAGATAGACACTACCTCAGAATGAAAGTCTGGAAAACAATTTTCCAAGCAAATGGTCTGAAGAAACAATCTGGAGTAGCCATTCTAATATCAAATAAAATAGACTTCCAACCCAAAGTCATCAAAAAAGACAAGGAGGGGCACTTCATACTCATCAAAGGTAAAATCTTCCAAGGGGAAATCTCAATTCTGAATATCTATGCTAAAAATACAAGGGCAGCCCCATTCATTAAAGAAACTTTAGTAAAGCTCAAAGCACACATTGCACCTCACACAATAATAGTGGGAGACTTCAACACACTACTTTCACCAATGGACAGATCATGGAAACAGAAACTAGACAAGGACACAGTGAAACTAACAGAAGTTATAAAAAAAAATAGATCTAACAGATATCTACAGAACATTTCATCCTAAAACAAAAGGATATACCTTCTTCTCAGCACCTCATGGTACCTTCTCCAAAATTGACCACATAATTGGGCAAAAAACAAGCCTCAACATATACAAAAATATTGAAATTATCCCATGCATCCTATCAGATCAGCATGGATTAAGGCTGATCTTCAATAACAAAATAAATAAAAGAAAGACAACATTCACGTGGAAACTGAACAACACTCTTCTCAATGAAACCTTGGTAATGGAAGGAAAAAAGAAAGAAATTAAGGACATTTTGGAGTTTAATGAAAATGAAGCCACAACACACGCAAACTTATGGGACACAATGAAAGCATTTCTAAGAGGAAAACTCAGAGCTCTGAGTGCTTCCAAAAAGAAACTAGAGAGAGCACACACTAGCAGCTTGATAACACACCTAAAAGCTCTAGAAAAAAAGGAAGCAAATTCAACCAAGAGGAGTACACAGCAGGAAATAATCAAACTCAAGAGCAAAATCAACGAAGTGGAAATAAAAAGAACTATTCAAAGAATCAACCAAATGAGGAGCTGGTTCTTTGAGAAAATCAACAAGATGGATAAACCCTTAGCCAGACTCACTAGAGGGCACAGGGAAAGCATCCTAATTAACAAAATTAGAAATGAAAAGGGAAACATAACAACATATCTTGAAGAAATCCAAAACACCATCAGATCCTTCTACAAAAGGCTATTCTCAACAAAACTGGAGAACCTGGATGAAATGGACAAGTTTCTAGACAGATACCAGGTACCAAAGTTAAAGCAAGATCAGGTTAATGATCTAAACAGTCCTATATCCCCTAAAGAAATAGAAGTAGTCATTAATAGTCTCCCAGCCAAAAAAAGCCCAGGACCAGAAGGGTTTGGTGCAGAGTTCTATCAGACCTTCAAAGAAGATCTAATCACAGTTCTTCACAAACAATTCCACAAAATAGAAACAGAAGATACTCTACCCAACTCATTCTATGAAGCCACAATTACTCTGATACCTAAACCACAAAAAGACCCAACAAAGATAGAGAACTTCAGACCAATTTCACTTATGAATATCGATGCAAAAATACTCAATAAAATTCTCGCTAACCAAATCCAAGAACACATCAAAACAATCATCCATCCTGACCAAGTAGGATTTATCCCAGGGATGCAGGGATGGTTCAATATACGGAAATCTGTGGAGAGACGTGCCATGAGCAATCACCTTTGTAAGATGGCGCTGGCTTCTGCTGTGCCTAACTAGTAAAAAAGCATTGTGCGTAAGTGCAAGAGTGAACTCACGCCTGGCCACTGCCCATCTTGGGGTGTAGTAACGAGGTGATGGGCAAGTAACAAATCAGGAGCTGACATGCCACATCAGGTGCTGAAACGCCACGCTGAGGGCTATATAAGCAGCACCATTTTCCGGGGTCTGGGTCTTCCCTCCTTAAGAAGCAATAAAGCTTGCCGCAGAAGAATCCGGTTGTCTGAGTGTGTTCTTGCAGGCAAGAATGATAGCTTGGGACAAGTGGTGCTGAGAAACCCGGGAACTGCATACCATCACTGGTGCAAGGGAGATCCCCCATTTGCGGCGCCAGTTCAGAACTGTGGGACACATAAGGCTCTGTAAGGTATGTTCGGTCTTGAAATTTCTCCAGTGTTAGAGGCCTTTTTGTATGTTTTCACAGGGCTCATTCTTTTTCTTTTGATCACATACTGCTTCCACCGCTGGAACTGCTTACTGGTTCTCAGTCGCGGTCAGGCACGGTTAGATAACAGGGCAGCGAGCAGTATGGGAACTTCCCACTCCGTAGTGACTGCCTTACGGTCAGTCTTGAGGCAGTGTGGCCTAAAAATCGCCACAAAGACTATAGAGGGCTTTGTTAAAGAGATAGATCGCATAGCACCGTGGTATGCGTGCTCAGGGTCATTAACTATCGCCTCTTGGGAGAAACTGAAAGGAGATCTAGTTAGGGAACAGCAGAACGGCAAACTTAAAGCAGGGACCATGCCATTGTGGAAAATGGTAAGATCGTGCTTAACAGATGAGGATTGTCAGCAAGTGGTTGAGGCGGGGCAGAGGATACTGGAGGAGGTTCAAGACAGTCTATCAGAGACAGAGCGGGGAGAGAGATTAAGAGTTGAAACGAAACAAGATGCACCGAAGAATAAAGGCCTTTCCACGGGCCTTGAGCCTGAGGAAAAGAGAAATATGGGGGAAAATGCCCTGGGAGAGCTTAGAAAAAGGGATGGAAAGGAAGAGAAGAAGAGAGATCGAGCTGGGGAGGCACATAAGGGAATGAGCCTCTATCCGCCATTAGACGAGTTCAAGGCACTAGCTGTTAGTAGTTCAGAATCGGATAAGGAACTTAGCTCCTCTGAGGAAACAGACTTAGAGGAAGAAGCAGCTCGCTATGAGGGAGAAACATACCAGCCAGATGAAGGACGAGCTAATCAGTCACAGAATAAGACAGAAGCAGCTAGCGACAACTGTCAGTTCGCTGCACGGTCTCTGGGCCCTCAACCTCTGGGTCCTAGTGCACCTCCGCCCTATGTGCAGAGGTATAATTCACCTCTGCCCTATGTGCAGAGGTATCATTCAGACTCATTCATTCCAAAAGAGGAACAGAGAAAAGTGCAGCAAGCATTTCCAGTCTTTGAAGGTGCTGATGGCAGACGCGTTTATGCTCCGGTGGAGTATATACAGATTAAAGAACTTGCGGAGTCAGTCTGTAACTATGGAGTCAACGCCAATTTTACTATAGCACAAGTTGAAAGGCTTGCTACTCTGGCAATGACCCCAGGCGATTGGATGACTGTAGTGAAAGCTGCAGCTCCTAACATGGGAATGTATCTAGAATGAAAAGCTTTGTGGCAAGACTCCTGCCAAGCACAGGCAAGGGCCAATGCCACTGTTGAAGGGGAGCAAAGAACATGGACTTTTGAGTTACTTACAGGTCAGGGACAACCCAGACAAATTACCATTGGGGAGCATACGCCCAGATCTCAGCCGCCGTTGTTAAGGCATGGAAGGCACTCTCTAGGAAGGGAGAGGCAAGTAGACATTTGACAAAGATTACTCGGGGTGCCCAGGAGTCGTTCTCAGATTTTGTGGCTAGAATGACAGAAGCGGCAGGGAGAATTTTGGGAGACCCAGAGACAGCTATGCCTTTAATTGAACAGTTGGTCTATGAACAGGCTACGCAGGAATGCAGGGCAGCTATTACGCCTAGAAAAAGCAAGGGATTGCAGGACTGGTTAAAGGTTTGCCGTGAGCTTAGAGGGCCGCTCATTAATGCCGGTTTAGCAGCTGCCATTCTACAAGGGCAAAAACACCCTGACACGGCTGAGCTCAAACTCTGCTATAATTGTGGCAAACCAGGACACTTAAAAAAGGACTGTAGAGCCCTTGTCAAAAGGAGAGCACCAGGACTGTGTACTAAGTGTGGAAAAGGGTATCATTGGGTCAGAGATTGTCGCTCAGTCAAAGACATCCGAGGCAGGCCCCTGCAGCCAGAATTTCCTCAAGTAGTAGAGAATGAGGCCATTTCAAAAAATGTGTATCAGAGCCCAGATCTCAGGGCCCCAAAATATATGGGATCCTGGCAGGCAAAAGGTGGACCCCACAGTCCACAGGGCAACAGAAGGATCAGCTGGATTGGACCTCCATGCCACCACCCGATTCATTCTGATGCCCCAAATGGGGGTGCAGCCCATTCCTACTGACTACAAAGGGCCTTTGCCATCTGGAAGTGTCGGCCTAATACTGGGCCGGGCCTCCCTTACCTTGCAAGGCCTTATTGTTCACCCTAGAGTCGTAGATCAAGATTATGAAGGGGAACTTCAAGTTCTCTGTTCCTGTCCTCAGGGTGTCCTTTCTATTTCACAAGGGGATAGAATAATTATCAGTTAATAATTTTGCCAAGCCTACATGGCTGTTTTCCTTCCTCTGGTGTCCCTCGAGCTGCCAGAGGGATTGGTTCTACTGGAAATGATTCTGCTTACTTAATAATGCCTCTTGACTCCAGGCCATCCTTAGAATTAGTTATAGAAGGGAAACAATTTAAAGGGATTTTAGACACAGGAGCAGATAAAAGTATCATCTCTTCCCACTGGTGGCCAAAAGCTTGGCCCGTTACTCAGTCATCACATTCTTTGCAAGGGTTAGGTTATCAGTCCTGCCCCACTATTAGCTCCCGTTCTTTGAGCTGGCAAGCTCCTGAAGGTCAAATGGGATGATTCACTTCCTTTGTTTTACCACTCCCAGTAAATCTCTGGGGGAGAGACATTTTACAGGCACTAGGAATGACCTTGACTAATGAATACTCACCACAAGCTGTTCAAATGATGAAGAAAATGGGCTGTAAAGAAGGAAGGGGATTAGGGAAAGGAGAGCAGGGTAGACTGGAACCTATCCCTTAAGAAGGTAATAATGGGAGACAAGGTTTGGGTTTTTCCTAGGGGCCGTTGAGGGCTCCATGCCCATACCATGGCTTACAGAGGAAGCTGTATGGGTTCCTCAATGGCCTCTCTCCTTTGAAAAATTAGAAGCAGCCACAAAACTGATTTCTGAACAGCTATGCTTGGGTCATTTACAGCCCTCTACCTCACCCTGGAATACACCTATTTTCGTAATTAAGAAAAAATCTGGCAAATGGCGCTTATTACATGATCTTAGAGCAATTAATGCACAAATGTGCCTGTTTGGGCCAGTTCAACGAGGGCTACCATTGCTTTCTGCCTTACCCAAAAATTGGGAAATTATAATTATAGATATTAAAGATTGTTTTTTCTCTATACCTTTATGCCCTCAAGATAGGCAAAGATTTGCATTTACCATCCCAGCCATTAATCATTTAGAGCCTAATCAAAGATACCAATGGAAGGTCCTACCTCAAGGGATGGCGAATAGCCTCACCATGTGTCAACTGTATGTGCAATTGGCACTTAAGTCACTTAGAGAGCATTTTCCATCATTACTTTTGATAATTTATATGGATGACATTTTGATTTGCCATAAAAATTCACAGTTATTGCAAGATGCATACCCTATATAAATAAAAATGTTAGGGCAATGGGGATTGCAGGTGGCCACCGAAAAGGTGCAAGTTGCTCGAAGGGAAGCCTCCCTAGGGTCACTCATTTATCCTGACAAAATTGTTCCTCAAAAATTAGAGATTCGCAAAGATCAACTACATACCTTGAATGATTTCCAAAAATTGCTGGGAGATATTAATTGGCTAAGACCATTTTTGAAAATTCCCTCAGCGGAATTAAAGCCCTTATTTGATATATTAGAGGGAGATACCCACATCTCCTCCCACAGAGCACTTACCCCAGCTGCATGTTAAGCTTTACAAACTGTAGAAAAGGCCTTACAAGTTGCTCAATTACAACGCATTGACGAGTCGAAGTCATTTGAATTGTGCGTATTAAAAACTGCACAGTTACCAACAGCAGTCTTGTGGCAAAATAGACCCTTATTGTGGGTTCACCCTAATGCTTCCCCTGCAAAAATCATTGAGTGGTATCCTAATGCAGTTGCTCAACTTGCACTTCAGGGGATAAAAGCAGCCACTACTCATTTTGGGAAAGAACCTCACATGCTAATTGTGCCTTATACCTCTGCTCAAGTTCAAACCCTGGCAGCAACAACTAAAGATTGGGCAGTCTTGGTTGCCTCCTATTCAGGACAAATTGATAATCATTATCCAAAACATCCAATTTTACAGTTTGCCTTAAGCCAAGCCATAGTCTTTCCAGTAATGACAGCCAAACACCCACTTGCGGATGGGGTGGTGGTATATACAGATGGATCCAAATCTGGAATAGGTGCATATGTAGTAAATGGCCAAGTAACATCTAAACAATATAATGAGACATCACCCCAGGTTGTAGAGTGTTTGGTGCTTCTGGAGGTCCTTGAAACTTTCCCAGGACCACTCAATATTGTATGTGATTCCTTATATGTGGTTAATGCAGTCAATACTCTTGAAGTTGCTGGTTTAATTAGACCCTCTAGCAAGCTCGTTCACATTTTTCAGCAAATTCAGTCAACCCTGTTACATAGAAAACATCTTGTGTATATTACTCATGTCAGGGCTCATTCTGGCCTTCCTGGCCCCATGTCTCATGGAAATGACTTAGCAGACAAAGCTACTAGAATCGTGGCTGCTGCTCTGTCCTCACAGGCAGAGGCTGCAAGGGAGTTTCATAAACGCTTCCACGTGACGGCTGAAACTTTACACCACCATTTCACTTTAACCAGGAAAGAAGCTCGTGACATTGTCACCCAATGTCAAAATTGTTGTCAATTTTTGCCTACTCCTCATGTAGGGGTTAACCCCCCAAGGCATCAGGCCATTACAGGTCTGGCAAATGAATGTCACTCATATTTCCTCCTTTGGAAGAAATCAATATTTACATGTTTCCATTGACACCTGCTCTGGTGTTATGTTTGCTACACCTTTAACAGGTGAGAAAGCCTCTCATGTTATACAGCACTGTTTAGAAGCGTGGAGTGCTTGGGGCAAGCCCACAATCCTTAAAACTGATAATGGGCCAGCATATACCTCTACTAAATTTCAGCAATTTTGTCATCAAATGGATGTCACTCACATGACTGGCCTTCCTTATAATCCTCAAGGACAAGGCATTGTGGAACGTGCCCACCGTGCACTCAAGTCTTATTTTATAAAACAAAAAGGGGGAGTTGATGAGACTCTGCCCTCAGTGCCAAGAGTAGCCGTATCCATGGCACTCTTCACACTTAATTTTCTGAATCTTGACGAGCAAGGTCGCTCTGCAGCTGATTGACATAGCTCAGACCTGATTGACCAAAAGAAATGGTGAAATGGAAGGATGTCTTATATCTGGTCTGTGGAAAGGCCCAGATCCTATTTTAATAAGATCCAGGGGAGCTGTCTGTGTTTTTCCACAGAGTGAAGACAACCCATTTTGGCTGCCGGAATGACTCACCCACAAGTTATTAATCAAGGATGGTATGGAAGATGCTGACCTCCCGAGGACTGCTCCTGATGCTGAACAAGTTCAATGCTGAACTTGTCTCAGGTTCCTAGTATAATGGGTGAACAGAGATGGGCCATTCTCTCGGCTTTCCCTAAACCAATGCCAGTTCGCCATGATGCTATAGTTTTTCCAAAATTCTTTACTACTAATAAAACAGTGGATTTACCATATCTACCCTATGATCCCACCCGAGCACCATTAGGAGAAAATCGCTTTTTATTAGAACAGGGTTCTTTATGTTTTCAAATTAAGGGACCAGGAAAATGTATCAACCTCACAGCCCAAGCCTTGGGGATGTTTAATGAGCAGCGAGGAGGCTGAGTGACCACAACCCAAGATACTTCCAATGCAGATATAACCATTACAAATCGGACCTTCAGGCAGGAGGCAATTTGGGTTAATGGTACATTTCTACCACCTAACTTTTCATACAAAGAACGTCCCCACCAACCAAGAATAGCCCCCCATTGTAGCTTGGAAGATGAAGGACTTGGTCTGATTGTCAATCCTCCATAACTCGTTGGGCAGATCAGAGTAAAACCTTTTCCTTTTCTCCCAACATGATGGTTGACCCAGAAAAGGAATTTGCTATGAGACAGGGACTTTTCCTACAGGACTTTAGAATGCATCCCTTTCACAAGTGGGTGCTCTGTGGAGTCAATGGCAGTTGTACAGAACTCAATCCTTTGATCTTTATCCAGGAAGGATCAGTTGGGAAGGCCTCTTTCTGATGGATAGACCGGATATAATAATTCCAGTGTAGAGATCACTGGGTTCAATAAAACTTTGGTAAGCCAGATTAATTATCCACCTACCCCAGTCTGTGTTTACCCCCCTTTCTTGTTTATCCTTTCAAATGATTCATTTGAAGTCTGTTCCAATGAATCTTGTTGGACTTCTCAATGTTGGGATGTAACAAAGGACACCCGTGCAATGGTGGCCTGGATCCCACGTTGGATCCCTGTTCCGGTGAAAACGCCCTCCACCTTATCCCTGTTTCGACAAAAAAGAGATTTTGGCATTGCTGCTGCCATGATCATAGCAATTTCAGCCAGTGCAGCTGCTGCTACAGCTGCAGGGTACACTATGACTAGGACAGTCCAAGCAGGCACAAAATTAAATCAGCTTTCAGTCGATCTGACTGATGCCATCAATGTCCAAACTTCTGCTAGTGCCCAGTTGAAGGGAGGGCTGATGACTTTGAATCAGCACCTTGATCTGGTTGAGGAACAGATAGGCGTCCTATACCAGATGGACCAGTTGGGTTGTGAAAGAAAATTGGGTGCCCTGTGTATTACCAGTGTCCAATATGAAAATTTTACTCGTGCAGCTAATCTGTCTAGACAGCTCTCCTTGTATCTTGTAGGAAATTGGTCCGAGGGGTTCGATGAGACTCTTGAGGCCCTGAGGGCAGCAGTTTTAAGGATCAACTCAACATGAGTGGACCTGTCATTGACAGAGGGCCTCTCCTCCTGGATTTCATCTGCATTTTCTTATTTTAAGAAATGGGTGGGGGTAGGTTTATTTGGTACTGCCATCTGTGGTGGACTTGTGTTCATGCTCTGGTTGGTTTGCAAGCTCAGAGCCCAACAAACATATGACAAGGTTGTGATAGCTCAAGCACTTGCTGCCATAGAGCAAGGGGCCTCCCCTGAAATTTGACTATCTATGCTCAAGAATTAGTGGGCATTTGTCATTTTTTGGCTGGCCTCTTTTTTAGAGTTCGCCCTAGGTCATTTAGTAGTTACTGTCACATAGCACTGCGGTATCCAGGGACGGGCAACTTTCCTCATGTACAGATCAACCTAAGACACAGTGCCCGGTGGCGATAGGGTTACCCTATGACAGGAAAGGCTGTGACATTAGAGGAATGGCCTAAGACAGGAGCCACAGCAGATGGACATAATTACACAGACCTAGTCCAGCCTCATTTAAATAAAACAAAAAGGGGGAGATGTGGAGAGCCGTGCCGTGAGCAATCGCCATTATAAGATGGCTCTGGCTTCTGCTGTGCCTAACAAGTAAACAAGCATTGTGCGCAAGTGTGAGAGTGAACTCACGCCTAGTCACTGCCCATCTCGGGGCGTAGTAATGAGGTGATGGGCAAGCAACAAATCGGGAGCTGACATGCCACATCAGGTGATGAAACGCCACACTAAGGGCTATATAAGCAGCACCATTTTCTGGGGTCTGGGTCTTCCCTCCTTAAGAAGCAATAAAGCTTGCTGCATAAGAATCCGTTGTCAAGTGTGTTCTTGCCAGCGAGAACTATAGCTCAGGACAGAAATCAATCAACATAATCCATTATATAAACAAACTCAAAGTAAAAAACCACATGATCATCTCGTTAGATGCAGAGAAAGCTTTTGACAAAATCCAACACCCATTCATTATAAAAACTCTTGGAAAGATCAGGAATTCAAGGCCCATACCTAAACATGATAAAAAAAAAAAATCTACAGCAAACCAGTAACCAACATCAAAGTAAATGTTGAGAAGCTGGAAGCAATCCCACTAAAATCAGGGACTAGACAAGGCTGCCCACTTTCTCCCTACATATTCAACATAGTTGAACATATCCCCAGGAGAACAAGGGGATAGAAATTGGAAAAGATGAAGTCAAAATATCACTTTTTGCAGATGATATGATAGTATATATAAGTGACCCTAAAAATTCCACCAGAGAACTCCTAACCTGATAAACAGCTTTGGTGAAGTAGCTGGATATAAAATTAACTCAAACAAGACAATGGCCTTTCTATACACAAAGAATAAACAGGCTGAGAAAAAAATAGGGAATCAACAAATTTCCCAATAGTCAAAAATAATATAAAATACCTTGGCGAGACTCTAACTAAGGAAGTGAAAGATCTGTATGATAAGAACTTCAAGTCTCTGAAAAAAAAATTAAAGAAGATCTCAGAAGATGGAAAGATCTCCCATGCTCATGGACTGGCAGAATCAATATAGTAAAAATGGCTATCTTGCCAAAAGTAATCTACAGATTCAATGCAATCCCCATCAAAATTCCAACTCAATTCTTCAACGAATTAGAAAGAGCAATCTCCAAATTCATCTGGAATAACAAAAAACCTAGGATAGCAAAAACTCTTCTCAAGGATAAAAGTACCTCTGGTGGAATCACCATGCCTGACCTAAAGCTCTACTACAGAGCAATTGTGATCAAAACTGCATAGTACTGGTATAATGACAGACAAGTATACCAATGGAATAGAATTGAAGACCCAGAAATGAACCCACACACCTATGGTCACTTGATCTTCGACAAGGGTGCTAAAACCATCCAGTGGAAGAAAGACAGCATATAAACAAATGGTGCTGGCACAACTGGTTGTTATCATGTAGAAGAATGTGAATTGATCCATTCCTATCTCCTTGTACTAAGGTCAAATCTAAGTGGATCAAGGAACTTCACATAAAACCAGAGACACTGAAACTTATAGAGGAGAAAGTGGGGAAAAGCCTCAAAGACATGGGCACAGGGGAAAAATTCCTGAATAGAACAGCAGTGGCTTGTGCTGGAAGATCGAGGATTGACCAATGGGACCTCATGAAACTGCAAAACTTCTGCAAGGCAAAAGACACTGTCAATAAGACAAAAAGGCCACCAACAGATTGGGAAAGGATCTTTACCTATATTAAATCCGATAGAGGACTAATATCCAATATATATAAAGAACTCAAGAGGGTGGACTCCAGAAAATCAAATGACCCCATTAAAAAATGGGGCTCAGAGCTAAACAAAGAATTCTCACCTGAGAAATAACGAATGGCTGAGAAACACCTAAAAAAATGTTCAACATCCTTAATCATCAGAGAAATGCAAATCAAAACAACCCTGAGATTCCATCTCACACCAGTCAAAATGGCTAAGATCAAAAATTCAGGTGACAGCAGATGCTGGCAAGCATGTGGAGAAAGAGGAACACTCCTCCATTGTTGGTGGGATTGCAAGCTTGTACAACCACTCTGGAAATCAGTCTGGCGGTTCCTTAGAAAATTAGACATAGTACTACCGGAGGATCCAGCAATCCCTCTCCTGGGCATATATCCAGAAGATGTCCCAACGGGTAAGAAGGGCACATGCTCCAGTATGTTCATAGCAGCCTTATTTATAATAGCCAGAATCTGGAAAGAACCCAGATGCCCCTCAACAGAGGAATGGATACAGAAAATGTGATACATTTACCCAATGGAGTACTACTCAGCTATTAAAAAGAATGAATTTTTGAAATTCCTAGGCAAATGGATGAACCTGGAGGGCATCATCCTAAGTGAGGTAACACAATCAAGAAGGAACTCACACAATATGTACTCACTGATAAGTGGATATTAGTCCAAAACTTAGGATACCATAGATAGAAGATACAATTTGCTAAATGCATGAAACTCAAGAAGAATGAAGACCAAAGTGTGGACACTGTGCCCCTTCTTAGAATTGGGAACAAAACACCCATGGAAGGAGTTCCAGAGACAAAGTTTGGAGCTGTGACGAAAGGATGGATCATCTAGAGACTGCCATATCCAGGGATCCATCCCATAATCAGCTTCCAAACGCTGACACCATTGCATACACTAGCAAGATTTTGCTGAAAGGACCCAGATAGAGCTGTCTCTTGTTAGACTATGCCGAGGCCTAGCAAACACAGAAGTGGATGCTCACAGTCAGCTAGAGGATGGATCACAGGGCTCCCAATGGAGGAGCTAGAGAAAGTACCCAAGGAGCTAAAGAGACCTGCAACCCTATAGGTGGTACAACATTATGAACTAACCAGTACCCCAGAGCTCTTGACTCTAGCTGCATTTGTATCAAAAGATGGCCTAGTCTGCCATCACTGGAAAGAGAGGCCCATTGGACACACAAACTTTATATGCCCCAGTACAGGGGAACGCCAGGGCCAAAAAAAAAAAAAAAAAAAAATGGGAATGGGTGGGTAGGGAAATGGGGGAGAGGGGGAAGGGTATGGAGGACTTTTGGGATAGCATTGGAAATGTAATTGAGGAAAATATGTAATAAAATATATTTAAAAATTCAGGTGACAGCAGATGCTGGTGAGGTTGTGGAGAAAGAGGAACACTCATCCATTGTAGGTGGGATTGCAAGCTTGTACAACCACTCTGGAAATCAGTCTGGTGGTTCCTCAGAAAATTGGACATAGTACTACCGGAGGATCCCGCAATACCGCTCCTGGGCACATATCCAGAAGATGTCCCAACCGGTAAGAAGGACACATGCTCCAGTATGTTCATAGCAGCCTTATTTATAATAGCCAGAATCTGGAAAGAACCCAGGTGCCCCTCAACAGAGGAATGGATACAAAAAATGTGGTACATTTACACAATGGAGTACTACTCAGCTATTAAAAAGAATGAATTTATGAAATTCCTAGGCAAATGGTTGGACCTGGAGGGCATCATCCTGAGTGAGGTAACACAATCACAAAAGAACTCAAATGATATGTACTCACTAAAAAGTGGATATTAGCCCAGAAACTTAGTATACCTAAGATATAAGAGACAATTTGTAAAACACATGAAACTGAAGAAGAACGAAGACCAAAGTGTGGACACTTTGCCCCTTCTTAGAATTGGAAACAATCACCCATGGAAGGAGTTACAGAGACAAAATTTGGAGCTGAGACAAAAGGATGGACCATCTAGAGACTGCCATATCCAGGGATCCATCCCATAATCAGCCTCCAAACGATGACACCATTGCATATACTAGCAAGCGTTTGCTGAAAGGACCCTGATATATCTGTCTCTTGTGAGACTATGCCGGGGCCTAGCAAACACAGAAGTGGATGCTCACAGTCAGCTATTGGATGGATCACAAGGCCCCCAATGGAGGAACTAGAGAAAGTACCCAAGGAGCTAAAGAGATCTGCAACCCTGTAGGTGCAACAACATTATGAACTAACCAGTACCTCGGAGCTCTTGACTCTAGCCGCATATGTATCAAAAGATGGCCTAGTCGCCCATCACTGGAAAGAGAGGCCCATTGGACATGCAAACTTTATATGCCCCAGTACATGGGAACGCCAGGGCCAAAAAATCAGAATGGGTGGGTAGGGAAGTAGGGGGGAGGGTATGGGGGACTTTTGGGATAGCATTGGAAATGTAATTGAGGAAAATACGTAATTATATATATATATATATATGTATATATATACATCATATACATCATATACATCATATACATATACATATACATATACATATACATATACATATACATATACATATACATATACATATACATATACATATACATATACATATACATATACATATACATATACAGAAAGAAAAAATAAAAGAATGGGAAATGAATGTAGAAGTTGCCAGAACTTTTGGACTAAGGCACTTCTAAGGGGAAAGTTTATAACTGTGAGTGCTTACATTTAAAATAAATGAAAAATCTCAGATATTTTACATATTGAGAATTGAGATTCATCTTGGAAGATTTTACCTTTGATGAGTATGTAGTGCCCCTCCTTGTCTTTTTTGATAACTTTGGGTTGGAAATCGATTTTATTCAATAATAGAATGGCTACTCCAGCTTGTTTCTTCGGACCATTTGCTTGGAAAATTGTTTCCCAGCCTTTTACTTTTAGGTAGTGTCTGTCTTTGTCTCTGAGGTGGATTTCCTGTATGGAGCAAAATGTTGGGTCCTCTTTATGTAGCCAGTCTGTTAGTCTATGCCTTTTTATTGGGGAATTGAGTCCACTGATATTAAGAGATATTAAGGAAAAGTAATTGGTGCTTCCTGTTATTGTTGTTGTTAGAGTTGGGATTCTGTTCTTGTAGCTGTCTTGTTTTAGGTTCATTGAAGGGTTACTTTCTTCCTTTTTCTAGGGCATAATTTCCATCCTTCTGTTGGAGTTTTCCCTTTATTATCCTTTGAAGGGCTGGAAACGTGGAAAGATATTGTGTGAATTTGGTTTTGTCATAGAATACCTTGGTTTCTCCACCTATGGTAATTGAGAGTTTTGCAGGGTATAGTAACCTAGGCTGGCATTTGTGTTCTCTTGGGGTCTCTATAACATTTGTCCAGGATCTTCTGGCTTTCATAGCCTCTGGTGAGAAGCCTGGTGTAATTCTAATAGGTCTGCCTTTATCCGTTACTTGATCTTTTCCCCTTGCTTCTTTTAATATTCTGTCTTTATTTAGTGCATTTGTTGTTCTTATTATTATGTGTCCGAAGGAACTTCTTTCTCGTCCAGTCTATTTGGAGTTCTGTAGGATTCTTGTATGTTCATGGGCATCTCTTTCTTAAGGTATGGGAAGTTTTCTTCTATAATGTTGTTGAAGATATTTGCTGGCCTTTTAAGTTGAAAATCTTCATTCTCATCTACTCCTATTACCAGTAGGTTTGATCTTCTCATTGTGTCCTGGATTTCCTGGATGTTTTGAGTTAGGATCTTTTTAGATTTTGCATTTTCTTTGATTGTTGCATCCATGTTCCCTATGGAATGTTCTGCACCTAAGATTCTCTCTTACTTCTCTTGCATTCTGTTGCTGATGTTCACATCAATGGTTCCTGATTTCTTTCCTAGGGTTCCTAGCTCCAGAGTTATCTCCCTTTGGGTTTTCTTTATTGCTTCTACTTCCATTTTTAGATCTTGGATAGTTTTGTTCAATTCCATCACCTGTTTAGTTGTGTTTTCCTGTAATTCTTTAAGGGATTTTTGTGTTTCCTCTTTAAGGATTTCCACCTGTTTAGTAGTGTTTTCCTGTAATTCTTGAAGGACTTCTACCTGTTTATCAGTGTTCTCCTGTATTACTTTAAGTGAGTTATTAATGCCCTTCTTAAAATCCTCTACCACAATCATGAGATATAATTTTAAATCCAAGCCTTACTTTTCAGATGTGCTTTGGGCTGTGGTAGGCATACTTGGTTCTGATGATGCCCAGTGGTCTTGGTTTCTGTTAGTAAGATTCTTAGGTTTGCCTTTTGCCACCTGTTAATCTCTAGTATTAGATGTTTTAGCTGTCTCTGGCTGGAGATTGTTCCTCCTGTGATTCTGTCAGCTTCTGTCAGCACTCCTGGGAGCCAACTCTCTCCTGAGTCCCAATGGTCAGAGCTCTCTGTGCAGGCAAGATCTCCTCTTGCAGGAAAGGCACCAAGAAGTCTGGAGCACAGATCCACCTCCTGTGTCCTGGGGTCAGAGCCTTCCTTGGAGGCCAACTATCCTCTGGCAAGGAAGGTGCCCAAGGATCTGGTCTCAGCTGTGCCTCCTGGCTGAAGATGAAGGCCTGAAGGGACCCTATCCAAGAAGCTCTGCTGCTTCTGCTGCCCAAGTGCTCTCCTAAGTAGATTGGTCTCAGTGATCCTAAGATCCTGGGTGTGCTAGGGCACCTGCAGATGGATAGTCCTCTGGGGACCTTGGGACCCTCCAGTGGGTTCGTGCCAAAGACATCGCTGGGCTGGCCCCAACGGAAATCTATCCCAGCCTCTGGTCGGGCATGGTTCCTTTGTCCCTGTTTCCACTGGCACAAGAACCTCCTGGATTTTTTGGAACTGCTGTTGTGTTCCACTGACCAGTGATCCCAAGATCCTTGGGTGTGCTAGAGGCCTGCAGTGGGGAGAGTCCTCTGGGGACCTTGGGACCCTCTGCCAGGTTCCCACCGAAGATTGACTTGTACATTTCCAAATCACTCATGAAAATCATTGAGAAGACAACACAGCCAGCATCTAGTCACAGGCTGACCATACACCTTACATGAGCTCCCTGGAAACTTTGTGCCAACACAGATCATCTCTGACAGCTTCTGCTCTGTTGAATATTAAGGGAAACATGAAATGGTTTCTGAGAAGTTCATGGGCTGACATATGGACCAGAGGCTCAGCCTAACCACCATCTTCATTACATCCATAGCTAGCCACAAAGTCCCAAAAATAGACTGCCTTTGTTAGAATCTAGGCTGTACCTCTAACCAGAGAGGTGATCCTGTGAAAACAAATAATTTATTATATGTAGTATTTTACAAGGAAGTATGTGAAACTTTTTATTCAGTACTTGATCCTGTAATTTACTTACTCAATAAATGTGCAGTCTGACCACACCATGGGCCTAACTAAAAGTTGGTTTTTTTTTTTCACTTTCTTTTTTTTTTTCATCTTTTTGATGATTTTATACATTAGTACTGTACTTATATCATTTCCATACGTCCTGTTCCCTATTCAACTCCTCCCATGTCCCCTCTCACAGGCTCTGTCAAATTCAAGATATTCTTTCATTATATATTTGGTATGTAGATTCATTTAGGGCTGATGACTTGACCTACAAGGTTACCATCTTTGGATAAAACTAATTTTCCCCTATTCATTTGTTGCCTAAGGCTCTTTACCAGGGGATGAAATCTTGTGACATTTTCTCCATCATTGTTTGCATAGTAACTGATTAAGCAGGACTTATTTAGGTAACTACATTGTTGATATTTCACAGCTACAACTCCCCTGCCAAGTCTAAAAGACTTTGTATCCACAGGTTTCATGGTCTTCTGACTTTTACAATCTTTTCACTACCACATCTATGACGGACCCTAAGCCTCAGGTAAGCTTGTGTTGCAGATGCACTAACTGTCACTGAGCACCCTGAGCTCACTTATTCTCTGCCCTTTGACCAGAGAATCTGCCTGCTGTGAGGAGCTAGAGAAGTAGGAAAAAGAGGAGGAGGAAGAGGAAGATGTTGTTTATCTAATGAGGGATGAGAGTGACATTTGTAGGTGGGTATAAGATTAACTATTTAGAATACAGTTACAAATTATATGGGTTTAGGAAAATGGAAGTAATAAGTTCTCTCCAAAGATAACACCAAAAGACTTGCTAACATGGAAGGAGGAAAGCTCCTAATGACATGCATAGGCATACAGGAAGCTAAGGAATACTGAGAGCAGGGGAAATGGTCTTCTCCAGGGAAGACTACATTTGATTATCCAACAACAAATAGTAACCTCCCAAAACAAACAAGTAACATTATATAAACTGAACAAGTTGTATTTCTGTATTAGGCACACACACACACACACACACACAGTTAAAAACCACAGAAAAAAAGAAGCCATGAGCTTGAAAGAAAGTAATAGAATTTTTGGGAAGGAGGAAAGGAAAGGGGGAAAGTGTAAATTATAATTTCAAAAAATAAAAATAGACTATGTTTATGAGAAAAAGTTCTAAAAAGAACAAATAAAAAGGGCAAGAAGATACTGTCAAAGTGTTCAACATTGCTAATTTGAGATATCATCTTATGCCAGATAGAATAACTAAGATAAATGGAAACAACTGTCAACAAATTCTAGCAAAGATATAAAGAAAAGGGTCAACCCCTGACAGGTTGACTATGTTCCAGCGAATGGCCACACACACAGGAGTATATATGTATAGCACAAACTGGACTTGATTGGTTTAGGGTCACAAGAAGAAGACAAGGAATTCAGTCTATAGGGAAATGGAGTAGACATCTAGGAGGAACTGTGAGAGCATGAATGTAATCAAAACATGTTGTATAACATTTTCAAAGATTCTTAACAGTAACTGACTAACAGATTTAAATTCCAAAATTCTTTACAATATGTTCGTTCATATTAGGGGTGAAAAAATGGGTTCTTGGGTAAAGAAGGGAAAGGCCACAGTCTAAAAGT
Source organism: Mus caroli (assembly GCF_978045245.1). NCBI lineage: Eukaryota > Metazoa > Chordata > Mammalia > Rodentia > Muridae > Mus > Mus caroli. The sequence goes on along the minus strand of NW_028227261.1, from coordinate 41,176,425 downwards.
CCTAGGTCAGAGGAGAAGAGTACAATGTGGATAGAAAAAGTAGGCATGAAACTAGGGTAAAGTTCACTGAGATTGAGTGTAAGTTATTCCATTCCCCTTTGCTCTAGTTTTTGACAGAGCATAGGATTTGGGAGAAAAAGAAAAGACCTTTGGCCCTAGGAGTTGAGAAATAAATCCCTTGTTATTAGAAAAGCAGAGGAGAAGCCTTTGAGAGCATGTCAGCAAATTCTGGGGGAAGCTGCCTTCTAGTCCAATAGGGAAGGTTACAATACCACCATGGACTCTCAATGGTTGTTTTCCTTTGAACAATATGAACAATATCACTTGGACTCTCTGTTATCAGTTTCTTATCACTGAAATAAGGGCAAAGCTACACACAGTCATAGTGTTTGAAGGTAATAACAATATTTATACAGAGCCCATAAAGAGGGAAAAGGAGCACATAAAATCTACTGTTAAAGTTCCCCAAATGAGATCAAGCTGTAGGGAATGTATATGTCTTGGTGTCCAGCAGTTTCTGTTTGAACCACAGGCACCTAAAATATTTGCCCTTAGAAAAGCGCAAGCCCACTTTGCAGCACTGTCAGGTAATCTTATCCCTGCAGCAATAACTCAGGCCACCACTCAAGCTTCTATTGCACAACACTGTCTTGAGGTCCACCCTTCACCCAGCATCCCATGATGAATCCTGCCAGCACCAATAAACCTCCTAAATTTCCACAAAGCATACATGCATCTCTGAGTATCTCAGCTTGCCAAGGCCCTAGGAAACAGCTGAGAGACCCTTCCCCCAATCAAAAGCTCTCAGGGTAATTGGGCAGCCTACCCTGATCAATTCAGTGAGTGAAGTCCCCTATGAAGATCATGTGCAGTCAATGAACAGTATCTGGTCTCCTACCTGAGACTACTATGTATACCTCAGTCCAGGCATGATGCTGAGACTATGATGAGGATTAGCAAAACCCTGAATAAATGGACTCTTGAGTGAATGTGTGCTGTTGACACAAGTGTGACCTTATCAAGGACCCTACATTCAAACCCATGGGAAAACGGTACAGCTTTACTACCTGGTGTGAGGGTGATAGGGATAGCAAAGCTTTATGTAGATGTTGATAGTGTGTGCAGAAAGTGTCCACCATAGCCTTCTCCCCATGGAGAGCCTGAGGAACTCTCCCCCATAGAAACTGCACCTACCATGGTTAACTAACCCTACCCCCTTGATTCATATGCGCAAAAACCCCTCCTCTCTGTGTAAATAAACACAGTGAGCCTGGGGAGAAAAGCTTCAGCCTCTCCATCAGAGACCCCAGTCCACTCAAGCCCAGCTCTTTCTGGATGTCTGTTTTCTTGTATGTATGTGTTTGTCATTCCCTCATTCCCTTGCCACTCCAGTCAGGTCTGTCCTGTACAAGGTTGCCATCAAGAACAGCAAAGCTCGACATGATGACTTTAAGGAAACCTGACAAGATACGGAAGAATACACACTTCTTTAACAACAAAACAAACAAAAAGTATCACTTGAACGAGAAACTCAGAAAAAGAAATACATATCATAAAAGAGAAGCCACAGAGGATTTAATAAATCAACTAAAGATACAGTTGAGTTGCAGTAACAGATTATATCCCACAGAAGGAAGAATCCTGAGTTTAAAGACAGGCTTTTGAGATAACCCAGATATAAAAAAAGAAAAAGAAAAGAAAAAAAAAGGAAAACGAAGAGAAAGAAATAGGGAAAAGGCAAAAACTAAAGTCTATAAGACCAACAAGATACGATTAAGTGAAAAATGATGACATTATAGGAGTTACCAAATGAAAAGAAACCTGTTTCATGAGGGTTGATGGCTGGGTGGTGAGAGGCACTTGCTACCAAGTTTCATCTGGACCAAGACCTGAGTTCCATCTCTAGAACCTACATATTAGGAGAAAACTGAGTCCTGTAAATTGTCCTCTGACCTCCACACATATGCCATTCATGTGGCACAGGCATACAAGTATATCATAGGTAAAAACATAATCAAATAAAGCTGTAGTAGTTTGAATATGCTTGGCCCAGGGAATGGCACTTTTTGGAGGTGTGGCCTTGTTGCAAGAACTGTGCCACTGTGGACATGCTCTTTATGACCCTCATCCTACCTTCCTGGAAGCCAGTGTTCTTCTATTTGCCTTCAGAACAAGATGTTGAACTCTCAGCTCCTCCTGTACTATGCCTGCCCAGATGCTGCCATATTCCCTCCTTGATGATAATGGACTGAACCTATTAAATTTTGTTCTTGTAAGAGTTGCCTTGGTCATGGTATTTGTTCACAGCTGTAAAGCCCTAAATAAGAAAAGCTATTTAGCTAAATAATAGCTGAAAGCTTTCCAGTAGTTATTGAGAAATACATGGGCACCCAAGTAAAGTAAATCAAAGGGCCCCATTTAGATTCAATTGATTTGGTCCTGTTGAAGACACACTATATAAAAGCTCTCACAAGTCCAAGACAAGAAATTCCAAAACCAAGAGAAGTATGCCAAGTCCTATATTAGCAAAGCCTTGGTAAACTAACAGTAGAGTCTACAGCAGAAACTTTTCAAACATGGATTAAACTCTCCAAGTAAAAGAGTTAAGTTGGCTGAATGGATTTTTTTAATGAAATTGAACGGTAGGCTTCTACAGAAAAAAAAAAAAAAATCTCACAAGAAGGTGCTGAGGAATGGAAAGAAACCCATTAGCCCCCCCAAAGCAAAACAAGCACAAGAGCCCTTGGCATCCCCAGGCATGGACTGCCCATGAGACTAACCTACCTAGATGGATAAGAGCAGCAGTGCCTAGATGTTCTCCAGTCTGAATCCACAACCACTCACCATCCATTTGTCATGGACAATTCAAAAGAAACTATTAGATACTGGATCTGCCATGGAAACCCAAGTACCTCACAAAAACAACAAATAAAGCTATGGGGCTTGAGAAAGAGCCAGTTTGTGAGGACCCCAATATCACACAGCACTTCAACAAGATATTTATTTTTATATGACAACCTTGTTTGATGTTTAATAATTTAATAAAACTTTGCAAGAAAAGATTAAAAATAAGTGGATGAATATTTAAGGAAATTATAATTGTTCGGCTTTATTTATGCATGCAGTACCCAGGTGTTGAAATATCACACTGCATCCATAAGTGTAGACAGCAAATAAAATGAAAAGGAAAATAAAAGGGAAACAAGTCAATGTTCTTGACTGGCACAAGGAGAGGAAAGTGGGCACAGGAAGGCACTGGCAGCTGGAAAAAATAAATGTTGTCTCTGATTCCCAAGGTTAATGATTCCTGTTATTTATATTTAACCAACTGAACTTTGAGATCAAGATTGATCAGCCTCACCCATCTCCCTCCCACAGGTAGGCGGGCAATCCTTACAGGATTTAAGCAGGAGGTAGAAAGGATTAGTGAGAGTGAGGACAGCAACAGAGGAGTGGCTGAACTATGAGTGTCTCTGCTCTAAGCCCGACCCGATTTGCAGGCAGCCTCTCTGGATTCCTCCAAGTGGCCTCTGTGATTGGTCTGCTCCTGCTGCTGGTGAAAGCTGTCCAGTTCTACCTGCACAGGAAATGGCTACTCAAGGCTTTCCAGCAGTTCCCATCACCTCCTTTTCACTGGTTCTTTGGGCATAAGGTATGAAGGAAAGGGAAGGATGGGTGGGAGAGCAGGGAACTTGGGTATCTCAGACCAGCCATCAAATTCACAGGGAAAAGCCTGATATATAAAGAATCCAAGTGTCTCATAAGATGCCCAGCTCAGGCTGAGGCATGTCATCCTAACAATAGTGTTACTATCTGGCTGTTGCTCAACTCTATACTGATAGTCTTGCACTTTGAAAGCTTTGGTTGGTCCTACCTAGTCTCCTCCTCTTCTGGCTGAGTATCTTTAATATCTCTACTGTTCTCAAACAACTTTTATGTAGTTCCTTGACAAGTTACTTATGGCTATTCTCTCCCAAGCTCTGGGCTTGCCTGGGAAAGCAGACATCAGAGAGATGGAAACCTTGCCTACAGGAATTCTCGGTGTAACAATGGTGGACATCTTAGAAATTATCAGGCACAGGAAGTATTCACACTGCTGGGAGGATTGAGAGCCTACCCAGACTAGAATTTTCAGGATAGGTGAATTACAAATTGAAATCCCACAATCATGGCACATTAAAAGGAAAGGGTGGGTAGGACCCTCATATGAAAACACAAATGTTAGTATTTCCACAGGGCCATTTAGCTCCTCTTCCTCTTTCCACACACCCTGCAATATAAGCTACTTGGATTTAAGCACAGCATCACTTTCTTGCACACAGGGTTCATCTCAAGAGCCTGGCGCAGGTGTATGAAATTACCCAAAAAGGCAACTGGGAAGGGACAGTACTGACCCATTGCACTATCACCCCAGAAAATAAAGTACAGAGCCAAATAGGAGGATACATGGAAAGGTGCACAACAAAGGATTGTGCAATAGAAAGACATAGGTGTTCTGTGCCGATCTGAGGATCTGACACTGTGATTCATCTGAGGAACACAGGTCCATCCAATAGGACTCTCAAATCCAGCTCAGGACCCGTACACATATAGCAAAGCTATGAGTGATAGCACACATACTTCATCGAACTGCCCCACCTTCCTGGCAACTTCAGAAAAAAACAGAGCTATGTTCCTGTTCTTGCTCTACACTTGTCTCCAGTCCAAAAACTAAACAAGAGTTCTACTACCTTACCATTCCTTCATCAGCAGTTCAAAGGCGAACAAGAACTACAGGAAATTGTGTCATGCATAGAGAACTTCCCAAGTGCCTTTCCTTGCTGGTTCTGGGGGAGCAACGCCTACTTAACTGTCTATGACCCTGACTACATGAAAGTGATTCTGGGGCGATCAGGTGAGCATGACATGCTGTTGTGAAGAGATAAGCACTTTCCTCTTTGTTACTTGCCCTGTCAAATTCTGGTAGAGTATGACCCTACACACTCTACCATTCTCTCAGGCTACAACCTAGCATGTGGCCAACAACACACAGTACTGAAAACCAAATCCCTTAGCCTAATGTCTTTATCTTTCTTTGTTATTTAATCAAAGTAAGATGGTAAGTATTGCTAATTGTTCCAGGTTTGAAATCTCTAATTGTTTCCTGCCAGGACTCATAGGATAACTAAGCCACCACACACATACAGACACACACACACACACACACACACACACACAAATCCTCCCTTCCTAAGCCTGACTGTAGGACAGAGCTTGAGGGTGTTATGAGAAAATGGACAGTGACATTAGACAGTTTACCAACGGACAGTTTCTATGGGTATCATAGAAACCCATGGCTTCAACCACAGTTACCTTGGGGCTGCCTTATTTATCCCTTTTCTTGTTAAATCATTGTTTCCCTTTCAGATCCAAAGGCTAATGGTATCTACAGATTGCTAGCTCCTTGGATTGGTATGTATGTCGAAATTTGGAATGTGGTCTACTCCTAATTAGATTTTTCAAGTGTTGTGTCTCTGGTTCACAGAGAATGAAATGTGACAGACTACCACTGTCATGGTCTACCCCCAAAGATCTACTTCTGACCCTTCACTTCTCTAAACAGTCCTATATGAACATCAGTTTGATCAACCTTCCTCTTTGGCAATTTTTATGCCACAGCTGTCATAATCATAGCATGTGACACTAGCTGGGAAATTCACGTTCTGGGCTGTACTGTTCTTCAGAGTTGTCTCTACCAGTTCCACTACGTAGCTCCTTGACCCAAATTATCTAATTGTCTCTCTGATTTGTTTTTTGGTTTTATGGTTTTTGGTTTTATGGTTTTTTTAGGTTTTTTTGGTTTTTCAAGAAGGGTTTCTCTGTAGAGCGCTGGGTATCCTAGAACTCACTCTGTCGACCAGGATCGCCCTGAACTCAGAAATCCATGTGCCTCTGCCTCCCAAGTGCTGGGATAAAGGCATGTGCCACCACTGCCCGACTGGTCTCTCTGGCTTGATCCCACATATACACACACCTCTCTCTGGCCCAGGGTATGGTTTACTCTTGTTGAATGGACAGCCATGGTTCCAGCACCGGAGGATGCTAACCCCAGCCTTCCACTATGACATTCTGAAACCCTATGTGAAAAACATGGCTGACTCCATTCGATTGATGCTAGTGAGTTCATTTCACTTAATTCTCCTCTACTCCCCTCAGCTCTGCTGTCCTTTCTACATCAGCTGCTTCTTCTGCTACTACTACTCCCACAGCTGCCAGAGCTGCTGCTGCTTCTCCTCCTAATCCTCCTACTCCTCCTCCTTCTTTCTTTTCTTCTTACTGCTTAAATTCTCCTCTCTCTTTCTCTCTCAATCTCTCTCTTCACCTACTCAGTGTATACATCAACAAGCTTCATATATGTATATATATTCTACTGTGAATACAGGTTATTCAAATATAGTTGGAAAAGAAAATTTCCAGGTAGTAGGATATGGTCATACTTGCTCATTGCCCAAGGCAAAGAGCATCAGGGTGCTCTTCTGCCTCTTCAAATCTTGAACTTCAGAGACTTCTCAGGATAATACTTAGTTGTGGTTTCCCTTGGGTCTCAGTGCTTCTTTCTGCACATACTTGAGTGACTCATCAGGGAGACTCCAGATCCACATTGTCATAACCAAACCTACCATACCAAAACTTTTAACAGCACTCTGGATTAAGATTGTTTTAGTTAATTGAAGCTAGCTTGCAGTTCAAAAAGTTAGTCCATTACCATCACAGTAGAAAGCAAGGTAGAACATAGGCATACATGATATGCTGGAGAGGTAGCTGAGAATTCTACATCCTGATCCAAAGGCAGCAGAAAGAGCGTGAGACATTAGGTGTGCCTTGAGCATCTGAGTTCTCAAAGCCTACCTCCAATGACCACTTCCTCCAACAAAGCCACACATACTTTAACAAGGCCACACCTCCTAATGGAACATAGGGGACCATTTTCATTCAAACTACCAACCATATTCCACTCCCTGAATCCCCCCACCCCGCCCCATAGGCTTGTAGTCATATCCTAATGCAGGAATATATTCAGTCCAATTTCAAAATTCCCCATAGTCTATCATAGCACTGTTCCAAAGTCCAAAGTCTAAGAGACTCATGCAGTCTAACTTTAATCGCCTGTAAAATCAAAATGAAAAGGCATATCACATACTCCTGACATGTATAGGATATACTTTACAATTTCAAACAAGAGAAAAGGGAACATGGTAAAGAAATACTGAACCAGAGGAAGACTGAAAACAAGTTGTTAAAATCCAATATCTGCATTTGAATATCTTATGTCAAAGTGATCTTGAAATCTCCAACTTCATTCAGTGTTGTTGGCTTGTTCAACTCCCTGTTAGCAGCCCTGCTCAGCAGATAGCCCACAGCTCTAACATCTCCACAATCTTGGGGTTCTAAGGCAGTTGAGGCTTCACCTTCACAGATTCACACAATAGCCTCTTTAGTTCTCTATATAAGGACACACACAACATATGCCGGGCCTCAGCAGCTTTCGTTAGTTATAGAGGGAAATTCCATAAACACTTTCTTCTTTCCTTGACTCTAAAGACAGAACCATGTGGCCATACTGCTAAGTTCTAATGCTTGATAGGCCTGGTCATGGGCCCCTCATTCAATTACATTTTCACCAGCTGGTTTTGATGGTTTCCTTTACTGCCTAAGCTTGGCTGTCCTAAAACTCAATCTGTATACCAGGCTGGTCTCAAACTTAGACATTCATCAACCTCTGCATTCTGAATTCTTGGATCAAAGGTATGCACCTCCAGACCTGGCCCTAGGCTTTTCTTTAATTCTTTTCACCTTTCTTTAATGTCTTTTTACAAAATGAAAGTTTATCTGGGTGAGGTTCGGGTGTGAGGTCGCCACTTCTTTTTCCACTTAGCATCAAGCTTTCTTTAATCTGTTTATCCCCTTCAACACAGGCTTTAGCTACATTTCAACTTTCTGGTGCCTCCTTTCTCCTCAAAGTATACATTTTGTATTTTTTTTTCTTGCTCAGTTTGCTCCTTTTCATTATAGATCTACATAAGGGTGAATACTAATAACCATATGACAGAATTCATACTAAGCTATTTTAAGATATCCTTTACCAATTACCAATGCGATTAATCCAAAACTCTTCACTTTAGCCTTAGGCAGACTTTTTGAACAAAGGGAAAAAAGCAGCCACATTCTTTGTCAAAATATCACAATAACAGTCCCAAGTCCCTATACTAAAATTCTTCTCCTCTGAAACCTCTTGAGCCAGGACCCCACAATTCAAATATTTCTCAGCACCACTGTCCTTCTACTAGAATATGACACATTAAACCCCACTTAAAGCATTCAACTGCTTTCAAATTTCCAAAGAAAATATTACTCCAAACAAAGCATGGTCAGGTCTATCATAGCAATACCCTACTCCTGGTACCAACTTCTGTCTTAATTGGGGTCACATTGCTGTGAAGAGATACCAGAAAACATTTAATTGGGGTCAGCTTACAGTCTAGAGTTTTAGTCCATTGTCATCATGGGAAGCATGGTGGCACACAGGCATACATGATGCCAGAGTGGTAGCTGAGAGTTCTACATCAGATCCAAAAGCAGCAGGAAAAGAGTGAAACACTGGGCATAACTTGAGCATCTGAGAACACAAAGCCTGCCCCTCAGAGACCACCTCCTCCAACAAGACCACAACTACTCCAACAAGTCCACACCTCCTAATAGTGCCACTCCCTTTGGTCCTATGGAGGCTATTTTCATTCAAACAACCACAATTAGTCAATTGTTATCAGCAAGCTTTTGAAGAATACATAGTAACTGGAAATGCTATCCTGGCTCCTTGGGATTTTTATGTTCTATACATAGAAGTCCTACCATTATCTCAGGCTGAGTTCTGCTTTCCATACACTGATGTATCAGCTTTTTTGTTCCCTAAAAACATCTTTGTTTATCAGATAAGACATCTTAAATTGTAAACATGTAAAACTTGCTTCCTTTCTTATGAGTTTCTATATTTAATTTTGAAGAAATTTACAAAAATATAAGTGTCCTTTCACAGAGATTTGTTTTGCAATCTGTAAAATATCTGTTATCTAAGTTGAAGGACTTAGAACACAACATCTTAAAATATAGGGAAAGAATTCAGTCAATTGAACACATGTCTTCTGGAGAAATTAAGTCAATGTTTCTCTCCCACTGCAGGACAAATGGGAACGGCTGGCAAGTCAGGAATCCTCAATAGAGATTTTTCAACACATCTCCTTAATGACCCTAGACACTGTCATGAAGTGTGCCTTCAGCCACAAGGGCAGTGTTCAGGTGGATGGGTGAGTGACAAGCCTTGAACTTCAGGGCCTTTGTCTTACCAACTGATATGGACTTCTCTGTGATGCATGTGGGACATCTAGGATACTCAATAAAGAGTATTACCCCAGGCTCCATTCAATCTCTAACAAAATCCAATCTTAACTCAAACATAGACCACTGATCCCTAGCTGGGGAGAATGCCTAGACACTCATGCCACCTTTTACTGACTTGAAAATTACAAGGGCCGCAAACTTTATATGCCCCAGTACAGGGGAAGGCCAGGGACAAAAAGTGGGAGTGGGTGGGTAGGGGAGTGGGGGGAGGGTATGAGGGACTTTTGGGATAGCATTGGAAATGTAAATGAGGAAAATACCTAATTAAAAAAATTGCACCCTAAAAAAAAAGAAAAAATTACAAGGGTTATAAGACACAGTGTGTTCCTCAATGTTGTCTGTTCCTACCATATAGAAATCTCCCAGAGTCCATTCTATCTGCAAGTTAAATCTCTCTACAGTCAAATCTGTTCTTTATCTTCTTTTTCAGAAATTACAAGACTTACCTCCAGGCCATTGGGGACTTGCATAACCTATTTCACTCCCGTGTGAGGAATATCTTTCATCAGAATGATACCATCTACAGACTTTCTTCCAATGGCCACTTGGCCAAACAAGCTTGTCAACTTGCCCATGATCACACAGGTTCTGTTTGCACATTCTGTCTCCCTCATTTCCTAGGATCAGCTCAAAGGGATTATTGATGATTTCTGAGGCACATCCAGACCCTTCAGTGCACTCCCCTTTAGGACCTGGATCACATATATGCTTGATACTTTTGCACTGACAGTGTTGGGAGTTGGAACATCAGAATTCTAGGTACTCCATGAGTGTCATCATATTGATAATGTGTAGTGAGACTTTACCCAGCAAGTAAAGCAGAGCTGCCATTGCCCATGGTGCTAAAAAAGGTCTGACCTACATCAATGTCATCAGTCCTCTAATACTGCCCACTCCTTTTTCGCTGACCTATATAGAGCACATAGCTTCAGGCAAGGAGACACATGAAGCTACATGGGACTACTATAGCTCTCAGTCTGTGTGATAATTGATGTTCTGGAATAGATGGAGTGATCAAGCTGAGAAAGGATCAGCTGCAAAATGAGGGAGAGCTAGAAAATATCAAGAAGAAGAGACGTTTGGATTTTCTGGATATCCTCTTATTTGCCAGAGTGAGTATATTCAGCAAAATCCTGAGAGTCTTCCTGGGAACACACAAGAAACAAGCATAGCTCTGACAATGCCTGTTGCTTCCCTGAGATGGAGAATGGGGACAGCATGTCTGACAAGGACCTCCGTGCTGAGGTGGACACATTCATGTTTGAGGGCCATGACACCACAGCCAGTGGAGTCTCCTGGATCTTCTATGCTCTGGCCACACACCCTGAGCACCAACAGAGATGCAGAGAGGAAGTTCAGAGCCTTCTGGGGGATGGATCCTCTATCACCTGGTAAGAGTTCAAGAAGTAGAAATGCCCTTATTCTTTGGGTAGGAAGAAGCCCCTGGTCTCCAGTCTACCTGACCTTAAGGATGGACTTTATTTCAGGGATCACCTAGACCAGATTCCTTATACCACAATGTGCATCAAGGAGGCCCTAAGGCTCTACCCACCTGTCCCAGGCATTGTCAGAGAACTCAGTACATCTGTCACCTTCCCTGATGGACGCTCTTTACCCAAAGGTATGAATTTCCCAAGCCCTTCATTCCAGAAATAATGGATGGTCAGTAGTCTATGTCCTTCACCAGTTCTGAATCTCTGAGTGCCTGCTTCCTTTTCAGTAAATAAATGCTTCTTACTTATAAAGTACAATAATATCCTTAAATTACCTACTGTACAGTTAAATGATCTCCCTTTCGGCTGCTTTGCATGAATAACATTGCAAGCATCTCTTCTTGTATCCGCAAATATTCATTCTTCATTTGAATCTATGGTCTCACCATGGTGCATCCTTTCTAATTTGGGAACAGTGACATTCTTCAATTTTTATACTCGAGACTCAATTCCAGATGCCAACACCATATAATTCAAGGCTACACTTATTCTTCAGATGTCCTCACTGTCACATGTGGGTTTTCATGTTGGGGCTGAAAACACAGGCATATGTTTGTACATACATTTGGGAACCAGAGGTTCAACGTTAGTTTTCATTCCACAAGCACTGTCCAGGAATCTTGCACAGGCCTGCAAGTCACCTATTAGGATAGGTTGGCCAGTGAGTTGAAGGAACCTGCCTATCCCCACATCACCATCATGGGGATAATGAGCATGTGCCACCACACAAAGCATTTTTTTAATTAGATATTTTCTTTATTTACATTTCAAATGTTATTCCATTTCCTAGTTTACACTCCAAAAATCCCCTCTCCCTTTCCCCATCCCGCTGCTCCCGAACCCACCCACTCCCATTCCTGGTACTGACATTCCTCTATACTGGGGCATAGAGCCTTCATAGGACCTAGAGCCTCTCCTTTTATTGATGACTGACTAGGCCACCATCTGCTACATATATAGCTAGAGATACAAGTTGCACCATGTGTTTTCTTTGATTGGTGGTATAGTTCCAAGGAGCTCTGGGGTACTGGTTAGTTCATATTGATGTTCCTCCTATGGGGCTTCAGTCCCTTTCAGCTCCCTAGGTATTTCTCTGGCTCCTTTATTGGGGAATTTGCTCTCCATCCAATGGATGACTGTGAGCATCCATTTCTGTATTTGCCTGGCACTGGCAGAGCCTCGCAGGAGACAGCTATATCAGATTCCTCTCAGCAGGCTCTTGTTGGCATCTGCCTAGGGATTGGATTTGGTAGTTGTTTATGTGGTGGAACCCCAAGTGGGGAAGTCCCTGGATGATTGATCCTTCAGGATCTGCTCTGAACTTTGTCTCTGTAACTCCTTCCATGGGTATTTTGTTCCCCATTCTAAGAAGGAACAAAGTATCCACACTTTGGTCTTCCTACTTCTTGACATTCATGCAAAAACAGCTTTTTTATATGGGTTCTGCATATCGAGCTTAGGTCTTTCTCTCAATCCCCAATAGTCACATATTTTTATCATCCTCAACATTTGATATAATATGTAGACTTTTTTATAAAGAACTACTATTTATATAGAGACGAGTAAATACAATGTGACTCTAGACTCTTGCCGAATTCAAATTATTGGTTACTCTCCATAACCTGATGGTTTGATGTCACCAAACACAGAAAATGACCTGATGCCCAACTAGCAACCCTAATTCTTTACCCAAATAGTGAATACATGTTTTTGTAAAAGCTTATTTCACTAATAGTTTTACATTATACATGCATAGAACACACACACAAACACACACACACACAAAGAGCAGGAGGGACTTTTTCAAATAAAAAGAGCAAATAAGACGAATTTAAACAAAATAGACTGAGTTTTTTTCTTGCAGAACTCCTTGGAATCTTCAATTTGTCTATCTGGATGTCTGTGAAGGAAAGAATGAAGGAGTTTCCTCACTCCCTGATGACTGACTTCTTTGTCTCTAGCATATGATAGAAGTGGAACCCCACAGCTGTTTTCTGCTGACCTTTTGCAGTGGTGTAGTATTTGTTCCCTGCCAAACACATACAGCTATTTAAGTTCCAGAGTCACACATTAATGGAGTGGGGAGGGTGAAAGCTTTTGTTAATTTATGTTGATCTTGGTGGTGCTGTAAATTTTACAGAAAGATTCTTGTTTGCTAAGCATGTGCTCTATGACTGACCTACTTATCTCAACTTGAGATGGATAAACTTAGCTTGACTATGTTTAGAGGTAGATCCACTAGGTAGTGGATAGATTAGATTAGGGTTTGTCCCACATGTTCTATATAATGGCTTTAGAAAGAGAAAGAGACCTTGAAGAGATATATACCTGTCCTCACCACGATAATATGCAACCAAGGAGAGGGAACTGTTTGAACTTTCAACTCCAAATCTGTGAGATAAATAAGCTTCTTTTCTTTACAAAGTTGTGTGTGTGTGTGTGTGTGTGTGTGTGTGTGTGTGTGTGTGTGTGTAAATTCTTATCAAAGAAACCTTTGAATATGTTATTTTTACTTTATCTCTACTATTCACTAGGGTGTACAAGATAAAGAATCAGATAGGGTCTAGGAAGATGTGTTTCTTTTATGAGACAAAGTAAGTGAAAGAGATCAATGAATCCCATGTGAGTCATATGTGATCCTGTCTCTGAGAAGCACTAGGGTTGACAGCAAAGATAAACTGATCAGAATATACAAGACTCCTGCAATGTCAGGAAAGTAACCCTTGTCTCAGCTCATCATGTCAAAACCCTAGGACTGCCATATCCTGCTTTGGTGATATGTAACCCCTCCCTGAAACTTTAGTAACTTACATGAAAAACCAGACTAAATCAACTCAAGGTCAGTATTTAATATATATCTTTAGTGGAAATTCTTCATCAAATTTAGGTTCTAATGTCATTTATTCCCAAAACTCAGTTTCATCTTTCTTGCCTCTCTCTCTTACACTCCAATTTTTTATATTACTCACTTGTGCCTCAATTTCTTTACCAACTCATGCACATGTGCAGAAAGTGATGTTCTATAGCACCCAAGTATCTTGTGCAGGCATATCATCCCTTGCTATCTCAGGAACCAAGGAATTACCCCTGGGTGTAACCCATCTTCTCTCATATTCGTATCTGCCCCTACAGGTGTGCAGGTCACACTCTCCATTTATGGTCTCCACCACAACCCGAAGGTGTGGCCAAACCCAGAGGTAGGAGACCCCCAAGGAGGGCAGAGAAGTTGGTCTCAAGACCAATAAATACCTCCTATTGTTCCCACCTCTGGGCATATTGTCCCCTTGTGGGTTGCAATTGACCTCTACCTGTTCTGACTGAGGAGCTGTCTCCCTGCAGGTGTTTGATCCTTCCAGGTTTGCACCAGACTCTCCCCGACACAGCCACTCATTCCTGCCCTTCTCAGGAGGAGCCAGGTGAGATCCTGTGTATGCTGATGGAATATACTGTGGAGAATATTTGCAGTATACCTTGTTTTTGGTCTCCTGCATATATGACATCTCCAAGTATATCCTGATTGGTGGCTATGGAAGAGGGAGGAGCTTCTTGAGGATGTGTCTGTGCACTAAAGGAGGGTAGCACTTCAGGACACACTATGAAGACATTAATCCATTGGTCAAACAAACTTATGTCAGTGGATGCCACACACTTGCATGTGTTCTGATATTATCCCCACCTTAAAGGCAGTACTTTACATTGATTGATTGTTTGTTTGTTTCTTTGTTTGTTTGTTTGTTTTTTAAGTGATTTTAACTTTAGGTGTCCAGCTTGTCAAATTTTAGGGCTCTTAAAAAGCTTGTCTTTTCCACACCTAGACCTGGGCCATCACCATTCCTGGGTAATTATTTATTCTGGAATCATTGTGCAAGTAATTCATTTGCTTGCATGTCTGCCTGCCAATGACATGCAAGCAACTGTCCAATGAGATACGTGAAGTGTTACAGTGGGTCATTTGAAGTAAGGTTCATACCAGGATATGCTGATCCCACCTTTGCACTCTTTCCCAACACAGTTCTTGAATCAAAGTTAATGCTCACATCTCTCTTGCTGTTGCACATAGGCCAAAACTTGGCAGAAAATGTATAGTCTTCAAATTTACACTTAGAGGATATGTAGTCTAACTTCAGACAAAAGGCATTAAAAAGGAGGAGAGTAGTCTGCTTTTAAGTAAATCCTCTGTTTTACATATAACATAGAATTTTTTGAGGTTTCTAGTGAGTGAAATAAAACACACTCTTGAAATAGCTACTGAATTGGACAAAGACTTTCTGATGGCTTCTAGGTAAATTGTCCCTTGGGACCCGACTCACTGTAAACTTTCAAATGTGGTACAGAAGAAGGGTCTCATGGATTCATAAAGTGGCAAATCAGCTTTCACAGAACAGGCTATAAGTAAATTGTTCTTTCATGCACGGGCTATGCACACACACTTGATGTACTTCAGGATTGAATGATCTGCTCGCCACTCACTGCAAGCCATGTCTCTGCCACTAGAAGCCAAGATTGTATTGGCCAACTCAGATTAAGTTGGAATGAACCATGCTGCTGCTGGTGCTTTCTAAGACAGAGTCTCAGGCTTGTCTGGAGCTCATGGTCTCTCTCCCTCTACTTCCCAACTACTGGAATTCAGTCACAGGCTCCCCCAGCTTGCTTTGCTCAGAAGTTTTCAAATTTTTATTGTATTTCACTCTATTTTTTTCATTCCTTAAATTTAAATAAATTAAATATTAAGAACCAAGGAAAATAATTATTTTAAATGTAAAATAAAGTTTAAACCACTCCTATGTGTCGGGTGCTTTGCTACATAAAAACATAGGAATAGTGATACTATCCCTTCCTGCCTCTAAGAGTTCAAAACTGTCATCTACAAAGACAAATATATCTGTAATTAAAATATATTCACCCTCCATTCTTTCACTTGCCCACTTAGCAGTTTGCAGAACATTCCATGTTCCTGCCATCATCCCATGCCCTGATTGTGGCATGCCCTTGTATATGGCACAGATGGTACCATAGGTACTTAGAAGAACAGGAACAATCATCAAAAAAATAAGAGCCAGCTGCCCATTGACCTGAGCTTTGGAAATATGAAGCCTAGGGGTGGGGTGGGGGAGTGGAGGTGGGAGAGACATGTTCAAACACCTCAACAGCTTGATCTTAAGTAGGAAGTGGGATAGGCAGGAAAGAGATGAGAGCAGCAGCCAGAAGAGGATATAGCTGCAGTTAGGCATTTGTTGTTTTGCTTTGGATTGTTTAATTTTCTTTTTACTTATTCACTTTATATCCCACTCACTGACTCCCTTCCAGTGACCCCTCGTATAATCTTCCCCTTTCCCCCTTGCCCCTTCCCCTCACCTCTGTGTAGGTAGGGGTCCCCCTGAGTATCCCCCCTCAACTCTAGCACTTCAAATCTCTCTGAAACTAGGCACTTCCTCTCTCATTCAAGCCAGACAAATCAGCCCAGCTAGAAGAACACATCTCACATAGAGGCAACAGGGAAGCTCAACAAGAAGGAAGGCCCAAATAACAGAGCTCAAATTTTACTTAGAAGAGGGAATAAAATAGTCATAAGAAGCAAATGGAGGGAGGGAACTGGGTGGGAGTATGGGGAAGGGAAAAGAGGTTCATGATCAGGTGTGGGGAAGGACTAGCCATCAGGAAAGATGGCTAGTTGAACATGAAAATGAATGGATATTTGCAACTGACTTGGGTGGGGAGGTAGGAGCATCTCCAGGATGACACAGAGAACTGGGATAATGGGAAGAGCCTAAGAATCAATGGGAATGACCTTATCTGTGACTCACTACACTGGGGATATGTAACCTGAAGAGGCAACTAGGCACTGAACACAGCCTTACATGGTGGAGGTATAGAAGGTCAGCATGGAAGGAGTATCAGGGAGAGCAAATAAGTCCAGGAAATAAAACTGAAGAAGGAATGGTGAACATTTCTGAAGCAGAATTAGAAGGCTATAGATGCTGATGGATTAAAGGGGTGGGATACCCTAAGTAGGAGGCAGATGGGGTAGCCACTTGAAGATCCTCAACACAGTCTTCCTGTAGGAACTTTTCTACTGATAATCTGATTCCACTCTGTGGAAGCTACGTGAGAGATCTCACTGAATGGAGTAAGCTAAGCAATGATTAACATATTAAATTATCTATAAGTTTGACCTATAGTCCTTAAAATACTAGCCTAACAGATTTCATACCACTAAAAGAAGTAGGGTCAAAGTGGCCTTGAAAAATGTTGAGGCTATGTCAAAAATTCAGGAGAGCCAAGACCTAGGGTGAAAGTATGTATGACCTGTAGTTACAGCTGTTAGACTGTAGGCCCTGAATGTTGTTCTGGGCTGTTTCAAGGGTCAGCCCTTAAAAGAGGTGAGAGGCTAATGAGTTGTATTGTACCTTTCTGACCCAGGAACTGCATTGGGAAACAATTTGCTATGAGTGAGCTGAAGGTGATTGTGGCCCTGACACTGCTCCGCTTCGAGCTACTGCCAGATCCTACCAGGGTTCCCGAGCCCTTAGCACGAATTGTGCTAAAGTCCAAAAATGGGATCTACCTACATCTCAAGAAGCTCCACTGATTCTGGTAAGAACAAGGACAGACTCTATAAACATGCTGCCTGACATCTTGATCTCTCACTCTCTCTGCTCATCTTTCTTCACACCTATTTGTTCCCTGCCTCCTGTGCTCTCTCTCTCTCTCTCTCTCTCTCTCTCTCTCTCTCTCTCTCTCTCTCTCTCTCTCTTACACACACACACACACACACACACACACACACACACACACACACCTTGCTCTAGATTCCCCATTTGTCTTTCTGTCTCCAGATACCCACATCTGACTGTGCACCTGATCATGAACCTCCTCTCTCCTCCAGCCTTCTCTTCTTGCCTCTTCACCTCCCACCATCTTATTTTTCCCTACATGACTTCTCCATTTTACCAATAATAAATTGTCACAATTTAGTGATCTGAAATAATTGAAAGTTATTATCTTACAGTTGTGGAGCTCCAATGTCTGAGAAGAGTTTCACTGGCAGAAAGCTAAGTTGTTGGTGTGACCAACCTTTTTCAGAAGAGTACTCCAGAGAGTCCTCTCCTCCTCTGTTCAGTATAGATCATCATTCCTCGGCACTGGAATATTCCCCTGCTTCAAAGCCAGCACCCACCTCATCCCCTCTCTTCTAATGTCCTTCCCTTTTACAAATGCTTATGACATCATCAAGACCCCTAAAAACTCCAAGATAGTTTTCCCATCTAAATGTATCTTATTCGATCTAACCTACTAAGTCCCTTTTGAATTATGAGGAATTATTCAATTTGTACCATGGGCTCCAAAACTCAATGCCTGAACATCATTGTGAAGCCATTATTCAGCCTAGTATCTAAATCTCCCCTGCATAGTCTCTCTCTTCCTGACTGTTCCTCACACAAGTTTCTCCATCTTCCCTCCTTTCTTCAATAAAGTTCCCAGTGCCATGCACAGCATTTGTCTTCTCTTGATGGATCTGAACACAGGTTCCCATGTTGCTTGAAACTGTTCCTGGATCAGGATCCATGATGAGTTCTCTGCTTTCCCTGATATGCCATGTTCTGCTTCCTGGGGCGGGCTTCTTGTGCAGCCACTGATGCAACCAGGACTCCTTCCTATTCTCCTTACCTACCAGCATGCTGAGCTAGTACAGGCTGATTCTTAGGAAGTCTGGAGAGGCCAGACTGGATACTCAGCACCTGACCAAGAGACACATGATGGTTATGACTGGACAATCACCACCCACTTGATAAATGTTGAAATATTACTACATGTGTTAGAGAACTGTGGGTTAAAATGGGGTCCTGCATCCAGCCCACTACAGAGCTTGGACTGCTCATGGAGGCAGACATGGGGAGTTTGACTTCACACACCCCACACAACCACTGGGTGGGCATTGGGCTGTGAGAAGCTGCAGAAACACAACTCCAGGAGTGGGGAAGCACAGTCTGGGGTCCCCAAAGAACTGCCATTAGCTTGCTCATAGGTCGTCAGGCCACACAGAGGCTAGGGACAGCAGGTTCTAGCTCTTGGACATGGCAAACACTTCTGGGTGCTCAGAAAGAGCTGAGAACAGAGTGTGGGCCTGTGGGGATGATCCTGGCCTGAAAGGGAAAAGGGCAAGGGGAAGCACTCCAGCTGGGTCACAGGAACGAGAGTCCTTGGTTTGTCCAGCGGTGGCTTGGTTGGTGGAAGCTATGTCTGAGAGCACAGGGAGGCCTCAGGAAGATTAGATGCATGCTCTTTAGAGGAAGACCTGCTCTGTTGCTCCAGCACAGAGGATCCCAATGAGATGATCCTGGCCTGAAAGGGAAAAGGGCAAGGGGAAGCACTCCAGCTGGGTCACAGGAACGAGAGTCCTTGATTTGTCCAGCGGTGGCTTGGTTGGTGGAAGCTATGTCTGAGAGCACAGGGAGGCCTCAGGAAGATTAGATGCATGCTCTTTAGAGGAAGACCTGCTCTGTTGCTCCAGCACAGAGGATCCCAATGAGAAGAGGCAGGTCATACTTTTAAAGCATTTACTGTCATGAAGGCAGGGGAGCTAAGAGGGTAGTAGAGGCAGAGAAAGGCAGAGAGAGGGAGAAAGTAGAGAAGCCATGCCACATGAAGAGAGGGGGAGGGAATGTGAAGAGAGGGAGAGCAAGAGGGGAGAGAGAGAGGCAAGAGTAAGAGAATAAGAGAGTAAGAGAGGGAGGAGGGGGCAAGCAGCCCCTTTTATAGCAGACCAGGTCTACCTGGCTGTTGCCAGGTAACTGTGGAGGTTGAGTCCAGACAAACAACAGGGGCTTGGGGCATTGCCCTACATGACTGATGGCCACAGAATTGTGGAGAACTGGAGCCTCAAGTCAGGAGCCTGGTGTCTGGGGGCGTGGGCAACTTTCTTCTGTCCTTTGCAGAGTTATCTGCTGGGTCTCTGGAATTTAAACCTAGCTCAAACAGGAAACAGGCTGCCTTCATGGTCCCACAGAGAACCGTTTATCTGTGTGCTAGGAAAAAGGGGCAAGTTAGTTGCATTAAGGCTTATAGCTAATAGGCACAATATAATGGGACCTTTACAACCCAGCTTCTAGTGGCTTTAGAGGAGTTATAAAGTATCTTACGGCAGATCTTCCAAGCTATGGCCTTCTTCCAATCAGAAAAGAATTGGTATTAGGAAAGGTATATGGCACATTTCCCAAGATGCCCTAGAACAGTAGTTCTCAACCTTCCTAGTGCTTTGACCTTTTAATACAGTTCCTCATGTTGTGGTGACCCCTCCCCAGCCATAAAATAAATTCATTGCTACTTTATAAATGTAATTTTGCTACTGTAATGAATCATAATATAAAAACTGTGTTTTCTGATTAGTGTTGGTGGACCCTGTAAAGGGGTCATTCCTATCAAAGGGGATGTGGCACACATGTGAAGAACCATTGCCCTAAAACCTTTACCAAGTCTCAGGGATAGAGTTCCTGGCTCCTATTTCTGATCCTAGCTTCTGGTGCCCTCTTTCCATATGGGGCTAATTCTAAGATTTGATCCTCCTAGTGTAGTGACCTTAGACCTTGACCCCTAGTGACATAGGTACCCATAGCCATCAAGAAGCTGTTTCAGGAACTGCTAAGGCAGTACCTCTAAATCATATGTAGGCCCCAACCTGAACTTCACCTCAGAAGTACTTTGCATCTTCATTCCTTGCCTTATAGAAACGAGTTCCCTTTTTCCTGGGAAGCCCCCCCTTTAATGTTATTGTATCACCTTCCCAAGATATACTGTGATTGCCCAAAGCCCTATGTAACTGTGAAACACCAACACCTAGAAGTACCACAGAGACACATCCCAAGAAAGACATCATGCCAGTAAAAACATCTTCCATATTCTTTGACTTCGGTGGTGGGTGTTTGCTTTTTAAAGTATTATTTATTTTGTACATATTTAGTTTAAGCAATTTTCCTTATGTCTATTATATCCCAAATGCCCACTGAGATGGCTAAATGAATGCAGTTATGAGAAATAAATGAAGTTGCTCAAGGCAGCCAAACATTCAGCAAATGTTTGTGGAGTGAAGGAATGAGTTTGAGAGCCCAGGCATTGAATAATTCCACACACATGTTTACAAGAGAATGTCTTCCAGGATACTCTCAATGTGCATGCTTTTATCTCCCAAGCCCCCCAAAGGCAGGGATCCACAATGACTCCATACCCTTGCTCTCCTAAGACCTACTTTCCAGACCCAGGGCCCAGTGGCCTCAGGTAGAGGTGGATGCCATTTTTGGAGCGCAAGATCAGCTGGGGAACCTTAATGGGGATCTTTGAGGGATCTGGGGAGAATTCAAAGCGCAGCAAACAGAGGGCTGTGACCACCTTCATCTCGTTCATGGCAAACTGCTGACCAATGCAATTCCTGCAACAAACAACACAGAGAAGCATCAAGCTGTTGGCTAACCAGAATGACAGAGTTTAGTGTTCTTAGAGGCCCACAAAAAACAATAACGAGTTTTGGACACACAATAGCTGGTAGATTTGTTGATGTGGGCTTTAAAAACACAAATCTTAGGAGCATGGTAAAAAGCCCCAGTGGGTAGCTTCACATTGGGAGCTCTGGCTTGCAGTATCTCAAAGAATGAAAACAGCTGCCCCCCCTATTTCCTAGGAACAGGAAAAAAATACCAAAAGGGCCCCCTTGTTACAGAGCATTCCGAGATGATGCCATACACACACACACACACACACACACACACACACACACACACACACACACACTGATGGCCTCTACTTTTCCTCTCCAATCATGAGGGCCTGGGAATGTTGTCTCTCTACCTACCTGGGCCCTGCAGAAAAAGGCATGAAGGCAAAGGGATGCCGTCCTGTCATATTCTCAGGAGAAAAGCGCAGTGGGTCAAAGACCTAAGGAGATAAATAGGGCTTTCTTAAGTACTCACCAAATCCTGGCAGAGGGTAACCCATACCCTGTCTAACCTCCAGGCCCAGAGACACTGTACCTCTGGGTCAGGCCACACAGCACTGTTCCTATGGAGGGCATAGATGTGCAGAGAGATCAGGCTGCCTGTAAGCAAAATGAGGTCTAATATCAAGGGATCATGAAGCAGCCAAACCACCTCATTAGGCCTAAGTCCCCTAATGTCCCCTTATCTTGGACACCAACCTTTGCCTGTTTGTTCACTGCCAGTGACACTGATCTCTTGGTCACACTCAAAGTAATTTAGTAAGCAGTAGCAGCTCCAATATCCCAGGAAGTTATTGTGCTATTAGTAATAAGAGATACAATCCATTTGATGCTTACTATGTCAGGCTCAGATCTGAACACTTATGAAGCCATAACACAGAACTGGACATGTACGTGCATTGTGTCATAGTGTATGCGAATCATCTCCCTGAACTTGTCAAGGCCACAAAAGTACCACAGTAGAATAATTTAATATAGTTTTAAACATAAGAAAAAAGAGAAGGAGACAATTTTCAGGCTACAAGAACTCCTCCTAGGGCCTGTCACTATTACTGAAGCTGTGGAATGCTCACTAATATATATGTATAGGTATACTTATACCTATTCCTATATATATACATTTACATGTGTATACACACACACATATATATAGATATAGATATATAGATATATGTATATCCTCTTGTTATTTCAATCCACAGAAAAATAAATCCATATAACTACCCTGAAACCTAAAAGAAAAATAAACTTTATATTCTTTTTATAGAAGAGGGAGTTGGAGAGATGGAGGTTTGGGGGCAGAGGCAAGTTTACTCATACTCTGTGAGCCTGGTGCTTGGGGCCCAGGGCCCTGCACACAAAGCCTAAGCTCTCTTCACATGGTGTTAAGATGGTCCAGTGATACAGATAATACTTTCATTCCACCCTCACTGTTCCCAGCAACCTACCTGCAGGTAGAGAGCGGCCATCCACAAAAGTTACTGGCTTGCTGAGCTGGCGGTACACTTGAGGTACAGGTGGGTAGAGGCGGAAGCACTCTTTGATGCACATGGTCAGGTAGGTCATCTTGGCCAGATCATCCCTGCCAGCAACACAGGACACTTAGGAACTGGAAGCAGTGTGGTCCCAGGAGAGGGTAGGCCCCATCAACAACTTCACCACTATACTGTTTTCATTTCCTATCACTACCATACTTCCAACAGAGGAGTCACAGAGGCTCCAAGTGCCTAAGTGTAATGTCACACTGGGTGGTCATGTAGACCTAGCAATCTGGAAGGAGAAGGCACAGGATCCTAGAGACATTTGTGCACCCAACCCTCAAAGGCAAGGCCACTTTTGTGTCATACAGGGCCTTAACAAGTAGCACAAGAACATTTCTTTAATTTCTGCTTGGCTTCCCTGTGGGCCTGGAATGGAAAAAGGTAGCCTGATAATTTTTAGTTGAATGTTCCAACCAATTTCCATGAGTGGATAAAGATAAACTCAAATAAATACTCCTTTGGCTACCAGGAAGCTCAAACCCAAATATGAGATGTAACCATCAGAACTATATAATATCTTCTTAGAGAGCCTCAAATTCCAAATCACTCAACTCATAATCGTGACTTTTCATTTCTTGTCCTATTTAATTAAATAAGCGTCCTTGATGCTGCTTGGGATTCTGGATAAAACTAAGTGAAAATAAAATATGCATTAATCTCTGCCTCAGACTATCTACATCATTATTTAGCCAAGAATGTACAGCTCTCTTCACCTGAGGTTTAACCTTCCTTAAAGTCAATTCAAGCCCCTTTCCTTCTCACCCCTCTACCCTCAACATCCAGACAACTCGAAGTTACTCTCCTACAATGTGAGTCTGACTGTCTGAAATCTCCCACAAGAGGAACAAACTGGCTCCTCCTCTCCTCTTCTCCCTTGCAATGTGCTCCAGATAGTACTTTGTTCATGGCTGGACCCCTTGGAAGGTTTCCAACATTCAATAAATAAACTTCAATTATGGAGACTCCATCCTTCACATCTCTGACGCTGGAATTACAGATCAGTCCTCCTTAGAAGAACAGAAACTCCTGATGCCGATAGGCCAATTTCTGTATTCCTACTATGTGTCCTGTACAGTGCTGGAGCCACATCAGGAACTCAGTGGGAGGCGGTGACTGTCAGGCTACAAAGGTCTACAAAAAGGAAGCAGCAAGAGTGGTCTGGGTGCGACTCCCAGACCACTCTGAAAGAAAAGTTGTTTCTGCTAGTGTCACATTTAGGACTTCAGGCTTGAGCTGAGAAACAAAGAAGGGGGAGCCACATATAAGTTTTTAAGTATTGGTATTTGGAAATTAGTCTCCTTCGCCATGAAAAGAAATGTGGCATCTGGGGGCTATGTGCTGGCATCCAGAGGTAGGAGACAGGTAGCAGGCAGCAAGGGATTAGCCTTCTCAGCTGTCTTCTCACCTTCATCTCCTGCTTCCCCCTCTTTCTCAGCCGTCTCTACTCTATCCAAAAACCCAGTGTGGATTCATATTCTGTCATTATGAAATTCAGCTTCTGTTGACAACTTAATGTGACACTGAAAAAACCCCATTTGGGGGAGAATGAACTGGGGCAGGAGAGTATATATATATATAGTTAACCCCTAAGACAGCTATACAACAACAATAAGAAACAACTGCTGCCAACATCACCTCCCCTCTGGAATAGCTGTGTGTTATCTTTTGTAGGCACTGGCAGAGCGGGTACAAGCTGTGCCTGGACTGAGCAAGATGGGCCAAGCTCATGCTCAGATCACTCACCACTGGAAGGAGTCCCGGTCCCCTAGGATCTCACGGGCCTCCTCCCTACATCGCTGCTGGTGCATAGGATAAAGGGCCATGCAGTAGAGAAACCAAGAGATACCACTAGTGGTGGTGTCATGGCCTTCGAACATGAATGTGTCCACTTCAGCCCGGAGGTCTGCATCTGACAACTTGATCCCACTTTCATCCTGAAAGAAGGTACAATGAGAGTTAGGGATGAGAAGAATGCCCAACAGTAGCTGTTGGATACAAATCTGAGGAAGCATAAGAAAGCTATCACAAAAGGCCCCCACACGCTCCCCCACCCACTCCCCCACCCACCCACTCCCACTTCTTGGCCCTGTCATTCCCCTGTACTGAGGCATATAAAGTTTGCACGACCAATGGGCCTCTCTTTCCACTGATGGACGACTAGGCCATCTTCTGATTAATGTGCAGCTAGAGACACGAGCTCCAGAGGGGTACTGGTTAGTTCATATTGTTGTTCCACCTATAGGATTGCAGATCCCTTTAGCTCCACGGTTACTTTCTCTAGCTCCTCCATTGGGAGCCCTGTGATCCATCCAATAGCTGATTGTGAGCATCCACTTCTGTGTTTGCTAGGCCCCAGCATAGTCTCACAAGAGACAGCTCTATCTGGGTCCTTTCAGCAAAATCTTGCTAGTGTATGCAATGGTGTCACTGTTTGGAAGCTGATTATGGGATGGATGCCCGGATATGGCAGTCTCTAGATGGCCCATCCTTTCATCACAGCTCCAAACTTTGTCTCTGGAACTCCTTCCATGGCTGTTTTGCTCCCAATTCTAAGAAGGAGCAAAGTGTCCACACTTTGGTCTTCATTCTTCTTGAGTTTCATGCGTTTAACAAATTGTATCTTATATCTTGGGTATCCTAAGTTTCTGGGCTAATATCAACTTATCAGTGAGTACATATTGTGTGAGTTCCTTTGTGATTGGATTATCTCACTCAGGATGATGCCCTCCAGGTCCAACCATTTCCCTAGGAATTTCATAAATTCATTCTTTTTAATAGCTGAGTAGTACTCCATTGTGTAAATGTACCACATTTTCTGTATCCATTCCTCTGTTGAGGGGCATGTGGGTTGTTTCCAGCTTCTGGCTATTATAAATAGGGCTGCTATGAACATAGTGGAGCATGTGTCCTTCTTACCAGTTGGGACATCTTCTGGATATATGCCCAGGAGAGGAATTGTGGGATCCTCCTGTAGTACTAAGACCAATTTTCAGAGGAACCACCAGACTGATTTCCAGAGTGGTTGTACAAGCTTGCAATCCCACCAACAATGGAGGAGAGTTCCTCTTTTCTCCACATCCTCGCCAGCATCTGCTGTCACCTGAGTTTTTGATCTTAGCCATTCTGACTGGTGTGAGGTGGAATATTTTGATTTGGATTTCCCTGAGGATTAACGATGTTGAACATATTCTCAGGTGCTTCTCAGCCATTCGGTATTCCTCAGGTAAGAATTCTTTGTTTAGCTCTGAGCCCCATTTTTAATGGGGTTATTTGGTTTTCTGGAGTCCACCTTCTTGAGTTCCTTATATATATTGGATATTAGTCCCCTATCTGATTTAGGATAGGTAAAGATCCTTTCCCAACATGTTGGTGGTCTTTTTGTCTTATTGATGGCGTCTTTTGCCTTGCAGAATCTTTGCAAGTTTATGAGGTTCCATTTATCGATTCTCTATCTTACAGTATAAGCCATTGCTGTTCTATTCAGGAATTTTTCCCCTGTACCCATATCTTCAAGGCTTTTCCATACTTTCTCCTCTATAAGTTTCGTGCCTCTGGTTTTATGTGAAGTTCCTTGATCCACTTAGATTTGACATCAGTACAAAGACATAGGAATGGATCAATTCACATTCTTCTATATGGTAACCACCAGTTGTGCCAGCACCATTTGTTGAAAATATTGTCTTTTTTCCACTGGATGGTTTTAGCTCCCTTGTCAAAGATCAAGTGACCATAGGTGTGTGGGTTCATCTCTAGGTCTTCAATTCTATTCCATTGATCTACTTGTCTGTCCCTATACCAGTACCATGCCGTTTTTATCAAAATTGCTCTCTAGTACAGCTTTAGGTCAGGTATGGTGATTCACCAGAGGTTCTTTTATCCTTGAGAAGAGTTTTTGCAATCCTGGCTTTTTTGTTATTCCAGAAGAATCTGCCAATTGCCCTTTCTAATTCGTTGAAGAATTGAGTTGGAATTTTGATGGGGATTGCATTGAATCTGTAGATTGCTTTTGGCAAGATAGCCATTTTTACAATGTTGATCCTGCCAATCCATGAGCATGGGAGATCTTTCCATCTTCTGAGATCTTTTTTAATTTCTCTCTTCAGAGACTTGAAGTTCTTATCATACAGATCTTTCACTTCCTTAGTTAGAGTCATGCCAAGGTATTTTATATTATGTGTGACTATTGAGAAGGGTGTTGTTTCCCTAATTTCTTTCTCAGCCTGTTTATCCTTTGTGTACAGAAAGGCCATTGACTTGTTTGAGTTAATTTTATAACCAGCTTCATTGAAGCTGTTTATCAGGTTTAGGTATTCTCTGGTGGAATTTATAGGGTCACTTATATATACTATCATATCATACTTATATATACTATCAAAGTGATATTTTGACTTCTTCCTTTCCAATTTGTATCCCCTTGATCTCCTTTTGCTGTCTAATTGCTCTGGCTAGGACTTCAAGTACAATGTTAAATAGGTAGGGAGAAAGTGGGCAGCCTTATCTAGTCCCTGATTTTAGTGGGATTGCTTCAAGCTTCTCACCATTTACTCTGATGTTGGCTACTGGTTTGCTGTAGATTGCTTTTATCATGTCTAGGTATGGGCCTTGAATTCCTGATCTTTCCAAGACTTTTATCATGAATGGGGATTGGATCTTGTCAAATGATTTCTCTGCATCTAACGAGATGATCATGACGTTTTTATCTTTGAGTTTGTTTATATACTGGATTACGTTGAAGGATTTCCGTATATTGAACCGTCCCTGCATCCCTGGGATGAAACCTACTTGGTCAGGATGGATGATTTTTTTGATGTGTTCTTGGATTTGGTTAGTGAGAACTTTATTGAGCATTTTTGCATCGATATTCATAAGGGAAATTGGTCTGGAGTTCTCTATCTTTGTTGGATCTTTTTGTGGTTTAGGTATCAGAGTAATTGTGGCTTCATAGAATGCATTGGGTAGAGTACCTTCTGTTTCTATTTTGTGGAATAGTTTGTGAAGAACTGGGATTAGATCTTCTTTGAAGGTCTGATAGAACTCTGCAATAAACCCATCTGGTCCTGGGCATTTTTTTGGTTGGGAGATTATTATGACCAATTCTGTTTCTTTAGGGGATACAGGACTGTTTAGATCATTAACCTGATCTTGATTTAACTTTTGTACCTGGTATCTGTGTAGAAACTTGTCCATTTCATCCAGGTTTTCCAGTTTTGTTGAGAATAACCTTTTGTAGAAGGATCTGATGGTGTTTTGGATTTCTTCAGGATCTGTTGTTATATCTCCCTTTTTATTTCTGATTTTGTTAATTAGGATGCTTTCCCTGTGCCCTCTAGTGAGTCTGGCTAAGGATTAATCTATCTTGTTGATTTTCTCAAAGAACCAGCTCCTCCTTTGGTTGATTCTTTGAATATTTCTTCTTGTTTCCACTTGGTTGATTTCGCCCTGAGTTTGATTATTTCCTGCCATCTACTCCTCTTGGTTGAATTTGCTTCCTTTTGTTCTAGAGCTTCTGGTGTGTTGTCAAGCTGCTAATGTGTGCTCTCTCTTCTTTCTTTTTGGAGGCACTCAGAGCTATGAGTTTTCCTCTTAGAAATGCTTTCATTGTGTCCCATAAGTTTGGGTATGTTGTGGCTTCATTTTCATTAAACTCCAAAAAGTCCTTAATTTCTTTCTTTATTCCTTCCTTGACCAAGATATCATTGAGAAGAGTGTTGTTCAATTTCCACGTGAATGTCGGCTTTCTATTATTTATTTTTAATTGAAGATCAGCCTTAGTCCATGGTGATCTGATAGGATGCACGGGACAATTTCAATATTTTTGTATATGTTGAGGCTTGTTTTATGACCAATTATGTGGTCAATTTTGGAGAAGTTACCATGAGGTGCTGAGAAAAAGGTATATCCTTTTGTTTTAGGATAAAATGTTCTGTGGATATCTGTTAAGTCCATTTGTTTCATAACTTCTGTTAGTTTCACTGTGTCCCTGTTTAGTTTCTGTTTCCATGATCTGTCCATTGGTCAAAGTGGTGTGTTGAAGTCTCCCACTATTATTGTGTGAGGTGCAATGTGTGCTTTGAGCTTTACTAAAGTTTCTTTAATAAATATGGCTGTCCTTGTATTTGGAGCATAGATATTCAGAATTGAGAGTTCCTCTTGGAAGATTTTATCTTTGATGCGTATGAAGTTCCCCTCCTTGTCTTTTTTGATGACTTTAGTTTGGAAGTCGATTTTATTAGATATCAGAATGGCTACTCAAGCTTGTTTTTTCACATCATTTGCTTGGAAAATTGTTTTCCAGCCTTTCATTCTGAGGTAGTGTCTATTTTTTCCCTAAGATGAGTTTCCTGTAAGCACCAAAATGTTGGGTCCTGTTTGTGTAGCCAGTCTGTTAGTCTATGTCTTTTTATTGGGGAGTTGAGTCCATTGATATTAAGAGATAGTAAGGAAAAGAAATTGTTGCTTTCTTTTATTTTTGTTGTTAAAGTTGGCATTCTGTTCTTGTGGCTGTCTTCTTTTAGATTTGTTGAGGGATTACCTTCTTGCTTTTTCTAGGACATGGTTTCCGTCCTTGTATTGGTTTTTTTCTGCTATTATCCTTTGAAGGGCAGGATTTGTGGAAGGATAATGTGTGAACTTGATTCTGTCATGGAATACTTTGGTTTCTCCATCTAAGGTAATTGAAAGTTTGGCTGGGTATAGTAGCCTGGGCTGGCATTTGTGTTCTCTTAGTGTCTGTATAATATCTGTCCAGGCTCTTCTGGCTTTCATAGTCTCTGGTGAAAAATCTGGTGTAATTCTGATAGGCTTGCCTTTATATGTTACTTGACCTTTTTCCCTTACTGCTTTTAATATTCTATCTTTATTTAGTGCATTTGTTGTTCTGATTATTATGTGTCAGGAGGAATTTCTTTTCTGGTCCAGTGTATTTGGAGTTCTGTAGGCTTCTTGTATTTTCATGGGCATCTCTTTCTTTAGGTATGGGGAGTTTTCTTCTATAATTTTGTTGAAGATATTTGCTGTTCCTTTGAGTTGAAAATCTTTATTCTCATCTACTCCTATTATCTGTAGGTTTGGTCTTCTCATTGTGTCCTGGATTTCCTGGATGTTTTGAGTTAGGATCTTTTTGCATTTGTATTTTCTTTGATTGTTGTGCCGATGTTCTCTATGGAATCTTCTGCACCTGAGATTCTCTCTTCCATCTCTTGTATTCTGTTTCTGATGCTTGCACCTATGGTTCCAGATTTCTTTCCTAGGGTTTCTATCTCCAGCTTTGCCTCACTTTGGGTTTTCTTTATTGTGTCTACCTTCCTTTTTAGGTCTTGTATGGTTTTATTCAATTCCATCGCCTGTTTTGTTGTGTTTTCCTGCAATTCTTTAAGGGATTTTTGTGTTTCCTCTTTAAGGTCTTCTACCTGTTTAGCAGTGTTCTCCTGAATTTCTTTAAGTGAGTTATTAAAGTCCTTCTTGATGTCCTCTACCATCATCATGAGATATGCTTTTAAATCTGGGTTGGGGTGCCCTGGACTGGGTGAAGTGGGAATGCTGTGTTCTGATGATTGTGAGTAGTCTTGGTTTCTGTTAGTAAGATTCTTATGTTTACCTTTTGCCATCTGGTAATCTCTGGAGTTAGTTGTTATAGTTGTCTCTGGTTAGTGATTGTTCCTCTGGTGATTCTGTTAGCCTCTATGAGCCGACCTGGGAGACTAGCTCTCTCCTCTGAGTTTCAGTGGTCAGAGCCCTCTCTGCAGGCAAGCTCTCCTCTTACAGGGAAGGTGCACAGATATCTGGCTTTCAGACCTCCATCCTAGCCGAAGATGAGGCCCAAAACAGGACTTGTCCCAGAAGCTGTGTTGCTTTGGCCTGTCACAGAAGCTGTTAGCTTCTGTAGTCCACACTCTCACCTGTGCAGACTACTTTTGTCAGAGTCCTAGATCCAAGATGGCTCCCACTGATGCTGAGGCAAAGTCCTCCCAGGCCAGGCCAACACCTATCCTCTGGCTGGAAAGGTGCCTGGATGTCTGGAGCCCGAGAAGGGGGCTGCCTCAGAAGCTCTGTGGCTCCTGCCTGTCCCAGAAGCTTTTAGCATCGGGAGTGAACACTCTCACCTGTGCAGACTACTTTTGGCGGACTCATGGAACCAAGATGGCTCCCACCGATGCTGAGGCCATACCAGGTCTTTCTTAACTCTGCACAGGAATTAACTCAGGTTCGGCACGAAGTTTTGTGGAATCAAAGAAGGAGGTGAGGGAGGACAGAAAAGAGAGAGGAACTAGGGAGGCAGAAAAGATAGGGGGAAGGAGAGAGGGTGGAAGGGAAAGAGAAAGGAAGGGAAAAGGGAAGGAAGGAAGGAGGGGAGGGGAGGGGAGGGAAGGGAAGGAAGGAAGGAAGGAAGGAAGGAAGGAAGGAAGGAAGGGAGGGAGGGAGGGAGGGAGGGGAGGGGGGGAGGGGAGGGGAGGGGAGGGGAGGGGAGGGGAGGGGAGGGGAGGGGAGGGGAGGGGAGGGGAGGGAGGGAGGGAGGGAGGAGGGAAGGAAGGAAGGAAGGGAGGGAGGGAGGGAGGGAGGGAGGGGAGGGGAGGGGAGGGGAGGGGAGGGAGGGAGGAGGGAGGGAAGGAAGGAAGGAAGGAAGGAAGGAAGGAAGGAAGGAAAGAAGGAAGGAAGGGAGGGAGGGGAGGGGAGGGGAGGGGAGGGGAGGGGAGGGGAGGGGAGGGGAGGGGAGGGGGGAGGGGAGGGGAGGGGAGGGGAGGGGAGGAGGGAGGGGAGGGGAGGGAGAGAAGGAAGGAAGGAAGGAAGGAAGGAAGGAAGGAAGGAAGGAAGGAAGGAAGGAAGGAAAAGAGGGAATTGGTGAGTCTTGCCTCTGAGGTTCTGCAATGCCAAGATTGTTAGGAACCTTAGAAAACTCTGTAAGATGCTTCCATGTGATCCAGACTGCCAGTTCCCTAATGTCACAGCCCAGCCACACACATGCTGCACATTTTACCTTTGTTGATTTGTGCCATGGGTAAGCAATACATTATACTTGCTGGGCAGGGACACTGCTTCAGGAAGAGAGCCTAAAGACCTCCCTGGGAGCAGCTGTCAGACAGGGTGGGCTATGTTCACTCACCCGGGCACCCAGGAGAATGTCCAGGAAGTCCAGGTGTCTCCGCTCCTGAAGCTTTTTCTGCTCCTTCTCATCCTGCAGGGCTGCCTTCCGCTGCCTGATGACATGATCTGGACCAAAAGCATAAGTGCCGTCACTGCCTATACTGGCCCTGCATCAAGAAGGGTTCAGAGGATCCCAGAGGAATAACAAAGGCTTCCTAGCTGGGGTGGAGGGATGAAGGAAGGCTTGAGGGAAAGGCCTACCTGTATGGTCATGGGCTATCTGGCAGGCCCGCAAGAAGCGGCGGCCATGTGGTGTGAGCCAGTAAATGAAGTCATTATGGTACTGGAAGGAGTCGATGCGCTGCTGCATCAGCAGTGTGAGGTCACTAACTGCCAGGTAGTAGCTGTTGTCACTATACAGAAGAGAGTGGAGGGAGGGGCAGAGGCCTGAGCAGCTTTCTTTTAGGAATCCCTATCAACAGTACTTCCTGTTCCTCTTCTTGCCTCCTTAAGCCTCCTCACTAACAAAAGTGTCTCCCACCATGAGTAGGCTCTGGACATATCAAGGCAGGACACATCTCCTCTCCAAGCAGAGACCAGGAGCCCTTCCACCTTTCTTATCTGTGGGTCTTAGATAGAGGTGCTCCTGACCTGTGGCCTAGGCCGCTGTCTCCTTTGCCAAAGGTGCACTTCATAAGGGTGTCCAGTGCCATGTGGCCCACGTCACAGAAGATGTCAAAGCTCTTATTCTCACTAGCCTTTTTCTCCCACTTGTCCTGGAATCCAGAAAGAGAGAAGAGTAATGTGGGAAGGAGTTAGGCTGCCTGGCCAGAGAAG
Source organism: Mus caroli (assembly GCF_978045245.1). Taxonomy (NCBI): domain Eukaryota; kingdom Metazoa; phylum Chordata; class Mammalia; order Rodentia; family Muridae; genus Mus; species Mus caroli. Next base: position 41,143,552 of record NW_028227261.1, on the reverse strand, counting down.
CAGTGAGGTTAAGTACAAATCTTTCCTGCTCCATCCTCTCCTCCAAATCCAGTCCCCAAATCTTATTCCCAGATGTGTAGCAGACTCCCTGCTGTGGTCTCTCCTCACTCTCCCCAGTTTCCAAGGAACTAAGCATGTCCTGATGGAATACCCTGATAAGACTATAAGGCCTCCTGTAGACCCTCTCACTTCTCCTAGCCCATCTCTTTCCCTAAGTGTCATCTCCCAATACCTAGAAACAAGTTTTACTGGGAATCTGTCCTCTATGGAAATATCTATCAAGATTGAGAAAAAGTCCCTACTAGGTAACACACATCTACCACACCATCTTAATTACCAGAAAGAGCAAAAGAAACCAAGGACCAAAAAACCCATACAACAAAGAGAAGACCAGGTATCAGCACCTAGAATTTCAATCTTCACAAAGTAAGATACCCAGATGCCAGCATAAAAACAAAATCAATAACAGCCAGGACATGTCCTGACTAGGCCAGCTACCTTACCACAGAGAATTGCAACCTACCTGAAGCACAAGATAAAGACCTTAAAATAGCCTTAAAGAGAAAACGAATAATTCCCTTAAAGAATTTTATGAAAGCACAAACAAACAATGGGAGAAAACAAACAGAACAGCCCATGTTCTGTAAGTAAAAATAGAATAAATAAAGAAACCTAAACCATGGAAAATCTGGAAATCGAACAGGAACCTCAGAGGCAACACTCACCAACAGAATACAAGAATGGAAGAAGAGATCTTAGTCATTTGAGACAAAATTGAAGAAATGGATACCTCAGACCAAAAAAAAAAATAAAAAGTTACATCTAAAAGACTCCTGGCACAAAACATCTATGAAACCTGGGGCACTATGAAAAGACCAAATCTAATAGGAATAGGAATAGAGAAAGGAGAAGAAATGCAGGGCAAAGACACAGAAAATATTTTAGAAGAAAATTTCTCTAACCTTATAAAGAAGACACTTATAACGATACAAAAAGGATATAGAGATCAAATGGATTAACCAGAAAAGAAATTCCCTTGGCACATAATCAAAATGCTGTATTACAGAACAAAAAAATACTAACAGCTGCAAGTGGAAAAGACTAAGTAATTAATAAAGGCAGACCTGTTAGAATAACACTAGATATCTTAGTGAAGACTCTAAAAGCCAAATGGACTTGGATAGATGTTTTATATACTCTAAGGGACCACAAATGCCATCCCAGACTACTGAACCCAGCAAATCTTTCAATCATGCTAGATAAAGAAAATAGGATCCTGTGATAAAAAAAAAAAATAAGCAACATATATTTACAAATCCAGCCCCATGGAAAGGATACTCCAATCTAAAGATGCTAATTACACCAAAAAAAAACACAAGGAATAAATAATCCCAGACCAGAAAAATCGAAAAGAGGGAGGGTGAGAAGTACATACACACATACACTCACAACAACAACAACAACAAAAATAGCAGGTATCAACAAACACTGTTCATTTATATCTCCAAAAGTCACTGGACTACATTGCCCAATAAAAAAGACAAAGACTATTATAATGGATCTGTAAACAGGAGTCATCCTTCTATTATATCCATAAAAAAACACACCTCAATATTAAGGGTAGTATCACCTCAAGGTAAAAAGATGGAAAAAGATATTCTAAGAAAATGGACCCAAGAAACAAGCCAATTTTTAATATCTGGCAAAACAGACTTTGGTGCAAAACTAAACAGAAGAGATAGCAAAGTACACTACATACTTATCAAAGAAAAAATCCACTATGAAGACATTTCAAAAACCAGGGCACATAAGCTTGTAAACACAAAAATACACCTTAAATCATATAGTTGGAGACTTCAATACCACACTCTCACTAATAGACAGATCATTCAGACAAAAACGAAACCTACAAATGCTGGAGTTGACTGGAGTTGCAAGTCAAATGGATCTAGTACATGTTTCCAGAACATTTCAACCAAACACAAAAATATATTTCTTTGCAGCACCTCATGAAACATTCTCCAAAATTGATCATAGACTCAGACACAAGGCAAGTCTCAATGGATACAGGAGAATTGAAATAACACCCTGCATCTTCTCTGACCACCACAGACTAAAGCTGGATGTCAACAACAGAAAGCTTACAAACTCATAGAAACTGGACAACACACTGCTGAATGAAAAGTGGGCCATGATAGAAAGTAGAGACTTGAATGAATTCTGGAATTGAATATAAAATTCTAGACTAGAAGGAAAATGAATTCAGAATATACCTGAAATATGGGACACAATGAAGGCCATTCAAAGAGGCAAGTTCATAGCACTAAGTGCAGACATTTTTTTAAAATGAATAGATTTCATACTATACATACACTATATACTATACATATACTATTTCATACTTAACAGCATACATCAAAGTTCTAGGATGAAACAAAGAATTACATTCAAAAGGAGTAAAAGGGATCCAGGCATGGTGGCACACACCTTTAATCCTAGTACTTGGGAGGCAGAGGCAGGCGGATTTCTGAGTTCAAGGCCAGCCTGGTCTACAGAGTAAGTTCCAGGACAGCCAGGGCTATACAGAGAAACCATGTCTCGAAAAAAAAAAAAAAAAAACAAAACAAAACAACAACAACAACAAAACCAGTAAAAGGCAGGAAATAGTCAAATTCATGGCTGAAATCAACAAAATAGAAATAAATAAACAAAAAACAGCAAGAATTAATGAAACAGAGTTGGCTCTTTGAGAAAATCAGTAAGATTTGAAAAGCCCTTACAACAGTGGTTCTCAACCTTCGTAATGTTTTGACCCTTTAATACGGTTCTTCATGTTTGGTTGACCCCAACCATAAAATTATTTCATTGATACTTCATAACTCTAATTTTTCTACCATTATGATTTGTAATGTAAATGTCTGATACACAACCTCTGTGAACAGGTTGTTTGATTCCCAAAAGTGTGGCAGCCCACAGGTTGAAAAGTTGCCTTATCCAAATTAACAAAAGGCAAAGAGAGAACATCTAAACGAACAGTATTAGAGATGAAGGGGGCATAACAACAGACACCAAGGAAATTCAGGGAATCCTGAGGACATACTATAAAAACCTGTAATCTGCCAGACTGGAAAATCTAAGAGACATAGATAATTTTCTCAGTACATACCATTTGCCAAAGTTAAAAATCAAGATCAAATAAGAAATTTAAATAGACCTATAATCCCTGGTAATAGAAGCAGTCACTAAAAGTCTACCAACCAAAACAAAAAAAAAGCCCAGAGCCTGACTTTTTAGTGCAGAATTCTACCAGATTTTTGAAGAAAAGTTAATAAATATCAATACTCCTCAAGTTATTGCACAAAATAGAAACAGAAGGAATATCGCCCCATTCTTCTGGCTAAAAGTCCCTAAGTGAGACCTGACATTGCTCTCAGTGATGAGGGTCTAAACAGGTGTGAAAATGTAAATGAATTTGGAAATGGAAAGTATTTTTTGATACTCTGAAAAACATAGGCTACCTTCAAACTCTCCAGTAGGGTACTTAGGGTACTTATGGTGGCTTCCCAGAACCAAATTCTGTAATCAAAAAGAATCAGGTCTCCTGGCAGAGACAAGCCCCAAGCTACCTCAATGCTTGGATGCCTCCACAGCATACAGCAGAGAGAGGGAGGCAAAGCAGGCCTTTGGCACCATTGCTACAGGTATAGGGATGACAGGGCCTCAGGGACTCTCTCCCCAAGAGAGCACCACTTGCCTTCACCCAGGGCAAATGGGGATGGGGATGGGGCTAGTCTGGCAGCCCACAGTGCTAGGAGCCTGCCACTGGGAGGGAACTCACCAGCATCACACGTGTGGACTCAGCAAATATGGCCACATAGGGCTTCAGCACATCATAATGGAAGCCAGGTGTGAGCAGCTTGCGGTGCTGGAACCATTTTGGCCCTTCCAGAACCAGGAGGCCTTTTCCTGAGAAGGGAGGAGAGATGGAGGCTGTGGAGTCCAGACAATCCTACTCTACCCCTGAGAGCTGAGATCAATCACAGCCTCTGACACTCCCAAGCCTGGAACACTACATGGATGGGGGACAGGCACTACAAGACCCAGCAGAGACTCTGGTCCCCACCCCAGTCTGCTAGTATCCAACATGGAGAAGGTAGCAGATCTTAACTAAGTCAATAGTCTAGGATTGTTGCCTCCCTATTAACCAGCCCTTTCATAGCTCCCAGGAAATTGCCATTGGCTTTGGTTTTGGTTTTGTTGTTTTGTTTTTTAAAGGAAGTTGGGAGACATATGTGACCTTGGGTTAAGAAGGCACAGTGAACTCTAGAGAGATGTGTCAAGAATCCTTAATGCTCTTACACAAGACCTGGCTCAGTTCCCAGCACATACACAATACCTCCCAACCACATTTTAGTCCATTTCTCAGGCATTCAACCTGCCTCCACAGCTACCTATCCATAAGTGCCCTACATCCACAGACACATACACACAAATAAATAGAAGTTTAAAAAGAATAAGGCCAAGTATGGTATTACACACCATTAATCCCAGCACTCAGGAGTCAGAATCAGGTGGATCTTTGTGAGTTCAAAGCCAGTCTGTTCTACATAGGCCAACTAAGGCAACATAGTGAGACCCTGTCTCAAAATTAAGTAATTAATCAATCAAATAAAAGAAGATGACTCAATGGCTCACACTATCATCAACATCAGTCCACATACTAACAGCTAAACTTGACCCATCTTCCCTGCCCAGCCTCATCTACTAATAGAAGTCTGCATTCTACTCAAGTCTCTCAGATACCTTGCAGCCTCCATGGCCCTACTATTATTAGACCTTTTCTCAGACCCTTCTTCTGGAAAGCACCGCCATTATAATATCCTACAGGATCAACTCTAGGGTTGGCCCCTCGAGGAAGCCACTCTTCAAGCACACATTGCCTTGCCTCTGCTTGGGAGGAAAAGGGAATGTCCAGCAAGGATATCCCCTGACAGGTAGAAGGTCTTTTATTGCTCCCCCACCTCCCCACAGAGACACTAAGCTTAGGACAGGCAGGCCAATGGAGGGGTGACCACTGTGGCAGGGCAGGATTCTGGTCACTTAGCTCAAGGGAGGGAGGAGAAGACACAGAAAGATAGACGCTTACTTACCGATCCACTGGAGGAAGAAGTCATAAACATATGCAGCCTTCGGGTCTGCAGGACAAGGAGACATCAATCAAGGAGAAATAGGACATTCTCAAATGAGGCATAGTGATAAATTAGGTAGGGATGTGGTCATTCTTTTCCTAGAGTCTAGACACAAGTCCGGACCTCTCCCAACTTCATCCCTAGGGCCATTATTCCCAGGAAACCCCACCCTCTCTCCAGGGCACCTTACCCCCTCGGCTGTATACAGCTTTAGCATAGTCAGGCTCATAGATGTTCAGGAAAACAACAAATTGTCCAAGCCAGAGTGGGTGGGCATAGGGGAACTGTTCGGTCCAAGTTACCACCTTGTCCAGGCCTCCTGTCTTCTGGATCTGAAACAATAACAGAAGACAAAGACCACACATGAGCCCAGAACTCCCTACAGACTCCAGGTTTCTGGGCAGAGAAGGAAGGATACTGTCCAGACCCCCGGAATCTACTTCCATCCTCCTGTTTCATGTACATTTCTAATACCCTCTCCAGTCCCAGAGCTGCTGCTCTAAATCCAGGAATCCTTGTCTCACCCAAACCACTCCCCTCCAAGACCCAGGAGATTATCCTACCACCAGCTGTGCCTTCTCTGCAGGTCTGGCCCATGTTCTACAGAGTTTGCTGTAATCTCCCTGCAGAATCATCTTTCTGAATCCTCAATTCCACCCAAAAGGTTGCATTATGCGTGCAATGGCAAGGAGCAAAAATGATAAAAAAATCATCTTTACCTATAGATAAAAGGAACACGCTTGCCACCTTCCTCCTTTCTGGCTGGCATCCCTGAACTTCTCCCTCCTGCCCTGTCTCTCTTCTTTTCTGCATGCACTTGAAGTGACCGAGGTAATACCATCTTGTTCTGACTTCATTTTGTATCTACTTAGATAATTCTCAACACTCTTCCCTCCCAATAGCCATGTGTGTCTTGGCAACACATTTCTGTGACTCCAAATATGACCCAGATGTATTAACCAAAATAATTGTCACGTTATGTCTAAATAACTAAATAATATTACAAGTTTACTCTGACCCTTATCTAGCATTGATGTAATTGTGGGTTTTGTCTTTAGAAGTGCTGTACCCCTGAATTTTGGCACCAAGAAGCTCTGAAGCATTAACCTAATATTGGTTGCCACTCAAAGTAAAGAACTCTGATACTCTTAATTGGATTAATTACTCTTAATTAATTACTTAATTTGATTAAATCTTCTTAATTGGATACTCTTGAATGTGTTGTTCCGAAGCTTGGAGTTCCTTACATTCTGCTCCTGTCTTTCCCAGCTCCAGGCAGCATTCCTGTGCCCATCTGTAGCAACCCAACCACAGACATGAGAACTTGGCCTCAGTCACAGACTGCCATGGCCTCCCTAGAGACAGCCTTCTCCTATGAGCCTTGATTGTCCCCAGGAGCCCATAAGAGTGAAGACAGCTCTCAGCATCTGGACCCATTTTGCAGCTGCAATCCCTCAAAATGACTGCTGAGACATTGCTCTTCTATGGGTCATGTGGTTGCTGGCAAACTTCTCTGAGTTATACAACAAATGCCTCAGATTCATCCTCTAGTGCCCTAACCATGGCTGCCACTATCAGATCTTGGACAGATTGTTTTCTCAGAAAGGAAGGAAACAGGAAAACAGGGCATAAAGATAAGTCACTGCACCCAGCTCCAGAGCATCCTGCCCCCACCCCTTCATTTGCACCAGTGTTAAACCCAGCAGCAGTGAGCAATGGGAAGGACTTGCTCTCCAATAGTCTGAGTAAGTTACACTTCAGGAATCAGATCAGAATGGGACGTCAATGAAGCTTCATTGAACCATGACCTCTTCATAAGTGGGAACAGTGCATTCAAAGGCCAACGGAACTATCTCAAGAGATAGAGCTGACCAGAAATCGTGACTGAGCTTCCTTCCTGTCAACAAATCCACTCAGGCCATTCCCTAATGGATCTAAAGATCAGTTGGGCAGTGTCCAAGGAACAAGTTCCCTGCTTCTCCAGTGTGAGGCAGCTACAGTGCTCTTGGGGACTGCTTGAGAATAAAATTTATCTGCGTGGGGAGATGGCTCAGTAGGGAGAAGCACTTGCTTCCCAGGCATGAAGGCCTGAATTTGAACTCCAGCCCTCTACTTAAAAGACAGACATGGTGGTTAGCATCTGTAAGCCAAGGGTGAGATAGAAAGATGGAGGGAGGGGCTTGCTGACCTGCCAGTGTTTCCAAAATGGAGAGCTCCAGGTTTAGTAAGAAATCTTCTCTAAAAAAGTGAGATATTCATAGGAATGAACATGGGAACCCCAATGGAGGAGGTGTGGGAAGGAGTGTAGGAACTAAAGGGGTTTGCAACCCCATGGGAGGAACAAGAATATCAACCAACCAGACCCCCCACACACACAGAACTCCCAGGAACTAAACCATCAATCAAAGAATACACATGGAGGGACCCATGGCTCCAGCTGTATATGTGGCAGAGGATGGCCTTGTCTGGCATCAAAAGGAGGGGAAGCCCTGGGTCCTGAGAAGGCTTGATGCCACTGTGTAGGGCACAGGGACAGGAGTGGGGTGGGGAGTACCCTCATGGAGGCAGGAAGAGGGAGTGGAGTGGAGGGTTTTCAGGGGTGGAAACTGGGAGGGAGACAACATTAGAAATGTAAATAAACAAAATAACCAATAAAAAATGAAATACTGATCAGCGGTTAAGAGCTATACCGCTCTTGTGAAACACCCAGCTCCCAGCACCCACAGGGGTCTGCCTATAACCTCCTGCAATCTAACTCCTGGGAATTTGACACCCTCTTCTAAACTCTGACAGCACTTAAACTCACATGTGCACATCCCCACACTACACCCACATGCACACCAACACACACTTAGGCAGTTTAATTCTTAAAAGTCTTTTCTAAGAGACTGGATTGTTGGCTCTGCAGTTAAAAGTACTGCCTGCTCTTACAGAGGATCTAGGTTCTGTTCCCATCATCCACATAGTGGCTCACAACCATTTGCAAGGTCCAGGGTCCCTGAGACCCTCTTCTGGCCTCTGTGAGCACCAGACACACATGTGATACACTGGTGTATATGAAGAAAAAACCCATATAAATAAAATGAAGTGAGTTTTCTAATCTTCTCAAAAAATGAATATGTAAGGTAGAGAGCCATAGAAGACATCCAATATCTGGTTTACACACACACACATACACACGATCATCTACGTTTGAGACAGAGGTGAATGGTTAGAAACACCAACAACTGGGGGTAGAAGACAGGGACTCCTCTTCCACAACATGCTAGGTCCCAACACAAGAGCTCAGGTATCTCCAGTATGATACCTAAACTCCTTCTCAGTTCAGTTATTTTTGGACTGTCCAGATTCTTAACAAGATCTCTCAGTCCCTGAACTGAATGGCACCTGCCAGGAACCCTTCCTATGAGTCTGTGTGGTGCCCTCTGAGGCCACTCAGGGAAGTCTTGTGGGGATCACCTTAGTAGCTCTCCTTCTGGGCGGGCTATCCCTTGGTGTTCTTGTGTGTCTAGTGTCAGTCATCCTGACCCTTTAGGTACTCTTCCTACCACATACAAGACAATTAGGGCCCAGAATGCATGAGGAGTCCCTAGTTCAGCTTTGACTTGAATCCTGAACCAATATGTGTCCTTAAGTGGACACCTTAACCCCTTTGAATTTCAACTTCCCCATCTTTTCTCACGCTAGGGAAACAAATCCACATTCTGCCCTTCACATTCTCAGGTTGAGGTGTGAATCCAACCATGCAGAGGTGCCAAGTCCTGGAGGAATGCAATGGCACTGTGCCTGTGGTTGGTTCCCTAGGAAACTTTTATAGCCCTCAAGATCAGCCTCCCACTCCAATCTTAGCATGGTCTCCTGGTGTCGAGCCAATGCCCTTCAGATAGTTATACTGGCATGAAGAAGCTGAAGCTAGGCTGTGTTTCAGGCTCTCTGTGTACTTTCAAGATAGAACACCTGGAAAGAAGAGAGCAGACAGCTCTGGCACGGAATTGTGAGAGAATGGACTATATGCTATTAAAGCCCATTGCTTGAGGACTAACTTCCCCAATCCTGAGGAAAGCAGGTAAGCACAAAGGGGGCACAGAGAAAGGGGAATTAAAAGTCCTCCCAAATGCCTCTCATGCTCTTTTAGAATGTGACCTCACCCTTCCACACTTGGCAGAGACCCTCCCAAGTCATCCTGATCCCTCACCTCCCTTCCCCACCACTCTCCATCTTCTGTGGACCTCTCACCCTACAATCTATCCTTTTGTGCTCATTCATTCAGGCATGCCTGTACTATCCCAAGTTTTGTGCTGTATCCTGAGGGCATGAGAATAAATCAGACCAAGTCCGCCACTCTCCAAAAGTCTCAAACTAGTAGAAAAGCTGTAAGATGCTAAAATTAAAAGAATGGAGCAGAAGTGGACCCCTGGGGAAGCACCTTCATCCTCCTGGGAGCAGAGAAGGCTCTAGTGTCTGTTTTCTCTCACCCAAGACATCCTCCTCCCACGCATAGTGTTCAATGGTACAGGTAAGTTCATAGGTTATCCCCAACAAGTAAGGGGCAAAAATCAGATTAGAGACCAAATTCATTTCCAGTGTCAATTCCCCAGATGGAAGAAGAAAGAGGTAGAAAGAATGACACCCGCTTTTGAGACTTCATCTCTGACATCCATGCCTGGGCTCCCAAACCTGCCTGTAGCTCAAAGCACTCCAGAAGACTTAGTCTCGGGGTCCTAGTTCCAATCTAAGATGTTAGTCTCCAGATGTTTGGGGAGGTGTGTGGAGGATCTGTTCCTCCTGCCTGATTCCAAACCCTTATCTTGTGTTCAGAAGGTCTGGATCCCCAAGACAAGAGGAGTTCCTGAGACTGGATGCTAAGGTGAACCCCTCCTGAGCTGCCTTAACAGGCGACCCAACCAGGATCTGAACCTGGGGAAATGCCAGAGTTCCTCAGCCAGACAAAGGAGAGAGAAAAGGTACCTCCCAGCTTTGGGGGTACCACCCTCTCAGACACGTTGGGATGCATCAGAAGACAGCACTTTCCTCTGTTTTTACTTTGAATGTCCTCCTGCATAGAGAAGGACACTTCGTGACTGCCTAGTTGTCGGGTCGAACTTTGAGGATTTAATTTCTCCCGGGTGTGATCTATCAACAAGCCTCCACACCGACTTGCATTCTGTGCCTCAAAATAATGGGCCGGGTGTGGTGGCGCACGCCTTTGATCCCAGCACTCGAGTGAGTTCCAGGACAGCCAGGGCTACACAGAGAAACCCTGTCTCAAAAAACCGAAAACCAAATAAATAAATAAATAAATAAATAAATGAATGAATAAATAATGGGAACGCATCTCAGGCCTTCTTAAGCTGCCACTTTGAAATGTTGCATTGCTTCTGAAGCCAGCTTGAAAGTCAGGGGTGGGAAAGCTGACTAGGAGCCGTGGTTCCAGGCCTCACCCTCTTGTCTAAATTGATGACCTCCCTTCCCAGCCCCCTCCCGGGGGGATTAGAGCCAACTCCCCCATAGCCCCACATACCTCAAGGGCATCTCCCATATCCCCACATACCTCAAGGGCATGACCAAAAAGCCAGTGCGTGGGGGGGCCTGGGAAGCTGTCCAAAGCCCTGGCCAGTTTCTGCCTCTGAAACAGCAGGCTGAAGAGCTTGAGGACAGTTACCATCAGGATCACTACAGAAGCCCACAGGCCGAGGCGGGAAAGGCTCGGAGAGAGGAAGCTGAGTGCCATGGCTAAACTCGCAGGACCCAGGCTCCAACTGCCTCCAGCTGCACCCCCTGGATTGTCTTATACTCTGGATATAGGCACTGAGCCAGTCCCCACCCCCTTTGCCACACCCAACAACTAGCAGCAGCTCAAACTGGGCCGAGTGCCATAGGGCGAAAATAGCTGCCTCAAAGCTCATAGGCACCAAAGGATATAGTATGATTAACTGCTATCAAAATGTAGCTTCATAGAAACCAGACCTAATAGAAACCAGATCATGAACATCCCACCTTGGTCTCTTGGAGCAGAGAACAGGGGGCACTTCTCTGTGTGATCACTAGAATAACAACTGCCTTTCTGTTTTATCGTGTATGTTCAAGGGACTTTATACACACTATCTCACTTAAACTCCCCAAAGAGGTCATAGGTCCTCATCCTTTATCTGTGTTCCAGATAAAATCATCTGTGCTTTCTCATTAGACAGCTGCCACCGTCCCCGTGATGTGGACCCATGACAGAAATGGTACTTTTGCCTGTTTTATAATGTTCCATGTCCCCTTTTTGAGAGATCCCCAGAAGGATAGGAGGAAAATGAACTATACCCAAAAGCACAGTACAATCTGGACAGGAATGTAGAATATACTTTCAAGATGATGAGGATTAATCATCAGATCCCTTTGGAATTGATGGAACCACTCAGGCCCAGTGATGAGTAGAGAAATACTCAGTTTCCCAGAAAGGCTGTGATTGCTCTGAAATGCCACAGCCAAGGGTTTTCTGTTGAAGGACCCACCTTGCCAGGAAATGCCTGCTGTTTCTCCCTCCAAAAGAGAATTGTACCATTCATGGCAACCACAGAGCACACTTACCACCAATGTTCGGGTAAAGGCCTTTGATGTAAGTCTCCTTTCAGAAGGGTAGATGGGGTCGTAAAGCATGAAACATGATCTGGCATGGCATGCATAAATTAACAACAAGAAGGGACAAGAACACTGTTCCCACAAACTGGTAGGACCTGCACTTGCTAGATATAACATTGGCAAACGGAACTGTGCCCCAAGCTCTTTCTTTTTCCACTTTCCAGCCTCCTACTGGTGTGCCCCATAGTCATCCAAATCAGAAAGGAAGCAGTGAGGACCTAAAGGAGGGTCAATCTGTGGGAGTCAGATTTTCAGCAATGACAGAAAGACAAAGACTGAGTATTGTACAGAGGTGACAGGGCCAAACCAGCACACAGATGGGCTTGGAACTCCAACAGCAGGTCCTGACTCAGAAAATGGTGAGTTGGTGAGTTGTCAACCTGGCTTTGTAGTCCCTTCTGGCAGAGGAGACCTGGAAGATAGCATAGCAGACCCACCCACAGGCCGAGAAACAAGAGATAATATGATGAAAGGAATTCTGAAAGCTCCTTCTTCATTGGTTTATCCCCCTTCTGAAAAATCCATATCCATCCCAATGAAAATGCAGTTCACCCAGGTCAGAGAATTAGGGACCATGATAAGCTCTCTGCTGAGTTTTCACATTTTTAGAGTGAATTTGTATATGGCATGCTGACCCCCAGGAAGTGTGATAAAGGACCTAAGGGAGCTTCTCTGAAGCTTCCATCCACTGGGATTAGCCTAGCTCTCCAGGCTACCATAGAAAACACTTGCTGTGGAAAGAAGTTTGGAGATAAGGCACCAGCCAGTAGTATGCTGTAATGGGCTGCAACTGGGACTCAATGGCAGATTACACATCTTCTCTCAACGTTCAGTTCAATGACATCACACTAGCAGCTAGGAACTGACCATTGTAGGAGCATTAACATCACAGAAATTGCAAATATTACCATGGCTTTCTCCCCTAGGAAACCAGCTATTAAATGTTTCCCAACATGCCATTGGCCCAGATCCCAGGTTTAAAGTATTGCTTATCCAGTGGCACTTGACTAAGAAACTATTATGACTCAGGCCTGCAGGGACACTGGAGGCCCCTTTATAGAGCCTCAAAAAGGACATTTGCAAATCTAGAATTGTCACTTGTCAGAGAAAGACTAAGGCTATAAACTCAGGGAAAGGAAGGTACCAGAGGGAAAGCCACTGCCTTTATCCAGTAGCTCTTCTTCTCCAGGAAGCCCCCCTCCAGTGCCTTTCTGTCCTAAAAACACCGATTCTAGCCTTGATTGGCACTCTTCTTGACTGTGTGCACTTTTTTCTTTCAAATGCTTTCAATCTGTCACATTCCGGAGACCAAGTGTGCCTTTCCCTTGCTTTGCACAGAACAGAAAGGCACTCAGTGGGGTGACAACCATATTCATGAAACAACCTCAAAAAGCTGCACTGTGATGTAGAAGTGGAGACCACAGGGTCACCAGCCACTCACAACATGATCATGTTTTGTGTGGTGTGGTGTATGTGCGTGTGTGTGTGTGTGTGTGTGTGTGTGTGTCTGTGTGTCTGTGTGTGTGTGTATGTGTGTGTCTGTGTCTGTGTGTGTCTGTCTGTGTCTGTGTGTGTGTCTGTGTCTGTGTGGTATGTCTGTGTGTGTCTGTGTGTGTGTGTGTGTCTGTGTGTGTGTGTCTGTGTGTGTGTGTCTATGTGTGTGTGTGTCTGTGTGTGTCTGTGTGTCTGTCTGTGTCTGTGTGTGTCTGTCTGTGTCTGTGTGTGTGTCTGTGTGTGTCTCTGTGTGTGTCTCTGTGTGTGTGTGTCTGTGTGTGTGTCTGTGTGTGTGTGTCTGTGTGTGTGTGTCTGTGTGTGTCTGTGTGTGTCTGTGTGTGTCTGTGTGTATGTGTGTCTGTGTGTGTGTCTGTGTGTGTGTGTCTGTGTGTGTGTGTCTGTCTGTGTGTGTGTCTGTGTGTGTCTGTGTGTGTCTGTGTGTGTCTGTGTGTGTGTGTGTGTGTGTGTGTAGATAGCAGAGGTTAATGTTCGGTGTTTTCCACCATTGCTTTCCATCCTTTTTTTTTTTTTTTTTTTTTTTTTTTTGACAAAGTCTCTCCTGAACGTGGAGCTCACTTGTTTTGCTAGACTACCTAGGCAGCAAATCCAGGGTTATTCTGTCTCTGCCTCCCCAGAGCTAGGATTACAGGTGTGCACCATCAAGCCTGGATTATTTCATAAGAGATCTGGGAATATAAAAAATAAAAATTAAGAAAAGCAGATTCTTAGTCTTCAAATCCAATCTATTTTTCATGATTGCTACTTTTCATTGAGTCTGAGTAACAAGATATCAGAGATGAAAAATGGCTCCTATTCTGGGTTAAGTTTCCTCAAAAGACTTCTATAATCCCTGCTGCCTCTAGAAATCATGTTGCCACCCACGAGCTGCTGCCAGCTGCTAGTGCAGAGAAGCTTTGTCTGCGGTGATAGCAATGACTACAGACTCATAACTAAAAAAAAAAAAAAAAGTCCAGACATGAAGCTATGGAAGAAAGTCCTTAATTTTTTTTAATAATGATGCCGAACTATAGCTCTTCACTGCTGATGGTTTCTGGTGGGGGTTGGGGGAGTCGGCTCAGTTATCTTTAAAGGGGACTGGCCACTGGGAGTTTGAGCATGCTCCAATGAGTATATATAGGAAGCACAAATTGGACTTGGTGGAGTCTGGGGAAGAGGGGCACAATGGTGGGAGGGTGGACCTGGGAGAAATAGAAAGCAAGTACAATCACAGTACATTGAAATGAAATTGCCAAATAATAAAAATAGTGTGTTGGGGAACAACAACAACATCAACAACAGCAAACCTTTCAATAAAATCAGCATAGTTTATTATTTTGTCAGATAGGTTGTTGTTTTAGGGTTTTTGTTTTGTTTTGTTTGTTTGTTGTTTTAACGATGGGATTGATTTGCTGTTTACATTAGTTTACAAAAAATACGTTATATCCAATATATATAAATAACTCAAGAAGGTGGACTCCAGAAAGTCAAATAACCCCATTAAAAAATGGGGCTCAGAACTGAACAAAGAATTCTCACCTGAGGAATACCGAATGGCAGAGAAACACCTGAAAAAATGTTCAACATCCTTAATCATCAGGGAAATGCAAATCAAAACAACCCTGAGATTCCACCTCACACCAGTCAGAATGGCTAAGATCAAAAATTCAGGTGACAGCAGATGCTGGCGAGGATGTGGAGAAAGAGGAACACTCCTCCATTGTTGGTGGGATTACAAGCTTGTACAACCACTCTGGAAATCAGTCTGGCGGTTCCTCAGAAAATTGGACATAGTACTACCGGAGGATCCAGCAATACCTCTCCTGGGCATATATCCAGAAGATGTCCCAACCGGTAAAAAGGACACATGCTCCACTATGTTCATAGCAGCCCTATTTATAATAGCCAGAAGCTGGAAAGAACCCAGATGTCCCTCAACAGAGGAATGGATACAGAAATTATGGTACATTTACACAATGGAGTACTACTCAGCTATTAAAAAGAATGAATTTATGAAATTCCTAGCCAAATGGATGGACCTGGAGGGCATCATCTTGAGTGAAGTAACACAATCACAAAAGAACTCACACAATATGTATTCATTGATAAGTGGATATTAGCCCAAAACTTAGGATACCCAAGATATAAGATACAATTTGATAAACGCATGAAACTCAAGAAGAATGAAGACCAAAGTGTGGACACTGTGCCCCTTCTTAGAATTGGGAACAAAACACCCAGGGAAGGAGTTACAGAGACAAAGTTCGTAGCTGTGATGAAAGGATGGACCATTTAGAGACTGCTGTATCCAGGGATCCGTCCCATAATCAGCTTCTAAACGCTGACACCATTGCATACACTAGCAAGATTTTGCTGAAAGGACCCAAATATAGCTGTCTCTTGTGAGATGATGCCGGGGCCTAGCAAACACAGGAGTGGATGTTCACAGTCAGCTATTGGATGTATCACAGGGCTCCCAATGGAGAAGCTAGAGAAAGTACCCAAGGAGCTAAAGGGATCTGCAACCCTATTGTTGGAACAACATGATGTACTAACCAGAACCCCGGAGCTCTTGTCTCTAGCTGCATATGTATCGAAAGATGGCCTAGTCGGCCATCAATGGAAAGAGAGGCCCATTGGACTTGCAAACTTTATATACCCCAATATAGGGGAATGCCAGGGCCAAAAGAATGGGAATGGGTGGGTAGGGAAGTGGGGGGCGCTATGGGGGACTTTTGGGATAGCATTGGAAATGTAATTGAGGAAAATATGTAATAAAAATATTAAAAATCAAAAAAAAATACGTTATAAAAACTGGGACCAAAAATAGGCTCAGGTCTGGAAAGATGACTCAGCAGTTAAAAGCACTTGTTGCTATTCCAGAGGACTCAGATTTGGTTCTTAGCACCCACATGTTGGCTCACAACCATTTATAACTCCATTTTGGGAACTGACACTCTCTTCTGACCTCCACAGGAACCAGGCACACTTGCAAACATTCAAACCACAAAAATAAATAAATATAAAATAAACAAATAAAAATGTAGATTCTTAAAAGGGAACCAACTATTCTACAAGATCTATCTATCACTGAGTGTGTGTGTGTGTGTGTGTGTGTGTGTGTGTGTGTGTGTGTGTGTGTGAGTGTGTGTGTGTGTACTCCTCCTGACCAGGTAGGCTTAGGCAGTATTAAAAAGATAGCTGAGAGCTGAGCTGTTGCCCTCCCTCTCCTTTGCAGTCCTGAGCTTGCAGTCCCAGGTCTTGGTTGCTGCGTCCTTGGCTGGCGTCAGAAAAATGGCTACAAACTTTCTAGTGCGTGAGAAGATCTGGTTTGACAAGTTTAAATATGACAACACAGAAAGGAGAGTCTTCGAGCAGATGAATGGGCCTGTGATCTCTGGCTCTCTCCAGGAGAATGGTGCCTGCGTGATCCTCTGAGGCACTGCAAGAGCCAGAAAGAACAGCCAGAAATCCTTGGCTGGAAACTCAGGCCCTGAAGCCTCCAGGGGATCTGGTGGAGACCACAGTGAGATCATTGTGAGGATTGCCAGTCTGGAAGTGGAGAACCAGAACCTTCATGGCGTGGTACAAGATTTGCAGCAGGTCATTTCCAAGTTGGAGGCCCGGCTGAGCACTCTGGAGAAGAGTTCACCTATTCCCCAAGCCACAGCCCCACAGACCCAGCATGTCTCTCCTATGTGTCAAGTGGAGCCCCCAAATAAGAAAGGAGCCACACCAGCAGAGGATGATTAGGACAATGTCATTTACCTGTTCGGCAGTGGCGAGGAAGAAGAAAAGGAGGCTGACCGAATACAGGAGGAGCGGCTACACCAGTACACGGAGAAAAGGGCCAAGAAGCCCACACCTGTGGCCAAATCCTCCATCCTTTTGGATGTTAAACCTTGGGATGACGAGACTGACATAGCCCAGCTAGAGACTTGCGTGCATTCCATCCAATTGGACGGGCTGGTTTGGGGGGCCTCCAAGCTCCTTGCCCGTTGGCTATAGTATCCGGAAGCTGCAGATCCAGTGTGTGGTGGAGGATGACAAAGTGGGCAACAACTTACTCGGAGAGGAGATCACCAAGTTTGAGGAGCATGTGCAGAGTGTCGACATCACAACTTTCAACAAGATCTGAAAGTCTGAGAGTGTGTGGTTTCATGTGTGTGAGGACCTGCTGAGATTAAAGACTGATACTACGGGAAAGAAGAGAGAGAGAGAGAGAGACAGACAGACAGACAGACAGACAGACAGACAGACAGAGACAGAGACACAGAGACAGAAGAGACAAAAAGAAAAGAAAAGAAAAGAAAAGAAAAGAAAAGAAAAGAAAAGAAAAGAAAAGAAAAGAAAGAAAAGAAAAGAGAGAAAAGAGGAAAGAAGAGGAAAGAGGAAAGAGGAAAGAGGAAAGAGGAAAGAGGAAAGAGGAAAGAGGAAAGAGGAAAGAGGAAAGAGGAAAGAGGAAAGAGGAAAGAGGAAAGAGGAAAGAGGAAAGAGGAAAGAGGAAAGAGGAAAGGAAAAGAAAAGAAAAGAAAAGAAAAGAAAAGAAAAGAAAAGAAAAGAAAAGAAAAGAAAAGAAGAGAAAAGAAAAGAAAAGAAAAGAAAAGAAAGAAAAGAAAAGAGAGAAAAGAGGAAAGAAGAGGAAAGAGGAAAGAGGAAAGAGGAAAGAGGAAAGAGGAAAGAGGAAAGAGGAAAGAGGAAAGAGGAAAGAGGAAAGAGGAAAGAGGAAAGAGGAAAGAGGAAAGAGGAAAGAGGAAAGAGGAAAGAGGAAAGAGGAAAGAGGAAAGAGGAAAGAGGAAAGGAAAAGAAAAGAAAAGAAAAGAAAAGAAAAGAAAAGAAAAGAAAAGAAAAGAAAAGAAAAGAAGAGAAAAGAAAAGAAAAGAAAGATAGCTGAAAGTTTCCATTGCTGAAGACAACACTTACACAACTCATTCAACATGACAAATTAGAGCTGGTACCTATATAGAGCCTGCACCCCTACTTTCCAGAATCATGGATACATGAAGATACTCTGTACTCTTATCAAGGGAGAAATGTAAACCCCAAGCCAACCACAAACCCTTTATCTACAGTAATGTAATGCCTATACAATATGCTGGTGCAGTGGTGGCACAAAGCTTATGGAAATAACCCACCAACAACTGATTTGACTTAAGACCTACTCCATAAGATGGAACCCATACTTGACACTGCTTGGGTGACCAAACACCTGAGACTAATAGATACCCCAAGGACCTCAGGTAAAACCAAAGAATATTGGTCTAAAACAACAAAAAAAAAAAAGTAAAACTATGTAGTAATAAAATGACTCCTGATTATATTCTGCTATACTCATAGCTCAGCACCTTGCTCAGCCAGCCATCATCAGAGAAGCTTCCTCCTGCAGCAGATGGGAACAAATACAGAGACCACAGCCAGACATTATGTAGAGTGAGAGACCTTGGAACACTCAGCCTTACATGGGTGTCTGCATCAGATCCCTCCCCTTAGAACTCAGGGAACTGTGGAAGAAGAGACAGAAAGTTTAAGAGCCAGAGGAGATGGAGGGTACCAAGAAAGCAAGGCCCTCTAAATCAACAAGAGCAAAGTTCATATGAACTCACAGAGACTGAAGCAGCAGGCGCAGGCCTCCTCAGGTCTACATCAGCTCCTCTGCCTATATTATGGCTTCCAGTTGAGTGTTTCTATGGGATTCCTGAATATGTAAACAGGTGGTTCTCTGACTCGTATGCCTTATCTTGTGACTCTTTTTCTTCTGTTGGTTTGTTTGGTCTACACTCTATATGATAATTTTTGTTTTATCTTATATTTATTTTGTTATATTTTTTAAGCAAATGAATGAATAAATGTAAACCTAGCCACTGGGGTAAAGGTTAACAACTGAATTGTCACTCATACATCCTAGGAGAGGGAAAAATGGTTTTCTCCAATGGTGTGACAGCAAGTACATCCACCCCTCCAGATCAGACCTCATGTTCAAGGGTAGATAACCAACCTATGATAGACGCCACAGTTTTGTGTGTATATGTGTGCTTTCATATGATTACATTATGATGTTTTGGGTTTTGGGGGGAGGGGTTTTGTTTTATTATTTTTTTCTTGGTTTTGGTAAGTTTGTAGTTGTATTGAGTTTTTATTTATTATTTGAGAAAGAACTTAAAGTTAGATGGGTAAGGGGAAGGGAAGGAGGATCTGAAAGGACTTGGCGGCAGAAGAGAATAACATCAAAATATATTTATATTTTAAAATGTTTTAAATAATCAAACTATAATAAAGAAAAATCTAAAAAGAAACGTTTGCTGTAACAGAACTGAAACCTCACAACTCTCCTATACAGTCCTGTTTTTTATTAGGACTCAGAATTAATGTTATAAATTTATCATTTTCAAGCATTATAAATTAAGATATTTTCTATACAAATCTTCTACAAAACATTGTAAGGACTGCAAAACTTTATACTCCCATTCTCTTGTCTCACTCAGAAAATCAGAGCATACTTTTCTGCCAGGTCATTTATACCAAGACAAACACCAAGCTAAAACTCACCAATTTCTCTTTGTTTTTGTCATATGCCCCAGAGCAAAGCACAGCATCATCGGGTAAGTGAGATACCACTGGTAAAGACTCGGGTCAATATCAGGTCTGGCAGGAGAGCTCCACATAGAAAGAGACTGAGGAAATACTTAGAGCCTTAAAAGGCTAATGGTTTAGACCTCTGATTGTTATGGCTTCTTCTAATTCACAACAAGGATAAGACTTTGAGTATATTATGCTACACATTCTTATCTACACATGAAACAGCTTTTTAGGACATTATGAACAAGTATCTCAAGATATCTTACTATTTCCAGAGAGCCTCGAGAGATGGCTCAGCAGTTAAGAGCACTGACTGCTCTTCCAGAGGTCCTGAGTTCAATTCCCAGCAACCACATGGTGGCTCACAACCATCTGTAATGGCATCCAATGCCCTCTTCTGGTGTGTCTGAAGACAGCAACAGTGTACATATATACATAACATAAATAAATAAATAAATCTTTAATATTCCCAGAGAAATGTTTACATGAATTAGCAGAGGAAAAGCACATGAGAGGTTGGAGAACCTGTTCAGCCCTTTACCAGCAGGAGACATGTGGTACCACACCCATAACCACTGAGCTAACTCTCCAATCCTACTTTTGAGATTTTGGTTCAATAGGATAACAGCTACCATAGGGACACAACAATGAGGGCACAGCAAATTACATAATGTATTTGTACTTTGTTCCGTAAGAAGGAATCTATGTGTACACTCTGCTAATGGTTTATTTGCTCTGCATTAACCTTTGGTCTAGATGCCGTCCAAATGCCTGTCTCAAGAGGAATTCAAGATTCAAAGGTCTTGGTGTTTGAGAACCTTCCCCTGTTCCAGGAAGATAAGAAAAACATCCACACCACAGAGTCTCAGTAACAAGACTGACCACCTGACCACAGAGGTGATCAAACCATGGGACGATTGCTTCTCCTCCCCCTCTTTATAATGTCTGCTGGCTAAGATGAGATGGGAGATATACCTGTGAGACATTAACCCATTACCTTCTCAGATTCTTGGCTCTCTGGATAAAATACTGCTTAAAGATTCCATTTCTGGTTTGTACGTGTGTTGGAGTCATTCTAGACAACCACACATGGCATGAGCCAACCCAGGGAAACGGGTTTTTAAAGTTACCTCTAAGTTAGGATAATTTTTGTCTTAGAAACCAGACATATAAGAGATACGATTTAAAACAATGTTTCTTTAATGAGATATTAAAAGCTGCACCATTGTGCATTCATATAGAAGAACTGGCAGTCAAACTTTGTAACATGAAAGTAATATACTTGGCATTGATTCTAGAGAGAAGTAAGGACTGGTACCTAATCAATTATGGCAAATGGATGTCTGATTTTGGAAAAGTAACTAACAAGGCTTTAGAAAAGTTGTTGGCTGAGTGTACTCTCTCCAAAAGGACAATAGGATCGCCTTCCAATCTCTGTACGATGAGACTGTCAGCAAGAGACTTTATGAAGTTTCTTAGCACTTGGTACCTTCTTGAGGGCTACTCACAGCATAGGTACTGACTAGAGATGGTCCAAGAGGGAAAAAGAATCACAAGAGAGATCCACCAAAAGAAAGCAACAACATCTTTCATCGTTTGTCTTACAAGTGGCATGTCACCATTTCTGACATAATCTATCAGATAGACACCAATGAACCTGGTACTATGTGGAAGAAACTAAACAAGTATACTGATTCCTAGAGACATTGATGATTAAGGGCCCTCTTAAAGGTTGACCTTTCCAAGACATTAAAATATTGGTGGATTCAAGGTTCAGTCTCACATACCCTGCCCCTCCCCTCTCCCTTCTCTCAGGAGGCAATTCCTCACCCCCCCCATTAGTATCTCAATAATTGTCAAATATATATACCCCACCTAAGCCACCCTTCTGAACTCCATATAAGCACATTCTGACATTACCAGAAAACATCACAAAGTCCACTTGCCAACATAATTTCCCCCAACCAAACTTGATAAAAACTTGTACATCTCTGGAAAGAACCCAGATGCCCCTCAACAGAGGAATGGATACAAAAAAAATGTGGTACATTTACACAATGGAGTACTACTCAGCTATTAAAAAGAATGAATTTATGAAATTCCTAGGCAAATGGTTGGACCTGGAGGGCATTATCCTGAGTGAGGTAACCCAATCACAAAAGAACTCAAATGATATGTACTCACTGATAAGTGGATATTAGCCCAGAAACTTAGAATACCCAAGATATAAGCTACAATTTGCAAAACACATCAAACTCAAGAAGAATGAAGACCAAAGTGTGGACACTTTGCCCCTTCTTAGAATTGGGAACAGACCACCCATGGAAGGAGTTACAGAGACAAAGTTTGGAGCTGAGACAAAAGGATGGACCATCTAGAGACTGCCATATCCAGGGATCCATCCCATAATCAGCCTCCAAACGCTGACACCATTGCATATACTAGCAAGATTTTGCTGAAAGGACCCAGATATAGCTGTCTCTTGTGAGACTATGCCGGGGCCTAGCAAACACAGAAGTGGATGCTCACAGTCAGCTATTGGATGGATCACAGGGCCCCCAATGGAGGAGCTAGAGAAATTACCCAAGGAGCTAAAGGAATCTGCAACCCTATAGGTGGAACAACATTATGAACTAACCAGTACCCCAGAGCTCTTGACTCTAGCTGCATATGTATCAAAAGATGGCCTAGTCGGCCATCACTGGAAAGAGAGGCCCATTTGACTTGCAAACTTTATATGCCCCAGTACAGGGGAATGCCAGGGCCAAAAAGTGGGAGTGGGTGAGTAGGGGAGTGGAGGGAGAGGGTATGGGGGACTTTTGGGATAGCATTGGAAATGTAAATGAGGAAAATACCTAATAAAAATATTATTTTAAAAAAAACTTGTACATCTCATCTTAGTTACAGTTTCTGTTGCAGTTATAAAACACCACACCCATAAACAAGTTGGGGAGTGTATTAGTTAGGGTTTTACTGCTGTGAACAGACACTATGACCAAGGCAAGTCTTATAAAAAACAACAACATTTAATTGGGGCTGGCTTACAGGTTCAGAGGTTCAGTCCATTATCATCAAGGTGGGAGCATGGCAGTATCCAGGCAGGCATGGCGCAGGAGGAGCTGAGAGTTCTATGACTTCATCCAAAGGCTGCTAGTGGAAGACTGACTTCCAGGCAACTAGGGTGAGGATCTTATACCCACACCCACAGTGACACACCCATTCCAACCAGGTCACACCTATTCCAACAAGGCCACACCTTCAGATGGTGCCACTCCCTGGTCCAAGGATATACAAACCATCACATTCCACTCCCTGGTCCCCATAGACTTGTTAAAAAACATGAGTCTATGGGGGCCATACTTAAACATAGCATAATGCAAAATGCATTTAGTGCAACTTTCAAAGTCCTCATAGTCTATAACAGTTGCAACAATGTTAAAAGTCCAAAGTTCAAGGTCTCTTCTGAGATTCATTCAACTTAATTAACTGTAATCCCCAAAGCAAGGTAGGAAACCAGCTGGGCAAACTCCAAACTCTGCATCTCCATGGCTGATGTCAAAGTGGTCTTCAGATCTCCACTCCTTTTTCATTTTTTTTGACTGCAACAAATTGCTTCCTCCTGGGCTGGTTGCACTCCCTGTTAGCAGCTTTCCTCAGCATGTATCCCATGGCTCTGGCATCTTTGACATCTTTGAGTCTCCAAGGCAATTTCAATGGTACAGCTTCTTCTTTCAGTGTCTGGGATTCCACTTGATCTTTTGGACTCCTCCTAAGGACTGGCATCACTTCTCCATCTCTGTCCTCTGTAGCACTCTATGCTCAGGTTGATTCACTCCATTACGGCTGCTGTTCTTGGTGATCATCCCATGGTACTGACATCTCCAATACACTGGGGTGTTCCACTCCAACTAGGCTTCACCAATAGCCTCTCATAGGCTCTCTTCAGGGTGACAAGCCTCAAATCCTTTGCATGACCCCTTCAATCCTGGGCCATCAACTACCTTCTCCAATGGGCTTCCCTGGCCTCTCACAGTGCTAAGCCTCAGCTTCTCTCCATGATCCCTTCATTCCTTCACAAGCAGTACCACCTGAGTGATTCTTACACATTACCAAGTCCAGCCGCAGCATGAGGTACAACCTTGGGTATCTCTGGAACACAGCTTCTTTGTGCTCCCAGAAAACAATTTCCAGATTTCACCTCAACGATGCTGGTCTCTTCTTAATCACCGCTAATTCCTTAGCTCCAGCTAACCAGCATCAATTTTCCCAGTAGTTCCTTCCATTCTTAACTCTAGAGCCAGAGGCACATGGCTGAAGCTGCCGAGTTCTGCTGCTTACAGGAACTAGAACATGATCCCCTTGTATTATTACATTATCACTAGCTTTATGTTTTCTAAATCCTTCACTGCCTAAGCTTGGCTATCCTGGTTCTTGCTCTGTAGATTGACCTTGAATGTAGAGATCAGCATGCTTGTCTTATGGGATTAAAGGTGTGTACCACCATGCCTGGATCTAATTTAGCTGGGTAGGATCTTGCCCCAAGGTCCCACTCCCTTAATCTTTATCTCCTAGAACACAAGATTTTGCTCCATTTCACTTCCTGGTACTCCTTTAATACTCAAACCATATATTTTATATTTTTCCTTTCTAAGCTTGCTATGCTTGTTCAAACTTTTCTTCATAAGACTTAACCAGAGAACAAAGTCTCTGCTGGGCTTTTTTGAAACTTCTTTTGTCAATGCAATTAATCCAAGTCTCTTCACCTTAGCCTCAGGCAAACTTTTCAGACAAGGGCAAAAAGTAGCCACATTCTTCACCAAAATACCACAAAACCAGTCTTTATGCCACATTCTGAAATTCTTCTCCTTTGAAATCTCTTGGGCCAGGTCAACACAGTTCAAATTACTCCCAGCAACAAAGTCTTCCATATTCCTACTAGGATGACCCATTAAGCCCCATTTAAAGCATTCCACTGCTTTCCAAATCCAAAGTCCCAAAATCCACATTCTTTCAAATAAAAGCATGGTCAGGCCTATCACAGCAATACCCCACTCCTGGTACCAACTTCTGTATTAGTTAGGGTTTTACTGCTGTGAACAGACACTATGACCAAGGCAAGTCTTATAAAAAACAACAACATTTAATTGGGGCTGGCTTACAGGTTCAGAGGTTCAGTCCATTATCATCAAGGTGGGAGCATGGCAGTATCCAGGCAGGCATGGCGCAGGAGGAGCTGAGAGTTCTATGACTTCATCCAAAGGCTGCTAGTGGAAGACTGACTTCCAGGCAACTAGGGTGAGGATCTTATACCCACACCCACAGTGACACACCCATTCCAACCAGGTCACACCTATTCCAACAAGGCCACACCTTCAGATGGTGCCACTCCCTGGTCCAAGGATATACAAACCATCACAGGGAGGAAAGGTTTATTTCACCTTAAAACTCTCAGATCACACTCTGCTACTGAGGGAAGTCAAGGCAGGCACTCAAACAGTATGAATCTGAAGGCAAAAGCTAATGCAGAGGCCATAGTGAAGTAAAATTTACTGACTTTCTAATCATGGCTTGCTCAGCCTACTTTCTTATAGAACCCAGGACCACCAGCCAAGGGGTGGTACCACCCAAGTGATCTGGGCCTTCCCATATCAATCATCAATCAAGAAAATGTACCACAGGCTTGCCCACAGTCCATTCTGGTGGGGCTATTTTGTCAACTGAGGTTTCTTCTTCTCAAATAGGCCTCGCTTGTATCAAATTGACATAAAACTAGCCGGCACATGATCCTGTCCTCCATCCATTTTCTCTGAGTAGAGTTTAGATTTCCTCTAAATCTGATACCAATGCAGTGGATGGGTATAGTGGGCTTCCCATAGATCTCTCAAAACAGGGTTGTCACCCTGACATTCTCCTATTTCTAAGTGCACACATATCCCATTTGCATAACTGCTGCCATGGTCTTCCTAACTTGTCCTTTCAAATCCACTCTTGCCTCCCTCAGAGACGTTGTCCATACTTTATCCAGTAGTGTTTCGAGAAAGTTTCCATAGCATTGAGGACAAGTAGAGGTTGCCTCATGGAACTGCTCAGTTCTCCTGCTCCCCTTCAGCCTCATCATCTCACTCCATTCTCCCAGGCTCTGCCACCAGTCTCTCTGCAGGTATCCCAAACCATCTGCTCCCACGTGACTCCAGACCTTTGCCACAAGTTCTTTCCTTGACCAGGAACTCTTGATCCTATCTTTGCTAAGTCCCAGTGAGCTTACACTGTAAGCAGCACTTCCCATGGAACCTCCTATGAATTCCTAACCATAATGGATTCAGCTGAACAAGGATTCTCACATTTTGCAAAATTAGCATATTTTACCGACTTGCTCAATTTTTGTCTTCTGGACTAGAATTTAAGAGCCATGAAGTCGGAACACGACTGCTTGCCAGACCTCTGGCATGAAATAAATACTAGTAAACTGAAAGAAGAAAACTTGGTATACCCAGAAATCTACAAGGATGAAAATATTCCTAGAGTTCATGATTTAAGAAGTCCTTCTTCCCAGTCTCAGCATTAGTTTGCCTGCTGAGGCCTCATGGACTTTCCTCCTTCCACTTAGGCATTGGTCAGCACCTCATGTTTAAGTGGTCATGCTGGTGAGACTACGTGTGTCACTCTGACATTCCTAAGAGACATAGCCTCACAGCAAACTCCCTGATCCTCTGGCTCTTGCAATCTTCCTGCCCTGCTTTCTGCAATGTTCCCTGAGCCTTAGGTGTGGAAGTTAGTTCATAGATGTATCCATTTAGATTAGGCTTCACAACTTTGCATTTAGATCAGTTGTAGTTTTCTGTAATGGTCTTCATCGGGCACAAAGAGAAGTTTCTTTCTGGGTGAGGACTACACTTACCCATGTGTGAGGGGAAAAAAACAAATATTTAGAATGTACTTAAGTATTGTGCTGGTTTAGTAAATTGGTGGTTGTGGGCTCTCTATCAAGATCCATGACCTGAGTCTTGAACAGTTAACTATGTTTCCAGTATCAGGCGTGATTTCTCTCTGTCCAGTGGGCCTTAAGTCTAACTAGAGAGCTTTTGGGTTCTGTTGTGGGGAATACTAAAAATAGACCCACAGGCTTCCCACACTACTCCCAGCAACTCTCTGTCCCGGTGTGGTCCTGCTGCCTCTGTCTCTAGCAAGCCCGCACAACAACCAGTCACAGTATTCCCTCTGGTTCGCTTGTCTCTGGAGCTGCTAGTTCCTTTTCAGCCATAAGCCCCTGTGGTCGGCAGTCCTACATTCCAGTAACCCAGTAAAACAAAACTCTTGAAGCTTATAATTAACCAGTCAGATTTATATATCAATAAATTCTCAATTCACAAGATGCCCACACAATAATTTCTGTATCAATTGATAGTGATACAAGCTGCCCACCTAGATTAGACAAGTTACTCCTATATAATAACGTGTCTACCTATAACTATTGAAAGCCATGATGGTTCTGAACCATCCTGTCCATCATCCATCTTACTTCCTCTCTCTCTCTCTCTCTCTCTCTCTCTCTCTCTCTCTCTCTCTCTCTCTCTCTCTCTCTCTCTCTCTCCTAACTTGCTCTCTGTCCCTGCAACTCTTAGCTCTGCCTCCCTTTTCCCTGTTCAATCACAGGCCTCCTGCTGCACTAAAATTTTAATGTAATTGGTCAGGGAAAATCCTGCCATAGGGTTCTGCCAAGCTATGCATGGCACTAGTGCACTCTTAAGGTTATCATGGCATGCTAGAGAGCACACCAATTGGTTATCTAATACCATTAGCCTTTAAAGCATATATATACACAAATATCATTATATAGGGTAAACAGGGTATATTTATGTATTTAGGAGCACATACATATATGCATGTAACAACAATTATTTAAAAAGAAGCCATATATTTGAAAGAGATCAGGAAGGGGCATAGGGGAGTATTTGAAGGAAAGAAAGAGAGGGAGAAATGAGGGAATTATATTATAATCTCAAAATAAAAAAATCTTGGAAAACATCATGTCAATAGAGTACTGGATATAAGCAGAGGATATTGTTATAAAAGATAAGTCAGATTGTAGAAAACACCTTTAAGACCTGTAGATAACTAAAATGCAGAGATGTGGAGTAGAAGGAATGTGGTGTCAGGCAAGGGTGTTTAGGGACTTGAAAGAGACTTGGGCAAGAGTATAGGCTAGAGAGAAGTTTTTTAAAAATGAAGGATAGAATGAACAACTTACAACACAATTTAAGAAATGGAGGGGAGGTGGAGTCTGTTGCACACATGAAGAATTTGTCTAATAATAGTAAGGACACCTTAATCTGAAACTATGGAAAATGCTTAGACAGGCATAGACATTCACAGGTTTGTGGTAAGACTAAAGGACTTTCAGAAGGACCATACTAAATATTAGGAAAATGGAAACTATAAGTTTTAATGATAAACTAGAAGCAAAATACAAGAAAGGGAAAATAATTAAGGGTATTTTCAAAATTATTAATTTGGGGGCTGGGCAAAGTGGTTTCATACCTTTAGTCCCAGAACTCAGGAGGCAGGAGGAAATGGATCTCTATGGATTTCAGACTAGTTTGATCCAGCCAGGGCTACAAAGGTAGACCCTGCCTCAAAATAAAAGCATTAACTAGAGCACCTGAAATTATGGTGTTCTCTGAGAGAGAAAGAGAAAACCGAAATGAGGCAAGTTGGGGCGGGGGGGTGGCAAAGGATGCAAAAATTTAAGATCAGCATAAACTGCAAAGAGCAATGAGTGCCCAGAGGCCATCCAAGTAGAGATGTGTATTGCTCGGTTCTTAAACACAGGGAGAACCTAGAGAAGTGGTCATCAGTCAAACTTTCAAGGTAGTGCTGGAAATCCAGGCAGTAGGAGTCATCCTCCTTACAACCACTGCCAGGTAAATCACCTCAAAATTCTGGTTCCAAAGCATGTGCCTGACTGGTGAGACAGCCTTCACATATCACCCCTCACCTAGGGATGGTGAACACCCTGTGACTGCCTCGATTTTCATTGTGCCAAGACTAAATCCAGGCAGAAAAGGAAACAGATACCTGGAAAGCTAGGAGACAAGGAAGAGAAGAACCTGGGATGTCTCTTTCAAGGGTCATCAGCCTGTGAAGGACTAAAGCCATGGAAACGGAGAGAACCTCAAGGATTATAAGTGGCATAAAAAGAGAGGAAGGGGAGAAGGAGGATTTCCCCAGTGACATCCCATAAACTCCCAGGAGTCACTTGCAGTTAGAATTCTCTAAGTTGCAGTCCCTCAAGGGGACTGACTCAGTGGTTAGTTTTCCCAGAAAAAGCTAAAGAGAATGCTGAGATGCACAGCTGTTGCTTGTTCCTCCTAAGATTTCATTTTCATCCATCATTTTGCAACCCAAAATATTCTTCTGTGAAGTTCCTCCCAAGCCCAGCGGAGGAAAATAATTTTGTGTATTTTCCAAAATGCCAGATGCCTTTCCATTTCTGGCAGTAAATGAGCATCCCATGGGACACAGAGTTCCCTTTAGACACTCCCTCCCATTCCCGGATCCACCCACACACCCATGTATCCAATCTTTAGATCATTTAAACCCATATTTCTTAGTCCTCCACCACATTTGGGGGAAGAAGGCACATCAGCTTGAGGAAGGCATATCTCTGACAGCCAGCACTTTTTGAAGGGATGAATTACCCATTCTAGATCTCAAGAGAGAGAGAAAGGAGACTCACTGGGAGACAGAATGCCTTTGTTTCTTGGCCCTTGTCTTCTGTCATTCACATCCTCTTTTCTGCTCTTAGGTATTTCCCAAGATTAACAAATGAACTTGGAGTTCCCACACCCAACACATTACGCCTCTCTGAGGTCAAGCAGGACCTACCAGGTAGCAAAACTGCTCTGAGTGCATTTACCTATGGGTCCTGACCCCACCCTCTGGCTGCTGGGTGAATGAGCAATACTTAGGCTTAGCACGGTTTTCAAAACTTCAAGAGCTACCTGAACCCCTGTGTCTCCCTTGTTCTGTCCTGTCCTGGGGAAAGCTATTAAGATCTAAAAATAAAAGATGACAAATAAAATCTGGAACTGGACAGATGAATCAGTGGTCATGGACACTTGCCTTTCTTGCAGAGGACATGGATTTAGCTCCCAGCACCCGCCTGGAAGCTCACAACCACCTATAACTGCAACTTTAGGGACTCTGCAGCCTCTTTTGATCTCTCCAGTCTCCTGCACCCTGGTGCACATACACATAAATAAAATACATATTTTTAAATAATAATAACAATACCAATAAATAAAACTGTGGAAAGAATAAGTGTTTCAGGGCAAAGTAGAGGATTAGATGGAAAAGACCCAAACATACATGTAACATGTGAGCTGCAGTACAATACTGGCTATGTACAGGTGAAGTAGGGGTGTGAGAGCTGAGCAGAGAGAAAAGCATGTTCTGAGGGGACCAGTGAGGACACTTCTCTGAGAAGGTGACAGTCTGTGGGCAGTGGGGAGGCTGTCCTGATGGGAGAAGTAAGAGGGAAAAGGTAGGCAGCCTCAAAGCAATCACGGATGATAGGAAACAAACAGGAAGTGAGACAGCAATACTGAGCAGACAGAAGGCCCATGGGGGAGGTAGCGGAGCCTCTGGGCTCTGCAGTAAGCCCTGGGACCTTCGTGCCTACAGTTCCACCCAAGCCCCTGTCAGAGGGAGCTTCTACCCTCTAAAGCCTGGCCTGGGAAGCCTTCTCAGCTCTCCCCCACCTCAGGCAGAAACACTTCCCTCCATGAGAACCCCTGCACATTTCTCTTTCTGACTGCAGTCCATACCGTGACTTCTGGCGTTCTTCAGCTGTGTTATTTTCACTTAACCTTTATAAATACCTTCCATCATCTAGACTTACCATCTTCATTTGCCATAGGGGAAACTGAAACTCAGAGAGGTAGAGGCAGCAACTGAAGGTGACTCAGCACCTTGGAGAGCACAAAACCACCCTTTTCCCTTTGTTGGGACCATCTGTGTGTACATCAGCCATCTGTATAAGAATGTGTGCCCCATCTTAGTATGTATGCATCACCTTTGGACTGCCTGCTTTGTATTCACAGGAACAGTGTCAGCCTCAATTACACACCACCTACAGCAGATCTAGCTCAGGACCCATGGAAAATCAAGACTCAAAAAGAGAGGGACAGCTTGCCAAGACCACACAGCAAATCAGGATTGGTGCCGGGTTACAACCCAGGTCATTTGACTCTGAGACAGAACCTAGGCCCTTAGAAACTAGAATGACGCTTACGTCCCTCCCAGAGTCTACTCCTTCACTTGTAACTGTCTAATTATATACCTACTAATCCTATTACATTCTGTATGTCCTGATCCTTGAGATGGAAATCCACTTCAGGGCCCAGGGATTGCCAACTCCACCTACCTGCTCACAACAAACAAGCTAAATTGCCACTCAACCATGGGTGGCTGGCAGATTTGCCTGCAATTCAGAGGTCAGCCTGGGGACACTTAGAGAGGACACAAACATGCATGGAAACATAAACAGAAAGAATGTTGTGGTTTAGCCTGTAGATGTGATTTGGGGAGATAGCTACAGAGACAAGACCTGTAAGATAGTGAGAGACGGCCCGAGGGGGACAGCCCGAGGGGGACAGCCCGAGGGGGACAGGGAAAAGAAAGACCTTCCCTTTGAGGAAAGGGAACTGCAAGAATAAAGGCCCAGAGGTGGAAAAGAAGAAGAAGAGACTATTCAGAAGCCTGCAACATTGTGGTGATTGTGATGAAATCACAGAGCAATACAGGGGGAGAGAGAGAGAAGATGGAGTGTTAACTGAGCAAAGCCAGGAGTCCTTCCCACATAAGGAAGAAAAACTTCAAGAGAGGGGAGTAGAGTGAGCGTCTTTGTTCACACTCTGTAAATCTTTCTCATCTGGAGAAGGCCCAGGACAGCCTGTACCTAGAATGTTCTCCCCAACTAAAACAGCAGCCCTATCAAGAAGCCTTCCGCAGCCCATGCTTGTAGCCAGTCTCTCTCTAGTCCCTAGTCTAACATTCCTAAGGGCTAGTGTACACCCATAGCTCTGATTACACAACTCAGTAAACACATAACAGAACGGGGAAGAATGTTATTATAATCTGCAATCTTTCCAATTGGCCTAGGAAGACGACGGACTTGTTCCTAAGATGAGAACGTTCTTTCAGTTGAAGAGGGAAATAAGAGAAAGAATTTTGAGATGAAATTACCCTGTCTGTAGATTAGCTGTGGACTGAGCAAACAATGGACTGTGATGTTTACTTCCCTCCTCCCCACCACATCCCTCTTCATCAGCTAGTCCTGCAAGTCTTTTTAATCAAAGTGGAATTCTTGATGTGTAGATTCAAAAGCCTAAGCCTGAAGATCTGAAGCATAGCCCAAATATCAGATTTGTAGAAATGCATGCTACATTGAAGCCACTTTCCCATGGTTAAGACCAAAACAGAACTTAATGCACAGCAGAGGAGAGAAGAGAAGATGAGACGAAAACAAGTAAGACCAAGAGAAACATTCTTACATCACCCATGTGTGTGTGTCTGTGTGTTTGTGTGTGTGTGTGTGTGTGTGTGTGTGTGTGTGTGTGTGTGTGTGTGTGTGTGTGTACAGCAGGCCCAGGTCATAGACATATGACAGTTAGACAGTAGCTAGGAATA
Source organism: Mus caroli (assembly GCF_978045245.1). NCBI lineage: Eukaryota > Metazoa > Chordata > Mammalia > Rodentia > Muridae > Mus > Mus caroli. The sequence goes on along the minus strand of NW_028227261.1, from coordinate 41,110,979 downwards.
GAATGCCCTGGAGGGCTTGCTCACCCATACACCACAACACATGTGTCTTCCTGAGACTTCTGCTGCAGGAAATATCTGGCTTTTCTGTTTAAGCTAGCTTTCCTCATCACATGGCAGTTAGACTACAAAAATAACCAATGAGAGAGAGCCTAACAGAGACCTACTGCCCTTCAAGACAGCATAATCTCAGAAGCAAGTAGCATTACCTGTGCCTCCTTGGGTTTATTAGACACAAACCTCACAGAGCATCTCATACCCAAAGAGGGACGGGAATGAACTCAGTCCTTGTTTAAGATTTGTTTATTTTGTGTATAAGAGTTTTGCCTTCCCCATATGAGGAACAATAATATCAACCAACCAGATCTCCCAGAGCTCCCAGGGACTAAACAACCAAACAAAGAGGGACTCTAGATGTTCTAATGGCTCCAGATGGCCTAGTTTGGCATCAATGGGAGGAGAGGGGTTTGGTCCTGTAAAGACTCTATGCCCCAGTGTAGGGGGATTTCATGGTGGGGAGGTGGGAGTGGATGGGTTGGGGAGCACCCTCACAGAAGCAGGGTAAGGGGGGATGGTTAGGGATTTTCCAGAGGGGAAACTGGGAAAGGGGATAACATTTGAAATGTAAATAAAGAAAATATCCAGCCTGGCTTGGTGACACATGCCTTTAATCCCAACACTCGGGAGGCAGAGGCAGGCAGATTTCTGAGTTCAAGGCCAGCCTGGTCTACAAAGTGAGTTCCAGGACAGCCAGGGCTATACAGAGAAACCCTGTTTCAAAAAAAAAAAAATCCAATATAAAAACTAGCCAGCACAGTTGCAATTATATTTCTTTAATTATTATATTGCCAAAGTTGACTTTGATACAATTTTAATAAAGTTTGTGAAACTACAAAAAAAAAAAAAAAGAATTTGCCTTTGTGTATATGCCTGACATGTGTATGTACACTGAGTGAATGCCTGGAACCCATGAAGGTCAGAAGATAGTATCAGATCCTCTGGAACTTAAGTTCTAGATGACCTGTTAGCTATAGTGTGAATGCCAAGAACTGAAGCCAGGTCCTCTGGAAGCATAGCCAGTGCTCTTAACCTCTGAGCCATCACTCTAGCCTGGATCTCAACTCTTGGTAAAAAGAGGCCAAAAAAACAAATGGATGCATCTGGAGGATATCATCCTGAGTGAGGTAACCCAATCACAAAAGAAATCACTTGATATGCACTCACTGATAAGTGGATATTAGCCCAGAAACTTAGAATACCCAAGATACAATTTGCAAAACACAAGAAAATCAAGAACAAGGAAGACCAATGCATGGATACTTCATTTCTCCTTAGAATAGGGAACAAAATACCCATGGAAGGAGTTACAGAGACAAAGTTTGGAGCTAAGACGAAAGGATGGACCATCCAGAGACTACCCCACCCAGGGATCCATCCCATAATCAGCCACCAAACGCAGACACTATTGCACATGCCAGCAAGATTTTGCTAAAAGGACCCTGATATAGCTGTTTCATGTGAGGCTATGCCAGTGCCTGGCTAATACAGAAGTGGATGCTCACAGTCATCTATTGGTTGGAACACAAGGGCCCCTAATGAAAGAGCTAGAGAAAGTATCCAAGGAGCAGAAGGGGTCTGCAACCCTATAGATGGAACAACAATATAAACTAACCAGTACCCCCAGAGCTCATGTCTCTAGCTGCATATGTAGCAGAAGATGGCCTAGTTGGCCATCACTGGGAAAAGAGGCCCCTTGGTCTTGCAAACTTTATATGCCCCAGTACAGGGGAATACCAACCAGGGCCAAGAAGTGGGAGTGGGTGGGTAGGGGAGCAGGAGGGGGGGAAGGGTATAGGGTACTTTCGGGATAGCATTTGAAATGTAAATGAAGAAAATATTTAATTAAAAATTGGAAAAAAAAAAAAGATAGAGGTGGGAGGATAGGACTGGTTTTCTTCGACCATACACTGAAACAGATCCCAGATGGTCATTCTTTTTTTTTTTTTTTTTTTAAAGATTTATTTATTTATTATATGTAAGTACACTGTAGCTGTCTTCAGACACTCCAGAAGAGGGCGCCAGATCTCGTTACGGATGGTTGTGAGCCACCATGTGGTTGCTGGGATTTGAACTCTGGACCTTCGGAAGAGCAGTCGGGTGCTCTTACCCACTGAGCCATCTCACCAGCCCCAGATGGTCATTCTTGAGAACTGAAGGGCACAGTGACTTCAGAGCAACAGGACTTGAGGAAACCTGGCCATGAATGTCAGTTTGCTTGACTGATACCACTTAGACAATGACTCCCTGCCCAGGTGCCATGACTGGTCACCCCAGAGCATCCAACTCTGCAGCCTTTGGTTTCTACTTGCGGGTACACACTTGCTTTAAATCTGCAAACATGTATTAGCTCCAGAGTTCATCCCAGTAGGACCAGGCAGGCAACTTGCAGACTTGGAATATTCTCTAGAACTAACTTAGAAACTGGTTGGAGCTCTGCCAGGCATACTCGGGGTGTGGGGGGTAATGGTTTCCCAGTAATCAAAATCCTAAACTGAACATCTGTCAGAAACACATGGAGGTAGATAATGAAAAGCAAACTTTGCATTTTGTATAAGAAGTACACAGCACAGAAGAAGCTGCCAATTTCTGGGGTGAAGAGTGACAGGGTTGTATGGTCTGAATCAGTGGAAAGGACATACAAGTGTTTCCCATGAAGCAGAGGTGTCTTGATGCACAGCAGAGGGTACCTGCTGGCGAGTAAAGAGAATTGTTGTAGACCAACGAGAGCTGGAGAAAGGATGCAAAAGTCTATTGGTAGATGCCAGATTGAATGTTTTCAACTTGGGGTGTGTGTGTGTGAGAGAGAGAGAGAGAGACAGACAGACAGACAGACAGACAGACAGAGACAGACAGAGAGACGGAGAGAGACAGAGAGAAGAATATTTATTATATCCCTGGACTGACAGATACTACTGTATCTCAGCAGCTAGAGATCAGAGGAGCTAGCAAAATCTGAAATCTTTTCAATCTTTTCAAATCTCATCTCTATAGAAGATGATGCCCACCAATATGTATTCAAAAAGCCCTTAAACAAGAAACATTTTTTAAAAAAAAACATGGACCGAAGCACCCAAGATTCAGAGTATCCTACAACACAAATGCTAATGTGTTGCTCTGAAGAAATGTGCATTAAGAAGCCAGGTGGTAATGGCCCTTGCCTTTAATCCCAGCACTCAGGAGGCAGAGGCAAGTGGATCTCTGTGAGTTCTAGGCCAAACTGGTTTACAAAGTGAGTTCCAGGATAGCCAGAGCTAAGCAGAGAAATCCTGTCTTAAAACAACAACAAAAATGGGAAAGAAACAGAGAGAGAAAGAGAGAGAGAGAGAGATGCACTAAGACAAGCAAGGAAGAAGCTGCAGAATACATTAAACTTTTGGCCAAGAAAATGAAGGAAGCCAGAGAAAACTGCCAGGAATAGATGGTGGGGAAACATAGGCTGGCCTCCCTGAGAGCTTCTACTTCTGAGTGGGATTCCTCTCAAGAATAAGTCTCTAAGAGTGACAGACTCTGGAGCACTCATGTAAACAGGATATCTCCATCAAATTCTTCTTTAAGGACTCAGCATTCTATGCAGAAAAAGAAAGACTGTAAGAGCCAGAGATAAAGGGTGGCTCCAGGAAACAGCATCTTCTAGACATAACACAATTGACACACATATGAACTCAGACACTATGGCAGCCCACACAGGGCCTGCCTGCAAAAATTCAAGGCAAGCAGGGTCCCAACACTAAGAGAGGGAAGCGGATTAGGATCCCAAGCCTAATCAAGAAGATTATCTGCAACTGATCTTGATGGCAAAGGAAAAAAAAAATCAGTTTTCTCCGGTGGAGTCTCACTAGTTATAGTAACCACACTTCAGAGGAGGCCCCTTGCCCGGTAGTAGATAGCAACACAAGTCAAACTCAACAGTATCTTTGTAGACGTTTTTGTCTCATTGTGCATTTTATTTTTAACTTATTGGCCTTTAGAATGTATATTTTGGTTTTCTTTTCTATGTTTTTGTGGTGATGGTGTGTGTTGTATTTCTTGTTTTTCTTATTTTGGCGTTGTTGGTTTTGTTTGTTTTAAAGAGAAAGAGAGGGGCCCGGAGTTAGATGGGGATGTGGGGAGGATCTGGGAAGAATTGGAGGAAGGAAAAGCATGATCAGAATATGTTGCATAAATTGTTCTCAATAAAAATAATGTGTTTAAAAGTCACAAATAAATGATAAGATCTAAAAGCAGGCACAAAACAAAATTCCTGAACTATGAGATTATAAATCCTGTCAAAAGGCCTGGGTTGCGGAAGTCACGTGACCAATCAGGGCAGCAGCTGTTATTGTTTTGCTAAACAGATCTGCTTCTCCATAACTAAGTTGATGTCGGTGGAGGAGTGCTGCTGTCAGCAAATAACAAGCTACTAGTGAATGAGTATCCAGTCAAGAGTGAGACACGGACATCACTCCCACCCACCCAACCAAGGATCAGAGAACAATGCAGAAGAAAAATGTGGTAAGTGAAGGATCCGTGTGGAATGCTGAGTTCTGCTCATGATCTCACAGCAGCTGCGACTGCCTACACCACATCTGCATAGGATTAGGTCCTTGGCCCCCTTGCCATCGAAGGGAGAAGGAAGCACGCTTCCTCCCTGAGGACTTATATGTAGTCTCAGTTGATGAGGGAGAGAGATTTCCTTTAGTTACAGATAAGGTACAGATTGCGCCTGTAAGCAACCCTTCAGCCATGGGCCTGTAATCAACATTGATGAAACGCACTGGGTCGTGAATTTTTTAGAAAGTAAAGATATGAAAGAATTACAGTTTCTGATCTAAAGAAGTGAAGGCTGCAGCTCTCAGGCTTCAGACATACTCTCTGCCACTAAGTCACAAACATTTGTTCTGAGACTACTGTGAGGAAGCACTAATCCTCAAGAGTCAGAAACCCTGGGTCAAAATTCCAGGCAAACCATATACCAGCTCCAAGGCCACCGGCAATGGACAGTCTCTGAAACAGAATCCATCTGGGAAATGGAGATGGGTATCCCTGTCAGGCAAAGGTTTTTTTTTGTTGTTGTTGTTTTGTTTTTTTGGGTTTTTTTTTAGGTTAAAGCAATACATGTAGTTATGACTTGGACACACTGTGTTCAGTAAATGTCTGTCGTTTGTTATCTGCCTAAAACTCTGCTCTGATCTGGAGAGGATCCTAAACCAAGCTACTAAGCTAGATGTTTCTATGTTTCAGTGCTTCCCTCTGCTGGCCAAAGGAAGTAGCTCCACTGGGGGCGAGACGGGGGTGGGGGGAGAGAAAGAGCGCGAGAGCAAAAGAGCGAGAGAGGGAGAGCGAGAACGAGAGCGAGTTGGGGGGGGGGGCGTGGAGGGGAGGGAAAGTGGCCAAAGTCTGGCCTCTCTCTGCTGGCTACCAAATCCCGCGAGGAGGTAGATGTGGTGTAACACAAACAATCCCAGCTATCCAGCAGCTGTGTGAAGGTACATGCAGCCCTTCGCCTCTCTGAGCCTATCTGCTTAGCTGTAAGAATGGAGTGACAATCCCTACCATATTTCAGAATTGCCGTGAATCCCAAATGGCCATGCCTTTGGGACACTTTCCTAAGCTAACTTCAAGTGCTTTGTGGTCAAGCACTTTGATGTTGGGCATCCAAAACCCCAAGGAGGATCTGAGAAGTTGGCCCTGCACTTCAGTAGTCCCTCTCCAAGGGAAGAGGAAAGTCTTTGTCTATGCATGTATCTTGGAGTATTTCCCCTATACGTTCCTTTAATGGTTTCATAGTTTGGGGGCTGACATTAGACCATTTTGAATTGATTTTGGAGCAAGGTGAGAGGCAGAGACACTTTGCTTTTCTATGAATGAGCAGTGAATTTGAAAGAGAACTTTCACTCCTAGGCTCACATATTTAAATACTTGGTCCCTGCGGGTGGTGCTACTTTGGGACATGGATCTTTGCTGCAGGAAGTATGCCGTTGGGGTGGGCTTTCAGAGCTATGGCATCACCTTACTTCCAGCTCACTCTGCTTCCTATACATGGATGGAGATAGATGTGATCTCTCAGCTTCCTGCATTGGCTGTGTACTGCCCTGCCTCCCCTGCCTCCCCTGCCTCCCCTGCCTCCCCTGCCTCCCCTGCCTCCCCTGCCTCCCCTGCCTCCCCTGCCTCCCCTGCCTCCCCTGCCTCCCCTGCCTCCCCTGCCTCCCCTGCCTCCCCTGCCTCCCCTGCCTCCCCTGCCTCCCCTGCCTCCCCTGCCTCCCCTGCCTCCCCTGCCTCCCCTGCCTCCCCTGCCTCCCCTGCCTCCCCTGCCTCCCCTGCTATTATTGACTCTTTCTCTGGAACCAGAAGCTGAAATAAATTCTTTCTCCTTTAAGTAACGTCCAGCCATAAGAGTTTTATCACAGCAACAAAAAGTAACAAATACACTGAACATCCCATTTTCCTAACATTTCCACTACATTGAAGACACTATCTTTTCTTCAATATATGTTTCTGAAATCTTCATCAAAATTACATGGCTGAAAAAATCCAGACTAGATGGAGGCAGGGTGGTCTCCAGGCCACATCCTTCTGAGGAGCTCTTGACACTTGCTACATCTGGGGAGAGAGAATCACTCTTTCTTCTTTCCCTTGTTTACAATATGTGCTACTAGCAGATTTCCCATGTTCCATTGGATAGTCCCACACCCCAACATCCAAACACAATGTTCACAGCAGCAACTGAGGCTTGGTGGATTAAAAAAAAAGAAAGAGGTTAGGAGGCAAGTGTGTTGAGGGGTTTGAGGGAAGTTGGGTGGGGAAAGTGGGAGGTAGATATTACCATGTTTCACATATATGTATGTGTGTATGTATAAAATTTCTCAAAAATAAAGAAAAATTACTCTTTTAAAAATTATGTGTTGGGGCTGGAGAGATGGCTCAGTGGTTAAGAGCACTGACTGCTCTTCTGAAGGTCCTGAGTTCGAATCCCAGCAACCACATGGTGGCTCACAGCCATCTGTAATGAGATCTGACGCCCTCTTCTGGTGTGTCTGAAGATAGCTACAGTGTACTTAGATATAATAATAAATAAATCTTTTTTTAATTATGTGTTTATAGCTGTGTGGACTTAATTTTAATCTTTGGGGTCTAGTCCACTGATCCTGTTCCATCACCATGCTGGTTTTATAACTATGACTCTGTAATATAGTTTGGAATCAGTTATTGTGATGGCTCCAGCCAGCATTGTTCTTTTTGTTCACAATTGCTTGGGCTATTCAGAATCTTTTTGTAATTTTTATATGAATCCTAGATTTTTTTTTCTATTTTGTAAAGGATGTTATTGGAACTTTGATGAGGATTAAAGATTAATATCTAGAAATTATAAAAAACCAAAAGAGAAGAAAAAACATCAAAGTTCAAACAATCCAGTCAATAAATGGGCTATTGAAATCAACAGACAATTCTCAAAGGATGAAGTGCTAATGGCCAATAGACATGAAAAAAAGGTGTTCAACATTTTTAGCAATCAGGGGAAGGCAAGTTTAAAGTACATTAAAGTTTTTTCTCACCTCTGTCAGAATCGTTAAAAAACAAACACTGGCAAGAATGTGGGGTAAAGGCCAGCCTTCTACACTGATGATAGGATTGTAAGTGCTCCAGCCACAATGGAAATCTAAACCTGAAAACAGAACAGCATATGACCTAGCTAGACCACTGCTGGGTCTACACTGAGAGAACTATAAATCAGCCCACTACAGAGACCCACATAGCTATGTTTATTGAAGCACCATTCATAATAGCTAGCGTGTCCATCAGCAGATGAATAGATAAATGTTTTATAAATAAACAATGGCACTTTGTTCAGTCATGAAGAAGAATGAAATTATGTCATTTGCTGAAACATGGATTCACCTGGAAATCATCATATTAAGCAAATTAAGTTCAACACACAAAAAATGACAGATATGTCTTTCTTATTTGTAACTCCTATAGACACATAAAACCATATATATATATATATATATATATATATATATATACATATATATGATGTGAAAGCAGAAAGAAGATTAGAAGAAGGGGGAGACTATCAGAGACTGGGAAGACTAAAAGGAAAGAATGGAAGAGGTATGGATATAGTCAAAGCACATTATATACTTGGAAGAAATTGTCTATATTAAACTCAACACTAAATATAATGAAAAATACACTCATAAAATATTTTAAAAATTTTAAGGCAGAGAGAGAGAATCGGGGAACAATATTTAAAGTTTCCATCTGTGGCAGCAAGACCATTACTGTCTCTCCCCAACTCACAATGTGCTTACATCTCAACCAGTAAAACTATCACAGCTTAAAATGTTAGAAGTTTAAAATGCACAGAACAACTAAGCTATTAAGTATCCACAGTAGAGGTTTAGCAATAAAGCACACTACACACTACTGGTTCTTGATGCTTGTGATCCTATAGCTGACAGTGTCTGGAACTTATTGTCACTACCTGTTACCAAAAGAGAATATCAAACCATACAACACAATCCTTCATATGGTTCACACTGGATTCAAATCACTCTCCCACCACTGAAAACTCAAAAATCATCCTTTGGACTATCCTAATCTGGCAACTGTCTATATAAAATAAGTAGGCATAAATATAAAACAAGTTTATGAAAGATCTTGTGATGGATTGTATATCCGTGGACCAGGGAGTGGCACCATGTGAAGGTGTGGCCTTGTTGGAATAGGTGTGACCTGGTTGGAAAGGGTGTGTCACTGTGGGTGTGGGTATAAAATCCTCACCCTCGTTGCCTGGAAGTGAGTCTTCCACTAGCAACCTTTGGATGAAGACATAGAACTCTCAGCTCCTCCTGCACCATGCCTGCCTGGATACTGCCATGCTCCCACCTTGATGATAATGGACTGAACTTCTGAACCTGTAAGCCAGCCCCAATTAAATGTTGTTTTTTATAAGACTTGCCTTAGTCATGGTGTCTGTTCACAGCAGTAAAACCCTAACTAAGACAGATCTATATACAAGTAATTACACTGCAGTACTAAGAGAAACTTCCTTAGTTAGCCAAGTCATCAAGGCTAACATCACCATTAATTAGAAAAATATATGTTTGTCCTTAGATAACATGTCACTGATAGAACATTCCTGCCTAAAAAGCTTATCCTGAATCTGCCATGAGGATATAAATAATTGTTGACAGTATAGTAAATGTCCTGAGTGTCTTAAATCTAAACCTTGAGACTTGTTTTAAAAACAACCTGTACTTTCAAAGATATCATTGTGGGCTGGAGAGATTGCTCAGTGGTTAAGAGCATTGGCTGCTCTTCTAGAGGACTCAAGTTTGATTCCCAGCACGCATTGTGGCTCAAAATCCCCTGTGAATCCAATCCCAATGGATCCCATGCCCTCTTTTGTTCTCTTCAGGAACCAAGTGCAGAAGTGGTACACAGACAGATATGCAAGCAAAATAACCATATACATAAAGTAAAATAAAAATTTTAAGAATATATCTTCAAAGCCAAACCTTATATCAATCAATAACAAGCTGAGAAACTGTTCCAGGTTAAAGAAGAAGAATAGAGAAAGCAACTGAATACAATGTGAGATCTTTGATTGGATCCTAAAGGGTATTAATGGGACTTAAACAACACGTTAAAGGGTGCTAATGAATCAATGTTAAATTTCCTGAGTGTAATAATTACTTTATTGTCATTCAGAAGAATGTTCTTCTATGCCTTATATGGAAATTTCATAATTTGACAGTAATTTCAAATAGTTGAAAATAAAATAAGATATTGATATTTATATGCAAATCGAGGGCTAAATAAAATGTTGCAAGAGTGTGTGTGAGTGTGTGTGTGTGTGCGTGTGTGTGTGTGTGTGTGTGTATGTGTGTTGATTTTTACTCTTGTAGATAGGCTATGGCCCTAACATTTTTTCAACAATAAGCAATTGGAGGGGAGATTATACAGCTAGATATTAAAGAATGATTAAATGAATGAAGACAACATTTGTCTCAGGTTCATAAATAGATATTCTTAATATATGTTTAAAAAATGGCTCAGTCTGAGCAGTAGAGAAATGAAAGCCAGACTCCAGAAAAATTCTAGTTTTCTCTATTCGATGTATAAAGATCGAGCAGACTGACAAAGCTTAGTGCTAGAGACACTAAGTTGACAGTTCTGTTCTACTGTATATTATGATGCACACTGATATAAACAATTTACTTTCCTATAAAGTTGAATTAGCACTAGCTAAATATTGCAGATGCTGTGAAAATAAGTGTGAATGTTCTTCAAAAAGCTATTAATAGATCCACCCCATGATCCATCAATATCACTCCTGGGAATAGACCCAAAAGACTCTGTTCTCCTGCAGTGATGCCTGCTCGTCATTGAGCATCACTGTTCTAGCCACAACAGCTAGGAAGTGGAGACAGCCTAGATGCCTATCAACTGATGAATGGATAATGGAAGTGTATGGCCTGTACAGAATAGAGTGTTATTCAGCAGTAAAGAAAAATGAAAATTTAAGATGAATAGAGGGAACTAGAAAAATTATACTTAGTAAGGTGATCTAAACCCAGAAAGACAAACACCCCATTTCTCACACATATGAAAATCCTAGGGTCAAATCTTTAGGGATGGGGGGGCAGTGCACATGTGAGCATGATTGCGCGTGCACACACACACACACATGCACACATGCACACACACACACACACACACACACACACACACACACATATGTTTAACTGGAAAGGAGCCATGGGGGAGTTTTGTTTTGGTTTGGTTTGGTTTGGTTTTAGATTTTGCATCTTCGATTCTTTTCTTTTTAAATTGGATATTTTATTGATTTATATTTCAAATGTTATCCCCCTTCCCCATTTCTCCTCTGCAAACCACCTATTCCATAGCCCCTTACCCTGCTTCTATGAGGGTGCTACCCCACCCACTCCTGCCTCACTGCCCTAGCATTCCTCTACACTGGGGCATCAAGCCTTCACAGAACCAAGGGCTCCCACTGATGCCAGATAAGGCCCCTTCAGCTCCTTCAGTTCTTCCCCAACTCCTCCATTGGGGTCCCTGTGCTCAGTCCAATGATTGGCTGTAAGTATCCACATCTGTATTAGTCAGGATCTGGCAGAGCCTCTCAAGAGACAGCTGTATCAAGCTTCTGTCAGCAAGCACTTCTTGGCATCTGCAATAATGTCTGGATTTGGTGTCTGCATGTGGGATGGATCTCCAAGTGGGGCAGTCTCTGGATGGCCTGTCCTTCAGTTTCTGTTCTGCTCTTTGTCCATGAGGGATGTCTTAAGGAAGACAAAATAGGAAATGATGGGGAGGGAGGTTTAAGTGGAGAGAGAATAAGAGATAGGAGAATAGAGAACAGAGTTGTGCAGAGAAGGGATAATTAGCATTAACGATGCTTGAGAATACCATATGGAAACCTGTTATTTTATAAACTTCATACACACCGATATTTATTTATTTATTTTTATTTATGAGTTTAATTGGAGTTACCCTGCATATGGGAATAGTGGTCTTCCCAGAAGCCATAGATTAATTAATGAAAAAGCCCAATGCCAGGTATGGATAAATCCCCTTGAATTATTGGTCATGAAGATCCTAGAGATACCCCTCCAGAACAATATAGGCTCTTGCTGTTGCTCTTGATTGCCCACTAGAACTAGATAATAAAAACCTACTCCTGAAAACACGACACACTTTGAGCACAGAACATGGAGAAATCAAAGTAACACTGGTCGGGAAGTTTCCTCACCACTGGCTAATTTTCATAGTGCCAGAAAGTGTGATATAGGCTGATGGGAGAGAAAGGTCACCAAGAGTCCTTCCTAGCTGTAAACCCTGTGAGCTACAATAACAATTGGCCTGTCAAGATATGCACATGAGTGCAGTAATAGTACAAATGTTATAGGAATAACCAACTACATTCTGTTTGGATTTAAGGTCCACTCCACAAAAGGGAAAGAATGTCTGATACTGTAACTATGACCAAGAACTCATGGCTTGGGAGCCCATCGGCCTCAGGAATGAACCTGCTACTGTTAATTTACTGAAAGGACATTGTTTCAAAGTGTTCTCTAATTTGTATCTCTATACCCATAGATTAGTGCAATTCTCAGACATCATCAGAGAAGCTTCTGTAGTTGGATTCTGATTAATATAGGAATGCAAAAAATAAAAATAAGAGGACAGGAATGAGTACCTATGGCATGCTCAGTCACAAGTAGGACAACTGTATCACACTCCATCACCAAAGCTCAGAAAACATCATAAAAAGGATGGAGGGATTGCAAAAGTCAAGAATAACTAAGATGAAGCAGTATTTAGGGACAGGACAGGACCAATTCTCTCATGAACTCAGAGCAATTGTGGTTGCCTGTGTAAAGCCTGTACACAATCAGACCAGTCAACAATCCTGCATGGAGGTGAGAGAACTCATGAGCCTACTGAGGAACTATGGGTAGCTGATGACTGCTAGGGGATGGAGAGCCTGTCTTTTTTTAATGGATGTGGACCCTGGTGGGTAGACCATGCTCCAGTGGGTAGCTTTACACCAATGGATAGAGAATGGGTAGAACAATTCTTTTTATTTTTTTTTAAGAAGTCATGAAGTGGAGAGGCAGGTGGATGGTAGAGATGGATCTAGGAGGAATCAGAGGAAGGAATGAGAAGTGAATATGATCAAAATACATTGTTTGTATAAAATTCTCAAGGAATTGATAAAATAATATACTTTAAGAAATCTGTATACTAGGAAACATGTACAGTCATACATTAATTAGCTGGACTATTTAAATTAGGAAAATAATGACAATAATATTGTCACTGTATATTGACATGAAAACAGATAATGATGTACTTTCACAAAAGAATATTTTCATATCAGAAATAGTGAATGAACTATGGCCCACAAAGCAACTTTATGGATCTTGGCAATATTTTAAAATAAAAATGTAGAATAGTGCATACAACAAGGTACTCTTTTAATAAACTTCAATATCATCTAAAAATCAAAAATGCTACATATTATATATAGTATATAATACATAATTATGTAATAATATGTCTTATATTTTATAACTGTAATTTATATAATATATTTCTAATATTATATATAAATGTATAATATAATTTATTATATATTTTATAATATAATATTATATGTTTTATAATTGTATACTTAATTCATATGATTATATAATATCATTATATAATTTAATATATTGCATATACATATAATTTTTAATGAAGAAAATTACAAGTGCAAACTTCAGGATGGTGTTTGCCATAGGGAAAGGTGTTAAATGCTCAAACATAAATTATGGCTGATATTAGTTGTTGGGTTGGGTGGAAGTGAGTATATGTGTGAGAGGAAGAGATCTATGTAAGGACTAGTGAAGACAACTTCAGGAGCTAAGATTACAGATCAGCTTGCTTTGTTCATAGTGTCAATTAAACAAAAGAAGAAAAGAAACCTCACCAACTTTGGAGGATCTAAGGAAGTGCGTCAAAATAGGTGCCCTAGGTTTAGTCATAGAAGGAAGCATAAAGAGACTTTTCAGGAAACACTAACATATAACGACAAAATGTCAGCCTGAGCCAATGAGTGCCTAAGGATACCTACTGAGCTGAATGGAAACTGTGCACCATGAGAACAAGACTAGTAACTGGTAAAGCCCTGAATCACCTCCAACATAAGCCTCAGTGACAGTTGGAGCCTTGGAAAGTGACTACATCTGAGTCCTCTGGTTCCTTTTCTCAGTCTCTCTAACTAGCTGGATTCTATCAAAACAACCATGACCTTGGAATGTACCTAGAAGTGAAGCCACTGCAAATACCCCGATCTCCAAACCATTTTTACCAGGTCCTAAAGTCTCTGAGCAATGCTGGATTTGTTGATTCCTTGCCAGTCCTGAGATCTGAGACAGGATTCCAGATTTGCCATCAAGAGGTGGAGATGGAATTAAACGTCAGCACAATGGACAGCTCCCTCTGGCTTTAGGGAAAGCTCTACATCAGAAACCCTTTTACCATTTTTCTGTGTTGCCAGATCAACCTTCCTAAATTGTCCATCTGACCGCAATTCCACCATTAGAAACTTCCACGATGCCCTAACTTAGTAGCCAAAACCCATTAAAATATCCCCTCCCTTATTTCCAGCATTATGGATAGCCTCTATTCCTACAGAGTTTTGTTCAGGGCAGAACTATACATTCTACCTCTTTGATGAGTCTCCTCTCCCCTCTCCCCTCTCCCCTCTCCCCTCTCCCCTCTTCCCTCTTCCCTCTTCCCTCTCTCCTCTCTCCCCTCTTCTGTTCTTCCCTCTTCTCCTCTCCCCTTTCTCCCTCTTCCCTTCCCCCTCTCCCCTCTCTGCTCTCCCCCTCTCCCTTCTCCCCTCTCCCTTACCTCTTCTTCCCTCTCCTCTCTCCATCCTGTCTCCCCTCCCTCCCTGGTTCCCAAGCTAACAATTGGAGTATTCCAGTCTTAATATTCTTGTCCTTCTATTTCCACTCATTTCTCCAGTGATATCATCTACTCCTGTGGATTTAAATGTATCTTCAAACTAAACCTCTGCCCTGAACATCAGACTTGATAGAACCAGTTGGAGGCTCAATAGTGACCTCAACATTAACACATCAGTAATAAACTGGTTTGGTTTGGGGTTTGGTTTGGTTTGGCTTATGGTAGTGATTAGCAACTTAGTACAGTTTTGAATGGAAGCTGTGAGAACAGATATCTTCGGCTTCTTCCTAGTCTAAAAGAAAGTATTCTTTCAGCATTCAGCTGTCGGCTTTGGGTACACATCCTTTATCACACTGTGAAACTTCTCTTCTTCAACGTTATCAACTGCTTTTTAAATTTTTTCTTTCTTTCTTTCTTTTTTACATATATTGGAATGGTTATATTGTTTTCCTACATGCAATATAATGAGTTCTTTTGATTTTCAAATCTTAAGTCCTTCTTTCATTTCTATTATTAGTCTCATTTGGTCCTGATATACTCTTTTATATATTGTTTTGTGTTCTTTTCATAAGAAAACATGGCCTTTAGTTTTCTTCTCTTGGAATGTTTTTCTCTTAATTTAATAGCAGGTTAATACTTGCCTCCAAAAATTTGGACTGGGAATATAGCCCAGTGGTTGAGTGTTTGCCTAGCATCTGTGAATGTGAGATCCTAAGTACAATTAGACACATACACACACACAACAGCAACAACAACAACTTAGAAACACCTTTCATGTTTTTGATGTTTTGTTGTTATTTGAGGGTTGGGGGTATTAAGTACACCAAAAGGAGCAGCTAGCTGGGCGATGACAAGAGTGCTTCTCACCTCTCTGAATTTTATTCTCCATTATCACTTAGGGAGGTGAGAGTGTTGATAGAATCTTAATAATAGAGGGCTACTGAAGTCATTCATTCCCTCTGCCCATCCAGAAAGCTTTAGTAATCTGTGATGTGCAAAGAATTTGCCCATTTCGTGTCTAAGCTGTCAGATTTACTAGCATTAAATTTCCCAAGAATGTTTCACTGTCTTTTGCCTTTCTGGAGCCTGGGTTATAAATATGTTGAAACATTGTTGCTGTCCTGTGGGTTCTGAACCTCTGTTCTGCTGTTGTTGGCCCTGCCCTGTTTCAGTGCTACAGATTAGGTATTTTCTATTGCTGTTTTCCAGCTCACTGAGCTCTTCTTCCTCAGTGTCTAATCTCAACTGGATCTTTATTTAAATATTACCTCAAGATTTGCACTCTCCTCAGCAGAGCTCACTGCCCTCCTTTTCTGCTTGGTTTTTCTAATTTTCATCATCTGTAACTTATGTACTTATCCATCTGACTTAGTAATCACTTCTCTTTGTTGGAATGTACACACCTCATAGGCAAGAATCTTGTGTGGTTCTACTATCCTGTAGCCCCAGAACAAAGATTGTATTAAGTTCAGAATATACTAAGTGATGAAAAATTAAGAATTAATGTTACCATTTGAAAACCTTCCTGATGCCATTCCTATTTTTTCTGTATTTTGTATCATAGCATTGACTATACTTTTATTGTTGGTGAATATCCATCTCTCCCTTTCCTCTTCCTCTTCCTCCTCCTTCTTCATTCATCTCTCTCTCTCTCTCTCTCTCTCTCTCTTCCTCCCTCCCTCCCTCCCTCCCTCCCTCTTTCTCTCTCTATCACTTGTTTTTGGATACTTTATGGGTTTCTTCCACCCTTCTCCACTCCTCTTCTTCCACCCTTTCAACCCCCTAGCACTAGATCAAAAGACAAAAGGATTGAGGGCAAAGGAAGGAGATCCCTGAATAAAGTCAGGAGTCAGAAAGGGGGCAACATTATTGTTAGATTACTTCCTGCTGGTTAGGGGCATTGAGTTCCTTGGGGCAAGTTTGATCTTCATCATCTGGATATCTAATTTCTTCTTGTTGCTTCTTCTTTGTGCACAACTACTTAGACCACAACCAACAACAACTAACAACTAACCAACTACCCTGCCTCTCAGGGCCCTTGTATTTATATACTCTCTGAAAAGTCCCCAGAATTCCAGATGTTACACAATTGTAGAAACTATCTGTAGCTGGAAAAATCATGCCCCTGCTATAGCACAAGGCAAATCATAGTCAGCTGCTACATAACCCACATCTGAGATTAAAATGAAAATACATTTCTTTGTTTTCCAAAGAAACCAAAATTGCAAAATTGTCACTACCCCCCCCCCCGCCGCCCCGCCCACAGCCCCCCTCCAGTCCTCTCTCTCTCTCTCTCTCTCTCTCTCTCTCTCTCTCTCTCTCTCTCTCTCTCTCTCTCTCACACACACACACACACACACACACACACATACACACACACACACACACACACACACACACACACATGTTCCCTGTGGTGGACACATGTGGAGGGAGGGTTTTTACTGTATGTGAATAGGCTTTTTCTTTTGGAGGCATGCAATTACCCAGAAAAGCAGCAGAGGGCAGCAGAGGGCTGCCTTCCTGACGCCAGTCCTCAGCTTAAGAGAAGACATTATTTATTACATGGAGCTGGAACTTAGACCCACAAAGCCAGAATAGTGGTTCCCTTACAAAAGAACTTAGGGAGCCCAGTTCCCCTATATGGATTTATTAATTCAGTGTCTCCCACCACTCACTGTCACCCACAAACATCATTCAGGCCGCACACCACAAACACACAACACACACATAACATACCACATACATACACACCACACACAACACACACACACAACACATACCACATACCACATACCACATACACCACACACACACACATACACCACACACACACACCGCATACCACATACACCACACACACACACACACACACACACACACACACCACACAGTGCCAGGCCCTTCCTCAGTTAAAAGAGTGGTCCATTTCTAACCTATTCCCTTTTTCTCTAGGTTGTGCCAAGTTCCCTGGTTCAAATGAGATTCTCCGGAGCCTGTTCCCTCATTCCCAGCTCTCTCACTGTAGCTAGCAAACTCCTTGGGGACCTTTAATGCCTACCACTTCTATGAAATTCTTGCCACCAGCAGTAACAGAAGAGGATCGTTGCTAGCTCCAGCTCATGGAACAGGAACCAGGCTTCAAGAGGAAAGAAGAGTGTGCCTAAGGTCACTGAGATTAATGCCTGGAACTGTTCACCATCTGTGGTCCCAAGTCTCAGTAGATAAGCCTGGTGTAAAGGCCAGATAGGTTGATTGGAAGCCTTTTCTCCAGGAATATTTCCTACTATAAACTTCTCTCTCTCTCTCTCTCTCTCTCTCTCTCTCTCTCTCTCTCTCCCCACCCCCCCGTGGCATGTACCCAGAGGTTGCAAGGTTGGGCTTTACCACTTCCTGAGAGCACATGCAGGCTCTTAGTGTACTCAGTACAGCACACAAAACCTTACCAACAAGGAGTAGCTCACATGGAACAATGTGTGGCTGCACAGGTAGATGGGATCTTAGGTTCAACAACACCTGGGCACTCTTGAGTCTCATCCATTCCAAATGCTCACTCCAGCCCCTGAGATTCTCCCACTAGACTCTGCCCTTGATGCCAAAGACACCGTTAACAGATGAGAAAACCACAGCGAATGCTAAGCAGAGGCACAGAAGCTTACAGCAATGCAGGAAGACTGTGCTAGAACAGGAGTCTTCTGGCTGGGCAGTCTTCATCCCTGTCCATAGCAATGCTGGGAACCAGCTGCTGCTTCCTCCTCCCTGGGGTCACTTTTCTACCACTCAGTCCTTCTGCTTCCCAGTGACCTCAAGAGCATCCTCTGGGTAGAGGATGCAGCTGTTGGCATCGCAGCAAAAAGATAGGAAGGGGCTTGGGGAAGCCAAGAGGCAATTCTAGGAAAATAAGAGGCTTCAGCTGCTGGTATCTTTCCAGATGAGCTGCAGATAAAGGTGCCAGGCAACAAAGTCGGTTGTACCGGGTGCAAAAAGTCAGGCTTCAGAGGCAGCCAACCACTGATTTGCTGTGTGTCCCCAGACAAGTCTATTTCCGTCTCTGAACATCAATTTGTGTCATAATTAGGTCAAAGATAACATGCTTATTTGGTGAAGAATCACTTACTGTAGTGAGGCTTGACACAGAAATGTCTTAATACCTAAGTGTTTAAACTTTCTTTAAGTGTTTAAGCATCTCTCTTGCTTCCTCCCACTTAAACCAACAGCAAAGAATCAACAAAGACAATGCCAAACAGAGATCTTGCAGCAAACAAACGTTGTTCTTTCTGTTAAGTAAACAGATGTAGCCCCCGCAATGGGAGCGTCATAAAATCGTGTTTGATGAATGGACAATATAATTAATAATTTACAATCACATTAATGGAGTAGCTGACGTTTGTGGACATTTACAGTGATTGTATCAAGCACAAGGCATTGGTACAGCTACTCTGTGGGCTAGGTACAGTCAAGGCCAGCTTGACGAGTGTGTAACCAACACAGGTACACAGAGGACCTCATACTCGGGCCTTATTGCTCCGTAGTGGCCATCTCGAAATTCAGACTCATTGTATCTGGGTGTGCTCTGTGTGTGAAAATAAAGGAGTGTGCACAGGGTTATTTAAAGCCTCCCCTCACACAGAGACTTGCCACTTGTCAACCTCTAAACTTCCACCTCTCTGAGATGGATTGGCAGGTGCCTGCCTGTTCTCTGCTCCCCAGCCGCTCCCATCTTCCTGATTCTGTGGGGCCTCACTACAGGAACAGGAAGAGAAAGGGAGGGTGTGTCTGCCCAGTCATAGGACAGGGTCCTATAGCCATCCACCCTCTGTGTGCATTTCATATCACCAGGACAACATTAAACAGAGAACAATAAACTTATTATCAGAGAAAATTATAGTAAGAGGAAAACTTATCTCCCTGCCTTTTTAACTAAACCTGCCTGAAGTGAAAATGCATTATTCCTCACAAATTATGTACCTAATCATGAGTTCTGTTCATTGAAAGTACTTGACAGAAATAGATACTGAAGTTCAGAGCGGCTCAGTGATTTGTCTAAGACCACACAGCTAACAAGTAGCAGCATTCAGACAAAGACATCGGTACTGGGAAGAGGGTTCTAAAGTCTTGAAGAACTGCAGCTCAGGAATTAGGAGCCCTGCATCCAACTTTGTGACCAGAATCCTGGGCACGCTGCCCATTCTCATCTTTCCCAAATGAATGTCCTCCAGGGAGTCCTGCAAGGTAGTACAGCTCTCAGGTGTGGCTTTAACTTGCTCAGGCTGTGATTTTGATAGCAATGATCTTGCCGCTCCCTGCGCCCCCCCCCTCCACACACACCCCATGAGAACTCCCAGAAGCTTGTAGATAACAGTCACCCACCCTACGTGATGTCGTGGCATTTAAAGAATTTTCATGCCACTCCTCCATCATGCCGGTGCTGAGATGAGCAAGGAATATTAGCATTGCCGTTTTCTAGACGAGAATGCTGAAGCATCAGAACCAGCACACTCATTGCTTCTCAGGCGAGTTTTAAATGGGTCAACAGGGATCCAGAGGATTAGGGTAACAACATGGGCATCCCCAATGGAGAAGCAGGCATCACCTCAAAAGTCCCAGTGAAGCAGCGCCGCATGGGCCCCTCGGGAGCCCTGGCCTTGATGGTGTTGGCTTGGTCCTTGGACTAGAGGGGTCCATCCCTGAGAAAATAGACCAGAGAAACAGCCAAGTGCTCCTGAGAAAAAGATCTACCAGGTATACAGTGCTTAGAGGGTGATTCAGCATCCGGGGAGGGGGGGGATGTTTGCCCAACACTGAGGTGTGGTCTCCAGAACAAAGATAGACAGAAGACCAAACCGGCAGAGACACCAAATGCAGACTCAGCAGAAAGACCAGCTCCACCAGCAGTGAGGGTGGAGGGTGGCGCATCCTTGGCCCTGCCCCCATTGAGCTGAGATACTCAGCCACTGTTCCCTTGGTATGGATGTAGCATCTACAATAGAAAGACCTCCCACCATGAATAGGTACCTCGATTGCCTGTGGATTATAGTGACCATAAACAAGATGTGTCTATGAAACGGTTTGTGAATTTGGTAACCTCATCTTTCCATTTCCAGCCCACCAGGAAAGCACCAGGGCAGATCTGACCAGTAAAACTGTTTGTGATGATAGAATGATATGAGACCGCGCTTTCCTATGGCCACTAGCCACATGTGTCTACTGGGTAAGGAGCCAGTGGTGCCAAGGGAACAAATAGGACAAAGCTAAATGGGACAATTACCTGTGCATTTGGCATATGTAGTTTGTAGCTTCTGTGCTTGGTTGGAGCTGCTCTAGAAACAAGAAGGGACAATAAAAATGGATCATCTATACCACAACTCCAGGTTTCAAAGGCATCAGCCACTGTCTCCGGCAAAGTAGATGTTTATTTCAGGTACAGAGTTGGGAAACAACCCCAGGAAAGTCCAACAGCTGTCTTCCAACAGAGCTGGAATTGCAGACAGGATTAACTCTCATGATTCCAAAGCTCTCTCCTACCTCTGCAGTACTCTGTCCAGCGCATATCTAACAGGTGGTTGTAATTAAGTGCTTACCACTGGGTTCGACACTTAAAGACAAATCAAGACACACACCTGGGCTTTAGGAGGGCTTCCTCAGGCAAAGGCAGTGTGCAGCTGCCACGGTGAGAATATAGGGATTTAAATCACTTTGGTTTCCTTCCAGGTAGCTCAACGCACCATGTTATAAATATCATTGACGTCTGCTGAGTTTCCAGTTTATATTTTAGGCCATCGTTCCTGCCCAGAATTCCCTATGGAAATACCAAGCGGCCTACTGGGTTTCTAATTTAAATATTAAATCATCGGCTTCTTGACCTTGTCCCCAAACCTTCCCCCTTCTCCACAAATGGCAGGGCTCTTCTCACAGCACCATTCCAAACTTCTAGGGTTGTCCATGGCTCCTTTTTCTTTTATAAAAACATTCTTTCATCTAATCCACCGACAAATATCTTTAACTCTATCTGCAAGAAGCAAACAGAATACTGGGTATCCCCACTACTGCCACTCCACTGTCCTCTTCATCTCCACCCAGACTGAAGACATACTTGGATCCCTCTCTTTTTGTTGTTTATTTTTCCAAACAGTAGCCAGAGTCATCTCTTTTTTAATTTTTTTACTTATTTTATGTGCATTGGTGTTCTTCCTGCGTGTATGTCTATATGAGGGCCTTGGAGCTCCTGGAACTAGAGTTACAGACAGTTGTGAGCTGCCATGCAGATGCTAGTAATTGAACCCAGGTCCTCTGGAAGAGCAGTCGGTGCTCTCTTAATCCCTGAGCCATCTCTGCAGCCCCTAGAGTCATCTTCTATAAACTGAAAATTCAGAGTATGTTCCTCAATGGTTTCTCAAACTCCTTCTACAAAACCCCGCAAGATTTACTTCCTGATGATGTTTCTGTAACTTCATTTCCTATCACTTTTTTTTTTTTTTTTTTTTTTTTTTTTTTTTTTTTTTTTTGCCAACCCAGGTCTTTCTGAGCACTCCTTCATGATACCGTTTTACTTACTCTCTGGCTTCCTGAGGACCTATGCCCAAAAATTCCTTCATCAGAGACAACAGGCATGCCTCACCCTATCTTATTTGGGTTTCCTTCATAATATGCATCCACTTCTAAAGTGTAATATGTGTGCCTTTTGTTGCTTTCATGCTCAAATACAAGCTGGAGCAGATGAGCAGATAAAATAGAAGAAGCCCAATTGAATTTAAATTTCAGATAAACAAGGAATTATTTTTCAATATGAAGTTGTCATAGATATTGGAGGGCTCTTATAATTAAAAAAAAAATAGCTAAACCAGGTGTGATGATGCATGCCATTAATCCCAGAACTCAGGACCAAGGCAGGCAGATCTTTGCGAGTTCAAGAACAGCCTGGTCTACATAGCTAGTTCTAGGGCAGCCAGGACTACATAGAAAGCCTCTGTCCACCCCACCCACCTCCCCCAAAAAATCACTGTTTATCTGGTATTGGAAGTTTACTAGTGTTCAGTATTTTATTTGCTAAATCTGGCAACTCTATACAGAAAGGCAAACACATTGGTTATTGTGTTTATGGCAGCATCCCCAGAGCTAGAACAGTCTCGATATTTCACCACCAGTAAATATTTATTGCATGGATGGGTGGGTGGGTGGATAGATGGATAGATGGGTGGAGGGATGGATGGAAGGATGGATGAATTATTCAACTGGGCCATTAAAACAATGAGCCTAAAGAACCTAAGAGTAAGAGGGATGGAGTCTTTGAAAAACTTTTCAGAAGGTGGAGCCTCGGGTGCCAGTCCCCGCCCCTGCTTCTATGCAGGCAAAACTCTGACTCGGCCGAAAGCAGCTGCGGTCAGCCGCGGTCCGACAGGGGCGGGGCCTACTAACTGTGGCTCCAGACCCAGCACGGGCCAGAGCCGCGGCCCCTTTAACGTTCCACCTCCCCAGCACCACACGCGCCCTCCTGCGTGACGTCACCAAGGGGCGCCCAATGGGGGCGCGGCTTACTGGCAAGCCTTGCCCGGGGCCGCTGCCAAAGGGGAAGTGAGCTAAGACTGGAGCTATGGCTCGGGTCTGGAGCCTGCGGCGGCCGCCGCGGCCAGCACGTCCTGAGAAGTCGCGACCGGAGCAGGGGCCGGAGACGCGGCTGGACTGGCCGCGTCGCGTGTGAGTTGCGGAAGTCGCCGGTGGCGGCGGAACACTTCAGGCTGGCCGAGCGGTGGTCACCCCTCATCACTGCGCCCCCTCTAGGCCCTAGCAGCAGGGCTCCCGCTCCTCTCGCGCGGGTCTCTACAAACTCAGGACAGAAGCCACGGGAAGGTGATCATCCCGAATCCTAGTGGGCGTCCCGGCCTGGGAGTTCTCTAGGCGCCCAGGCAGTGACAGGCGCTCTCCTGTCACCACCTCTCCAGTTAAGGATCAGCGAGTTCCCACTGCCTACTCTGCAAAGTCTCCTCTCCTCCCATTCAAAAACAAGTTTATTTTCCTTCTGCATTGGGAATCTTGTCCCAGAGATCTAAAGTACCTTAGTTTTGTGTATCTTTCTCCCGCTTTCTGGAGCACTCCTAGAAATATTGGTTGCCTACACGACTTAGAATCTCGTGCTTGACTTAGCGGGTTGTTTTGTTTCGTTTTCCTTTTGACAGGTACTAGTTTCAGAAATTTATCCATTTGGATCTCCAGTTCCTTGGCCATCTCTATGTAACTTCCCCCCATCCACCTGAGTCCAATTTCCTCCGGGCTCCATTCTCCAGCCCTCAGTAGATCTGGTCAGTCCCACCTCTGGGTGGGAGTGATCAGGGGGCTCAGGCCCAAGATTTCCAACCCTGGAAGGCAGCTCCAAGTCAGCGAGAGAGTTGGGTGTTGGTTACGAACCTGGCAGCTCAGGAGTGGGCCCGCCACTCACCCCCCACAAAAAGATGAAAAAGCGCAAAGAGCTCAATGCGTTGATCGGCCTGGCTGGTGACAATCGGAGAAAGAAGACCAAGCAAGGCTCAGGCAGCCACCGCCTGCTTCGCACTGAGCCTCCTGACTCAGACTCGGAGTCCAGCACAGAGGAAGAGGAATTTGGAGCAATTGGAAATCGTTCTCGTTTTGTCAAGTGAGTGTAGCAGTGGGGAGGGCTGAAATGGGCAAAAGGCATCTTGCACTACTACCAGACGGGCAAATGGATGAGAAGGAGAGGGGAGTCCCTTGGAAGAAAAAAGGAAGTAGGCCCTGGAAACCAGGAAGAAAGGATGTTGGACAGGGCAAGTGCTAACCCTAAATAAAGAGTAAGCAGTCACTCTAATGTCTAACAAGAGTTTCAAATCTAGGGTGGAAATGTGAACCTGGGGAATGGGCTCATAGCCCAAGAAGGAATTAAAAGGTTACTCATGGAGACAGAGCAGCAGAGAGGCTCTTGGGACTAGGCATTTTTAAAAAGTAGGTCAAGGGACCTTAAGACCAATACTCGTTTTGTGTTTCTTAATGAGTTCTTAATATCTAAATATTGGTGATGGGAGAATATGGTGAAGGACTTACTGTTGAAAGTGTGAACCTTCCATACATAATACCGGGGTGGGGGGGAGCAGTCTTTTTTCCCAAACCAGTTTCAGGTAGAGCACTAAACAAATGAGCTTTGAGGATTGGGGGATTAAGAGGTCAGTTTGTGAGGCAGCTGAAGGAAACCTCAGCCATTTGGACCTGTCAGAGAGCAAACTAAAAGCCAAGGGAGTCCACTGGGGTGTAGAGACCAGAGTTAGGCAGAGGGCTTGGGTGCTACAAGATTTGTGATCTTTTAGCGGGCTCAGAATCTGTGTGCTTTTGTTAAGACTTTGGTTAGTTAAGGACCTCTCCAAGTTTGTGTTGTGAAGGTCATCTGATGAAGTGTGAGTCTCGAAAGTTGCCCTGCTGCCTTAGTTTAGAACTGAAAGCTAGATGAAGTTTGGTGTGAAATCTAGTGTGCTTCTATTTCTGTCCTCCCAAGGCAGTTAAGTTAAAGAATATCAGGTGTCCACTTAAGCCAGCAGATCTGGTTTCTCTCATTCCATTTGCAGTAAAACTTGGTCAAGAGTTTGTGAAGTTTCAATAAATGAGGCAAGGTCTCCTGGGCTAAGTGAGCATGTATTGGGGAATGAGGGGGTGGGAGGGGATAAATTACAGTTCAGGGATAGAATTCCATAGAACCACTCATTTTTACCCTTCTTTCTGTCCGATCTTTCTTTTTATCTTATTACTACTAGGGACTGAGCTAGGTTCTAGTAGTAGGCATAGAACTTGGCAATCCCTCCTCCTTAGACTCCCAGGTACTTGGATTGCAGATGGGCCACTGGGCCCTTCTTGTCATTTACACTTCTCAAACCGAGTTCTGCTCCAAAGACCACCTTCCTGAATTGTCAGCAGTGATCTAGAACCTGCAAGCTCTTCCCATGACCCCCGGGAACTCCCTGTTTCCTGTGCAGTTTGAAACCTTTGTACCCAGGAGAACTTTTCACGGATCATATTCGGTCATTTCCAACCTCCTCCTGTTAGACGCAGTGTGTTATCCTGTGATCCCTGGTAAATTCGTTGGTCATTCATTAGAGAAGATAATCGCATAGCAACAAACTGTTGCTAATAAAGCTGTTCTCACAGCTCCCTTCTCGCTCACGGGTGAATGTGTTCTTCCGACAGGGGAGACTATGTCCGATGCTGCAAGATCTGCTGTCCCCTCTGTGCCTTTGTCATCCTTGCAGCCTGTGTTGTGGCCTCTGTGGGCTTGGTGTGGATGCAAATGGCTCTCAAGGAGGATCTGGATGTCCTCAAGGAAAAATTTAGAACAAGTAAGTAGTGGTCAGGTTCTTTTCAAGTCTTGGGAAAAACTGGCCCATGCTGAATGAGGAGTTTGCCCATTCTGGTAAGCAGTTGTGCATCTTGTTCTGTACACGAGCTTAACTGTCGGCTTAACTGTAGTAACACTTACTTGCTTTTCAACTCATAAACAAACCCAGTGGTTATGTACCATCTGACAAGTAGCGTCTGAAATTATGACACTGCAGTTAACTCAATGCAAAGGGGAGCAACTGTAAACCAGAAACCTGATTATACTCAACCTACAGCCTAGCCCCAGGTACAAAGTGGCTGTTGAAATACCACAGTTTCCTTCTACCTCACAGAGCCAGCAATTAAAATGTGGAAGCATCTGTCAGGTGACTTCCTCTTTCAAAACACTGTGTAGGAACATAGGAGTGGACAACATTTCTTCTAAGAGCCACCATTTATGAAGTGTCTGCTTGTGCCAATTGACAAGTAAATTGTTCCCCAAACAGTCCTCTGACATAGGCAGAGGACTGTTTTTTGCTCTCCCCACTCCCCCGTGTGTGTGTGTGTGTGCGTGCGTGCGTGCATGCGTGCCCGCGCACACAGGCCTGTGCAGTGGTAAAGATGAGAATTACTACTTGTGTTCTTAGAAGAGGAAGCTGGCTGGGCCAAATGGTTCAATAGGTATAGACACTTGCTGGCAAACCTGAGTTCATTCTCCGAGATCCACCTGCGCTGGAAGGAGAGAACTGACTCTTGCAAGTTGTCCTCTAACTTCCACAGACATGCTGCGGCATGCACATACATACATACATACATCCGTACACACATATATACATACATAAATGTATGTTAAAAACAAACAAGCTGCCGGGCAGTGGTGGCACACACCTTTAATCCCAGCACTTGGGAGGCAGAGGCAGGCGGATTTCTGAGTTCGAGGCTAGCCTGGTCTACAGAGTGAGTTCCAGGACAGCCAGGGCTACACAGAGAAACCCTGTCTCAGAAAAACAAAACAAAACAAAACAAAACAAAAAAAAACAAGCTTAGAGAAGTTAAGTAGGTTGTTTAGCAATTAAGTGTATAGAGCTGAGATTTATACCTGGTCCTCTTGCCCTTTATGCCCAAGTCAATATCTATAGCCACTGCAGTACTGCAGTACGGTTCCAGTGCCTGTAGAAGCTTCACAAGTGACTACAGGTGGCCACAGATTCCTCTGTATCAGCTGGGGTCAGTAGTCTGAAGAGCTTAGGAGCTGTTGGAAGGGCTGGTTTTCTACATGTGTGTGTTTTGATGTTTGAGCTCAGAGCAAGAACTAATAATAGGTAGCCAGGAGGCTTCTTTCCACAGGACGATGGTTTGTGGCGTCTGCTCCAAGGAGGAAAAGTTGCAAATACCATGAAGACCACCATCTTTAAAGTTTTAGGGAGCATTTGATCCTTTGAAGTATATTGCACATTGCTGAAGAGGTGCACTGATCATAACAGTTCTGACCTTGAACCCAGCACAGCCAGTGGACAGATTTGTCTCATGAAGGGGTTTGGTTAAGAGACTTTTCTACTTACAAAATATCATATATTCTAATTACAAAGTTCAGTTTTATAAGTCCAAACTACTTTTTTTTTTTTTTCTGAAAGACATGTTTGTGTAGTGGTTTCAACCAGGTTTAACTAACAAATTTTGTTCTTTTTTAACAATAGTGTAATTTTTGGTTCTAGACTTAAAGAATTAATTTCCTAAGCTAAGGAACCAGTTTCAGTTTAGTCACAGACCTCAATGGTAATAGCACACCAGCAAACTGACCACAGGCTTCCCAGAACTGTCACTGTAAAACTGGAATTTGAGCTTTCACTTTTCCTCTTAAGCCTAGAAAATCACAACCTCCTGAGGCAGGAGGATCAGTCAGCTTTTCTTAACCTACAGCCATTCAAGCTTTGAAGGTGACAAAGGTCAGCTACTCCTCAGAGTTTATCTCTAGTGACAGTGCTTTAAAAATCTTTTAATATTCACTTTGGTTTTCTTCTGACTTTCTGGTCCAGAGTTGGGACTGAGTAAGTCCACAGTTGTTCGTCAGAATCATCCTGATGTATATGGTTGAATCAAAGTACAGTACAAAAAAGGATGTACACCCTGTAGGGTTTCTCTCTGTGTAATTCTTGTTTTTGGAACATTGCAAATATTTTTAAGCTTGTATTTTTTGTATGTAAATAATAATCATAACTTGGAAACAGTGTTGAACTGTATGTTAACACTGAGCACACCTTTCTGCCCTATGAATTCTCCATAATTAGTTGAGCTTCTTGTGACCTTGTTTTGATCACATACAGCAATTATATGTTTATACATTTTATACATTGCTCAGTTCTGCCCTCTAGCGATTCCTTCCTGCAGCTATGCTGGGCCTGTATTTACAGGATACCTTAGCTGGCCTTCCCAGGGATTTCTTTGTTGGAAAATGTAAGACATGTAGTAGGCCTGACAGACAGTTGATAAATACTTGATAAGCATTTGTTAATGCCAGTTCCTAAAAATAGTATATTCAGGAGATCCCACTCCGTCCATACACCTGGGCTGTGGGGGCCAGCTTGCTATTGAGGAAGATTTTCCTGTAGCCAGAACTGCATTTGTCATCCACCTGAATAAAGCAGGTTTGGAATTGTCAATCTGATTGTGTTGTTGGTTTTGCTTTGCCACGATAGAAATGTCAGTGGCCACTGAGATCATTCAGAGGACAAGGGCTCTTACCACCACGCCTGATGACCTAAGTTCAGTCTCTGGAGTCCATGTGGTGTGAGGAGAGCCACTCTTGTGAGTTATACTCTTATCTCTGTGTCCATGTTACAGCACACAGACACCACCAGCACCAAGCACATGCACACATAAGCGCACACACAAGAAAGAGAAAGAAAACAAAGACAAGCAAGGACTTCCCGAGGGAGGAAAGGCGGTGGTCTGACATGCTCAAGCCAGACTGCTGTGGACTGCTTGCTTACTAGTTTTGGTTTCAAAAAAAGGAAAGAACGGTTATCTTGACTAAGTGGAGTAATTTTACTACATTTAAATAATCATATTTTAAAAACTATGCTTTTACTTTAAATATATCTCAATAAGTTAATTTTTATTTCTTCTTAATCTAATAAA
The DNA here is from genome assembly GCF_978045245.1 of Mus caroli. Lineage (NCBI taxonomy): Eukaryota > Metazoa > Chordata > Mammalia > Rodentia > Muridae > Mus > Mus caroli. The sequence goes on along the minus strand of NW_028227261.1, from coordinate 41,082,008 downwards.
ACAGTGGAACTTATCAGCTCAGATAAGACCACCTGCCTGCTTGACTTGAATGCCTTTTGAGAAATCAGAGCCTCTTGTTCCTCATTTCAATAATTTTTCCAAGGACCCCTGAAGAACAGGAGTGCTGGGAGCGATGCCTAAAGTGGGAAGCAGGCTTATTCATGGCTTGCTTTTTCTTTGCAGTGAGAAGTGACTTGATCCTTGAATTCAAAGACCGGCTGGCCTTCAAAATACTTTTTTAAAAATGCATTGCCTGTATGTTTGTATGTATGAGAAGATTGGGTCCCCCTGAGGTGGAGTTACAGACTCTTGTAAGCTGCCATATGGTCCTGAGAATCAAACCTGAGACATCTAGAAGAGCAGCAGTGTTCTTCACTACAAAGCCATTTCTTCAGCCCCCTTCCCTTTTTTGTAATGATGTATTTTTCTGTGTGGGTATTTGCCTCGATGTGTCTGCACTGTGTAGATGTAGTACCCCAGAGGCCTGAAGAAGGTGTCAGGTTCCCTGAGCTATAATTACAGACATGTGAGCTTGCTTGTAGAGTCTAGGAACTAAAACCCAGGTCTTCTGGAAGAAGAAGAGCACTTCTAGAAGAGTGTGCTTAACCACTGAGCCCCTGGCCTTGGAACTTAATTCAGTATTCTTTTTCCAGAAGCATGTATTTTAAAAGACTTCCACAGTCATCCAAAGCAAAATTCTATCTCCAATATTTCCTCTCTGTCAGTGATGAAGCATTAGAGAAAAGGGGAAGCATTTAAAAGAGATGGAAAGTACCAACCAGTCAGGCATCTCCTTTTCTGGTCAGCCAGGGAAAGTAGAGGTTTGATTTGATGTTTTATATAAAATGTTAGATGCTTTTGTGTGACTGTGCTACAAAGATGTATCACTGACATCTTAAGCATCCTAAAAGAGTGTTGGTCCTGTGAGCGCCTTTTTTGACTGTTTGCTCTCATTTCTCACTATAAAATTAGAACAATCACATAATTCTTTCTGAGTCTATATTTTCTTACCCACCCATGACACATGAAGATGTATTTTTGCCTTAGAAGTGCTTTGGACATTACTCATGTTATAGGAATCCTCCCTTCACCTCTAGACAGGGAACTTTAGGGTCTTTCTATACAGTGGTGTCAGGTAGAGGACTGGCACACAGTAGAGGCTCAGGAGTATGTCATTTGGTGATAATTACATCAAAATTCATTATAAATTAGGGGGGCATTGTATGAATGCAAACATAACTGTTGACATAGGTATGTTGTGTTTGAAGAGTGTATGTAGAAATTTCATTTCCTAATCATAAAGATGGAAAAAATGAGAACTAGGTAAGTTCTTTTGAGATTCAACACATTAAATTTTAAATGAATCGCTTTCCCTGGTGAAAGAACATGAATAAGTAATTGTAAGTTGTTTGTTTGCCATACTTCCATTTACGTAACAAAAGTGCCTCAGCTTGGCTTGTCTCTCCTAGAAAACCCACATCAGATAATGATTAGGATCCTCTCTTGGCTCATAGACTCCTCAGGATCCCGAGTGTCCTCAGGGCTTGCTAGCATCATGTATGTATTAGTTAATAGTTGTAACTCAGGTTATTTATGTCTCTGCCTTACTTCTTTTTCACTTCTAAGTCCTATTTATTGCATATAGACTTCAGGAAAGAGACCCTCCATGCTGATGGTGTTTGACCACCTGAGTATGGAAAGCATTCATGGGATGGCTTTTCTTTACAACCTAGCTGAAACTCTATAAGCAATTCAGTGACACAGAGCTGCATTCGTTAGAATGAGTAATGAAATGTCCTCACTGACTGAGATGGATATTTTCTGCAAACCATGTGTAAATCAAATGCTACACTAAAAGCACTCAGGAAAGCCTGTTATTTAGAATACAATCCTATGGCAGCAACTTTTGAAAAATAATGAAAGTATCTAATTTCATATTGTGAATTGTTCCGTAGTGGGCTTGCTAAAAAGTATATTGCCACCACCTTCGGTTTTTGTGAGGCCTTGTTATTGTTAAGTGTGCTTGCTTGTCTGACGTTTTTACTTTCTGAGTTTTCTTTGTTGGATTGCAGAGGAGAGTGATGTACTGAGACATGGTCGGGAGGTCAGCAAAGACCAGGTTTATTTAGTAACAAGTATTTACCAAGTGCTTAAAATGAATTCTAAGTGCAGACCATACAGAAATGGACAAAACCAAGTCATGGAGATCACATTTTAGTAAATTATTTTATAATTTACTGTATGCCAGTTTGGGGGCTCAAAACACTGTCTCTCTCTCTCTCTCTCTCTCTCTCTGTGTATGTGTGTCTGTGTGTGTGTGTGTGTGGGTGTCTGTGTGTGTGTGTGTGTGTATGTGTGTGTGTCTGTGTGTGTGTGTGTATGTGTGTGTGTATGTGTGTGTATGTGTCTGTGTGTGTGTATGTGTGTGTGTGTGTGTGTGTGTATGTGTCTGTGTGTGTGTATGTGTGTGTGTGTATGTGTATGTGTGTGTATGTGTGTGTGTGTGTGTATGTGTGTGTGTATGTGTGTGTGTGTATGTGTGTGTATGTGTGTATGTGTGTGTATGTGTGTGTATATGTGTGTGTGTATGTGTCTGTGTGTGTGTATGTGTCTGTGTGTGTGTATGTGTGTGTGTATGTGTCTGTGTGTGTGTATGTGTCTGTGTGTGTATGTGTGTGTGTGTGTGTATGTGTGTGTGTGTGTGTGTGTGTGTGTGTGTGTGTGTGTACATACAGTAACTAATCAGAACGTCTGTGACCTAAGGAGAAATGACATAGGTTTTATTCTGGAGGAACAGCCATTATCAATATTTTATTTTCCATTAAGAGAAAAAAATGCTTTCCAAAGGAGGAAGCGAGTCACCCTTGACTTCTGCCTCAGGCTTTAGATCCCTTAACTATGTAGGAATTATTTCCAGAGTCCATATGTCCCCCTGTGCCCCACCTGACACGTTTATCTTCTGCTTCATCTTGAGCTTTTGGATTGGTTAAGAAAACACTATTTGTGAAATAATCGTATTCCTCATATTAGTATTTGAATACTCCCTCTCAGTCAGCCAACTTAAAGTAGAAGAAAATAAACACTTAGAGGTAGTTTGTAATGGCACTTTGTGCATCCGTGGGATAGGAGTTGTCAGTCCAATTGACTAATCTGAAAGCTGGTCAGACATTTATCTGTCACTGTGTGCCTGGTTAAAAGTGTTAAAGATGCACATTTACGTCACAGTGCTGCCCTGCCCCACCACTTTCCTCCTTTTCAGTGTAATTAGGTAATTGTGAATTAAGTCATCACCACCCCAAAATTAATTCACTATTCATTAATCTCCTTCCCTTCTTTCCTACCTTGTGATTGCTTCCCCTACCCCCAATTTTGGGACCCGAGGGAATGTGATCTTTATTTACAATTGTTCTTATTTTGCTTTCAGTGGAGTCTAATCAGAAAAGCTCATTCCAGGAAATCCCCAAACTTAATGAGGAACTTCTCAGCAAACAAAAACAACTTGAGAAGATTGAGTCTGGGGAGCTGGGCTTAAGCAGAGTCTGGATCAACATCACAGAAATGAATAAGCAGGTAGTGGAAGTGTGACTTTATTCCTGTGTAAGCTGTGGAAATGAATTTACATTGGTTGGTGAGCATTTAGTATGAATTTATAATTCAAGTTTTGCCTTTTTAAGTTGGAGTTTACTGTGATCACATGTTAAAATAGTAAAATAGCAAACAAACAAACAAACAAAAACACACACACAAAAAATTACCATTTGCCAAGTGTTTAAAATGTTAACCCTTTCTGCACAGGGTAGAGCATTATAGAGGGAGTTATAAATAACTGAGTCAGGCAAAAATCCTCATTAGATGCAGTCACGTGTTCTTAAATGAGCTAAATGAGCCTGTTCATAAATCACCCACTCTATGGTATTTAGCTCTGGCTGCAGGAAGTAGACTAAACACCATAAGCAGCTAAAGTGAAATTTCTGAATGCAGTGGCTCACCCAGAAAGTGTTTAGTGCCTTATGATGCTTGTTCCTAGTCTTTCCTTTGGTGGGGCTGTGTTTTATTTTAGTTTTGAGACAGTTTCATTATGTAGCCCATGTTGACCTCAACACTAAGATGATAGGAGCCACCACACTTGGCTGTGTTTTATTTTATTTTATTTTGTTTTGTTTTGTTTTATGTCTCAGAGGAAGGAAGTGACAGATGATACCAACTCTATCATTTATTCTTAGGTTCTCGGTAATTAAAGAAAAGCAGATATTCATTTCTTTTGTGTACAAAGAATAGAATCAACTGTGGCCCCACATGCACACAGCAGAGGAGCAGCGTGGGCAGAGATGATGTCACAGAGATGACATCAGGTGGGAGTAGCACAGCTCTGGGAGAGTGAACGTTTCTCCTGGGCAGTCTGTGGATCGCAGTTGGCAGAACAGGGCCAACCATTCAAGGTTAAGATTGCTTTTCATGAACAGACAGACAAACATCAACTGTCTGTCTCCATTTCCTTCTTATACATTGGCATTCTAGGACTGCTCAAAGAGAAAACTGGTGCTTGGCATGCTGTAAGATGTCCTCGGACTTTGCGTATGAGCCTGGAGAAGGTCAGACTAAAACTCTTGGCAGATTAGTAGCCCCACACTTCATGAGATGCTAGATTGACTTATTAAAGCCAACCTACTGCAGAGGAGTTCTCTGCTAGCATAGACCCAGAAGGATGGATGGCGGTGAGGTAGAGCTGAATGTTGGTTCCAAAGGGAGCTTGGCAGTCTGGGTGGGTTTCTAAAGTTAGTGCTACACATCTCTAGTGCTCTATCAAGTCAGCAGTCAAAGTGAGCCAAAATAGAAATAAAAGTAAAAATAATGTTTACTATGGCTAGTGGTAATTGTCAATTCAGACGATCCTAACAGCATTTTTAAACAATTAAAAGATACTTAACCCACAAGAAAATGTATTCTGTCACTTATCAAGAACTATTCCTATTACCAAGTAAGTTGAAGTTAATTCAGGCTGGGGAAAAGGCCATCTGGTTGAGAAAGTTAAAATCCAACTTTTCCTTAAATCTTTGTAGTACATGAATCTTCATTTACACCTTGTTTTATTCATGTAACCTCTGGTACTATGCCTGTTCCCTCTTGACGGTTATAAGACACCTCCCTTTCTGTGGAGACAAATGTTTACCGAGCTGCTTTTATGGAGCTAAAGCCTTTGATTGTGCCTCAGTCCATTCCGACTGCTCTAACAGAAAGCCTTAGACTAGGTAACTTAGGAAGAATGGAATTTATTGCTTGCAGCTCTGGAGGCCCAAGACTCCAGGATCAGGATGCCATCAGATTTGGTCTCTGGAGAAAGTAGAGCCCTCTCTTATTGTGCCTGAAGGACCCCACCTTTTACTGCCACCACATTGGAGATTTTGAACATGAAACTTTTAGGGGAGCAGCAACATTCAGACTACAGTAGATTTAGAGCCAAAACGATGCAGTTCCTTACCCCAGTGATCTTACGGACAAACAGTAAATAGGAAAGTAAGCAGCTTGACGTGAAGCATGTCCATATGGCTCAGATGCTGAGGGCATATTGAAATGAACATGCAACCCAGATTGGAGTCAGCTTTCCCAGAAATGGAGTGCTAAGTCTGAAGGGGGAATGGACCAGGTGGACCCCAGAGAAAGAGAAGGTTACTCTCTAGGACAGTACAGCTGATCCTCATAATGTCATCTACTCGCTAAAATCTTCTTGTAACCTCAGAATCTGTAAGTATGAAGCTTTTTATCATCCATTGATACATGCACAGCAACAGTGGCTTTTGAGTCACCCTGCACACACTGAAAGCTGGAGCACCCTGCCTTCTTGTTCTGTTCTCCTACTGTAAACAAGTGGGGTACTGGGCTGTATCCCATGTCTCTTTTCACACTTTGTCCTCTTTGTTAGTGGTTTCACTGCTGGGGGCTTCCTTCAGGCGTCACTTTCCATGCTGCTGCTGTGGGTTCAGTCTCAGTCAGCAGTGTCGTTAAATATGTTTAACCAGGAACACGTGTAAAACAAGGTTATATATTAAATTGATGTGTTACTGAAAATGTGACCAAAGGGCTCACAGGAACCTAGCCCTCACCCCTAGAAACAGTGTTTAGCATTCACTAATCCAACGTTTGCTGTAGCTTTTCAGAAGATAACTACCTAATAACAAGAATGGAGTACCTTTGTAAGACAATGGACAAGTGAAAAGACTTGGGAAGATTGAGGAAATTTTAGTCCTTCCTTATAGCCCTCCTTGGGCCTCAAAAGAAGCCAGAGATAAAGTAAATCAACAAGCACTGTTATCAAAGTCCTGCTCTCTTCTGGGCACTTGTATGATGATCTTTTGCATATGCATCTGATTTCACCAGGAGACTGTACACTGTACACTGTACACGGCCTCAAGCTGGGGATGAAAATCTGGGAAGTGGTGATAACTGTTGTACATAAAATGTTTCCTTCCATGAAATGCACACCACTCTGTTAGCTGAAGAGCATATGTGATCTCCTTTCTCTGTGTCCTTAAGTCACAAGAAGTTGTAAGTGGTGCACCCAGTGCAGATAAGAAAATTGAGATTGCATTACATGCCTTTAATCCCAGTGCTTGGGAGGCAGAGGCAGGCAGAGCTCTGTGAGTTCAAGGCCATCCTGGTCTACAGATCAAGTTCCAGGACAGCAAGGGCTGCACAGAGAAATCCTGTCTCATAAAGCATAGCAGACAGACAAAATGAAACAAATAAAAAATAAAAAAAGAAAAAGAAAATTGAAACTCAAAGTTAAAAGAGCTTATCCAATTTGCAGCTGTGTATCAACCTAGCATTGAGGCATTTAAGTCTTGGGAGCCTGGTTTCCTTCCATTTTTATAAGAGTAAGCAGGGCCAGGTACACCTTTAATTCCAGTACTTTAGAGACAGAGGCAGGAGAATCTCTGGAGTTTAAGGCCAGCCTAATCTACATAGCAAGTTCCAGGACAGTCAGAACTGTGTAGAAAACTCCTATTCATAATAATTCATCATTTGTGATTCTCTGTTTGTGTAACTTTTTCCTTACTATTTAAAGAACATTAAGTTCAACCCTGAAGAAAAAATAGCATTTCTGCTTTTGAAGTATAAAATTTTATATTAAGCAAATAGTCTAAAGTGACTATTTCTACTTTTGCTAATTAAAAAAATCAAACTATGCATAGAAGTTATAGCTTATCTTTTGGCTAAATGTGATTTTTTTTCCTTAGTGGTTTCTGTTTGTCTCAGTTTTTAGTGTCTTCAGATTGTAAAATATGACATTTGTTGATAAGTTCTATTGTAATGCATGAATCCAGTCTCACATTCTAGAGTCTCTGTTTGAGACGAGTGACAATGGGAGAGTATCCCTTGTCTCTCCGGTCCGACTGTTCGTGTATGTGTACAGTAGTTTCCTGCACAATTTGGCTCTGCTGAAGAGGGAAGGTCTGGAGGGTAGACTGTCTGGTGGTGTAGGGGTGCATAACTGAGCTGGGACCAGTCTGTGATCCAGCTGTCTAGAGTCTAGAGTTCATACCCACAGTGTTTATGACGAGGCAAGAAGGCCTAACCTGCTTTTATTACCTCTCTAGTTTTAAGTAAAAGGCAGCTTCCAGCAGCCACCCCAGCCTTCTCTGAGACCATAATGTTCCTAAGATACTTCTGACTAGCTCTGCCATAGCCTCAAGATATCAGAGTACCTGACAGAATAGTTTCTACCCAGATCACTCAGAGCACAGTGTGTTATTATCCCTTTAGGATCCATCTGCCAGTTGTCAGTGAAAGGAGTTTATTCACTAGTGTGTATCGTGTCACATAATAGGGCATGTAGAATAATCGTAAAACTTCCCCGGGAGGAGTCCCCTCCCTTCATATTTCCACATAGCTGTCTCGTGTCAGTGATACGCTCTGCACTGCCTGTGTAGTATAAAGCTATCGTAGCTTTTAATATTATCAGCTTATGGGTTACATCAAGTGTGTATGTAAATAAATGGACACGTCCAGTATGTTTACTGAATATATCTACATATCTAGTGATAGGCATTTAGATTATTCTAGTGTTTTGCTGGTACAAATAAGAAAGACCTGTTGTGCATATTTCTTTGTGCCTGTGAGCAAGTAATCTTCAAGATAGGTTTCTATAAATGAAGTTGCTGAACAAAGGATATAAACATTTGAGGGCTATTCTTTCAAAGCAATCCTTTTCCAGTTTACATCCCCATGAACAATACATGAGAATTCCTGTCTCCTTATGATCTTTGAAGCCTCAATATTATCAAGAGCTTCTTAATGGAATGGGGAGGGGGGACACAGCCTCCCTGATATAATTGCTGCTGTAAGAGGTTTTTGGCTTTCTAAAAGTATTTTTCAGTGTGGGCTGAGTATCTCACCTTTTTGTTTTCAAATGGATAGAGTTAGAGCCCTGATGAGTGGTCTGCATGTTTGAGAACACTTAGGGTAGTGTACTCACTAAATCTCACTCCTAAACAACTGCCACTGATTAATCGGTCATACTCTGCAATGTGCTAAGAGCTGAGGTCACGTGTCCTTAATTCTTACAACATATGAATCATCTGTTGCTGGGTTACATTTAATCTCCAAATGTAGTGGCTTAATACAACAAACCTTCATTATCTCACACTTTCTGTATGCCAGAAATTGTGAAGCCACTTAGCAGAATGTTAAGCCCTAGGGTTGCCGCTAAGGTGCACAGAGAAAATGCCAAATGCCAAGATTTTACTGTGTCTCGAATTCTCTCATGCCTTTCCCAGCTTGACCTGTAGCAAGTGCCCAGAAAGTTAGGTGTTGTGAGGCCACTCATTTCAACTATTGGTTAGGCCTTTGTTCTCATCCTAAAATTTAGAATAAGAAGCAGTCTGGCACTCAGACTCTTTGAAGAGTGTTTTGAGTCACATTGCAAGATGTGTTAGAATATAAAGTTGAAGCCTGAAATCTTGTGTTACTCAGGTTCCCCCAGTCCCCATTTAAGCAGGAATCCAGCTACTTAGAAACCTACCCCTAAGTAGCAGAAAGGAAGCCACATTTTCCTTTTATTCAATTTGTTTTAATACATTCATTGCATCCTTCAGTAAGTCAGTGGGTATTTATTGAGCTCCTTCAGGGTACAGAGTAATGCTGTGGTTGAGCTATTGAGTTTGAAATATTAATCACATTATTAAACCAAAACCAAGTCCCCGAGTAGCTGAAAGTGCTGTTCAGGTTGTCAGGATGCCGTTCCTGAGGACTATATTTTGTGATGATGGGCTTTTACTTTATAATGTACATTCCCACTTGGACAGGAACAAAAGTTCAGTTAAATAACTAAGGTGTTCTATTTTACCAAAGTGAAGTTTTGAAGTGGTCGTGATCATCAGTCTTTTCCTGTTCAGCTGTCGAAGGATTGTGTGGTAGTCACTGCATCTTTTGAGTAACTGAAGGGTTTTGCACAGTGACACTGCTAGGACTAAGATAAAGAATGACATTGCAAGGTTCTGCCTCTTTGGCACCAGTTCAAATTGGGCAGAGAAATAGGGGGTTGTTGCTGCTTCCTGCCTGCATCTCAGCTCTTCCCACAGTACTGCATTTCCTCCACTCTTGTGAGCTGACAGGTACCTGACATTGTGAACTATAGAGTTTGTGAAGAAACCATATACTCTACAAATTCTGAGTTGTTTATTAATCTTTTTCAGATTTCTCTGTTGAGTTCTGCAGTAAACCACCTAAAAGCCAGTGTCAAGTCAGCCGCAGACTTACTTAGTCTGCCTAGCACTGTAGAAGGACTTCAGAAGGTAAGTGCTGCATGTGGGCACTATGGCCACCCCAGTGATAGAATTTTGGCACCTTGAGAGTTCCCTTCGAAAACCTGGTATTTGAAATCAGCTGCTTCAAAAGAGCAGTGTAGTATACCATTGTGTTCTATGGAGTACAAACTTTGGTAATTAGGCCCTTAGTTTTTAACAGGTTATTTTATGGTTCATATGGTTTTTCATTTGTCCATCTGGGTTTCAGAATTGCTCTTCTGGGACCATTGTGTTAGCAGGTGGTGGTTTATATGTTTCAGTTTTACACTTCATGACCAGTTATGGGTGAGAGTTACTTTAAACCTCTGCTTTTCTGCTTTGTTTTGTTTTGCTGCTTAAAGATGATCTAAAATAAATGCTGAAGTTAAAAATTAGGGAGCAGGTTGTGACAAGGGTACTTTTAAACACTCTGGGGTGTAAACTGAAAAAAGAATTACTTTGGAAACAATTGGGTATTATTTTCTAAAGGCGTTTGTATAAGTCCTAAACAATTACTTGTGTGTACACCATAGACCCCAGGGCTGTGTGCAAAGAGCAGTGCATAGTTTCTGTTTATTTGACCCCTGGTATGTAGATGTAGTAGACAAATCCCAGCCAGAAGGATGAGAGCAAGGAATGCCTAGAGCTGGACAGAGAGTGAAAAGAGGTGGAAGGGAAACAGGTTTCTCATTGAACAGGGGGACCATCATCTCACAACAAGAAATGAAGGAAAGGTTGTTAGGAATAAGAGCCCCTTGCATAGTGAATTTTAAATCTAGGCTTCATGGCTTAAAAGTTAGCCTGTGTTGTTTGATTCAATTATATTCCAGACTCTGTCCATAAATATCTAAATTGTTATACAACGTGAGAAATTTCTAAACCCTACACAAAAATAAAACCTGATGTTTTACAACCACAACATTGTGTGTTCTGTCCCTGTAATTTGCTACTTGTCCAGTATGGTCATCTGCTCTCAGGGTTTAAATTAGAAAGGTCGAGGCAGCTTTAATGAGACAGATACTTACCATTATTCCCAAGAATCAAGTAGGAAAAGACAGGCCTCTGTAGCTCTACAGAGGCAAACCTTAGCAGTCTTGCATTAGGAAAGGAAACTGGCTTGTTCTTGTTCTCTTTAACTCAATAAACACTTGTGGAGCTTTCTCCAGTGTGTACCAGGCACTTTGCAGTTGGTAGAAATACTAGTTTCAGACTTTCATTCTAGGATTTACATGATCTGTCAGCTGCTTCCCAAAAAAACAACCCCTAAACAAGAGCTCACTATCTTCCTGTGTCCTGACAGGCTTAGCCAGCCAGCCAGTGGGGATTCTCAAACAGTAGGTGTCTTTGAGTGTCTGTGGCTTTTTGCAACAACAAGGCTTACATAGCATAGTAGCGTAGAAACTATCCCAAATGTTCTCTCTTTGCCATCCTGCTGGACACCGCTTTTATCGCAAATGATGATGCACTTTGGAAACAGTAATTCATCTCCAAAACTTAGCTAGCTTTCATTTATGTCACATAATTTTCTAAATATTGAAAGTGTTATTATCTCCTGTTCTCCTTAAGGTCTTGTTTCAGTGTAATTTTAAAAACTTGGGTTGGAGTCTGGGGATGCACTTCTATTGGTGGAGTACTTACCTAGCATCCACAAAGCCCTAGGTTTGATTTCCAGCACCACATAAAGCCAGGTGTGGTGATACATGTCTATAATTCCCACACATGGAAGGTAGAGGCAGGAAGATAGAAGTTTAAAATCATCCTTGGGTGTATGGCAAGCTGGACTACATGAGACTTCCTCAAAACAATAAAATTACTCTGGTTAAAAATATTAATATCACCTAAATAAATAAATAAATAAGGTTACAGTGTAAATTGTCAGTATATAAATATATAAAACTGACCAAATAACATTCTTTTGGATTTTTTTTTAAGTAACTAATAGAGACTGAAGAGATGAATTGTTGGTTAAGAACACATACTGTTCTTGCTGGGGAATAGAATTTGGTTCCTGTAACTCTAGCTCCAGGAGATGCAGTGACCTCTTCTGGCTTCCACAGGCACCTGCATTCACATACACACATCCACAACATACACTCATGCATAATTTCTTAATTTTTAAAAGATGACTTCTGAGCCATGCCCTCTGTATACTTGGGTTCTTCAAGACTAATAAGAGCAAAATAAGTAGTTGCCCTTACCTAACTACACTCACTGCTGACAGAGTTCTACTGCCAGCTGGGTTTCCTAGAGCCAAAAATTACACCCACCCAATTTTGCTCAAAAGTCATCACCTAATGTTCCTGATAGTTGACAGTCAATAGCATTGACTCTGGCCGTCCGTTTGCCTGCAGAGTGGTTAACACACATAGTTTATGGGTAGGTATATTATCCATGAGTCCCAGACTTTATTATCTTTTATTTTATTTTATTTAGTATTTGACTGTTATAAATAATTTTTTAGGAAAATATCTTTTATTTTAGAAAGATTGTCGTTTTCCTTAATTGGGAAAATAGCCTAACTTATATTTATATATGGGAAAATGTTCATATAAAGAGTGAATGTTTATGATTTTTGTTGTTTTTCAGCATAAGTTACATGGAATTCATAGTTTGAATATAGTTGAAATAATTAAAATATTTATTTATATTCAGTTAGTGTTTTAATGTAAACTAAAATCACAGCATACCACTATACTGCCATTAGAATGGGCAAAATTTTTAGGTTAACAGCACCTATATTTTGAATGTATAGAGTAATATGAACTCTCTTAAACACTGCAAATGGGGCTATAAAATGACACAACCATTTTAGAAGGGCGTATGTAAGTTTTTTAGTAAGTTAGGCATAGATCTGCCATATAGTCAGCTGTTATCTATGTATTGTGGTAATGAGAAACTCTGAAGGGAGATGAGGGCACAAGACCACATAAAGATTACCCTGTGAATGCTTATAGCAGCTCTGTTGGTTCAGTATCAAATACTAAAAATAGCCTAAATATCTACTGACTGTTGAGTAAACAAGTTGATGAAACTATACCAATGGTGTGTAACATGCCAATCAGCTTAGATATAAATGAATCTCAGTTGTACTTGGTGAAAGAAGACATACTAAAAACCATCTTAGAAAGTATTGTTCCCTTTATGTAAAGCTCTAGAAAATGCAAACTGACATAGACAGAAAATGAACAAATGGTTGCCTTTGGGTCAGAAAGGGGGAAACTACAAAAAGGCATGGAGAAACTGGGGGTGGGAGCTAGTGTCTGTTGCTTCTATTATGGAAATAGTTTCACAGGCTTATTGTGCATTTTGAATACATGCATAGATTGCATGTCAGTTATGCTTAATAAAGCTCTTGAAAGGGCTGATATTCCTACATTGTTTCTATGCAGAGTGTAGCTTCCATTGGCAACACTTTAAACAGTGTCCACCTTGCTGTAGAGGTGATACAGAAGACTGTGGATGAACACAAGACAACCTTGGAGTTACTGCAGGGCAGTATGGTAAGATCTGTAAGCACTACGGACAGTCAGCATGCTCCTGTTCTCTATTTCCTGTGTTAGTCATGACACTAATTTCCCACTGAGCTGAGCAGACACTACTCTACCTGCTTTTCTTTTAAAAAAAAAAAAAAAAGCAATGTGGACTCATTGGTCTGCAGTCTGTGAGTCAAACAATTAAGGTAGATGGGATTGAAAGCAAGGTCTTTTGCAAACATGGTATTGGAGGAAATGCTCATAATACATTTTCCAAAGATGGAACAGAAGGAATAAAAAGAGATCAGAAAGGTATCTGAAAGAAAGAGACAGAAATTGAAAGCTGTCTCATTTCTCACTGCAAAGTAAACCACTCCAACAAGTTATTATTTCTCACTCTCTGAGCATCAGGGATGTGAGCAGCATTTTACACCCCAATGCTGAGAGACCATCTAAAGCCATCTAGAAGAAGAATGGTCATCTTAGGTGGTTCAACTCCCTCCAGGTGTCAGTGGAATGCAGCTATATATATTATCTAAACCATGTGGAATCCATCCTGCACCAGCCCCCAAGATGAGCTCAGGGAACCCACAGAATAGTGAGAAGTAACACATTTTTGTTGTTTCAACCCCAAAATTTGAGGATGACTTGTGCTTCTGTGGAAGCAAAACTTGCCATTTCCAGCCACCTCAGTCTCCTCATGCAGCTCCACACACAAGCCCCCACAGTCATCCAGGCAGTAGCCACTGTGTAACAGCTCCCTGCAGGATTTATGGAAGTAAGGAAAAGGGGCACCGACCACCCTTGCTGACCTGATGGGAGAAACAAGTTGACTTCAGACTCTAAACTTGGCAGTTTGTACCAAGGAACCTGAACTGCATCAGAGTTCCAGAAAGGGTTTTCATGTCTTCAGAACGAGTGCTCACTGTTATTAGCGAGTCACTGTTGTTACTAGTGGAGCTAACACAAAAGGAGAAGTTTCAATGTTAGGTATCCAGACTCACTTCTGATTCCATCTGCCACTGTGGACCTTTTGTAACCCATAATAGCAAAGACCTCTCCAACTCACCACCCCTCCGTCTTATGCATGCTCTCAAGTAATGAGCCATTTCCTAAAGTACTGTCTCCTAGCTGAGTAATTTCTGCTTCCTAGGACCATTGGTTACTACACTTTTTTTTTAATCTTACCTTCAATTTATATGAAAGCAAGGTTGATAAATGTCTAGGATTTCATGTTTTAAGGAAAACTATTTTGCTAGCTATACTGTTGTAACTGAATCAGTATCTTTTAACCTTCTATAACTACCGATAATATTCTCCCTACTAGCACACTGTGCTAACCTATAGCTGTAGGCTTCAAAGGAATCATCTATGTGGCTCTTCCTATAAAGGGTGGACATGTATCAAAGCATGATATACTTAGGTCTCTACAAAGACACTAGAGCAGTGGGGAGGAAAAGGAAGAGTCACCCTCCAGTGTAGATATCAGCATACCTGAAAGGGAAAACCAATCATTTGTATATTCGCTGTGAATTATATTAGATTATGCAGTTTTCCTGCAGTATAGATAATGAAGGAGAGGAAAGAGGAGTTTCTGAGGAATTCATTCCATTAAGAAACTGAAAAGCAGCCAGGCAGTGATGGCACATGCCTTTAATCCCAGCACTTGGGAGGCAGAGGCAGGCAGATTTCTGAGTTCTAGGCCAGCCTGGTGAGTTCCAGGACAGCCAAGGCTATACAGAGAAATCCTGTTTTGAAAAATCAAAAAACAAAAACAAAAACACCTGAAAAGTGGGGCTGGAGAGATGGCTCAGCAGTTAAGAGCACTGACTGCTCTTCCAGAGGTCCAAAGTTCAATTCCTAGCAACCACATGGTGGCTCACAACCATCTGTAATGGGATCCAGTGCCCTCTTCTGGTGTGTCTAAAGACAGCTACAGTGTACTCACATACATAAAATAAATAAATTGTTTAAAAAAAAAAAACTGAAAAGCTTATTAAAAGGAGCTCAGATTCCTGGGGTAATCTGGGTGCTGCTATCCAGCCTCTGCTTCAGGCTGGGCACCCTCAAAAGTCCATGATACCTTTGACACCTTTCAGATGGGTCATGCTGTAAGTTTTGGGGAACTACTGTAGACTAATCTGTAGCTATATCCTGGGAAGGCAAGTGTGTTCCAGGGCCATCCAGATGGTTAAGTAACTTAGTAATTAATTGTTGCCTGTATACTAACTTCCATTTGTGTTGACATTTCCTAAAGGAGAACAATGGAAGCAACCAGATCTTGCCATCGCCTTCACCTCCATCAGAACTTGACAATAAATCCCACAGTGAAAGTGCAAAACAGGTACTTTTTGCTTGGGACTGTGGTGGGCCCTGGAGGCAGTCTGAGACTGTGGGCTTCACATATACTGCCCCAGCAGATGCCTCATACCTCACCCCTGCCTGAGAGCTGAGCAGAAAGGGATACATGCTGGTACTTGGGAATTTGTCTCTTCTCCATACTCTGCTTCCTCCCAACCGATGGAATAAATTCCTTTTCACATCTTGAAAGATATAAAATGACCAGATTATCCTGTAACTATGACAAGTAGCAGCCAGGGCAAGGGAAGGATGGGTGCAGAATCTAGAAAGACTGCTGTTTTGAGCCACAAAAAACTCTAAGAATGTTGAGAAACATATTCTTGAAACTTGGCGTTTTCTGAAGTCTGAAGATAAAAGGCTGGAGAGGAAGACAGGAGGGATACTGGGATCAGAATGTATTAAAGAGTAAGGAAATCTTCTCTAAGAATTTCTGTCCTGAGTTTAATGCCCTTTAAAGGCTATAGTCATCATTCCTTTTTAAGTAGTAATCAGTACTAGAAGATGTCAATAAAAATAATTGAGTCTAGTACTAAATAATGCACTACTTGCTGTGCTTTTGTTATATGAGCCAATTCAGTAATTGGTCTTGTTTCTTAGGTAGTTTTGTTCTGATGAATTAGGCTAATGGGACTTCAGTTAATAACCTACCAGCAAGTGCGGTAAAGGTTGGGAAAATAATTCCCAACATCACCACTGTGAGGGACCAGAGTGAGAGTCTGCAGAGAGTTCTCTTCTTTACCCTCCTGTCTAGCTGAAGCCCAACAGCCCAAGAGAGGGCATAGTGGAAACAGTTTAGAGTAGGAAGAACAAAGCAGATCTAGACAGTTGGTGGTCACAACCAGGAGAAGTTGTGACCTTGCCTCCTGTCCTGCTTGTCTAGTTGCAGTGTCAGGTGGATCTACAATGCAGTTTATTTCCAATCTAGGATATCCTGTACCTGCACAACTCCTTAGAGGAAGTCAACAGTACTGTAGTGGAATACCAGAGACAGCATGACCTTAAACTCAAGGGAATGAGCGAGACCCTCAGTAACCTGACACAGAGACTCAGCCTGATAGAAAGCAATGTGGTTGCACTGAGCAAGGCAGAACAGAGAACAAACGTGAGCTCCAGCATGGTAAGCTTTTCAGATCTGCTGTGACATGTTGTGTTGGTGTGTGTTGTCTGTGCATAGACGATCTTCCCCATCCCCTGTGAACAGTAGTGTGCACACTTGAGAGAATACATGTTTGTTTTGTCCTTACCTTACATCAGCTTAAAGCCATACAGCGGCTCTCAGAAGTGAGTGGCACGGGGTTTACAGTGTGTGTTTGAAAGGGGTGGCATCAAGGGTCAGCTGAAACACATCAGCTCACTACAGCATGTAAGCAGAAACAACAAGTCTCTCAATGTTGCCCATGGTCCATCAGGTACAGACACGTGGGCACGTATTTTCTTTTCTTCTTTTCTTTTCTTTTCTCTTAAGATATTAGAAGTGGCTGGGCAGTGGTGCCGCACGCCTTTGATCCCAGCATTAGGGAGGCAGAGGCAGGCAGATTTCTGAGTTCGACGCCAGCCTGGTCTACAGAGTTCCAGGACAGCCAAGGCTATACAGAGAAACCCTGTCTCAAAAAAGAAAGAAAGAAAGAAAGAAAGAAAGAAAGAAAGAAAGAAAGAAAGAAAGAAAGAAAGAAAGAAAGAAAGAAAAATAGATGTTAGAAGTGGTAAGAATGACAGATAAAAAATCTTGTGCCATTTGTTTTTAACTCTGAACTTGGCTTACAGATTCATCCTGCTTCTGTCAGCATAGAGGAAACCTTTTGCATATAATGTTAGGAAACCCATTTAAACAGATGAAGTTGCTTCTATGAACAAACCCAACCAATTAAATCACACAGAAAAAATTATGAAAGCAGAAAGGCAATCAGTTGGGAAGGAGATTAGCAGGAGTGGGAGGAACACGGGGTTAATGGGGGGGGAGGGGGGAGTGAGGTGATTATGATAAATATATTCTGTACATGGATGGAAAATATAATGAAACCCATCATTATGTATAATTACTATATGCTAATAAAAACATTTTTAAACAGATGAAATCAGAGCAGTTCAGCTTCCAAGGTCAATGAGTTGTTTTCTGTGTTAGAGAACTGAGTGACCCACTAAATCACTGAAGCTCACTGGCTGTGAGGGTTTCTGGTTTTCATGATCTTGTGAACAGTGTTTGCTTTAATTCACGTTTCATCTGTACATCATGCTGGGATTCATAGGGGTCATTTCATTAACAGTGATAGGCCTTGCTTTTAAAGGTTTTGTAGAGCAAAGACACGTGTACATTTTTTTATGGAAATTATACTGAAATTCAAGGAACAGCCAAAGCTGGGAGCTAACCACTTATGAGATGGAGCCCTGGCACAGAGTAAGAAATGCTTGAGCCGGCTCTGCTGCAATGAACCTTGGCAAGCTGCCTGAAAATGACTTTGAAGGGTTGGGTAGAAAGACCTGTCCCCTTCTGCCTGGCCCTCCTGCTTTACAAGAGTGTGTAATTTACTACAAAGCTGTGAAGATTAAAGGAGTCCTAGTTTTTAAAGCCTTTTTGAACTCAGCTAAGCTAAGTAGGGGCTAAGAACTTTGGGTGATTTGATGAATAGTGTGCCTTGAAGGTTTTTCAAGGCTTATTGTGAAAACTTACCACACCATATCCCTTGCTGTCTCTGCCCTCCCCTTTTTATTTTTATCCAGCAAAGAAAATCAGTAATAGTATCCATCTGTCCTACTATTTCTTCCAGCAGCGTCAGACTGGATCTGGGTAGAAGTTACATTGCAGTTTTAAAGTTTGTGAATAAAACATTTAGAAGCCTTTATTCCACTTTCTCTCCTTGTGTCCTTCCCATGTTATTCTCTTCTCCCACTCCTTTGCCATTTGTGTTTAAAGTGGTTCAGATCCCTTAAATAAATGTGAGAAATTTGTTTAAGAAGTATTAAGTCAGAGTTGGAGAGATGACTCAACTGGTAAAGTAGATGCCACACAAGCGTGAAGACCCAAGTTCAGAATCCCAGACCCACAAAAAAGCCAGACACAGTGGCATAAATCTGAAACCCATTTGTTCTGGGTTTGAGCAGAGACATGCTGGCCAGCTAGCCTAATCAAAAGGGCTACTTCCAGGTTCAGTAAGAGACCCTGTCTTAAATACTTGCTCACGTGAGTACACATACACACAACTATCTGATGTCATTTAAGTTTCAATGTCTCCCCTTAACCTTTTCTTCTATTTTCTTTGCCCTCTAAGATGGGGAATAGGGCTGCCACTCTGAAAAGAGAGTCTTTGGTGACCAACAGAAGTGACACTGTAAAGGTGCCAAGCATAAAGGTAAGGGATAGGAAGCTTCTGTAAAGTCAAATCAAACACATCAGCGTCCCCACGACACCTACAACCAGCCACCCCTCTAATAGGAGCACTGTGATCCTCTGTGATAAACACCAAGACAGAGCAGTTAGTAGGTTCAGTTATTGGTGAATGAATGAATATCACATGAGGCACATACCTTGTACTAAGCACTTTACAGGGAACTGGGATGGCCACGGTGAATGAGACAGATAGGGACCCCTATGGTGGCACAGCTCAAGACTGAACAGAAGTCACAAGTCTGATCAGTGCTGCAGTGGAAAAGTGTAGGGTATGATGTGGGCATTGAGAGGGATCAGGTTGCCATTCCTAAGTAAACAACTATTAAGCTGAGACAGTTATTGTCCAAGTTTGCTTTTGTTGCTGTGATAAACACTATGACAAAAAGCAACATGGGGAGGAAGTTTATTATATCCCATGGGTTTCACTCTATTGTCAAGGGAAGCCAAGGCAGGAGCTTGAAGCAGAAACTGTGGAGGAATGCTACACTGGCTTGTTTCCTCTGGCTTACTCAGCTCCTGTTCCTATACAGCTCAGGCTACCCTCAGTGAGCTGTGCTCTCCCATGTCAGTTAGCAATTAAGACAAAGCCCCATGCACATATCCACAGGTGGATGAAGGCGGCTCCTCAGCTGAGGTTCCCTCTTCCCATGTCACACTAATTTGTATCAAGTTGATAAAATTAATTAGCACAATTATCTAAACTAACAATAGGGGACAGAGGCATAGATGATCTAAAAATGGTGTCCAGCTTAGAAATCATTTCATGTTTAAATTGCATTCTTAACACTTTCATAGTCCTGTTAAGTCCTGCTGAGATAAAGGGAGAACCAGGAAGATTGAGATAGAACAGCATCATCTGAGATGCACATAGTGTTTGAGTTCAGAGGATAGGAAGTTCCTAGGTCATGAACTTTGCTAAGACCATATTACAGAAGGTTTAGATGTAAAACTTTCTAACTTTACTCTGTGATCCTTAGCAAATTTGTATTGTCTGGGTAAAGTCATATATATTTAAGATTTTGATGCATTATAAGGTGGGCTTTTATTGAGCTTTTAAACTGTTTCTACACTTTTCTTAAACATCATTTAGGAAATGACAACATTTTAAAAACAAGATTTAAATGTTGAACACAAAAAAGTTAACAGATGGTTGATATTAGAAAGTAGTAGTGATTTCAACAGTAATTCATATCTTAACAGTCAGATCAGAACACAGCAACCACACTTCTGCCTAAATCTCTGGCTTTACTTTTAGATCCCTTGTGTATTGTAACTGTCACGCCAGTCAGTCTCTTCATGTTACCTCATCAAAGCATCCCAACCAGATTCAATTTCTGCTGTCAGTAAGCATTTAGCATCTAGGTTTGTTTGTGTGTTCATATTGGGTCTCCCTAAATAAATCCAGTAGCCACTGTTCAGTAACTATTAGGGTATACATAAGGATAGAACAGGGACACATAAGCTCACTGAGTGAAGCATGAGGTGCACTGGTGCTCCTAAACAAAGGGTTGGCCTTTTCATACAGTAAACCGATGCCAACTACAGAAGAACTAGGCTGCTCTCCTTACAATTAAGTGTATTGGTTTATATACCATCCTAGATAAAGCTGAAAATAAGGCCATGTGTGGATAGGGTAGACTTTAGACTCTAGTAACGGTTTGAATTAGAAATATTACAACTCCTACTTTGTGTCTCTGACAGTTCTTGCTACCAGTTAAATCATTATAGTGTTCCGTTGGGTGAATCAGGGGAATACTTGTGGTTTGATTGAGTTCTGCTGGGTTTTGTTTTTGTTTTTTGGTTTGTTTGTTTTTAATTTTCCTTCAGATGACATGGTCACAAAGTGATGAGATATCCAAGGCACTTTTTCAGTTAGTGTAAAATAGCTCCAGAAAATAGTGTCCCCCATTATTTAGGAAGCAGGTGCTACACAGCACCTGAGTAAGGGCACATTGTCTTTTCTGCTGACACATGCATACTTTCCTCTATGGACTGTTCACAATGAAACAGATCAGAGAGAATGTAAGATCCTGCTGAGCACTTATCAACACCGGGCCCCAAAGCCAGCCCTAGTATTTGTCCATCCCTTCCTTGACCTTACAAGGGACATGTAAAGGTCAGTCTTAGGTGCAGAATGTGTCTTGGGAGTACAGCAGAAGCT
This sequence comes from Mus caroli, assembly GCF_978045245.1. NCBI lineage: Eukaryota > Metazoa > Chordata > Mammalia > Rodentia > Muridae > Mus > Mus caroli. The sequence continues at coordinate 41,060,846 of NW_028227261.1, read as the reverse complement.
CCAGTGAGGTGTTACCCCCACCTTAAGCCTTATCTGATCTCTTTTTGGGGCAGAAAGAAGATAATTCAAATTCTCAGGTATCCGAGCTGCGAGAAAAACTGCAGCTGATCAGTGCTCTCACAAACAAACCTGAAAGCAACAGGCCTCCAGAGACCACAGATGAAGGTAAGCAGTTAGCTGGCTTCTGAATATTTCACGCAGGCTTGGGCAGCCTGTCTCCCACACAGGGAGTAGGAACGGTGTCCGCCAGCACTGATGGGACTGAGTGAGTGATGCCTGAGCGCACCGAGCTGAGGCTGATGCACCTCGCTTTCATTTAGCAAAAGCCCATTTTGTACTTGATTTGTACTCTAGTCTATTAAGGGGAGAACGGGTAATGTTTAGCTGGAAATAGACTTCTCCATGCTGCCTGCATCCAATTATAGGCAAAAATGTTACTGTCATAGCTTACATTAAACTAGTCCTAAATGTTATGTTTCTGTTACTGTGAGTACATAAAATTTACTTAAATATTAGTCCTCTAAAAAGTCATTAACAGGTAATGATGGAATTCTTCCAATTTGCAGGCCACTTGACTTTAGGTAAGGGCACACTAATCAATATTATTAGATGCATTAATTAACATCTACTGATTTAGGACTTGTCAGGCTGTAACAAGATACTAGACAGTATTGACTTTGACCGCCCTAGCTCAAGCATTCTTCAGCTTTGGAGCTGTAGAACAGCTTCCCTCAGTTTCTCTCCTGTGAGAAACAGAACTATGTTGAAGGTCTTCTAACACTGGCTTCATCTTGCTATATAGCATTCTTATGGTATGGTGGCTAGTGCCTCATGCCCCCACACCAGACTTACTAGCCTATTTCCCAAGAAGTCAAAAGACTTATCCAACTCAAGTCTTAGCATCGGTCTTAGTCAGGGTTTCTATTCCTGCATAAAACATTATGACCAAGAAGCAATTTGAGGAGGAAAGGGTTTATTCAGCTTACACTTCCACATTGCTGTTCATCATCAAAGGAAGTCAGGACAGGAACTCACCAGGGTAGGAACTTGGAGGCAGGAGTGGATGCAGAAGCCATGGAAGAATGCTGCTTACTGGCTTGCTTCCCCTGGCTTGCTCAGCCTGCTTTCTTATAGAACTCAGGCCCACCATACCAGGGATTGCACCACACACAATGGGTTAGGCCCACCCCCCCTTGATCACTAATTGAAAAAAAAATGTCTTATAGCTGGATCTCATGGAGGCATTTCCTCAACTGAAGCTCCTTTCTCTATGATAACTCCAGCTGTGTCAAGTTGACACAAAACCAACCAGTACAACATCTAAGCATAGATGACAATAAGGCAGGTAGGGCCTAAAGTATAGTCAATTTGGTTTTTGTTTGGTTTTGGATTTTTGTTTTGTTTTGTTTTTAAATATTTGCAAGTTATCATTGAATTGGTATTTGAATCTAAATACAGAAATTCATTCATGGTTCATATATACATTGTTCTTATACATATGGCCTGGTGTTAATTTTATTTGTTATTTTTAGGTCACCTTTATTTGACTATGACCCATCACATGAAGTCATACATGGAGTTTTCCACCTGGTTTATCTTCTGAAAGATTTTGATTTGGGGCATTTCAGATTTTCAGATTAGGGCTACTCACCCTGTGCCAGATTCTGCTTCAGGCCTTAGTGTAGTCCTGATCCCTCTTCGCTTATCTGCACACATCCTTCAGTCTGTACCTTTACCTTCATAGTCACACTGCTGCTGTAACTCTCAGCGACTTTTCTTAAAATACACCTGCTATGGTACTAGGTGACCTTTGATAGTAACTTAATTTGGTGTTGGAATTGATTCTAATAAAGGTATATGTGTTTGCTACAGAGCAAGTACAGAACTTCACATCAGATCCTTCAGCATTGCCAGAATTTTCACAGCTTCTTAGAAACCAAATTGAGACCCAAGTAAAACCTCTCTCCCTGCCTGGGATTTCTAGCATCAAAGGTAATGTTAATGATGGAAATGTTCAAAGTTGTAACTGTTATAACTTGTTAATGTTTTTCTTGTTTAAAAATGAAAGCATATCTAATGAACTAGAGAGAGATGATTCAGGTGGTTAAGGCTTGAGTTCAGTTCCTAGAACCCATGTGAAAAAAGCCAGATGTGGTGGCACACTTACAGTTCCAGCACTGGGAATATGCAGACGGGTGGGTTCTTGGAGCTCAGTGTCCAGCCAGCCTAACCCACTTGTTGAGTTCCAAACTAGTAAGAAACATTTTCTAAAAACAAAAAGGTGAACAGAGACCAGAGAGATAGCTCAGTGCCTAATAGCACTTACAGCCTAATGACCTAAGGTCAGTCCCCAGAACTAACATAAAGGCAAAAGCAGAGAGTTGAGTATGAAGTTGTCCTCTGAGCTCAACATATGACATGTGTACACCCACACCCACACACATCATACACAAACATAATAATCATCTATTTTAAAAGGTGGACAGTACCTGAGGAGTAACACCTGAGATTGCCCTCTGGCCTCCACATGCCTGCAATTGCACAGGAACACACACAGAAACACACACACAATTTATAGCTAACATTGTTGGGCCAGATACAGAAAGCTGCCCACATCTAAACAGCAGATAATTGGTTGAGACAGAATTCAAGCTGAGGCTGACTCTAAAGCTTCCATACTACCTTTCTCTTAAATGTTGTTTAAGGTCTTCAGTCATTCACTAAGTGCCCTCCAGACCCCATGTCAAAGGATGGAATACAGTATAAGATACAGTCTTGCCGGGCGGTGGTGGCACATGCTTTTTGGGAGGCAGAGGCAGGTGGATTTCTAAGTTCGAGGCCAGCCTGGTCTACAAAGTGAGTTCCAGGACAGCCAGGGCTACACAGAGAAACCATGTCTCGGAAAAAAAAAAAAATAAGGATACAGTCTCAGCCAGACACAGTGCATATGCCTATAATCTCAGCTGAGGTACAACAATAAAGATATTGAGGCCAGCCTGTGCTCTATATAGTGAGATCATGTCTCCAAGAAATGTCCCTTTCTTTCCATAAGGATAGGTTGTCTAAAGCAGAGGACAGAAAAAGCAAACACAATTCTGTTAGATTAGCAAAACAAGTCAAAGTTGACTGTTTCCCTGCAACAGGCCCTCTGGGATTCTGACAGTGAGCAGAATAAGTATTCATACAAAGGCTATACGTCATAGAACAATGTCTGCCTTGTTCCCAGTAGTGTCTTCTACTCTTCATTGTGATGGTGAGGCTTCCTGGTTGTCTCTTGCCATCTGCAAAGTCGTCCAGTTCTGACCACATACCTTGCACTGGTTCTTCACTTAGGTTCAGATGCCATTGTACATTATCTCCCAGGTCTGGAGCAGGTGCTTCCTGTACATTACATGTTTTACTTGCTCCTATTTAGCATATGCCACTGTTGAAATTCCCTAGGAAGAAACAGTTTAGCTTCCATGAGTAAAGTCTCAGTCCTGTTCACTCCCTAGCCTGCAGCACAGAGCCTGGTAGACGTGATTGTGAAACTGAATGACTGTGTTGCTGATTCATCTTGCAGTTAATGCTTAACTACCATTACTTTTTGCCCCGTCTGGGGTGGCTTTCCTTTGTTTTCTGGAGGGGAAGGCGAGTCATTGTATTTACTCTCTATTGAAAGGAATTCCCATCTAGCCATTTGCTGTTGGGAAGAAGTATCCCAGCTGCTTTTCTGGCTCAGGGCATTTCTGAGGTCTCACCAGCTGCACTGCCAGGCCCGGGACAGGAGTGAGGAGGGCCTTTCAGGAATTTATGAGACTTCCTCAATAGAGTAGATCTTGCACAGAAATGGTTTTTCCTCCCTTCAGCACATCTTCCCAAGTACCAAACAGCAAGAGGCATGTGGAGTCAAAGCATGATCTTGAATAAATGAAGAAAAATAATCAGGAAAGCTTTTAAAGAAACGCAGACTAGAGACCTTCTTCCTTCTAAAGTATTATAATCTTTTCAGTGAGCATGAGAACTCAGCCAAGTCCTTCTTATTTTTTATTTCGTCTGTAATTCTTAATTGTGTGCGCACTCTCAAAGGCCAGAAACATCAGATCCTCCTGGAGCTGGAGCTGCAGGCAGTTGTGAATTACCTGGCACGGATGCTGGGAACTGAACTCTGGTCCGCTGGGGGAGGGGTACAAACTCCTGACACTGACCCATCTCTCTGAAACCCCTTTTGGATTTTTCTGGTTTGTTGGTTGATTGGTGTTTGTTTAAAGTTTTTATTTTGTTTTGTTTTGTTGGGGTTTTTTTGTATGTTTTTTGTTTGTTTTTTGTTTGTTTTTTGCTTTTGTTTGTTTTGAGACAACCTCATATAGCCAGGTTGACCTTGATACTCTGTATATCTGAGGCTGGTCTTGAACTCTGGATTACAGGCATACACCACCACCCCTGGATCAAATCCTTTTTAAATGTTAAAGGCTTTTGTTGGAAATTTTCTAATGTCATTTTCTAAATAGTATCTTTGTTATTTTTTTAATACAGATTAATTGGTAGCATTAACCACCAAAAAATAAACAAACAGATGCAGAGATTTCTATGGTCCTTTTTTAATGGAGATATAATTCATACTCCATGTCACCCTTTTAAACTGTGTAATTGCATGGGCCTTAGTATATTCTCAAGATTATATAGCCATCACCTTGACTTAATTCCATAGCATTTTTATCACCCCAGAATGAAGCTTCATACTCCTTTAACAGCTTCGTCTGAGGCTGACCAGATGCCTCAGTGCTTACCATCAAGCCTGACACCCTGAGCAGGAGCCACATGGTAGAAGAAGAAAGCCCATGCCCACAAGTTCTCCTCTGATCTCCACATGCATCTTGCTATGTACACATGTATACATACACAATAAGCAAATAGATAGATAGATAGATAGATAGATAGATAGATAGATAGATAGATAGATAGATAAGGGAGAAGTTTAAGATGCACTCCAGTTACCCCTACTGTCTCAATAAACTTATGTATCTGGGATGTTTCGTTTGTAGAAATGGAATCATGCAATCTGTGGCCTTCTATATACTTCTTTTATCATAGTTCTCTTTTCATTTTGTGGCATGAAACAATACTTCCTTTCTATGGCTGAGTAATAGTCTATTGTATGCTATATTCACACTTTGCTCATCCATTCATCAGTTGACGCATATTTGGGTTGTTTCCAGTTTTTTACAAATAATAATGCTGCTGTGAACATGAGGGCATAGATTTTTATAAACATGGTTGTTTTCTTGACCTAGTGCCTAGGAATTAAATTGCCAGGTCATACAGTTCCTGAACGGCCAAACCATTGTTCAGAATGTGACTTCCAGTTGACATTCTCATTAGCCCCATAAGGACTCATCACTTTCCCCCACATCATCATTGCTCCTGATGATGGCCATCCTGGTGATAATAAAGTAGTCTGTAATCCTGACTTTTTTTTATTTCTTTCAATTTTGAGATTATATTATAATTATATCAACTCTCCCTTCCCTTTCTTTCCTCCAAACCCTCCCATATACATCTCCTTGCTCTCTTTCAACTCCATGGTTTCTTTTTCATTAATTGTTTTTACACACACACACACACACACATTCCTAACTATAACCTGATCAATCTGTATGTTTTCAGGGCTGACCATTTGTCTTCAGACACTCCAGAAGAGGGAGTCAGATTACGTTATGGATGGTTGTGAGCCACCATGTGGTTGCTGGGATTTGAACTCTGGACCTTCGGAAGAGCAGTCGGGTGCTCTTACCCACTGAGCCATCTCACCAGCCCCAAAAAAGATTTCTTATGCCTAATGTTGAAGTTATCTTAGGTGGTCTCTTGGAGGGAGCATTGTCAGCCTAGACGAGGAAATTTCATTTAAACTATATACGTATTTTTACACACAGACTTAGTATATTACAGGTGGGGAATTTTTAGGTGAATAGTTAATCGTGATTCCTATGACTTCTTCACACATCCTTACTTATTTTACCTTCCTCTTCTGTGTTTATCTCCCTCCCAATTCCTGATTCTTCAACTACTTAATTTCTAGATCTAAAAAGACAATGGTACATAGTAGCAAGATCACCATACTGGGTAATATTTGATACACTTCAGTGCTTTTCAAAGTTGGTTGATTGCAGTGAGAATTTTGGTTTCTTTAAAATCAGAGAAATAGTATAAGAATAAGTTTTTGTTTTAATTCCATATGGGGCTACTTCAGATTGTCCACAGCAGCTGACTATGATTTGCCTCGTGCTCTAGCAGAGTCGTAGTTTTGCCAACTACAGATAGTTTCTGTGATTCTGTGACATTTGGAATTCTGGGATCTCTTCACAGGGTGTATCAATGCTAGGCTCCCAAGCAGCAGGCTGGGGTATTGGTTGTTGTTGGGGTATTGGTCACCGTTTAAGTAGCCAGGCTCAAAGAAGAAACAAGATAAAAAGAAAAAATTGGGTGTCTTAACTGCAAAGATCAAACGTCCCAAGGAACTCAATACTACCCCTAATTAGCAGGAAATAGTCTAAGGATAATGTTGCCCCCTTTCCTCTCTGTCCTTTTTTTCTCCCTATCTAGTGTTGGGGGGTTGAAAGGGTGGAAGAAAAAAAAAGTTGCCACAAAGTAGCCAAATACTGGCTATAGTTGACCTTTGCATTTTTTTTTGTTTGTTTTGTTTTGTTTTGTTTTTCCAGACAGGGTTTCTCTGTATAGCTCTGGCTGTCCTGGAACTCACTTTGTAGACCAGGCTGGCCTCGAACTCAGAAATTCACCTGTCTCTGCCTCCCAAGTGCTGGGATTAAAGGCGTGAGCCACCACACCCGGCTAGATCTTTGCATTTTATAATTATTAGAACTGAGAATGCCATCTCACATATATATGTAGTACAGAATAGCAAAATATCTTTAGAGCCATTTCAGAAATCGAAAACTTAAGTCAGCAACTCAAATGGCAGTTTTAAAAATTAAACATTCTAACATTACAACCAAAAGATGCACTGGTTTGATACATGCTAAAGAACAATGGCAAGAAAATATTTTTTAAGTTTTTGTTTTCTACAAACACTTGTTTCTATAAGAAGAGAAAACTTGGTATATACAATAAAAACACTGCAGCTCACAGCATACAGTAGACTGAAATCCAAAACAAAGTGCTTCAGGCAACGTTCGTGGCGTGTGGCATGAGGGCATATGCACTGCCAAGTCTATGTTGTATGTCAGCACATTCCGAACTGCAGATCAGGCGAACACTTCCAGAAACACCTCAGACTTGTTAAGCATATGAGTCTGATTTACTGTTTGGTCACTGTTGCCAAACATGACCCCAACATTGCAGGTATGTAACTCCCATATGAGTTTTCACCTCACAGTATAAGAAGCTGTGCAGTATAGTATTCGTCTCCTTCTTAAAGGATCAAAGAGTATCATTCTTGGTTTTTTCCTTATTTCACATCTGTATGTACATGTGAGTGTGTATTGCGTGTATGTGTCTATATGCATGTTTACCTGTATGGGCATGGCTTTTGTGCATGTGCACATTTGCATGTGTGTGCTTGTACACATGTATATGTGTGCATGTATACTTGGCGGTCCCACACTGATGTCAGGAACCATCCCCACCAAGTCAGTCTTCCAGGCAAGCCCAGAGCTCGCCGGCAGGGCTGGTCGCAGCAGCCAGCTTGCTCTAGGGATGCTCTCACCACTTTCTGAGGTTGGGATTTCAGAAAGGTCATCATGCCCTCCTGGAATTTGCATGTATTCTGGGGACCCACACCCTGGCCCTCGCTCGTGCATGATCACAAACACTTCAACCACTGGTCCATGGGGTTCGGGAAAGTGGGTTCTTGGAGGCTACAAGAGGGCATCTGATTTCATGGACCTGAAGTTACAAGTGGCTGGGAGCCAAACTCACAGTCCTAGAAGAGCAGCTAGCACTCTTAACCACTGAGCCATCTCTCTACCCCTCCCAGCAAGTTGGGAGAGTTGTTTTGTTTTGCAGGGGAAGGGTTTGAGATAAGCCCTGGCTGATCTGGAACTTAACTGTATAGATGAGGCTACTCTCAAATCTGCCTACCTCTACCCAACCACTCCCAAATGCTAGTATTAAAGATGGTCACCACCACACCTGGCCAAGTAGCCTTTCTTTTAATGCTGGGAAGTCAGTTTAAGCTACTTTTAACTGTATGCATAAACATACTACATGTCTCTTTTGTAATTCCCATTTAACAGATCTTCAGGATTTATTCCACAAGACTGGTCAAGATGTGGATGGGATGCTGACCTACCAGCAACTCTGGAATTCCCTAGGTTCTGCCATGCCAAGACCAGAGAGCTTGAGAGCATTTGATTCGAATGGAGATGGAAGATATTCTTTCCTGGAACTAAGAGTAGCTTTAGGTATCTAGTCTCATCAGGTATATTGAAATGGATATGTAGCCTGGACTACCTAAAAATCTACTTAACTAAAAAGACAGAAAAAAACAAAAACAAAAACCTTCTTGACTAACTCTTCACTCCTTCATACTACTCTAACAAACACATTGTCACCTTTTAACTTGTTTGAAAACACTATTTAAAAAATTATTTTTTTAAAAAAATTTACTTAAAGTATGATGTTTAGAAATCTATGATTTCATGAAGCCAGTGAGATGTTGTAACTTAAAGTTGCCAGGAAAAAATAATAAAGCCCTCTTCTCTCTTTCCTGTTTTTTGAGGGGAAGAGAATTTACCTTTTAAAGCTGGAAAGTGTATGTATATAGAGATAATAAGTCAGTTTATATTTCATATGAATTTGCCTTAAATTAGATGCACTTTATAGAGCCTCAGAATATGTCTTTTCTTTGAAAGATGAGTCTCTTCTGTTTGTAAATATATAAAATGAAAGATTGTGCATAATGTGTAGAAAGACGATTGGCTTTGAATGGAATGAATGAATGACTTGTTGTGAGTAATTGACAGTCTGCTCTGGGCGGCAACTGAAACTCTTCACATCTCCTGAAGGCAGCCCTCAGATGCTTGGGCACCACCATAGGGTTTGAAGCTGGGGCATCAGTTCAGGTAAGGATGCTGTGCAGAGGGTGCCAGTTCCAAACTCAGGAAAGTCAGATTCTGGGCCACTGCTCCTATTCCTAACCTAAGAACCAGAGAAGTCTTACTGGGATTTTCCTCATTTTTAATTATCTTCCAAGGATTATGAGCATAAAAGTTACTTGGTGGGAAATTATATGTTTTCCCCTCAAGAAGTGGGTCTTCTCTGCCCACCCACTCTAGACTACCCTAAAGTCGTAACTGCCTACCTTCAGCACCATGTCCAGTCTGGAATGGGAAGGTTCATGTCCTTGGCTGCTATCCCAAACTAGTTGCCCAGAGCACTAGAGAAAAGCTCTGAGTACCATTTGATTTTACCTTTAGGATAACCAAGAATTTGCTCTATTTCTTGGCAGGATGCCTAAAGCCAAAATGTGGTCAGATGAAACAGGAAATCATATTCTTTGTTCCTAATTGTTCTCTCAGAAGGAGCTATGGGTTTTTTGTCCAGAGGATACCACATGGAGCAGGCGTGCTTGGAGCAGGAGCCCTCTGGTGATGGGGCTGTTTTCCCAGGTCTAAAGAGCATCTGTGATGCTTCCCCTTACATGCTTTGTGGGCAAGCCAGGAAAGGTCTGACTAGGAGCAGATCACCATTCACTGACATGTTGAGAACACTCCCAGTGTTCTCAGGAGTCTCTGGGCAACCCCAGCAGAAGACCTTACAGAACCGCAGGTTGCCGTAGCCGGTCAGGGAAACACTGGAGAAGCTGTTGTGATGGCAGGGCTTCCTTAGTAAAGATCATTGCTGTTTAATTTTGATCAAGTTGCCCTGTCAGCTATAGATACAGTCTAGTACCTTTGACCTTTAAAGACATTTGGTTTTCGCTTTGCTTTGCCTTGCTTTTTATATTTTGTTTCTTTTATATAATATTCAGCTTAGAGTTGGCTTTTTTTTTCTCTAGACATTAAAACTCAGTGAAGGCAAGACAAGTTTTCCTGTGCATGAGTCTCCTTAGCTCATGTTTCTCTCTTTAAATTTTTTGCCTTAATGTTTGCCTTGCTCATCTATGCTGTCACCTTCTTGGAAAAGTTAAAAATACAGTTCAAATATTATCCTGGCTCTTTAGGTAACTCTTGTTCTCCTGGCTGCCTTCCATACTACACACATACACACACACACACACACACACACACACACACACACGTACAGATTTTGTAACAACCAAATAAAGTTCTAGCAATAAATTGAATTATTCTGCTATATTTGTATATATTGTACCATAAATAGTATGTCTGTACCTGGAAGGTTTTTCTTTTTTTTTTTTTTTTTTGAGAACTGATTTATATGAAATATACTGAGGGTAATGTAGCTTGTCCTTTTTAGTTTCAAGTTCTCATTTGTAGGCAGATACTTTCAAGACACCTTAACTCTTTGTGGTATATGCTTTTCAGTGAGGAAGCAGAATTTGTTTCTTGGACTTTCTTCTGGTTTTTCCATGTCAAGCTTGTCTGCCAGCATCACCCCTGAGCCATGTGATGTCTCCTATCAAACTGACCAGAGGTAGCCATAACTGCCCTCTGACCTTCTATACCTTTCTCATCCTGCCTATGGCATTACTCAGATCTAGGCAGAGGTTGATATCCTTTGCTAAAAATTGGACAGACTCACTGGCTTAGGAGCCCCAAAAACCTATCAATCAGTGAAGATTGGGTCTTCATTTGTTTATTGTCTTAACTTGTGCATCCAGTGCCTTGTGTTAGTCAAGCTTCACCAGCCACAGATCACCTCTAAGAGAACTCAATGGTAGTGGTGGTGAGTTTGGCTTTGGATTTCAATCCTTTGGCCTTATCAGTCAGTAGCTCAGAGTACTTCCCACCTTAGTTTCTTAAAGTGTTACCCCTTGGTTCTTTGCTTTATTGCTGTGTACCATCTACCATAATATTTACTGAAAGACCATTCACAAGCCAGTCATGGTAGTACATACCTGTAATCCCATCCCTTGGGAGACTGGGGCAGGAAAATAATGAGTTCTAGTCCAGTCTGGGCTACATAGTGAGAGCTTGTCTCAGAAGAGTACCTGGCTTAACTATGACTGTAGTAACATTCAAGGGGGAGCAGAGCAATGGATGCTTGGCTCTTAAGAATGGGTCGAATGCAGAAGAGCTGAGGCAGACAGTCTCACTTCACGACCGGCTTGTTTCCCTTCCATTGCAGTTTGCTCTTTACCATTGCTGGACAGCCCCATCAGCCCCCTCCCTGGTCCCAGCGTCACAGTTGAAGATTTTGACTGTGATGGGCTCACACTTATAATGGCCTATTGAGTTGTTTTTAGTGACAGCTTTTGTTTGCTACACACCTCATTGGCTTGCTTACCAACCATCTAGATGTGGTCCCTTCTCTCATATTCAAGCCAGAACACATTTGGGTATTCCTGAGACTTTAGAGAGTGTGTATTGTTTGTTATATAAACCTAACCTACCTTGTTGTTTTCTCATATTAAGAACTGTAAATCTACTTTATATTAATGGAACTATTTTGGTAATACATAAGCAATTTTGGTTCTGTTTAGAGAGTGGATTCAAGGTTTCCATGACTTCATTTGAGCTTTACTTATTTCCTATAAATATAGCCATTTTAATTTATCTAAATAAAACATTACGTTTCTCTCACTGTGTCTGACTAGAATTTTCCCTGCTCCCCTGATAATTAAAGGGGAAAACCTGCTTTAATCTTTATTTTTGTGGACTGCTTGCTACTTCCTCTTGAAATCAAGGGCTATTAGTTGGGGGTACAAAACAATATCAAGAATCTGCTTTATGGTTTTGCCAAGTAGGCACCTAAGACTAACAACAACAGCAACAACAAAAAGCAAGGATTGTCTCTGCCGCTGGTTGCCCACCAGACCTCTCTCTTAAGACCTTTGCTGAAAACACCTCATCCTCTGTTGACAGGAAAGAAATCAAGCTGGAACTGGGCGGGAGTTTCCTTCCTGATGGATAGCCATCATAATGCATGAAGGTAGTCTGCAGGCTGCTGGGGGGGGGGGGGGGGAAGAGCCATCAACTGTCATCTGTGGATCCTGTGTGCAATACTGCTGACCAGACAGGCAGGGTGTGCCCACTGGTATAGGAGTAGCAGCTCTTACAGGGATAGCCAAGCAGTTTCTGTTTGGACTTGAAGCCCACTCCACAATGGGAAATGCATGACTCATTTCATAATCCCAACCAAAAGCCTGTGCCTAGGAAGGTCCTAGGCCACACCACAGAGACCCACAATCAGTCAAAGTGAGGGTTGAATGGCCATCCATAAACGAGGCATTTATATATCCCCTCCAGGTTCAGGGAGTATCATAGAAGAAAGGGCAGACAATATAGGAGCTGCAGGAAGTCAGGGAGTGGTATAGAAGTCTGACTTTAAGCTGGGGTGGCTCTTGATTCTCAAACCCACTGTAGCTGTGACTACCAACAAACATGGTGGGTTTGGAAGGAGCTGTTGGAGCCCCCACCTATCCCTGAGGACTTAAATGTAGTTAATGGGTGCTGTGGGAGGGAAGGCCATTTTGTAGCCACTGGTAAGCAACCCTAATGAACTTCATTGATAGGTTTTCAGTTTTCGGGGGGGGGGGGGTGTTTGTTTTTTAAAAAAGACATGAAAGCATTTTCAATGTTTGACCTGAAGCAAAGCCTACAGGGCTCAGGCTTTAGGCATATTCAGGATGAGAGGAAGCAAGAACGGCTGAGGAATGAGCCTGCTCTGGTGTGCATCAGAAGCTCCATCTGGGCCCATTTTACGTGTTCAGGTGGTTCAGTGGTTAAGAACAATGGCTGCAGCCAGGTGTGGTGACGCACGCCTTTAATCCCAGCACTTGGGAGGCAGAGGCAGGCGGATTTCTGAGTTCCAGGCCAGCCTGGTCAACAAAGTGAGTTCCAGGACAGCCAGGGCTACACAGAGAAGCCCTGTCTCGAAAAACCAACAAACAAACAAAAAAAAAAACACAAACAAACAAAAAACCACTGGCTGCTTTTCCAGGGGACCCAAGTTCAATTCCCAGCACTCACATAGAGGGCCACAGTTGTCTAACTTCAGTTCCAGGGGATCTGATACCCTCTTCTGACGTCCACAAGCACAGACATACATGAAAGTAAAACATCCATACACACAAAATTAAAGAAAATCTAAAGATATAAGCAATAAAGCCAAGTATGGGGACACAAACCTGTAATACCAGCACTCAGAAGACCGAGGCAGGAGGATCAGGAGTTTAACGGCAGCCTGGCATAAGTTCCAAGCCAGCCTGGACTAAAATAGCCCTCATCTCAAAAGAGAAGATGGGAGAAAAGGGATAAGATACAAACTATAGGTGTAATTCTAGAAGATGCTCTGACCCATTTGCCAGTCAACAACCCTCATACCCTAATGCTTTTAGCCAAACTGTTCTAACAAGGCAATGCTAAGAAAAGACACCGTGGGGTGTGGTAGAAATCCTAGAAATGAGATGCCAGGAAAACGTGAACTGGAGCTAGCTGTGGAACCACCAAGGTATACATCTTGGAAACCCATGTCTGCATCTGAACAGGAGGGTCAGAACTGCCATTTGGCACTGTTCTTGGGAACACTAGAAATAAAGGACAAAGACAGCCAGCCAAGAAGCAATACATGCAAACAACAGTCCAACTAAACCATACTGGCATTTGTTAGGCTTATGACATAGCCAATGTAGGCCACCATAGCTCTCAACTACTGTCCTCTTGTGGCATCTGTGCTTCCCCCCTACTGAGGAGCAGTGCCTGGAGACCTAGGTCAGAGCCTGGTGATCATTCAGGCTCAAACACTGGATGGAGGGATATTGAGTCAATCCAGCCACAAGTATTGGTTCAGCGTCTCCCAAATGGTAATCTCAGATTCCCATATGCAGTGGTGAAACTTATAACCAGCTTGATTTACAAAGCACCACGGTCACATTGGCTGGCACAAAAGGCATTGCCCTTCTAGGAGGAAATGAGACAGAGGAAAACTTGGACTTTATTTTTTTTTTTTTAAGTCTATGGCATTAAACCTCTCACCAGGTGGCTGTGATCTCCTTGTCAGTACCAATTCCTTGTGGTTATCTCTGTTTTCTACCAAAGGGAGCCTTTGGTATTTGCAGCTCCCACCCTCACTAAGAGGAAACTACAGCTCTAAAGCAAAAGGCTTGGCATTAAAGCAGTTTGTTCCGTGGGCCAGTGTTGGGAGGGAACAGAAAGGAACATTCCTTTCGGGGCGGTTGGCCAAAGGGTAGGAGACAGAGTGGTTCAACATGGGAGGCAGGTGGCAGAGGGAAAGGGCAAAGGGCACCTCCTGAAAGATGGGAAGTGGGAATGGGGAGTCAGTCCGAGGCTGTGGCATTTTTGAAGACTGGGGCTGCTTTGGAATCCCCAAAGCATGTTGCAAGAGATCAGAGGCTTCACCTCTGGGGCTGCTGTCTTGTACAACGAAGCTCCTGCCTTCAGAGAGATCCAACTCCCACAAAGAATCTGGATTCTGATCTTCCGGCTCAGTTTTGGTGACAGCAGGGGGAGGGCCTGTGTTAATGGCTACATTCATGCCATGGTAACGCCGCTTGTTTATCCAGTACAACAGTGGGCTGTAGGTGAATGTGGCAGCTCTCATCACTTCCACCCACTGCTGGGCACGTTCTTCTCTTTGCAAGTTCTTCTTCCAGTGCAGAAAGAGTATGCAGCTTCCTATTAGCACAGAACACAGCCCCAGGAATCCAATGCACAAGGAGATCCACACTAAGGCAGTGAGAGAGAGAGAAAGGCTGGCTGGCTGGTGCGCCTAATGCACAGCTTTTTTTCACTCCCCTCCTTGACCTCCTCAACTAGTCATTTTTCCTGTTCTCTCCATTCCTCCCCTCCCTCCTCATTCTCCAGCTCAACACTAGACTTCCAGGTTCCTTAAGGGATCATTTTAGCTATTTACAGATGAGAAACGCTAGGTCTAAAGGGGGTGAGGACTCAGCCTTCTGGGAGTACTTAGTTTCTAGAAAAGATAACCATCTAATTGCTTAGCACTTCAAGAAGCCACCACTCCTCCATCCATGCAAAAGACTTCTCCTTACTTACCCCATGCCCAAGGGTACAATGTGAGGGGCAAGGACTAGAGGTGCTACACTTACTGCCAGAGCGGCTTGGGTCCTTTTGGGAATCCGTAAAGGTCAGTCTTGGCCTCCAGCCTATCACTCTGGGGAGAGGAAATTCACCCCACTCCACCAATAGGAGTCCTCAGAAGGCCCGGGCCTCATTGTTCTCTAAAGGAAAGGTCATCAGGTTCTGTCCAACTGGCATTCCGGGGACAATGTTTGTGAGCCCATCCAGTAACCTCTAGTACACAACATCTACTGCTTCTACCAAAGACCGAGGCACCAGGAGAGTTGTCTGCCCAATTCCTTATAGTGAACCCATAGAGCAGCCCCAGGACAGGGCCTTGGCATTCTCAAGGGGCTATGTGGTTGGTGATTAAGGAAACACCACTGGGTACCTCCCCCAGTGCCTACTGGGGAGAGCACACAGAGCATTGGGCATGTCTGGCCTCAACAAATCTTGACCAAGCTGTGAGAAGAAAACCAGCTCAAGAGAACCAAGTGGTCAGTGCCTCCTTTGGCTCCTACAATCTCTTTTATTTCTGCTTTCTTTCCTTCCTTCAGCAGGTGCTGGCAAGTGTTCTTGTGCCCTGTGGGAGCTCTCCTCCATCTGGTCCTGCATCCCTTTTGGGGCTAACTTTCTTTCCTTTATCCTGAATACTTCATTCCCTTCTGACCAGGTCATCAGACATCCCCTACACACACACATACACACACACACACACACATACACACACACACACACATACACACACACACACACACACACACACACACACACACGGGGGGTGGGGGGGGAGCAGGGGAATGGGGGAAGAGAGCACTATTGGGGCAGGTCTCCCTGGCAACCAATCCCCCCAGGATTTATTGGAGCCAGGGTCTTGCTCATTAGTTAAGGCAACTTGATCCATTTATGGGTAGCTCAGTTAGAAAGCCCTTGCATGTTATGTCTCAGTCAACTCTAAGGGAGACATACCAACCAGTGATAACTTGAAATCTTACCCTTTAGTTTTTCTCCTTTTTATAGTCTTCTATTGTGACTCCTGACACTCTATGTTACTCTGTGACCCATATACCAGACAGAAACAATGTTAAAAAGAAAGGTTTGATTTAGCTCCTGTTTCAGAGGGTTCTATAGTTGCTCAGTCCCATGTGAATGGGCGGGCCATCATGGCTGTGGTAGAACACGTGGTAGAAGACAGCCATTCACATCGCAGAAAACAGTAAGCAGAACTCAGGACCAGAACCAAGGTCTGGGCTATAGCCTTCAAAGTCCCCATGTGACCTTCTTCTGCCCAACCTCTTTAGTTTCCACAGCCTCCCAAAATAGTGCCACTGGCTGGGGACCAAGAGTTCAACACATGAGCTTATTGAGAATATTTCAGATTCAAACCAGAGCAGGCACTATTTACAGAGTTCTTCCCAGCATGCCTTTCCCTCTGCTCTACCCTATTGCCCCTGCTTTTCCTCTTCTTTAGCTGGTGTCTTCCACGATCTCCTGGTCTCTAAGTCTTGGCACGCTCCAGGGCTCAGTCTTTAGCATTCTATCTATGTTCCCTTCTCAGTGAACTTAGCCACATTTATAGCATTAAAGAACACAAATGCACTGATGTCACCACTGTAACCGCCAGCCTGGAACATACCTCAGAACTTCAGACTCACATACCCAACAGTTTGGCTGACATCCTTCCTTGCCGATCTATCAAGTTATATTTGACCTTGGGCTTTGAGGTGGGACAAATTACTCACCCTTGGAGGTTTCCACATTTGCGCCACATACTCCAAGTTCCAGCAGTCAGAACGATCCTTTGAAGAGTAGGCCATGTTACTCCTCTGCTTAGACTTCCCAGATCAAAAGCCAGTTTTTAACCATGACCTTCAAAGCCCTGAGCAATTTAGCCACTCAACTCTGTGTCATCTCTACCTCTGTCCCCTCTGCCGTGGGGATACGCTCTTGCTATTTACAACACTATAATCATGTCTTACATTTGCTGTTCCCCTTAGCTAGTCTGTCCCTGCAAGTATCATACAAGTCGTTCCCTCATTCCATTCAAATCGCTGCTCAGGCAATACCCTATTTGTGTCTCTCTTATCTTCCTTTGCTTTTCTACTTACAAGTGTTTATCTGGTTCCACTAAAATGTAAATTCCATGGGTTTCGGTAAACAAGGTGTTTACATAAATTCTACGGGTTTATGCAAACATTGCTGTTGCTGTGATAAAAATACCAATTTTTTTGTGAAGCAATTTATAGATGGAGGTCTTGTTTTGTTTTTTGTTTTGTTTTGTTGTTGGTGGTGGTATTTTTGTCTGTCTTATGAGTCTAGAAGGGGGAAGGGGATCCATAATGACAAAGGAGACATGACAGCAGGTGGCTGGGGCACAAAGCTGGGCGATCACATCCTTATCCATATGCAGGAAACAAAAAGCAGTGCCTGGAAGTGGGGAAGCCTAAAACTCGCAAGCCTACCCACTGATATACTTCCTCCCGCAAGGCTCCACCTCCTAAAGGTTCACACCCTCCCCAATAGGGGAACAAGTATTCAAATACCTGAGTCTGTGGGAGGCATTTCTACCTCGGACCACCAGAGATCTAAAGTTTTGGATAGTTATATCTTCTGTAAGAAGTAGATTGAGGCCCGGCGTGGTGGCGCACGCCTTTGATCCCAGCACTCAGGAGGCAGAAGCAGGTGGATTTCTGAGTTCGAGGCCAGCCTGGTCTACAAAGTGAGTTCCAGGACAGCCATACAGAGAAACCCTGTCTCAAAAAAACAAAACAACAACAACAAAAAACAACAACAACAAGAAAAAGTAGACTGGAAAGGATTGGGGATTTAGCTTAATAGAGTGCTTGCACAAGGCCCTGGGTTCAGTCCTCAGCTCCGGGTGGGGGGAGAGTAAAGATAGACTATAAGGAGGAATGGGAGAGAGCAGCAAAAGCACTTGCCCTGTGAGCCTGGAGAGCTGAGTTAGATCAGCTGGAAAGGAGTTGGAAACTGGAAAGGAAGGAGAGAGCTTATTTCACAAAATTGTCTTCTGATTTCCACTTATACTTCACCACACTCCAACACAATTCTTTTTTTTTTTTTTTTTTTTTTTTTTTTTTTTTTTTTTTAAGGATGGGAGGTTTCTCTAGAGGTCTCTTTGAGGTGCTGAGAGAACTGAGTTCCAGATGAGGAGGAGGCGATGCATGCCTGTTTGAGCACAGGAAACAGCACGTGGAAGAATTCTGAGCCAGGTACAGGCCAGCAAAGTCAGACTTCCATATCTCCCACTGCACTGTCCCAGCATCGAGAGGCTGATGTCTGAGCGCAGGCTGTACTGAACAGAGTTTGGAGTCCCTGTTCCTGCCTCGGGAGAGGTTCCTATCAACTAAGGTCCAGATAAGGACTTCCATGTGACTGCCCTCACATAGGGTCTGCTTTGGCTGGCAGCGGGTGAGATACCATTGTTCCTAAACTCATTTGGTTCAGCAAATGAAGATGGTGACATTTTGGTTGAGGAGAGAGCCCAAATTATCCTTGTCCAGGATAATTCCTTATGTCTCTGAGGAAAGTAGTTCAATTAAATGCCAGGAAGGAACCCAGACTTCAGAGGCATTGCGTTTTTTAAAAGCTTAGCTTTTAGGTGGAACTTTCTACTTTAATGGTTCGCAGCCGGTTTAGCTTCTCCATCTGTAAAATGAGGTTAATATCTACTTCATAGGGTATGAGGCCAATGGAACCTTCTGCAAATAGACACCGATAAAGAGAAGCTTCAGCTATGATGTTCAAACATCCTTTGCAGCTGAAGAAACTGTTACAGCTAGTGCCAAGTAAATTTAGAAAAGGGGCAAGCCCGGTGAGAACCCGAAGATGCGAGCCAGCTTTCCAGAAGAAGCCTGGCGCGCAGAGGCTGCTGGTCGGGGGTAGGGGGTGGGGTGAATCCCGGCAGACTCCCGGGAGGAGACGCGCCACGACACCCCTAGAGCGGGTGGACAGAACCGAGAGCTGCCAGCCCGAAGCGTCGTTGTCCCTTCTCCACTCCAGCATCCGGAACCTTAAACGCGCGGAACCTCGGTGGCGGAACGCGGGCCTCGCGGACCTTGCGGGAGATGGAGCAGGCGCGCGGGCCGGGTGCCGAGGCTGACGCGCCCGAGGAGGAGGAGGGGGAGCCGCAGGCGGCCATGGCGGCCGTAGTGTCCGCTGCGGGTGGAGCGTGCCCCGCAGTCCTGCAGGTGGCGGGCCTCTACCGAGGCCTGTGTGCGGTGCGCAGCCGCGCCCTGGGGCTGGGGTTCGTGTCACCGGCACAGTTGCGCGTGTTCCCGGTGCGCCGGGGCTCGGGCCTGCCCCCCGAGGGAGCAGACGGCAGTGGGGTCAGCGAGCTGGAAGCGAACCCCTTCTACGACCGCTACCGGGACAAGATCCAGCAGCTGCGCAGGTGCGGTCCTGGCCAGGTGGGGGTGGGGACTTGCGACGGGCGGGCAGAGCTTCCGGTACGCACTACTCTCTGGCACGGTGGGTTTGCCCTGTCCCTGCTATACCAATAGTTTGTTTCCAAGTTCAGAGAGGCCAGGCCACTTGCCTAAAGTCACATCTCTGCAGACTCTTTGGATCTTTCCACAGTCGTCTTTGTGCTTTGTTCTCAAAACACTCTTTAACGCCCTATGAGGAAGACAGCTCAGAGAAAGTTGTCCCCTATTTAGGAAGATAAAAATGAAGACCTTCGTGCGGGGCGTGGTGGCGCACGCCTTTAATCCCAGCACTTGGGAGTCAGAGGCAGGTGGATTTCTTAGTTTGAGGCCAGCCTGGTCTACAAAGTGAGTTCCAGGACAGCCAGGGCTACACAGAGAAACCCTGTCTCGAAAAACCAAAAAAAAAAAAAAAAAAAGACCTTCAGCGAAGGCATTTGATTTGCTCAAGGTCACATGTTGAGTCAGCAGATACCTGCCAGAGAGATCAGGTTCCCAGGCTCTCCCAGCTTAGGGCCCTGACTGCCAGGAAAGGAAACTGGGATTGTGGCAAAGACTGATATGATAGTGTTTGTATTGCCCATTGAACCCTCTCACTAAGGAAATGTAGGGATCTGGAGAGAGGTAGAGGCTTGCCCGAGGTCACACAGTTGGTTAGGGTTTATCTGACCGAAACCAGGGTTCCTAAGGCTTCAGCTTCCAGAAGGTAAACCGTGAAGATGAAAGAGGTGTGGCTTAGTGGAAGAGACCTTGCTTACTATGCACTGGGCCTTGAGTTCCATCCCCAGCACTGAAGAGGAAAAATGTCGTAGGGTTATGGCTGTTAAGGTAGGTAGAGTGGGTGCCTAGTTCCAGGTTGAAGGATGAAGGTAAGGAAGGGTGGTCTGAGAGTTTGGTGCTATAGGAAGGCACTTCTGAAAGGAAGCCAGATGTTACGGGCTAGAAGTTCTCTGCATTTTGTCTCATTTTAATTCCACTCCCTTAAGTTCTTCGTCTTCACGCGGGGCAGCAGCATCCTCTAACTAGGTATACTGGCTGGTTTGGTGTGTCAATTTAACACAAGCTGGAGATATCACAGAGAAAGGAGCTTCAGTTGAGGAAATGCCTTCACGAGATCCTGCTGTAAAGCATTCTCTCAATTAGTGATCAAGGGTGGGAGGACCCATTGTGGATGGTGCCATCCCTGGGCTGGTAGTCCTGGGTTCTATAAGAGAGCAAGCTGAGCAAACCAGGGGAAGCAAGCCTGTAAGGAACATCCCTCCATGGCCTCTGCATCAGCTCCTGCTTCCTGACCTGCTTGAGTTCCAGTCCTGACTTCCTTTGGTGATGAACAGCAGTATGGAAGTGTAAGCTGAATAAACCCTTCCCTCGACAGCCTGCATCTTGGCTATGATGTTTGTGCAGGAATAGAAACCCTGACTAAGACACTAGGGTTTACCACTTCTAGCCCTGGAACCCTCCACCTGTCTGTCACTTTACCATGAATATAGTGATCTTCCATGCTTTTTGAAGCAATGATGGAATAAATGAGTGAATACTTTTGCTCTCCTTCAAACATTAGATAGTCTCAAATATTTGTGATTAGTACTTGACCTGCAGTCCTCTCCACCCACTTCTCTCTGATCCCTTTAATACACAAGCGTCTCCAAAGAGGTGTCTCATCTCACTGAGTACTTAGTGGATCTATTCAGACTTATTCAGGGGCCAGTAATGGTCTCTTTCCTTCCTTAGTTCATTCCATCAACATTTATACATACTGATATTTCAGAAAGTGAGTTTTGCAAGGTGCCCTATTGAATTCTTCAGTGTCCAAACTGCTTAGTGCTTGATGTAAAACCTTCACACGCTAGTTCTCTGCCACTCTCTAGACCAATCTAATACCTAAACTCCAAATACTATGGTCTAGGTCTAGCTCTTAAATCATTGGAGGAATGTGTTCCAAATATGGGAAATAATAACAGTCAAAAGTACAGTCATGAAACCACCTCAGTCATTTAAGGATGTTTGAGCAAAATTTTGTTATGGTTATAATTATCAGCAGTGCGTTTGTACATGTTTATGTATCTGTCTATACAACTAGGTAGTAAATTTCTTCAAGTAGGGACAGTGTGTTAGCTATTTTCTATGTGCCTAGAGCACAGCAAGAACTCTACTGCGCAGGGTGCCCCTGTTTTCTATGTACTCACCATGGCAAGCTCAGGTACATCCGTGCTTATTAGCTGGGCTGACCCAGTCCTTCCAGAAGAAAAGAAAAGATCATCCCATCTACATAGTAATGAAGAGATTGACATTTGGTGTCACATCCAAACAGTTTTTGGAATAGGCAGTACCCTATAATGTCTTGACTGTGAAGGTCTACCAAAGGGTTAAACAAGCTATCCTTGGTTTCTCACCCAAACTGTTGTGTGTCTCCCAGGCAAGTAGCTAGAGTTCTTGGATGATGTTTTCATCTACGATTACAAAGCCACGCATCCCATAATCAGCTACACATTCTGAAGTATTCTTGGTAACAATGACTGCCTCAGCCTAGCCTTCAAGCCTGAAGAGCATCCCCATTTTAAGATAAAGGATGAATTCTGATGTTCTGTCTGATAGGTCAGGGAGATACTCAGGTACTAAGCCTTCTTCCAAAGCATCCATTTGGAGTACAGGATCTGATGGTGGGTATAGAGGGAGACGTCAAAAATTAGGTATATTCAGGTAAAACCTTAACACTGAGTAGGCACGCTGTAGGATTCCTGCCTGTGGAGGTAACCCAGCAATATGACCTGACGGTATTTTCTCTCTTGAGTGGCTTAAGAACCTAAGAAAGAGAGCCCTGCATCACCTGAGAGAGTAGCCTGCAAAAGAAAAACAAAACAAAACAAAAGGAGTGTTGCACTGCTGATCCCTAGAGGCTTACTATAGCTGAGTGACTGGCTTTGCTTTCCACTGCCTTGACTTTCAGGCTTATGCCCTGTTCTTAACAACTGAATGCAAACCCTTCCGCCTCATGGTGTCTGTGTCCCTTCTCTGAGGAGGTGCAATGGAGTGCTTCCTTATTTCAAAACCCACAAAGGCCTGCGTGCTTCACCTTTATTTACCTTTTGTCAGGTCTGACCCAGCTGCCTTTGAGTCCCGCCTGGAGAAGCGCAGTGAGTTCCGAAAGCAGCCAGTGGGGCACTCGAAACAAAGTGATTTTATCAAGTGTATGGAGCAGAAGGTAAGGTGTACTGGGCCTCGGAGGTTGATTTTGTCTTGTATAAGTTTACTAGCCCTTACCCTTTAAGTGGTCGCCAGTGACCGGAACATCTCATCTTTTCTCATTCTCCGTCAGTAAATGTGTACCCTGCTCTTGCTAGACAAGATCCTGTAGTCATGTTGGAATGTAGAAGAATGAGAGGAGAGTCCCCACTCATAAGAAATATAGTCTAGTGGTCAAGGTGCTCATGGCACTGAGCTGTAGGACGCAGGGGATATTTTCAATGGAGGTCCTGGGTTTGCTTTTTTTTTTTTTTTAAAGATAGAGTCTCACTGTCTATCTCTGGCTGGCCTGGAACTTGCCGTGTAGACCAGGCTGGCTTTGGACTCATAGATTCTCTTGCCTCCTGAGAACTGGGATTAAAGTTGTGCACTACCACACCCAGCAAGATTTATTATTATTATTATTATTTATTATTATTTTATTATTATTGTTATTATTTGTAGGTGTGTATGTCTGAATGTGTATACATGGCTGCAGAAGTAATTGAGTTTAAAAGGTAGAGGTAGGGTAACTTGCCTGATAAAAAGACAAGTTCCAGAACCACGTGCCAAGGACTGAGTCATAGCTTTTAGCTACCAGCTAGGTAGTTATGGGCAAATTATGTAACTTCTCTGTGCCTTAGTTTTGCCTATTTGTGAATTAGAAATAATAATACCTACCTCACAGAATATGCTAAGACTGGATGAAGTAGTGTCGTGCACTCTCCAGCACCATCCCTGGCACATAAAACGACGTTAATGCATCATTAGTCTTTATGATCCTTGAGCACCAATGCTGGGGAAAGGGTATAGAAAGCTAGCTATGATAATCTAGGGCAATGCTTTCCAGACTCTTTGACCACAACTCACAGTAGGAAATATATTTACATTGCTACTTAGAATACATGTGTATGTTTCATATAACAAACGAAACTTTTGTGCAGCAGTGTTCTGGTGACATGTAATACATTCTTTTCCTGTGTTTGTCTGGTTCTCACTCTGCAAACCAGTCTCATCTGGAACTTAGTAGGTAACCCTCTTGAACTCTCAGTAACCGTCCTGCCTCAGCCTCCCACGGGCTCAGATTGCAGGTGTGAGTCATCACACCTGGGTAGTGTATTCTTAGTTTTCATCTCCTGAAAAATTCTGTTAACAATCCACTGAAGTGATTTTACAACATATCATTTGAAAACTTGTAATCTCAGAGGTGCATGGGAACTAATTCTGGAGAGACTTGAGCCAAGCTGGAACCACTTTCGATTGTTTTTGGCCTTTTTAGAGTGGAAATGTATCAGTTGTTAGCACATTTCTGTGACAGAAACATCCTTGATGAGGAAGGACTGGGTTTTGCATGTTTCAGAATTGTCAGTACACGTCATGTCAAAGAGCATGTGGGCTTGCTTAGGAAGCAGAAAAGGGGGATATGGAAAGAGATCAGAATAAGATAGAGCCCCTAAGAACATGCCCTAACAACATACTTCCTCCAGATAGACCCCACAGCCTACCTTTCGTCAGTTCTCAATATCTTCATATTATGAATCCAACAAAGGATTAATCTGTTCATTAGATCAGAGCCCTCATGACCTAGTCATCTCTGGAAGTGCCCTCACAGACTTATCCAGAGGTGTATTACAAGTTCCCTAGGCACCTCTCGGTCCCATCTTGCTCTTTCTTTCTTTCTTCCTTTCTTCCTTTCTTTCTTCCTTCCTTCCTTCCTTTCTTTCTTTCTTTCTTTCTTTCTTTCTTTCTTTCTTTCTTTCTTTCTTTCTTTCTTTCTATGAGGAAAGTATAGTTTAATAGTCTGTGTCCTCATGTATTTCAGACAGATGCCTTGGGGAAACAGCCTGTGAGCAAAGGATTCACTAAGGACAAGGTAGGTTTCTAGTTAAATATAGAAATCTAAGTCTGAAGTCATGTGGGACATCTATAATAAGAGGCTGCAAATGTAAACATATTTGTTGTGCTCAGGGATTTTTGTCTAAGGCGATTTTCCCCAACAGTAGAGATGAGAAATATTTGTCTGGGTTATTGTTCCTTGACATGATTTCTAACTTAGGTTGGGATCCACGGATGCTACAAGACATTTGAAGGAAACGGAAAGCACTCCTTTCTAAATCAAAACACCACATAGAGCCTGTACCTATTGCACAAATACAGAGCTCCCTGGTGGAGCATCAGCCGGTGCTTCTCCCTTTACCAGCTGCAAAGTGCTGCAGGACTGGTGAGACTGGAGCATCTGGGGATGCTTGATGACCTAATAGTTACTGCCCAGGAATAGAACTGTGAAGGTCTGTGTGGGAGCAGAGACTCACATTCTCTGAGCATGTGAGAGGCTTTTGTACCTACCTACTGGAGGTCTGCTTCACTGTGCTGACATTCTTTTCCACAAGGCTTGAGACAGAACTAAGCTGGGGTTGTTGTTACCGTTAATTGTAGATGTTAAATTAATTGCTATTTCTTTTTTCAAGACTCTCAGTTCAGTCTTCAACGTTGAGATGGTGAAAGACAAAACTGCGGAGGAAATAAAACAGGTAATGGGTGGAAATGAGTAGGCACACCCCCTGAGATTATTTGCTCTGTGAACCAAGCCTGAGAACAGAAAAGGTCAGACATTTTTCTTACACCTTTTTCAATCCCAATAATAAATAGTCCTAAGGGATAAAAGTGATGAGTCACATAAATAACAGTGACATTTAAAATGTGTCTTTCTTTGTCTTGCTTTTATATGTCTAATGACTTGGGTTTACCCTTTCTCTTTCACTTAAAGTCATCAGGATTCTATACCTGGCTCTTCACTGCCTTTCCAAATAGGCTCCCGTGGTGTGCCAGTGGGATAGTGGTGAGCACAGCTGCCCTCCATGTAGCTTTTCCTTTCCCTTGTCTTAGCTGAGTGCGCTTGAGGTTCTGCTTGCTACAGAGAAGAGAATGTGCTGGTTAAAGCAGTAGAGCTGGGCATGGTGGCACAGACCTTTAATCCCAGCACTCAGGAGGCAGAGGCAGGCGAATCTCTGTGAGTTCGAGGCCAGCCTGGTCTACACAGTGAGTTCCAGGACAGCCAGGACTACACAGAGAAACCTCCATTCAAGAAAGAAAGGGAGGGAGGGAAGGAGGGAGGGAGGAACTTAGACTTTAGAAATAAGCTGCCATTTTTAAGCTCTAGCTCTGCCACTTATCTGACTGACAAGTTAATTTCTCAGAGCCTCAGTTTGCCCACTGTAAAGTGGTAACAGCTACATGCCTACTTGTCAAACTATTTGAGAATGAAATGAGTTAACGTTTGTGAAGCACTCAGAACGAATCCTGGCACAGAGTAAGTGCTATAGATATGTTTTAAAATAAATGAAAACATACTGTGTTGGGAACAAGTTTCCAAATATCCAGTGACAACCCCTTCCCCACACCCCGTTTTCATTTCCTTGGCATTTGTGGCCTAAGGACCTTCCATAGGCATTTCCTAACCGTCTCTCGAAAGCATTCATGATCCGCCCTGCCTGTTCTGTCATTCTGTGTACCTTGATTTACATTGCTCATTCCTACTTATGACTGTAATTCTTTTCTCTTTAGCCTGTATAAAACTATTTGAGGATTCTTTATACTTCCATTATATTTTAGGTTTATGTGCTAATGAACACTATAGCAATTAAAGGAATAATAAAAACACAGGCAGGCATTATGCTTGTTGCTTCAAAAGTATTTCTTTTTTTTGTTGTTGTTGTTGTTTTGTTTTTTTTTTTGTTTTTCGAGACAGGGTTTCTCTGTATAGCCCTGGCTGTCCTGGAACTCACTTTGTAGACCAGGCTGGCCTCGAACTCAGAAATCCGCCTGCCTCTGCCTCCCGAGTGCTGGGATTAAAGGTGTGCGCCACCACGCCCGGCCAAAAGTATTTCTTAATTGAATTCTAATGTCTACCCTTAGAAGTAGATGCTGTTATTCCCAACTTAAAGACATGGGGTTAAAAAATAAATATTTATGTAAAACAATGTTCTAAACATTGGCAATTAATTTTTTTTTAAAAATCAGTCACCTCTGAAAAATATTGATTATTTATATCTTACAATATCGAATTTCAGTCAAGATTTAGTTGTTTAAAAATAAGCACATACCTCTCAATAGTATACAAGTTTTTTGTCTTTAATAAATTATAAAATTATATGTATATGAAAGAATTATTTTGAAATATTTTTTATAATTTAATATCAGTAAATATTTGATTCCTGTGCCTATTTTATATTACATATATCCATAATCAAATTTCATGGGTAAAAGGAAGTCACAAGTGGAAAAATTTTAAGAAGTCCTAGTATAAGCGAAATTCCCTCCCTTTGCCTGCCCCCTCACACCGCCGAGCAGTACTGGGAACTGAACCTCATGCATGCTAAGCAACCACTCTGCCACTGAGCTATGTCTCTAGCATCATGGTCATCTGATACTGTTGGACTGCAGGACATTGGTAATGGCATAGACTAATATCTGCCTACGCAGTGCTTGCAAACCAGTGAAGGAGATGCATTCAATGCTAAGGACCATATTTAAACTACATATTTGTTTCAGTTAGGTTTTTATTACTGCAGTAAGACACCATGACCAAAAGCAACTTGGGAAGGAAAGCGTTTATTTCAGCGTACAGTTTGTAGTCTGTCCTCTAGGGAAGTCAGGGAGGGAACTCAAAATCGCGGGAGTAGAGAAGCTGGAGCTGCTGCATCAACCCCATTGAGAAGTGCTGCTTACCGGCTTGCTCAGCTGCTTTGATTATGTTTCAGGGCCACCCACTGGGGGATGGCATCAATCCACAATAGGCTGGGCCCTTCCACATCAGTCACTAATTACAAACGTGCTGGAGGATTGGCTCAGCAGTTAAGAGCACTTATCGCTTTTGCAGAGGACCAAAGTTTGATTCCCAGCATCCACAAGGTGGCTCACAACCATCTGTAACATCACTTCCAAGAGATGAAAAACTCTCTTCTGACTTCTTGGGGATATAAATATGGTACACATACATATGTATGTGCAAGCCATATAGTCATACACATAAAATAATAAAATAAAAAATTTTGAATGTATTTTTTTTACTAGAAAATGTACCGTATTCTTGTCCATAGGCCAATTTCATGGGAGTATTTCTTCAATCGCAGCTCCCTCTTCCTAAATGACTGTCTTCTGTCAAGCTGACATAAAACTAGCCAGCACAATCTCTAGAGAGAGATGAAATAGACAATTCCTAGGAAAACTTCTGATGAAATGATGAAGGGAAGAAGTATGAACTTAGCCTTGAGTTAAAGAAGAACTGGTGGGGAAGGTGGTCAGAGATGGGAAAAAGAAAATTCCAGTAAAAACCCTCAATGTGAAAAGCCACAGAGGATAAAAAATAATAGAGGTCAGTAAAAAGCATGCGCGTAGAACATGCATACGTGCTGCGAGGATACTGCACATGGACTATATACAATATATTGTAAAAAACATTCCTAAAAACGACCAAAATTATTCTTATAGTGTAATAAAACTGTGGTTTTTCTTTTTCTTTTTCCCTGTATTCTTATTTTATACTTTATAAACCTACTCACTATTTTTGGGTATTTACATCATGAAAATCAACTATACTCTGTGTTCTTTGATGCCAGGCAGAGAGATTGTGACTGCTCTGTATCCCAGTCAGACAGCAGGTTCTATCTGTTCCCTAAATGTAGGACTTCTTGGATGCAGAATTTTAAGAGCTGCCTGCAATAAGCAATAAAAGCCAACATTATTTTAGTGTCTGCTCTGCCAGTCTCAGTTAGTCTTCATAACAATCCTATAAGGTTGGTGTCACTGCTGTTTTATCGATGTCGTCTAAGTTCCAGAGATTTGTCCAAGATGGACTAGCTAGTAAATGATCAGGGCCAGGGTTTGCATCCCAGGCCATTGGCTCCAGACCCTAACCTCTGAGTGGCCTGTATTCTTCCTCTCTAAGAAAGTTCACAGTTGGCTGGGGAGGTATGGTATGGGGAGAGGATAAAGAACTTGTGAAAGCCTATCACAAACAAGATAAATCCTGAGAACAATTATTTCAGAGGTCATAGAAACTATTTCTTTGACAGAATTTATTTTGTAAAGGTTATTTTCTCATTATATGTATATGGATGTTTTGCCTGCATACATGTCTGTGCATCACATGTGTGCAGTACCTGTGGAGGCCAAGAGTAAGTGTCAGATTCCCTGAAACTACAGTTACAGATGGTGTGAGCTGCCATCTGGGCAGTAGGAGTTGAACCTCAGTGCTCTCAACTGCTAAGCCATCTCTCCAGCCCCTTTAATTACTATCAGTTGTCTGTTTGTAAGGGTACTGTATGCATAAATGCAGGAGCCTGAAGAGGCCGAAGGTATTGGATCCCACTGGTCTCCTGGCACTGGAGTAAAAGGCAGCCATGAGCTGCCTAGTATGGATGCTGAGAACCAAACGGGTCTTTTTCAAGAGCAGGAGATGTTATTAACCACTGCTGTTGGCCATCTCTCCAGCTCCCAGACTTGATTATTAAGAAATAAACAGTGTAGGATTTGGAGAGAGGACTCAGGAGTGAAGAGCACTTTCTACTTTTCTAGAGGGTCTGTGTTCCGTTTCTAGCTCCCACATCAGGAGGCTCATAGCTGCCTTTACCTCCAGTTTTAGGGGATCCAGCACCCCTTTTGGCCTCTAAGGGCATCTACACACATGGTACACAGAGACAGATCTATACATTAAAAATGAATCTTAGAAAGAGATTCTTAGAGAGTTACAGTTTAATCATTTAGAAGAGCATACGGTATTAAAATTTTAATCATATACTAGTTGTAAGAACATCACAATGAGTTTTCCTCCCTATTATCAGATAGAATAATACTCCGAGGATGAAAGCTAGCACTGTATCTTGGTGTACATTGAAAAGAATACCCACATTGTCACAGATCATTCATTTGTTTGTTTGTTTATTGCAGATTTGGCAGCAGTATTTTTCAGCAAAAGACACAGTCTACGCAGTTATTCCTGTGAGTAATCTGAAGGGGAGATGAAAGTGTTTCAGCATGAGGTCAGCACTCCTACCCTCTCAGGCAGCTGCCTTTACTTCTCCTCTGTTTATGACATCTCAGGAACTTATACTTTACAGCTCTAAGAGTTTTATTATGCCCTAAGCAGCAGAGATTGGAAGCTCCATATGGTATATTTATGACTTTTGCTTTCTCTTGTTCTGGTTTAGAAATGTTTCCAAGTCTCTGACCAGAGAGGCTAGTGTAAGTTCATGTTTCTGAGTGATTTCCAAATGCATTTTATTTCATTTTCACTTTCTAACCAAACTGTGGGGAGTCCAGACACGGCCACAGCATGGCTTTCTTCCCTCCCTGTGTGTATGGCAAATGCTGAGCTGACCCGGAGCTCCCTCTGGGCCTCTCCAGCTTTTCCCCTTAGCAAGTGGCATTTTCTTGGCTTTGCCTTCTTGGAATTGTTTTAAAGGTGATTGCTAGCCATTGCTTTACTATAGCTAAGAACCAGACATGGTGGTACACACCTTTAATCCCAGTGCTCGAGAGGTAGAAACAGAGGCAGACAGGTCTCGTGAGTTAGAGGTCAGCCTTGTCTACATAGCAAGTAAAAAAAGAAAGAGAGAGAGATTATCTCTTACCTTAAAGTGCACTGAAGAACACCGCTGTATTCTGAGTGGCTTACCTAAGTATAAGATTAAAGACGAAAATGCATACAGAAAGAAAAGCCAGGCCTTTGGCTGTGAGCACTCTCTGTCCTTTGTTTTAACTTCTTATACATATATGCTCTTACCTTCATGAACTCCACAACCTGTGCAGTTTGTACTTGCTGTTTTAGATCTTTCATACCAGCTCATTGGACAGGCCTTCTCAGGTCTCCCTTGAGTACCTACCTGGTTCCTTGGAGACTTTAAAGCATTGGAGGACTTAGTCTTCATATATACTCTGTAGCAATGAGCAGCAAAGTATGCATCAGGTTTTCTTGTCGTTTTATTATAAGAATGATTTGTAGGGCTGGAGAGATGGCTCAGTGGTTAAGAGCACTGACTGCTCTTCCAAAGGTTCTGAGTTCAAATCCCAGCAACCACATAGTGGCTCTCAAGCATCCATAATGAGATCTGATGCCCTCTTTTGGTGCATCTGAAGACAGCTACAGTGTACTTAGATATAATAATAAATAAATCTTAAAAAAAAAAAGAGTGATTTGTAAATGGTGGAACTTAAAAGCCTGTTTTAGCCATAATGTAGTTCTAGAATTCACTCTTGGGAAAAATCTAGTGTGATTGTGACATTTCATGTTTTTCTTTTTTTTTTTTTTTTTTTTTTTTTTTTTTTTAAAAGATTTATTTATTTATTATATGTAAGTACACTGTAGCTGTCTGTCTTCGGACGCACCAGAAGAGGGCATCAGATCTCATTACGGGTGGTTGTGAGCCACCATGTGGTTGCTGGGATTTGAACTTCGGACCTTTGGATGAGCAGTCGGGTGCTCTTACCCACTGAGCCATCTCACCAGCCCCTCATGTTTTTCTATTTGTGAGTTAATTTTATTCTTTTCTAACTTACAGAAAGAGAAGTTTGATTTGATCTGGAACAGGGCTCAGTCCTGCCCAACAGTAAGTCTGTAGTGACTATGCAGAATTGCTTATAAGTGCTACCAAATAGGCAATTTCAAACCAGTTCTTCTCATGATATAATGCTCTATTAACAATGGTGCTTATATGCTAATTATATTGATAAGTGGTATTTTCATTCTTTTTTTTTTAATATTTATTTATTTATTTATTTTTAATTTATTTACTATATGTAAGTACACTGTAGCTGTCTTCAGACACTCCAGAAGAGAGCATCAGATTTCGTTACGGATGGTTGTGAGCCACCATGTGGTTGCTGGGATTTGAACTCTGGACCTTTGGAAGAGCAGTCAGTGCTCTTAACCACTGAGCCATCTCACCAGCCCCGGTATTTTCATTCTTATAAATGGCTTTTAGCACTCTACTACATATTAGGCCTTTCTGATATAGGTCTTAATCTGTCAGTATATGTAAGTATGAAAAGGCACCATAGAGCCCAGTGTACTAATACGTGTCTTTAATCCTATTCAGCCTGGTCAACATAGCAGGTTCCAGGCCACCCAGGGCTATATAGAGAGAACCTGCCTCAATAAGGAAGGAAGGAAGGAGGGAGGGAGGGAGGGAGGGAGGGAGGGAGGGAGGGAGGGAGGGAAGGAAGGAAGGAAGGAAGGAAGGAAGGAAGGAAGGAAGGAAGGAAGGAAGGAAGGAAGGGAAGGAAACTAGACAGCACCTAAGACCTTTATCTTCACAACTTCCATGAGGTTCCTGTGTTAGAGTTTTCTTGATAGTTTTATTCATGCTATTCTGATAATATGTGCCAGAAATAAATTAATATTTTGATGCTGAAGTAGTGATCCACCACACAGTTCCAGGGATAGGGAATGGGTAGCCAGTGTGACAGCTATGATTGCTCAAACATTGCTTGTAAGAAATAAAGACTACCTTAGCAAATCAGAGATATATATCATACTGGTGGGCTGGATAGCAATATTGCTAAATGTCAGCTCTCAAATTTCATCTCTGATACGTTCCTTCTTAGATGGGTTGAGAAATGTGCATGTATTTGTCATACTATCACATAATTAATTTCATAATTTCATCCCATAAAGCCAAGCATTTTGGGATGGGAGTATAACTCAGTAGGTTACTTTACCTAGCATGCACAGAACCCCAGGTTCAATTCCCAGTACCCCATCAACTGGATGTGGCGGCACATGCTTATTCTAAGGCTTACTCAAGGTAGAGGCAGGAGAATCAGGAGTCAGGTCATGCTTCACTGTGTATAAGTTTGAGGTCAGCCTGGGATACATGAGACATTTTCTTTAAATTAAAAAAAAAATGAACAGAGGAAGGAAAGAGGGAAGGAAGAGAAAATAGAGAAACTATCCAAGCATTGAAGAAATAAAGTGCTACTCGTGATTAGACATTGAAGAAATGACTTCATTTATTCACCGGTCTCCTTGTTTTTCTGTTTTCCACAGTTTCTTTGTGCACTACCAAGAAGGGATGGTTATGAGTTCTTTGTAGGACAATGGACGGGTACAGAGCTCCACTTCACTGCACTTATAAATATTCAGGTAGGTGACGTATGCCCTACAAAACATGGGGTATAAAAAAGAAGCGTATCCTTTGGTAAGAGTAGAAACCTTCCTGGGGCTGGGGTTAGGGTCCAGAACACTGGCTGAGTCCAGCAGTACCTGCTGTGCTGCTGCTGAACTGTAATACTCTGAATGTTAGGCCTCCATAGCAGATATCTGAAGTCAGAAAGCAGCTCTCTAGCTTCATTGTCTCTCTTTTGTCTCCTTCCGCAACCTCTATGGCATCTATTACATGTGTCTCAACACAAATGGGTCGTTGTAGCCCAAGCTATGAGCCCACCGAGGCAGGCCTCCATGTCTTACCTGTGTTTTATTAACCCAAGGTAGCCTTTTCCAAAATGCTAGATGAATAGTTTTCACTTCATACATATTAGTTTATTTGCTTTCTTTTTTTCTTTGTTTTATTTACAAATATTAGAGTAAAAAACATAGCTCAAAGTACACTTGAGACTTAAAAGAAGAGTCAGTATTTTAATTCATAGTAACTAGGATTGGCATTCTATATTCGGAGCACACACCTGGTTTAAAAACAAAAAACGTAAAAACCTGTATTGTTTTGGCTTTAAAGCCGAGGCAGACGGCACAGAATAAAGTGAAGGGGCAAGCTTTGACATTGTGGTGTTAGAATTTGTTAAGTGTTAGCATTAGATAGATATTATGCAGTGGGTGTTTCATACTTGTCATTTAATCTTATCAAATATGTCATGAAGTGGCTACTGTTACTACTTCTATTGGTAGAGGAGAAGGTGTGCATAGGGAAGGTCATTTGCATTACTAAGTAAGTAGTAAACTATTTTGAGTCCTGCTTGTCTTACTCCAAAGTCTATAAACTTAAACATTGACCACTGTCCTGAGAACCCTACTAGGTCCTACAAGAAAAGGACTGCCCCGATGGAGTTCATAGCTAAAATATAAAGCACAGAGTAGAAAATGACTCTAGAATGGGATTGGAAGGCAATACAGCAGGATCCTCATACTGTATGTCTGTCCATGTTTACTTTCTATTGCTATGATAAAACACCATTCTAGATGCAACTTATAGAAGAAAGAGTTTATTTGGGCTTACAGTTCCAGAGCAGGGCTCTGTAATGGCTGGGGAGACATGATAGCAAGTAGCCAGAGCAGGAAGCTGAGAGGTCATTCTTCAACAAGCATACAGTGGATAACCACTGGAAGTGGGCAAAGATATAAACCCTCAGGGCTGCCTGCCCCCAAGGTATATGTCCTCCAACAAGGCTTCACCTCCTAAAAGTTTCATAACTTTCCCCAGATAGCACCACCAACTGGGGAACAAGCCTTTAGATGCCTGAGTTTTGGGGGACGTTTTCCATTCTAATCACCACAATATCTAATGAGAGGTATATGTCTTTTTGTGATAGTATCATGTATGAATTTCATAACAGACCCTGAGAAAGTCCTTCAGAAACATAATGATCAAAATAATTAGTATTAGGATTTTGGCCAGAATGATCAGTATGTTAGAAGTGTGGTGAGAGAACTAAGAGGATGAACTGTTAAGAGCGCCTTAGCAATAGCTCAGTGTAATACGTACAGGATGCCTGCTGAAGCTTTAAAGCTGAAGCCCAGGGATGTGCTTGTTAGTGTGGTTGTTTTCTTCCATGCTATGCAACGGCATTGGCTTTAAATTCGGCTTCTCTTCCTAGTCTAGACTTGAGGTCAGGTGGCCTTGCTGATCATTCTTCATGAAGTTACACATTTGTCATTTTTCTCTCCTTTCTGCCCCAACCAGATAATTTTTTAAAGCCACACAATAGAAATCTGGCTTGCGTACAAACTCTCCACTGCTAGCTATAGCTTAAAAGAGCTCAGACTTTAGAGCCTCCACAGGGAGCAGATGAAATGCACTAGTCCGTAGAAGTAGCAATTACACCAGCACATCGCTTTCTTTAGACCTTAGCTTGGTAGCTGCTGTACCATTTTGTTTTTAAATGTATGACTACGATGAAGGATTCATTGCCTTTGTAAACATTTCTGGGAAAAAAGCCAAATCTTTTCCAATTGAAGACACAAATAACACCATGAAAACTGTCAGTTCGCCATGTCTTTGCAGGCCTGACCTTGTCCTACATACCAGTCCTCTAACTCACCAGCACCCAAGGGGCTATTAAGAGCTAGAATTTGCTCCAGACTCTGTTGCTTTGTAACTGCAGTTTGTTGTGGTGGTACCTTATTGAGCTTTGATAAGTGTTCCTCTATGCAGACCCGAGGGGATGCAGCAGCCAGCCAGCTGATTTTATATCACTATCCTGAACTTAAGGAAGAAAAGGGCATAGTGCTGATGACAGCAGAAATGGACTCCACATTTCTGGTAAGACTCTGCATTTGTCTCTTGGGTTTGCCTAGTAGACCTGTAGGTATTTAGGTATTACTCTTTTTGATGCCTCGGGTCTAGATTAAGGAAAGATGCCTGTATGTAGTTTGTTTCTCGTGGTTGAAAACAATTTTGTCTTGCTTACAGTTTCCAAGTTGAAGTACACTTATACACAGATAAATAAATGCTTTTGTTGGTGGTGGTATTTTGTTTCAGTGTAATTTTTAAGTGTGTGTGTGTGTGCGTGCATGCATACACACACACATATACACATTGGGAACGGGACACATGACAAGATGCATGTGTAAAAAATCAGAGGACAACCTCTTGAGGTCCATTCTCTTCCTTCCACCATCTAGCTTCCAGGGATCAAACTCAGGTCATCTTGCAGCAAGCATCTTAATCCACTGAGCTACCTCACTGGCCCTGAAAATAGGTTGTTATATTTCAGACTGGGACTCACTATGTTGCCCTAGCTAGCCTGGAACTTGCTAAGTAAACCAAGTTGGCTTCCAACTTACAGAGATCCACCTGCCTCTGTCCAAGTGCTGGGATCGGAGGTGTAAGCCACCATGGCTAGTGCTGAAAATTGTTTCATTCTCATTTCATCCCAACAGTTTGCCTTCCTTAAACTCTTTTGGAGCTAAATTTTCATTTAAACTGAGATGAGGTCATTTATAGTTATGACACTCATTTGATACAAAATATTATACATTTTATTCAGGAAGTATTAATGTATTTGATTATGGATCATAACACAGTTGCATATTATCTTCACCTATATCTTTATAAAATCCAGTAATACTAAAACCAAGACACATCTGGCCCTGGAGATCTCAGGTAAAATTACGGACGCATAGGTGACTTATGAAGTGTGGGATGAGCTTACAGTCTAGAGTAATAGTTGTATCTTTATCTTCCTCTCCACTGTTGATGGGTGTATAACATCCACCATGGGACTTCCTTTCGTCCTTTTCCAGTTGAATCACTGGGACAGAGCATCAGCCACATGCCTTTAACTGATGATGCCCATTGCTTTCCACGTGTCCAGGCACCAGAGACAGTTTGGGGTCTGTCTAAGGCTTGCTTATTTCAGTTCCATCTGACTGACAGCGATTATGTAGGATAGCCTCAGAAGACTGGACACTTTAAAGCCTCTTCCTCCATTACAACACCCACTTATGTTTCTTCTTTGTCTTTTACCAGCTGCATAGAGAGAAGGAAATGGTTTCACTAGACTACCATGGGATGTCTCACAGTAACAGTAGACTCCTGACTGGAACAGAGTGGGGACTCTACTTCCCTGACTGTTATTCCTAAACTGCCCAGTCTTATTTCTCTGGATTTTTCCTTCCTCCTAAACTATGTGTCACTCAGCGGGAAGACAGTGACCCAGAATCCTACTTATAGTATGCATTTGCCATTAGCTAAGATAAAGGCTGAAGAAAGAGTAGTTTTGGATGGAAAATCAAGACCTCACTTTTGGACTACTTAATCTGAGATGTCTATTAGCTATCCATATAATGTAGTCAGGTAGATACATGAGCCTGGTAGTCAGAAAAGCTGTAGGGGATAGGTTGTATTTAAAGCCATGGATTGAATGAAATACCGAGAAAGTAAATGAGGGTGCAGAAGAGAAAAGATGTAAGAACTAAGTCCTAAAGAGATGAAGAAACATCAGCAAGGAAAAGTAAGAAAAACCATTGTGATATTGGGTGGATTTGAAAGGGCAAACATTAACTCTTTCAAGGGAAGGAAAGTAAGGTGTTGGGTAGAGGAAAGAAGTGGGAACAAGGGGCTGGCAAGATGGCCCAGTGGTTAAGAGCTCCGACTGCTCTTCTGAAGGTCTCGAGTTCAAATCCCAGCAACCACATGGTGGCTCACAACCATCCGTAACGAAATCTGATGCCCTCTTCTGGAGTATCTGAGGACAGCTACAGTGTACTTACATAAAATAAATAAATAAATATTAAAAAAAAAAAAGTAAGTGGGAACAAGGATGTCTTTTAAGTATTGAATAAATAATACGGAAATATATGGTAGGGAGAAGAATATTAGCCATGTAGGAGAAAGAAAAGGAATAATATTCTGGGTGAGCAAGTCTGGAAATGAGGGCTTAATCTTTCTCCAGGAGTTTAATAACTGAGAAAAGTCAGGAAATGAGGACAAAGGTATAGTATAGTTAGATGAGTAGAGTTAGTGGCAGCTTGTAGAAGCTCTTGTCAGGTTTGTTTTTGTTTTTGTTTTTTAATGAAAAGAAAAGCCATCAGCTCAGAGTAAACATGAGAGCATGGGGTTAGATATTTGAGTCAAAAAGAGATAGTATGCCAGGCATGGTGGTATACACCTTTAATCCCAGCACTTGGGAGGAAGAGACAGGTGGATCTAAAAATCAAGACCCAGGACATCCAAGGACTACATAGAAAAACTATGTCTCAAAAAAGAAAGAGAGAGCCAGGCGGTGGTGGCGCATGCCTTTAATCCCAGCACTTGGGAGGCAGAGGCAGGCGGATTTCTGAGTTCGAGACCAGCCTGGTCTACAGAGAGTTCCAGGACAGCCAGAGCTATACAGAGAAACCCTGTCTTGAAAAACCCAAGAAAGAGAGAGACAGAGACAGTGACAGAGACAGAAAGAAAGGAAGAGAGAGGAAGGAAGGGAGGGAGGGAGGGAGGGAGGGAGGGAGGGAGGGAGGGAGGGAGGGAGGGGAGAGAGAAGAGGAGAGGGGAGGGGAGGGGGAGAGGGAGAGGGAAAAAGAAAGAAAGAAAGAAAGAAAGAAAGAAGAAAAGAAAGTGAGATTATTGTCTGCAAGCACAGCCTATGAGCTGGATCTAACCCACATCTTGTTTTTGTAAGACCTATGAATTATAGATGATTAAGAACCACGAAAATTAGTATTTCATGGGATGTGAAAAGTATTAAATTCAAATTTCAGGGTATATAAATTAGGATTTATTTACATATTACTTATGACTGCTTTAGTTCTGTAATCGAGTTGAGTAGTTTGAGATTCTATGGCCCCCAGAGCCTAAAATGTTTACTGTTTATAGAAAGTGTTTGCACAGCACAGTCTAAGGAAATAGAAAAGAGAATTTTGTGTAGATATAAGCACAGGCTTAACTGTAGTCAGCTGTGTGGTATAATGATGTAACTGAGCGGCCAAGACCAGAAAATAAAGCTGGGTAGAGAGGGAAGTGAAAGGGTGAGACACTGGAACAGTGAACTTCAGCTGCAGACTGTTAGAGTTGCGAGTGAACTAGGAAGGTAAAATTATGGACAGTGCAGAGATTTCAGACAAGACTGGGAGAAGGCACTCCAGCCCCAGTTTAAAACATAAAAGGTTTAAAATGAATACTCTGGAGAAAGAAGTACAGCCCATGTTTTTTTAAAATAAACATATCCACATCATTTTATAGCTAGATATAGCAAACTTTTTTTCTTCCAATGCTAAGAATTCAACTTAGGCCTTGCATTTTTTAAGACAAGTCCTTTACTACTTTGATGGCAAAGTCTGTTCTCTGAGTCACATGGAAATATGACATAGAAATTGTGCTGTGCACTTAAACACAGTGTTTTAAATGAGCCCTAGAGGTAGGTCACAGGAAACTTTGTCTTGATTTGTTCTGTTTCACCATTTCACTCCGATAGTCTCAGACTGATGCAGTTGTAGTATCATTAAGGTTTTGGAGGGATGGTGATGTGGGGTGGGTTTTTTTTTGTTGTTGTTTTGGCTTTATAACATTTGATTACATACCAGACAATCAATTTGCCTTGTCTAAACCACATTGACTATGAGATCCCAGTATACATGGCCCAACAGATAAAAGTACCCATCATCAAGCCTGACGACCTGAGTTCTGTCCCCAGGACCCACATGGTAGAGAAAAGAACTAACTCTTGGAACTTGTTCTCTGATCTCCATTGGATGAGCCATGGCATACCTGCTAACATCAGACACACATAATAAATTCATAAGTAAAAATGCATAATTTTAAAGGATTTTCTTTATTATTCTAGTCGTGTGTGTGTGTGTGTATGCCTGAGTGTGAGAATGTGCATGTGAGTGCAAGTGTTCTCAGCGTCCAGAGGCATTGGATATCCCGAAAGCTGGAGTTACCTGTGGTTTGAGCCACTAGACATGGATGCTAGAAATTGAACTCAGGTCCTCTTGCAAGAGTAATGCATGCTCTTAACTACTGAGCCCACCACTCCAGCCCCAGTTTAAAACATAAAAGGTTTAAAATGAATACTCTGTAGAAAGAAGTACATCCCATGTTTTTTTAAAATAAACATATCCACATCATTTTATAGCTAGATACAACAAACTTTTTTTCTTCCAATGCTAAGAATTCAACTTAGGCCTTGCATTTTTTAAGACAAGTCCTTTACTACAGAGTTAAATCCTGGCCCACATAACATATTTTGGGCAGTCATTTTTTAAGTGATTTTTTTCCCCTATATTTGTGTGGAGTACTTTTGTCTGTGTAAACATGGTAATAATAGATAAATCTTTCTGGCCAGCTAGAACTATAGATTATGTAGAAAACAATAGTTACTTCAGTTAAGTGTTTCTTCTTTCATTTCATTTACTATTATTGTATGTGTATATGCACATGATGGGGAGGAATTGCAACCACAACACATGTGTATGGCAACCACAGCAGAACTTTGTGGAGTCAGTTCTCTCCATCCATCTTTATTTGTGCTCCAGAGATCAAGCTCAGGTCTAAGGCAAGTGCCTTTACCAACTCAGCCCTCACCAGCCCTCAGCTAATTCTTCCATTAGGTTCTGAGGAGATTGCCTGTGCATTCCCCTACATACACTCCTGTCATGCTGTTCACCATTTCCTTATAGTGCACTTTCTGAACCTTGGAAATGGTTATAAATGATTGCATAACAGATTGTTCCACGTTGTAGCATTGTAGTAGATTACAATGACAAGCATTACCTCACAGTCTGTGGAACAGGAACTCAAGAGCAGCTTAGCCAGGTTGTCCTGGCTCCAGTCTCATAAAGTTGCTGTCATGATGTCACTAGGACTACAGTCATCTGAAGACGGACTGGGCTTAAGGGTCCACTCATTTCCTTGGCTCTTCTTTAGGACTACTTGAATGTCCTCATGATATGCCAGCTTACCCCAGAACAAGTAATTCAACATATATTCTTTTATGTTCCAATAACAAGAGCCCTTTCCAATCATTTCACCATAGTCTAATTGCTAGAAGAAACTCATTAAGTACAGCCTCACACTAGGAATAGAGCTCAAACTACCAAAGGAGGAAGGACCATGATAGTTGCAGACATTTTATATCATCACAACTGGCTTTGCCACTGTGTTTCTGACTGGGGTGCTATCAATAACAAGATAACAGGTTGTACTCAAGTGTGTCTAATTAGTCAAGAACTTAGTACTTGCACACTTATTCTTAGAGCTAGGTAACTCTTACCCCTCTTCCTGGGATGTATGTAGTGGTTATTTAGGAGCTAAATAGAGAAATTGTTATCATTTGAACTAACTTACTCAACAAATATTATATCACTATGTATTGGAACATAAAATAAGTCATGATGTCTGTATCTTTGAAGATTTTATATTAAGAGTCCAGACCAAAAAGAAAAAAAAAAAAAAAAGAAAAACAAATATAAGAGAAGGTGCTGAGAGTGGTAAGCAAGATGCCTTGCCCATGTGGAAGGAACATCTAACGAAGATATGAGAGGTCAGGGAGTCGGGAAAGCTTTTCAGGAACAGTGACTCCTCCACAGAACTCGGGCACAGAGCTTCAGGCTTGTGCAGGAAAGTGCCTCACTGCTCTCATTGCCTTGCAGAATGTTGTGGAGGCACAGTGCATCGCCAATCAGGTTCAGCTCTTCTACGCCACCGATCGGAAGGAGATCTATGGGCTAGTAGAGACCTTTAACTTCAGACCAAATGAGTTCAAATATATGTCTGTCATCGCTGAGTTGGAGCAGAGTGGACTTGGAGCTGAACTGAAACGTGCCCAGAACCAAGATAAGACTTAGAGGTATCCGGATTGTCTCTTCACAGTGTTGGCTCAGTCCTGGATGGCCTGAAGCCCACCCACACCCTTGAATTCCAGAGCTCAGCATCTGCAACAAGCAGCCTGTAAAGAGTTACTGTGTACGCTTATTGCAAGACGTGATTGTGGACATGAGCCCTAATACTTGATACAGGAACAAAGATATACAATTATTCTGATAATTACCTCTCAGCATAAGGGTTCCTTTTCAGTGTTTCTGGCCTTTGGAATGAGAAATATTCAGGGATCCACAAGACTATTGGCTTGGTTTTATTTAGTGTAATAGTGCAGTTGCATTCTGGCCATTTTGACCTCATAGCTCCCACTTCTATGACTTCATAAACTGTAGCAATAAGCTTGAAGATCTTAGAGATGTTGGCTTTATATACTCTTTCCATGCACCAGTGAGCTGGCTAAAAACATAACCCAAAACTCCTGGCCAGACTCTAATACAACCGGCTATTCTCATCAGAATAAAGACTTGTGGATGCCCCTCCAGAGTTGCCTTCAGTGTAACTCAGTGAATTACGGGTATACTTCAATAAACAGGTTCAATGCCTGTATACTGTTAAACTGTCGCTTATGGCCCTACTCCCTGAACTCTGCCTGTGAGAAGCTGATGAATCACTACAGTGTAAATAAAACCTTTTTCTAAGGAGATCAATCTAGATTTGCATGATTAAAAAAATAAGTGTTATATGAAAATGTGGGTGGAAGCCAAAGTTCCCAGATTGAGTGCAGGGAATGTAGCAATAAAATAAGTCTGGTTTTTGGTCTCTGTTACACAGCATAGTGGAAACTAAGCTTTATACTGTTGGTGGCATCAGTGTCGGGGTTCATTTTATCAGAACTCATCTTGGGGCTCAGTGATTTCTTGGAACACCAGAAATAATCAAGTTATTCTTCAGCACCAGAAGCACGTGTATCATGGCCCCAAGGTCATTGGTAAAAAAGAGTAGTGGGTCCATACCAACCTTATGACCTCAGAGCATTCCCTGTCCCACACCTGTCACTTAGTCTAACACGCTCCACCTCAGTCTGCCACCCCTGCCTGATCCTGCTGGGTGCCACCAACTACGGTGAGTAGAAACTTAAGTAGTGTTTTCAGTTTATGTGTGTTCTTCATTACAGACTTTTTTTAGGGTAGGCATCTCCCAAAGCTTTTTAAGTGGGTGTGGTAGTTTGAATGACACCCTACCCCACACCTCCCATCCCCACCAATAGGCTCATATATTAGTTGCCAGGAAGTGGAACCATTTGAAAGGATTAGAAAGATTAGGTGGCTTACTGGAGGAAGAATGACACTGTGGGTATACAAGGTTTTAAAAGTCCACACCAGGCTCTGTGTGTGTGTGTGTGTGTGTGTGTGTGTGTGTGTGTATGTATCAGGACATAGTTCTCAGCTATTTCTCCAGTACCATTCTTGCTTGTTGCCATGCTGTCTGCCATGATGATTATGGTCTACACCTCTGAAACCATAGGCTAGTGCACAATTAAATGCTTTCTTTTATAAAAGTGGCCTTGGTCATGGTGTCTCTTCACAGCAATAGAACAGTAACTAAGAGAGTAGGGTTGGCCATCCCATTATTTTCTGAATCAAGAAACAGATAATGTTTATTTAACTGAAGAAGCTGTGCGAAAGGGTGAGTTGATCTCTAATGCAGCTTCTAGACCCGATATGGTTTCAAGTGTGCATTTTGAGAAACTTGAGATCTATCAACCCTGCAGTTTTCCTTAAATGCCTTTCAAGCTTCTGGATGATACATGTCCCAAGACTCTTAGGCGTTGGGTAGGGTTGCTTTTGTGGGTATCCAGTTATGTTTGTTTTTCTCTCTAGATAGACC
Organism: Mus caroli; assembly: GCF_978045245.1. Lineage (NCBI taxonomy): Eukaryota > Metazoa > Chordata > Mammalia > Rodentia > Muridae > Mus > Mus caroli. The sequence goes on along the minus strand of NW_028227261.1, from coordinate 41,017,646 downwards.
CAGTTCTCAGCCATAGAATATTTTCATGATGCCTCTACTAGATGGTGAGAACACGATAGGGGAAGAAAGAACTAGCCATTTATTTCCTAGTTCTTCCCAGCTTTGCCCTCAGTCCCATCTTACCAAAGAAGGAGGATGCATCCACGGGTAATTATAGCAGACGTGACTAAAGTACCATGTGAATGTTGATAATATTTACTTTAACAAAGAGATCTAGCAAATAATAAGTGAAAACCATAGCTAGTCTATAAATTTGTTCCCTGACTCTTGAACTCAGAAATTCACCTGCCTCTGCCTCCCAAGTGCTGGGATTAAAGGCATGTGCCACCACCACCGCCCGGCCCTGAATGGTATTTCTAAGATGGTGGTAGGCATTGACACCCATTGAATTGGGTTCAAATATCACCATTTTCATTAGCTTGTTAATGACTAATTACTTAAACTCTTAAGTCTTCCTTTTCTTCTGAACCTGAGGATGATATCTACCTCATAGGATTGTTGTAAGACTACAGTTAGCATGTGTACAGAGTACTATGGAACCTAGGACATACTGAATCCCTTCCTCTCCTTTACTTCTCTTCTTCATTAAAGACCAATTTGGGGGCTAGGAATATAACTTGGGCCCTGAGTTCAGTTCCCAACATTTCAGATGTATAGATCACTCTTCATTTCAGCTTAAACAATAAACCCTATTTCACTGATTCTTAACTTGAGATACAGTGGAGTCACTTAAGAGCTCTTTAAAATGCAGTTCCAGGACCCTGACCTGCTGAATCAGCATGTCCCAGTGCTGAACAAAGCACCAGGAACCTACATGTTAGTGTGTATTCTAGCCAATTCGGATGTAGGTGATCAACCATTGCCTTATCCATTCCTTATGAGAATGTCCACTGCATGGGTCTTTCTCACCTGCAGACATTCACACGGGATTTAGACTGCTCTTCCTGGTAGTTGCTATTGCTCCAGTTACTCCAGTTACATCGTGTGATGTTTACTTGTGTGTGTTTACCCCACTAGACTGTGAGCTCCTTGAGGGTCAGGATTTATCTTTATTCTCAGTGCTAGAGTCATGACCTGAACCACAGAAGAAACTCAATTGTTGAACTAATAAATGATACAGATTTAGCAAAAAAAAAACTCGTATTGACTTACACATTTCTCTGTTAAATCCCATAGCATTGTGATTTGAATGTAAATTTCCCCACAGCTCCTGCCTGAGTTTGAACATGTGGTCCACAGTGGCAGCACTACTTGGGGGGTGAGGGTGAGGGGGTATGAAACCTTTGGGAGGTAGGACCTCGCTGACAAAGGTAGGTCAGGGAGCATGGCCTTAAAGGTAGTATGCCAGCTTCTAGTTCAAGATTAGTTTCCTGATCATTGGCCTCAATGTGAACAAGCTTTAGCTATCACTTTCCACTGCATGGACTTTGCCAGGTCTTCTGAGCCATGATAGACTATACCTGCTGGAAGCAGGAGCCCCCCCAAAAAAATCCTTGCTTAAGCTGTCTGTCAGGTGTATGTTCACAATGACACAAAAGTAACTAGTGATACACTTGGAACTTAATGCCACCGCCACCCCCCCCCAATCTCACTCTCTCTCCCCTTATCCTGTTGAGTTTATTTTTCATTACAAAGAATTTATACGTATGGGCATTTGGCTGCATGTATGTTTGCATGCCAATGACGGCCAGAGAGGATATTGAATCCCCTGGAACTAGAGTTCTAGATGGTTGTGAAACAGCAAGTGGGTGCTAGGAATCAAACCAGGTTCTTTAGAACAGTCAGTGCTCTTAATTACTGTGTCTTCTCTCCAGCCCCATTGCCTCCCAGATGTCCAAGACAGGGTCTCGTGTAACCCAGACTGGCTTCATGATAATGGCCAAAGCTAGCCTTGATTTCCTGCATGCATCTACCTACTAAGTGGTAAAATTACAGGCATGCACTTTTACTGGAATTACTGGCTTCTTTCTCTTTTAGACAGTAAGACAATAGAGTTGCTTTGGTGCTAGGAGTTAAACCCTGTGACCTCACACTGCTAGGGAACACTCTACCAGTGAGCCATATCCCCAGCTCTAACAACTCAGCAGCTGCTCACACAGCACCCACTGCTGTGTTAGTGCTGCACACAGGAGGATGAGCTGTGTTCCTTGCTCCAAGCTGGGTATTCTGAACATTAGATCTAGAACCTTGTTTTCAGAATATTCATACTTGTTTCTCTTTCAACTCATTTAGGAGGTAAAGCCATTCCCTATGATAGTGGCCTTTTGTTCGGTCTGAAAGAAGAGACACAGATGCCCACTCCCCCAGGCACTTGAGAAAGCCTTGTTTCGGCAACTACACTTACCAAGCGCCAGTTTTTATACTTAAAGTGAGAATATATCGGTGGACAGGATAAACGGGGCCTCTGCTCTCAGTAGTTTATATCCCCAAAACAAAGACAAGAAAGTAAGCTAGTAAAATTATCTCTACTCAGATATCAGCTATGAAATAAGGGGAGCGAACGCAGTGGCTTACTGGCCAGGAGAGCCATCTCTGCAGACGTGAGCTGCAGCTCACTTGCTACGTGAGCTGGGGTGAGCGTCCCAGGTAAAGTAAGGCAGGTGTGAAGATTGCAAAACATAAGCCTGCTTGTTTCTGGGCATAGGTTCAGTCCCTGCCCTTGGGCATAGTTCAGGCAAGACACATGCACAATGACAGTACAAGGCAGTGACCAGTGCCATTCAGAGAAGGACAGGAGGGCTTGCCCCTTTCTGGTGTGGCAGGAGATATAAACTTTGCTAGAGCTTAGTAACTGCTAAGGTTGGTAGTTTATGGCCTAATCGAAAATAACAGGTAAATATTATTAAAGCATACATATATACAACAAAAAGGAAAGAGTGAGAGAGGGGGACTTTTCATGCAGAAAATAGAAGATCCTGTGAGCCCAAAACTGGCTTCTGCTTTTCAGTGTGTACAATAGCCACTAACATTTTCTGGGGCCTTATCATATGCCAGACACTCCTTCACACAGATTATTTGAGTCCTACCTATGAGACTGAGGAACCTGCTCAGCAGGGAGATGTACCGCCCCCTCTCCTTATACTCTCCTGCCCTCCCCACCTGCCCTTATGCTCTCAGAAGAGAGCAACTTCCAGTCACCTCAAACTCCAGCCACAGCAGCAATCTCAGTTATCCAGAAGGCCTGGGAGCAGCAGAATCAGGCCAAAGAAACTTGTCTGCTGACTCTCCTGGAGGAAAGAGCACCAGGAGCGTTTCGAAAGACACGCTGCTTTAGCTCGGGAGAACCCTCCTGGTGCTCAGCTTTACCTCACGGAGCAGTTGATCCTTCCAGCTTGGCTGGTATAGCAGCATGGTGGCAGCATTTTTATTCCTGTCTGCTAACAGAGACGTCAGGCACAGGGGAGAAGTGATTTAAAGGCGCCTGCCTGCATCAGGAGCCAGGCCCAGAAAAGACGACTATCTGTGCATTAGACTTGCCGCTTTTCTTGGCTGTGTCTGCTAAAGCAGATTCATGTCTCACATCCATTCATACAGGGTTACTTAAGGGCTGTTTGAGCCTCAAGAATATAGAAGCCCATCTATCTTTGCAGTAAAACAAAAATAAATAAATAAATAAATAAACTGGGATATCTTTAAGAAAAAAAAATGTTCCCAAACAAACCTCCTAGGATCCTCAGAGCATTCAGGACAACGTCCCTTTGCATCACCTCACAAGGGCGTCCAGTCCAGCTCTGGTGCCTCCTGCCTTCTCCAGGTTCTCACTTCTTGCTGGACTCCTTAGCAGCAGCCATTTTATTGCCAGTTCCCTGATCACTGTGCTCTGACTTCCTTATTCTGTCCTGGTCTTTTTGACAATTTTTGTCTGACTGAAATGCCTATACTCCTTTCATCAAACTATTTCCTAGTTGTCTTTCAAACCTCCACTAAAGCATCTCTACCTTTTTCCTTTTAACTTTTTATTGGTTCTAAATTTCACATCGTGTGCCCCAATCCCACTCATCTTCCCCTTCCCTCGTACCTGCCCTCTACCCGTGTAACCTTCCCCAAAATAGAGAAAAAAGTTCTCCTTGTGGACGCTGTAGTGTGTCACAGAGTATATACCCTTTGTCCACACTTCTTTTCATTGCAGTGAGTCTTTGCTCTGGTTTGAGGCCCCAGGCCTCTGCTACTCTGTGTTGATACTGGAACCTCACTGGGACTCCTCTCAGATGCCCTGTGAATGCCCTGTGAATACCATGGAGATCCTCCATTTCTGGATCTGTAGGACCAGCCCCTCATGCACTACAGCAGTTCATCAAAGGGATAGATGCTGGGGTGGGCCACTTCAGAGCTCTGGGTCTGGGCCTGAGAGTTTTCTGAGTTTTCGGTCAGCCTAATAGCTTGCTCAAACCCCACTGCATGGGGGCAAGTTCTGCTGTCATGCCTGGGCAGGAGGAGGGCAGGGGGGAAGGGTTGGGGTAGTATCCATGCCCATGGTTGGGGTGATATCCATACCCATGCTACCAGGGCCAGTTCTGTTGTGCCTCTAGGTGAGGTACAGGACTTGCTCTCCCGGCATCTCAACTTTCTTTCCCTAAGTCCTACTCTCCCCTTGTTGCCTCTGCCTGCATTATGTGCTCTGTTTCCCCAACATTTAGTGTTCTGCCATTACAAAGATGACACCCTTTGGAGATGGAATTATATTTCTGTATTCCAGCATGAACTCTTACAGAGAGATGGGAGACCCTAAAGATTCTGAATAAGTTCACTAAACTCAAGCCACCTGCATCTATAAGCATCCCTGAGGTCCGGCCCTGGCAAATGTGATTATGTCCCAGTCTCAGACAGTGGCCATTTTGTTTACTCTTTCTAGAAGCTACGTGTAATAAATACAGGCAAGGGGCTATCATAAGAAGCAAAGGAGTCTCGAGCTGGTAAGCCATGAGAATAGAAAGATAATGACTAACCAAGCCTTTGGAATCCGACAGTCTTTTCAGAGTAGCAGCCTGGCTTGTTCTTGTCCTAGCTCACTACATCTCAACATTAAAAGAGTCCTCAGAGATTGTCCATGAAATTCCAAGAGCTCCTTAGAGGTAGGCAGCCTAAGTGTCTGGTCCTTATCCCAACTCACAAATAGAATTAAAGTTTATTTACTACAAAGTTTAAAATACCACTCGTGACTTGTAGTTCACTGTGGCCCCAGACCATTTACGATTTGACATCATCAACACCTTGCATTCTTATTTCTTCAACCATTTCTCACTGTGATTTGGTTTCTGGGCAGTTGACAGAGTGGGGGTAGGGAGGATAGTAGACATTTTTACCCTGGTATTACATGAAGAAAGAGGAAGCATAGGTGTTTGCTGAGACTCATACGTGATTGCAAACGGACTCTGGATGTGTTTGCTTCCACAGCTTGTTTCCTTTTATTTGATCTTCTCAGCAATACAATAAGGGTAATACTACATTTCCATTTTACAGATGAGAACACTGGGGAGACAACATCATAAATTTTGAGATCTAAATTAAAACCCCAGCTTTGTCTCTCATTAGCTGTCTAACCATGCACTCTGAGCCTTTGAGTAATAAAACAATAAGGTATGTATAGTGTCTCTACAGGGGGGTGAGTCTGCTGGAATATAAATTTTCTTTCAGAATACAGACCTTCTGCTTCTAGGACATATATTTCTATTATGCTATTTCCTGAACAATGTTGCCACTTTCAGAAATCCTCTTCCAGGAATTTTGAAAGGCTTGAGCCCTCATCAAATGAGGGGTAGATGCTGAGAACCTGAGAAGTCTTAAGGCTGGAATCAGAAGCTGGCAGGGAGGAACAGAGCTCTTTAGAGGTAGTCAACCTGAGAGTCTGGTTCTTAGGTCACACAGGCTATGGTAATGCTTTAGCACTAATTTATCACCAGCCTGCTGGGCCCATTGCCTCGACAACGCAAAGACAAGAGGGTAGGGAATAAGATGTAGGCAGGCAGCAAGCTAACATCTGGATCAGAATTTGGAGCAGAGATATAGAAGCTTATGTCATTATTTATATGTAGCTTATCTGAGAATTAGTTTTTGTTTACAAAAATTGTATTTATTTTATGTGTCTGTGTGTGCACCCACAAAAAGTGGCTTTTTTGTTTTCTGTTTGTTTTTTTGTCTTGTTTTGGTTTTTTTTGTTTGTTTGTTTTTTAGACAAGGTCTCTCTATGTAGCCCTGGCTGTTCTGGAACTCACTATGCACACCAGGCTGGCCTTGAACTCATAGAGATCCTCCTGTCTCTACCTCTGTGCTAGGATTGAAGGCATCCACCACCACACCTAGCTTGTGATGGCTACTTTTAATGTCACCTTGCTACAAGTTAGAGTTGCCTGAGCAGCTGTGCCTGAAGACTTGTCCTTAGTGTCTCAGCTGATGCACCAGCTCTGTAAGCTGCCATAGCAGGCCAGACTGTTCAAAGGGGACATGGGCAGAAGGAAGAGTCTTTGTCTGTTGCTTGGCCTTCCCTCTTGCTGTCATTGATAAACTCTCTTGTTGCTATGGTGATTTCTTTGCTGACACAAGAGCCTCCATTTGCTGGCTTCCATCATTAATGAAGAGCCAATGGCTCTCCAGGTTTCAATGCTAAATTAGGTCTGCTGAGGCCCACATCTTAGTGGACTGAGCAACTACTAGATTGTCTCTTCAGTATGAAAAGCCAGTACATGACTTCTTTAGCTGTTGAGAACCCAGCCTCTAGAACCAAGCAACAACCAGGCTCCCAGCCTCTTTGTGTGTGTGTGTATGTGTGTGTGTTCCCCTCTGTGTGTGTGTGTGTGTGTGTGTGTGTGTTCCCCTCTGTGGAACCACTATAATGTGATAATGGCAAAGCCCCTATTAGAAGCCATAGAAATCCCATAAAAATCTGAGTGCCAGATATGGATTAATTCTTTCGGATTTACTGGCTAGTGGCATAGACCGCCCCCCATCCCCAAAGAGTACAAACTATAGCCAGTGTTCTTGGTTACCCTCCAGAGCTTGACAGTAAGACTCTATTGCTGAAGACACCACATATTTGAGTCATAGAACATGGAGAAACCAAGCCAGCATTCACCTGGAAACTGTATCCCTGTTGGCTAGCTTTCATAGGGTTGGAAGGTGCTATGCACGATACTGGCAGAAAAAGGCAGTCACTCTTACCCAGCAGCTGTTACAGCATGCACAAGATCTGTACGAACTCAAGCCAGACAAAACCCAAGCATGGAGACAGAAGAGGATACAAATTCCATCCCCAGCTGAGGAACTTCTGGCAATTGATGAGAAATTGCTGCTGAGAAAGGGAGAGTCAGGTTTCTTTAAGGGTGTGGTCCTTGGTAGGTCAGCTGCTCTCCAGTGGAAGGCTATGCATCTAAGAGTCTATGGGCAACACAAACTGGATTTGATAAGTTTAACAAAATAAAAAGGAAGAGACAATATTGAGTGGGTAGAAAAGGAGAGGGGGGTCTAAGAGGCACTGGGGGAGGGGTGAGTATGATCAAAATATGTTGTACAAGTTTTCAGAGAACTAATAAAAAAGGAAAGAACCACAATGTGACCTGAAAGGGAAGCAGAGAGACCTTTCCAAACCCATGGGACCCAGACATTTTCATTTTTTCTACTTTGAGGGTGGCAATGTCCCCTGGCTCATGATCCCTGGACCCAAACACTGGATTAGCTGTAGCTCCTGACGATTTGGACCTGACCCCTGTGGCTGTGTGAACTGGGTGTTGCCTGTATGGGTTGCCGCTCTCCTACCTACGTCCAGTATGCATTTTTCCTGGCCTGTAGTGAGCGAGCAGTGGGGGATGACATATGGGAAGCCCCAGCAGCAGCTCTGAAGAAGTCAGGGATTAATGGGAACTCAGCTTCAGAGCTCACTGGGAGAGCACACACCACTGGAGCTGGGGTTGATCAGCTGAAGTCTCCTGGTTTCAGGTTGTCTCAGAGCAGCGGCCTGCTGTGCTCTCTGGGTGCTCCCAGGAGAGGAAATTACTCTTGAGGCCAAAGAAGAGCTGAGTTTCTTGGTGGTTCACTAGAGGCCTTCTTTCCAGAAGCAAGCAGCCTGCCTCTGGAAAGCAAGTGACCCTCAGGTAGCCTTCTATATCCTACCTTATCTGTCTTCTTTCTGTATGTGGCCTCCTTCCAATCTCTCTTCTTTCTGCCCTCAGCTCACACTAAATGGTTCTCCCTTGGGTGCCATTCGGAAGTTGTGTGAATATGATCTGTCCCAGAAGATTTTGATCTCAGTTGAGTAGAGGAATCTCAATGGGGTCAAAGTTATTGAGGATGACTGGTGTACTTAACTCTGTTCATTGCTTTAGCATGGACCCAGACACAAATGACTGTATTATCTTCTTTCCCAGGAGAACATTCCTGGAGTGTCTAGCCCTCTTTCCAATCTCCTGGGTGTGTCATTTGAGACAGCTCTCTAAGCATTTGCTAAATGCTTGGGTGGGAAGGGTCACATGGGCAGGCCTTGTGACTGAGCCTGACCTTGAATCCCAAGTGTGCCATTTTGGGCTGTGCTTCTAAGCCAAGACATTTCCTCTTTGGAAGTCAGTATTCACATATCCAGGTTGTAGACAGATTCAGAAGTGACCAGATATTGAAAGCACTCCATAAGACAGAAAGTTCCTTATAGCCCTTAGTGTTACCACAGGGTTCCATGGGGTGTAAAATAAATAAGACCCCACTTGTATGGGTTTACAGAATGAAAGGGAAGACAATGGAGGCACATCTGCAAAGCATTAAGAACTCAAAGGTTCCAACAGAAGAGACTGTTTCTAGGTAGCTGAGGCTATTCAGGGAAACTCTTGGAAGAGAACACACACACTTGGACCACTCCCCCAGCTGTTTCTCTGCAGAGCCTCACATGCAGTCTTGTGACAAGCCAGATAACAAGTGCAGGAAGTCACAGGCTACGCTTGGCATGGAACCCAGACTTCATGGGGTACAGTCGGGTCTCCACCAAGAAGTGAACCCCACCACTGTCTGAATTGCTGCACTGACACAATTTTTCCATCTCCTGAAAGTGATGTCAGAAGGGAACACAGAACTGCAGGACAGTTTGGGACCTTATCCAAGTGTCCTGGCCCTGCTGGTGAAACTCCTATTTCTCCATCCCTCCCTCTGAAGCAAACAAACTCCCCAGGTTGCCAAAAGGAGAAAATGAGAAAGCGCAGCTCACACACCAGTGTATAGAAATCTTACTGAAGGGTTTTTTGTTTTGCCCTGTTTTGTTTTTATGATTTAGCACTGGAACAATCCATAGTTCCCAGTGCCTCAGTTTTCTCAAGCACTTCCAGATTGTTGCTAAGTGACATCCAAGGACCCATTTGTATGAGCCACACACTTCCCTGATAATGGTCACTAATGTTCTGTTCCAGTCGCGGTGCTTTAAACTAGACGGTGACATGACTAATCCAATGAAAGTTCCACAGAAGACCGAGTCCCACCAGGTAAGGACGAAGTCTGCTCCTAATCCATTACAAGTTATGACCTTTAATAGGCTCTTGGCAAACACTTGCTGAATGAATACATGAGTGGCAGGCGCACTTCCAGGAGTGGATGTGCAGTTTGTATCCCATCATACTCTCTAGTGGGGGGAGTAAGGGCAGGAGTCCAGATCTCTTGAGCACACCAGTGTGGTCACTTGGAGCTTCCATCATGGAGGTAGGTGCCTGGGCTGTGCAATGGAAGAGGCCATACTAGATCCTTTTTGGCTCCCACCAATCTGGAGAGATGGGCCCTGTTGGAGCCCTCTGGAGCCACTTTACCACATTTAGGGCGCTGTGAGAGAGAACAGTGACTCACCAGTATAGATGTACAGTGAGTATAGATGGACAGTTACAGTATACCACCAAAGAGAGTGAGACTAACCCAAGGTCACACAATAGGTACACAGTACAGCAGAACCTGCCTTACTTTCCTACTATTGGACCAATGGTAACTAAAAGATACCACTCTATCCCCACAGGGACCATAAGGAACCCCCATCATGTCCCCACTGCTAATTCCTAGGCAGGTATTATGGAACACACTTGGAGAAAGGATGATGTGGAAGAAGGGAAAGAGTACAGTAGAGAAGTCTAACGAGGTTCCTGAAGAAGGGCTTTGAACTCAGTGCTTTAGGTGGGTGTCCCTAGAGGCTGCAATTGAAGGAGCACAGCAGCATAGGAGAGGATGGGATTGGACATTTTGTGTAGCTTGTGGGCTACATTTTGTGTACTATGGAAGGCCAAACCTGGGACACTCCTTCCCATCTGCCACCTCCACTCCCAGGGTGTGAACTAACCCAAGCGAATGAAGGAGATGATAGTGTCTCCCAGAGCCATGCTGAGGTCCAGGGGACTATGGACTTGTCTCCTTTAGGTCAACTGGGCTTCTATCAAAAACTTCAGAGACCTTCGTCCCAAGATATAAGACTCTAAACTTGGAGAAGTGAAAGCTGTCTCCAGCTCAAGGGGTGGGGGAAGAGTTGGAAGGGAGGAAGACTTTGGAGCAAAGCACATGACAGACTGAAGCTCTGAAAGGAAGTAAGACCCTAAATATGATATTACAAGGGGCTGCTGGTTCACTTCTGCCTGGTCATCTCCCTCTTAAAAAGAATCACAACCAGGGAGGCACATGACTGGCCAGCTCTAATGTGCTAGTGTCTTCTCATATCGTCCTGAGCCTTTACTACTTTACCCCCAGGAGCCCAGCACAGGCTCAGCTCTTCTACACAAATGCTTTGAAGGCAGCACCTCTGAAACATACTGGCCATCACCTTCTGCTGTCTGCAGGAGCTATCACATGTAATCCTTACAGCTCTTCAGTGGAGCAGATGTTGTTGCTATTTTAGAGAAGGGGAAATAGGCTCAGCAAGAACATGTGCCTTGTTCAAGGTCACACTAAATCTTATAGCATATCCTTGTCAATCCTGTCTTCTCTGGTCATATTTCACTGAACTTTGTCTTCTTCGAGCTAAAGGATGCCTCACCTCAATTCCTCTGATTGTCAGGTTTCCACTCAGGAGGCTAGGATGAGCGATCCTGCCTCCTGGGAAGGGCAGAAGCTGATTTAGAAACTGCAGTGAATGAAGAGAGGGTTGGCCCTACAGGGCTCTAATAGATGTCAGATGCTTGGTAAAGTGAAGTAGGGGTGTGGTAGCTCACTTCAGGAAGAAGATTGGGGCCTTTCCTGGCATGGGAGGGACTGGGAGTCCCCAGGAAGAGGTCACTCTTTATCTGGGTATAGGCCTAGCAGGATGTGGCTGACAGCTAGTTCTGATAAGGTACTCGGAGAACACTTGGTGTGGCTACAAGATGCTTTGGTGGTACGAATGAGAAAACTGAGTCTCAAAGAGGGAATAGGGCTTTCCCAGGACACCAGAGGGTGTAGTGGGGGGAGTAAGGGCAGGAGTCCAGATCTCCTGAACAAACCAGTGTGGTCACTTGGGGCTTCCATCATGGAGGTAGGTGTCTGGGCTGTGCAATGGAAGAGGCCACACTAGATCCTTTTTGGCTCCCACCAACCTGAAGAGATGGGCCCTGTTGGAGCCCTCTGGAGCCACTTTACCACATTTAGGGCACTGTGAGAGGGAACAGTGACTTACCAGTATAGATGTACAGTGAGTACTGGACAGTTACAGTATACCACCAAAGACGGTGAGCCTAATCCAAGGTCACACAATAGATACACAGTACAGCAGGAACTTGTCTGCATGCTCTGGGGCTTCTTAGCCTCAGAAGGGCCTCCTGAAAGAATACAGCCCAGGCTGAGAGTGGCAGGAAGGGGTATGGGCACTAAGAAACCCACACCATCTCTCTGTGCTGCCCCAACTCCAACTCTCCCTACCACCTGCCCTACAGACCTCCCGGAGTCTGCACATGACCCTGGAACTTCTAAAATTCCTTCAGAATGGATCTCCTACATAGCCCACAGAGAGACTTTTCATTCTTCACTAAATTCCTGCCTTTTCTATAAAACCTAGCTCAGAGGCACAGAAAATGACCATGTGCAAAGCCACAGAGGAAGTTGTATCAAATTCCAAAGAATCTCATAGACCAAGATCTCTGACCACAAGGCAATGTAAAGGGCAGTGAACAAGAAAAACATAACTCTTCCTAGGATGAGAAACTAACCTCTCACTTCTATATCATCCAAGAGTTAGGGAGAAGCAATTACAAACGGCATTTGTAAAATATTTAGGGCAAAATGATAAGAAAAGCTTGAGCAGTTTCTAAGTCATTTCCTCTGTGACATCATCCGTTACCCAACACTGTCCTCCCAGCTCTGCATTTAGGGGGCTGACCTCTGGGCTGTGGCAACAGGTTCCCTTATCCTTGGCTTTTAATGGGACTTAGCTATGGGGAACTTGGCCAGAGAAGAGAGGGAAATGAGGCCCTTATTGACCAGTAGTTTTTCTCTTGACTGCTATGATCTGGGTATGGTCTCCACCTTAGGCCACAGAGCTAGCTGTGTAGCCTTCTCATATCTCCTATTCCCAGTGTACCTCAGCTTAGGGTTGCTGACAGCTATCTGCAGTCCTTGCTATCTCATTGGTGGTATAGTCTGTACATGGCTTCCCTACAACTAGCTACACCTATATGCAGTGCCACTGTTAAAGTCTCCTCAAAACAGGGTGCTCTGGGTTGCCTGTGAATATCCCCACCCTTGCCTAGCACTGGACCATCAGTGCATTATATACCCCACTTCTCTCTCTGAATGACTAAGCTCTGACATAGTTACCTGCATATGTTGTGTTGCAGCTGCTGATCTGTCAGCACCAGAAATCAATGACCGATTCATCATCTTAATCTCAGCGCACTGTCACACTCAACAAAAATGCTCTGATAATTATATCAAATTAACAGTATGTCAAATGTGAATTCCATCAACATGTAAAAGTTTATAAGACATTTTATGCTGGAGCAGAAATAAGTCCTTAGGGGGCTGGAGAGAGGGCTTAGTGGTTAATGGCACTAACTGTTCTTCCACAGGTCCTGAGTTCAATTCCCAGTACCCATATGGTGGCTCACAACCATCTATAAAGGGATCTGATGCCCTCTTCTGGCATGCATGTATGTGTACATGCAACAGAGCACTCATACATAAATAAATTTAAAAGAAAAAGAAAGGAAGAAAGAGAGAAAGAGAGGAAGAGAGACAGAGAAGCCCCTAGTCAAAGAATGAGTCCTTAGTTCTAACCTAATTCTTTTTTAAAGAGGATTTATTTACTTTATGTATATGAGTACACCATTGCTCTCTTCAGACGCACCAGAAGAGGGTGTCTGATGGTTTTGAGCCACCATGTGGTTGCTGGGAATTGAACTCAGGACCTCTGGAAGAGCAGTCAGTGCTCTTAACAGCTGAGCCATCTCTCCAACCCCTAACCTAAAATTCTTAAGGATCTAAGTGTGTTCTCATGTGGTTGAGAAAGCAGGCCCAGATCCAGGGAATCCAATGGAGCAGTTGTGTCTCAGTATAAAGCCTCAGGCTCCAGTGGCTCCGCAGTCACTCCTGCTCGCTTTCAAGTCCTCCGGGATGTCTTTGGCAGCCCAGCTGCCTGCCTTGACCTTCTGTGGTACTTACTTTTCATGCTGTAACAAAATACTCAGGAAAAGCTTTTTGTTTTGGCTCACGGTTTGAGAGTGCAGTCCACCATGGTGGAGAAAGTTGTCAAGACAGGCTCTAAGCTGTGACAGCAAGAGTCTGGGACAGTGGTCAAGAAATGGAGGTGGATGGACACCTGTGCTCCATTGGCTCCCCCACCCTCACCCACCTTTCTCTTAGTTTAGTTCAGGATGGTAGGACACACATTCAAGGAGAGTCAGTCCTCCTCAGTTAAACAACCCCTTGGGAACACACACTCCCAGAGAGGCGACTTCTTGATAGTTCTGAAGCTAGTGAAGCTAACAATGAAGGTTAACCATAGCACTCACCTAGTCTAGAACTCTGTCTTCAACCTCCTCATCCTAGGCAGATCCTGTAGACTGGTTCCTGGGGCCAAACCATGGATGGTATGCATTGAGCACTGATGTGGGATAGCAGCCTGTTTCCAGGGGAGGAATCTAGGTAGAAGAGTGGGTAGTGCAGATCAAGTATGCAAAGATTTGGAACCAGATGGAACAGGCTGGGAGAGAAGCCATTCTAAAGAACAATAGAGACAAAGGAAGATAGGAAATGGGTAACTTTGGGTGGTGTGAGAGTCTACAGAACCAGAACCAGGTGCAAGGAAGGTGAGGTCTTCTTTGAACATTCTTTGGGAATGTTTCTGTCTGGACTGACCCAGTCCATGGCTCCCATACGTGTGCTATTTATTTAAGTGTTTGGTTGTTTTGGTTTGGTTTGGTTTTGGTGTTTTGTTTTGTTTTGTTTTTAAGAGAGAGAGAGAACACCTTACCACCTAGCCCTAGCTAGCCTAGCTGGCTAGCAGCCTGGAACTCAAAGATTTGCCTGCCTCTGCCTCGATAGTGCTGGAATTAAAGACATGCGCCATCCACCAGCAGCAGCCTCCAGTGGTGGGTTTTGAGTTGCTCTGTGTGGCAGTGGGCTGAAGCTGAACACATTGGCTGCTAGGAACTTTTATTGAGTTCAAAGACAACTGAAGCTCAGATTTGCAGGAGGGCTAGGAAACCATTCAAACCACAGCGTTTTTCTTTCTGCTTCAGGCGGAAGCTAAACTTGTTCCCATTCTACAGCCTATGAATCTGAGGCTATCTCCTTAGGGAAGATCCAGGCGGTCCTTTGGGGCGGCTCCTCAGTTAGTCCTTTGCCCTCGGGGAGACAGCGAGCCCGATCGGACTTCCCACTTCCCGGAAAGGCTAAAGAGAAGAGTGTGTATCCTGGGACGGGGGAGTCCCTTTCCCCGCCCCTCCCCGCCCCGTGGCCGCGGCGTGGCTGAGCCCGGGGCGGAGCTGGCGTCTCCTCGAGCACTGGCGGCGGGACGGCAGCCGCGGCCCAGATCAGACTGGTGGGTAGACGCTGAGACCCGCACGGCGGGATCACAGGCCGGAGGACGACCAGCGCGCTGCGGTGTGGCCGCAGGGACAGAGACCCGGAGCTGTCCACTCAGGCGGAGCGGGTGAGTGAGCGCCGCGTCTCCGCGCCCCCCAGGGCCCAGTCTTGCTTCCACTTTTAGTTCTTCTTGGTCCTCGCGTGGCACCTTCTGGAAGCGACTCCGGCCCAAAAGCAGGCTAGCCACAGTCCTCAGCCCAGGGTCCGAGGCTCACAGCGTCCGAAGTCCGGGGTGGGGGTGGCGGTGGCTGGCGGTGGTGGGGGGCGTGTCTTCAGGAGCGGAAATGTCAGGCTGGCTCCTCTGGGTCCTAGGACCTGTTTGGCCCTAACAGCTGAAGCTAAGGGGAGGTTCTTAGGGGCTCGCGGGAGGTAAGGGCGGGTCTGGCGGGACAGCGCTGTCTGTCGCTCCCTCTTTCTCTGAGAATCTCAAACTTAGATCTTGTCCCGCAGGGCATGCTAGGCTAGATTCTGAGTTCAAACTGGGACCATCTTCTGGCTGATTCTAAGCCAGCCTAAGGAAGGAGCAGGTGTGTCCCTGGCAGGGGACTAAGTAAGAGAAACAGGCAGTGTCAGTCAGCCTGTGCTCTTCATCTAGGAAGATTAAATGCTTGGTCACGGAGTAAGCAAACCACTGACCACCTACCCAGTAATTAAAGTGGGGGGGGGGTCCACAGGGAAGGGGAAGAGAGGCTCCGTGTGAGGCTGGGAGAGGAGAGTGGTAACAGACAGGGGATGCCCTCTTAGCTTACCTTCCGTACTCACCTCCAAGTTTACTCTTTCTAGGAAAAGTCCTGGGCCCTAAAGTTCTATACTAAGGAGGTGAGGCCTCTCTACTCCCTTCCTTCACAATTATCTATAGCAGGCCAGTGGCCAGACAGAGCAGGAAAGGGAAACTTTGTACCTTGTCATAGGCTGAGTCCCTTTTTATACCAGTCCCCTACTTCTAACTTGCTGTGCAAATTCAGGCTCCTCAAATCCTCCTCCTAGGCCTCAGTTTCTCCATCTGTTCATGTGGGACTCACCACTTGACCTCTCAGCTATCCCAACGTGTGTGTGTGTGTGTGTGTGTGTGTGTGTGTGTGTGTGTGGTGCTGCTGTGGGTATGTGAAGATGGGCATGCAGAAATGGAGGCCCAGAGCTGATATCAGTTCTTTCTCCCTCACTCTTCATTTATTGAGAGGCAAGATTTACTTTCAAAACTTAATAACATTTATTTATGTGTGTCCACACACTTGCTCATGCATGCATGTACGAGCTCGGGAACACACACATTTATGTGTGCATTACAGTGCACATGTGGAGGTCAGAGACAGTTTGTGGGAGTGCTCTTCTTCCACCATGTTGGTCCCAAGAATCAAACTCAGGCAAGTTTACCCACTGAGACATCTCCCCAGCCAACTCTAAGACTCTGGAGTCTAAGCTGTTCCTAAAGCCTAGCCACCAACTTAAGTCCTGATGGAGAGGGGTAGGAACAAGCAGTCAAAGAGAAGCCATACACAAGGTTGGGATCTGGAGGAAGCTGCCGAAGAAGGGAGCATTCAGTCAGATAGAAAGAGAAAACAGAAACTGACCAGCAAAAGACACACAGGCAGGACAGTGAGGACATGTTTAGGGATCAAGGAGAATCCCAGGGTGGCTGCTGGAGGCTGGTGGGTCAGGAAAGGCAGGCTGTGGAATTGAAAGGCAGAGTGAGAGAATCTGTAACAATCAGTCAGTAATGGGGAGGCCAAAGGAAAGCGGAGGCCTCAGAAACCCCGCTGATTACAGTGAAGCCCTGCCCCAGGCAGAGCTTATAAGGAAGACAGCAACTGAGGTGTACAGAGCTTTCATTCGAGAAGCTCAATCACAGCCTGGCATTTCTTTGGGAAGAAGTTGTGGTAGGGGGAAGCATGCAGAATAAGTGGGAGGACCTTCCACATCTTCAAGCTTCTTCTGAGAGGTCACGAGCTCTCTTCTGCTCTCCAAACTGCTCTCATTTTGTCCTGGTTGTTCCATTCTGTCTGCCTGCTGTGATTAGGAGGGAAAACTCCTGTTCCAGACATTTCTGTAAGTTGGATTTGTTTCCAGAAGTGGCATCCTCTATGCTCCATGCCTTTGGCCACACTGTCACCTTATTCCCTCCCTTTCTTGCCCAGTCCTGCCCCAGCAGTTATCAATGAAAAAGGAAACTTGCTTCAAAGTTGAGTCAGAGTCAGTCAGAGGTGAAGGATACGCTTTGTCTACCACTGTCTCAAGCCTCATTCAGTGTGGAGTGAGGCTCAGGGCTCAGACTAACCAGGGCGGGGGGCAAGCCAGAATTTAGCATGGAACTTGAGCTTAGTTTATAAGTCTGTGGTCAGGGTCCGTGCTCAGTCTGTGGCTGTTGCAGTCTTGGCCATTGCCTGGATCTGCGTTCTCCAATAGCTCATGTATATTGGTGCGTGAGATGAAATGCCTGAGATGCTCAGACACCCACCTGTAGGGTGTTCAAGGATTCGCATGGACTAAATCCATGGTGATGCAAGCAAGCTAGTTTTGAAGCAGAGACAAGATCCCAGGACTTTGGGAGACTCTGGTGGATGCTCCCTGAAGTCTGTTCTGAGTCTGGGATCCTTCTATTCTAAGAGGTAAAGCAAACATGCAGAAGGACCAGTAGGGTGAGTCTGGCTGTTCTACCCCAGCCCCCCAGTGCTAGGTGCATACATAGTAGGCATGCTGAAAATCCATGGAGTGTTGGGTGCAAGGGGAAGGTCAGCGGCTCATACTGTTTGGGAATTGAGCTTTGAGGAAAGGAACTCTAGTGTCTGTCAGAGGAAGTAGCACTGTTCTGGGCCTGCCACCCTCCTCTTCCTGCAGAGCCTGCAGCCACACTTAAGGCCACTCAGCTGGCCTTGTGAGGGCCCTTTCCTCTTTCAGTGTAAAGAGAACGGAAAAGACATTTTTGGTAGAAAAGTCCCTTCTGCCCCCTGGGAATCCCCCGTGGCCAGATGGACTTCGGGATATCCCAGAGGAACTCAAAGTCCACCCCCTCTCTCAAGTACAGTGCAGCCAGGCTCTCTTACTACACAGATGGCCTATGGGGCTTCCAGAGGATATCTTGTCTGGGGCCCCTGTCCCCTGGCGGGCCTGCAAAAACCTCTGTCACTTCTGTAAAGCTCAACAGTAAGTCCTGTAAGCACCGGTTTGGAGCCCAGGGCACACCCTCTGCAAGATTCCAAGAAAGCAGGGAGGAAAGGAAGCAGAATGAAAGGCTTGTGGCGCAGCTTCAGGGGTGGGGTGTGCCGCTAAAGTAGACCACAGAGGATTAGACGCTGCTGGGGACGAGGGTTTCATGGAGGTAAAGAAACTGTCCCCGGGCTGACAGCTTAGAGAAAAATGATGTGTTGGGAAGTCAAAACCCACTTTCTAAGGCCCTAACCACCTACTTCCCCTGCCCCTGTCTCTGGCAGGTCATCTTCAAGTCCCTGTGCTGGGACATCCAGCTGCACCCGCCTGGCCATGGCACTGTGTCTGAAGCAGGTGTTTGCGAAGGACAAGACTTTCCGGCCCCGGAAGCGCTTCGAGCCTGGCACACAGCGCTTTGAGCTATATAAGAAGGCACAAGCTTCACTCAAGTCCGGCCTGGACCTTCGGAGTGTGGTGAGGCTGCCGCCTGGGGAGAGCATCGATGACTGGATCGCTGTGCATGTGGTGGACTTCTTCAACCGTATTAACCTCATCTATGGCACCATGGCTGAGCACTGCAGTGAGAGCAGCTGCCCAGTCATGGCTGGTGGGCCCCGCTACGAGTACCGCTGGCAGGACGAGCGTCAGTACCGAAGGCCCGCCAAGCTCTCAGCACCCCGCTATATGGCATTGCTCATGGACTGGATCGAGGGTCTCATCAATGATGAGAATGTCTTTCCTACACGTGTGGGTGAGCACTGATGACTGCAGAGGTAGCCTTGCCAGGGAGGGTCCTTCCCATATTGTGGAAGAGGAAACCGGTTGAGGCAGCATCTTGGTTACGGTCAAACATTTAACAAGGACTATCTGATTTTCATTTGGGGCACCTCATGTCTAAAGCATGAGTGTTTCACTGTGGACTATCCCAGCATGTCCACAAACCCTATTTCTCCACTCTCCAGAACAAGTGATATATTGTTGTGCTTGGGCTGATCTTGCTTCCAGCCTCCCCAGAGTCCCCTCTGAATCCTGGCTTCAGGGACTGGAAGGATTGGAAGCTGGATTGGCCCAAAAGGTATCTTTCCTCAGACTTGGTGCTCCCTAGTCGGGTCCAGCTGGACTTGGGCAGGTAAGGGTGTGGATAGGAGATAAATAATGTCACCCTAGCCCAGGGACCCCACCCAGAAGCTGAACTGTATTCATCACAGAAGCCCCACCTGCAAACTGGGTCCCAGCATCCTCCTGGGCTATAGAGACTCAAGTGGGTGGGACAGATGGTCTAGCCCCGAGGGAAGAAGTCTGAATGCTGGGGAAAGCTGGGCACTGAGTCACAATTCAAGCACCGCCCCCTCCCCAGCTGTTGCTACCATTTCCTGCAGTGTTGTGAGCAGCAGGTACCTTCATTTTATACAGGAGGAAACTGAGGCCAATGGTGGGATAGCACACTGAATAGAAAAGGCTTCAGAACTGGAATTCTGTGTTGTGGGGACCAGATGCCATTTTCCAAATAAGTAGGGCAGGAGTGTGGGGACTAGGCAGGGTTCTCAGAGAGGCAGAGCACAAGCCCCAGGGAACAGTGGAAAGGAAGGATGTGTATGGACTAGGGCTTAGTCTGGTCCTGGCTCTTATTTCCTCTAGCCTATATCCCTGGGTTTGTGAGCCCTGGGTAAACTTTCCACTAGATGACTGGATGATTTTGTCATAGTAGAAATGAGGGTGTAAACCACCAGGATCTCTGCCCTGGATGTGGGACCTGTGTATGCACTGGCTTTCCCATGCCTCTAGTGGCCTTTCCTGGTCAGACAGGATCGGTATTATTTATCTCTAAGAGGTACTGCTGTGCAAAGAGGGTTTGAGTCCTGCCTCCGGATCGTACTAATTAATAATTATGGGTCCTCAGGCGAGTGGCTTCACCTTTACACATTACCTACATTTTATCATATCTAGAATGACTATCAGAGCCATCAGCACAATTGTGAAGAGCAGAGGGCAGAGGTACAAAGGGCCCAGCTCACAGCTGGGCTAACAGAGGGAAAGTTCTTTATATTATTGAATATCTGAAGGAATGAATGATATTCTGAAGCAGTTCTTGGAGTGTTGGTGGGGGACGGGAGTGTAATGAGCCAGCTGTGAGAACAGTAAGCAGCAGAGCTGAGCATGTGACTGGAGAGGGCCGTCAGGATTGGCTCATAAAAGCTTTGCACCATGCCATGCTGTGATAATAAGACTTAACCCCGAAGGCCCATGTTTTTAAACACTGGCCCACATACTGGCAACCCCCCCCCCACTGGACTGTATAGGAGACAGTGGTGTGTGTCTGTATCTGTATGGGTGCTCAGGGTTCTGAGGAAAGGTTAGGCCATAATTTTCACTGTGGTCTGAGGCAGACTGGCCAGTGACAAGCTTGCAAAGCCCTACCCTAAGGAGTGGGAAATGTGGGAGGTGATCTGGGTTAGGGCAGGGAGAAGGCATTTTAAGATCTGCTGGGGTTAGAGCTCAATGGTGTGAATGGATTCCTAGGTTCAGTCCCCAGCACTTCTCACCCAAAAAGAAAACTATAGGAGAAAGCGGAAGCTCTTGTTCTGCCTTTCTCTACGGGTCCTGTGCGGAGGAGGGGTGAAGACTGCCTGGGGGGAGGCAGAGTTTTCTCCCTAGGATTTTGATTCCTCTTCCACTCATCTCCATCCCTAGGAGTTCCCTTCCCCAAGAACTTCCAGCAGGTCTGCACCAAGATCCTGACCCGACTCTTCCGAGTCTTTGTCCATGTCTACATCCACCACTTCGACAGCATCCTCAGCATGGGGGCGGAGGCACATGTCAACACCTGCTATAAGCACTTTTACTACTTCATCCAGGAGTTCAGCCTGGTGGACCAGAGGGAACTGGAGCCACTGGTAAGGTCATGTCTCACTACCCTCTGCTACCAGTGCTCGCTCCTGAAAGTTTAGATCCAAAGGATCTGTATGAAACGCCTATACCCAGGGGCCACAACTCATTTATCATTAGATTCTGGACTCTCATAGAGAACTCATGCAGATGTCAGTTTACAACTCCAGATCTGCTGCCATGATTTGCAGCTTAGGGGTGGAGGGGTGAGGCTCAATAAACCCCATGATTTGGCAAGGAGTTGCCTGGCAAGCTGAGATCAAACTAACCCTTCCTTACTTTGTGTCTCTACAGAGGGAGATGACAGAACGGATCTGTCACTGAGTCCAGATCTGGATGCTGTTGCCTGTCAGATGGACCATCTGAAGACAGTGTAGCCTGGAGAGGGGACCCTTAGGAGCCTGTGGGTAGAGAAATCTGAAGGCCTGCTTAAGAGTAGGAACCCTCTATAGACCCAACACCTCTGGACTTCTCAGAAGTCTGTCTGCGTCCCGGAATGCATGAAGAAGGGAGGGTTCCAAGTGGGCCACAGAAGAAAAGGAGTTTAGCCCCTCATATTAAGTCCAAGAGTAGGGTAGGCTACCAGGGTTCTGCTCTGATATTTCAACCTTACACTCTACCATGATAGTTCCCAACTCCATGGTGGAATAAGGATGTGGCTGAGTGCTGGTAAGAAAATTATTGAGAGTGAGTGCCTGTACCTGAGTAAGCAAGTGTGTGTGTGTGTGTGTGTGTGTGTGTGTGTGTGTGTGTGTGTGTGATTTGTCTGAGAGATCTAGGTCCTTCCAGACACATAGTAGGCTCTCATGATGGATGGATGGATGATGGATGTGTAGACAGATGGACAGGTTGACTATAAGTCCATGACCATTTTAGGAGTAATGACAGCTTAGTGACCCAACTCTGACCATGTGTACAAGTGTACAAATGTGTGTGTGTAGATGGAATTGTACCTCTGAATCTTCTGGACTACCATCTTCTATAAACATGAGTCCCTGGCATTTGAGTGGAGGTTAGACAGTGCAGCTTTGCCCTGAGTTCCTTAAACCTCTGACGTACCACAATGTGGGCTGATTCGCTCAGCCAAGGATGTCTATGGATTGTCAGTTCACTCATCTCTGCCTCTAGCAGGGCCTGATATCATTAAGCCTATGAGCCTGGCAGTGGTGGTGCACACCTTTAATTCCAGCACTTAGGAGGCAGAGGTAGGTTCGATCTCTGAGTTCGAGGCCAGCCTGGTCTACAGAGTGAGTTCCAGGACAGCCAGGGCTACATAGAGAAACCCTGTCTCAAAAACAAAACAAAACAAAACAAAAACAAAAAACAAGCAAACATGGTAAGCCTCTTGAGGGTTGGGATTGATCCCTCAGGGTCCCCTGGATCTTGAACTTGGACACAAGATACTTCAATCTCAAACCCAGAATCTACTGACATGACTGAAGGCCAGCACAAAATAGCCCTCCAGACCAGGGAGCCACTGGAACTTGAATGAATTGGAGAATCCAATTTTCTTCTATCTCAGGACACTGAGGATAATACAACTGATGGAGACCTTACCATCCTAAAAACACCTGCCTCCGCCCAACCTCCTGATACATTCAGGCTTCTTGGATTTCCAAGCCACAGCTATCCAGAGAGGCTGGGATGCTTATTCATTAGCCATTACTTAATACCTCCATGCTGAGCCCTCTGCACAGACTCACAGGTAGGGAAACTGGCAGAAATAGGTTTCAGCCCTTCCAGAGCCTTTATCCTGAGAGGCCAGGAGGACAAGAAGTCACATAAGAATATTGTCTCTGTCTCTCAATATGCATTGGAGGAAATTGAAACCATTAAAAATTCAAGGCTCTTGACTTCTACTCTAGGGCCTGCTGATTGCAACACCAAGATGCATGTGCAAATAGAGGTTGTCAGACACTCTCCAGGACACAACTGTTTCTGCTTTGAGTAAGGATTTCTAGCCTGATGCCAGAAAGCCCTTCCACACCCTGGGCTGGCTAGAGATGGCTGCTGAGGCAAACCTCCAAAACCAGGCCCCTTCTTATGGCTGAGGAACTGCCTGCCTTCCAAAGAAACAGTGGGGCTCTCCGGGGCAGCAGGACCTGGAATGTCTTCTGGCTCCAGAAAAGTCCCCAAGGGAAACAGGCTGGCCGGCAGCTTTGGCAATGTCTCAGAACTGAGGACACTGGGAGATTCCCCCCACGGTGGGCTGCAGAATATATTCTGAAATCTACTAGGCTGTGAAAAGGGACCAGGGGGGAGGGGGGAGGAGGGAAATCTATTTTTGTGAAAAGAAAGATTTTGCTATTTTTTTGTAAAATAAAAGATACAAACTAAAGCAACCACTGGTGGGAAGTGGTGTTCTGGGTGCCACATGTGTCTTGGTGGATTGTAGGAGAGACCATTAGAGTGGGATTAAGAAGACATTCTGTCCTAAGCTTCTGGACCATATGGGCACAGTCATGACTGACTAGCTTCCCAGTGTGGGGACACCCAAATTCTCCCAGGGCTCTGAATCGTAGAGTAAGATAAGTTGGGAGCCTTGAGGATGTCGTAGGAGGGCAGTGCAGGGTGTTGCCTTCAAGGTACTCATTCAAAGGGGGAAATTGTTCCTTGTTTTTTTTTTTGTTTTTGTTTTGGGGGGGGGGTTCGAGACAGGGTTTCTCTGTGTAGCCCTGGCTGTCCTGGAACTCACTTTGTAGACCAGGCTGGCCTCGAACTCAGAAATCCGCCTGCCTCTACCTCCCGAGTGCTGGGATTAAAGGCGTGCGCTACCACGCCTGGCTTGTTCCTTGTTTAGACACTGGCAATGCTGGTTCATATCAAGATGGTTTGGAAGAACCGATGGCTAAAAGTGCAGTAGGAAATACAGCCCCAACCCCAACCACAGAACAAGGAGCCCCTCTCAGGACTCAAAGTAGGGGAGGTAGGGCAGGTTTCAATCCAGAGCATATTCCCCAGGAGACAGCTAGAACTCACTGCCCCTCAACCACAACCACTCAGACAGGAGTCAAAAGCAGCTTGGTTCTGAAGATTCAACAGAGGTCCTCTTATACCTTCAAAAGAGCCGGCAGGGACTCTACCTGAGAAGCAGAGGCCTGAGCTTCTGGCCTTCCCTCTGTAGACCACTTTCTATTTTATGGTCAGAAGTGGTAGACTACCAAGATGGCACAGTGGAGAAAGGCACTTACTGCCCAACAATGTAAGCTTGATGACCTAGGTTCAATTCTCAAGACCCACATAAAGGCAAAAGAAGAGACGCCACTTGGAATGGGGTCCCACTCATGTCACACACACAGTAGTAATGATTGTTTTTGAGACAGGGTCTCGTTATGTAGTGCTGGCTAGCTTGGAACTCACCCTGTAGACTAGGTTGGCCTCAAATACACAGGGACCCACCTTTCTCTGTCTCCTGAGTGCTGTGGTTAAAGGTGTGCACCTCCACACCTGGCATAAGTATCATTTTAAAATAGAAGTAGGAGTGAGGGTCTGACCTCTAAGCTCCTTCATCCTCACCCTGTGAATGGACATGATAATAATTCAGCTAATACTCAACATGTCTCAAGTGATTGGCGCAATCAAGTCTTTAGCCAGCTGCCTGGCTTTCCTTCCACCCACCCCACCCCCAGTATCTGCTCTAGAATCTGGAAGGTTTTCCATTTTGCTGTTCCGTCTAATGCCCAGAGCCCAGTGTTCTAAAAGAGTGTTTTCAAACCCATTACAAATCATTATCTCTTCAGTCACTGGACAGTCCAGCTGTTAGAAAGTCCATATACGTTGTGGAAGTAAGAGTTAAATTTATCTCAAATTTGAGATGTCTGGAAATATGTTAGGAAGGACATATGCACAGACACACACACACACACACACACACTTGCTTTGAGAGTCTGAGAAGGATGCATAGAGGACAAAGAGGGAGAGCGTCAACCTTAGTAATGAGAAGACTCTCACCTAAACAGGCAAAATCTAACAAAAGCAACTTACCTGGGAAGCCAGGGCTTAGTTGTCTTGTTGGCTCAGGATCTGCATCCATTGAGGGGACAGGGAACAGGGAATAAGCTGTCATCTCCACCCTGGGGCAGAACATCCCACACTGACTAATGATGCTGGATGACCTTAGCATTCATGAGCCCTGTGGCCCTTTTATATGTTCGTGACTGCCACAGTATGGAACTATGGAATGTGGTCAGATAGGCCAGAGGAAGGTCTGAGTTCTACGTGGTTTGCCCTCCTTCCTGGGAGCACCCTAGAGCCTTTATCCAATGTTAATTAACCATCATGGTTGCCATGGGGAGGTAGGTAGTAACTTTGAGAATCTGGATCCCAATCTATGCTTGAATGACGCTGGACTGGTTGGCTATCAAGGGTTGGGGAATAGACTAGAAAGGGCAGTGAAGACACGAAGTTTGGTGGGCCCGGAAGGTTATAAGTTGAAAGAGATTGCAATATCCAGCCTTTGAAGAGGACTCAAATTTGGAAAGGAAGTAAATACAAATGCTTGGGAAAAAGACGTCCCTTTCCAATCTTCATCCAGATTGGAAATCTAGCAAAGTCTTGAATATTTCCACTTCCTTCCCTCATATAGTTGAACACATAGGCCAAAAGAGGGAATTAATGTGTTTTAGAGGAGTGATGGGAAACCGAGATGCTCTTTAAGCCCCTTACTCTCCGGACCCTAACAACAATACTGAATGGGATAGGGAAGTTTACTTCATCACACAAAAGAAAACTGCGTCAGAACCTGAACTGAAACCAAGCACCCTGTCTTCCCATCTCAGGCATCTGCAGCCTGTGGAAGTGAGGCAAGGAGGCTGGTTGGGGTATTACTCTAATTAGGAGAGAGAGAGGGAGGGAGGGAGAGGGAGAGGGAGAGGGAGAGGGAGAGAGAGAGAGAGAGAGAGAGAGAGAGAGAGAGAGAGAGAGAAGAGGAGAGAGGAGAGGAGAGAGAGGAGAGAGAGAGGAGGAGAGAGAGAGAGAGAGAGAGAGAGAGAGAGAGACTGTAGTGGCACACACCTTTAATACTAGCACTCAGAAGGCAGAGGCAGGTAGATCTCTTTAAGTTTGAGGCCAGCCAGGGCTACATAGTGAGATTGTTTAGAAAAACAACAATTAAAAAAATTTAATTACCGGAAGTAATGTTTTATTCAAACCCTCACGAACTTCTGTATACACAGACCTTTATAGAAATTTTACAGTCATGCCCGGTGGTGTGCGTCTGTAATCAGAGAACTCTGGAGACTGAGTCAGAAGAAAAACGAGTTTGAGGTCAGTCTGGAGTATACAATAAGGCCTTGTCTCAAAAATAAGAATAAACTTTACTTGACAGAGCTGCCCTCAGGTTTATAAGAACTCCGTACTGGCTCGCAGAAGTAACTATTTGCACCTGTAGTGTCTTCCACTTTTCGCTTGGAAAAAAAAAAAACCCGCAACAACCAGAGGACGCTCTGATGTGCCACGCCTGCGCAGTGTACTGGCCTTGCCTCTCGCCACGTGTGGCCCTCGGGGCGCAGGCGTGACTCCTCCCCCTCACGCCCCCTTCAGCCCGGGCCCTCCCCCTGAGTTTAGCTCCGCCTCTTCCGCGCTCTCGACGGAGACCTGCAGGTGGGGGTGCTCGCGGCCGTTCCCGCGGTGGTCAACTAAGGTAAAAGTGAGCCAGCGAGGAGTCCTTCGGCGGGGAAACGGGGCCGGGGTCTGGGGTGCGGCGCTGCAGTCTCCTGGGAGGGGCAGACAGGGCCTTCCGAGCAGCTCGAGGTTACGACCCGGTTCTTCTGCGGAGGAGCAGCCGAAGGGGACATCCTTTTAGAACTGTCCTCAAAGCTGCTTCCCTGCCCAGACCGCAGTGTATAGAATCCTCTTTCGGACTCTCAGCCCGTGCCTATGGACAGGCTTGGGTTGTGACAGGTCGGGAGCCGGTGGGAACGGGCTGTCGAGGAGGAGTTCAGCCTATAAGGAGTTTGAGCCTCAGACCAAACAAGGATACACTCAAGACTGACAGGGCTCAAGACAGTTCACTGGCATGAGCACGTTATAAAATATGTGTACTTCGTTGTGTTAAATTGGCGGTTTCCACTTATTTTGCAATATAGTATACAAATGATTCTGCCACACTTTTTTCAACAGAGAGGTAGGAGTGTGGGTAGGATGCAGTCTCTTTTCTATAGCTGTAGGACTGTGGACCATCAGAAGCTAGGAAAGAGGGTGGGAGTGCTTGACTTTGGGGGTGAGCTATACTTTCCCCTTTCCTTAGGAAGCATCCTAGAACAACTCATCTTTCTCTCTTAGAGCTTTTAAAAACGAATATAATAATGTCACTGTGAGGGTTAAGTATGATTATATGTAAATTACCCACATGCAATGGTACTGATACATACTATTGTGATTTCCAGGAAAGAGTATTTTGGTCTGACATATTTCAGGGAGGCCCTGGGGGGGGGGGGGGGGAGAGAAGCTGCTGTAACCTGAGCCTTGGAGCCTCCTGGGATTTACAGGCGAAATTGACCTTGCGGTATGAGGAGGGAGCTCAAACTTGTTGACCACAGGCCGTGTGCCAAGAACCAGCTGAGTAGTTGATGTATAATGTTTCCCTGAATCCCCAGCCATCAGAGAGCTGCTGCCCACTGTCCTTAGCTTCGGGCCTTCTAAAGGGCCTGGGCTGGAAGTACTGTGAAAAATAGACACGGAGTCAGGATTGTGTATAGAAGTGAACTAGCAAAATAAATTAATTAATTAAATAAAAAATAAAACAAAAACAAACAAACAAAAAAAAACAAGCCAGGCGTGGTGGCACACACCTTTAATCCTAGCACTCAAGAGGCAGAGGCAAGCGGATTTCTGAGTTCGAGGCCAGCCTGGTCTACAGAGTGAGTTCCAGGACAGCCAAGGCTACACAGAGAAACCCTGTCTCGAAAAACCAAAAAAAAAGTGAACTAGCCAGGAAGTTTGAGCCCCTTCCGAGCATCTGTTCCCACCTCAGTGTTCCTCTTTCTATAATCCAGGGTCTTTGGCTTGCATAAGAGTGCCATTTCTCTAGTGCAGATTTGGCAGTCAGAGGGCCTGGCACCAGCCAACCCAACCATGGAGAGAGAAGTTCAGAGAACAAGCTAGCAAATTGCAGCACATGTTTAGCTAGGTCTCCTGTTGTGTGGTCTGTAGTTATTCAATAATATGGCACCTTCTGCAGCTTCTTCACGGGTGCTCACACCACATCTTTGGTGACGCGTCTCATCCTCCTGCTGATTAGATGTTCCCAATCCAGTCTCCTGTAGCAGAGACTGAGCTTCCTATAGACGTCTTAGCAAAGTCTGTCTTGGGGTACATCACCCGACTACAGTTGGTGGCAAGGAGC
The DNA here is from genome assembly GCF_978045245.1 of Mus caroli. Classification (NCBI taxonomy): domain Eukaryota; kingdom Metazoa; phylum Chordata; class Mammalia; order Rodentia; family Muridae; genus Mus; species Mus caroli. Next base: position 40,989,277 of record NW_028227261.1, on the reverse strand, counting down.
CAAGTCTATGTCACACCTGCTCTTTATGGTACAGGACTGGCACATAGTAGGTCTCTGTAATGCTTGTGGTCAAATGAGTCAGTGCCTTTTTTGTTTTTTTATCCCCTCTTTGGTCTTTGTTTTACAAGCCATCAAGATTAGAAGGAGACCTCATGTTGTCCTTCATGGCTAAGGAGGGCCCTGGTTAGATGGATGTTGCCCTAGTTACAGGCATCAGAGGCACAAAGGTGCAGGAATTCTTCATGAACCAAGATTCTTCACTGCTGTTATTGATTTCAGGCCCTGGCCTTGCTGTTGTTGAGTTTAGTTACGAGAGAAGTCGTGCAGTGTTCAGGGACCTGTATAGTCTGTGATATAGTTGAGGTACGGGAAAGCTCACAGGTGGCTGACTAATCAATTGTTCTGCCCTTGGCCTTGGTAAACAGTAGTCCTTTCCATGTGGGATGAGCAGCTACAAATTCACATCTTTCCTTGCCAACAGCCCCAACATATGGAATAGAAAGTTCTTTGTGTGTGTGTGTGTGTGTGTGTGTGTGTGTATGAATGAAGGCAGAAAGAGCATAGGTACCATCTAGTTACACTACCTTTATCTTGTGGATAGGGAAAGACTCAAGCAAGATTACACAAGGACTCAGTCAAGCATAGAGAGTTCTGGAAGTGATATGTCCAGACACTTGTTTTTTCTAATTCTACTCTATTGAATTAGTTAATTTGAGAAAGCCCTGAACCATGTCTCTTTGACTGATTTGGAATTCAGGATGTGCACAAGCTGGTCTTACACTCAGATCCACCTACCTCTGCCTCCCACATGTTGGAGCTAAAGGTATGCCACCACCACATCTGACCTTATTTGTATTTTTAATTGCGTACATGTATACATGAATATAGATCCCCAGGAAGATCATAAGAGGGTGTTGGATTCTCTGAAGCTGAAATTTCAGGTCATTTTGAGCCATTCACCATGAATGTTGGGAACTGAACTCAGGTCCTTTGCAAGAGTAGCACATGCCCTTAACTACTGAGCCATCTTTCTGGTTCTCTACAAAATTAAAAAAGAAAGAAAGAAAGAAGAAGAAAACTTAAACGAATTGATTTTAATTTTTTGAGATGGACTCTGTGATACCCAGGCTGGCATCAATTGCTAAGCCAAGTGTGTACCCTGCCTATGAGGGCTCCCAAGGAGCTCTACATGGTTGATGAAGCTAACATTTATGACACACTTACTATGGACTGGACTATAGTTTTAAGTATTTTAAACTGTTATGGACTTGGAAACCAAGGCAGATAGGTACCCTTTCCACTGTTTTCTGGTCTTATAGTTCTGGACTTTCAGTATAGTTGTCATGGCAGTCACCTACCCAGTGGGGTGGAGAGCTTGTTCCAGGAGCTCTCCTTCTCTGTGAATGAAAGCCATCCTCATGCTGAAGAGATAGCCCAAGAGGAGTCCAAGATGTGCCAGCAAGATAGACAAAGGAATGACACAAGTCCACATGAGTACTAGCAGATCTCAGCCTAGGGATATGAATATGCCTACAAAATTGTTGGGCTGGTGCTTACAAGGCTCTGACCCCCAGCAATACAAAAAACTGTCTGCTTATTGTAAAATACACAGCTTTAAGAAAAACGCAGTCCTAGATCTTTCAATAAAGATTCCCACTGTAAGCTGGAAAGATTCCACTCAGCAACATACAAAGCTCTTGCTGTCGAAGAGCCTCTGGTGTTGAGAAATATGTACCAGTGATAACAACTTGGTTTTTTTTTTGTTTTTGTTTTTTGTTTTTTGTTTTTGCTCTCCTATAATTAATTATCTCTTGGAAGCCTTATCCCTAGTGTATAGTTAGGAAGATGGATCAGTACATAAATAACTGAAGTCAGATTGACTTGGGTAAATGAAACCAAGTGGGAGTTAGGCAGGAAAAATCAATGCCTGCATGACCAGATTCCTGAAGGTGGAGACGTTAGGCAGAACATGGCGGGAGTTCTTTCCTGGGAGAGAGGTCAGCTGGAACCATGACTGGAGGCAGAAATGTGTGGAAGGGAACACACACACATGTAAGCACAGCACACTGGGGGAGAGCTGTGGACTGGGATGAGAGAAGAGCGCTAGCATTCAGCATATGTCTGCTCTGTGGCTTGCAGTGAGCCACACAGTTTACCCACTGTAATTTACTTAATCCTTATGACCTCTGTAATAAAGGCATATTTATCCCCAATTTAAAGACCAGGAAAACAGACCTTGGAAGATTACAGTAGCTTTACTAAGGCTGGATAGCTAGTAAGTGACAGCATGGTTCACACAGGACAGTTGTGGGGAAGCTGTAGGTAGTGTACAGACTTTAAGTTGGACTGTCTGGGTTTAAGTGCGGGCCCTGGCACTGGCTAGCTGTGTGATTTGGACAAAGTTATTTAACTTTGCATAGTTTCAGGTTTCTTCATCTGAAAAATGAGGTACAGATGTTCCCTAGCGCATAGGGCTGCTCTGAGGACTACAATGACATTAAGCAATTCAGTGGCCAGCAGGCAGCAGGTGCTTAGTGAACAAAAGCTGTCTCAGCGGCAATATTAGTAATGACATTAGTAGCCTGTTTGGTACTGATTTCATAGGAAGTGTGTGTGTGTACTTGTGTGTATACACACATGTTATATATAATATGGACATATATAATTATATAACATATACATGTGTACATTACTCTGACATTGCTGTTCTCTCTTTTCATTGTCCCATCAAGAAGCTGGAAGTTAGGGCAGTCGGGTAGATGTAGCCTTTGGCCCCTTTGGCTTGAAGAGAGGGTAAGCGTACTATAGGAGGCCAGTCTGGGCACTGAAGGAAGCCTGAGTCACCCCAGCAGAGGCAATGGCACCTATTAGACATCTAACATTAGAATTCCATCATAGGACTCCAAAGCATGACACCACAAACATACTCGGTGGGAAACAGTCCATTAAAATGCCAATGGCTTGATAGAAAATCTCACCTGACTCGGGTTTCCCACACCTGTCTCCACAGTAAACAGGACTAGAGCAGGTGTTCATTTCCTTCCCCACAGCCTTCAGCAAGAGTTGCAAGCAAGGCCCCTCCAGTTCACTTGCCAAACAGAACGACAGTATGGTGTCTCTGGAAAGTGGTGTCTAATTTAGCTCCTCCCAGTTTAAAACCCCCTGGCCTTAACTTAAGCAAGTTCTTATTGTTCTGTTGCCCATGAATATGGAAAAGTTCCCTTTGATTATAAAGGGGGATGAGATCAAGATTTTCTCATGAGAACCTTTTCTGTACCTAAAGACAAAATCCAGTTAGGCCTCATCTTCGATTCTGCAGGCTACACCGCCTGGATGCTTTCACCTCATCCCCAAAACCTGTTTTCCATCGCTCAGATCCCATTGGTTATGCTGCATTTCTCTCTCTGAGGGTTTCCCTCTTCCTGGCAGTGACGCAGACTCCACTCAGTCTGCTAAACAGAGCCTAGCTAAAAAAGTTTAAGGGGAGAATGCTTCAGAAGTCTCACTGACTCAGTAAGTGACAGCTTTGTGCTAGGTGAGGGACCCAGAGCTGACTCAAGTGAGTCCACTCTGTCCTGGCTCAGCCTAGGGGAGGCTATGATGAAGGATCCCAGGCAATCTGAGTAAGTTACGCACACTGCAGGAAGCTGGAAATTAGGGCAGTCGGGTAGATGTAGCCTTTGGCCCCTTTGGCTGGAAGAGAGGGTAAGCGTACTATAGGAAGGTAAGTCTGAGCACTGAAGGAAGCCTGAGTCACCCCAGCAGAGGCAATGGCACCTATTAGACATCTATCAAAGACATTAGAGGCTCAGGTCTGGCTTTTGGGATCAAGGCTGAAAACGCCATTAACCTCAGCCTTTTCTGTGTCCCCCAGATGTTCTTCATCTTGAAAGCCAAGTGATGGACCCCTTGTGTTCCGTGAGTCTCAAGGTTCCTGGTAAAGAGGGAAAGTGGCCCAAGGAAACTAGGAGTGACAACAGAACAGTCAGGCTAACAGGACTCTTAGACTCCTGTGTATATAACTAAAACAGCCAAGACCCTCTCTGCTTTTGTCCTTTGTGGACACCATGTTCTCTTTTGCTGTACTTTCCAGAGTGTCTGTCTATGTTGCTTTCCAGAGCTACAGTTGACATGGGGAGGCTGTCTCACAAGGTGTAATAGTGGGAGTTATGGAGTGCCTCTTAAATTGTAGACTTTGGTGTCACAGTCTCCTATCTCACAGCATATGTTATTGTCCCTGTTTTGTAGATTATGTCAGTGAAGAGGGGTTAAGATGCATGTCCCGTGCTGCTAGTGTATGCCAGGGCCCGAGGTGTTTGAAAGCCCATCTGCTTTCTACTTCTTCAGCTCTAGAGTGGCTCCAAATGACTGGGAATAAAGAGTCTATCATGGAATTCTGAATCTTGCTTTTGTTTTGTTTTATTTTTACATTAGACTAGTTGTTGGCAAATTATGGTTTGCCAGCTGTTTTTGTAGGTACCACAAGCTAAGAGTGCTTTCTTGAAGTTTTTAGTGTTTGGAGATGGAGAATCAAAAGGAAATGAACATTTCATTTTTTTTGTTTGTTTGTTTGTTTTGGTTTTGTTTTTTCGAGACAGAGTTTCTCTGTGTAGCCTGACTGTCCTGGCACTCACTTTGTAAACCAGGCTGGCCTCGAACTCAGAAATCTGCCTGCCTCTGCCTCCCAAGTGCTGGGATTAAAGGCGTGCGCCACCATGCCCGGCTTTGAACATTTCATGAGACACAAAAAGTATGTGAAGAAATTCAAACTGTGGTGTCCAAGATTAAGGTGTGGTTGACATATGTCATCATCATTCATTTGCATACAATTTGTGGCTGCACTTTTCCCTAAAAACGGAGCAGATAAAGCAACAACCATATGGCACACAAAGTATGAAGTATTTACTATCTTTTTTAAAGTTTTATTTATATGAGTACCCTATAGCTGTCTTCAGACACACCAGAAGAGTGTGTATCGGATCCCATTACAGATGGTTGTGAGCCATCATGTGGTTGCTGGGAATTGAACTCAGGACCCCTGGAAGAGCAGTCAGTGCTCTTAACTGCTGAGCCATCTCTCTAGCCCCAGTACTTACTATCTTATCTGGCCCTTTACAGAAAAATAATCGCTAGCCTCTAGTAACACTAAAGGCAGCAAGTCAAAGTTCATAGATGTTCAAGGCTGACCCTGGAAGGGCACTAGTGAGAATAAGAAACATACCAGCCAAACTCTCTTGGGCTCTAGAAATAGTTTCGTGGAGCCTGGGAGAATCCTTTGGGAATACAAAGCACAATAGTTAGAGGCTGTCCAATGTGCTGAAGTCTCTCACAAGCAGTGAGCAGGAAACTTTGTGAATGGAGTGATTCATTCAGATTCATGGGATCCCTTTTGTGCCAGATGCCGTATTAAATGCTAAAATATCTAAATGAAAATATATACTACATCCTGTCTCTAAGGAGTTTACAGGCTGGTGGGAAACTCATGGCGTGGATTTGTGTTGTAATGGAATAATGGGAGCTAGGTGAGATGCTGGAGTGAGTAGGAAGAGTCGAGACTGCTTTTTGAGCTGGTAGTGTCCTCTCGGGAAGTTGCTGTGAACCTTGACAGATAAATGGGAATTCCTTTGTCCAATTCTCTAGAACTGGAGTTACAGATGGTTGTCAGCTATCATGTGGGTACTGGGACTTGAATTCATGTCATTCGCAAGAGCAGCAAGTGTTCTTAACCACTGAGCCATCTCTCTGGTATGAGGAGTCGTTTGTAAGGAGCTATAGACAAGGCTGAGGGAATGGCTTGGCAACCTGAGCATTTGGAACTCACATGGAGGGGGGAGAAATGACTTAATGGTTCTGACTAGGTAGCTGACAGGATGATGTAATTGAATAGAGAAGAAGAGAAATCAGGAGGAAGGAAGCTGCGGTAGGGGCTGCGACAAGTCCAGCTTGGCAAATGTGATTTGAGGTAATGTTGAAATGCATCCAGTTTCCACTTAGAAACTCGGAGACTTTGGCACAGAAGCTCAGAATTCACACTTAAGCACATTTTCAGTGCTTTTGCCTAGAGAAAAGAGGAAGTGTGAGTGTGTTTCACAGAGCAAAAGTTGAGCAACTTTGACACATGATAACTAAAGCCAGGGAGTTAAAAACAGCACTGTGCCTACAGAAAATGAAGTCATCACTTTGGGAATCAGCAATGATTGTTTTTGGCACAAAAGGGACTCCATTCTTACCACCTGCTACTCTCAGGGGCTGCTTTATCTTGCTGGCACCACTACCCCTCGCCTGTGAGGCTTGAGCCTGGCTACCAGAGGTGCTTGCTGGCACCTCTCCCAAGCAAGCAGGTAGGAAGCATCAGCTTGAAACCTCTGTGTGAGACTCTCGGAGCCGAGAGAAGGGTCTACCTCCATCTTCATGGCAAGATACATCTTATACTGCCTAGAATCCACAGTGGGAGCAAAGCTGATTTTTTATTCAGATGTCCTTCGGTCAGCTTTTAAAGCCCAGGGACATCTGTGACTCCTGTGTGTACACCTGCTTCCAAGTGTCACTCGCAGAGCTGGGGCACTTCGGTTGATCAGCATCTCCTCTGGTTTTCTTGGAGAAGCCAGCAGTTTTACACTCTCTCTCCTTTTTCTTCTTGAAGATCTCTGTGCTGGAAGAGATGAAGCAGAAGCAGGTGTCAGACTAAAGGACACTGGCTGGACAGAGGCCAGCAGGTAACTTTCTGTGGCTGGAAGACACCAGTCTTGGGATTCCTCTGAGACTTCAAGTTAAAGAACCTTGTGGGTAAGATTGGATGTACCGTTCACCCCTCCCTTTTCTTTAAAGCCTTATCTTTATTTAATTTGTGTTAGTTGGGGATGGGAGTGCTGTATGTGGCTGTCACAGGACAACTTTCTCAAGTGTCAGTCCTCTGGTTCTGCCATGTGCCTTCCAGGGGTCAGACTCAAGTCATCAGGCTCGGAGACAGGCTCCTTTATCTGAGGAGCCATCATACCAGCCCTCCACTTACTTTTTTTACATTACCTTGAGTTGAACATTTCCCATATTTCCAGAGAAAGGCATGAGTTCAAGGTCATTTAAGCAATTGATGGCTTAGCCTTCTCAGGTCTCAGTAACTTTCTATAACGGTTACTTAGTAAACAAGATCACAGCCCTTATGGGACAAAATGGCAGAGGGACAGAAGGAAAATAGAACAGTAAGTAAAACGTGTAAGATAAAGCTGCCACACCATAACAAAAAGAGACCAAGTTCAGCAGAAGTGTCCAAGGCAAAATTCTTGTGTCCCTTGAGTCTTGTTCTTCCCAAGGAGATGTTGGAAGTTCTACCTGTGTGTTTATATCCCAGACACAGCTCATATAGTGAGGTTGTGGCATGTTCTGTCTTTTGCTGTAGCCGGAGGCCTCATCATTGCCAGGCAGGTTTTCTGTCAAGCCTCAGTGACTGATTTGGGACACATGAGGGTTGAGTAAGGTTGTTTTAGCCTGACCTGTGACATAATACCAGCTGCTGGATGTCACCTGTTGTCACCTGAAGCCTCCTGCTGGCACCGTCATCTTCCCCTGCTCCCCACCTCCTGAGCTCCCACTCCCCAAGTTCTCTTCTGTTGCCACTACTGTTCACATGGCTGCCTTTGGCTAAAAGCGTAGCTTCATACACCTGCATTGAGGCCCCACTCTGTGGCTGGCCCTGTGTTAGAGAAGAACCCTCTTTCAAGGGTGGTCATAAACTGACCTCCTCCCCCTCTGTCTCTAGTCATTTGGCAGGACAATTTTGGCCTCTGTGGTTTCCTCCCTCATTCGATAGCATGCCCTTCCTGTCCCTGCCATCGTTGCCTCTGGTGTAAGCCTTCCTTATCTCTCTCTGGCCTGCTGCAGCCACTTATCTAGCCTATCTCTGAGTAACTGCAGTTTGCACTGCATATCGCAGCTGGCTTGAATACCACAGTGCTCCTGGCTCCCTCCTCATTGCCCAGCACAGAGGTTCACAAGTGTGCCACACAGAACCCCTTCCAGGGGATCTGCAAGACCAAAAGCTTTCAAAGTCATGGTCAAGCATTATTTGTTGCTGTGCTATGACAGTGGGAAGTTAAGGCAATGGCACAGAGCTGTGGCCCCGCCCATGCTGTTCCTCACTATCACCTACGTAACAGCCACTTTCTCCTAAGAATGCCCTTGACAAAGCAGCAGAGGTGTTAATTTTACAGAATCTCACCTGAGGACCATCTCTAATATTCTGTATGGCATATAGAATATACACTTACAGGATACTTTTATGCAGCAAAGCACAATGATGAAGTTCCCAGAAATGTCGCGAGCAGGACTGTTTGGATTGTTAGCTGAGTAAAAAGCAGCTGTTGTCATTCTTCCACAGAAGAATGACTATTGGTTATTAAGGGTGGAAAGAAGACAGGGACCAATGTTAGAGGAGGGCCTTGTGAACTGTGTTAATGAGCTTAGATGGCTAGCTTAGCCTGCTTTTCTCAGCCCTTATATTGTGCTCCCTACCCAAGCCCTGCCCTTTGCTACTGCTTGTTTTTGTATCCTGTAAGCACACACTTCCTGTTCCTGCTTCTCTGTCCTTCTAATGTTGTACCTCCCACCAGGAATTGCAACGTGGCTGTAAAGGCTCCTGGTAACCCCAGGATGGGAGCAGAGGGAGAGGATGAGCCTGAGGTTTTGGCTCTGGGTATCTGAGTATCACAGCCCTCTTGAAGGCCTGCAGAGTATCACCTCATGCCAATTTCACTGCAGCTGATATGAACCACATTGCCCGGCCCTTCCACACATGAAGGTCTAAAGGGGAAAAAAAAACATCCCTCCAGCTCTCTGGAATCTCACATACAGTCCTCTGACGGAGCTCATTGCATACATGGCTCCTGATACTCACTGTCTGTTCAATTTGACCCGCTTCTGCTCAAAAATGTGCCTTTCTTTTTCCCTTACACCTAGTGATATTTCCACAAACCACATCTACCAACTCCCAGGTCAGACGGGAGGAGATTGTCACCTTACACTTCATTCTGGACTGCCATGAATAATGTGCTTAGACACTGGTTTGTAGTTCATCCTCTATTAAATGACAGAACACAAAATACTGAGGTATCTCAGAACAAGAAGAGCTTTCTGAAAGGTTAAAGTTGATTAACTAGTAGTGAGGATGTAGCCATTAGGCCTTTGTGGTTATGTAAAGTGGAAGAGAGCTGCCGGACCTTGTGGACATTGGAGCACCTGCAAGAGCACCTGTGTAAACAGAGAGCCGAGTCTCAGAATGCATGACCTGCAGTTTCCATTGCTGTGATGAAGCATCATGATGAATAGCAAGCAGGGGAGGAACTCAAACTAGGCAGGAACCTTGAAGCAGGGGTTGATGCAGAGGCCATAGAGGAGTGCTACTTACTAGCTTGCTCCTCATAGCTGGTTCACCTGCTTTTTCATAGAACCCAGGACCACTAGCCCAGGGATGGTCCCAAGCACAATGGGCTGGGCCCTCCCCCCATTAAACACTAATTACAAAAATGGCCTACAGCCAGATCTTAGGGAGGCATTTTCTCAACTGAGGCTCCTTCCTTTTATTCACATGACTCTCACTTGTGTCAAGTTAACCAGCCAGCACAGCACAGCACAGCAGTAAAGAAGTCCTGTTCCAAGATTTATAAACAGTAGCACCGGTGCCTGGCTGTCACCAGCTGCTACCTTTGCCTTGGGACCATGGGACAACTGAGGGGCTTTAGTGTTCGGGAACAGTGTCAGGACAGGTTGGAAGCTCACATTCTTGAGCCAACTCCAGGCTTCAGTTCTAGCAGTGCCACCACTCACTAGGGTATGGTGGGCATATCACCTTTACCCATTTGTATTGGTTTCTTCATCAGTAAAACATGGACAATATGATGCTTATGTCAGCGTTGTGAAGGCTGCATCCGTGAGTCTGTAAAATATGAAGTCCTGTAAAGGACTTCAGACATTGCCTGGCATAGGCAGACCACGTGAGTGTGCACTGTATTTTTGGTAGCCTACACTACAACTTCTGCTACAGAGGCACAGATGACCCAAGTCTCTCACATTCCCTCTTCCTTTGTCTCACATGGCTTATTCAACCCCTTCCTTAAGTGTATGCCAAGCTTCCTTCAGTTCCTTTTCTGTTTATGCTTTTGTTATGGTTGGTGATGCGGATGGGACTCCGGTCCTGTGCACAGTAGATGAGCATTCTTACTAAGCTACTCCCAGCCCCTCAGTTTCCTCCCATTGTCCATTCTCCTCAGCTGACCCTGAGGATACAGCTGAGTTTGTCTGTGATTTTGCCCTTTAGCCTGCTCCGCACCGTTCTTCCTTTCCTAGAAAGCCTTGAGGATGAAAGAAGTACTCAGACAGACCGGGATCCTCTAAGAGCTGCAGGGGTGGAGTGGGGAGGGACAAGAACTGTTTGCAGAGCTGAGTTAACCAGGTGACCGACCCTCTGGCATCATAGGCAAGATGTGATAGCTGGTGATCTGTATGCTGACTCCATCAAGGAATAGATGCATGTCTAGGGGAAAGTGGGGCTGACTCACCAGTCTCTATAGAGAAATGGCAGTTATTTTTAGAAAGTAGACCCTGATGTTCTCTGCTGGAGAAAGCAGTACCTAGTATGTCTTATTATTATGGGTTGCCCATACTCCTTGGGCTCTCCCAATTGTTTCATGAGTGGAGGTACCGGGCTGAGTCTTAGATATGTATCCTTAACACCTGCTATACTTCTAGTGCAATCTGTTCATGTGGGTGTATACTTGTGTATGGTATATACATGTAAGTGCAGATATATATTTGTGCACAGAGGTGTGGAGACAGAAGGTTGACACTGAATATCTTCTTCAATAGAAAATGTTCTCCAGCATTTTTTAGACAGGGTCTCATTGTATAACTGACCAAGCCCACTCATAAGGTCAACAGCTTCTCCAGCACAAGAGTGAGGATTAAAAAGAAAAAAAGACAATGGGACAACATTATAGCATGACCCCAGCCAGTTCTGAGGCTGAGGCAGGTTTATATTTTCCCCTGCTTTTATACCATTTTAATTACATGCAAATGCAAGTGTTAAGGGCGATCAGTACAATGAGGAACAAGCAAGGCAATAAGCAAAGTCCCTTGATTACTCCTGCGACTGTCATTTCCAAGGGCTTGTCAGAATGACCAAAATATCTGAGCCCACTTCCTTGTCCAAGCCCCAAATCCAGTTCTTGCCTGAAGCCCTACTACTTTTGTTCGACCCTAAGATTAAGATTCCTGCCTGAACTTACTTCCTTGTCATGGCCTAATGTCAGATTTCTGCCTGAGCTTGCTTACTTGTCATGGCCAAATGTCAGATTCCTGCTAAGCAGGCCCTCCAAAGGCTCCCCACATATAGCCCTGCCTTGACTCTTTCTTTTTTCTGTCCCACCCCCCTGCTTTGACTCTTTGTTTGTTTGTTTGTTTGTTTGTTTTGGTTTTTGTTTGTTTATTTTTCAAGACAGGGTTTCTTTGTGTAGCCCAGCTGTCCTGGAACTCACTCTGTAGACCAGGCTGGCCTCGAACTCAGAAATCCACCTGCCTCTGCCTCCCAAGTGCTGGGATTAAAGGCGTGTGCCACCACTGCCAGGCCCTGCCTTGACTCTTGATTTTTAAATCAGACTGACCTTGAACTCACAGAGATCTGCCTGCCTCTGCCTCCTGAGTGCTGGGATTAAAGGCCTTTGCCTCCACATCCAGCTAAATGTTGAATTTTTATACAAAAAATATAGACATAACTTGAAAAACTGTAATCAACCTCTAAATTGCAAAGTATATTTGATAAAAGGTTTTTTTTTCCCTCCCCAGTGTTGAAGATCAAAACCAAGGCCTTGAGCATGCTGAGCTCTGCCACTGAGTCCTTGTATGCATGAATGCGCGCGCGCGCGCGCGCGCGCGCACACACACACACACACACACCTCCCACTCAACCCTGACCTCCATGTACCTCCCCCTTGCCCATTTATTTTGTTTAAGTAAAATTTGATTCAGACAATAATGGTATAAAATGATAAATTTCAGTCACATATAATTTGGAAAACCCTGAAAAGAATGAAGAAGAAAATAAAAACCATCACATAGAACATGTCTACAAATTAAAAATGGTACAGACTTAAAAGAGCATATAAATTACCCAACATGGTACTAAATGGTCCATTGGCACATTTTAAATTATAATATTAACGGTTCACATATTCCAGCCTGGACTTCCTCCTCTGTTGTATGTTCATGTGTGTATATAAATGCCTATGCACACATAATACAGTTTTGAAGCACATTTGTATTGATTATGTCATTGGGATCTTGTAGCAACCTAGCAAGTAGGCAGGGAATGTGTGTTTTAATGTGTGTGCAAGAAGATGAAGGAATTAAGGATCTTAAGAGGCAGAGCTGCTCACTCAGCCTTGAGGCTGTCCGGTAAGACGAGCACCAGAGCCTCTCCTTTGTTCTCCTGACCCAGGCCCATGTGTGTCTCCTCATTCCATGTGCACCTCCAGCAGGATACACAGATGTGCTCCCCAAGCCCTGCTGACAGGAGAGTGAGGGTGGGAGCCTCCGGGCCACTGCAGGCTGTCTGGAAACTGAAAACAACTGCTCACTGCCTCTTCATGTTACTGAGTCTGAAAGAGGACTGGGCTTTTAGAAAACAAGTTAAGAGCCTTGTGTGTCTGAGACATTTTTGGAGAGGTCTTAAAGTTGATGGGGCTCACAGCCCAGAGCAGCCTTTTCCCCACATCATCTGCAAGATACATGCACACCCACATGTCTTTTAGAGTGTGCACTGGGCATTTAAGAGGCTGGGTACCATGCACCATTCAGTGCAGTGTGTGATGGATGATATCCATCTATGCTGTACCGTGACTTACAGTAGAGATGGGTGTGCAGGGACAGTGTGGAAACATGGAATGATCAAGGCCAAAGGAAATCCTAGTGTCTTAATGGAGCTTCTCTCAGACAGTTGGTACCAGCCCCTAGCTCTACACAGTAATACCCCGTTTGCCTCATGCCTAACTGACTTCCAGTGTGATTGATTGCATGCACCACAGCTCATTTGGAGTCACTGGGGAGCTACATGGGGTGAGGACTTTTGAGCTGGCTTTGATGGCCAGACAGAATTCCTACACCAGGGAATCAGGCAGTTCGCGGTGCGAGATGACTGTGGGGCTTCCCTGAGGATGCGTTTGTGCAGGGGACTGAATTAAGGTCTCTGATAAAACTAGAGTGTGGTCTGCCTCATCCCAGCAACCTCTCCCACCCCATACCTCTTGCTGTGAAAACAGAGAAAGTTCATGCTGCTTTCATTTCACTGTTTCCCTACATTTTTCCTTCCTAGTTCCAAAAACAACTCTCCCTCAACAAGTTCTGTTTACAAGGAAACCTTACCCATTTGTCCCTCCTGGCGCACCTTCTTCCACTGAGATCCATGCAGAATAGACCAGGTACTCTGTCTTTGTGTGTGAAGCCATAAAATCTAATATTGAGTATGTGGCTCTGCCCAAGGGTATGCTGCTTCCACGGGAGGCTCCACAGCCCTGCTGTGGTAACGAGCACGTATAAACTGCTGCTAACAGGGTTTTCTGTCCAGAGCTGTAAGTATGTCTGAGAGTCCCCTGTGAGCCACAATGCCGCCAGCTCTCCTGCTGTTCTCCACACTGCCTGCCTGTGGGTTGTTTGGTTTGTCCACAGGCTCCTAATCAGAGTGTGGCCAGGGGAGGGTGAAGGAGCAGAAACCACATCTGTTCACTCCACTCTGGGTTTGCAGCGCTGGTGAGGAAATAGTTGGGACAAGGGCTGACACTAGACTGCATGCCACAGGGAGGTCAGTCCAGTCATGTCCCAACCCATCCTGACCCCTTCCCCCAAACCTTAAAAGACGAATGACCTTGTGCTTTGAAGAATTTCTCCCAGTGCCCTGTACATGCATCTGGATGGCATTTTTCTTTGTGATTTACCTTAGGAGTGTGGGTGCTTCCGTAGCAGGATTTCATCCTTTGAGAGTTGTAGGGCTTTCTCGTCTCCAGGTAGACCTTGTGCTTGAAGCTGTTGGCAGAAGTAATGTTTTTAGGTACTCTGTGGATTCTTTTTATCTGGGTGTTTTTTCTTCTCTGTTCTGGGGTGTAGTTGAAAACCTGCTGTGATCAGATCCCCACCGTGGAAGGAGGGATGCATCTAAGCAGGGCTGTCAGATGCTTGGCTGCTTAGCTGTGCTTTCTGGAGTGTGGTGTTGAATGTGCCATTCTGCATGCTTCCTGCTAGCAGCTGCCAAGTGCCTGCCTCTATGGGCAGCATGCATGCCGGCAGTGGCACTAAGTCACTGCTGTCAGATTCTTGGACAAGGGAGTAGGCCTTCCCCTCCGTGAGCAAAGAACCAGATTTTAAAATTTCTCAGGACAAACCAAGCCTCAGAGCCTGTGTTTATTGAAGTTTGGTGTAGAAGTCTCTCACATCCTCCACCGTCAGCTCTCCGGTGCCTCTATCTTAGAAGGATGTAGAGACTTAATCACCCTGGTGGGGATTTAGACCCAGAGACTTCAGAGAAATCTTATTATTTCTAACTGCAGGCAAAGAGTATTAAGGCTCCACTCTGGATCAGGGGCATGCCATGTTCTATAAGTAATTTTTCTTTACCAGGGGAAGGCCCCTGCTAGAGTGGCCTAGAAACAAAACCGAGATTGGCTCTCATTGTTCCCCATCTTCTTCCCCATCTCAGTCTCTTGCTGCTTCCTTCCTTCCTGACCCTTCCTGCCCAAAATGTCCTGTGTCTGTGTCTGCCAGCATGGGAGCCAGGTGCCTGCCAGGGAGAGATAATGATGTCTTTACAATAAGTGGCCTCATCCAGCCGCCCCATAGACTTGTCAGCGGCTGGCCTCCCTGCACTCTTTCAGAGAAGGACCAGGGAAGGGAGAGGATGATGAAGCATTCAGTCTGTGCCCCTGGGGTGGAGGAATTGAGGCCTCTTCTCAGCCCAGGCCCTGCCCCCTTGTTATCTTCCAGGATAAGGCAGACTCTATAGAAGGTTTTCACAGCCCCCAGTACAGTGATGGAGATATCGCTCAGCTTCTGATTCTGCCATCAGATTCTATTCTTGCCCCCTCCTTACTCAGCTCCTAGCCACAGGGGCCCTGCTGCTCTGATGATCACAGGTGGGCCTGCTTGTTCTGTTCAGGACTCTGGTTTGACTGGTGGCAGACCAAATCCATGTGCTAATAAGCTTGGCAAATGCAGGCTTCTGGTCGTCTCTCCTAATCTAGCTGCCTGTCTGAGTCCCTTCCCACAGTTAATGATCTCCTATAATGGTTTTGCCTTTAGTTTTGCCTCCTGGGTCAAAACAAATCAATATCCCTCACAGATATTTAAAAACCATCAGTATAAAACTCCCAGGTCTCTCTCTTTTCTCCTTCTGGGTAAACTTTGATCGGTATGGTGCAATTTCCCTTATGTCCCCTCTTTGTATCCCAGAGATGGGCAGCAGTGAGCCCCTTCCCATCGTGGATTGTGACAAGAGGAGAAAGAAGAAGCGTAAGACCCGGGCCACCGACTCTCTGCCAGGAAAGTTTGAAGGTTGGTGCCACACTCTCATGGGGGCTGAGCCTGAGTGCTGCAGGAGGGGAGAGGCATCTCTGATATCTACTGGGCCAGATGCCGAGACACCTCCCTTAGAGCCAGGTCATCCATGTGATTAAAAAGACAGGAGTGAGTGAGAAGCGATCAAGATGGGGAAAGGATGGGCAAACCTCTCGGGCGAGCACTGACCTTCTCTGAATGGTGTGCACATGGCCTCAGTGGCAGAAAACCCAGTCTGTGAGAGCTGAGAGCCTCACTTGTGCCTGCTCCTCTTCAGATGTGAGCCTTCTTCCTGTGGTTCCTGGAAGGCTGGAAAGCAGAAGAGCCAAAAAAGAGGAAGCAAAACCACTAAAGCTACAGCTGCAGTGACATAGCTGTAGCTGCAGTGACATGGCCGTCTTCTCAGGAGGGGAGCTGGTCTCACAGAGGCTGCACGGTGTGTGCCATGTGTGCTCGACCTTCCCCCTTTGAGAAAGCATTGCAGCCAGGGGACATGACGTTGCATCATCACACATTTTGGATAACCAGGGGCAAGTCAGTAGACTGGGGGTTGCCAGGGTTATCTCTGGACATTTGACAAGAAGATATGAGTCACTAAGTGTCTCTGCTAAGTAGCAAAGGATCAGCAGCCATTCCAGGACTAGCAAATCCCCTCTATGTGGTCATTTCCCTGTGCGACGTGGGGCAGCTTCCCTCACGGACCCTTTTCCTAGTCTTAACACACATTCCACGAGTTCTGTAGAATATTCTAATAACAAGCACTGTGTGAGTCAGGAATACTCTGCTCCAACCACCTAGCATTGTGGTGTCTGTAAGGGGCAATACTGATGGGCATGCTGGGAGAGAAGCATGCCATGGAAGTCACCTACAAGTAGTAGCCAACAGGGTACTGCACATTCATATAGAAAACTGCAAGCCCAGACTGTAATGGAACCAAGAAAGGACTTAGTATAGAGGTTTAGGGTCTGTTTTTTGTTCTTGTTGTTTTGTTTGAGACAGGATCTCCCTGTATAGCCCTGGCTGTCCTAGAACTCACTCTGTAGACCAGGCTGGCCTGGAATTCATGGAGATCCACCCACCTCTGCCTCCCAAGTGCTGCAATTAAAAGCATGTGCCAGCAACCACATCTGGTTTGCTTGCTCTTCTTAAAAGATTTTTAAAATTTTTTTTACTTATGTGTATGTGTGTATGTGTGTGGTCTGTGTGAGTGTATGCCATGTAGGTGTTTGTGGAAGCCATCAGATCCCCTGAATCTGGAGTTATAGGCGGTTGTTATCCATCTGACATGGGTGCTGGAAACTGAACTCAGTTCCTCTGGAGGAGCAGCACGTGCTCTTAACTGCTGAGCCATCTCTTCAGTCAAACTGTGTGCCTACTGTGTGTGTGTGTGTGTGTGTGTGTGTGTGTGTGTGTGTGTGGTATGTGGTGTGTGGTATGTGTCCGTGTGTGGTATATGTGTATGTGTGGTTTGTGTGTGGTGTGTGTGTGTGGTGTGTGGTATGTGTGGATGTGTGTGGTGTGGGGGTGGGGTATGGGTGTGTGTGTGTGTGTGTGTGTGTTGGGCAGTGGAGGAGACAAAAGTACTTGGGGTTTTAGAAGACTTCACAAATCAGCATGTCTACCCGGGCGATGGTGGCACACGCCTTTAATCCCAGCACTTGGGAGGCAGAGGCAGGCGGATTTCTGAGTTAGAGGCCAGCCTGGTCTACAGAGTGAGTTCCAGGACAGCCAGAGAAACCCTGTCTCGAAAAAAACAAAACAAAACAAAAAGTTTCCTGTGACTCAGAGATAGTTGATACAGGCTCAGATATCTCGTGACTGAGTGATGAAATCTGACATTGATTAAGTCTTCTGCTCAGGCAAGGCAGTGGGTTGAAAGACTAGATTGCCTCAAGAGAGCGACCAAGGAGGGGTGCAAAGGATGCTGTCAGCTCAGCAGGGGTTGTGGTAGAGCCAGGCTTCCCTTGGAAAGGCTCTGAGAACTCTGTGAACATGAACTCTTCCAGCCTGGGTCTGGTACTGCCCTGCTGGGACCATTCTCACCTGCACTGCAAGCCACTGTTTGCATCCTGCTCGGTCCCTAACTTCTGTGGTGACTTTCAGAAACTTGTGAGACTCCTCCACTGACCTCCACTTTTTGTGTATAAAATAGTTGTGTATTATTCCCTTCATACCACCCCCCATGCCTGGCAAACGAGTGCCCAGCAAATGAGTAAATGAATGAATGCGGTTCATTCAAACAGTACCCTTCTCTGAGGATCCCTACATTGCCCAGGGGGTTTTTCCCATCCCTTCCCTGGTTGCTTCTCCCTCTACTCCTTCCCCTTGCTGGGCTGACCCTCTGTGATACTCACCAAAGCCTGGATTGCCCTGGCCTGCTCTGTGTGTGTGTGTGTGTGTGCGCGCGCACACACGTTGCGTGCACTAACTCTCCCTGGTACTCACCAGGTTTACTCTGGGCTGCTGTGTCTGTCTTGTCTTTCCTACTGGACTCAGCCCCTAGAAGGGAGGAACTAGATTTTGTTCCTCTTTGTGTCCCTATTATGGTACCTAACACAGTAGATGCCCAGAAAGTAGGTACTGAAGGACAAAAGTGAATATGTGAAACTCCTGCTCTGCCCTCATCTCGAAAATGAGGAACAGGTGTCAGCCAAGTCTTGTGGAGAGTCAGGTGCTGTGTGGGAAAGCTGGGTGGTCCTTATCACTGCGGCTGCAGAGTCACCACGGTCTCTTCTGCCTGGGGAGCAGGCCTGAGAAGCTGAGTGACAGTACCCTTCCCATCATGGCTTGCAGAGGGGTGACTCACCTGATTCTTCTTCTCACCTGTGACCTCTCTAGACGTGTACCAGCTGACCTCGGAATTGCTGGGAGAAGGAGCCTATGCCAAAGTCCAGGGTGCTGTGAGCCTACAGAGTGGCAAGGAGTATGCTGTCAAAGTAAGTGTCCCACTTGGTCCCCATCTCTACTTTGCAAATCGTCATTCCTAGCTTGTCCCAAACCAGATAAAGTGTGCATTATGCAACATGGTAGCTCAGAAAGAAAGGTTGGAGCAGGGAGCATAGCTACTTTCACTGGGCTCAGATCTGGGCTTTTCTACTTATTTGCTTTGTAGCCTTGAACAAGTTATTCAACCCTTCTTTCAGTCTTCCCATCTGTAAAATGGGTATAAATAGTAGAACTTACCTAAGATTATGAGGATTAAATTAATATATGTAATGTATTGACATTAGTGTCTGGCACAGAGTAGGCTGTTTCTGATTACTCCAGTAAGCATCATCAGTAAAAGCTCTGCTTAAACCTGTTTTAAGAAACTTATATGACTTTGGGCAACTCACTTAACCTGCCTGCCCTCAATGTCTGATGAAGTGACTATGCAGGCGGAAATGAAGATGAACTGGTGGACACACTTTGTAAACCACAAAGTGCAAGTGGTGAGCAGTGTCAGGATGGCAGGGACTAACACCTGAAGTGGCTGAGCTCGTGGCCTTGGGGCAGGAGATGTGGATCGGTTTCAATGCTGCCTTTAATTGGCTGCATGACTCTGGCGAGTTTCACATTTTAATTCTTTGGCTTCTGAAGGGATGGAGGCAGAGTTGTGGTTTTCAAAGTAGGGTCCCTGAGCCAGCAGCACCAGTGTCCCCTCGAGAGTGTGAGCAGTACGCTGGCGCTGGTGCTGGCTCTGGCTCTACTACATTAAAAGTAGGCCTGGCCCAGCACGGTACAGGTCACCGTCCAGGGGAGTATGGTCCTCGGTTGTTTGAAAACCCTGGTGAAGGGCAGGGTCAAACTGCAGTGGTCACTAAGTGAGCCAGCAGCACAGAGAGACAAGTTCCTCAGTGTAGGAGAGCCTGAAGCTGTGTCTTTGCCAGGTGCCCCAGTGGTTCTGAGACCCACTGGGCGAGGACTACTGAGCTCTGTGGAAGTCTCTCTGAACCTGGGGTGGCACACGGGTTAAGCTTTTCTCAGATCAGCCAGCTGAGCTATCAGGTCTATGCACTGCCTCCTTCAGGGAAGCCCTGCTGAACTGGATCCAGAGAAACTCCTCTTCCAACCAACCCCTCCATCCCAGCTGTGGATTATGACCATGAAGAACATCTCCACTAAGCCTTCAGGATGGGATATTGTTCCACATAGAACAAAAGGCCTACTTTCATTCCATTTTGGAAACAAATTACTATAAATTAAAAAGAATTTTTAATATGCCTAAAAGTGGTTTTAAAGCGCACACACACATGAATGTTAAATTGAATGGAGCCCATTGTGGTGGCACTCACTTAATCTCAGCACTTGGGAGGCTAAGACAAGTGAATCTCTGTGTTTCAGACCATCCTGGTCTACATAGTGATCTCCAAGCCAGTCAGAGCTAGAGAAAGAGACTGTCTCAAAAAAGAGATAGATAGATAGATAGATAGGTTGACAGACAGACAGACAGCAGGTCTTTTCTTCCAGGGTGAGTCACAGAAGGAAAGCATTTCTGACCCATGTTTTGGATCTGGAGGCTTAGACAACTAGAGACAAGCCAGATCTCCCAGTACAGCTCCCCAAGGCTTGGTTTACTGCTGCTTCCCTCTAAGCATCCACCCTGGGACCTACAGAGCTGGGGTGGAATGGTCCAATAATCTGATCCACACTGCCTCAAACTCAGAGTAGTTACCCATGTTTTTTGCTCTCTGGCTAGTGATCAGGACCCATTGGTTTTCTCCTCAGACAGAAGTCGCTGGGCTGGAAAGTTGCTCTAACCTTGACCATCCCTGTTTGACGAATGCAGCTGAATAGCTCAGAGTCAAATAGTTTCTGTTCCCCAGCACTGCACCTTGCTGACTGTTCAAAATATAGGTCCAGGGTGACTTTCTAACAGGTGTGACCAGCCTTCAAGTTAGAGTTGGATACGCATGTTTGTGCTACAGCATATTAAAATCTTTTGATGTATTATGCCAAGCAGCTAGAAGGAAGGGGCAGAATGTTCCCCTCTAAGCTGTGAAGTAGGACTAGTTCTGCAAGAAGGCTTGCCTGCAGCCTCTGTTTACAGGGCTCCAGGCTCTTGATGGCTCCAGAGGGCTTTTCAGAGTCAGCCAGACACCACGCAAACCTCTGCTGCACAGGCTCGGATGTTCCTGAATTCAACACTTGGCAAGCAGCTCCAAGTGGAGATGTGGTGATGTAGCAAGAGCTGCCCACAGCATGGGAGAAGTGAAGCCTTGTGGTGCTGAAGGAAGCTGTCTAGGCTTGGAGCAAGTGTAGGCTAGAGAGGACTGGGAATGGACAGAAGAATACACACCTTCCTTAATTTTTGACAGTGCACTCAGGGTTAACCAAGACAGAATGTCTGAATTACTTACAGAGCCTGCCAGAGAGTGAGGGTATCAGGAGAGGAGGTATTTTACTCTGTCCTGGGAGTTGCTGAGTGGCATCTGAGTAGAGTCTTTGCTTCCTCTTCACCCTGCCCTCCCTCATCCTTGCCCTTCCTCCATCTCAAGAAATTAAAAGGTATCTGCCCTTTGGGGGAAAAAGCCAGTAGAAATTGCTTTATCTCACTGGTTGCTCCAGTATCCCATGTGCAGCCAAGAGCAGCCACTTCATAAGCATCAATGTCCTGTTTCCCCACGTCACTGAGGCCTACCCGAGACTCCTGCTGCTCCGAGTCTAACCTTGCCTCCTTCTCAGGGACTCTGGCTGGGGATCTGTCTTGAGGTCAGGTAGTGTACCTGACCGATTTCATTCTTCCTGCAGATCATCGAGAAGCAAGCCGGGCACAGTCGAAGTCGCGTGTTCCGTGAGGTGGAGACACTGTATCAGTGTCAAGGGAACAGGTGAGTGTTAAGTAGGTGTCTGCTTCTCCGAGGAGCACTTGGCTGCCGAAGGGGTTCCTTCTTACCAACCCTGACTCCAAGATGGCACTGCTTCTCCACAACTGCATGTAGCTCCTTCCAGCTTTCAAGGGGAGGTGGGGTAGCAATAGCCCACAAATACCACCTTCTCTTGGCTGAAATACTATAAATGGCAGTAGTCCATAAGGTAGAAGAATGAGCACTCCTAATCAGTGTCTACTTGAGAAAGAAATGGGGTTTCATTTTCTCCCAATGCCTGTGGAATATGGCCCAGCAGCGTTGCCTGGGAGCAGTCTTTAGGGCTAATGCAGACAGTTGGGGACTGCTGGGCTACTTACTGCTGTTTCCTGTTCCCAGTATAGGATGCCATTACAGTGCTGAAGGTGGGACCAGCTGCCTTTGCTTGATGACTGGGCCACAGTAACCTTTAGCCCTGCATTACACAGCTCCAAATGAGTGGTCCTCCCACAGTGGCTTTAAATCAGGGTCACCTCCAAGATTTGTCCGTCCCCCACTTCCTTGGCAGGGTCAGCAGGGAGCCAGTGGCCTGGTATTGATGGTTTTGTCATTAAGCTTGGAGGAAGGGGGCCGCTGTTGATTTAACTCCAGGCACTGCCTCTACAATCTTCTTTCAAATTAGGCCATTTTGGCCATCTTATTCGGACGCCTTCACACTAGTAAAAGCCTGGTCTCTCCCCAAGTGCTCAGCATTTTTTTATGAGGGACAGATTTTTATTTTCAGCCCTGCAGCTTCTTAGTTCAGCATTAGAGACTCTACTAGGTTTATTTCGTTCTTCCAAAGAAAAAAAGCCCCCAACACCTCCAATATCCAAGCTGGTGGCTTCCCCACTGAGTTACAAGACGACCTTGTTGGCAGAGCACTGCAATACTCCGGCAGACAGAGAGTGCTCACCGGGGAAGGCCACAAGTGCTACAGTGGCCAGGAACGCTGCGGTTTCATTAAGCAGCGCTTAGCAGTTAGGGTCTAGCGGTGCCCACGTTAGGCCCCAAGTCTATTTGACAGATGTTTCCATTTTCTCCAGGCAATGTAAATACTGCCCCGTGATTTATGGGCAAGAGGGAGGGCAAGTAATTATTTGCTGCTTGCCTCCAGGACACACACCTACTATTCAGTGTTATTAGCCGCAATTGCTTCCAGTCGGCTGCAGATTTTATTCAGTTTAATGTGACCAGGACTTTTTATAACTCTACCTAGTGGGTTTTAGGGTTGGGGTTTGACAGCCCAGACTTGGTGAAAACACCAGAGACTAAACATTATGGAAAGATAAGGTGACCTGAATCTTGCTAACACTGTGGGCTGCTTCTCAAACATGAGTCTTTGATAAGCATTCTGATTTCAAGTTGCTTTCTGCCCGCCTCAGCCACTGTGTATTTGTCCATTGGATATTTATGAGTGGACTTTAGCATATAATGCTCCCCCCTTTTCTCTATTTAAGGAACATTTTGGAGCTGATTGAATTCTTTGAAGATGACACACGGTTTTACTTGGTCTTTGAGAAATTGCAAGGAGGTATATCTTGTTGAGTATGTGTTTGGACTTTGGATTAAGACCCAGGGTGGTGATCATCCATCATGAATCCCAGAGACTTCTAAAATGAGTCAAGCTAATAAAAAGGATGAAGGACTTAAAAACTGCCCTTGGTTTGGGAGAAGGGAGGCCGGAGGGAAGGATGATAATTAGCATTTTGCAGCGCTTAGAATGTCACCTGTGTGGATAGTCTATAAATGCCTTTTCATTAGAATAGGAGCTCTATATAGATACTGTTAGTGATCAATTTATCAATCCCCTCTTTTGACACATTCACTACGTAACTAAATTAATTATGAAGTGGAAGCTTTGACTTACACTGGGAAGTCTAGAAAGACTAAACAGAGGAGAGGAGGGCCCCATTGTTTGGAACGCAGACTCGGGATACAGGGGAAAAACAAGAACATACCAGCCTTCGGGTGGAAGGAAGATCCACCTGCCACCACACTGCTGTCACTGGAATGACCCGTCCCCTCCTCTCCCCTCTGTGCACCAGGCGAAGGGCACATTTGCAAGATGAAGGCTACAGGAATGTGTGGGGCTGAGGAAGGCTGCATAGAAACTAACAAAGCTAAGCTGAAGTCACACTCGTCAGCCTCCTGACCTTGGAAACATCGGTTAGCCTTCTGCAAACAGTATTCTCATCTGTGAAATAGAGCTCTTGGTAGCAGCTGCCTTAGAGGGCTGCAGTGGAGACGGAATGAGAAAGCATTGAGGGAAGCACTTAGCACCAGGCTGCTAGGCACGAAGGGATCAATAAGTGCTGGCTGTGGGCACTATCAAGACAGCAGACTGGGCTGAGAAGTCTGTGAAATAGTTTTCCTGTCTTGCTTTTTAAATAAATTTATAAATAACAAACAGCAGGGCAAAAACTATAATAAGTAAGCATGGGTCATTTTTAGGACCCAGGAATGACACCTTCAGCCCAGTGGACGCCCAATACTGGCTTCCAACAATGAGCATAGACTGTGAATTATGTTTAGACTACCAGACACAATAGGATGGTCTGAAGCCATTTTGCTTAAGGGATAGCTCTAGTAAGGCCAGACTGTGGGATGAAGGGGATGTGGGAGGGCTCAAGACTATCCACTCCCCAGCAGTTGGACCACAGTCCTGTGTGCGGAAAGGACGTGTGCACAAGCTCCAAGGCTGGATTTACTGGGCAAAAGCCATGGCTCCACCACTTGCTGTGTGTGAGTTTATCAAGTTGCTTAGCCACTTCTTGACATGAAATTGCCCATTCATACAATGGGCATAGCTGTTCTGCTCATTTTGTGCATTTGTGTTGAGATAATGTTTCTGAAGAGGATTGAACAGTTTGGGGCACATAGTAGACACTCAATAAATGGTAATCATTGCCAACAAAATTAATAATGACGTGTGAAGGAGAAGGTTTAGGAGGAAAAGCAATCCTGTCTTTTCCGTTTCCCCCACCCCCGAGGCTTTGCTTAGACAAGGAGTGTGGGGAATTTCCACTGAAGGCCTGTCTGTGTTCTCTGTGTCAGAGTTCAGAAGAAGAGGGGGAAATGTCTGTAAGCCCCACAGCCATAAGCGATTTCATTTTTACTTCCTTTTGATGTCAGAAGCCAGCTCAGCCCCAGTGGCATCAGTATCTTTTTGCCTCGTATGTAGTGAACTGCATCTGAACTCCTCACAGGCAGACACAGAGGTAGCAATCAGGTTCAGCAGAGTTATGCTGGTCCTGCTGTACCAAGCACTGCAGTTGGTGCTTGACATTAATCAATAAGAAAGCCTGTGTCTCCACCACAAACTTGTCCTTAAAGAAGTTATGCTCGCCAGAGCCTACAAAGCCATTCTTTCTTGTCCCTCTGCCCCCAGGCTCCATCCTAGCTCACATCCAGAAGCGGAAGCACTTCAATGAGCTAGAAGCCAGTAGAGTGGTGCGGGACGTCGCCACTGCCCTTGACTTCCTGCACACTAAAGGTGAGTCAAGGCTTTGATTTGGGTGGGCATGTTGGGCAGGTTGGGCCAACCACGTTCTGGGTACCAAGGGGAGGACATAGTCCCGGCAGGGCACCTATTCAAGAGGTGGCACAGATGGCACCTCATGATTCACACTTGTCCACCTAGGGAGAGGAGGTGTGTGACTCCAAGGCTTCACTGTGGAAGGTAGGGGATGATAGAGTGGCAAGATAGAGGTACAGGCAAAAGAAGGGGCAAAAAGACTGGATTCATGGTGCCCAAAGCACATGTGGTTTGTGCACTGTGGTTCGATGTAAGTGATATTTCTCTTTTTTAGAATTCATTTGATTTTTAATTGTTCTTGTGTGAATCTGGTACTGTGTATTGACATTTTTGAGAATTCTGGAATTTTGGGTCCCTTTTAAAAAACACAAGTATTATAAGAATATGCTTTTGTTTAAGTCCCAGGTGTGGGGATGTGGAGTGGCTTCAGACTGCAGCAGCTGACTATGATTTGCCTCGTGCTCTAGCAGAGGCATGGTTTTGCCAGCTATAGATAGTTTCTGCGATTGTGTGACACTTGAAATTCTGCAAACTTTTCAGAGGGTATATAAGTGCTAGAACCCCCGATAAACTGTTGGTCATTCAGGGGGTTGACTGCGGTTTGTTACTAGTTGTGCTCAAAGAAGAAAGAAGTCAGATTCAGAGATCTCCCCCTCATCCCTTTCTCTCCTTTCTAGTGATGGGGGTGAAGGGGGAACAAAAGGTGCAAAAAAAAAAAAGAAGAACCCACAAAGTAACAAAGACGTGTGCAAGGGGTATACCCAAGGAGGCCAGAAACGTCAGATCCCCTGGATCTTGGCTTACAGGTGGTTATGAGCTGCCTGGTGTGGGTGCTGGAATCCAAACTGTCCTCTGAAGGATGATTAGCAGTCTTAACCATCAGGCCATGTCCCCAGCCCCTCCTTTTCCTTACAAATGATGTACAACTCATAAATGAACGGCCCATTCCCATGGGAGCATTTTAGCACCATTTCATCTTTTAAAGCATCTTTCACATTGGCCTGGTAGGATTAGGTAGTCCTCCGTATTGGATAATTTAAGAACTACTGTACTGAATTTAATCTTTTTGCATATCCATAAGTCTGTTCAACTATTTCATACATGTTTTAATGCCACAGAAAACTGAGTTACCCTCTTGTGTTCCTTCAGTGGTAACACATATCCTGTGGCATTATGGTAAGGATTAAGAAAGACAACAGTGTCCTCCATGGTAGTTAACACATTACACTTGTTATGTATTAGGTGAATTCATTTATGTAGTTGACTGTATCTTCTGTAACTCTTATGGGTATATGTGTGTACACATGTCAGGAGCTATGTGGTGGGGTAATTGTGCACAGTTCTTGTCATGTATATGCATATACACAGTACATACAGAAGATTCACACAGCTACATACACAAATTCATATATAATAAAGGTTCTAAGCCTATATATATGTATATACTTATATATTTATTATATGTATCATATATATATTGTGTGTGTGTGTAGATGTGGTCTTTGTTAAATGTTACCTCTTCTGCCCTCTCTCACTAGACATAAAGAGTTTTTACTTCTAAATTACTTTCCTTGAAGCAAAGCATTCTTCCTGGTTTGGGCGGGGAAATGGAGGTAGAGCGAATAATTGGTTAGCTCTACTTCCTGCACAGCTGTGAGTGCTCAGAGCCAGCTGCAGGCACGCTGTACATGGATCCCACTCTGTGTCAGACATCGAGCATAGCCAGGTGTGGCAGGTGAGCAGCGGGTCGGGTTCATTGATTCCTCCTGGGTGGCTGGAAGTGATCTGCAAACTTCTAGTGTCCATGCTGAGGCCCTGACTCTGCGCCTGAGCTGAGACTCCCTGGAAGGGTATCTGAGCATTGCACAGCATGATGAATGGAAGCAGTTCTGTCTCTGAAAGCTGGGGTGCATGCAGGGAACACCTGCCTGACAGAGATTTACAACTGCTCCCCAAGCTGCCTCTGCAGATTGCAAAACTGGGTCATGCTTTTCACAGGAGCCATACCTTGGAGGAGGGGTAAAGGCAGTTTTATTTTTTATTTATTTATTTACAAAAATGCACTAAAGGGACCAGAGGCCAATGGTGTCTTAGAAGTTGTGAAGTGCTTGTTACCATCTAGCTGGCCCGTGCCCATGTGACTAGAAGTTGGAGAGGATGAAAAACGATTTCCAGGTGAACTTGGCTGTTTTCTAAATAACTTCATGCCGGGAAGATGAATTGGGCAAGAATGGGTCAGCCTCAAAACAAGTTCCCTACTTTTAAATACTGGACACACTGCGGCTTAACCTCTGGGAAATGAACCAGAGCCGCTCGATGGCTGGAGCACTCACTCAGGCAGCCCCTTTATTACAGCCCGGCTCCCCGAGTTCTCGGGCCGAGGCACCGATGGGCCACGGGCACCTATTTGGAGAGTAAGGCTCTGTGTGCAGCTTGCGATCTTCTGTGGGAGTACTTGCCATAATGGGAAATATCCTTCACTTTTAGTGCGGTGAGCGTAGCCTAACTCAATCTGTGCAGGCCAGGCTGAGTTGCTCTGTGTTCTCATTCAATTAGGTGACTGATGAAGTTACTTAGCTTGCTGGAGCTCAGCTGTTTCTTCTCAAGTGAAGTAACTTCAGAAGGCTGGACCTGTTAATAGAGAATTGAGGGCTGCCTGGGAAGCTGATCCCGGGAGTTTGAATGTGGCATGTTCACTTTCCCCATCATCACTCTGTGCCTTCAGCTGCTTCCCAGGCCTTCGAAGCAGCGTGTTCAATCTTTAGGCAGTGCTGTGTGTGCTGTCAAGGGATGGAGGTAGAATTCCGTGTTCTCTGCCAGAACGCCATGCCCTCCTTTGTTAGCTCTATCCCTTACTATGGGTAGATGGATTCTACCCCACCCCACCCCACCCCCTGTGAAAATTTAATGCCTTCACAGGTCAGCTTCTATCTGCAGGCCTCTATAGGAGGTGTGGCCCAAACACTGGGGTGTCTCCTCTGAAGAGCTGTGTGCTCACTCGATCAAAGCTTTGCTGCAGGCAGGGCGGCCAAGCATGCACATGTGGTATGGAGCAGGTGAGAGGGAGAACCGAGAAGCCTTGGGAGAATTGCAGAGTAACACTTGGTCCTCAGAACACTCCAGGAGTCACACTGAAGGACTCTTCTTCTAAAATCAGCTACACAAGAAGAAATGAGGGAGAGCCATCCTGGTCCCAAGATGCTCTCAAACAAGGCACTCATTATTTCTGCATGGCTGTCCCAGCCTTGCCATTTGCAGGGCTGTCTGCCTAGCTTTATGTCAGGGGGCACAGTAAGAATTCTCGGTTGTCTCTGCGGTGTGGAAAGTAGGCTGCCCAGGATTCATTCAGCGCTTCTTATCCCTGCCAGACTTCTAAAGCCTCTACTTCAAAAGAACTTTGCAGAATCAACCGTGCTCTCGGTTTGTGTCTCTGGTTACCGCTGCCTCCTGCAGCTCGTTGATTTTTTAATGTACCATAATTGGGAATTAATCTGCGAACAACAGCATTTGGAAAAAATTAATTGTGTGTGGAATGTTTGATAATTATGTGCATATGTTAACCCCTTCTTTGCTGTTTATCACTCCAGGCATTGCTCACCGTGATCTGAAGCCAGAAAACATACTGTGTGAATCTCCAGAAAAGGTACCTGGCCTGGTTTGGGATGTTACAGTTCATGTCAATCAGGAATACCTCCCTGCCTCAGTGCAGGAAGTCAGAAGCCCCCCTGGCCGAGCACCAAGAACAGCTTACTGTGAACACAGGAGACCGGTGTACCTAATATGTAATGTCCCCACATTCCAGCCAGGTGTGGCATCTTACACCTGTAATCTGAGCCCTCTCGAGGCTGAAACAGGTGGGTCACCACAAGTTCAAAGCCAACCTCCGCTACAGAGTGAGACCCTGTCTGAAATGACCCCTGCACCCCCCCCCCAAAACTTCCAGGTAGTTAGTCCTTGTGCCTTTTGATCTTATCACCTGTTTGATTGGCTTCAGTCTGCAAGCTTGTAAAATATGTGAGCCTTGAGCAGCATTAATATTTTCTATCACAGTGCTTCAGAGCAGTTGGTGTGAGTCAGAGACAACTGAAATATGTTCTTTTATATGGCTGTCTCTGCCCATAAATGCTGTGGTATGGTATTATGCCAGGTGGTGTCCACTATTAGGAGTAATAATTAGGGAGCAAGTTCTTGATAAGAGTTTGTTTCTATTTCTATCTCCAAGGTGCTCATTAATAGTGAAACTCTAAATGCTTCTGTTGAACATTGCCCCCTATGTAAACATCACTATAGCCGGTCTACTGGTAAATGGGAGTGTTTGTGTTTCCATATAGTGTATGCATTTAACAAATTCTGTGGTAGAGGCTGATAGTACCAGTAGCCCATATTCACAGCTCCATGTGTGTACATGCATGTACTAATGCAAGAACAGCATTCTTAGTGTAGAAGCTTTAGCTCATAGCTAAGGAACAGCCAGAAGTGAATGTATGAGCCAGTCCACCACACACAGTTCTCTGTGGGACACTAATGTATTAACTCAAGTAAACCTTGTGACTTCTGCTGGTTGTGGTAATGCACGCCCTGAATCCTAGCACTGGGGAGGCAGAGGCGGGCAGATCTCTGAGTTTGAGGCTAGCCTGGCTACAGAGTGAGTTCCAGGGCAGCCAAGGATACATAGAACTTGTCTGAAAAATCAAAAACAAATATTTTTGTGATTGTGACATCCTATCAGTAGTTCTGCATATACCTTCATAATGTATCATTATTATGATCATTAATAATAATTATAGTTAACATTTCAAATATTCACATTGTGTCAGGCACTTGTGCTTATTTGGTATGTATAAAACATCTTAAGATACACACTACTATTATCTTCATTTTATGGATGAAGAAACTGATACTTAGAGAGGTTTTTTTTAAAAACCATACAGAAGGTCTTTCCATGGTAAATGGGAAGGCCTGGACTATGGCACTGGAGCAGGCCCTAGAGCCCTGTGGGTGCTCAAAGCTTTCATTGCTGCCTCTGACATACACAGTGTTTCAGGTCCTCTCTTTCATTGGTTCTCCATGGTACATGTTTATTGCCCCTTTTTTTATGGTTGGAAAAACTAAATTTTAAGAGAAGCTAAATGTCAAAAGGCATTATCAAGAAACTGAAAAGCCAACTTGAATAATGGGAGAAAATATCTGAAAGTCATATATCTGATCAGGGTTTAATGTTCAAAATATATAAAGACCTCTTAAGACTTGGCCACAGAGCAGCAACTCAATTCTGAAATAGTCAAGAGGCCTGAATGGTCTTTCTTCAGAGACTTGCAGATGGCTAGCAAGCACATGATAAGATGTTCTGCTCCATAAGTTATTAACGGACTGCAGCTCAGTGTGGCTACTATACACCTACTAGGCTGGCTATCTTTTTTTTAGTAGAAAACAGTTCATGATGGGGAAGATGTAGGTGAGTTGGATTCCTCATACCTTGCTGGTGCTGTGAATGTGGGAATGGTTTGACAGGTCCTCCAAAGGCTAAGTGCAGAAACAGCAGTTCTCCTACGGATGTGCCCAAAACTGAAAAGAGAAACTGCAGCAGGTATTTGTGTGCTAACCTGTATAACAGCATTCATTGTTCTTAGTAGCCACTGAGTCCATCGACAAAATGGATAAACAAAACGTGATCGCTACATACAATGGAATATTACTCAACCCTAAACAGAATGAAGTGCTGATACCCACTATAACATACATGAACATTTATACCAGGTCTGGAGATACCACTAGAATACCAGCCTAGCATGCAAGGTCTGGGGTTTCATTCCCAGCATGTCCCAAAACAGCAACAGTGGAAACTCTTAAGCTGAGTGAAAGGAGATACATAGACAAGTATGTACATTCTACTTATGTGGACTATCTGAAGTAGGCCAATCAATCAAGGCAGAAGTAGGTTAGAGTTGCCTGAGTCAGACATGAGCAAGAGTGGCGAGAGTCCGCCCCTCACTTGGAGTGGTGGAAGAATGTTCGAAACTGTGGTGGTAATGGTGTATCTGATTGATGGCACCAGGTTGTACATTTAAGAATTGCTAAAACGGGGTGTGGTAACATGCCTTTAATTTCAGCTTATTTCAGGAAACAAGCAGTTGGTTCTCTGTGAGTTTGAGGTCAGACTTCCTGGCTGTCCTTGAACTCACTCTGTATATATTAGGCTGGCCTCAAACTCAGAGATCCACCTGCCTCTGCCTCCCCAGTGCTAGGATTTAAAGGTGTGAGCCACCACCACCCAACTAGGTCACAGCAATCCTAACACCATCTAGTTCAGCCCCTCTCCCTTAGGAGATAAGAGAGGAGTCAGTCCTCAGGTGCCTTGCTAACCCAAGGACAGGAATTATGGCCTAATAGAGAGAACAGCTGCCATTGACAACCAAGCCTCTGTTGGTCACATTGCTGTCCCATGACCTCTTGTGACAGGTCCTGTCTTCTTTTGCAGGTGTCTCCGGTGAAAATTTGTGACTTTGACTTGGGCAGTGGGGTAAAGTTGAACAACTCCTGCACTCCCATAACCACGCCAGAGCTGACCACTCCAGTACGTATGGCCTTGTAGCCTGTGCCTCTGCTGCTGTGTGTGTGGAGCATTTGAATCTGTGAGAGAACAGAGGGATAGGAAGGGAAGCCCCATGTTGCACCTCTCAGGCCTGAGCGGTCCTTTGGCTTTCAAACGGATCCCACCCAGTTGCTAATGAAGCTGCCATTGGAGCTTTCATTGGCCAAAGAGGAGCCCATTGTCTCTGCAAGCACAGGCTGCATCCAGACTCCTGTCCCAGATGAATAAGCTCCAGAGAATCCCCTGAGTCCCTCATCCCCCTGTGTAGAGGACAGGAGTGATCATCCCACCCAGGAAAATTCATGCTGTGGGAAGCCGGTGAGGCCCCAGACATCTTGCACAGAGGATCGCTTTTCCTGATGTTTCTCCTCCTTCACATTTCACATTTCAAACGGTGGTGCTGGGATCTCCCAGAAGACGTCTCTCACACATACTTACTACACTGTAATTACGATGATTCTTTTGAGATTTGCATGCTTCATCAGTGAATTTTGCTAATAGCTTTTTTTAAAGACTTGACTTTAAATATGCTTATAGCATGTCTTATTCTAAGCAACAGTATATAGGAATGTTTTCATATCAGCATCCAACATACAGTGTTCCCTTGTTCTCAAATTCATTTACATTAATTGCCAGTAGCAAACAAAATATCTGTTCTCGAGAGCACTCACCATCCTCTAATCAAATTAGTTAGGAGTGGTAGGGTAGAGGGCTAGGTAGGAGTAGGGGAGCCTGAAATAATAAGGGGAAGCAAAATACATGTCTTTTATTCCTCTCAGCAGTCTCCTGAGACTGACTGCCTGGCAGTGCTGCTGTCCATCCTGAACCTTCTTTCTAAAGGGCACGGAGATCGGATGTTTCATTCGAGTTCAAGACTTGATACACTGAATTTTAAACCATTAGGTTTCCTTCCTCTAAGCTAATGGAAAGCTGGGCAAGAGTCACTTTAAAAAATAAAAAAACAAACCCTACAGGACGGAGGCAAATCTCCACAGATGCCTCTCCTGTGCCATTCTTGGCAGGTATACATACAAGGTCTGCTTAGAGAGAGATGAGGTGGGGAAGCTCTCCTGGGGCTCCTTTCCTGGGACCACTGGAGAAGGACCCAGGAAGATAGGAAAGTAATATGGGGTTGGCCTTGTGAGCCAGAGGATGGTGTCTCAACTGACACTTGTCTTTGTGTCTTTGGGGCACTGGAGAGCCCTGCAGCTTTCCTGAGGACTTCCGGCTGTGACTTCAACCTTCCTTCCTCTTACTTGAAGTACATTCTGCACTTTGCCCTGTGCGTGCCCACGAACTCACCCTCTCTCTTTGCCATCTCCCCTCCCCATGCCCTATCCTACAGTGCGGCTCTGCAGAGTATATGGCACCTGAGGTGGTGGAGGTCTTTAGGGACGAGGCTACTTTCTATGACAAGCGCTGTGACCTGTGGAGCCTGGGTGTGGTCCTCTACATCATGCTGAGTGGCTACCCCCCCTTTGTAGGTCACTGTGGGGCTGACTGTGGCTGGGACCGGGGAGAGGTATGCAGGATGTGCCAGGTAAGTACTACCTGCGCCTCACTGGGCATAGGTGAGGGCAGCGTGGTTGTGGGGTGCCAAACAGGTTTAGGATAGGAGATTATCCCCAGTCTGAGGGGGAAACCATAAGTAAACAAAGATAGACATTCGGCCACCTATAATATTTTGGGAGAGGGTTGTTGAGACCAGCAGACCTGAACAAACTCAAATATGCCTGGCCCAGGGGAAGAGACTAGACCTGCAGGTAGGATGAGTACAAGCCAAGAGATGGAGGCATGAAACACTTCATGTGCACTGCAGGGAGGAGAGGACGACTAGAGCAGATTTCCAGGAGCCAGGAGCAGGCTTTAATGTATGGATGCTGTTTACACATCACCTCTCCTGTCCTACAAGTAGCATAGCCATTTTCGCCTTCCACGGTCATTGAGTATTACTGAGGGACCTCGGGGAGATTGAGGAAAGAGGCTCTGTCCTTGGCATTCTAAACCATGAACAACACTTGTAGCAGAGTTGGAGTCAGGGGACCAGATCAGTAGCAGCATATCCTACCCATCCCTGGCCAGTGTGACCTCAGAATGAACTCTCTTCGCCTAGAACAAGCTGTTTGAGAGCATCCAGGAAGGCAAATACGAGTTTCCTGACAAAGACTGGGCTCACATCTCCAACGAGGCCAAAGACCTCATCTCTAAGCTCCTGGTTCGAGATGCGAAGCAAAGACTCAGTGCTGCCCAAGTTCTGCAGCATCCATGGGTACAAGGGGTGAGTGACCACACACAGGATGGGTGGCATGAAACCTCTACTGGCCTACAGGAGGTGTCACAAGGAAGCTCTCACCTCACAGTGCGGCTTCCCCAAGCTGGGGACAGGTGGGACAGCAGCTCCAGACATCCTGTGGTAGAAGGAATGACTCCTGGCTCAGCCCCTTGATGTGCCATAGATTTGCCTCTCAACCTGGCCACCCGTTCCCACCAAACCCCTGGTGCCCTGTGAGGGTTTGACACATGGATCCCTCTGTTAGCAGAGGCGCCCATCCCAGGAAGCAGTCTGGAGTTGCCATTCAGGGTCTATGGTATAAAACATTATTATTAGCTAAGAGTCCCCAGGGGCAAGCAAGGTCTTACAGCTTATGTGACTGCATTAGAGTCATGTGATTCTCCTTGCAACTGAGAGTCCTAAAAGGCAAGTGGTGACATTTTCCATGAGTTCAGAAACCAAGTCCTCACTATAAAACTAAATCCTCCATGGTCAATCACAGGACTTGAACTTTTCCCTCCCTTTGTCCTTGGTCTGCCAGTCCCTTACCACCTCTGTCACCCTGCTGGAAGAGGGAAGCATTGCCTGCCCAAAGAGATGTCAGGATAGCTCAATAGCTAATTCCCATCCACACCATGTCAGGACCACGCAGTAGAGAGAGGAGTAAGGCCCAGGCCTGGAGAGAGGGAGACCTTGTAGAACAGTGAGATGGATGCTGGAGAAAGTGCTAGAGGGGGGCACAAAGGAGCAAGGCCTCTGCCTGACATGGGGTGGGAGAGTGGCAGGGAAATTGACCTTTGAACTGGCTCTTAGAAAGCATTAAGACTTTAACAGGAAAGGGGAGAGAGGACTTTCTGCAGAGGCACTTCTCTTACTCTGTCTTCATAAGGTCTGACCCTGCAGGAAGCATAACCAAGTCTCCTTGTTGGGCCAAGCACCTGCAGTAACATGCCCCTTCTGCTGGCCTGGGTGGGGGCAGCTCTTGGAAGTTGGGAGCAACATTACCCACAATCTATCCTTCCCATTCTAGCAAGCTCCAGAAAGGGGACTCCCCACGCCGCAAGTCCTTCAGAGGTAACGCTTCCATCTGCCTTCTCACCTTGGCCTTGACTTTCCCTCAGATCTCAGCCATGTGTGGGGCATGGGCCCATCTTCAGGCTCTGAGGCCCTCTCTACAAAGTTCTCTGGGCACTACCCCTCAATCCTATTGATCCCATAGATTCCCCTTTCTCAGCTTCATCTCAGCCCCTCTTTTCAGGAAAACCCCTGTTTCTACTCACTTGAGTGTGACTGAATCACCATTTGCATCCCAAAGTGGTCCTTATCTCTGGACCATCTTCACAGGAGGCTTCTGCTCCTAGCAAGGGAGAGGAGGGGTTCAGGGCCTCTGTAAGGCAGAAGGACAGATTGCCACATGTACTGTTAGGCACACAAGAATGATAATGGCCTCTGTGTCTTAAATACTTACCACATGTCCAGTGTGGTACTAAACACATTTGTGTGCAGTCATGTGTTGCTCAAAGACCGGGTCCAGCCTGAAAAACGCAGTGAGAGAAATGCCCAGACTTCAGACCCCAGCACTAAGAATAGAAAAGAGAAAAGAATACAATTTCATCATGTACAGTCAGTCATCAGAGATGGCACTGGTATATGTCAGCAACTGAGATGCCATGCAGCAAATGACTGTGCTGTTTCTTCACAACAAACTTAAGTTTTCCAGAATCCATTTTAGAGATGGAAAAGATAAGAGTCAGCGGGCTCAAGTTAACTTGTGCTAGGACACAGAGCAACTTTTTGTAAATCCCTACCAAGCTCTGCCCGTAGGGGTGGAGCTAGGCTGGGCAGGAACTCCCTTGAGAACTCAGCCTCATGCAAGTCCATATTCAGCATCCATGGTACTCTGAACCACTGCAGCTTTTAGGAGGAGCTACCCAAAAGGTTCTCTCTTCTTCACCCCAGGCTGCCTCGACCTGGCTGGCATTCCCACCCGGCTAAGCTGTTGCAGATGCTTGCACATGACAAACCCCCAGATAACTCAACAGGCCCAAAGTGTCTGGCTGATGCCCACCTGGGCTAGGCTCTAGGAGCACAGACAGAAGTAGCACAGGGCTGTCTGTACCAGAGCCCCTGTTTGTAGGGAAAAGGAGACAACTGCAGCCCCTAGCTTGGGAAGAGCCGGGGCAACGGTAGAGCCTGGAAGTGGGTGCTCTGACTGCCCTGCCCATGAGGCTCAAAGCCCATTCTCATCTTACTGGAACAAGGTTCTAAACCAGGCAAAGCTGCGTTGGAGAGAGCAGCATGGGCCAGGGAAATCTGCTGGGTTGTAGAACCCAGCAGTGGGTAGGTACATCCGAGCGCCTGCGCCTGCGTGGCTGATCTCAATCCTGCTGCCCTCTTCTCCGTGCCTTTCCCGGCCCCTACAGAAACAGCAGCACCATGGACTTGACTCTCTTCGCAGCTGAGGCCATTGCCCTAAACCGCCAGCTGTCTCAGCATGAGGAGAATGAACTGGCCGAGGAACAGGAGGCCCTAGCCGAGGGCCTCTGCTCTATGAAGCTGTCCCCTCCATCCAAATCTCGCCTGGCTCGAAGGCGAGCCCTGGCCCAGGCTGGCCGAAGCCGAGATGCAAACCCATGTTTGACACCGGCAGGGCTCTGAACCACTGCAGGCACTCCTTGTAGGCCTGTCCCAGCGGTGCCCCCTGAAAACCTGTAAGGTCAAAGTGTGAAGCAGGCAGAGGGACCTGCCCTGCAGCCCCTGCAGGCCTTTACCATCCACAAAGGCTCCCGGGTTCCCACCCATCCCCCATTTCCCTGGAGTCTTCAAAGGAGAAAGCTTTTTCCAAAGGGGTTGTCTTTGAAAAGGAAAGCAATCACTAGTCACTTTGCATAATCGCCTGCAGCAGGACCGTCTCTGCCGGGCTCCAAAGGCTCCCGATGTGCAGATCCCGGATCCAGCTTGCGGTGGGGGCTGCAGGGGCTGCAGCCTTCAGGGAGTCCGGCTGACAGAAGCTGTGGACATGCATGCCTCTTCCCTGCACTGTCACCTTCTTCTGGCGATCCTCCCACCTTCCTCTGTCCTACAGACGTCCTCTCTGCCTGTCCTCTCCCTGGCTGAGCAAAGCCATCCCCTCAATTCAGGAAGGGCAGGGAACCAGATCACTCTTCCGGTCTGTAGCACAGAGAAGCTCATAATCTTTCTTTGCCGTGACCGAAATGTATTCCTCATTTATCATCCTCTTCCATGTTTGGGATTGCTGCTAAAGTCAGTATTATTTCTTTTTAAAAATATGTTTGCTTATTTAAACCGTGTTCTTCCAGCAATCATAGAACTTCAAACTCACACTGCAAGCCCGTAGATATTCCCCACGCGGATATCCACGCACTTGGGTTTTAATCCTCTCCCCGACAGTCTCAACTGATTTTAAGCTGTTACTATGATGAAAACGTTAGAGACTGGTGTCTTTGCATCGTTGTCTGCCGCTGCTCCTCCACAAACCTAGGGTAGTCAGACTGCTGTGTCTGAGAGAAAGCCCTGTGCCCTGCTATGAGGAATGCTGTGCCCTCTGCCCCAGACATGAAGGCACAGCCACTGGAAAATAAGCTGTGGAGTCACGTAAAACAGATTTGCATATATGACATACAATATTAGTCAACCACAATCACCAAAATTCTCTCATAACTTGTGCTTGTTTTAATAAATAATTTAAAATTCTGCCTGTG
Organism: Mus caroli; assembly: GCF_978045245.1. Taxonomy (NCBI): domain Eukaryota; kingdom Metazoa; phylum Chordata; class Mammalia; order Rodentia; family Muridae; genus Mus; species Mus caroli. The sequence continues at coordinate 40,951,740 of NW_028227261.1, read as the reverse complement.
GCAGCCTTGGTGGTCCTTTTGTCAACTGCAGGCTTGAAGAGGAGGCAGACCTCCAAGATGTGAAGTTGCAGGAGGGATCCCCAAATATTTATCCACAAGGTGAGATTTGCTTTTGTTTATAGTTGAGGAAAGGAAATTTATCAGACACCATGTCTATAATAACTCTGCTTTTGAGAGGCTGTTTACCAAGAAGTTGAGGTGGGGTCAGTAGCCATCACATAGCAGGTTTCAAAAGGAACTGTAATAGAGGACCCAGTACCCACCCCCACAGAAGGCCATATTTCCATGTCTAAAGCATTACTATGCCTTTATTGCAGACCTGATGTATGTCCAGAACTGCACTTATCCTACCAAAATAGATGACAAAAAGAAATGGTGCTTTCCACTGGTACCCAGACTAGAAGGAGCTGGGTGGGAAAGGCCTTTGTAACTTCCCAAGGTGTCAAGAGGGAATCTGGTATCAGGGCTCAGGTCATGGGCTACCAGTTCTCCTGTAGTATGAATGTCTGCATATTTGGGTGGCATCGATGATGGTTTTCCCTTTGCATCTCTTCATCCACCTGAGGTGAGAGCAGCTGGAAAAGCAGATTTGCAGAATGGCCCAAAGGCTCCCTCCCAGCCCCTGGACATCCAGAACTAGGAAATGAATTCTGTCTGTGGACTTCAGCACTGGCCTGGTCAGTCCTCCAAGTCCCCGATCTTGCTACAGCCCAAGACCCCAGGCTCTCATCCTACTTACCTTTGCTCAAGCTGTGCCCTCCCACCCACCTCCTCACACTGGTCCCACTCCCTCGGAAAGCTGTTCACAATGATACAGTGCAGCTTTGGTTTTGCTAACAGTTGTACATTTATAAAGTAGCAGGTCCATTCTAAGTAGTTTCGTTTGCACAGCTGTTCTATGGGCACATGCTATTATTTTATCCACTGGACATGAAAGACAGGCAGACAAAGGAAAAGGTGGCCCAGAGCTGGATAGCTAGGAATGAATGGTGGGACTTGAGTTCCTCCCACTGAGGTTTGCAACCCAGAGCCTTGCTGCTTTGGTTCAAGTCCCAGCTCAGCCACTCATGGGCTTTGTTTTCCAGACAAATTGCTTACACATCCATCTCTTAGCAACTCTCAATGAGCATAGCGGTTGGTGTTTAGCACACAAGTGATGAAGGTGAAGGGTCGTGCTGACCTAGGAGCATCCAACAGGTAGTCCATTATATTTGGTTATCTTGCTGTGCTTACCTTGTCTCCTGGGTGGATTAATAAAACTATGACACCAAGCTTGGAAATACGCTGCCCCTTCCCTTCCCCAGGGAGTCCTCTGAGAGCCCCTGTATGGTATGTAGATTGATCTGACTGAGATGTCAGGTCTCTGGCTCCTTATTTTGATTGGCTACTCTGCCCACCATTCTGTCCTGGGGTCCCTGTCAGAGGGCCAGCCATGGTGCCAGGGAACAGTCTGCTATTGGAAGCTAGAGGTTCTGGGTTCTAGTTCTGCCTGTACCACCATTCACTGGGGTGTCCGAATGTTCTAGCTCTCTAGCTCTCCATGTATAGTGGATGCTCAGAGGGAGCTCTGCGATGTGGGGCATTGAAATTTGGGATGGATGGTAAAGGCCAGTTTTCTAGTCCCCAGGATCCCACTGGGCTGTAGTCTTCAGGGAGCCAGCTTCAAGGAGCTGACAGAGGCAAATGAGACTTGTGTCTCTGCTATCAACTTCCTCTGGCAGTCTTTCCATCTTGGAAGGAGAACTGGTTCCAGCCACCGAAAGTCTCTCAGACCTCATTTCTCAAATCTTGCTAGAGGCCATTGGTCTAGCTTCAGTACTAGTTTCCACTGGACCCTGGGAGCTCTGGCCATGGCTGACCAAGTTCGTGGGCTTCCTCATGTCCACCTTGAACTCTGGGGCCTCTTCTCCCTCCTGGTCCACTGCCCCTTGCCAGACCCAGCTCCACAGCCAGCTTACATTGGTCTCATGCCAACTACTCCAGCAGCTTCAGGTCTGGAGAGACCCTAGGAGCAAGGTCCCCAGAAGGCTGACATTCTTGTTTCCATGGTAGCAGTTGCCTTGGAAGCTGCTTCCCCGACTTCAGCTTCTGAACCATCCAAGAAAACTGCCCATCCCCCAGGGGACCAGTGAATTAATCACACTCTGTTCCAGGGTTCTCACCCATCATGGGAAATAAATAGAACCAAACTAAGCTGGGGCTCATCAACCACTCTCCCTCCACACACTCAACCCACACTTGGACTTGGCATTTCTGAGAAAGAAAGGGCATAGACAGACACCTTCCACAGTCAGACACTCATCATAGGCAGACATCTCTGTAGGCAGACACCCTCTCAGCCTTTGCCTCACTGGGAGACAAGAGATTCTATGGTGGGTCCAAGTATGTGCCACGTCTCAGTGGTGCTCTGAGTCCTATGACTCCAGGAGAACCCAGGTTCCCATGAGAAGGACTCTGGTACTTGGAAGGGCTAAGAACTCCTGGAACTTAGGCTGCTGCAACTCACTGTCTCCCACAGACTGCTTCGTTGAACTCATCTCTGACTGCAAGCAGATCACTCAGGGATCAACATGTATTTCCTCAAAGGTTGTCTAGCCTACACTGAAAGAAGAGTGGGAGAGAAGGCAGTTAATGTGTATGTGTGGGTGCATGTGCATATGTGTGTGCATGCATGGAGAGGCCAGACGTCAAGTTCAGGTGTTCAGGAGCCATTCATCCTGGGGTTTTGTTTTGTTTCTGAAAGAAAAAAATTTTTTCATGGGGACCTGAGACTTACTGATTCAGATACATCAGCTGGCCAGTGAACCTCAGGGACTTGTCTGTGCCCTCCACAGCAATGCAATTATTAGTGCATGTTGCCATGCCCAGCTTTTAGTGTTTGTTCTGGGAATCAAACGGAAGTCCTCATGCTTGCACATCAAGAGCTTTACTGACTGAGCTATCTCCCCAGTGCCACTACAGTGCCAAACAGAACATCTAAATTTGAATTTGGACACTGGGTTTTAAAGATGGGAATGTTCTTGAATCTGGCTTGAGGTACAGTTCCTAGGAGAGGTGCCTGATGTAAGACAGAGCAAGTGGTGAAGGCCAGCCCAGCCCCAGGGCATCTGTCTTGATGACAGTGTGGAAGAGCCACTCTTGGCCTTGGACTTTGAGTGCTGGCTCTACTAACCCCTAGTAATGCCAACACTTAAGGGTGAGTGGGAGGCAAGGCATTGTGAAAGACTCATGAGCGAACATGGATTCATGGCCATTTATTTTGACAAGCTGGTGACAAATTAGAGGAAAACTCTGGCCTTATCCTGGGAATGTGGAGATGATGGTGGAAGGCTTGGCTTTAGAGGCTCCATCTGTATGGGACCTGAGGGGCCATCCAAGCTCTGTGATCCTACAGCTGAGGCTCCCATCAGGCCCTTGGGACCTGTTTAGCCCCTCCCCCACACTGTAAAGCAAGAGAAGACTATTGGTAGAGATGTTGCTTACATGATGCCCTCTTCCCTGATGACTTAAGGTGGAGACGTAGGGCCAAGCCCAGAGCTCCATCCTATGCTTTATCCAGAAGCTTCAGCCAGGTCTCTGTAGCATAGCATTCTGCAGAGTGTGAGGCTGGTAAGCCATGCAACTGGGAGGGGGTGGGGAAAGGGGAGGAGCTGTGAGGTCTAGACTTGTCCAAACCCAGAAAAATTTCATCCTGAGACCAGCGGATGCAGGACTGTTTCATCCCTGCTCTGGACCTGCCTGACCTCCACGCAACCCCCATCTCTGCCACCCTTGAGGTAGTCATGAAGCCTGGTAGCCAGGCTCCAGGTTAAACTTCCTCTCACCTCATAGGGACTTGTCTAGGAAGCACCTGGAATTCCTCTTCATGCAAATGAAGCATTCTCCAGCACCTCGGCCCCAGCCAATGATGTACATTCGTCCCCAAACCCCCTACCCACTCCCTAAGGTTTATATAGCCCTTATCCCCACCCCCAATAAAGAGTTGTTTCGCTGAAAGTTGTCTCTGGAGAAGGCGTTAACCCCAACCAAGATCCTGCCTAACCCATCAGCCCCAGTTAAACTTCACTCCTGCCCGTCCCACTGCATGGATACCCAGAGGGGAAAAACAGACCAGGATCCACAGCAGAGTTCACAGTATCCAAAGGAAGCAGAACAAAGAAGAGGAGGGAGCCCTTCAGGTGGGATGGCAGAACAGCCCAGGCATGGTCAAGAAGGCTGCGCAGGGATGGCTGCCCATGTAGGTCTTGAGGGACAAGGAGAGGTTTACTAAACAGCAAGCACCAGGTAAATGCTCAGCAGGGAGAAGGAAAGAAGAGCTTGAGGAGGGAGAAGCAGTGGAGGGAAGGGATTGTGAGGCTGGTGGAGACCAAAGGCCTGGTAATAGAAATGAGCAATGGAAGGGAGGCCTGGGGATTCAGTGCAGGGTAATGTGACTTTGAGAAGTGTCCCCAGGTTAGAGCAGGGAACAGGTCTGTGCTGGAGGACTGGAAATACCCTGATCCATATAGATTCAGGGAATGCAATTATTGAGGGTTGGAGCTAGGCTCTAGGAAAGAGGGGTAGGAATCAGGACTGGACTTGTTTGTGCTACCACTGCTCAGGCTCAGTTGGGTTGGTCCTCCAAACAGGATGACCATGTCAGCCAGACTGGGTAGAGGTCCTCAAGCTAAAAGGTCCCTACCGTGTCCCAGTTTCATGACACTTCTTGCCCAGTCCCTCTGTCCAACCCTACCCTACCCAACTGGCTCTTCCCAGCCAGGAATTGCCAGGGTTTAGCCTTTCCTCCTACTAGAAGCTTAAATGGGGTGGTACCAATGCCTACCTGAGATAAATGGGATTTCTTAAGATCAAGGCTTAGGTTAAGAGCTCTCAGCCTTACCTAGGCCCAGCAGCTGACAGAATAGTTGGAGAAGCATGGGAGGCACAGGGAAGAGTAGACCTGGAGGACTACCCCTCCTTCCATGTTTCCAAGCAGGGCCTCAGGTGCACCGCTACACCAAGGGGCAGAGACCAGCAGGGTCAGTCTTGAGCATGTGACTAGGGAGTCTCCTCACATCCTTACCCTCTGAGCCCCATATGAAGCCATAAGCCCAGCCTTCCTGCTCAGGAACCAACAGTGGAACCTAGGCTACCTGCCCACTGGACCCTGGGGATGCAAACGGAAGCTCATATTGCAGGCTCATGAATAACTCATCACCTGCTTGCTGCCTGTACCTCGAGAAACCTGTTTCCTAGGCCTGCCCCTGACCCCGCCTTGCATTTCTTTAAACTTTAATAGGCCCAGGCTCCAAGGCAACTGAGCAGGGTGGACAGAGCTGGCAAAGTTGAGCAAGAGAACTTGGGCCCAGCTCCCTGAGATCCTAGGTGACAGCTGACAGAGGAGGACCCCATGGGGCAGACCCACGTCACTAGAACCCTGGCCAAAGTGGAAATGTGGCCAGGCAGGAACCCCCAAAGTGGTCTCTGGCTGCAGAGCCCTTCACAAAAGGAAGAGTAAACTGGGGTGTTGAGGTCAAGCTAGGCCTCCGGGCCCCTGGAAAACTGTGGGATAAGGTTGCAGATAAATCCCAGGCCCAAACTGGCCTAAAAACTTACAACCCAGAAGTTTCCACCCTGGGTGTGGCGTCTCAACAAGGAAGCGTCCATCCAAGAAGTCCAAGACTCCCAGGAGGCCTGGAAGCAGCGCCCTGGGGTAGACCTGCATGGACATCCCCATCAGCACCAGAGACTTCCGCTGCCTGCAGCTGGCCTGTGTGGCCCTCGGCCTGGTGGCCGGCAGCATCATCATCGGTGTCTCCGTGTCCAAGGCTGCCGCTGCTGTGGGTGGTATCTTCCTTGGTGCTGCTGGGCTTGGTGAGCAGACACAAGCTGAGGCAGAGGGAGGGGATTTTTCTGGGAAGCAGAGGTCTGGTGAGGTGAATAAGAGGTGAAGGGCTTGGCTGGTCAGTGGTTGGAGAGAATGAAAACCTAAGAAGTTATCAACAGTGCAGTCTTGGCATGCAGGAAGGAGAGCTGGCTGTGGGCTGGTTGAGTGAGTGTGCTGGGAGGGCAAGGGAAGACGGGTTGGTGTCCAACACCTTTACCTGGTGGGATCTTGTGTTTGTAGTAGGATTCATCAACCTAGATGGAGTAGAGTGATAGAGGCCTGTAAAATGAGACAGCTCAGACAAAAGACTCTCCTCCATTGAGTCAACAGCAAGCAGTTGTCTATCTGTCTGTCTGTCTGTCCTGGTCAGGCCCATTGATGTAGAATGCCATCTCTCACCCTACGTCCCTGTCCCAGGAGAGCCTGAAGCTCCATATCTTTAAACACTGAATGCCAGGAGCATTCAATCTGGGAGGACAGCAGGGCAGGTCCCCACCCTGTGGCTTCCTGACCATCAGGTCTGAGTGGAGAGGAGCAGCAGTGGAGCCTAGAAGGCCACACTAGAGGTCTTGGGAGAGGAGAGAGCTGGAGATGGAAGGGGAGGGGGCAGTGGGATTGGTGTTACCTGGCCCAGTTCTAGCCAAGGATGGTGAGTGACCAATTCTGCTCTTTACCCGAGCAGAGCCAAGAGCCTGCAGACCTGTGGCCTGCATAGCATGTAGCTCCTTCCCCAGATAGGTACTGAATCCTCAGCCAGAGCTGAGTGCTGGGGACACGGACACACACACACCTCCCATTTGCACCCCCACAGTCCCTGATCCTTTGTTTCTGTGCCTCCTACATCACCTTCATAAACAAACCACCCACCCCTACCTCCTACATCTCACACCAATCAGGCCTTCCCCATCACAGCATCCTCTGTTTCCCTCCTCAGGGCTCCTCATCTTCGCCTACCCCTTCCTGAAGGCTCGGTTCAACCTGGACCACATCCTACCTGCCATAGGTGAGCATTTCCTCCCCCACAAACCCTTTGTGTACAAACCTGTGAGTGACTGTCAGTGAGCATGCCCATATGTGAGACTGTTCCTGGATGTGTGTGTGTGTGTGTGTGTGTGTGTGTGTTGTATGCCAGTGTCACCATGGCTACAGAGTAGCAGAATCCAGCAGCTGCCTGAGCAGACATGGCTAAACCTCAGGAATCAGTCTCCCTTAAGAGTCTTTTTGCTTCCCAAAGTCTCCAAGCTCTACAGATGACACTCTCATCCCCAGCCCAATAAATACCCTCTTCTGCCTTGGGTCCCACAACCTCTTAATAGTTCCCACCTGACTTCCACAGCCTGCACCCAAACTCCCAACACCCTCAGTCCTATGCAGCTTCACATACACCTACTTCCCTCCTTAACAACCTACCACCTCTGGCCAGGTGTGGTAGCGCACACCTTTAATCTCAGCATTAAGAAGGCAGAGAAAAGCAGATCTCTGAGTTCAAGGCCAGCCTGGTCTCCAGAGCAAGTTCCAGGCCAGCCTGGTTTACATAGTAGATGCCAAGACCACTAAGGCTACACAGAGAAACCCTGTCTCAAAAACAAAACAAAAATCACTACCACTTTTTCAAGGATTTGTTTCTTCTGCCCTTCCCCAAGTCAGCCTAGATAATGTGACCTAGAGGCGCACGGGAGAGCAGAGACAACCACCCACCCGTGGAGATTAGACAGCAGGAAGAACTTCATTTCTCAAGCTAGGCTTGATTTGGGAATAACCCAGTTGATGGGAATTTGGGGTGCTCTCACCCTGCAGGAAACCCGAGAATCCATCCTAACTCAGGACCAGACCATGGGGAGGGAAGATCTAGCAACAACAGCAATAAAGAAGGTAAGTGCCTGACGTTCTGAACGCCATCTTTTGTCTCTGCTATCTGACAGAGCAGCTCTGTAGGTCCTGGGAGGAGCCCCGAAGGTCATAGGCAGGGAGGGGTCCCCAACCAAGCGAAGCAGTGATGTTGAGTCAGCTTCCATCCGTGCAAGCCCTTCTCATTTGTCTTTAGGGTTTCCCTGTCCTGCCAAGCTTGGACTGGGGGCCTCCTGCTTCCTCTTCCCTTACCCACTGGGCCTCATGCCCTGGTTACTGTCCACTCTCCTCCTGGTGCTGAAATGTGGCTCTTGGAAATAATACCTGAAACGAGGCATCTTCTCCCTTCCTGGCCCTGTTCTCCACACTGGGAAACCCAGGGAGGAGTGTCTCCAAGGCAACCCAACCCCATATGTAGATATGTCCTTCTCCTAGAGCTTACTGAGCAGAAGAGTCCATTCCAGATGCTGCCCCAACCATTTTACCTGGATTAACAGCTTGGCTCTCACAAACCGCATGCTGGGAAGTACTACAATAAACTTCATTTTTTTTTGTTTTTTTTTTTAATGGGGTAACTGAGGCACAGAAAGATCACATGACACATCTGAGATCACCTCTGGGAGGCAGTGGGACCAGGGCTGAAGCAGCAGCTCCCGAGTCTGCTCCTCCCACTGTACCCCAGCTCTGCCTGGAGCATCCTGATCCCTGCTCTCTTGGGCTTTCTGATCTGACATCTCAGTAGGGGTCTGTACTCAGGCATCCCTATCTTGCTGTCTCTTCCAGGAGCCCGCAGCGGCCTGTCCACAGTGACCAGAACCCTGGAGAAGCTGAAGCCTGGAGGCCGGGGAACTGAGGAGGGCTAAGCACCCTTCCCACTCCCCACACTCCAGTCTCAGGGCCCTCTTTCAAGCTGGACGATGTGGAGATGAGCCCTGGGAATGCTGGGCCTACCTTCTCTTCCGGTGATGCTCTCCCTAACAGATTCCTTCACTCCTGGAATCATAGAAAGACCCACAGGACCCCTTTTCCCTGGCCTCATTGTTCTGGACAACACCTCAACTTTGTTCCTTCATTGATCCCTTATTGGAATTTGATCAAGGGCCTTGACTAGAGTCAGAGATGGTTGTTTTATCCTGGCCATAGAAGCTGAACACAGGAACCATATATAGGGGTCCTGGCTGAGGCTGTCATGTCTATGTCAGGAGCAGAGATGGCCACTGACAAGGTAACTTTCCAGATAAGTCCAATGCTGGCACAGTTGCTATTGAACTTCTTCACTCAAGGCTGTGAAGCACCTGGATCCACATAGCCCTCCCAATACCCCATCTCCTATTCTTCCCAATCCTCTTTGCAAGAAGAAGGTCCCTTGTCGTCTCTAGAAGGCTAGCTCAGAATCCCATAGCTACATGGCTCCCATGTCCTGTTCTAGCAGCCTGTGACCCCACCCCATCCCCTCTCAGAACCTCCAGGAAGGCTTGAATTATTTTTCACAAAGACATTTGTGTTTGTTTTAAGACAGGATCTCATAGCCTAAGCTTATCTTATGTGTTCAATGATGCCTAGCTAAAGTTAGCAATTTTATGTGTTCTCTGTTCTGTGTACTGAACCTAGGGTCTTGTACACACTAGGCAATCACTCTACTCAGCTCTATCCCTAGCTCTCACAAAAACAATTCTCAAGCCTACCTAAATATGATGAATGATGCATTTCCCCCCTAATCCCTAGCACAAGCTAGGGCACATAGTGGCTGCTCAGCAAATGCTAGTGGCTTAAATTAGGTTAAAAAAAAACACCCACTAGGCTTTCCTGGGAAGGTACATTCTGGCCTCTCCACAGCAAGGTTTCAGGTAGGGAGGTTCAGGTGCACATGCCCAGGCAGAAGGCTGCCACGGCCTCCATGCCTTTAGCTCCAGGAACAGCAATATTGTCTGATCTCCACAGACATCCTCCTTGTCTTGCTTTGAGAAAACAAACTGGAAACAGTCTTATTCCTACAGGACAGATGCAAATGACTCTTCTCAGAAGCCTTCTCTGACATTGCCCCAGTAGTTCCAAGGGGAGCTGATCACTGAGTGGCTGTGGTCTGTTTCTCTTTGTTAAGCATGAGAGCAGAAAGCCAGGCTTTGGGAAACAGGCGACATGGGAGAGCCCATCTTGAGCAGATGAGAAAGCTGAGATATCTCAGGATAAAGGACTCATTAGGTGCCCAGAAAAAGTCATGGAGACAAGCTCTGCCTCCAGGTCTCCCGTCTGCATAGCCACAGAGCTCAGCTCCCTGCCAGCAATGGACTAACATCCACAAGGGGTGATTTTTCACCAATGCTGGTCAGCTGTAGAGACTGGTTCCTCCAGCTTTCTCCCCACTTTTGCCTGTTCCTCTTCACTTGTCTCTTCCTCCTCCTCAGCACCATCGCCACCCACCCCTTCCCTGATAGACAAGGAACACCTCTTCCTCCTATTTGTCTTCACTCTTGACCTCTGTGCTTCAAAGAAATGCCCAAAGGCAGATGATGGGAATAACAGATAATAGGATAATATCCTAAGCCAGTGGATAAGGTGGCTCCTGTCTATTTGACCCTCCCAGGCATGATAGCCCTAAAATAGGATACAATAAGCCTGATACCTGAGAGGCCAGGCATAAAGAAGTATTTGTGACCATTAAGGAATAAATTAAAATATAGTCACAGGAAAAAAAGCAAGAGCTACATTCATTGGAGAAGCTGGCAGAGTCTTGAGGTGAGTGGGAGTTCTGGAGGCCTTCCCCTACCACCCCCCTCTTTTCCCTGCTGTGGGCTTTCTGAAGCCATTCCTCCAGCGCACGTGGATCTTTAGATACAGCCTCCCCAGTGGCCCCTGTGAGGCACACCTTTTCTCATGGTCCTTTTGGAGAAGAGAGGAGGTGGGCCAAGCTTGCAGTAGTTTATGTAGTTCTTGGTTAGTACTTGAGCAACAACAGAACGCTCCAGTGGTCCTAATGGATATAGGAGTGGACAGTGGGAAGGGGATCTCTTTCAGGAGTCTACTCAGAAAGTACTACTAGAAGTCCTCTTTCTAGAAGTCCCAACACCTGGGCCCTGGGCCATAACTGAGCCGGTCCAGAGAACACAGCAGTAAACCAAAGCTGGGTGATGCTTGATCTAGGTAGCCCCCTGGAGTCACACCCTCACTGGATCTCTCTGTAGGAGAATGGCTCACTAAGGAAGTAGAAATGAGACTCTCATCTTAGTTCAGGCCTCCAGGGGCAAAGCAAGAAGCTGGGAGCCTTGGGCTGACAGCTGTGACAGATCATCACTGGCCCATCCTCTGTAGACACATCAGGTGGATTTGTGAATGGATGAATGAAGGGACAGTGGGCAGAGATGTCCTCCAGCCACACTCTTCCATGTCCATCTAGGCCTCTGCAATAAAATCCAGTGTAAGCTGCCTCTAGACATCCATTTCCTGCCTTTAGGGGCATGTGGCCACGCCCCTTTCTAGAGTGCTGGGCCATGGCTAATTAGGGGAGTAGTGCTGAAACCAACAACAAAGTTTCACCTCTGGGAAAACTCTGCCGCCCCCTCCCTCGTACTAGGGCTGCAGAAATGCTAGAGAATGCAGGCAGGGGCGTCCTGAAAGGAGCTGCACTGTTTCCACGCAGGGTGGGGAAAAACTACAGCCTAGACAGCGTGGGCGGTGGGGAATTAGTTGCTCCGGTGCTCACAACCCACGAACTCAAAGGAGCGAAGGCGAGAAGGGCGTGTGCGAGGCTTCTGGGCTGGAGGCAACTGGTGGGAGCCCGACGAGATTGGCCGCCCACACTGGGAAGGGGCTCCGCCCGCAGCGCAAGGTTGCTGTAGACCACAGCCAGGCTCTGCTGACCCAGCCCGCGCCGCTGCCTCCCACTCACCGCCGATGCTGCCACGGTCTCCACTGAAGCCGCTGAGAGTCGACAGAGAGGAACTGACCGCTCATCTCCCTTCTCCCGGATCCCCTACCCGCGGTGGGTCGTTTGGCTGATCCAGCTCTCCCAGGCGAGGCACGGATCCCGCGCCTTGAGCTGGACCAACCCCTCTAACACCAGGACACCTGGACTCCCCTCAGGGGCCAGCAGGGTCACTGCAGGGAAGTGTCCACACTCTCAGGCAAGTGAAGTTGCAGAAAATGGGGGAAGAGGGTGCTAATGAGTGGGCAAGGACTCTGGGAGGGTTGCTGAAGGAAAGGGGGAGATGCTTATCCTGCTCTGAACTCCGAGAGATGGGAAGGTACCAGACAAGGGGCCAGGGACCTCTGGTCTTGAGAAAACAAGTTTAAAAGAGAAAGGAGGATAAGAGAACAGGAGACAGATTGGCTGCCATGACTCCCCTACTCTGCCCTGGTCCTTGCTGCTCTTAACAGTTGAATCTACCCTATAGCTTCCCTTGCTTTCTCCAATGCCCAACGCTGAGAGAAGCTGGCAGATAGCAACTCCAAAGCTGAGAGACAAGTGAAGCCCGGAAGGCAGCCTTCCCTGGCTTCTCCCAGCAGTGTTCCCTTTCCATTTGTGTCGCTAATAGTCATGGAGCACTGAGAAGAGACAGGTACCTCGATGGGCCTACAGTCCTGGACACAGGAAGCCCTGTGACTAGGGGACCCTGAGCTGAGTGGCACACCGTCTGCACAGGAAGGCAGAGCTGGGGGAGCTAGCTGAGGACAGAGCTGACTTGGAGACCTCCTGGTGAGCTCAGCCCCAGCAGAGGAGAGTCAAGGGGGCTTCCTGGAGGAGTCTGGGCTCAGGGAGCAGCAGAGGGTCCAGGACGGTTTTAACAATGAGAAATTGGGGATGAACAAGGTGAATTACTGGGAGAAGAGAAAAAAGGATGGTCTGCAGATCCCGTGGCAGGGATCTAAGAGGTCCCAAGAGGGGTCTCAGGTGTATGGCAGGGAGCCTGAGGGTGAAAGAGGGACCAGGGCCAAGCTTGGGTCCTGAGTTTGCAACCTTTGTGGAAACAGTAAAGAAATCTACATCAAGAGGCAGTGTTCCCAGGAAGTATGGCTCAGGTGGCTTCAAAAGCAGAAAGTAAATGCTAAACAATGTTCACTAAGCTCAGTGACAAGGGGTCACCGGTGACATTGATGGATAGAGAGGCAGGAACATGATGGGACAGAAACCAGACTAGCGTGGCCCTTGTAGGCCATGTATTCAAGAAGGGAAGAGACCGCTAGCTCAAAACCATGACTGGCTTGGGTTGAAGATGAGACAGGCAACAGTTCCCAGGAGGAGGTATGGCCCATTGAGACTCGCACTCAGGACTGGAAGGGGAGTTGCGACCGTGCAGTTGCGGGCATGCAGTGGGCTGGTGATGTCCAGTAAGGTTTCTTTTTATCTCCCAGGCTTAAGAGTTTGGGTGAAGACTTGAGAAGGCAGGAAGCTGGACTGCAGCAGGGTTGAGCTTCACCGGTCAGCACTGGCAGGATAGAGAGATGAGACAAAAATCACAAAAGAAGCTAACGTAAGGGCTGGTGAGATGGCTCAGTGGGTAAGAGCACCCGACTGCTCTTCCGAAGGTCCAGAGTTCAAATCCCAGCAACCACATGGTGGCTCACAACCATCCGTAACGAGATCTGGCGCCCTCTTCTGGAGTGTCTGAAGACAGCTACAGTGTACTTACATATAATAAATAAACCTTTAAAAAAAAAAAAAAAGAAAACCTAAATCATATAGTTGTAAAAAAAAAAAAAAAAAAGAAGAAGAAGAAGCTAACGTAAACTCAGTGTGGATCAAGGTGGACAGAGAAAGGATCAGAGGCATGAGGACCATGGGGACCGGCTCTAGGGGTTGTATGCCACCAAAGAACAGCTACAGCGAGGGGCAGTGTGCAATCCTGGAGCTACAATGGCTTAGGTACAGACTTGGGCGACACAGCCCAGACTTTAGGCTGGGCCTCGCCGTGTATTACCACCAGGTTGTGACCTTGGATAATTAATATAACCTGAATCTGTGTTTTCTCGTTTGTCTAAAAGGGATGGCGATATGTTTACTTCTTAGGATTGTCGTAGGATTAAATGAATTAATGTATATAAAGGGTTTACATCATTGTCCATTTTCTAATGTTATAGCAAAACCTAAGACCGGGGGAACTTACAGTAACTTGCACTATTCTGGAGACTGTGAAGTCTAAGAGAAGAGGGCTGGCCTATATTCCCTAACTTTTTTTTTTTTTTTGAGACAGAATCTCACTATGTGTGTGTGTGTGTGTGTGTGTGTGTGTGTGTGTGTGTGTGTGTGTATGTGTGGCCTCTGCCAAGTACTGGAATTAAAGGTATATGCTACCTTGCTCAGCTCCTAATCACTTGTTTTTAAAGATATTTATTTATTTTATGCATATATGAGTACAATGTAGCTGCCTACATTGTACACTAGATGAGGGCATTGGATCCCATTACAGATGGTTGTGAGCGATCATGTGGTTGCTGGGAATTGAACTCAGGACCTCTGGAAGGACAGTTGGTGCTCTTAACCACTGAGTCATCTCTCCAGCCCTCCTAATTACTTTTTAAAAGTGATTGGCCTTACATTCAGGCCCTACCACTAAGAAATCTGATTTCATCATGATTTTGGGAGAGACGAGCCATATTTGAACCATAACAGCTTGGAACATCATTGGGCACACAGTAGGTGCTGTCATAGAGTCTCTACTGTGATGGAAGTAAGGGGATAGTGGAGAACGTGATATAAGGCCTCTCCAAGGTGGGCTGGTCCAGGGTGATGCCAAGGAAGATGAAGTCCTGAAGGTCACCATGGGAGCAGGGCAGCTGAAATGGGGTGAAGGAACTGGGCAATGGAGACAAGATGTCAAAGAACTAAGGGAGCACGGGCCAGGAGGACTGCAGGACCTCAGCAAGCTAGGATGGGGAGGAGGGATTAGTGGGGCTAGACACCAAGCCTCAGAAGGAACTAAAGGAAGGACAGCCCCACTCCAGCTGTCTAAAGTCCCCACCAACCATCCCTCCTATTGCTCCAGGTAGCTGAGTTTTCTGTTGTGGAGGCAGAGGTCTAGACTAAGTCTGCCCGTGCATGTCCCCTGGCTAGGGACCAGGAACACATCTGAGAGCATCAGGAAGAACTGAGAGGAAATAAAAGAACCACTGTTACCTGCATGGATACGAAGGTTGGCCTAACGGTCCCAGGGATGTGACTGATGCAGAGTCCTTTCTCCCTTGGGCCATCTACTGTGCTACAACGAGAGCCTCTGAAGTCTGTTGGAGACCTTTTAAATGGGACTCCTACCTTCCAGGCAGGTGTGTGACAGTGAAATGGCCCATGATGGGGTCTGGAACTGCTTGCTGGATAGAGGCATGAAGACCACTGTAAGCAGGAAGGCATCGTGGGAGCATCTGAATCAGAACCCCCCCTCACCCCATGACCTCTCCTGGGTCATTGTTCTCAGGCCCCTCACTCACCCTCCACCACCACCAAGCAGGAGGTGTCTAGAGACACAACTGCTACGTAGAAGCTCATCTCCATCAGATGGGAATATGTCAGCCCGTGTCTGCAGTTCTGCATGCAATGCAGCAGTGTCTGGGGTATGTTTGGTCCATGAGTGTGCATGTAATGAGTGAAGGTGGTGGGTGTCACACACTGGGAGATGGGATGACAGAGCCCAGGAATCACAGACTAGAAAGCCAGGCCTTCCAAACTTCCTCCTCCTCAAGCATTATTTCTAGGTGTGTGTGTGTGTGTGTGTGTGTGTGTGTGTGTGTGTTTGCATATGTCAGAGGGTGGGAAAACTTCTAGCCATTAACTGAGAAGAGATGATGGTGTCTCTCTGGACCCTGGGGAGGCAGAATCCATTTGGCAAGAGCTGAGAACTTTCAGTGTAATGAATAAGCCCCAGCAGGCAATGAGTAACAGCAATGGGGGAGGTTCCCTGAGGAGGGGTGGAGTTGAGGATAAAGTGAGCATTAGTCTGGGCTTCCAGAGGAGAGGCCTTGCCCAAACTGTAGAGACTAAGAAAAAAAGAGTTCCCGCTCAAGGGACAACAAGGGCTTTGACTGAGCAAAAAGACTGGTGGGAGACAGGGCAGAGCCAGTGGCTAATATCTTTGTCAACGTCCTGAGGCTTTTACCCAGAGGATCTTAGAACAGGAGCCAGGGCTGGAGACCCAGCAGCCTCTGCCAGCAGGCAATTGCGCATATTCAACACAGAAGTCCCAGAGCCATGGCCGGAGATAGGCTCACATAGGGGCTTCAGGCAGAAACTTCCCCTCAAGGAGCTAGCTCTTAGCTCCACCTACTGATGACCACCCCAGGTACTAATGGTTACCTGGGTAATTACAATCAATGGCTGCAGTCTTGTTTTGTTTTATTTTGTTTTTGTGTTTTTGTTTTTGTTTTTGAGTCAGAGTTTCTTGGTATAGTCGTATATTCTTGGCTGTCCTGGAACTCATTCTGTGGACCAGACTGGCCTTGAACTCAAGAGATCTGCCTACCTTCTAAGTGCTGATACCGAAGGTGTGTGCCACCACCACATGGCTCAGCTATAGACTTTTTTAAAAGTGTGTGTGTGTGTGTGTGTGTGTGTGTGTAGTATCTGAGGAAGATAGCATTTTCTTTGAACTAAGTGCTAACACGTGTACACAGAATCAGAACTCAAGAGCAACAGTGACTTCTTAGGGTATAGCTTAATTCAACCCAAAGCAAAGAATTTGCAGAAATGATTAAGTACAGTCATGTTACTGGTCGATGGGTTTCTTTTATGATACCCGTGATGTTTTAGTAGGAGCTTCTAAACAGGCACCTATTTTTATCTTCACAAACCTCAGGAAGTTAAGCATGGGGCATCAAGTTGACAAGAGACCTCAGTTCAGAGATAACCATCACTGGTCCTATCCCTCTTTTTATGTTCAGACAGCTCAGGGCCAGGTCCTGAGGAGAGGTCCCAGCTCTTTCAAGTTGTCTGTCAGTTCAAAACCCAAACCTGATTACTTCCCAACCCCAAGTTCCTTCCCCAAACTGCTTCTACACCAGATTCCCAGCCGGAGATCACAAGGCCTTCCTGGCCAGAGGCAGGCCGGCAGGGAGAGGGGACTGTTTAGCCAGGATCATGGGTAGCAGACATCAGTGATCAGCACCTGTCTGTGCTGGGAAAGGTTTGGCAAGAGTCTCCCTCCATGACCTTTCTCATTCCAAGCCTCAATTTCTCCGCCATAGGCAGCTTAGAAATTTAGCATCACCATGTTTAAAAGAAAAAAAAAAAAAAAAAAAACTAAGGATCTGGCTCAGCTGTAGAGCACATGACTTCCACACTTGAGGCCCTGGGCTTAATTGCCAACATGGACCCTGGGCTAGGTTATCTTCATGGACCAGACAACTTGGAGGAGTCACTAAAGCAAAGTTCTTTTAGTCCACACAATTCACTCTTCAGAGCTCTGTGCTGGGCTTGAGGGCTTTAGCTGGGATGAGACAGAAAGGGCCAGGAGGATTTACTGCAGCAACAGAAGGAGGTCAAGAGGTCAAGAGGGCGCTATTGGCTCCTCCCAGGTGAAGCTATTGGCTCCTCCCAGGTGAACACAGTGTGAGTTTCCCTGTTTCTCTCTCTGCAGTGCCATCTGCGGAGCCACCTGATTATCCCCCTCTCTACCTAGGACCCATCTCTAACATTGCTCCACGATTTCAACACAGCTCACAAACTATGTTCTCCCAGGTCTTGCTTGATGCCTGTGACCTCTATTATAAGTCAGAATTCCCAAATACAAGTCATAAATGCTGGAGTTTGAGGGTTGTTTTGATGATTATGAGACAGTCTAACTATGTAGCCCAGGCTGGCCTAGAAATCACAAAGAACCATCTGCCTCTGCCTCTCAAGTGCTGGAATTAAAGGCATGTGCGTGCATGTACCACCATGTCCTGCCCCTGTTTTGTTTGTTTGAGAAGTCACATTCTGACACAGTGACTATATTGTTGTTGCTTCTGCATAGATCTGGTTTTACCAAGCCAGTGGTATTCCCAGAACTAGACCCATATAGAGATCCCAAGAAAGGGATTTCAACACCCAGAGATTGGACTTTCATTCTTAATTTGTTTTGTGTGTTACATGCTAATCACATGTGTGGAGGTCAGAGGACAACTTCTCACTTGGTTCTTTCCTACCCTCTTGTTTTAAGCTTTAAGGTGGAGTCTCTCTTGTTTCTGCCTCTGTACTGTGTTCCCCAGGCTAGCTGAGCAGTGAGCTCCACCTCCCATCTTGCAATAGGGGTGCTGGAATTAGAGATGCTGGCCCCACATCTGGCCTTTTGCTTGTTTCAGGGATGGTTGACTTGTGTCCCAGGAATCAGACTCAGGTCATCAGCCTTGGGCAGCAAGCACTTTTACCTACTGAGCCACCCCGCTCCCGGCCCCATAGATAAGGCTTTTGAAGCTAAGTCCAGCTGCAGAGCCCTAGGTGGTGAAATGGAGAGGCCCTGGAATTTACTAGAATGCACTGTCTAGCAAGGGGCCAGTACTCCAGATCATGGGGAAAGGCGCCCTCAGCTGAACGCCAGAAGCTTCCTCATGTTCACAGGCCACCCATACCAGAGCCTCATCTAATGCTCAGGAGAGTTGGTGTCACTGCTGAGTCTACCAGAGCATAGTGTGGGGCAGGCAGCAGGTCTCGTAGATCCTGAGTCTGGCTCTTAGGTAAACAGCTAGACATCTCCGTGCTTTCGTTTTCTTCACCTGAGCAAGAAGAAACTAGACCAGATTAGCCCCAGGCCTCCACCATTTGGAGGATGGGAGAACTGTTTAAAACCCCAAAGCTGCCTTTTCCTTAGGACTAAGGAATAAGAGAAGGAGAAGGGTTCATTTAACCAGCGACCTGCACTTTACAATTAGTCTCTCTTAAAAAAAAAAAAAAGAAGATAGAAAAGTAAAAAAGAATTATATACTGTCCCTCTCTTCAGACACACATTAGAGGGCATTGGGTCCTGTTACGGAGCCACCGTGTGTGGTTGCTAGGAATTGAACTCAGGATCTGGAGAAGAGCCGTGAGTGGTCTTGACTGCTAAGTCATCACTCTGGCCACACACTTAGTCTCTTAGTTACAGCCTGAACACTTCCTGGAAGAGAGGTGAGGGTAAGACTAGCAGTTCATGGACTAGGTGGGGGAAACAATTTGCAGATTCTTCCCATTGGATGGGTTGTTTCTCAGGTCTGTTAAAGATGTCCTGGGCAACTTGCTGACACTGCAGGCAGCCACAGAACTGAGCCCAGATTGGAGGTTACTAAAGCGCCTTCCCTTGTCACTCACTCTCTTACTGTGTGCCTGCAGGATCACCAGAGCTTGCCCCTGACATGTGTGCCACTCTGGTCAGGCAGCGGGACAGAGCTTGACCCGTGCAGGGTGTGGGCGGGCCGATGCCACAAGCAAAGAAGAACACAGAGACCCTGGCCCGAGCGCCCCCGGGCCGTTCCCGAAGCCTTCTGCGCAGCCTGCCGTCGCCCGCTCTATGCTGTGCCTGTGGCTTGTGCGTGCTGCTGGCAGGCCTGAACGTGACACTGGTGGGAGCTTTCGCCGCCTTCCTGCCCGGACACAACGTGCCGCTGGTGGTGGGGCCCGCTCTGCTCGTGCTGGCGCTCGGCTTCTTTGCTGCCTGCTGCGTGTGCAGCCGCCGGGGCCCCGTGCCCCGCGCGCGCTCCTCTGCCACCGCGGGTCAGGGTGGCGGGCGTCCAGGGACTGTGGCACTGGAGATGGAGAGCAGCGAGCGCACGGCGCAGGACACCACGGCGGTGCAGCTCAGTCCAGCAGCCTCCGCTGCATCCTCCGGCCGCTCCAGCCCCGGCCCGGGCCTCTTTGCCCTGGACCCTCCCGCACCAGCAACCGCGGCCCACTACTTGCCGCGCACCGAAGGGACGCAGCTTAACTTCCCTCGAGACCTGGCAGCCTCCTAGTGGGCCACGAGGAGCGGGGAGGGGAGGCTGCTGTAGGGGAGAGGGAAGGCCCGGGACTGAGCACATATGGCCTCTAAACTCTACTTCATCCTCTCCTCCTTCCCACGTTGATTAGACTGGACCCTGGATCTGGAAATCTGTTTCTCCCTGTGGCGTTTGAGCTTTATGGAGGGAACTTCATTCAATCTAGAGGATCTAGGCCGTCAGAGTGGAAAGAGGGATGAAGGTCGAGCTAGCTCTACCAGGCCCTGTGCACTGTGACGGGCATCTAGCCATCCTGCCTTTCTCCTCCTTGTCGCTAGTCTAACAAGCCCTTTAGGTTTAATTGGGGAACAAAGGTTCTGACTTCGGGATGGTCCCTGGGATAAGCCAGATAGAGCTCACCCATCCTTTCTGTCTGACAAAGGTCAGAGGAGCTGAGGCTGGGGTCCTCCCTGGTGAGGAGTCTTTTCAGTCCTGAAGGTCTGTGTGTGATTTTTCACTGCTAGCAACACCCACCTGGCTGCACCCACCGCCATGACTGTGCCACACCGTTCATTCCAGCTGTGCCTCGCTCAATAAAGCACCTTCTGCGTCAGTACTCTGTGATGTGCAGGTGGGGGAGGGGGCCTCTGACGAACACCAGGATCCTGGAGTGGTGGCAGCCTATAGGTAAACACTTCAGCATCCTGGCCCCAGCCCTCCTTGGAGATCTAGAAGGGAATTCCAGGGGAGAGGAGTATGTGACTGGACAAGATGGTCTCTGAGATCCTGTATACCTGGGAATGTCCCTGGGAGAAGCTGTCAGATGTATGGCTGGGTGGGGTTAGGAGTGATTGCTTGGATCTCGTATGTCCCTGTTTAAGATAACTATTGGCACCACGCATGTGTAGGAGAGTATTACGGGTAGCAGTCGAGAGTGTAGCCACCCAGCACAGACAGGGAAGGGAGAGGAGCTCCAAGAGCCATGCAAAGCCCAGACCTTCTTCAGGCCTAGCTCTGCTTGATGTTTGGGCCCAGCCTGTGATCTGAGCAAGTGGATGAGGGCTCCTGATTATCGATATAAGGAGGGCCCTAACAAGAAGGCACAGGGAACAGAAGACTAAGGGAAAGTTCTGTGACTCTGAGCTAGCCCCCCTTCTCATTTCAGGTACCCAAGCAAGAACTGATGCTGGCCATGCTGACCCACCATCCCTTGACAGTGGTAACTCCTTGGCCAGCCACTCTGGGCTTTATCAGTCATCCTTTCTCTGTCCATGCTGGGCTTTACTGAGGACCAGGTACTTCCCAACAGCCCTAAGGCCCTTTTTTTCCTTCATCTGCTGCCTTGTCCTCCTTTCCTGCTGTCTCCCAGGGATCTAAATGAAAGCAAATTTACCAGCAAGTAAATTTGTTCATACAAGCCGGTGGTCTGACCTTTGAAGCACTCAGTACCTGGAACACGTGGCCCCTTCTTGGAACATGTTGTCACCTCTATTGAGTATGTGTTGGCGTGCATGTGTGTATGCACATGTGTGTGTTTGTGGTCATTCCCAGGCTCACACTCTTCTGAGTTAGTGCTCTGCCATCCCAAACACCAACTGCTTCCACTTCCTTGAAAGTAGCCAGAAAGAGAGGTTCCCATTGATGCAGTCTTAAGTGGGATCTGGACCTGCCTTCCCCTAACACCATATGAAGTGACACCCTTCTACACCCTGCAGTGTTAGGCCTAGCCCAAAATCCTCTCCCAGCTGACGGATGCCCTGAATTACACCCTCAGGGCTCTTTATCCCCCACGCAAGAAGATTCCCTGATCTTGTTCTGGAGTTAGCTACTGGAGAGGAGGAAGATAAGGAGTCCAGTAAGTGGAACAATGGATCGAAAATCAGTGGTGTGAGCAGACTTGAGAGAGAAAACAGCATGGGGGCATTGACTCCCTAGAGCCCCTTCCTGCCACCCCAGCTGAAGATGATTATTTCTTTCATCTGAATACACTCCATCTTCTCAGACACGCAAGTGCCCTGAGGCTCACTTTCCAATCTATCCCAGCAAAGCACCTTCAGGTCTCCAGACCTGCCTCCCAGGGTTGCCTCCTTTTATACAATCTCCTCAGTGAGAGCTAAGGGACAGACCCTTTCAGTGTAGTATAACCAGTGAGACAGTGGAGCAGCCCCATTTTCTACATATATAGTGGTTCCAAAGAAGAGCTCTACACTCACACCTCTGCCAGGCAGGCCACTGGGCCGCTGTTTCTGTTAAGATGAGGATGGGATTCTGACAGCAAGCTCCCTGGCCTGGAGGAGTCCTTGAGGGCCTGGTAAGGCCTGCAAGGGGCACAGCAGAAGACTAAGCCCTTTAACCTGATCCCCTGATCCCCAGAGGTACAGAGCTACAGGAAGAACACGGAACTGATCCTCCTGAAAGGATAGTGCTCCCCAGGATTTGCCATGGGGAACTTAGAGTGCTCTAAGAAGTCCTGCATCTCAGAGGAAGTTGCTGCAGGTCTAAACTAGGGAACCCATAGGCGTCAGAAACTGGGATGTCTTCCTTCTAGTCCTACTAGAAGAAATGAGGGTAGCCACTGAGAGCCAGTTTTTATAAATGAATCCAACAGATCATTCCTGAATCTTACCATGTGCCCAGTACTGGGATTATACATTCTACCCGGGGAAGCAGACAGTAAACAGGACTAGAGAAATGAATGGTTCAATAGATAGTAGTGCTTGCTGCAGAAGCAGAGGGACTGAGACCAGATTCCAGAACCAATGGAAAAGGCTGAGCCCAGCCATGCATGCCCTTGAGTCTATAACCCAGTACACTGCTACTGGGTGTGGAGTATCAGTGGGGCTTGCAGGCCATCAACTGAGCTTAAGATTCAGCTTAAGGTGTCCTATTTCAAGAGCATGGGCAGAGAGTGACAGAGCAGGACATCTGATGTTCTCTTCTGGCCACTGCATCTGTGCACACATGCATGGGCACCCATGTCCACATATGCACATATGCCAAGTTCACAAACTCACATTCACACACACTCACATTCACACACACACACACACACACACACACACACACACACACGACTAGGAGACAACCAGTAAACAGTCCTATACTGGAAATCACAGTAGGAAGGTGTGTCTCAGGAACATGGGCAGTTAGGAAGGTCTCTGAGACAAATTAAAAAAAAAAAAAAGGAAGGTCTCTGAGAGAAGCTAAACTCTGAATGGAGTGACAGGAGTCAGCCATGCTAAGGTAGAGCAGGAACGCTCTAAGTTCAGAAAATGGTCATTGAAAAAGCCCAGAGGTAAGTATGAACTTGGCCTCTTTGTGTCAAAATGAGAGAGAAGGGCGATAGAGCTTGGAGAACGTGATATTAGTGTTGTGTGAAAGGGGTTGTTGCCCAGCCCACGGCAAGCTTGGTGAGGACAGGGTGAGACATTGGGATTTTATTCTTTGTGAGATAGGAGCCACTGGAGGGTTTTAAGCAGAGACCTGGCATGATCTGGTTTATGATTGTAAAGATTTCCCTGCCTGCTGCGCAGAAGACAGCATCGAAGGAAGAGCCAGAAAACAAGGGGCAGGCCTGGGGGTTACTGTAAACCTGAGTAGGGGCTGGGGCTGGGGCTGGGGCTGGGGCTGGGGCTGGGGCTGGGGCTGGGGCTGGGGCTGGGGCTGGGGCTGGAGTAGCCACTGCAAGCAGCTACACTGTTCTCTGAAGGAAATGGGACAAGTCGTCTGCTGATTTCCTAGGGAAGGAAAGAAAAGACTCTAAAAGGAAGTGCTAAAATTTTGCCTAGAGCATCTGGGTATAGACTGTCAGGCCATATTCTGGGAGAAACTTAGCTCAGCCCTGAAGGACCTGGGTTCACAGGCTCTGAAGAAGAGGCCCCTGGTATGTAAGCCTGTAAACCTATGGGTAGTGACATATGAGGACAGGTAGAGGCAGAGACCTCAAACCTAGTTTAGTCTAACCTGTTAATCTGGTGGAGAAGAGATCCTAGGATGTTCTGAATTTCTGCGAACCTTCAGCTGGTGCCAGTGAGCTTCTATGGGCGCTGTGGCCAGGAATTCGTGACTAAGAAGAGGAGTGAGAACCAGGAAGTGGAGATCTTTATTATGTTCTCTCCTATACCTGTCAAAGGTAGGTGAACGATGATACCTGTCAAACTGATGGATAAAAGAAGTGACTCCCATCGTACAGTTGAGATGTAGCTCTCTAGTCTGGTATCAGGGTTTATAGATGCCAACTGGACAGGAGACGAGAAAAGCTTGGGGGGCGTCCACTGTCTACTTGAAGATCACCCTGTGTCTATTCCTGTTTGGGTGGTGTGCAGTAATACAAGAGCACAGAGACAACCAAGTGGACTTCCATAACTATACCAGAAGCCTAGGCTTCCCAAAAGCAGGTTAAGTCTGCGAAAATCAACACTATTAGAGACTGCCACCAGAGGGCACCCTGAGTACATGACAGGGGATTCCAGCTTCCTGAACAATTTTGTCTTTTTCTCTCTTCTGAAGGCCAAAGACCCCAAAGGACCGGGAAAGCAGGGGAGCTGGGGCAGGGGGTTAGTCACCTAGATGTATTGAGTAAATTATCTATTTCTACAACCAGAAACTACCGAGGAAGCCTTGACCTGAAAATAGAATGCATCAAGGTCACACACACACACAATCCAGAGCCTGTCGTAGACTGAACCCTAGACTTGATCTTGAACCCTCACCTTGGTTCATACTGAGCCTTGGTCCTTGGTTATAGTGAACTTGACCCTGATTACACTCTGAGTCCTGATCCTGCTTTGTCAGTATACTGAACCTGGTCTTTATTAACAACTTCTCCGATCCCTGACCTTTATTATACATTGATTATATATTGAACTAGGACCTAGACACAAACTGAGTTTTGATCATGGACATACACTAGCTCTTGTTTTGGTTATAGACTGAGCTCTGGCCCTGGGAACAGACAGCTCTGACCACAGTCCATTTACTGAGCCCCGACTGACAAAATCCAATCTGACTCTGGTCATAGACCCATGCTTGAACCTTCATCACAATCACACTCACTGATCACCAAGCCTTGCTCTCCTGAGACTCCATTGATAGGAAGATATGCTACGACTCCTTTCAGGTCTAGCTTCTATCCCCACAGGTAGTAATGCCTAGCACCACTTCTGTAGGAGATAAGAAGAATTCTAGGTCACTGGGTTGTCCTGAAGCTCACGTCCTTGGGTCTCTGGCAGGGTAAGCAAGAAAGGCTGGTTCTAGGACAGCTGGGATATAAAGGAAGAAGGGCACCCGGGCTTCTTAGGGTGTCACAGTGCTCCAGGGTGGGTCCAGCCTAGAAGCCTCTCCCATCTGCACCCATGACAACCTTGGAACCTTGAACAAACCCCTGCTGCTTCCTGGGCTCCACCCTCTGCTACCTGTCATTGAAAACATGAGATGATAATCCATATAAAGAAGGAGTCCAGGCCATCATGGAGACCCTAGAACCCACCATGTGCCCTTGCAGGCAGAAAAATCCCCTCATTTGGGAAGCTCCCTTTGGCTGGTCACTTCAAACAAGCAAGAAAAGAGTGAGGCTTGCCCAAATTAGCCTCGGGTTGGCAGGGGCACATGAGCAGAAGTCTCCCAGGTCTATTTCTGGGGTCTGATGTGTGCTAGGGATTGCAGGCCCACAAAGGGACACTTCCCAGGGACAACTGATAGATTTAATTTCTGCCCTTCTCAGGGACTAGCATGGGAGCTCTGCCCTTGCAGGGCCACACCAGCCTCTGCCAGGCACACAGGACTTTGGGTTTACCTAGGGAGGTACTAAGGGTGAGGGTTGGGGCTGAGCCAGGCAAGAGCTGGGGCGGGGGAGGGGGCAGCTTGAGTCAAAAAACGCTGACGCTGAAGACAATGCGCTCTCCAAGGCTGAGGCAACTCATTTGGTCCCGGCCACGCTTTATTAAATTCTCATAAACCTGTCAGGGGGGACAGGCTCGCTTCAGTTTACCTCATTAGCCCGACACAATGACAGTGGGGGGGGGGTGGGGAGGGGTGGCAAGGGGAGGCCAGTGCTCAGTGCTGAGAACCGAGCCAGCCGGGAAGATAATTGAATTAAGTGGCTTTTGTTAATGGTTTTTAAGACTCCGAAGTGTAAATAACATTTAGGGGCTTTCTTTTAATGGGACTGGGGTTTTAGAGACCCAGGGAGCTTAAAGGAGGCCAAGTCTGGTCCCTGCCCTTCTCCCCCAAGCCAGGGGAGCGGCCCCTGGATATGTTGAAGTTAGCCTGGGAAAGGTGCAAGGACATTCAGAGCCAAAGGTGAGACCGCGTCCTGGTGGGTCTTTGAATGGAGACACAAAGAGGAGGTCATCAGCAAAGGAGACCATAAATGCAGGGGGCTAGATGTGATGGCCTACTTAGTCCTGGAATGTCACTATTAGAAGAACTGGCCAGGGGTATCTCTGGGATGGTACTGACACATGGCCTGTGAGTGTTCATTGGCTTCAAGGGTCAATGGTCACTCCCAGTGAGACTCATTGGGAGTAGAGGATTCTGGCTTTATTGCCTGAGAGATAGTGAGTTCCCCAGTGCAAGGTGTGTGGGAAGGCTGTGGCCTTGGGTTTCCAGCCTTTGAGTAAAGCAAGGGAAGAAACTGGACTTCAGACTTCTTGGAGGAGTGTGGACTGAACTGAGCTATAAGAGGTGCCGCACCTGCAGAGCCACTGAGGCAGAGCGATGGGTAAAGGGGTTTGCCACGAAGCCTGATAGCCCAAGTTTAATCCCCAAAGCCTACATGATGGAAAGACTCTCACAAACTGTCCTTTAGCCTCCACGTGTGCACTGTGGCATGCATGCACACCCACCTACATACACACTAAATAAATTAAAATGTAATAAAAGGAGGACCCCACATATGGGGTCACCATTTTGCTGGCAGTAAAAGCAGTCAGAGGAAGTGGGGTGCCGGAGAACAGGGACATGGACAGAAATTGTTCTAGAATCTATTCCCTGGTCTTCTTAGGCCTTCCCTACTCAGGAAGCTTCAACCTTCACACACACATAGATACCGGACCAGATCTAAGAGTTGGATAGGCTGAGAGCAAAGAAGGACTCTGGGCTAGGTCCCCAGGGACAGGAGGCAAGGTGGGGCAGAACTGGCCCTGAGCCAGCCTACAAAGGGTTAAGGCGCTAATCGCCCTGCATGCGACAAAGGGAAGTGGGTTTTCTGATCCAGAAAGGATCAGTCCATGGGATGCCCCATCAGGCCCTTCAGCGTGAAATTACACCCCAGCGGGGGGTGCTCCCCTCCCCCTACATACACTGCCCGAATGGGCCTGGCACAGGATTAAGGCCTGGAGTCATCAGCTTAATAGATCCTGTCTCCCTTCTTCATTCTTTCTGTCCCTGAAGCTTCCATCCTGCCTGCAGGCCTGGACCAGCCTCTCTCTCCACATCTGTTTACCTGGCTGTAGATCTGTCTGTTCATCTCTAACTGTGGGTCCGGTCATTCTGCTGGTCTCTTGAACTAAGCCCTGAACCCACGCAATGTTTTAATATCTTTACCTCTGTGTTCCCTTTGAGACAAGGTCTCAGTACTTAGCCCAGGCTGAATTCAAACTCAGTCTTCACGCCTCCATCTCCTGAGTCCTTATAACCTTCAACCAGCAACCCGAATGTATCTATTTGATTGCTCATCTGCTTGCCGTCGGAATCCTCTTCAGTACAAAAGCATATTAGTATCAGGAACTCCATCCTGCTTACCGCCGACTTACCCGTGCATCTGGCCTGTGGAAGAATTATAGCCACTAACTATTAGCTCACTCCCATTACCTTGCAGGCCGATGTGTCATCCCTAAACACTAAAAAGTGATGGTTAGGACTGAAAAGAGAAAGCTAAAGCCTATGCTAGGATAATGCCATGTTCTCAGAAAGAGATGGGGACTGTAATGTGACCTCTGCCCTACTGAAACAGGTTAAAGAAGGGGCAGACAGACTCATTTGTCCTCAAGTGCCATCCTTTGAGACTCCTTTGACCTGCTTTATCAAGTCACTACTGGACCTTTGCTACATATGCACCTCTAAGCCCCATTTATATCCACATTTATACCCGGCACGGGCAGAGATCTAGATAGAACAGTGAAGGAATTTGGGGGTGATTATTGTACGGAAGAAAAAAGGATTCAGCAAGACACTTGGAGACTAAGCCTGTCTGAGGCATGTGGAGATCGCTCTATCCAACCTGCCGCCAAGAACCAGAGGCCTAGAAAGAGTCAGGACCTGCCGAAGGCCATATTGCAAAGTCAGGACAAGGCCAGACAGGAGCCAGGTTCACCAGGGGCCTGGACATTGATTGTCCTTCACATGGATATTCCGATTTAGTTCAACAAGTTTGGTATTGGCTGGACACCAACTCTGAACCAGGACCTGTCCCAAGCCAAGGCCTGCTCATGGATTTCACCTGGATAGTAGCCAAGAATTGTACCTAAGTAGCCAAGAAGGGCAGGAGAAGGAGGGGACACCGTCTCACACCCACGGGCAGTGTTTCCTGGAGTGGGTGATCCAAAGACTCAGTATGTTTGCTTCAGCAGAACCACAAGTCACATGGGAAAGGATGCACTGAGCAGCTGAGACCCCATCTGGTACAGTCTTGTGGCAAGTCCCAAAACTGTGCATAGACACATTCTATATGGTCCTTGAACTGGACAGAGACGAGCCCAATAAGAAGACTACTGTGTGTGTACGTTCCAGCTTAGTGTAAAGAACGTCCCTAAAGCAGGATGCCCAGGAAGGTGGAAGGTGGTGATTATTAGCATTACTTCTAGGCTCCGCCCAACAGTTACCTAGCAACAGTCAGGTAGGAGCCTGGCTTGCTATAAAAAGGACTATTTGACCTCTCTCTCTCTCTCTCTCTCTCTCTTCCTCTCCCTCTCTCTCCTTCTCTGTCTTCACCCCTCTCTCTCCACGTGTTCCCAACCAGCCTCTTCCCTTCTCTCTCTCTCTCCTCTCTCTTTCTGCCCTTCTCTGTCTCCTCTCTTTCTCTGCCTCTACTCCCTTCTCAGCCTCCCTTCTCATGCCCCCAAATAAACTTCATTATACTAGACCTATCTATCATATAGCTGATACTTGGAGGGGGGTGTCTCAACATGGACTTGCTGAGGTACCCCCTCCTGCCACATCATGTCACTGCATTACAAAACACATCAGTGATCCCCATCCCCGTAGGCTTGTGGTTAGGCATGGAGTATCAGGCTCTTGCCCTGGATTAGGACTGAAGAGAGCCCTTAAAATGTTCTAAGGATCTGATTTAGGATTTCCCAAACTACCAACAGACCTGACCCTCCAGCAGGCAACCCAGCCCCATCTGTCCATCTTCTGGTGGCTGATGTGAGGGAAAGTAAGATAAGGGCCAGGCCAAGCCACTGCTTGGACAGTTCTGGCCACTCCTGAGTCCCACCTGCATATCTCCAGTTTCCAGCCAACCCAGTCCAAGGGACTAAAGTCAGGGTTACAAAGCTGTTCAAGTCCAAGTCAGACTTACAACAGACACGAAGCCTTTGCCAATAGCAGCCACTACTAGAGCCAGGCTAGAGGTTTAGGCTGCACAGTCTTTCTCTAGATGGCTCATCAAATGAGGGCTGAAGGTAAAGGTGAAAGAAGCAAGCCACTTAGTCCTTGAAGACCCTGCTGGGTGTGTGTGGGGACGTGGTCCAGGGTTGAGGTGTGCCCTGCCCCTTCTGAAAGGATGGAATCCCTCCTTCATCTCTCCCTACTGTCATCGTGTACCTCTACTAACCTGGATTTTTTTTTTCTGAAGCACTGTGGCTTGCTTCCAGTATTCTTAGGTAAGAAAGTTTGCCTCCTTTCCCTCCTGGCTGCCCAGCACATAATGTGAGGAAGACCAGGGGTGACCAGGGTGCCTGAGAAGGACCCAAACTTCCAGGTCTATCAGTCCATTCAGGTAGGGACAGCAACAATAGCAGCTTTGTGCACACACGCTAAGGATCACATGCACCCACCCACACGCCTCACACGAGCTCTTTCCATGAACAGTTCTTCAGCTTGCTTGCCAAGATAAAGGAGCCACTGGGCGGTCAGCCCCCAGGAGGAAGAAAGGCTCCTGTGGCCTTTGTTGTTCCAGACTTGTCTTGGAAGGGATCCCGGGCTGAGGTGGCAGCTTCTCCAGCAGGCTGGAGGCAGGGTAGAGGGCTGCACACATTCCCTGGCCTGGAAGGGGGAGGGGGGAGGAAGCCCAGAGTGAGGCTTAGACTCATTAGTGATGGCAGGCAGCTTAATCCTTCATTTCCATGCTCAGCTCCCCGGGTTCTCACAAACCAGGGGGGTCAGTGGGGAACTCCCCATTTTATAGGCGATGGAACAAACTCACAGAAACCTGGCAGCTTCTTTTTTGATGGATTTCTATTTTATTTTATGGGTGGGTGTTTTTCCTGCATGTATATTTGTGTAACACATGTGTGTCTGGTGCCTGCAGGAACCAGAAGAGGGTTTGCCTCCCCTGGACCAGGAGCTACAGATGGTTGTAAGCCACCATGCTGGTGCCGGGAATCAAACCCAGGTCCTCTTAACTGCTGAGCTGTCACTTCTGCTCCCCAGGAAGCTTCTTAAATGGGCCACAGACAAATCTACTAGAAACAAAATGACCTTGGTACCCGTCTCACGTTCACTGCAGCTGCAGACTGAGCTCTGGTTCTGACCTCTATTAGAGTTGTGACTTGTCCTAGATCACCTCTGATCCTAGCTTCAGATTGCTTCCTGTGTGCTGACCCTGCAGGTTCAGAAGTGTGTGTCCTCATTTACTCGGCTGTTTTACATCTACATACAGGGTGATTAGTGTGGCATTCTCTGCTTTCTCCATGAGAAGAGATGCGGGACGGAGTCTGCTTTTGCTTACTAGCACCGAGAAGAACGTAGTAGCAATAAGAAACAGGATCAGTTACTGAATGGCCAATGTGTGCATTCTGCAGACGTTTTGCAGACGTCATCTCATTTAATGACCATGAAGAACCCTGGAGCTGGCATTATCATTAGCCCCATTTAACAGATGAGAACCTTGAGCCCCATGAGACTCTGAGTATGGTAGGGCTCTTAGTCGTTCACTTCTCATCATATTCAGCTGTATGGTAAAGGGTGGAGGTGGGAAGGGAAGCCCTAGCTATATGGGTAATGAACTCATTTGGGTAACAGAGAAGCCAAGGGCTTTTAAAACCTAGTGAGTCAGCTGAGGGAGACAGTGATGAGGGAGCAACCACATAATCTGTGGGGCCATTATAAAATAAAGATGCTGGACCCTGTTTTTAAAAATATATAAAGATTTGGGGCTGGAGAGATGGCTCAGCAGTTAAGAGCACTGACTGCTCTTCCAGAGGTCCTGAGTTCAATTCCCAGCAACCACATGGTGGCTCACAACCATGGTGTATCTGAAGAGAGTAACAGTGTACTCACATATATTAAATAGATAAATAAATAAGTAAATATTTTTAAAAAGGCTTTTAAATAGGTGGTAGTGGCATACACCTTTAATCCCAGCATTTGGGAGGCGGAATCAGGAGGATCTCTGTGAGTTCAAGACCAGCCTGCTCTACAAAGTGAGTTCCAGGACAGTCAGGGCTACAAAGAGACAATCTGTCTCAAAAAACCAAAATGATGATGATGGTGATGATAATGATGATGATTGATTGATTGATTGATGCCTGTCGTCCCAGTGCTTAGGAGGCAGAGGCAGGAAGAATTCTATAAATTCAAGACTACACAGTGATTCCAGCCAGGACTGACTACAAAATGAGATCTTGTCCAAAAACAGACATGGGCGGGGTTGGGGGGCAACCCAAGATGCCTCAGTGGGTAAATAATGCAAGCTTGACGACTTTAGTTCAGTTCCTGGATGTGGTGGCTCCTGTCTGTAATCCCAGCATTCCTCTGGCAAGATGGAAGAGAGAGACAGGGGGGATCAGCCAGAAGCTCACATATGTAGCACAGTGGCAGAAACAAGAGACCCTGCCTCAAAAAATAGGTGGGAGAAGAGAAGCAACTCCTGAGAAGTTGCCATTGGACTTCTACATGTATGTCATAGTCACACACATGTCATAGTGTGTGCACCCTCATCCACATACAAGCAAGAGATAAAAGAGTGTTTGTTTGTTTGTTTGTTTGTTTGTTTGTTTGTTTGAGACAGGGTTTCTCTGTGTGGCCCTAGCTGTCCTGGAACTCACTCTGTAGACCAGGCTGGCTTCGAACCCAGAAATCCTCTGCCTCCCAAGTGCTGGGATTAAAGGTGTTTGCCACCACTGCCTGGCAAAAGAGATCTTAATAGATAAACAAACAAATATAAACAGATAAATAAATAAATAAGGAATTCCAAGATGGCCACTTCTGAATGTCACAAGGCCTCTGAGCCCAGGGCCCTTTTTGAGTCCTCTTTGGGGTCCATGAACCTAGCCCTGAAAGGGGAGGCTGCTGTGTGTAAAAGGGAAGCCCCTTGGATGGGTGCGTGGGAGTAGCTGTGGTTGTATGAATGGCGACAGGGCTGGTGTAGGACCTCACATGGGCAGCAGGACAGCATCTTCACAAGTACAGAACCATCACCAAGGAGCTGTCGGCCCAAGCTGACCCTTCTCTTAAGAGACGCCTGTCTAGAGAGGGGCTTTACCCCTACCTCCGAGCATTCAGTGGGCTGTCTGGATGGGAGTAAAGCTGGAAGAATGCGTTTCTGGGGGTGGAGCAGCTACGTGGGAGCGTCTAGATGGCAGACTGCAGGTTGTGTATGATATTAGTAGGGGGTGTATGCGTGCATGAACGTGAGACGCAGAGTGTGGCTCAATTTGGAAGTCAGCATATGGGGCGGGAGCTTAGGATGTATGTGTGTAATGGATGTGTGTATAAGAATGCATGCAGTCCCTGACTGCTTGCTTAGGAGTCCCCAAGGGTTCTCAGGTAAAGGGCTCCACCCCACCCCCACCCCCACTGCATCCCCCCAGGCCTTTGTGAGGCCAATGTCCCCTTGGAGGCACATTCCTGCTCACCACAGGGTGGGCAGAGCCAC
Organism: Mus caroli; assembly: GCF_978045245.1. Taxonomy (NCBI): domain Eukaryota; kingdom Metazoa; phylum Chordata; class Mammalia; order Rodentia; family Muridae; genus Mus; species Mus caroli. The sequence goes on along the minus strand of NW_028227261.1, from coordinate 40,919,137 downwards.
AGAGCAACCTGCTAGGCTGCTGGGGTGATCCCAGGCCAGCGGTGTCAGGTTCCCTGTGCCCCAGCCTTCCCTCTTCAACCCTCTAAGAGCCTTTGTTGGAAGTTCAGACAAACTTGTCAGGGGGGCGGGCAGGAGGCCGGCTCCTAATCGGCTTTCCCAGAAGCAAAGGAGAATGAGAGATTAGGGGTTGGGGGCTCTAGCCCAGTGCAGCTCTGTGGGAAAGAGATGGGGAAGGGTTCCCCAGCCCTAAAAGGGACCATCTCCAGGCCCTGTCAGCAGGTGTTCCTTCCACCAGAGCTGAGGAATGGACTCCTAATCTGAAAGAACACTTCAAGGCCAAGCCTTAATCAAAAGTGAAACTCCAGATTACACTTTGAAGAAACCTATCTTGCCCATTCATGTTCCTCTTTAATACTGGTTGGTGGGGGGCCAATATACTTCTGCTCAGCTTCTGTCTCCTCAAATGCCTTCTTACTCTTTACCTCATCTGAGTCTCCTGTGAAGCAGGCTAGACATGATTGGCACCTCCCATTCCACAGAGGAGGAAGCTGAGGGCTGGAGAAGAGCCCACAGTAAACAGCAAGTTGAGGTGCCTTTGCACTGGCTCTGTTACAACCAGCATTTCCTGGAGGTCCTGGTCTCAGACTTCTCTGTATCATTTCATTCAGTCAAATGGCTCCCGTGGCCATCTCTGGGTTGGCAACCACCGAGGTTAGAGTATAAATTTCAAGGTTAGCTGGGTCCTGGGTAACTCAGTTTTTCCATGGATCAGATGAGGATGATAATAATACTTACCCCACAGAGTTGCGTCCAGATTAAGTGGATTGTTTAAAGGATGCATAGCACGAAGAACCTGTTGGATCAAGTCCATACCAACAACAAAAGCCACGCTACCATCTTCCCCTAAATATAGGGAAGGCTCCTCCTACATGCCAACAAGACCAAACTAAGCTCAGAGTCATCCCAGGTCCAGTAGAGTAGGGCATCCAGCTACCTTGTAGCTGACTGAGCCAAAGACCTAGGAGCACCTAGGGTCTTCCTATCCTGCTGTTACCATGGTGATTTTACATCCCAAACCACTCATTAATCAGCCCTTCTCCTCAGCTCTTGTAGACCAGATTGATGCTACTGTCTCAATGTATGTATGTATGTATGCATGTATGTATGTATGTATGTCAGGATGTAGCAATGGCCGCCTCTCTCACTCCATCTAGCTCCTTGTTATGACCCACTATGTACAAAGCATGAGGAGTATGCAATTATTTAAATAAAAGACAGATCTCTGCACTCACCCAATTCCCAAAATCCCAGGTTCTAGCCCTAGGGCTTGACTCTAAACTCAGTTTCCTTTTGTTGTTCTTTCTAGACTGTTGTTGTTGTTGTTGTTGTTTTGTAGCCGAGGTGGCCTCCCCCTCCTCCCATGTGCTGAGATCTCAGGTATACAGCAGCATACCCAGCTTCTCAGTTTCCCTTCCCACCTTCATCTTTTGACCCCGCCGCACCATCCTCCAGTCCCACCCTGCCTCTTCCAGTCCTGCAACTTGGATGGACTGTGCCTTTCCTAGGACCCTTTGCTCTTGAATTCCTAAGAAGCACCTGACATATGGGGCTCAGGTTATGTCCTTCTCCTAAAGCACCTATCCGACCTCCCCATGCTGAACTAAGGACATTCTCTGTTGCCAGTTCCTTATTTTTCAAACTCTGAGTCACCCCAAGCTGAGATTGTCAGGGCACATTTTTAATGCTTGCTTCTCTATACCCAGCATCCAGCATGGGACTAGGCATTCAGCAGGTGATCAGTCAATGCTGGCAGAATGAGTGAGAGATTTGAACTGCAGCGTTACCAGACAAGCTTCGTGCCAGGGAAGGTGTGTCCCTCAAAGCTGAGGTATGTAGGAAGCACTGGGTGGCTGAGGGTCTGGGTAAGACCTGTTGGAGATTTGGGGTGACATTTGATCTGTCAGAGAGGTAAAGGGGGTAATCCTCAGCCCCACTTGGGAGAGGAATGCAGCTCCTGGAGTCACAATGACCTGGGAAGAAGTGAGGTCAGGACCCACCCTGGAAAATCCAGTAGGTAGCCAATCTGCAAACTCTCCAGGCCTGTTGGGGTTCTCCTACCAAGAAGGCCTGACAGAGGGAGGTCCTAGCCCCAGGTCCATCCAACACAGCTCCTCCTGGTAATGGGTCCCTTTGCAAACATGCTGGAACTCAGAGAAGGAAGATAGGGTCAGTGTGATGAGGGCCAAAGAATGGAGATGTCTGGTACTCTTTTGTTGTTATACTTGAAACAGGGTCCTGGCTGTCCTGGAGCTCACTACGTAGATCAGGCTAGCCTCGAACTCACAGAGATACACCTGCCTCTGCCTCCAGAGATTAAAAGACATGCACCACCATGCCCAGCTTTCTTTCTTTTCCCTTGAAATAAGTAGGAGAAACAAAGATTTCACACCACAAACTTCTGAACTGTATGCTTTTCCTGTGGCTACCACCTACATACCCCGTCTCCTGGCTTTCACTCTTTCCTGCTCATCTGGAAGAACACAAATACCAGTCAGTAGACCCTTGAGGTCATGACACAGGTCCCCATTCCTACACATGGACTTCCAACAACATATACACACGTGACCTTACCACTGCAGCAATCCCCTCTCCACGTCCTGCATGCCTGCCTCTGATGACAAAGAACTCACCGCACTCAAAGGTTCCACCAGAGAGCAGCTCTGGACTTTTGTTTTTCTTTGTTTAATAAACTTTATTATTGAGAAAAACCTCTTGCAAATAAATAAAAACACCACACACCAAAATCAACAAAGTCGTTTGTTTGTTTGTTTTCTTGGACAAGTCTCACGTAGCCTGGGTGGTTGGCCTTCAGAATGTTCCTGCCTCCTCCACCTTTCAAGTGCTGGGGTTACAGGTGTGTGTCACCATGCCTAGAGATTCAAATGTGCCTTCCTAGTATTCAGCTTTGATTCTGGCCTGCTTGGCACTCCATAGATTATCCTTCCCTCTCCACCTTGCAGACTATCACCCCCTGGTCACCTGGCCCAGGCTGCCCTCTCACCTTAGGTGAAACACCCCCCCCCCAAAAAAAAGCTCAGAAAAGACAGAGCTGTTCCCAATGACTTCTCCAATGTGACTCACCAGCTACAGACAAGAGTCATAGAGAGTGACGAAAAACCAGCAGAGAAGCCAGCTGCTCTACAGGTGGGCCAGCATTGTATCCCGTCAGCCACGGCGAGCCTCTGAAACACCATCTACCATTTAGCCCATGGTAGGCATCTCTGGGAATGAAGATGGATCAAGGGCTGTGCTGCCAGGTTCTCTTTTATTAGCCAATTAAGACAACGAACAGATCACAAAGTCACAGGAAGTAAGGCCAAAAGACTGACAGATACACAGGACAGAGCATCATGCTGTGCTACGCAGGGGGCAGTACGAGGGAAAGTGAGAGGTTTGAGTTTTGCTTCATCAACTAACAGAATAAATAAATACAATACACGGTGTTTTTTTTTTTTTTTTTTTTTTGCCAAGGCCTGGTACAACCTCTAAGCACAAGTGATCACAAAACAGCTGGTTTGAAAAGCAGTCTATACAGCCAGTCAGCCTCTGCATAGAAATGGGGACCCAGGCCCCTGAGCCATGCTCTAGGGAAATGAGGAAGCAGGGCAAAGGAGACCTCAAACAGAGCAGAGACGTACAGGACTCTTCTTAGAAGGGCTTGTAAGGGTTTAATCCTTGGGCTCTCTGCCCTAAGTGACCAGCAGGCCTGAGAGAGATTCCATCAACAGTGTCAGGCAGGTGGGCTCACCCACAATTTCTTCAAAGAATCGGGCCCTCTAATCCTCCTAAGAAGACATGGTCATGAAGATAAAACCCACGTGTGTCTTCCCTCCCTTCTCTGGCCTTGAGGATTTGGGTCAGCACATGAGAACACATGACAAAGATCTAAGAGAGTTTGGAAAAGCCTGGGATAGACCAGGCTCATGTCATGACAGGATATGACCTCAGGTGGCCTTGCTCCTTAGGAGGTTGGGGAGGCTTCTGGAGATGGTAATACCTAGAAGTGTTAGATCCCAAGTCCCAGTGACAATCAGTCACTTGCACCCAGGAACAGAAAGACAGTTTCAGCCCTGTGCCTGGTTCCAGATGAGACAATACAGAAACATAACTTCTTGAAGCTAACCACAATAGGGTAACTATGAATCATGGAGCCCTCCCTAACCCAGAACCCCCTCATCTCCCTAAGGATTTGCTAACCTCTCATCTCCCTGTCTAAGTCTCTCCTCCTCTGATGTTCGCAGATTCTAGAACCCAGGAAGATACCCCTTCTTAAGAAACCCTCAACTGCCTTTGGTGCTGCTGCGTGGAAGTGGGAATGTGAGACTGCGTCCTAGGCTCTCTGCCTCACCTCTCACGAGGCCAGTCACCTCGTGTTCCGTGGCTCACTCGTGCTCACTATCTCCTGTTTCTTTCTTTCATGCTTTTCCTGTCTCACTTTTTACTGGCTAAAACCTTCTCCTGCCCCAGTCCAGACTGACATTACTAAGGTGGGCACTATTGGCTCTGTAGGCCAGTCATGCCAGGCCACCACTGTGTGGGCATGGGGTTGAGGGTTCTGTGGCGTGCCAAAGGGTTGGGGAGTCATAACCACGAATCTCTTCAAGTAATCTTGCCCACCCCACACCATGGGCAGGGGAATGGAGTAGCCCCCCCAAGGCTCACACTGGAATCCAAGAAAAATAGGATCAAATCCAGATTGTCTAACCTAAAAAGGAGCCATTACATTTACTGGGAAATGGAGGCAGTATCCACAGAGATCTTCGGTATGCAGGACTCACTGTTCCTCAGCAAAACAACAGTAATGTTCTAACTTACAAACTGGGCTTCTCTAAGTGCTTATGCTGCCGTTATTATTATTAAACTTAATTAAAGCCTCTGCCATACAAGGTTGTGGCACAGAACACTGGGTGGTTGGAAATGAACAGAATCTTCTAAATCATCTTATCCAGACAAGACAGTCCCAGCAAGCTTGAAAGGGCGTCCACAGAGCAGGGTTGCCTAGACATAGAAGAACACACCTTGCCATGCCAGTGACTAACGAGACAGAAGCGCCTACTCCCACACCTGCCTCTGCAACAGGAAGCCAACAAATCCCGAGACCGTATGTAGCCATAAGGGTTTGCTGAGAAGGGATTCTAGAACCCTGCAATGAGGTCTCTGTTCTACTGCGGCTGCACGCCCCTCTGCAATCTGGGGAGCGGGTACTTCCAAGCAAGGAAAGAGAAGAAAAGGTGACTGTGAGCCCCTCCTAATATCTGGAGATGCTGTGGGGTTAGAGCTACCTCCTGCCTGTTGCTCCTGGGTCTCCAAGTAGGGCTTTGATGAATCTTGGGGCATGGAATGGAAGAGTTGCCTAGAGAGAGTTCAGGTTAAGGGAGGAGATAGCCAAGCAGAGCAGAAGAGAAACAGGAAGAAACAAAATGACTAAAACCAAAAAAAAAAAAAAAAAAAAAAAAAAAAAAAAAAAAAAACTACAACCCCCAAAAGAAACACTGTTTGAGAATACGGGACAATAATAAAGCCAGCACCAAAGGCCAAGGGAAGGCATAGCAGGTAGATCCAGGTAAGTAGAGGGACAGAGATCAAGACAGAGGCAGTGGGGCTGCAGGGGAGGGGGGATCAGGAGAAAAAGGAGGATGAGAGGGAATGAGAGAGAGAGAGAGAGAGAGAGACTGCTGGAGTGAATCTCAGGGGCAAGGGTAGTGGCGATGTGAGAACAGGGAAAGGGGGCCTGGGGCAGGCAGTGCCTGAAAATATAGTTTTATATATTTATATTTATATCTCACATTCCACACTTCAACTTACTAATGGGGGAGCAGAAGGGAGGAGGCAATAAGGAGGAGGGGGTGTAGCCAGTTGCTCCCCTCCTCCCCATTTGACCTCCATGGGGTCCAAGCAGGGCCATGCAGAGGGTGTGTAGGTTTCACTTGGGATTGGGACTTTGAATAAGGGAGACAAGGTGAAAGGACTCCAGGCCCCAGCGTCCCTGGGCTCTCAAAGTTAGTTCTAGGAGAACTTGGAGAGCCTTCTGGGAATAACCATGGGACCGAGACAGGGGTACACCCAAGACCATGGTTGGGTTAGAAGCCAGACAGTCAATTGGGGAGTGTATCCAGTCCCAGGGATGCAGCGTGCTGCTTGGCCCGGAGGCGAAGGTTTTCAATGCTCGTGGTTTTACTGTTCAGGGCAGCGGTGGCAGGTGCCAGGCCTGTGGGGGGCGCCGGCAGCAATGGGGACCCCCACACACCCTGGTGGGCAGCAGCAGCTGCTGACAGGGATTGGTAATAGGACTGGCAGTGTAGGGAGCTCAATGGGGCCATGTTGACCCCTAGGTAGGGCACAGCAGCCGCTGCAGCTGCAGCCGCTGCAGGTGCGGGACCGCCCACTTCAAAAGATGAGTAGTGCATCAGGTTGTTGGTGGCCGCCATATGCTGGCGGAACTGCTCCTGCAGACGGAAGAGGCTGAGTGGGGACGAGGAGTAGGAGTGGGAAGGACCAAGGAGGCCGCCCCCTGGGGCTGTGGGCGTTATGGCCAGGCTGCCTGGGGAATCTGCAAGCAGAGGATACAAAACAAGTACTCAGAACAAGAGAACTGGGCTCGGAGGAGAGGCTCGCTCCAATCCCCTGGATCAAGCAGTGAACATAGTCTGGCTAGAACCATCACCACCCTATGTCAGCCAGGGCATCCTCTGAAGTGACCCTCAGAATTGGGTTGGGAGAGACTTAGAGAAGCTGCAGGGTTCCTCCTACCTGGGCACCCATGCCCGAGTTCCCCGAGGAACCCCTTAATCTTGTCCAGGAGTAATCAGGGCTCTCATCTTCTCTCCCCAGCCCTCAGCTCAAAGGCCCTATGTCCTCCTTGCCTAGCTTAGGGTTTGTGTCTGGATATACAGCATGCCAGAGCTCTGTTTCTTCTCACCCTGGCTAGGGGGAGGGGCTCCAGCCCAGAGCAGCTCTGTGGAGCAGAGATGGATGTGCCTAGTCCTCGAAAGAACCATCCTGGGTCAAGAGTGGTGGCGCACACCTTTAATCCCAGCCTTCTGGACACAGAAGCAGTTGAACTCTGTGAGTTCAAAGCCTGCCTGGTCTACAGAGGAAGTTCTAGGTCAGCTAGAGTTACATACTGAGACCCTCTTAAAAAAAAAAAACAAAATAAAACAAAACAAAAACAAACAAAAAACCATCCTGCTAGGCAGTGGTGGCACGGGCCTCCAATCCCAGCATTTGGGAGACAGGGGCAGATGGATCTCTGTGAAGTCAAGGCCAACCTGGTCTACAAATCGAGTTCCAGGACAGCTTGGGTTACACAGAGAAACTCTATCTCAAAACAAAAACAAAAACAAAAAACAAAACAAACAAACAAAAAACAAAAAAGAAGATGCATTCTCTAGACCCTCTCAGCAGATCTCCTTTCCACAAGAGCGCCTAATGGATTAGACCTCTGGGATGAAAAAGCATAGGCCAGGGCTGGTGAGATGGCTCAGCGGGTAAGAGCACTGACTGCTCTTCCAAAGATCCTTAAGTTCAAATCCCAGCAACCACATGGTGGCTCATAACCATTCAGAATGAGAGCTGATGCCCTCTTCTGGTGTCTGAAGACAGCTACAGTGTAGTTATGTATAATAATAAATAAATCTTTAAAAGAAAGAGAGAGAGAGAGAGAGAGAGAGAGAGAGAGAGAGAGAGAGAGAGAGAGAGAATAGGCCAAGTCCTGACAGAATGTTGAGTCAGGGTGAAATCTGCTGTAACGGGAATATCAGGTACCAGCGTGATATCCGCCCAACATACACTGGTACATCTGCACTGGTTGCTAAATATTGAAATAACTGTAATAATTCATAAATGGTGAAAGAGATTTCGTCCGTCCCTCACCTGTTCCGTCCTCAACCTCCCTGCCGCCCAGGCTCTCTCCTGGAACCTCATCTAGAAGCTCTATTTAAACCTTTCTATGACTCAGTAACTAAAGGGTGAACATGGGTCACAGGTCTGCAGTAGCCAGTCACACTCTTGAATGCCAGCCAGTGTTTGACTCTCCTGCTTTGATCCAGGTCACATACTCAGAGTGCTGGATTTGGCCGTTTCCTCTGACCTGTGGTCCCACTCTGCCTGCAGCACACTCACCCCCGCGCGCCCTGAATCCCCACCCTGCCAAACCTCACCTGCCTTAGGGCTGCCCCTCTTGCAGCCTGGCACCTTGCTCTCAGATCCAGGGCTCTTTTCAGCTTTGGGCTCCTCGGCCCGGGAGTCCTCTTCACGGTCCAGCTGATCTTCTGGGGCAGACTCGCTGGCTGACTGCTCCGACAGGCTCAGCTGAAGTTCAGCAGGAGGATCACCACTGGGCAGACCGGGAGGCTGTTCTGTTTCCAGCTGCGTGTCTGAGGCTGGGGCCTCCACCTTGCCTTCTCCGTGGGAACCCTCGGCCTCCTTCTGTTTCTGGAGCTGCTCTTTCTGCAGGCTGCGCTGCTTCTTTCGGAACTTGGCCCTGCGGTTCTTAAACCACACCTGGGGGCCATGGAGAGGAGCAGTCAGGAGAGGAAAAATTGTACCCTGGGTGATAATTCTCCCTAACCCAACGCCATCTATTTTTTGAAATGAACGTGAGAGAAGCAGACATGTATCTCAGCACTGCCCCAGCAGACACTGACTCCTGGACAACTAGACACCAGATGGATGGCTAGCACCTATCTGCAAGATACAGTTGGGAGAGCCGGACCCTACCTGCACACGGGCCTCAGGAAGATTGGTACACATGGCCAGCCTCTCGCGCATCACCACATCTGGGTAATGAGTCTTTTGGAAGGTCTTCTCCAGGGCCTCAAGCTGCTGGGCCGTGAACGCCGTGCGACTCCGACGTTGTTTACGGTGCTGGGAGCCATAGCGGGCCTCCAAGATGATGTCTTGAAATGTACAGCCGTTGGAGGGCAAGCAGAGAAGGCCCATTTAATTATGGGAAATAAGCTTTGAACTTGACTTTGCTCTGACCCACTTTGGACACCCAAACAGCCGTCAGAGCTGACCCCTGGCCCTTGGAAATTACCCATCCTCTCTCACTGGCTGGGATCGGAAATTTTTCTAACCTGTCAACAGCCTCCATTCTGGGCACTATGACTTCCTAGCACCAGATGCTGAGGCTTGTCTCAAGGATGACTTAGGGGAAGGCTGACTGGGCAGAGACCTAGTCTCTGTCTCTCACATTCAATCCCATCTTCTTCCCTTGTCTATACGTCTCTGGTAGAAAGACATGAGATTTCTGGTCTCGTTTGCTAAGCAGAAAGCTTAGCCCTGGCAGGACCCACAGCACATGGGAAGGACTTATCACACCCAGCCTTGACTCTTCTCTGCCTCTTCAGGGGAAGAGAACAAATCCCCACACTGCAAGGTTGGACTGGAGTACCAAAGCTGGTGAACCATCAATCCTATAGGCTTGCCCTTGTGTTTGGTAACATGAAAAACAGCCAAGATGGTATCTCTCTCAGGCTAGTGTGTAGCTCTTTTCTCTTCTGCTTGCCTGGTACCTGGGCTGTAAGTTCCTATCACACACAAAAAATGGACTGTGTCAATGCTAGAAGGAGCTCAAATTGGTTTTGCTTCTGAACAGTACCACAGAGTCCTCTTGTACGCCAGGGTTGGGAAACTTTCTACAAAACCCTAAATGAGAAATGCACTGGAAACCCTAGACTTTGAGATACTTCTCCAGTTTAAAGAATGACCCTTTATAACTTATTCCAATCTTAGCCCAGGCAGACCTGAAGTCACAAGTGTTACCCTTGAGCAGGAAAGGAAGTGGGGACCACTTAGTCACACCCATTCTAGTGGAGAGGCAGCATCTCAGCATCCTACTGCTAGCTCCAAGGACTACAAGGAGTGGGATGGTTAAGAGGAGACCAGGCTTCCTCATACAGCACCTGCCATGGAAGGTAAGATTTCTATAAGAACCCCTCCAAGGGCTCATTTCCTCCTTAAAAGTTGGCCATTTGGAAGTGGGATAAACACCCTAATTCCTCTGTTCCTATCAGTGTGCATGAGCCTCTGTCCCGAATCCTCTCTGCGATGTAGTCCTTGAGCTAAACGTCACTGGCACAATGGACAAAAGGAGTTCATTCCAAACGAGGGAAGTAGCCATAGCTGGGGCAGGTCTACACTGACTACCACCACACTGGACACTAATGTCTACACTGATCCAAACGGGCAACCAGGGACTCAGTTGTTCAGAGGCCCAGCAAAGTCTAAAGAAGTAGGGCTGGCTGCTATGTCCTCCTGCCAGGCTGGTATCCCAAGGTAGGCATGGTCCTCAGACCCTCTCCCACTCCTGTGCCCAGTCTCCTGATGATCTTTCCCCCTTGTGGAGCTTTGAAAAGTCTCCTGCCTCCTGCCCACCATGCTGCCCTGAGCTGTCCCACGCTGACTCAGGTCATCATGTCCTCTTATGGATCTACGGACACTCCATCTTCCAAGGAGTTCTATGCAGTCCCTTACAACTACCCGGCATGGACATGGGCCCTATGCAACTGAACAGGCTTGGATTGGGACATCGTGAACTGGGCAGCATCACTTCCCAGGAACTCTATAGCCCACTGTCTATGTCATTAACTCCTGCTCATATCCATTGTTATTTCTGGATATATGCTGGACTGAAGGCTCGCTTTGTCCCCAGCTGGTAGCACTAGTAAAGGGTGATTTGGTCATGAAGCTGCTAACCTTATCAAGGGGTTGATCCATCGACGGACTCATGGCTAAATGGCTGCTAGGACCTAAGGCTAAGGTGGAGGAAGTGGGCCTCTGTGGGTGTCCGTGACTCCTTCCCTCCTCTCTGCTTTCTGCCTTCCATGAGGTGAACAGCTTTACCGTGCATGCACTCTCTGACATGATGCCTCAATACAATCTCACAGCAAGTAATGCCAGCCAATCACAGCCCAAAACCTGTAAAACTATGATCCAAAATAAAACTCGTCTCTTCTTAAATTGTTTCTCCCCATATTTCATCACAGTCACGGAAAAGCTGGCACTGAAATCATCTGAGAGGTCAGCCTCGGGTCTCCCTTAAGTGCCTGGGACTTGCTTTGGGCATTTGAGTACTGGTGACTGTAAGCATTGCCATGATTCGCTGACCACTTCCTGCCATCTATCCTAGAACTACCACTAGGTCCCAAGATGAGAGGCGAATGTACAGATAGCTGAGTACAAGTCTGACCCCATATGGTCATGTTCCAATCTCCAGACGCTCCAGTACTTATTCTCTCTGAGCTGAAGTTTCTTTGTCTATAAAATGAAGAAGTGGCCTTCTTCTTGGGGTTTGAATACAGGTAGAGAGAAAAAGGTAAGGGGGAGGGCATGGTGATCCACACAGTGGCCTGGCACTTAACCGGTATTCAAACCATGAGAACCATCATTTGTATCTCCCCATGTTCAGTCTTCTCCCAAGGCACCCAGTCCTCTTCCATCTGCTTCCCAGAGAAAGGTCCCTGGGCCAGTCCTGTACCTGCTGCCTTAGCCTATCTATGAGGCAGGGCTAATGAGCACCTCCTTTAAAGGTTTGTTATGGGAAACCAAAGGCTGAGGTAGCTCCAGGACCCAGCACAGTGCTGGCAAGCAAGCAGTATTCTGCAGATACTCGCTCAGATGTTATGTAAATGCTACCAGAGCCAGCACCGCATAGTCATCAGTTACTAAGTGACCAAGGGCTTTCTAAGTACCTAAAATAAGCTGCTCACACACCCCTCTCCCCTTTATCTTTCATAACCTCCTTTTTTTGGTCCCCCAGCATCTTGCTTCCACGGCCAGGTCCCCAGGGCCCTTACCAGCTAGGCGCTCAGCCAATGTAAGCGCATGCACTGATGGCCGGTAGTCGGGGGCGTGCTGGGCCTGCTGGGCTGCCTGCTGGTGCAGGTTGTACATGGCGCTGAGTGAGTTCATAGCATGCAGGGAGTAGCCATTCACCCCATAGTGCTGCATGGCGGCATCCGCCTGCAGGTGGGAAGACAGAGAAGGATTATGAGGCGTGGCTGTTGAATTCTATCCTGGGAGAGACATCAGCCCCCACCCAGAACCTCATGTCCACTTTACCAAGGGCTTCTACCCCAGACCAGAAGGTGGCCTTGTCTTGCCCACAGAGTGGGCACTTATTCTTCCATTCACCCCTTCATCCAGTGGTTCACTTTGTAGTCAGATGGCTTGGGCTGGAATCACAGCTTTGGCCTTCAGAGCTTTGCGACTTTGGACAACTGGCCCAACTTCCCTGACCCTCATTCAGTTGCTGTCTCCAGAAAAGGTCATTAACAGTAGGACTAAGCACCGACCAGGGTTACTGAGAACTAAGAAAAGCCTTTTCAATATGGCCTGGGGTACTATGTGCTCAAAGGTGTCAGTCTGAGCTGGGCTTGGAGCCCATTTCGTTAGTCACAGCACTTGGGCATGGAGACAGGAAGATCAGGAGTTCCATGTTATCCTCAGATACAGAGCAAATTCGAGGCCAGCCTGGACTACATGAGACCCTGTCCCAAAATAAAACAAACAAGTTAGTCTTTGAGACTGCCCAATCCGTTTTCTGCATTATTTGGCCCTCTTCATTGAATCCCCCAGGCGCTCACGTGTACAGCCATTGGCTTACTCACACAGGTAACTCATTCAACCAACACCATTGCATTGCATTTCCCTGGAGCCAAGTCCCGAGCTGGATTCCCCACAGAGGCATTTGCTCTGATGAGAGAGTAATTTAAAACCCTACTCTGCTTCACAGACATAAAACTATCACTCTCGCTGCCATTCACTGCCATTACCGCCTTTATTCTCACAAATCCCCCAAAAGCAAGCAAGCCAAGAACCACAAACCCCATCAGCAGACGCAGAGAAAGAAGAATGCTGTTAAGGCAATGGTCAACTGGAGACTTACTCTGCGACACGTCACTGAGGTTGCTTTCTTCCGCAGTCAGTTACTTCAAGAAAGATGTGTCAAGGAACATGTCTCTCCCAGTGAGATGTCTTGTATGAGAAAGAGGCTGTCCAGGCCCCATCAGCCCTAGGTCACCTCTGGACCTTGCTGTCTCATCTGAACCCTCAGCCTGCATCAGCTTAAAAGTGACTTTGAAGTGACATCACTTTTGGAAAGTGACTCCATGTTTGTAGCCACCCAAAGGCACAAAGGAGGTATGTTTATTCCCTGGATATTGGAGGTGGAAGGGAAATCTGAGTTGTAATGCAAGTTCTTTTCTTAGGGGTACATGACCAGGTGTACCAGCTCCCCATTCTTACAGAAAAGGATGCTCACACCCGTGTGTGTGTGTGTGTGTATACAATCAAACATCCACAGCATGTATACAAGCACAGACAATCCCATACAGACACTGTTGGCAAAGTCTTCGCAGAAGCCATCTTACATACACAGAATTCAATTCAATGTCATTACTCCAAATTCCACAAACAAACATTTCCATAGAGGTCAACCCACACAGCAGATACACCTATACACAGGCACTATACCACACACTGTACATTTGTTTAACAACTACTTATTAAACACACACCTACCAAGTACCCAATGCCCCTAACTCCATGGAGTTTACATTTCAGGGAAGTAAGGATAAAATTAAAATGATATAAATGTTCTAGGTCTGACATCACAGGTCTGTTATCTCAGCTGTCTAGAGACTCAGGCCTGGGATCAGAAGCTCAAGGTCATGCTTGGCCACTTGGAAAAGCTTTGTCTTTTTTTTTTTTCTTAAGAATTTTTATTTTATGTGTGTGAGTACACTGTAGCTGTCTTCAGACACACCAGAAGAGGGCATTGGATCCCATGACAGATGGTTGTGAGCCACCATGTGGTTGCTGGGAATTGAACTCAGGACCTCTGAAAGAGCAGTCAGTGCTCTTAACTGCTGAGCCATCTCTTCAGCCTAAAAAGCTTTGTCTTAAAATGGTGGTGCATGTAGTTCATTGGTATGGCGCTTGCTCAACATGAGTGCGTATAATGATGCCCTAGGCCTCAGTCTTGGTCCCCAGTGTAGGGCTCCCTCCCTCCCTCCCTCCGTGTCTGTGTTTGTGTGTGTGTGTGTGTGTGTGTGATTAAACATATATGCAATATGTCAGGTAGGAACAAATGTTCTGAATGAGTCAGGGAAAGAGAATGACAAGAAAGAGAGGGAAGGTTATATCAGAGATTCTTCTATGATCTAATAACAGTAATGCAAGGTAAGCCCTGTGAAGCTCAGGGAACAGCCTTCCAGACCAAAGGATCAGTGAGGACAAAGTTCCTAAAGTGTAAACAACACCAAGTCTATGAGTCAACACTAACACCAGGGTCTGGAACTGGAGAGGTGGCTCAGCACTTGAGAGCATTTGTTCTTGCAGAAGACCCATGTCTTATTCCCAACACCCACATGGTGGCTCACAACCATCCACAACCATCCAGATATCTCATGCCCTCTTCTGGTCTCTGGAGGCACAGGGCGCAACACATGTAGGCAAAACATTCATACATATAAAATAAAACCTAAAAAGGGAAAACAAAAGAGCACAAGGTGGTGGAGGAGACAGCAAGCAAACGGATTGAGGATGGGGAGAAAATGGCTGTGTGGATGGTCTGCTGAGAGACCTCTTGGTCTGTCATAAGGAGTTTGTTTGGTTTTTTGTCTTTGGTTGGTTGGTTTGTTTGTTTTTAAGATAAGTTTCTCTGTTTGTTTGTTTGTTTGTTTGTTTGTTTGTTTTTAAGATAAGTTTCTCTAGCCGGGCAGTGGTGGCGCACGCCTTTAATCCCAGCACTTGGGAGGCAGAGGCAGGCAGATTTCTGAGTTCGAGGCCAGCCTGGTCTACAGAGTAAGTTCCAAGACAGCCAGGGCTACACCGAGAAACCCTGTCTCGAAAAATCAAAAAAAAAAAAAAAAAGATAAGTTTCTCTGTGTAGCCCTGGCTGTTCTAGAACTCACTTTGTAGCCCAGGCTGACCTTGAACTCAGAGATCTGCCTACCTGTGCCTTCTAAGTGCTGAGATTAAAGGTATGCATAACCACCTCCTGGCTAGGAGTTTAGATTTTTATCCTGAGTGAGGAAAAGTCCCTAGAGGATCTTTTACAGGGAAGTAATAACGGTATAATTTGGGCTAGGTGTGTGTGAACGTGTGTGTGTGTGTGTGTGTGTGTGTGTGTGTGTGTGTGTGTGTGTGTACACATTTGTGCATATGATTTAGGTTAGGTATATATATGTACACATGCATGTGCACACATGCACAAACGTGCACATGTATGTAGAAGCCAGAAATCAATATCAGGTATCATTCTTCAAGAAACAACCACTTTCTTTTTGAGACAGGGTCTCTTATTGGCCTGTCGCTTGCCAATTATGCTAAACAGGGTTGCCGGCAAGTCCCAGGAAATTCATGTTTGTACAGCAAGTACTTTATGGTGCCATTACCCCATTCTCCATAATTTCTTAATAAAGTTTATTACATTTTTATTTATTTATGTTATGCGTGTAAATAGGGGTGTGTGTGTGTGTGTGTGTGTGTGTGTGTGTGTGTGTAGTTCAGAGAACCATTTGTGGGAGTTGTTCTCTCTACTAAGCCACCTCACCAGCCCCAGGAGGTTGCTTTTTGTTTTTTGTTTGTTCATTTGTTTATTTATTTAAAGTTCCTCATAGGCCAAGGCATAGTATAGCATATGCCTTCAACACCAACATTCGGAAGGCAGAGACAGGTAGATCTCTGGCCAGATCAGGCCAGCCAGGGCTAAACAGTAAAACCCTGTCTCAAAAACAAACAAAAAGCCCCTCCACCTCACTGTGTTACTGTAGGCAGAACAGACTGGGGTGGTAGGAGTGGAGAAAGTCAGATCATTGCTTCAAAGTCCCAGGTGTTATCCACGGTGTGCTCTCTTTCGTGGGAGGGCGGTGAGAGGAGAGAGGAGACCAGTTTCTAGATGTAGTCTGAAAGGAGCATGGCATGATTGCTGTTGGGTGAGTTATAAGACGTGAGGAAAGGAGAGCAAAGGGGACAGATAGAACTGTAGTTTGGGGCCCTAGCATCTGTGTGAAATGGAGTCTTTTGCAGAATCAGGAGCACTGAGGAAGACACTAAAGTAAGAAGGATGAGGATAAACTCAAATCTGGAGGAGCCGTGGCAACTGTGAAATGTGAATCTAACGTCCGAGAAAGAATGCACTGGCAGCTGCACATGGAAGTCTGCAGCTGGTGGCTGATGTCTTTCAGCAGCTACAGAAGCCCACTCTGTGCATCATGAACATGAGCAGAAGTCTAAGGAAGAGAAAGGAAGGCATGATGATATCCAGAGGCAGACAAATCTCTGTGATCTCTATGGTCTACAGATCGAGTCCCAGGGCAGCCAGGGCTATTCAGAGAAACCATCTTAACAAAACAAATAAACAGACAAAACCTAAGTATAACAGGATAAGCCACAACACTCAAGGCAGACAAGCAACGTAGGAAGACACACTGATGACCTAGCCAATATGAAAATTAAAGAGAATATTTCTAAACTACTGTTTCATTTTATTTGAGACAGGCTAGCCTCAAATTCATTCTGCAACCCAATTTGCCCTTCACTCTGCCCCTCTTACCTTCACCTGCATAGCACAGACGGACTTGAACCCACAGCCCTGCGCGTGCTAGGCAAGCACAGTACCAACCGGGTTGTATCTCCAGCCTGAATGTATGGAGTTTTAATAGAGAAGCAAAAGGATGGTCGCCTTGAGAAGAAACAGGCTAAATAAACGAAGGAAAAACTCATAAAGGAGCACAAGCAACCAGCTGACATGACAAAATCCTTAGCTATAGCCACGGGGAGGAGGGCAATCACTTATTTTTCACCAATTAGATTATCAAATACAGAGAACAATTACCATCCAGGGTTACTACACAGGGGAGTGGTAAATGGTCCTCCCCTACCTTGCTGATGAATAAGCCCTTTATTCTCTGCATCAAAAGCCTCCAGAGAGTATATCATCTTTCATTTAACAATCCCATTTCTTACAGATTTATCCCTCAAGTATGCAGAGATATGTGTACAGGAATATTTATCACATCACTGCTTATGATGGCAAACAATTGGAAAGCTAACTGTCCATCGAGAAAGGATTAGCTCAGTAAATGAAGGTACGGTCACGGCCCGCAACGAAATTCAGTGCACAGCTTAAAACAATGATATGTGTCTATATGTGCTGATGCTCGCAATATATGGCTGGATGGAAGAAATAGGTAACAAACAGGGTGCCTGATGGGATCTCATTTTTGTAATGTATGAATAAATATGCATAGGGAAAAGTCTAGAAGGTTCTGCCCTGAAATGTTGACAGAGGTTATCTCTAAGAGATAGCAGACGGGATTACAGGAAATTTCCACATTTATATATTTACTGTATTTATAATCTTCTTTTATCATTGGTTTGGGTGTGAGTACATGGAGGGTTATTCATACATTCCAATGGATTCAGAGATGGAGCTAGGTTTCAAAGGGAGTTGCAAGCTCCAGATGAGGAAGGGGAACACAACTTGAAGAAGAAAAAAAACCTTATCCATCATATTTCCCAGCCCTGTGACCGCCATGTCACTTCCCAACAAATTCAGGGCTTTATTGCTTAAAAGCATACTGTTGTATGCAGTGGCACTTTAATTCACTTAATGGCTGCTGATCTCACAGTTTTTGATGCACAAAAAGTCTTCTCCCTGGGGGTCGGGGGGGGGGGTAGATTTTTCTGTGTAGTCCTGGCTAGTCTGGAACTCCTTAGGTAGTCCAAGCTGGCCTGAAACTCAGAAATCCACCTGCCTCTGCTTCTCAAGGGCTGAGATTACAGATGTGTATTCCCACCCCAGCACAAAGCATCTACACTAAGTGAGCCAAGATGTACATAACTCGGCCCCATAAACACCTCATCGCAGTGGTCCCTGGTCCCCCCAGCTTGCCCATCTGGCTTTCCTCCCTTTACCTCTGCATCCAGCCTGGTGCTCTGCCTCTTCCCCAGCACCCCGGCCGGCTGTGCCTCACTATTTGCCCCTCCTAGTCACTTTCTCCCATAACCATCTCCCCAAAATACACACTTTCCCTCCGATAAGTTCTTACTTCCTCCAGTCCTGGCTCAAGGACTCCTCCTCAGAAAGGCTCTGTTCTTGCAACCTATGAGAAGACAGCCTCTTCCTTCTCCAGGCTCCAGGTAAAAAGGATGGCAATGGTAACTACAACAGCTTCCGTTTACACGGCACACTTATACTATGCACCTCACATGGCTCTATTGTCCCCTCTGCTGGGGATGTAACCTTAGATTATGCTCATGCTAAGCAGTGCTCTACCACTAAGCCATTCTCCCAGCATACACTGCTTTTCTGAGTTCTATCACCTACATCAGAGTATAAAGACACTTTCAGTTCCCATATTAGACAGCTCCTTTGTAGCACAGACGACACCTCACACATTTCTGGACACCCCAATTTCAGCCCAGATTGCCAGGGTCTCACACAAAATCAGGGCTGGGGAGATTAAGGTTTGATGAATGAATTAATGACAACTATTTATTAAGTAGCTCTGAAATACAGACATCACCATCAATCCTTCCAATGCTATACAAGGTAGAAACTGCTATTATCCCTATCTTATATATATGGAAATGGGAGATAAGAATGATCGTATAATTTGCTGAGGTCCAAGCTCCCAGAAAGTAATGGCATGTTTCCACAAGTAAAGTTTCTCCCATGAACCCCCAGGCATGCAGAATCATACCTCAGCATATGCAACTCCTCAATTTCTATCATCTCTGATTGGATCCTAAGCAACAGGAGGACAGTAAAAAAAAAAAAAAAGTTTATTCCACACCAGCATATATGCTTATAAGTGTGTGTGTGTGTGTGTGTGTGTGTGTATGTGTGTGTATGTGTGTGTATGTGTGTTTGTGTATGTGTGTGTATGTGTGTATGTGTGTGTGTTTGTGTGTGTGTGTGTGTAGTAGGTACATGTACGTGCATGTGCCCTTTGAGATGAGGTTTGTGTAAGGCAGGTCTTCCTAGCTCAACTCCTTTCTCTGTGGTCTCTTATTGTTATTTTTTAAAGAATCGGTTAGTTTATTTCTTTATGAGTGTTTTACCTGCAAGTATATATGTGTACCAAGCTCATGCAGTGCCTGTGGAGACCAGAAGAGGGGATTGGATCCCCTGGAGCAGGAGTTATGGATGGCTGTGAGCCAGTATGTAAGGTGCTGGGAACTAAACCTAGGTCCTCTGCAAGAGCAGTAAATGCCCTTAATCACTTCACTATCTCTCCAGCCACCAGTCACATATTCCTTTCCTCATTCCAGCTGGACATGAGGACTCCAGCTTCCTCTCAGGCCTCAGGGGGATCCTTTTCTAGGGATGCTAGTTTCCACGCAAGCTGCATACATGTGGTACCACATTGTCATATACTCATAACTTATGTCAGTACCTATGCATGTCCACACATAGAAAGAGCACTATTGGGACCCACCACAAAAGTGTGTGCGCATCTGTCTGCATTTTATGTATCTGCCTCTTTTACATGCCTCTGCAGCTAAACATATCTGTGAACCTCTGTACACAAATGGTGTGTGTGTGTGCGTGTGCGTGCGTGTGCTCATGCACGAGAGTGTGAGAATGTAACCAGAGGGATGTACTTTAAATATCATTCTAGGAAGTAATGTGGGCCCTATCTCCCACTGCTGGGCCAATGTATCACAGCTCTTCCAATTTTGAACAGGATATGAGACAGATTAGAAGGGGGGGGGGGAAGAAATCTAGGAGGAAGACATTCAACATAAAATACATAGATTTATTTTACCCTTGTTTTTTTCTCCTGCAACATGTAGCACAAAGCCTGGTAGGCATCTTGGCTTAGCAAATAATAAGTATTAAATAAATGAGAATTTTAGATCAAGATACAATGATCGAGGAAAAAACCACCATAGCTCACTATGAGGCATAGGAAGGAATGAGGGTTCAGAATCCCAGCCCTGCTACCTGCTCTGTCTGTGTGAATATGACAGATGGATAGAGGTTTGTGCCATGTGGGCTCTTCCCCAGGAACACAGACAGCCTGGCCGGCCTGGAGTCTTCAGCCAAGCCCAGCATGTGGAATCTACCCACATCCAGTTGTGGGAACCACCTAGGTGAAGCTCTGCAGAGCCTGCTGGAGTCTCTAAACTGGAGCCTGCATGCTGAGCCCCAGGCTGGGCCTTGCATGGGCTCAGCCCACTGCACACTCCAAACAGAATCAATTATATATTTAAAAGGTGCCGCCCTGCAATTCCTGGCGAGCCAGGAGAGCCATCCATCATGGTGCGGCCGCGTTTCACAAGCTGTCGAATTGTGCTTACATTGGTTAAAAGAATCTTTATATTTCATTAAGCAAGCAGATCGGCGGATCTCCCGCCACAGGCGCCATATAGATGGCTTTAATTTTCCAAATCTGCAAATGCATCCGTTATGTCCCCGCGTCGCTGCTGGCTGCGGCCTAATGCCCAGCCAATCGAAGAATCAAGCAGAATTTTATTAGGGGGCATTTTTTATAAATTAACGGCAGCACTCCCAGGAAACCACATGCGAAGCGTCTTTGATTAAAAGGAAAGTGGAGCCTTCCCTCAGTCACACCCTGCTCGGCCACCCCACAGGCCGCCTTTACCTCTCTTCTTCAGCGCCCCTTTAGCTTTCCCTCGCTTTCTTCTCATTCCCACACATGATAGAAAACAAGGCAGAACAACTTTGTTTCACAGAAAGAAAACAAGAAGTGTGGAAACCAACACTCTGTAAGCCTCCCTTCTCCTCTGCCAGTTCCAAGGCATCCTGAGGCCTCAGTACCAATGATGGTTACCTTATACTGGGCTTCACTCTGAGCCAAGTCCTGGTCTAAGAAACTTTAAGACAGCACTGTTCTGTAGGTACTACTGTCCCTGTTTACATTGATGAGAAAATGAGATTTGGGGAGATAAATGTCCCCTGCCCAAGATCTCACAGCTAGCAAGGTAGCAGGAGGGCAGGAGCCTAAGTCTCTGGGGAGTCTCTGGGGAGTTATTTAGCATTCATTCTAGCATAAGGCCAAGAATCAGGTAGGCACCAGTGAGAACTAGCCCTGGGCATCAAAGATGGAGTAACTACCTGAGTGGAGCCTATTGCCAGGGAATTCTTTCCTTGAGAAACACTGCTGCCCTTTTAACCCTGGACATTCTAGGAGAACCTCTCAGAGGATTAACCTCTGCAGCTATCCTTCCTACTTAGCAGTTTGAATTCCCAAAAGACTTTGGCACTGGAAGGTAGGAAAATATAGAAACATGAATATAGAACATGAGGCCAGAGCCCCTCCTGCACACACACACACACAAGGTCTTGGACGCAGACTCGGATGTGCTCTGTGACCTTGGTCTGTGTTACCTGTTCTGATAAGACATCGACTCCTTGGTCTACTCCAACAGAGAGAGAAACCTTTACCATGAAAGCTGTGTGAGCAAGCCAGGCACGGTGGCCCATGTCTGTAGTGCTAGCACTTGGGAGACTAAGGAGGATTGCCATGAAGGTGCTTAAACTTAGTCAGGCCAAACATCTTGTGAGGGAGGCAAAAGAAGAGAGATTCTGCCCTGTGTGAGTGCCTAAGTTTATGTGCATTGTGGAATTAGTACACAAGATACCTGACCCATCTTCCACCTCAGAGTGGCTTGACCTAAGATTTTCAGTTTTGTGCCCAGGCTCCTGCCAGACACTTGGCTTTGGCAATCTCATTAATTTCTTTCCCCTGTTCAACTAGGTAGGTGTTTTTTTATTCCTGCTACTTTGCAGATGAAGAACTGAGGCTGAGAAAGAGTTCACTGACTGCTTTCGCACCATTCGCACATATGTCCTTAGTTCTCAGTTTGGAGGAACCAGCAATGAGCATACGATATGCTGCATGTGGAGCCCCTGCCTACCCAGCCCAAAGACCCTCAGGAACAACATCTGGGTATAGGTTTGGCACTGAGACATTCCAGTTACTCCTCAGATGTTGTTTGCTTTGTAGGAGCTCAGTGATCCCCAGATCTGTCATTGTGAACCTTCCCAGCGCACCAATTTTTAAAATCTAAATCAGGTACTCAAAGGTGGTAGAAGCCCTGGGACCAGCCCCATCCTTTCCTTATCAGGCACATGATTCTTCCCCACTATGTTTCCCACTAGGAAATGGGGGCAACTTATGAATCAGTGTGGCTAAGACCACAGGGAGTAGCCAAGGAGACAACCTAAAGAGAGAGGTAAGAGGTAATGGCCAGAAGTGTGGTGTCATTTGCTTCTTTTGTGTAAGAGCTTGGAGGTCTGGGGCACAGTCACTTCCCTCAGACCCTCACTCCCCATGTCATCGCTTTTGCGCCACTAACCCTTTAGTAAACATTTCATCTTATTTTTATTGTCCATCTCTCAGTCATCTCTGGAACCAGTCAAGGTCAGATTTTCTTGAAAAGCATATTCAAATTCTCCTTTGCTCCGCTGCTGCTCCTCACTAACCCACTGCACCATTACCCTACGGCCAGCCAAGGAGGGATTGTTCCCCAAAGCCACTATGCCATTGCCTCCTGCTCCTCTGGGAATATTGTCTCCTCATCAGCATCACTTGGAGAACTCATGGTCCTTCTTCATATTACGTTTAGTGACCTCCCTTCTCCAGGAAACCTCTCCAACGCTCTAGGTAGCTCTTTACATTTCTGTCACAACTTTACTTCAACAAATTATATAGTTTCCCATTTGCCTGTGTCTACCAAATAATCACAAGTTTTACCAACCATGCTTGTAGATACCTGTTGATACAAGTTATATAATATTCTCTACAAGTAGAGAGAGTTGGGGGTTCGGGGGTGGGAGATAGGGCTTAAGGCAACCAGGCCTATCAACCCCTGGAGGAGCTCAGTAGCTCGAAGTTTACATACATGTGTTTTTGAATCCTCACTACAACATTGTAATTCCCACTTACTGATAAGGAAAAAAAATTCAAGATACAGAGAGGTGAGATCACCTGCCTGCCCAAAGCCACATAGCTAAGCAGCTTAAGCAATGTGGAATCCAAGAAATTTGACTCCACAATGTGAACTCAATATTCATCAGAGTTCTAAGTCTGGCCAATCTGAGTTCCCTCTACTGCAAGGTCTGAATCCCCAGCTGGTACTTGGTTCCCAGAATGCAACACAGGGAGTATCTGGCATCGATTCCACAAATAAACGTGGAGCCACTGTTTGGCCTACAGTGCACTTCCGTGTGGTGAATTGCAGTGTGAAGGTTCAGGTTATACAGGAGTTATAGCTGTGTGGATGCTCGTGTGAGAGGAAACAGCTGAGACGGACAGGAGAAGAGCTTGGAGCTCAGAACAGTGAACGGGTGGCCTGGCTCCTCCTTGTCCCACCCCAGCAGGGAAAATCCACAGTCCCCACCAGACATCAAGCCACCTTCTGGCCATTGCTGTTGAGGTAGCGGGATCCCAGCCATCCTCACGGTGGAGCAGTCTCCAAAGTGATCCTGGAGTTGGAGCCAAAAAAGCACACATGTGGGATTGAGGTATGGCTTTAGCAGGGTCAGGGCAGGAGAGGTTCAGCACTCAACAGGCAGGCGTGCACCGGATAATTGCTCAAAGGAACCGGTGACCAGCCCTCTCCGCTCAGGAGATGGAGGCAGGAGAAGGATGGGGATGTGTCTCAGGATGACCTAGCCTGCTGCCCCCAGAGAAGCTCAGTCTCTTAAAGTTCCCTACACACAGTGTTATCCATTAACATCCAATTATTCCTCGGTCCGAGCCATTAATTATAAATCAGCCACTAATTGGGGTAATTAGCCCCCCACAGGCTAATGGGCCGAGACTGTGAGAGGCCCTTTTGCCTACAGTCCTCGATTTTCTGAGGTCCTTAATGTATAGGGTGCTAAGAAGTCGGACGGCTGAAATTTAAAAAGAAAAGAAAAGAAAAGAAAAGAAAAGAAAAGAAAAGAAAAGAAAAGAAAAGAAACAACGAAATGCGACTGTGGGAGGGAAAATGAGAGAGAGAGAGAGAGAGAGAGAGAGAGAGAGAGAGAGAGAGAGAGAGAGAGAGAGAGATGTTTACTGATGTTTTGCTGTTCTCAATTATGGTCAAGCTTCCGCTCTTGAGGGCGGGTTGGCAGACTTGACCGCAGTCTCTGCGAGTAACTCCAGGTCTAGAGATAACTGCTTGACTCTGTGCTTCCTGTGTCCTCTCCCAAAGAGGCAAAGAGCACGGGAGACCAGGGGCATGGCACAAAAGTGGTGGAACCCAGGACCGGGTCAGACATCCCGGTGTTTCTGAGCAGAAAAGACTGCTGGGCTCGACGGGTTTGCCCAGACCGGGAGTACCGCAGGCATGGGCCGGGCCGCTCTGGCATCTTGCAGACCCAAGACCCAGAGCAGTCACTGTAGAGTCTCTCTGTGGAGAAGGTTCTCCTGACTGTAGAATACCCTCTTGGAGAAGGTATTTCAAGACATCTGGTGGGGGTTCGCGGCAAGAGTCTGTGGTGCTAGTACCCAGCACGCGATTCCCGCACTGCAGGCAGATTCCTTTTGGGATGGACCAGTCGGCAGCCAAATCCTGACAGCTGGGGCGATGGCGCTTAGATGAGGGTAGGAGACCGAGTGAGCTCTGGTGACCTAAGGGCGTATGGTTGCGGCGCGCATAGAGCGGTTAAACAGAGGCGGGAGTGACCGCGACAGGAAAAAGCCAAGTGTGCTGATCCGGCAGCCAGGGCCGCTCTTCCTTTTGCTTACAGAAACTGGGCTAAAGCTGGAATGAGTGTTCTGCCGACTGGTATATTGACAACCAGGCAGGAGAACCCCAGCTCAACCAAATGAGGTGCTGGAAAACGGATAATCAAACCGAGGTGGGGGGGGGGGCCAGCGGGAGGAGAACCCAGCACAGTAAATACCCTTTGACAGGAGACTCGCTCAAGGTCAGGGATGAGGGGTACTCAAAGCAGGAGGAATTTGGAGGCCAGAAGCCCCCCATCACCCCTCCCACTTCGCCAGCCTGCCCGCTCCTAATGGGCTTTGGAGGGCCGTGGCGTCGCCCGCGGCCTTGATTAGATATTTATTGCTGTCATTTACATGGGCACCGCGGGGCGGCCGAGCGGGACGTGGGGAAGGGACTGAGCCAGGGAGGAGGGGGTGTGGAATGGGAACTCGGGCAAGGCGGAGAGTGCCTCCTCCAGGACTATGGCTGGGTAGAAGGGTAGGGTGCCTCCGCCAGGCTCCGGAGAAAGACAGAAATGGAGGGCGGACAAAAAGTTAGGCTCCGATGCCCTTGGGCTGTCAAGGTGAGGTCCCAAGTTCCGGCTGTCTCTCTGTGCCCAGTCGCCCCACGGGTTACCTGCGAGTGTCGGTGAAGGCTTAACCTGGGAGTGTGTGACACTGTCTACCAGGGGATACTGAGAATTTGTGTCCAGATCTTTCTGCCTGTGTGACTTCAGTGTGCCAGGTCACTATAAGCCAGAAGTTCCACTCCGTGTGGCACTCAATGTAGACTAACCCCTTTCTAATACAGGGAAGTGGGGGGGGAGCCCTACGTTATTTGGGGGGCGGGGGGTTGCTGCAGCAACTGGATCTAGTTCTCCTCTTGCCTTCAAAGCCTGCTAGGAGCCCCAGCGATCCTTCCGGATCTGTGGATCTATGGCTCCCCAACATCGCAGGCACCAAAACATCCCCAGCCAAAGCCAGGGCCCAGTACTGATTTCAGATCTAGCATGCCAGCCAGAGGTTCGGTGGAAACCCCATCCCAGTTCAGTCTCTGTGTGTTCAGACCACAAGCCTAACTCCAGTTACCCATTTTAAGCAGTGAAATTTGCTATCATGTGGAATCATAGTAACTTGAAAATAACAGAGAGGATTATCAAGGGGTCTCACAAGCACTCACCCGTAGCCCAGGAAACTGACCCCTGAGCCAACAGAGCCATCCTAAAGCTCACTTTCTTTTGGCCTTCGCCTGGGACGGGTTTCCAAATCTTCGCACCTTTGCCCTTCAGTTCCACTTTCGACTGTGCAACCAGGTTCCTGCGTCCTTGCAGGAGTCTGTGCCCCTGAGGCCTGACGAGATGAGGTAAGGTGACCATCCCCGTCCTGAGTTGCAGTGCTTTGCTTCTTATCCAAAGACTCGGACGTAGAGGAGAGAAATTGGAGCAAATTATCTGGATAATTTGCTCTCACTAGGCAGCAAATTTTACTTTTTTTTCCCCTGACCGCCTACCCACATATATAAGCACAGCTGGTTAGTGAAGAAGGGTAATAGAAACTTATCTTTAGGGGAGAGTGCCTTCCCCCTTCTAAAACCTAGATATGCAAGAAAATGAAGCGCGGATTAAAAAAAAAAAAACCTGAAAACAGAGCTCACTGAAACCCACTTAAAACGGATAGGCCATAGAATTTCCTCGGCCAGCGCCCTATAGAAAGAGCCAACCCGCCTGCGACGCACAGGATTCCTGGCACGGCACAAAAGAAGAAAAAGACACGTCTCCCACTCCCACCTTCGCGAGGACAGACCGGGAGATTCTACAATTTCCACAACTACGCCTGCAACCTCAGTGGTGCGAACAGCCTGTTTGCCCCAAGGCCTATCCAGTAAGTAAAACCCTCAGCTCTCTGCGACGTCCCCAAACCCAAGTTGCCCACAGAAAACCAGTACTAGTCCAGAAGACCCCTGGCCTCCCGTCCGCTTTTTTCTAAAACGAAAAAGTCCTTCTACGTCCTTCTACCGCCCCAGGCAGAACCCTCGCTGAGGCTACACTAGAGGCCCCGCGGATTCCCAGCTTTGGAATGCTCCCAAAAAAGGGAAAGGCGAAAGGCCCGGCCTCTAGATACAATTCTCCCCGGAGCCTAGCCTTGGTTTTTCCGACAAGTCACTACACAACTATACCACCGAGAGCCCTCAGTCCCCTACCAGGATTTGGTCCCCAGATTGATAGGAATTCGAGGAAGAAGATGTTTTTCCCCTAAGTGCTCTAAAGGCACCGCCCGGGCCTTGGAGGCCCCTGATCAGGGTCTGGGAACTTAAGAAACTTCAGCCAAGATCCAGAAAGGTCCATTAGAGGCCCTAGCTTGTCGCCATCCAAGATGGGTTATGGCCACCGGAATGAGAGGCCGAGAGAAGAGAGACCCTGGCAGAGCCCTTCATATTTTGATCCCCGCCTCCCAAACGCCGCCCCAGCCTGAATTCCCTGCTGGAGTTCGCCCGCTCCACGCCAAAATAGGCCGTGGGAGGCCAAACGAATTCCAGAGAACTAAGGCCGTTGCGGACCAAAAACCCACCTGAAAGATCCTAACCTGAGGTCGTGTCTACGAGGGCAGAGGCAGGCTAAGCGCCAAACCACCCCCCGGCCAAATAATTCGTGTAAAGTCGCAATCCCAGGAGACAAGGAGCCCTCGGTAGCCAGAAAGGATAAATTCTGAGCTAAATCCCAGTATTGCGGGATACTCGGGAATAGGGACGCTGGGAGGTGTAGGTGGCCCTGCGGGATCCCAGGGCAAGGAACCTGGGCGGAGGACCGCGCCCCCTCTCCAGCCCGGGCCGCGGGCTGCGTGACGCCTCGGGGCGCATCTGCTCTGCATTACCCTGACTACCCACCCCCCACCCGCCGCCCCCTTCCAAACTGAAAAAGGATTTGTCTCCGCTTAATATCCAAACCTTTTTTGTATTTATTTTTTTTTCAGGGGCGAAGTAATATCTTCCAAATGAGGCAAAACCGTGACGGATCCGAAGCGTTCTCTGCGGGTGCCTGCGTCTCCGCGGCCGAGGCTTCCGTCTCCGCCTCAGCGCTTTTCTACCCACGACTTGCCCTCCTTTCTACTCGGAATTTCTAGTTCTTTCCTTCTGTCGCCCTGGCTTCGTGTCCGGCCCTGGGGATCGCTCCGCTCCCTCTTTCTCCCCATGGAGCTCCCTCCTCCTGCCTCGGATCTCGTCTCCCCCTAAGGCTTAAGTGTCTGTTACCTTCCAAGTCTCTCACCCTCTTCAAACTTTCCGATCCTCCCACCGACTCCCAGACTACAGGACCGCAAACGCGGAGGAGGTCCCGGGAGCTGACGGTCCAAGCCCTCCCAGTCCCGCCGGGTCCCAGGCCCCTCCTGGCTGCACCCCGCCAGCCCCGCCCGCTCGCACCTGGTCTCCTTGGCCCGCGCCGCCGCTGCCACTGCCATCTACGCGCGTCCGGGCTGGAGCTGGAGTTTTAAACCGCGTTTCCCGGGCGCAAGGCGCGGGGCCGCGCGCTCCCTACTGGCCCCTGTGGCTGCCAATCACACGCCACTCTCGCCCCGGCCCCGCCCAGCCCCTCTGGAGCATCTAAGCAGCTCAAGGCCTAGGCAGCCCGGGTCAAACCTTTAGAGGAACTAGGGACCCCGGCAGCGTCCATCATTTCCCCGAGAACGAGAACATCGTTCCGTCATTGCTGGCTCTGGATCTTGGGCGGTAAAGCCGCAGGTCAATCCCTACGGAGTTGAGGAGTACTGAGAAACCTTCACCTAGGTCTACCTGGTCTCTCTTGACCTTGGGGTGCTCTGCGATGGCTTAAGGAGGGCTTTGTCTCCCACCCCAGCTGTCACAACAAGGTTGAACTGGGCAACTGCATGCTCAAGCAAGCAAGCACGCGCGCGCGCGCGCGCACACACACACACACACACACACACACACAAACACTTCTGGTACCACAACACCCGCACGAACCCAACCTGCACTCAGTACTCACCACCCAAGCTCAACCCATACAGGGTAGAACTTCCGACAGCAGGATGCTCTTGGGGAGGGTTGGGAGGCTGA
Organism: Mus caroli; assembly: GCF_978045245.1. Lineage (NCBI taxonomy): Eukaryota > Metazoa > Chordata > Mammalia > Rodentia > Muridae > Mus > Mus caroli. Next base: position 40,890,328 of record NW_028227261.1, on the reverse strand, counting down.
GTCTGCCGAACTCACTTCTTCATGCGCATACAACACACACGCACCTGTCTCTGTCTCCGTGTGAGAGGGGGACACACACACACAGAGCAATGATTCACAAAGCGGGGGGGGGGGGTTGGGGGGGGAAAATCCCTGGATAGGGTTTGAGGTTCTTGTCAGCCTCCTTCTCCTTCCAGGTGCAACTGATTCATAGGAAGAGGTCGTTATGATGCAGGAGGCTGTGGAACCAGAGAAGGCCTTGTGTGTATGAGGTGTGTGCCAAGGGGTCAGGTGTCCCCGTTAATGTGGGAACCTTGTAGTGCAAGATTGGCTATTGTGGCCATGACTCTGCGGAAGCCTGGAAGGCTATGTCTATACGACAGTGGCACCTGGAGAGAAGGATATGTGTTCTATGCTTGTGTGGTCAGTACTCTGAGCAACGTGTCTTTGGCCTCAGTGGCTGGGACTAGAATGTGTTGTGTCTTTGTTACTGGTGCTCATGTAACCACAGTCCATGTGTAACTGTGGGATTTTCTTTGTGTGTCGGTAAAGAAGCCTTGTGTGATTTTTCGGGTCAAGTGTACTGTAATCCAGGTGTCTGGACAGACAGGCAGCTGGATCCTAGTTCTGACATTGCTCAGGTCTACCAGCAAACTCTCTGGCCTAGCTCTGAGGAAGTGAGCTGTTCATTTTCTTGGGGGTTAAGGCATGGCGGAGGTTGCCGTACTTAACAGTAGATTTTAAAACCCCAGGCTGAGTTGAGAGGGTCAGAAATGTTGGCCTTGGTGGAACAGAAGGAGCCACCAGCAGATTTAGAGGTTGGACCTATCTTCAACCCAGAGTTAGAGGCAGGGCGCCTGAGGGGAGGGGGAGGAGGCTCCAAAGAAAGGGAAGGGGAGGGGGCATAAGAGGATTAGGCTGCTTAGACCCTTCTCTCCCACCAGGATCCCCCACCCCCCACCTCAATGCTCCAGAAAAGATTTCTTCTGCCAAAGCAAAACCGTTTAGGCTCGATTTAAAGGGACAAAAAAAGCGGAGGCGGGGGCTTTAAATAACCTTTTAATTTCTCTTCAGGGATCTGGACTAGTGCAGAAGGGGAGAGGAGAGAAGGAGAGGGAGGGAAGTGAAGGCTGCCTCTTTGGCTTAGGTAATCAAGATTGCCACTGTACCTCCACCCACCTGCCCTTCACACACACACACACACAGATCATCCTGGAGAAAACCACAGAGCTTTGCACACACATATATACTTATTCTGTCACATAACTCTGGGCACACGTGCATACTACTTGATTAGGTCAGAAATAGTACTTCCCCTCCCCCATCCAGTGAGAAACCTTGTTCTAGTGAGGCAAGTGTCTTCTGTCTTTATTCAATGACCCAGCTATACTCATCCTTCCCTAGCTCCCCTCCTTGGACAGAACAGGGGACCACTGGGCAAGCTGAAGGGTAATGGCTCTGTGCTGAGGAGGATAAAGTGGTTGAGGGTACCACAGATTCCCGTGCTGCAGGCTGCAAGTGATGAGCATAGGACCTAACCAGGCTCCTGCTTCTGGAAGGATCTGTTTGCCACAAACTCCAATTCCCCTTCCTATTCTTCTTGTCCCAGGCTGCCAAGACCCCCATCCGTCCAGTCATCCCAGGTCTGGAGATGGTAACTGTATTAGTCAGGGTTCTCTAGAGTCACAGAACTTATGGGTAGTCTCTCTATAGTAGAGGAATTTGTTGGTGACTTACAGTCTGTAATCCAACTCCCAACAATAGTCAGCAGCAGCTGTGAATGGAAGTCCAAGGATCTAGCAGTTGCTCAGTCCCACAAGGCAATCAGTGGATGAAAAGAGAGTCAATCTTCCTTCTTCCAGTGTCCTTATGCAGGCCTCCAGCAGAAGGTGTGGCCCAGATTAAATATGTGTACCACCATGCCTTTAATCCCAGATGACCTTGAACTCAGAGATCTCCGGGTCTTAATCTTCTGGAATTCATAGCCACTATGCCCCCAAGATCTCCATGCCAAGATCCAGGTCAGAAACTTGTATCTCCCAGTCTCCAGATTAAGATCACTGGTGAACCTCCCAATTCTGGGCTGTAGTTCATTCCAGATATAGTCAAATTGACAACCAGGAACAGGAATAGCCACTACAGTGGCTAAGTGGCCAATATCATTCTCATTAAACAAGCTAAGCCTCATGCAACTCAAACTTCCAGACACCTGGAGAAGCCCACAGTGCCAGGCTAGACTTACCTGCAAAGGGCTTTCATACAAGGGGATACCAAGGACAGAGGGAGCTGCTGTCACTCCGACACATTCCCACCCTCCACCCTGGTTTCCACAGACATTGTAGCCCAGGTCCTGGCTCCTGAGTTTACTGTGGATTGGAAAGAGGGGTTACAAAATTCCAGATGAGCTCAACTGCTCAGAGAGAAACTCAGAGAAAGGGCTGGGGAAGGGGGCTGTGCCTTTTAGGGAGACCTGGAGTAGTGAGAAACTTGGCAAGCCACAATGTGGGGGGGTCCTGCTGGGTTAACGAAGGCACTTCAAAAATGCCGCTGTCTAGACAGAAACTGAGAAATAAAAATGGCTCAGGACCTTCCTCCCAAGTCTGCTCCTCTAGCCTCCTCACCCACCCACCTGCCCCAGGCTGTGGCTGAGACACCTTCAAAGAGCTTAAGAGAAAGGAATGCCGGGAAAAACTAGGACCCACCCCCCAATAAAGTGACCTGGCTTCAGGGGTCGGTCGGGTGGGGAGGAGACAGGTAAGTGTTGCATTGCTTATGTGTTTGCTCGATTCCTTAACCTGTTGTATATTATGAATATATACCCATTTATACACAATGTGTGTTTCGATATATACATATGTGAACATGTAGGTTCTGCTTAGGTGTACATGTATGTATGGGGGATGTTTCTAAATTAAACCAAGAAGGGGTGGTCAAGGAATGAGACCATTCAGGAACTGGGAGAAGTGAGTCCCTACAGGTTTCCAAGGACTCCAGGGATACTAGGTGTCTTTGTTGAAGTATCTGGAAATTGAGGGGCCCAAGTCCCCCTAAACTCTGTGATCTCTGGGCTCCTGGGTGTAAAGTAGCAACGACAACCTCAAAAACCTGCTCCCCCCACAGGCCATCCGAACACACACACACACACACACACACACACACTGAAAGAGAACTGCAGCTCAGACCTCCTCCCATCCCATCTGCTCACTACATCTGGGTTTGGAGTAGTTGGGAGTAGTTCATGGGATGTAGCTAGTTAGCAAAGGTTACCCTAAGAAAGCCCAACACAGGGCTACAACGGAGGCAGACTCGCATGGCTGACTGGAGGTTCTATCCCACTGGGGTGGGGGGGGGCGTTCAGAGGAATCCAGGAGCATCCAGAGGAGCCAGAATTCTGGAGGCCGGGGTCCAGGTTCAGGGTGTGCAAGCGAGCACGAGCAGCCTCTCTGTATCTCGGGCTCGCTCCCGCCCCTACGGCCCCGCGCTCCCCAGGGCAGTGGCTAGGTGGTGGGCGGCTTAGAGCTAATTCGGGAGTTAATGGCGGTGGCCCGGCCCCCTGCGGCCCCCCTCCACAGCCCACCCCAACCCCCGGGCCCGGCCGCGGGCCGCCCGCATCTGCGCCATCCACGGCGATTCATCATCTTGATCCATGGCGCGCGCTGACGGCGGCCCTGGCCGCGCTGACAAGACTAACAAAGCAATTTGCCACGAGCCATCTCCTGGACAGGTTATTAGCGCGGCCGCCGCTTAAACAGGCCTCCCTACCCCTTCACCCCCACTTCCCAATCCCAGCGCGGGGCAGCTACCTGCTCTGTCCCCTCCCTCCGACAAGCCACTGCCCCTGGTGCTAAAGATTCCTGTGTCCTCCAGGCTTTTCCATCCCAAATAACCCCCTCAACACACAAACACACACACACACACACACACACACACACACACACAGTTGCCAGTGGCCTTCCTTCCTGGTTAAACCGCTCCCTGCTCTACCTCACCCACCTCCAGAGCTCTCCAAATCTCCCTGAAGCTCCTGCCCATCCCTGCCTCCCAACCTGATCTCCCATACTATCAGACATTCCCTCCCTTCCTCTGGAACTTCTTAAACCCATCAGTCTCCCTAAATGTGTCTGCCTTTACTCCTTCAACCTCCATCAACAAGAGTTCAAAACCCCTATATATTTCCATGCAAGGGTACCCTGTACTACTTTTGAGTACCAAGTTTCCTCTGCCCTCTTTGCCCCAGAATACCTCCTGTGGGAATGGTGGAGTGGCAGCTAGTCGCATCCATCTAATGCCAAGTGGGGGCTATGGAGCAGACACTTCTGAGCTGTTCAGGCAGAAGTCAGAGAGGTAGAAGGTAGGGAGATTCCTGGCTTCTGTGAGGATGCCCTCATTGGGAAGATAGCAAATGGCCTTCTCTAAGAGACTATGGTGCCAGGAGAAACCGGTGGACTTTATGAGAACAGAGGCTCACAGAAATGCTGAGACCTGCCCTGGTACACACATCAGAATGGGGCAAAAGCATGTGGCCTTCCAGGTTTAGGCTTCATCTCTGGGAGCATTCCCTCTGGGAAATAAAGAAGACAAAGAGGCCAGCTTTCCCACTTGAGCAACTTCCCTTCACTTGTAAGGAGGGCTGGGAGAGACAGACCGATGGCAGGTTCATGTTTGACTGAGCCTGAAGTAACTATTTGGTCATTTCAGACTGAAGACTATTTCTCCAAGGAATTCAGGAAACCCTGGAAGCAGCCTGATTCTGTAGATGAATGGCGGGTCTGCATGAAGGGACTGAATGAGTCCACTGTGTCTGCATGACTACACAGAACCAAGATGGTACATGTCCAACAGAAAATATCAAGTATCTCCCTCTGACCATATGCAGGGTTACCTGCACATGTGTGCACTGAGGACCAACTACATCCCTTTATGCAAACACAGAGGCTTGGAAAAGATCAAGCCAGATAAATGTATGTATGAACATGACTAAGCAAACCTAGGATAATATTCCTTAACACACACCTTTAATGCACACACACACACACACACACACCATCTATTCTCATGAATGTAGCTTCCACATTCCCAAACTATCAGCTTCTGAGACTGAGTGGTATGGAGAAACATCTCCTTATATGAAGAAACTAGAGGAGCTCTTTTTGTGACCTCTAGACCTAAGAGGATGATCTGTCTGCTATAAGCCTCCATCATAACCAGAGCGGATACAAAAGGCCCGGGTAGGGGCAGGGGGCTGTATGTGCTAAGAACCTGCCTTTTTTTCTTTTCTTCCAGCCAACCAGGCCATGTCCTCACCCGCAGGGAGGCCCAGCTCTGTTGCTGCTGCTGCGCCACTACTGTGTCCCTGACGTGAAATATGGGGGGCGCAGGCCGCACTGGGGAGATTTGTCATCTGTGCTCAGCGGGTGACTCTATCTGCAGACTATTAGAGTATAAAATATATTTTACAAGAGTTTTAGCTACAGGTGACTTGCTCTTTATTACTAGATGTGGGCAAAATCAATACTTCTGTAACTAAAAGATCATTTATTTTGCTTTTTGAAACATTTTTCAACAGGGGCACTGGCTAAGCTTGCAAAGCTATGATTAAGAGTTATGGTGGCGCCTGTTTCCCTTAACCCTTGGAGGACCACAGAGCAAGCTCTGAGAACGTTTGCCCATGAAAACCCAGACACACATCCCAGAATTAGCAAATACCGACACATAGATAAAGTGCACAGGTTCCCACCCTGGGCCCTCTGATACAGCTATCCTGCAGACATCCATGTTCTATCCAAAATAATACAGGAATACAGCTGAACCCATGTTCCTTTACATTTAAAACTCACAAATCAACCCATGCTACATGAAGGCCACTAATACACACTGCACATATATCTCTCCTGCCACACACACACACACACACACACACACACACACAATGAGACACAGATACATGTGAACTTCTAGGTGGGGACTCAAAAGAGAAGGGAGGCTGAAAGATGCTGAGGGATCCCTCAAATGAAGCTGTGGGCATTAACAGGCAGGAAAAGAAGACAGTCCAGGACAGAAAGGGCTCAAAATAGGATCCTTGGTGCCTGGGTCCTACTCAAACCTCTCACGGAACTCATCTCTCCTCAGTGCCTCACCCCAGGACAGCTATGGTTAATCATGGTGACACAGACTTGTAGTTCAGCAGTTAGGGGCTGCTGAGGCAGGAGACTCTTCTCAAGCTCCAGGTCAATCTGAACTACATAAAAACATTTAGCCTCAAGAAAACAAAACCAAAATTGCAGAGAAACCTACAACAAACATTTACTGACTCAGTTTCGGAGAGTCGCCTGGTGGTTCTGGCCCAGGATCTTGTGAGTTGGTAGTTAGGCTGTCAGCCAGGGCTCTGTTGTTCTAATCTCCACTGGGGTAGGAGAGTCCTCTTCCAGGAAGGCTCATTTGTAGAGCTATGGCTATTGGCTGGTGCTGACTGCCAAATACTCAGTTGTCTTCCAAGAGTCTATCTAGCAAGATGAGATAGAGATACAGTTAGGGATAGGGATAGGGATAGGGATAGGGGTAGGGGTAGGGGTAGGGGTAGGGGTAGGGGTAGGGACAGGGACAGGGACAGGGACAGGGACAGGGACAGAAAGAGATAGAGACAGAGACAGAAAGAGATAGAGATGGAGAAGGATGAGATAAAGAGATAGAGACAGATAGAGAACTCAGTGGATTTCTGAGTTCGAGGCCAGCCTGATCTACAAAGTGAGTTTCAGGACAGCCAGGGCTATACAGAGAAACCCTGTCTCAAAAAACAAAAAACAAACAAACAAAAAAAAACCCAAAAAACAAAAAGAGATAGAGATAGAGAGATCAAAAGAATGTGAATCTTTGGGGCTGGCAAGATGGCTCAGTGGTTAAGAAGACTGACAACCCTTCCGAAGGTCCTGAGTTCAAATCCCAGCAACCACATGGTGGCTCACAACCACCTGTAATGAGATCTGACGCCCTCTTCTGGGGTGTCTGAAGACAGCTACAGTGTACTTATGTGTAATAATAAATAAATCTTAAAAAAAAGAATGTGAATCTTTAATAAATTGCTCTCAAGGGGCTGGAGAGATGGCTCAGTGGAGCACTGGCTGCTCTTCCAAAGGTCCTGAGTTCAAATCCCAGCAACCACATGGTGGCTCACAACCATCTGTAACTCCCTCTTCTGGAGTGTCTGAAGACAGCTACAGTGTACTTACATATAATAAATAAATAAATATTAAAAAAAAAAACCTGCGAGAAAGGGAAGGTTCAGTGCAAAAGTGGTGCTTGTAGCTAAGCTTGACCTCCTGAGCTTGGTCCCTGGGCCCCATGTGGTAACTAAATGATGTTCCTGTTAAGTTGTCCTCTGACTTACACACACACACACACACACACCATGCCACACAAGTGTGCACACACACACACACACACATACACACCATGCCACACAAGTGTACACACACACACACTCCATGCCACACAAGTGTACACACACACTCCATGCCACACAAGTGTACACACACACATACACATACACACCATGCCACACAAGTGTACACACACACACACCATGCCACACAAGTGCACACACACACACACACACACACAGTAATTTTGAAAATGTTATAGTGACATTCCATCCCTTTCTATTTCTTATAAGCAAATAATTAAGTCTAGCCCATACATGGAAGAAAGAAATTAAGCTCTACCTCTCAAAGGAAATTACGTTACAGAACTTTTGGATACGGAATGGGAGAAAGTCTATGAGACCCATCCCTAGATGATTAAATTCGGATAGTCAATGGCTGCTAAGGGAAGGGGAATCTCCAGGAACAAATCCCCTGGTAAAATTATCCAATTCCAAGTGCTCTGTCTTAAACAAACACATGTACATATGCCAGCCAGCATGGGATGGACTAAGTAGAGGGGTGTGTGTGTGTGTGTGTGTGTGTGTGTGTGTGTGTGTGTGTGTAATAAAAACAGAAGAATAGAAGGGACCAGGATGGGAGATGGGAAGAGTTGGAGGTGAGAGAGAGATGAGTGGAAATTATGTAAATACAGTGTGCTCACTGAATGCATATGAAATTCACAAAATTTCAACTACTAGATAAGAACAGAAAAGGTTTCACGAACACGATTTTTCTAAAGCTACCACTTTGAGACCAGAGTACATCTCTGTTCTGTCTAGTACCTACAAGATGGTAAGTACCTCTTGATGCTTCCTAGAAAACAATGGAGCTGCCCTGTAGTGGTCAGACATGGTCAGGGAACAGTGGCAACTCAAGAAACCTGTGTGTAGGCTCTTGGTAAGGCATCCATAGTAAATAGAGCTGGGACACCAGAGCCAGCCCACCTGGGTGCAAATCTGGGGTCTGCTCTTACTAGCTGTATGACCACAGGCAAGTTGCTTAGCCTCTGTGCTTATGTTTTCTTATTTATAAAATGAGAGAAATAATCAAATAATCATACTCCTTCCCCAGGGCTGTCCTAAAGATTAATCAGGTTGAAATTCAGCAGTGCCCAGTATGTGGTAAATGCTACATAAGAACTGGCTAATTTGGGGTGGAGGGAAAGCTGGGGAGATGGCTTAGTGGTTAAGAGTACTGACTGCTCTTCCAGAGGTCCTGAGTTCAATCTTCAGCAACCACATGGTGGCTCACAACCATCTGTAATGGGATCTGATGCCCTCTTCTGATGTCTCTGAAGACAGCTATAGTGTAATCATATACATTAGATTTCTATCAGCCTTTACCCCTCATGGGCATTCTGCTCATAGGGTCACTTTCTCTCAAGGGATTTATTAGCCACCTCTGATGTGTCTCCTGCTGATCACCTATAACCACCACCACCACCTCAACTACCCTGAGCCCCTTCTTATCACTAGCCCTGACAGGTGACCCAGCTGTGTCGTGATTAGATAGACCAGGCTCCACGTGCTCCATTTGACCCTGCCAGTCCAGCACTGCCTTTTGTGGCCTCTCTGGGAATGTTCTGCAATATGTTGACCACAAACATTTTATGAGCAAGGAGACAGGAAGAAATTTCCCTCTATCGACCCACAGTCAGGCCCACTCCCTCCCCCTCCTCTTAAGTCTCCTTGGCAATGGGGAAGCCAAGGCTAGGAGTGTCACCATCTGAGCAGAGCCCCCAACAAGCAGCAGCCTCCCCTGAATTCCCAGTGCCACACCTCAAACAGCTGCCCCACCCGCTTACTGCTACAGAGAGGGGTGGGTAGAGGTTCAGTAAGTGCACAAACCTAGGGGGCTCAACCCCTTGAAACAGACACCTTCTTAAAAGTCACTGTCTCTGGAAGTCCCAAGACACGTCACCCAAATACCAATAAACTATAAGAAAATTTGTAGGAAATTTCTATGAAGGTGCATTAACTGAAGCATCTCTATTCTGGGATTATATCTTTCCTATTACGTATGCTAAGATAGCCTTTCCTTTATGGAATGGTACTTACGGCAGTTGGTAGTTTTCCCTTTTGCCTTTACATGGGCAATAATAATAACTGTTAGCCTTTTCTGCAACCCACTCTTTGATTGTCCCATGAAATCCACTCTTCTGCACAGACCCACTTCGTTTTGTCCAGGGCTCCTGTTGACCTTGGCCTCAGACACCTAGTGAACAGTGAGACCCTCCGCATTCCCGCCTCAGCTCTGTCAGACCCAGGACAGGCCCCCCCGCTTGCCAGGCCAGTCTCCCTGACTGCTCAGTGAACAGGCTCCATCCATGTTCTAAATCTGCTCCAGCCTCTGCTTTGCTCCCCTAGCACTCTCTGCCCTACCTCAGCTCCCAGCTGGCCCTGGAGATGACTACAGGTGGACAGGTGGACGCCTAATGCTCTCCCTGGGATGCTCCTCCAAGAGGCTCTGTTGAAGTCAAACAGGGATGGCCTTTTCCCTTTGGCTTGAGGACCACTCTGGATGTTCCAGGAAGGGGGAGGATTTGTCTCCAGGGTTTGGCCTTCCACTGAGATCTTGGGACCCCCCTCTTCCTGCCCCCAAGGCTTGGCTGAAGCACGAGGGGCCCCTTTGTGGGGGTCTAATCTCAAAGCACTGCAGCTTTAGCAACCTTTGAGGGTGAAAGCACCAGGAGCTGACTGGGCTGAGGCGTGGTGTGGGGGCAGCCCTGCTAATCCTTGCGCTTTTGCCAAACAAAGCTGCCAGGAGGGGCTGGCTCCCAGGAGATGATCCAGAGAACCAATTCCCCCAAGCCTAACCCGCTCTGACAGCCCAACAAGGAGAGACCGCTGCCTGCCCCCAATGGTCTCAGCAGACACAAGGGCCTGGCCTGGGACTGCCCTGCACTCTCATGCTCCCTGGACAGCCCTCTGCCCAAAGCAATCTGTGTCTTTACTGCTTTTCTTCCAGTTCAGTTGCTCTGCTACTTTAGTCCCTCATCCCCAAAACATTTCAACCTCTTCTTGTTAAGATGCGATATCCACCTCCTAACATCCCAGTTCTTTTTTTTTTTTTTTTTTTTTTTTTTTTTTTTTTTGGTTTTTCGAGACAGGGTTTCTCTGTATAGCCCGGGCTGTCCTGGAACTCACTTTGTAGACCAGGCTGGCCTCGAACTCAGAAATCCGCCTGCCTCTGCCTCCCGAGTGCTGGGATTAAAGGCATGCGCCACCACGCCCGGCACATCCCAGTTCTTAACATCCAGCCCCTGAGTTTCCTGATGCTATAAATCCTACACCTCCCAATAGCTCTTTCCCCCACAGTCTCAACTCAAACCCTCTTGTCTCCAATCCTTCAGCCTCCCTTTTCTCACTCCCACCCCCAGATTCCCAAGCCCTACCTCTACCTCTCCTAATTCCCAGCCCCAGCTCTGCCTCAACCCTTCTGGGCTCTCCCTATTTACCTGGTTCTTCCTCTGCCGGGAAGACCTGGTGGCCCAGATTTTCACTGGATGGGTCTGCTTCACCCATCCATCTACTCAAGCTTCCCTTCCCTGTGCCTCTATCCTGAACCCAGCTCAGCCACGGAGAAGGCAGAAGAGGAACGTGATCAGCTCATCCCGAGGAGCCATAGTTTCCCTCCAGCAAGCACTCCACGTCACAGAACCATCCTGAAATCTCATGGGTAAGCAACACAGTGGCCCGAAGAAGGGGAAGGGACATCCCGAGGAACTAGGGTCACCAGAGCTCCCTAGGCTGGGAAACCCAGGATATAGAAATCTCCACAGAGCTCAGAGAAGTCCAGGTGCCAGGAAGTTACTCAGGTCAACAGAGGGTGCTAAGGAGCCAGGGTGGCCTTAGGGCCACAGGGGAAGGGTTGGGCAAGTTCAGAAGGGTGGATTCCCGGGAGAGAACTAGGGGCTAACCCAGCCCAGAGTATTCTCTGCCTCCTCTACTCACTAATCTGGTTACAACATTTACTAACCTCCCATGGTCAACTTAGGGTGAAGGGTGGGGGACTCAACTCCAGTTCCCAGCATCCTGGGAGGCCTAGAAAGGTGTTGGTATGCCCTGAAAGGACTGAGGCAGGCCATCTTTCTTGCCTGCCCCAGATCACAGAGCTATCTGAAGCCCCTTCTTGATCAATCTAACCCCTTCAGGAAGTCTCCCCTGCCACCTTCTGTTACCAGATGCCTGAGTCCTCCCCCAGGCCTTTGCTGGGCCTGCCTGCTACCCCATCACAGAACAGTAATGATAATGCCATACTTAAAAGCTTTGGAGGTTCCTGTCTTCCTTCCTGAGAACTGTGAAGGTGACCCTTCATGCCCTGAGGATCAAGACAGTGGCAGTACAGGCCTGGAGCCTGCTTCCCCTTCTTGGCATCCATGTCACTTAGTCACTTTGAACTCACCCCAAATTCAGGTGCTTTCTCTCCCATCCCTACCCCCACCCCCGGGCACATAATACACATACAATTTATGAATGCACCCACTGTCAAACTGTCACAGAGATAAGTCCCTCCCCTCCCAGGCCTGTCCTTCTCCTCTGTGCACCTGGCAAGAAATCTGTAAGGACATTTTGGATATGGTTTGCCTTAAGACTTGCTTCCCCCTTAAGCTGGCATGGATATGAGAAGTCTTTAGGCCCACAACACTGCCTGTAGATAACAGGAAGGATTGATTCTTAGGGGGTTGTGGTGGAGGTCTCTCCTACCCACCTCTCCCCAAATGGCTAACCTCCCTTAGGACTGAGGTAAGTGTAAATGATACTCTCCAGGGAACCAGTACCACTTGCTTGGAGAATCCAAAGCCCCTGGGTTATTAGTGTTTGCAGGATACAGGTAAATAAATTGCATGGTATGGTATAGTAGAACATGTCTATAATCCAGAATTCAGAAGAGATGGAAGCAGGAGGATCAGGAGTTCAAGGCTAATGTGGGCCACATAAACCCTTGAATCAAAACAAATGAACAAAAGACTTAGGGAGCGTGTGCAGGTTTCTTTTAAAACCTAACAACTTAAGGCAGCATCAGACCAGGACAAGCCCACCCCTGCTGAGGACACTCTAGGTTTCCACTTACAGCACATTCCTTGGGTAGATATAGCTCCTGAGACTAGAGACAAACTAGAAGTACCAAGGATTCAGCGCCCCCTGCTGTCAGATTTTCAGAAATGCATTCTTCCCGAAGTGCCCAGCCAAGTTTTCTCTGCATCCTCCAGAGTGCAAGGCTTCTAAGTCCTAGGCTGGATCAAAAAAAAAAAAAAAAAAAAAAAAACCTTATATCACGGGGTCATAATCCTCTACAGTTAACTGGGAGACAGAGATGGTCAGGCTGAATAGAGGCCTCACAAACTAAAAGTAAGACTGGACGACAAGGCAAGGTGGCATAGAGCTTTAATCCCAGCACTTGAGATCCAGAAGCAGGTGGATCTCTGAGTTCAAAGGGCATTCTGGTCTACATATCAAGCACCAGGGCAGCCAGGACTACATAAAGAAACCATGTCTCAAGACAAACAAACAAACACTAAACCTGGGTCAATGTGACCCATAGACTGTGGAATTGGAAGCAAAGAGAAGAGAATCTAATGAAAGAAGGAAGAAGGGACACAGAGAGAAGAGCGTGCTGAACCAGACAGGTGAGGCTGGCAGGTGCTGGGAGGTGGGGAAAGGCAAGATGGGCGGACACAAGTGAAGGGAGGAAAAAAGAAGCAGGGGCAGGGGGGCTGCAAAGGGAACAGAGGCCACCAAGGGGGCCCAGGAGCCCGTGCCCCCTGCTGCCTTCTACCCACAGTCTACATCTATCCCTGCTCATAAGGCTCTATGTCCAGCCCTGAGGACTGCCAGCCCTGTGACTGATGGCCAGGCCCCTGCTGGGGGCACCGAGGGTAGCCACTCAGCAGAGGCAAACAGCTTGACCGTCTGTGGCCTCTGGACTCTGGGGCATGGTGGAAGCAGTGGGCAGAACAGATTGAGTTCGGCTTGATGCTTAGAAGCCCAGGCTTGGGGGAGGGGAGAGCTGGCTATGGCTCTTTCTTCCCCTTCCTGGATCAGCTAGTCCCAACCTCTTCTTCTGGCAAAGCTGGGTTTTAAGAAGCTCAGTCTTGCTGACCTAGGTGCTCTGGCTTCCAACTTGTCAGACACCCTTCAGGATAGGACAGAGCCAGACAGGGTAGGCCTTCTAACCTCTCACCCATTTGCCTGTACCATACAGCCAGACCCAACACCACATTCTACATTTTGCTTCATTTTCTTCCATCCCCTTCAAGCTGTTTTCATGAACAGAAGAGAGGTGTTAACTTGACTCTACTGTATATTATTGAGCCCCAAATGCATGACTTCCCAAAGCAATGAGCTATTAGAACTCCTCAGTCTCCTGAGGGGCTTCGTTTTCTCTACAAATTTGGGGTCTAGTTTGTTGTTTGTTTGTTTGACAAGGGCTCATGGAGCCTGGGCTGGCCTTGAACTTACTATATAGCTGATAATGACCTTGAACTCCTGGTGGTTCTGTCTCTATAACCCAGGTACTGGGATATGGGCGTGTGCCACCTCTCCTAGCTAGTCATCCTAAAAAGGACAGTTGAAGAGAGGGCAGGGCAAGGAGAAGCACTTAGGATGACAGTGTGTAGCTCTCCTAGGGTCTCAAAGCAACCGGACTGGGTTAGAATCCAAGTATTCTGCATTCATGCATTTGGGCTTCTACCCACTATCTCCCCTGCCTCTTCTGTACCTTGTGGTTGGGCTCAGCCTTTTACTACCCTTCCATAAACACATTACACACAGGCCAACAGATCTGCAGCCATGAGGAACTGAGGTAACCCAGGAGAACAGGCTTGAGACCCAACTTCCTCTCCAAACCCAGGGAAGCTGTCTTGTGGGTAGGTGACCTCTAGGCATCTCAGGAGGCTGATACTGAGAAAAGCCAATCAGAACTCCCAAAGAGGAAACACTTAGCACGCATCCCAGGGAGGAACTGAACAGCTTACTTTCAAGAGGCAGGAAAAGGGAGAGTGGGTGGGAGGACTGCTCCTTGAGGCTCCTTCCAGACCTGAAGCCCCGGGACCCATTGTTTTGGAAATGGAAAAATCACGTGCTGCCTGCTAGCAAGGACCCTACTCCCTCTTCCTCCCAGATCAGTGGTCAGAAGGCTAGAAGGCTAAATAAACTATTTTCTTGACCTTCCTCTAAGGTCCATGGTCCCCAAGGGAGCTTGATATCTGGACCCCAGCCCCAGCCCCACAAACTATTCCCCCCACCCCCTCCAAGGCCTCCTCGGTGTCTGGCTGAGCGAGGATGGGACGACAAGGGGCCAGAAAGGGGGCTCATCAACATTTCCAGCAATGCTAATAGACTATCCTCGGCCACATCCTATTACTGCACACCCCCTCCCCAGCCCCCCAGCCTAGCTGGCCTGCGCCTCTCCTCGGCCCCGGGGACCAGGCATCAGATTGGAGTCAAGATTCCGAGAGTGTCATTTGCCGCCGTTGATGGTGCCGATAATAGGGATGGGCGGGCGGGCGGGGAGCTGCAGCGCAGAGGCGGATTCTCTATTAAGACTTCTGCTCAGTGCAGCAGCCAGAAAGAAGCAGGCAGGCCTGCGCTGGGCAGACAAGGCCAGCAGAGTTCCATAATGGGATGGGTGGCTTACCTATGTCTGCACCGTTAGTGGGGACCACTCTTAGGAGCAGTCATACTGGGTTTAGAGGTATACTGGGGTTAGAGAGTGCCAAAGGCCAGGAGAAGCAGGAAGAAACCGGTCAAGGCAAGCTCCAGCATACGCCCCTGCAGCACTGTCTGCCTCCCTCTGTCCTTTTCACTACCCGGGACCCAAAGCTCCTAGTTGGTGAATAGAACAAGATATTTTTGCTCCCTCCTTGACTTCAGTCTTACTAAAGGTCAGTCCTCCCAGAGGCCTAAA
This sequence comes from Mus caroli, assembly GCF_978045245.1. Lineage (NCBI taxonomy): Eukaryota > Metazoa > Chordata > Mammalia > Rodentia > Muridae > Mus > Mus caroli. The sequence goes on along the minus strand of NW_028227261.1, from coordinate 40,875,023 downwards.
AAACCTGGAAGAGTGTGATTCTCCAACCAAAAAGCTGAACTCAGCCACTACGTGTTTTTCAGGTTTTTTTTTTTTCTTTTCTTTTCTTTTAATTTTTTTTCCCCAGAGTTTCACTAGGTAACCCAACCTGGCCTCAAACTCAAAATACTCCTGGCTCAGCCTCCCAGGTGCTGGGATTATAGGTGACAGTGAATGTTGTTCTTATGCCCTTGCATACCACCATCATCTTCACCTCCTCCTTTAATGCCACCCACCGCCACCCAAGCCACCCTCATGGGTATCCCTGATACCTGCAACCCAACCCTGTTTCCGTTTGTACACAGTGCTCACCATTGCTCTACCCAGCCAGCCAGTTCTACCATCACCATCTGATGTCTGATAAAGATCTCAGCCCTGAGATTTCCTATGGTTCCTAGCTGTATTATCTTCTGAGCCTGTAGCATCATCACCTTTAGCATGGAGATGGTATTAGCTGTAAGGGGCTTAGTAATTAAACAAGTCACCACCTGTGAGCCGCTTAGGGCAGTGCAGGGCACAAGGTGCTCAAGTTTTCTTTTCTGTGCTGTTTGTTTGTTTTTTCTTTTTTCTTTCTTTCTTTTTCTTTTCTTTCTTTTTTTTTTTTTTTTTTTTTTAGTAATTGGGATTAAACTCAGATCTTGCAACATAGCTCGTGCTTGTGCATTTGTGCATGTGTGCATGAGTGTGTGTGTGTGTGTGTGTTGTATACTTCTACGTACATCTGTCTTTTATGTAATATGCTCTTATGAAAGCCATAGAAAGACATCTAATATCTTCTTTTATCACTCTCCTGTGTACGCGTTGAGAGTCTCTCACTGAACGTGTGAAGAAGTAACAAAATTCGAGGCTTTGGGGCCCAGGCTTGGGAGTGTGGCTTTTGTGGCTTAGTGCTCCAGGTACTGGTCATAAAACAGATAGCGACATTCCTTCCTCCACCCACCTGCTTCCTGGGTTCAAAGAGTGTTCATTCAAAGAATGGCACCCTGACCATTACTGGAACCTGCAATGCAAATGTGCTCTCTTTAGGGGCTCTTAGATTGTTAGGGGCTCTTAGAAACTGTCTTGAGAGATAACCTGACACTTGTGACTTTATACTTCCTTGTGACTCTTAACTGCTATTTTTGGTATTTTCCAACAACGCCCTCCCCACCTCCTTGAGTTGTGGTTTCTTCCTTTAAATACCCCCTTACTCAGCTACTCGGGGCGCCATGGTCCTCTACCCCTGCGTGGTGTATGACCATGGGCCCTAGAGCGCTCTTGAATAAAAATCCTCTTGCAGTTGCAGCAAGACCGTTTCTTGTGTGATTTGGGGTGTCGCCTCTCCTGAGTCAGAACGTGGGGGAGTCCTCACGTTGTGGGTATTTCACGTGGAACTCACCAACTGACTAGACCCCAGAAGACTCCTGTGTCTGCCTTCTAGCACTGGGATTATTCGCCCAGCCACCGGGCCTGTCTGGTTTTACTTTATGTGAATACTGGGCATCTAAACTCAAGTCCTCACACTTGTTCTGCAAGCAATTTGTCCCCTGAGCCATGCTCCCCACCCCGCTTTGTTTTGAAACAAAGTCTCATTAGATTACCAACCATATTAAGTTTTAATTTACTATATATCCAAGCCCCAGGCAGGCCTTGAACTTGTTAACCTCTTGTCTCAGCCTCCTAAGTAGTTTGAATTATTCCTATGTGAACCAGACCTAGCAATTAAATATTTTCTTTTTATAAGAAGAGGACAACTGGGATAGCCCTAGCTGACCTGGAACTCATTATACAAACCAGGCTGGTCTTAAACTCAGAGATCCGCCTGCTTCTTCCTCCCAGTGCTGTCACACAGTAGGCCAAGAGCTATTTTAAGGATTTACAGGGGTTAACTGACCTAGTCCTCACAGTAACCCTGTGGAACAGGCACTATTCTTATCTTTATATTGTAGATGGAGAAACTAAGGCACGGAAAGCTGAAATGAATCACGTAGTGTCACACAGCTAGCAAACCCCATTCCCAAAAGTTGAGCCCAGGGTGTGCTCTTGCCGAATACACCAAGCTATCTCTTGCCACCTGAGACATGGCAAGCATGGCCATCTTTTGACTGTTGCCACCACTTGCTTCCCTAATTCCTCCACAATCGCACTAGCATACCCTCCTCCCCACTGGCTACCTCCACCTCCATGGCTGATCATCGTCATCACCACCTTCCTCCCAGCCTCCTGCACTAGCTCCTCAGCACAGCTACTCACAGCCCACCAAGACCAGAGGCTTGCTTCTACCCATCCCCCCAGATCCTGTGCTCTTCGAGATGGACATGTTCCCCATTAACACTGATCAGACCTAGGAAGAATAGACAGGAATTTAAATTGCTACCAAGATATTTAGGTGCCAGCCAGAATTTAAGGTTGGCTGGAGCCTATAAGAAAGATGTGCTTTGTGAAGCTGACTCTGTGGCTCCCCGAGAGGACCTAGAATGGGTTAAACACCCTTTTAGCACTCTGAGAGCTTCTGGTGTAGAAAGACACTTTCCACCTTGCAAATAGCTGGGCTGAGAACAAATTTGTCATCACAGACACAAGCTCCTATTTGACCACTTGGAAGTTTTGTCTTCTCCAAGCCCTGGGAGTGGCGACACAGCACCATGCTTTCTTTTCCCGCTCCACCCAGATCCCCAACTCCAGTCCATAAATGGACAGAGGGCCTGTAGTAGGACCTGGAAAGGAAGAGAGGGGGACCTTATTGGCCAACACACTAAGTCACAGCTTTTCTCTTAGGGATCCCACCGGTTCTTCTCTTCCTCAACAGGTAAGACCATATCTTTTTAGAGCTCATCACAACTTTCCATCCCGGTTTACAAAGCCTATCACTGTTCACAGCCTGTTCTTATTTCAGAGGCCCATCCCTGCTTACAGAGCCTGACATTGTTTGCAGAGCCTGAAATCATACGCAAAGCTCGTAAGTGTTTGCAGAGCCAATGGCCATCCACAGAGCACAGCTCGTTGCTGATTCCTGAGTCTGTCAGATGCTGATAATTTGCAGAGTGTGTTGCCATTTTCAGAGTCCGAGATGTTACTAAGGCTATTCTTATTTTCAGAGTCAAGCCCCACATTCAGGTCTCATTATGATCTGTAGAGCCTTTCACCATTTCCAGAGCCAGGCTCTGTGTTGAGTACAGACAGAGTGCTCAGAAACCGAACAGAAAGGGGAAGCTGGCCTTTTCTGAGTCCTGGGTGTGTAGAGGCCCTCTGTTGGCTTTTGTGCTTCATTCATCTCTATTATTATTATTATTGTCCCGAGCTAGTTTCTCACCAGCAAGAACACACTCGGACAACCGGATTCTTCTGCAGCAAGCTTTATTTTACTGCTTCATCAGGAGGAAGACCCCGAACCCCGGAAAATGGTGCTGCTTATATACACCTTGGAGTGGCGTGTCAGCACCTGATTTGTTGCTTGCCCATCGCCTCATTGCTACGCCACGGGATGGGCAGTGACTTGGCACGAATTCACTCTTGCACCTGCACACATTGCTTGTTTACCAGTTAGACACAGCAGAAGCCGGCTCCATCTTGTAATGGCGATTGCTCATGGCTCTCCACATATTATTATTATTATTGAGACAGGGTCTCCCTATGTAACCCTGGCTGGCCTGGAACTCACTATGTAGACAACGATGGCCTCAGACTCACTGCCTGCCTCTCTGCCTCCCAGTGCTGGGATTAAAGACCATATACCTGGCTTCAGAGCTTCTTATGATCCACCTACACCACTCAGGAATAGAGAAAGATGAAAGGCAGTAGAGATCTTAGTTACATAAAAAGAATACACACAGAGAGAGAGAGAGAGAGACAGAGACAGAGACAGAGAGAGAGAGAGAGACAGAGAAAACACTGAATGTAGTGGCTCATGTCTGTGATCCCAGCACTCAGAAAGGTACATAGAAGGAATGCCATGAACTGGAGGTTAGCCTGAGCTACATGGTGAGTTCTAGATCATCTTGGGTTACAAAGTAAGACCCTGTCTCAAAAAGTGAAAGGAGAAGAAGGATAAGAGGAGGAGGGAGGAGGGGGAAGAGGAAGAGAGGAGGAGGAAGAAGAAGAGGAAGAAGAAAAGAGGAGGAGGAAGGAGAACAGGAAGAAGAAGAAGAAGAAGAAGAAGAAGAAGAAGAAGAAGAAGAAGAAGAAGAAGAAGAAGAAGAAGAAGAGGAGGAGGAGGAGGAGGAGGAGGAGGAGGAGGAGGAGGAGGAGGAGGAGGAGGAGGAAAGAGAAGAGGAAAAAGAAGAAACACACACACACACACACACACACACACGGGTGGGAGGGGCAGGTGTGTTGTGGTGGCATTTGCCTGTTCAAGGCCAGCCTGCACTACATAGTGAGTTCCAGGCCAGCCAGAGTTACTTAGTGAGACCATGTCTTAATGAAAGGAAAGAAAGGAAAGCGGCTGGAGTTCAGGCAGGTTCTGTGCCTGATATCTGGTAGTCAAGGGCTTTGCCTGATTTTAAATGCAGAGGTAGTATCAAAGCATAGTTTTTTGGGGGAAGGGGAAGAGTAAGTCTGTAGCCTTCATCTCAATCACCAGCAATCCTCTTGCCCCAAATAAGCTGGCAATCTTCATACAATAACAAGCTTGCTCTACAAAGCCATCATGCAAGTCTCAAGCCTGCCCCCACACCATCCTCCTCCCTTCCCCCTCTTCATGTGACACTCCTCTCATTTCCATTGCCAAGTTAAGCCCCCAGGCTAGATAACTGGATGGCTTTTTTGAAAAGGTCCCTGCTGGCTTCCAGCTGTGTCTAGGGTACAGAGTAAACAGAGGAAGCTTGGGGCCCAACACACAGTAGGCACAATCAATTAGTTGGTGCTGTGAGCAGGAATCCCCGCTCTATCTTTGCTGTACCACCTGCCCCACCCCTAGATCCAAAAGGGAACATTCACCCAAACTGGAGCTGGACAGTCTTAGCTTCTTCACCTGGGCACAGGAAGAGAAGGTGTAAGGGAAGGAGGCCTGGGGGCAGACCTGGATCCCACTCCAATCTGTACTCCTTACCCTCGCCCTCAGCCTCAGATGGACAGTGGGCTTATCTCTCCAGGAAGGTAATGGCTTCCGCTGGGAACCAACTGAGCCACTTTGGATCTAGCCTTTCCTGCCCACCCACCTGCCTGCACGATACCAGAGACAGGGCAGGGACAGTCAGTCTGAATGTCCATTCCTTCTGTGAGAAGCCTGAATGGGCAAGAGTACATTGTAGCAACCTTTATTAAGATCTGACTGGTTATAGGATTCTTTCCTTCTGCAGCATGCATACTCTGAGCTACAAATAATAATAACAATAATAGAAAGCCTCACGTTGGGCATGAGGATGCATGCCCTTAATCCCAGCACTCGGGAGACAGAGCAAAGAGAATCTCTGTGACATTCAAGGCCAGCATGGCCTATTGTTCTCAATCTTCTAAGTCTGCGACCCTTTAATATAGTTCCTCATGTTGTGGTGACCTCACACACCATAAAATCATTTTGTTGCTACCTCATAACTGTGACTTTGCTACTGTTATGAATCTGAATCATAATGTAAATATCGGATATGCAGGATATCTGATATACCAACGCCAAGGGGTTGCCACCCACGGGTTAAGAACCACTGGCATAGAGAGTTCCAGAACTCCATAGAGAAACTCTGTCTCAAAAAATCAGATCAAAAATAAATAAATGAAAGACCCACAGATTAACTACCTACTATGTAACCCTCTCTCACACGCTGTGTGGTTCCTCTCTACAGATCTCAGGAGGAAGGTATTGTATTATCCCAAGTTTAAACATATAGCCAGAGGTGAGACGTGGCTAAGAGAGGACATATTCATTAGATAGTGTGACAGGATTCAGACCAGGCAAGGCTCAGAGGAGGAGATGTACAGCTCAGACAGGAACTATCAAGATGTTGCCAAGGTTCCACAGACACTGGGTATATAAAACAGGGCTTTGTCCTACTCTCTTTCCTCCCCCAACACAAGCTAGAAGAACCCCCCCTCCCTTTGAAAGCCTCTGAGGCAAGGCATCCATTTGAGTGGCTTTTCCCCATGGCCTGGTCACTGATTGTAACCAAGCACTCTCTGAAGCTATCTTTCCAGGTTTATTAGTGCCCAGAGGAATCCTTCCTGGGTGTGAGACAGGGTTTCTCTGTATATCCCTGGCTGTCCCGGAACTCATGAGACCAGGCTGGCCTCGAACTCAGAAATCCGCCTGCCTCTGCCTCCCAAGTGCTGGGATTAAAAGCGTGCACCACCACGCCCAGCTTTCTTTTTTCCTTTTTAAGATTTATTTATTATACATATGAGTGCTCTAGCTTCATGTACACCTGTGTGCCAGAAGAGGGCATTATATCCTATTACAGATGATTGTGAGCCACCATGTAGTTGCTGGGAATTGAACTCAGGACCATCTGGAAAAACAGTCAGTGCTCTTAACTGCGAGCCATCTCTCCAACCCCCTTGTTTTGTTTACAAGACAGTTTCTCTGTGTAACCCTGACTGTCCTGAAACTCACTCTGTAGACCAGGCTGGTCTTGAAATCAGAGATCTGCCTGCCTCTGTCTCCCAAGTGCTGGGATTAAAGGTGTGCGCCACAATGCTTAGTGGAGCCAGGAAGTTTGATTGATTTGTGGACTTGTGGGCAGAACTTCCTGGTTAGTCCTGTCTGGTGGGTGAAGAGACTGGGAGAAAAGTAATCTATGTCATTTTCCCTCTCTACAGTCTGAATGTTCCAGCTTGGCCTCCCAGGAACGCTGATCCAGAAAGCTTGAGGTAAACAAACAAACAAACAAACAGCCTATGGTTACACTGGGAAAGGAAAGTCCCACCACTATCACCATGGTAACCAGAGATACTCAAAATAATTTCACCCTGACAGCCAGCGCGCATCACTTATCCCTACTGACCACATCCAATGGCCAGCCAGATCAGATGCTAGGGATCACACACACACACACACACTTCCCATAACAACAAAGGTGGCTGTGATGTACACACTGTGGGAAACTGGAACCAGAACTCTGCTTGCTAAAGACTCATTGACCCCGACCCCTCTCTCTGTATCAATCCAAGTCAGCCAAAAGGCACTCACTGCTAGCTGGGGGGTGGAAGGGAGTGTCCTCTGTGCCACAGTAGTGGCTCGCTGCTGCACTGGCAGCACTTCTGTGTCCACTGTCTGTCCATGCTGACTTTCTCAGGAGTTTGGTGTGTGCATGAAGTGTCTAAGATAGGCGTCTCTGTATGGTCAGTGTGCGTCCACAGACTTTGTTTGTGACTGTGACGTTTGTGGAGCTGTGGAGCTATAAGATACACATACCACTGCCCACAAACACACACTATCCAAAAACATTGCTACCATAGACATATGTGGATATACACTGAGTGTCAGCATGCGTATAAGCCACACTGACAGCTTTACAGCTTTTGGAAATGCCTGGTTTCAGCTCACTTGGAGCTGGGTTCTCTGTCCCTTTTCCACATGAGTTAAGGAAACACACACACACACACACACACACACACACACACAGAGAGTAGTCCTAGGTCGCTGAAACCAACCAAGACTGGGCCCAGATGTCAGAGATGACAGAAGCCACATTAGCAAACATGCAGGCTCACAGACACTATCATACTCTTGTCTACATGGTCCTCCAGGAAAGATCTATGGGAAACAAACGGCAGGTGTAGGGCAAAGTGTGTCACTTGTGGGTCTCTGCTGGCTTTTCCTTGGAGGCTCAACATCTGTGATTGTGAGTTTTCGCCAGACCATAAGCCAGCACAGGGTGAGTGTGAGCCACGGTGGGTGGGCTTGGCTGTGTGAGATGTCAACGCTGGGTGTGTGCTCACGAGTGTTTTGGCGGCTGGGCTGGCGGCTGAGCCAGAGCGCGCGTCTGCGGGTTTGTGGGCGCGTGGAGACTGCCCGCCCGAGGGTTGCGCGTGTGCCCGGGTGTGCCCAGAAGAACGCGGCTGCGGTGGGGCTTGCTTCTCCCCAGCCCCGCGGGTCTGAGCTCACCCAGTCGGCCGGCTCGTCTCCGCCCCCTCCGCCCGAGTAAACTTTTCCTAAATCCTCTAGCCGCTTAGGGCGAGCCGCCCCCGAGGCCTAATCCGCGCCCCCTGCGGATCTGCATAATCGGGTTAGCGGCCGCGCTCCCTCCCGCTCCCGCCACCGCCGCCGCCGCCGCGCGCGATTCTCTCGCTGTCACTTAGGGAGGCTCAGCGCGATTTGCGGCCTAATCCCCCGGGATCGCTCGGCCGCCGCTCCCCGAGGGGCCGCCAGATTGTTCCCTTCATAATTGATTGACTCTATTTGCCGGATTGGGACTTCAAAGCGCCGGCGGCGCGGGGGCGCCTGGGAAGGAGCCTGGCCCGCGGCGGGCGGGGCTCGGGGCTCCGGGCTTGGCTCAGGAGCTGCGCCCCGAGGTTGAGCCTAAAACGCTAGTGGTCGGCAGTGAGCGAGTCTTGTGGTCATACTGATGCGGGCAAGTTTGACCAGGAGCCCTACCGGCTCCTTCAGTTACATGCACGACACCTTCGAACCCATATTCTCCCCATTTTCCAGACAAGCAAAGAGAACATCTACCTTACTCCTACTTCAAGTTCTGAAGACACCGCTGTGAGCCAGCTGTTTCAGTCTCCGTGGAACTTGATTTGGTGAAGGCAGGGGTACACTTAAGAAACGTGAAACAAATAAGCAGAAAAGTAAATTCTCCATGACCTGGGTGGAGGAAGGGGGCTCCTTAAAAAGTGTATTAGCAGAATCGTGATGGCTGGGAGAAGCCAATGCTAAGAGAATCTAAGGGACTAACCTGGGTCAAGGTGGATGGAAAGACTCTGGCCTAAAAACACCTTATTTGTATTGTATGTAGTTAAACTGAGACTGAAACTTGCGGCTGCTTGATCTTTCCACCTCTCGATGTAGACCAGCCTCAAAATCTACACAATCTGAACCCTTAATAGCAGTGACCAGAGCCAATGATTCCTGCCCAACTTCACACAACCCAGCCGTCTTATGTCGGTGTTCTGTTTCCTGCTGGCCAGAGACTGCCTAGTGGGTGGCCCTAAACGCAGAGCCTTCCTGGAGCTATGGCCCGCTCTCACCCATTCCTACGCAGGCAGAAGTGGACCAAAGGGAAAGCTGTAACCTCCATGGAGCCTCAGCCAGGCTCCCAGGAATCCCTACCTCAGATTTGCTATCCCCAGAAACGCTTAATTAATTCTTGATTACTCACTGTCTCCGGAGCTGCCATTAAACCTCTTCCCCAGCCTGGGCCCAGTCAGGCCATGTAATTAAATTAGCACAGGGTGAACACTTCCAGGCAAGAGCCAGGTACTCCTGCTGGGCCTCTTAAAACTTCCAGAGAGCTGAAGAGAAAACCCGAGGTTCAGAGAGAGCCTAAGGGAGCATCCAAGGGCACTCAACAGGACTGCATCCGGGGCTCCGGTGTACCACCTCCTCAGCCCTCTTCTCTCCAGACCTCTCCTCTAAGCACGGATTTTAAATCTTCGGTATCTCTAAAACTGAAAGAGATTTGCTGCTGTCCTTCAATCTCCACCAGTCCTCTGCATTTGGGAAGGAATGCATTTGAGACAGTGGAAGAAAACTGAGATTTCTATAGGGTGGGAAGAAGACCTGAAGCCTTCCCTACTCCTAGAATCAAAGGGGCAGGGAGGTTGGGCCATCTTCCTGGCAGGGTGCCAGTGAGGACAGGATGAGAGGGTGGTGTAGACAGGCTCTGGCCACAGAAAGTGAATGAAGTGGGTGAGTCACTTTCCTTTTTACAGAGGAAGGCATAGAAAGTAGAATCTAGCTTGAAAAAACACGCTAAAACATGAGTTCTCAACCAGTGGGTCGCGACCCCAGGGGGGGTCCCTGCCTTTCTCACAGGGGCTTTCCTAAGACCTTTGGAAAATGGGCACACTTACATCATGATTCACAACAATAGCAACATTATAGTTATGAAGTAGCAATGAAAACCACCACAACATGAAGAACCAAATTAAAGGGTTGCAGCATTAGGAAGGCTGAGAACCACTGCTAAAGGCACACAGTAAGATAAACAAAAGGGATGGGAACATTGAGCCACCTGTTCAGCTAGCTGGTCTCTGCTGCTGCAGACCAGACCTCCCTCTCTGCATCCTTCTCTCCCTCAATCCTAGAAGATGCTTGCTGACAGCCCTCCTCCCCCAAACCCAGCTCCTTGTCACTTCAGAAAATCAGAAATAAGCCTTAGTGATTAGAGGAAGACTAGAGGGAGATGGGGCTTAGAGGCCCAGGCTCGGGGAGGTGGGGAGGTGTTAAGAGGCAGTGAGACTCAGGGTATTAGGGGGTGCAAAGCTAATAGCTGCTTTGGCTGTGCCCCTCCCCCAAGGCTACAGTACCCAGGGAGGAGGGGGAAGGTTTGTAGAGAGGAAAGAATAAGAAGATGGAGGAGGAGGTGGATGGGAAGAAGAAGGCTAGGACTGAGAGTAGTTGAAGAGGAAGCAAGAGTAGAGTGATGTAATTCAGGGGTGGGGGTGGGGGTGGGGGTTGGGGGTGGAAGGGAAGGAAGGCAGGTAAGGAATGAAAGAAATAAATCAAAACAGTGTTGGACAGAGACTAGAGTGGGTCATTAAGCAATATTAATAGTATGGCCTTAACGTTAAAATGTTAAACTGGGTATGGTGGTGCATACTTTTAATCCCAGTACTTGGTGAGCACAGGCAGGTGGATCTCTCTGAGTCTGAGGCCAGCCGGGTCTATGTAGTGAGTTCCAAGCCCTCCAAAGCCATTCAGGGAGGCCTTGTTTCAAAACTTAAGAAGAAGAAGAAAAGGAGGAAGAGGAGGAGGGGAAGGAAGAAGTCACTCAAATAAATGTTTAAAATGGGAGCAGAGAGACGGTTCAACAAGTAATGTCAATTGCTACTAAGACTGGCGACCTGAGTTCAACTCCTGGAACCTGCATGATGGAAAGAGAGAACCAATTCCTGAAAGTTGTCCTCTGGCCTACACACTCCGGCCACAGCATGTGTGTGTGTGTGTGTGTGTGTGTGTGTGTGTGTGTGTGTGTGTGTGTGCTCGAGGGAGGGAGGGAGGGAGGGAGGGAGGGAGGGAGGAAGGAAGGAAGGAAGGAAGGAAGGAAGGAAGGAAGGAAGGAAGGAAGGAAGGAAGGAAGGAAATTATATGAGTATGTGCATAATAGATTCAAACATGGGGAGGAAATAAGAACCCCTAAGTTACTGGAAGTAGGATTTAGGGAACAGGAAGTGCATGGTGGTCAGTTTTTCATTCTGTATTATTTTGCATTGTTTTCTTGAGTCTTCTCAAAACAGTTTTGGCTATGTATATTTATGAAATGGATTTTTAAAGAGTAATGAGAGGTTCGAGGCAGAGTGCTTGTATTGGGCCGGAGGGGGACTAGGGGGTTGCAGTCTGGCTAGGACAGGGCTGGCAGTAAGATGAGCAGGTTGGCTCAAAGGAGTGGAAGGCTTTTACCCAAGCAGTGCCAGATACATTCCTTAGCCTTGTCCCTACCACAGAAAATCTGGCTAAGGCTTGAGTAATTGAAGGCTAATTGGGTTTTAGGCTTGTTAATGCTCTACGAATGTTTGCACGGAGGAGAGCCAGTCGATCCGGATAAATGACTCCCCGTGGGACACATTGGACACATTGGTGGAAGAAACATGAGCAGAGGGAGTGTTATGAATGGCGAGCAGCAGGGAGGATTTTTCTCACCCCAGTCCAGAAGCCAGGCTGGGGGCTCTGAGATGCCCCTGGAGCTCTGTGGGGCAGCACAAGTGGTAAGAAATGACTAGTTTAAGGAAGCACTGGGGCCATGTCCCAGTGGAGGTGAGATTCCTCTAGTGTCAGAGAGGAGGGCAGGAGGGAGGCATGGGCTGGAGCCACACCCTAGCACACACCAGAATCCAGCATACTGCGGGGTGAGTGGGGTGAGTGTTCTGGTCTCCACCAGGAGTAGTCTTACCAGGTCTCACTTAGTAGAGAGCTAAGCATGGTACCAAAGATAGGTGGGTACTGAGGGTTACCAAATCTCTACTCCCTCCCCCGCCACACACACACACAGAGAGGGTTATGGCACACAAGAGGATAGCTGTCTTTTAGAACCATTTCCTGCCCCAGGGTGTATATGAGGAACATTGTCCACCTCCCAGACTCAGGTCCCAGACCTCCATTCCAGATTCTCCTGGATTGAATCCTTGCCTGAGACCCAGACACTGGGTGGGGAAGCCCCTGAAGGTCCCAATCTGACCAGTAGATGTTGCTGGCTTCTGACTGTCCACTTTACAAGAAGCACTGGGGCTCTGGTATAATATGCTCCAGGAGGGATGAGGCCACAAGAAAAGTGGCTTCCCCAGTTTCCTTAAAGAGGTCAGATGATGCCAAGAGAGATGGCCTAGAGGACAAGTGGGGCAGAAACACAATGTCCTGAAGGAAATGGCATCTTGTTTGCAGAGTTGCAGCTTCAGGAGGAGCAGCTATGTGCTGTGATGCCCAAAATGCCAT